>NC_090921.1:1063014562-1064264562 GCF_040938575.1 Ambystoma mexicanum | reverse complement strand
GGCCGAATAAACACATAGGGCCTCATTACACGGATGGCGGTAGGGATTTACCGGTACCGGTAAAATACCGGTACCGGTAAATCCCTACCGCGTTACTACGAGGTCCCTTTGCGGGTTGGGGGATTTAACGCCTGCTTTTTGCAGGCGTTAAAAACCAACCCGCTAAGGGACCTCAGAGCTAATTACGGCACCGCAAAATTGCGGTGCCGTAATTAGCGCCTTCCCCATTCCCATAGAGCCCTATGGGGCAGAAATGGGAATGGGGAAGGGCAATGGCGGAAGGGGGATTTACCGCCCCTCCAACCTTGGAATGGGGCGGTAAATCCCCTTTCCGCCAAGGCGGTGCCGGTATTTTACCGGCATGAGCCATGGCACTAATGGCGCCATGGCTCACCGCCTACCGGGTAATGAGGCCCAAAGATGGCCACAGCAGGTGAGTGATATGTGTGCATGATGTATTTGTTGTTGACACATTCGGTGTGTGCATGTAAATGGGCCATTTCTGAGGCTCCTTCTCATTACTCATGTCAAGTGAACACACCCTGTTCCATGCAATGGGGGGTTGTAAGCATGATAAATGGCATTGTCACAGGGACAGTATAACATAGATATCATTTCACCTATGACTCCTTTGTTTTCTCATGAGAAAAAGAGTCACTGGTAATGTCCCTTTTAAATGCAACACACATGGAACAGTGTACATTCCAAGTGCCAATTCTGGGGATGGTCATATGGCCCGACTACAGGTGGCTTTTCCTGGGTTACACTTTGCAGCTATTCATGTAAGAGTCCTGTTTTCGGTGCCCCGAGCAGCCACTGGGCGAGTATGCAGTAAAATTAATGTTTCACATGCCATCTGATATCTTGTGCTACTCAAAATCGTGAGGTGGCAGTGATGGAATGTCAGTCATCATACCCTGGCCAGACAGTGGGTGGAAAGCAGAGACTGGGTAGCAATGTCCGTTGTAGCCAGGTCCACTGTCCAGTCATGCAACACATGTTGTGGTTGCATAGGAGCAAGGGCAGGATAACCAATGTACGTATGCAATCGGACCATCCAGCTATTAGCGATTTGCAGAAAAACGCAAAAACATGATAATGCCTGCAAAAACAAACATACATTTAACTCTGGGCAGCTGTGAACAATCCAGCTCATTGCTGCCCTACCTGCTCTGTTTGAGCTGCCTACAAGGTGATAGATTTGACATCCTGTGGCATTGCTTTTATAATCCCGTCCTTTTCAATTTACTTTCCTTAGTGGAACACATTGCATTTTGGACTTCACAGCACATAATCTAATGTCTCCTGTGACAGATAAAAGAACATATGGATAAAATGCCACATGAAGTACAGATTGTGCTTAGATTGTCAGTCTGTCCATTGTTCATTTAACTGTCACTGCAAAGTTAAGGTTTATTCGTTTTCAGCTGCAAAATGCAAAGCGTTTAGCTAAATAAAAGAGAAGGGGGACAAAGTCAACTAAAATAAAAAGGGTTTGGGATTGGGGAGAAAAACAGAGGCAGGGGTTATGAAGAATAAGAAATGGTGATAAGAGAAACCATAGAGGGTGAAGCAAGGAAAGAAATACAGAGGCAGAGTGGAAGATATAACAAGTGAGATATGCAAAGGATAGGGGTGTGTTAGGCAGAATTGTATGCAGTACCCTTTGGGAACACTACACACAATTCAGACTACAGGTGTCAGTACAATTTCACCTTTGGTACAAGCTTGTACTAAACAGTAATGTGGTAGCAGTGACTGGGCAGCCAGACTTATCTCAAGAGTAGAGTGAGCAGTACAACTGGTTACACAAAGGACTAGCAATCACAGTGATTCAAATACACACTTAGTCAAGGTTTCTTGGTAAAAGAATATACATTTATTTACACAGTCATTTGGAAAACATTCCACTAGCAAATGTAGCTCAATATCACGTTCTAATATACTACAATACACAACCAATCAGTTTCTGAACAAGTTCAGCTCCCCTGAAGTGGGAGCAAAATGGCACTTCAGATACTTTACCTTGCACACTTCCACCATAGCATTCTGCACTTCTATGTGCAAAGAGAACTTCTGGCACAGTGGTTGCGTACACACCAGACCCACCAACCTTACAGAGCAGTGTCTTTCGCTCCACAGTTTCCTTTCTATGGCTCCCATCCAGAAAATGGCCGGATGTGGCACGTGGAAACGTGAAGGTACAGCATAATCCGCTAAGTTTTCGTGCTAGGGAGGGAGGGGTAGAGCTTTGGTGGGTAAGTGTAAAACAGTGTAGGGGTTTGGGTCTGTAGTACTGTCTCACAAAACAAGAGGTTTTATTTTGTCCTGTTTTTGTTATATAAGTGCTTGCATACAATTATTTATTTTTATCTCTTTCAAGGAGTTTCTGTTTGCTTCTCCTACTGACATTTGTACGGACTGAACGTGGACGCTTCTCTTACAGTTCTACAGGACGCTGCGTGCAGAGTGGCAAACAAAACAGCATTGCCAATGGAGGTAAAATAAATTCCATTTCCTTGGAACCACTGCAAATCTGGCTCGTTAATGCTGTCATAGTCTGTGCAGAACATCCCAGCACTGCACATAAAGTCACACATGCTACTGTTTATGAAACACCTCCCGACCTCTGGCTGTGGGCAAATTACACTGGCATGGTCCCATGCACCTCTTGGTGGTATGGAGGAGAAAATCACCTTGGCAGTGGGAGAAATCTGCATCACTGCTGTCACCAGCTTTTTGAGGTGACGGAGCAAACGTGAGCATGACATGTGCCTGAAATGTAATGCTTCATAATGCACAACCACAACATCTACAGTACCGACAGAGGCCACACATGTACAATGGAGAACCATGGCACCGAAACTCCACTCATAGACTGTGCCCCAAAAAGCCTCCACTCCTTCCAACTGAAAGTTAGTATCAAAGCCTCTTTCGACAACTGATTGGATAATCCCAACAGTTCCATTTGCAAAGGCACCATGCTCAGAAGGGCAGATTGTAGCACGTGCGCTGTGCGCGGGCCACACCCTAGTAAAGCACAGGCACTCCTTCTTCCGTTTCCACTATTGTATATGCCAGACTCCCGCAGTAGGTCGTATTCAATAGTCACACATGCATGTAGTATTCACATCCAAGACCTCCGCACCGAACACTATCATTTCTGCACTGCACTGCAGACGTACCTTTACACACTCACAGTACAGGTCTTGTGTCATGTGAAAGCACCTCCAGTTAACAGCTCTTCAAACCGATCGACGCTTTCAGCATCCACATTCACCCAGAGCGGCAACCAGCACAAACTGCAGGTAGCCATAGTTTGTTTTCTCCCAGCACTCCACCAACTCCAATGATGCAATACTTCAAAGTGCAGTACAGTAGTTAGTATTCTGCGCAATGCACACTACTCAAGCACATACACTATGCAGTTGAACCCTATGAACTGGTACACACACACTTTCTCACCACAGCACAGACTGCAGAACTGTTCACTCTATAAGCTCCTGCCATGCACTGTACAATGTACCATGTGCGAACAATGAGCACACCCATGGAATCAACAATGCATGCCCAACTCACACACCACACACGAAATGCAACAATCTGAGGAGTAGTTGCAAGCAACGCACATAGCTGTTCGTTTAAGGCTTCCAGCCATGTATCCAAGATGCTAGGGCCTCACCGCACACAGCACACCCTAACGCACCCCACGTAGTACTCATGTCATGGTTAATGCATTCCCCACCTGCAATTGTGCCTGCCACCTTTAACCCTGGCCACATCTTTGCATGCATCACTCCATCACGTTGCGTTGGCTATGCTGAAATGTATGTGAGTGGCTCTGTACATTGTCGATATTGCAACTTTCTCACGCTGAAGACTTCCTTTCTTGGCGCAATATGTTAAAACACTTCCTCAAGCAAGGGTCTTGTAAAGGCCATCCCATAGCAAACGGAAATGCGAACATATGGCTCCCTAATGTGCAACACGTGCAATGACCTAAACCAAGTGCTTGTGAAGGCACAGCACCTCACTTTGGTTGTTCCACCAAGTGTAAAATGCTCCCCGCACCCATTATTCAAAGGTCACCATCCTCGGAGAGAAGCAGAGGCAAATCTGCATGGCTGCATTATGGTGTGCTGGCTGTCGTCAAGGGATAGGCTCTTGGGTGGATGTCTAACGGCCTATGGCCTTTGGCCATGTACCCAATATCTAGGCCTTACCCACACCCAACACAACATAATGGCTTCATGAAGGGGAACATTTGCCACATACCACAATCCACAAATGTAACATAGGATGGGTGGTGCAAAGGGCAACTCATGCCAAACGCAAATACCGCAATGTGTCTCCCTAATGTCCAAGGTGGTGGCATAATGTACACCATATGGTACTGGATGCATATTAGGTCACTTGTGCTGCTGTACCACATCTACAAGGTCCTGCAGAACTATTATTTGAACGTCACCACCATCGGAGACATGCATATTTAAAACTGGATGTCTGCATTATGGTGGCATGCTATGGTGCAGGCCTAGGCTCTTCAGTGCCTGGCCTACGGCCTTTTGCCATACACCCAACAGTGTAGGCCTTGGCCACACCCAGCACAACATAACAGAGTCATGCAGGTGAACAAGTGGCCAGGTACATGGATGTCACTCCTAGCCACTTCTAAGCATCCACTACTTCACCACTGCACCCAAAGGACACACTAGAGGAGTCGCCACCCCACCAGGTCCAGACATGTACTACACAGTGTAAGAATTGCAACCAATCCCCACAACCATGAAAGCAACATTTTATGCAATGATCACAAACCACAAACCGAAGGGAACAATGTGAAACCTACTTCACCACAGGGCTCATAATTGGTGGTGCAAGGTGGCCACCCATTCATCGTAGGGGCTACAGGCTTAGCACATGCAACACACCGTACTCCAGTGTACGTTTTAAAGTTTCATGTGGTCTTCACTGTACTCCCCTTCTGCCATTCTCTACCATCACTGACCGCCAGGGCCTCACCAAACAAAGCACACCCTAGTACAACCCATGTTTACTCCTCATGTCATGTGTAATGCACTCCCCATCTGCAATGCCATCTGCCAACTTTCACCCTGGCCACATCTTTACATGCATGGCTCCATGACCCGACACACCAGCACGAATACTTATCATATATGTTGTAATATACGTCCCAATGCAATATCTGTAACAACAGTATGATATCTTGTAGTATTCATAATCTGTTATCAATCGCTTTCATGCCTGTACCATGTAACTAAGTTATTGCTAGTAACAGCGCCTCAATGCCCCTGGGCTTCTTGCGCGCTATATAAATATAAATAAATAAATAAATAAATAAATAAATAAATGACATTGTGTTGCCTGTGCTGAACGGTATGTGAGTGGCTGTGTACATTGTCCATATTGCAACTTTCTGATGCTGATGACTACCTTTCATGGTGCAATGTGTTCAAACACTTTCTCAAACAAGGGTCTTATAAGGGCCTAACCATAGCAAACGCAAATGGAGACATGTGGCTCCCTATTGTGCAACAGGGGCAATGATGAACACCATATGCTAATGTACGCATAGCAGCTCACTTCTGCTGTTCTACCAAGTGTACAATGTCCTCTGCAACCATTGTGTGGTATTCACCAACTTCACAGGCATGCACAGTGACAACTGCATCGCTGCATTATGTCGTGGTGGCTGTGATGAAGGCCTAGGCTGTAGGGTGCATGGCCTACGGCCTATGGCCTTTGGCCATGTACCCAACAGTCTAGCTATTAGCAAAACCTCCTCACAATATAACAGAGCCATGCAGGTGACCATGTAGGCATGTGCCAGAAATCACAATGGCAACGTACGCGCCAGCACTTCCACCCAACCACTGTACCATAAAGCAATGAGACAAGGACACGTGTTCCAGTTACTTAATGCAGAAACATATTGCTGTATTTGTCACCGCTACCCACTTCCAATCACAAAGCATTATAAGCATACCAATCAAACAGGACAATTGTCACAACATTGGGTCTGCTCCCAACACTCTAGAACGTGCATAGAACCAATGGTGCGTAGTGCACTGCAACACTTACTAATCTGCGCAATGCACACTACGCAAGCTCATATAAGAACCAGTTGCACTGTGCCCTTTTCCATATGTGCACTATTCTGTTAGTGCACCCAGTGGACAGACTGCACGACTGGTCACTGCAGCATCTCCACCCATACACCGACAACTGCTGGTGTTCTACCAATCACCACACCCATGCAACCAACATTGTGTGCACTGCAGCCAAACCACACACGAAAAGCAACAATGTGGCACCTAATTTCAACCATTGGACATACATTTTCAGCCAGTGGACATACTTTTCTATGCTAGGGCTGCAGCCGTGCATCAAAGGGGTTAAGAACTTACCTCACACAGCACACCATAGTACATGCTATCTTTAAATCCTCATGTCTCGTGGAATGCACTCCCCTTCTTCAAATGTGCCAGCCACCACTCATCACAGAAAGACATCGCCGCTGCAGCTGGCATGCCATAACGAAGGCTGCCTGCAATGACCACACAAGATTGTTGCCTGTTGAGGTATCCGCGCATTGTATGGTCCACTCTGAATTTCTTTGCAAAGTTTGGTGAGGTTTGGTCAAGGGGGGGCAAAGTTATAGGGGTGGGTCCCAAAATGTATTTTTTTCCCATAGACATAATGGGGAAAAAACTTTGCTCACGCCTACAGCCCAAACCGCTGGACGGATTTTCACCAAATTTGCAGCAGGAGCGGCGGCTTGGTCCCGAAAGCGTGCTTTTGTTAATTTGGTGTAAATCCGTCCAGTAGTATTTTTTTTTTTTACGACCCCAACGTAAGGCAAAAAATGTGTGATATCTATGTCCGCTCTGCGGACACATTTCCCAGTTCACTCCACGGACAGGACACCGATTGGTTAATCGGCTTGCGTCATGTCCGCGGACACTCAACATGTTCGCTGATTGGTTGGCGTGAAGCGTGAGGTGCGTCAGATTTTTGGAAACGCCCGCCATCTTGGATTCGCAGACATCGGCCGATGTCGGCAGACATCACGGTAAAAACAGATTAAAAAACACAACATTGCACTTGTCAAACTTATCAAATAATCTCTAGGGAGGTGAGGGGTGATGAGGATGGGATGGAATATGGCTGCAAGAAGCAAAAAAACGGGTGGTTTTGCCGCGAAAGCCCGCAAACAGTTTGGATGTTCGCGAACAGTCCTGGGAAGTTTGGGGACCCTTTGGATGTTGGGGGCAGTTTTTGGATGGCATATAACTTTGGCACCACTCAATGAAACTGCATGAAATTTAGAGGGGGGGTCTCAAAATAATGTAAAGGCTTATAAATGAGGTGCCATTTGACGAATGTACACTTAATTTGGCAAACTGGTAATAGCACTATATATTAATGTTTTTGCAAAGTTTGGTGGGATTTTGTCAAGGGGGGCAAAATTAGAGGGGGGGTTCCAATATAATGTAAAGTCTTATAAATGAGGTGCCATTTGATGAATCTACACTTATTTTGGCAAACTATTAATAGATCTAGATATAAATGATTTTGCGAAGTTTGGTGGGATTTTGTAAAGAGGGGCAAAATTAGAAAGGGGTCTCAAAATATTGTAAAGGCTTATAAATGTGGTGCAATTTGACAAATCTACACAAAGGTTTGCAAAAAGATTATAGATCTAGATATAAATGTTTTCGTAAAGTCTGAATGGATTTTGGTTTTTGACAAGTGTCATAATGTAGGTACAAAAAATAGTGATTTACCTTTGGTGACTGAAGTGTAGCCTGTGGCCATGGGCAGTGGCCAGATTGTCCGGGTCATGGAATAAGGTCATGATCAGGACAATCAGGCTTCTGGCCATGACCACGAGAGACAACACATCGGGTTAAAATGGCCATGTACACCTGGGACTGGCTTGGTGGTAAAAATAAAAAAACTTAGGGTGGTAATGGCCTTCATCCCCCATTACAGGGGCTGGAAGGGTCCAGAGACCTCGTTATCCACCCTCGCTTTGCTTGAGGTGATAGCTTGGGCACTTTTTTTTTGGCAGGAGAGCTTAGAATTAAAGGTAAAGGTGGGGAGGGAAATGAGGGAAGAGGCACCAAACACTAACATGGAGGGGCAGGTGGACAGGGTAAAATGTTGCGCGTGTGTTATTTCTAAGGTAGGGGCAGTGTTTCTCATGCTCCTTGATTGCAGCAGTGTTGGTGTCTCTTGGGGAGGAGGGATGGCTTTAGCTGATTCCATTTTAAGATAAATAGCAGTTTTGCTAAAAGTATGTACTGTGTACTAGATTGTTAATGGATGAGTAGGAATAGAAGTTGGAGCTGTGCAAGGGAAATTTTGAAGTTGAAAGTTCCTAGATCAGTAGAAAATGCAGTTCCAAACTGTCCGCAAAGCACGGATCTTATCCTGAAGTGCGGACGGGTTCTCTGACACGTCATCATGCTGCGCGCCAGCATATGGTCATGTGGCACTGTCCGGAAGGTCTGCAATGAAGTCAGATGTTCGTAGACGTTATGGTTAAGTTGCAAAAATAAAAACCTATGAAATTCAATGAAGAAACTTTGTTAAGGGGACGTTATGGTTAAGTTTCACTAATAAAAACCTATGAAATTCAATGAAATAAACTTTTTTAAGCGGACGTTATGTTAAATTGCGCTACTAAAAATCTATCAAATTCAGTGAAAAAACGTTGCTAAAGGGAAATTATGGTTATTATTAAAACCGAAAAACCCCTCAAATTCACCAATTATGGTAAGCTAATCAACCATAAATCGCGCCACCACCGTGCACTGCTAAGACTAATACCCAGGACATCAAAGATGTCATCACATGTCTAGCCCCTTCTTTTTTTGTTCATGACATATCTAGGCCAGGTGAGTTTATTCACTGACAGTCAAAAACTTAAAATTCAAAAGGTATTACATTTGTAGACGTTGCTATTCTCACATGTTCTTACAGTACTTTCCTTAGGATTCAGTCGCATCTTATGATGCACATACATAGGGGAAGAAGCAGGCCTGAAACACAGCAATCATTTCTATGCATAAAGATAATCATGTTGGTTATAAACAGTGGCTCATGATGCTGCCTCTTCTTTACTTACTTTACTCTCCCTGTATAAGCCCCATATTTGTATACATTGTGGTCTCTTAATGTTTTGTGTGTAGTAGTACAAGTATGTAGCAAGTGATGCATTATTACCTACTTAGTATATGTTTCACAGTATGCAAAAGTGTGATACAGAAGCATTCACCTTTTTGCTAGCCAACATGGGAAAATTAGAAATATTACATCTCTATGGTGTATGCTGCAGCCAATGCCTATGTTTCTCTATGAGTAGGTTCCTGTTCTAGAAACAACACTGCAATGGAATGTTCTTTGGAGCAATACATTGCATAATCATGCATATAGTTCATCACACATCTTCAGTGACCCCTGACAATTTTTTGCCAACATTACATTCACTTGTATGGATTTCCTATGAAAATTAGATGCACATGTGATGTCATCAGTGATGTCATCAATCATATTTGTGATGTCATCTTTGATGTCATGGGTGTTATTCTTCGCAGTGCACGGTTGCTTAGCTTACCATAGCTGGCGAATTTCAGGGGGTTTTCGGTTTTACTTGTAACCATAACATCCCTTTAACAAAGTTTTTTCATTGAATTTCATAGGTCTTTATTAGTGCAAATTAACCATAACGTCCTCTTAACAAAGTTTTTTCATTGAATATTTATATATATTACACGGCTCGCGGTTAACAGGCGTGTAGTTATGGTTAAGTTGCTAGACTTTTAGGAAGACCACTTTTTCGGCGGCTTATAACTTCGCTCCCCCTGGAGGAATCCTCACCAAACTTTGAAAAAGAAGTACATGGCCGGCTCTGAATTTTTTTCGCCAAGTTGGGTGTGTTTTTGTGCAGTGGGGGGAAAAGTTATACGGGGGGTCCCAAAAATGTGTGAAATCTTTTGGCAATCCGAGGGCTTGTCCTTCTTTATTCTTTAAAGTAACTTTTCGTCTGACCAACTTCGTTCTGAACTCTTGGCAAAGACTTAACCGCAAACTACCCTGAACTGTGTGATCCTCTGCAAAGACTTTGGTCCATTGACTTTGGCCCTGGCCTCTTGATTTGATTTCCTCACTGTAGTTCCTTTTTCTAGATTGCCCTGCTTACTAACTTGTTGGTGCTGCTCAATTTCTGTCTAACTTTGTCTTTCCCTCCCTTTTAAATTATAGGAGTGCCATTTTGCTCACACTTCATTTTGAGCTTAACTTGTCCAGAATCTATTTGGTGTGGTGTAGTGTATTAAGATAGTGATTTTTCAACTGCTTGATAATAGTGAAATGTTTTATAACTGAGGTGTAAATATACGTATGTTATTTTACTCAGAAACCTTGAGTCAGTGTTTGTTTCAATCATAGTAATTGCTGTCCTTTGTGTAACTATTGGTACTGCTCACTTTACTCTTGAGATAAGCCTGGCTGCTCATCCATTGCTACCACTTTACTGTGCAATACAGGCTTGTACCAAAGGTGAATTTGTACTGTCACTTGTAGTCTTAATTGTGTGTGGTGTTCCCAAAGGGTACTGCATATGATTCTGCCTAACACTGGTGTGCAGCGGTGAGGATCAAGTATAGTAATTACACTGAGAGTGCTCCTATTACCTTGGATCAACTAACCACAAGGCTAAACATCACTAAAAAGCAATATTAATCATGTCTGATATGGAAAGCTACAGTCAGGAGACCCTCCTTAGTTACACTGTGGATTATCTGAAAAATCTGTGTAAAGAAAGGAATCTCTCCGTTAAAGGCAAAACGTCTGAATTGATTGAAAGGTTGATAGAGAAACAAAGTCTGTAGGGTGGGTCTGATATACCTGACCCCTCAGCAAATGTAGAAAATGATGAGGATGATAATGTGTCTGTTATTGATGAGTTAGATGAAACAGGTGTGTCCCACAATGTAGGCCTCACTGCTCCTTTACCTGCTCAGTAACCTCAACCTTTGTCCACTGGGACCCCCACAGGTCCTACACTCAGTCCAGAATTCGTTGCTCTAGAAAAGATGAGGCTTGAAATGGAATTTAAACGTTTAAATGCTCAAACTGAACAAAAGCATCAAGCACTTAAGCTCAGAGAAATGGAGATGAATCATGCCTTAGAAATGAAAAAGTTGTCTATTGAAAATGCTTCTCTCCCAGAGTCTTCTAGGTCTTCCAGTCCTAAGAGACCCCGTATGCCTAAAGAAAGTGTGGGTATGGGTATGTATGAGGTTAAGCTTGACATTTTGGATTTGTTGGCAATGTTTGAATATAACCATGGGATTCAAGACATTACAGGGAATCGGTTGCTTCCTTGGCTCTTCTCTAGGCTACCCACTGTTGCATCTGATGTTGTGATGGAGTTGGGGGAGGTGGATAGGATGGATTATGAGTGTGTGAAGCTAGCTTTAATTGCTAGATTTGGGAAGACCCCTTCCCAGTACCTTAAGAGGTTAAGGACCCTCAAAAAGCATGATGGTACCCCTTGGGCTACCTGGGCATGTGAATGTTTGAAATTCTTAGAAGGTTGGGTTAAGGGTTGCAGACTAAACACTTATGAAGTTATGAGAAATCCTGTTATGTTGGAGTCAAGTTACGATGCCTGCTCTCCTGAGCTCAGACAGCACTTGGCTGATTCTAAGGAGATAGATCCAAAGAAGTTAGCTAAGGCTGCTGACTTGTGGGTTGCCAACACGGCCACTCACAAGGATTCTGGGGCAACTCAGAAGAAGGATGAGGGAAAGCAGCCAAAGAAAGATAACAAGGAGAATTCAAATACCACCAATCCAAAGGAGGGCCCCAAACAGCAACATAAGGGTAAACCACAAGGGAAACCGAATCAGGCTAGTGCGCCATCTGGACCCAAACCAGATGGAGGTCAGAACAAACCCCCATTCATCAAGACATTTGGGAAATGTTATGTTTGTTGGTCAACTGACCATGTGAAAGGGGATCCCAGATGTAAGGGTAAACATTCAGGGGTCCACACTGTCGCCTTAGACTTCTCCCCAGAGGAAGAAGTACCCATGGCAAGTGGAAACTTTGACCTACTGGCTGATGAACCCATGAGAGTTTCAGCTAGTGTTTCTTTAGTGTCCCTGGGTTTGAGTACTATAAAGATAGTGTTCTTGTGAAAGGCCAGGAGACTACTGCCATCAGAGTCACCAGAGCCAGCATAACTGTGGTCGATGAATCATTTTTCAAGGTGGAGGATGTTGCTAAGGCACCCAAATGCCTAACCAAGTTAGCTGGAGGCCCTGTGCAAATGCTTCCCCAGTTACCAGCTCTCATCCAGTGTAATGATATGACTGTCAAGATACCTGTTAGTGTGCAGAGTGAAGTGCCAGGGAGAGTACTGTTGGGTAATGACTTGAAAATTCTTGGAGTTGTGTCTAGTACCGCCAGGCCTCCCAGTTAAAGGAAACAGGAGCTCACTAGGCCTGCAAGGGAGAGGACCTTGAGAGGCTCTCCAGGGGAGGAGATAGAGGAAGCTATCACCCCCACTCAACAGGAGTTGCTCACTGCTATTTCTGGAAAGAAAGAGGCGAAGGGGAAACCCAAGACCGCAAGGAAAAAGACAGACAGCACCCCTGTACTACCAACAAGGACATCCCCAAGATTGTCCAAAGTCACACCTGCGACTTCTCCACCTGCTGAGGCAGAGTATGAGGTACAACTCTGTGTGATTGATCCAGTTTCTGAAGAGTCAGATCTGGACGAAGACATTGTTTTGGTTGGAGATCTTGACCCTGTCGACCATCCTGAGCTGCAGTCATTACTGGCAGAAGGTGGACCCAACAGGGCAGACTTCAGCAGAGGACAAAGCGACTGACCTACTCTTGTAGTTCTTCGACAACATGCAGCTTCTGAACTTGATGGACAAAAAGTTGGAAAGCATAGGTTAAGCTGGGAAGATGGCCTCTTCTATAGTGAAGTGACTGAGGCTAGCCCTGGGGACTGCAAATGACTTGTAGTGCCTCTAGAAAACAGACTCCAGTTCCTACAGTTGGCCCATATACCTTTGGCTGGTCATTTGAGTTTCAAAAAGACCAAGGAAAGGCTCTCCTTATACTTCTACTGGCCTAAAATGGGTTCAGAAGTTGACAAATTCTGTACGAGCTGTCACACTTGCCAAACCTCTGGCAAGAGCGGAGCCAAGAATGTGGAACCCATTGTGCCTCTCCCAGTGGTGGGAGTTCCTTTTGAGAGTGTGGGCATCGACATTGTTGGTCCCCTTGACCCTCCCACATCTTCAGGAAACAGGTTTATTCTGGTTGTAGTAGACCATGCTACTAGGTATCCTGAAGCAATACCTATGAGGACTGTTACGGCTCAGGCTGTGGCTAAGGCTCTACTTGGTATTTTTACCAGAGTAGTGTTTCCAAAGGAAGTGATATCTGACAGGGGATCCAATTTTATGTCCCACTACATGCAAGCCATGTGGAAAAACAGTGGTGTCACATGCAAGTTCTCTACAGCGTACCATCCACAGACACATGGACTGGTAGAGAGGTTTAATTGTATCATGAAGAGCATGATAGGTGCTTTAGAGGAACCCCTTAAAAGAAAGTGGAACCTTTTACTGCCATGCCTTCTCTTTTCTTATAGAGAAGTCCCTCTGGAGGGAGTTGGTTACAGTCCCTTTGAACTTCTCTTTGGCCATCCAGTCAGAGGCCCCTTGTCCCTGATTAAGGAGGGGTTGGAGAGTGCTCCTTCCCCCAAGCCAGTCAGAGTGACTGACTATGTGATACGTCTCCAGAGGAGAATGTCACACATGATGGCAGAAGCTAGTGATAACTTAAAAACAGGTCAGGCTATGATCAAACATTGGCATGACCAGAAGGCCAGCTTGGTTGAGTTTACTCAAGACCAGCTTGTACTAGTTATGGTGCCAACAAGGCAGAGGCCCTTGCAGGACAAATGGATAGGACCCTTAAAGGTTGTTGGCAAACTTGGAGAGGTGAACTATTTGGTGGACTTAGGCAGACCTAAGGAGGCTCCCAGAGTCTTTCACACCAACCGTTTGAAGGCATATGTCTCAAGACCAGATGTGGGAGCTTTGCTTCTAGCTTCAGCTCAAGAGGAGGAGGAGAGTGAACCTCTACCTGACCTCCTCAGAGGTCAACCTTTAGATGGAAACATAGGAGTCAATCTCTCTTCTCAACTGACATCTGAACAACAAGAGGAGTGCAAAGTTCTGTTAAATCAGTTTGCCTCCCTGTTTTCACTTTCACCAGGCTTGACCCCTTGGGGCCAGCATGATATTCTCACTGGTGACTGTTTACCTGTGAAAAGCAGAGGTTACAGAATGTCAGAACATGTGAGATCCCACATCAAAGGAGAGGTCAACAAGATGCTTGATCTCGGGGTTATAGAGCCCTCTACAAGTCCATGGTCTAGTCTAGTTGCTCTAGTACCAAAGGCAGGATCCAAGGAGTTGAGATTCTGTGTGGACTAAAGAGCTCTAAATGCAGTCATTAAGACTGATGCCCATCCTTTGCCAAGGACAGATGAACTGGTGGATAGACTTGGTGCAGCCGAGTACCTCAGTACATTTTTTTTAAATGGTTTTTATTAGTTTTACAATACAATCAGCACAATAATGAAACAGAAAAACTAAAACCCTTTCTAAGGTACCAAACCAAGCCCCAACATAGGGCAACAGGCCGCCCACCCCTTCTTCTACGAAATGTATATAGTGTGCTCTGATCGTCAAAGTAGCAAAATATTCTCCACTCCCACGCATTCAAAAACCAAAACCAAGTGTTGCAGGACCTAGTGCTCTTCAACAATTTAAACAAAAAAAGCAAACACCATCACCCCAGTCGTCATAATGCCAAGACCCCACTTCAGCCAGGCCCGGCTTAGTAATGTTGATAGTTCCGAATTATGATCTCGTATGATTTGGGAGAGTGGTCTCCACGCTATCCCTTATCGGGGATATACCCATATGGTCTGATTCATTGGTCATATCTTCTGAAAGCCACCCAATAGTCTCTGGGTCTACTACCACATGATAGCGTTTGATTGTACAATGTCTCCCTTCGCTCACAGATCGACATAGTATTGAGCCAGAGCCGTACAGTAGGAGCTGTAGCCGCACCCCAGGCCCGCGCCACCAGCGTTCTAGCAACAATGGAAGCCATGCCAACCAATCGCTTTGCACTTGGGGATTCCAGATCAATCAATGCCAGTAACCATATCTCAAGTGTGAATAGGATAGGCTCCTCCACGATCTTCTCCATGACTTCTGCCACAGCCAACCAACAAACTTGAATCCTAGGGCAGAGCCATGCCACGTGATAAAAGTCAGCCGAGGCCTGGTGGCATCTCCTACAGGATGATGATCTAAGGGGGAATACATTATGCAAATACAAAGGAGAGTAATACACCTGATGTATACATTTAAAATGAAACACAAAAAACCTGTTGTTTATGGAAATATTTTTAGTCTGGGCGAGGATAGACAACCATTGTGTCTCCGATAATGACTTTGCCAGGCAACCCTCCCATTTAACCTTGTACTGGGGTGGGGGACGGGGACCTATTGACCGCACCAAACCATATAACGTGGATACCCCTTTCTAGAGGACGTTGGCTTTATAACAAATTCCAACACGGGGGACACCTGGGGGGCAATTGGAAACTTGGGCCATTTAGCTCTTAAGACCTCCCGGAGGCAGAAATATAACAGCAGAGTAACTGGTGAGTATTCTCCCCTAACCTTAAGCTCGTCCCTGCCATGTCCCAGAGAGTGCAAATCTGAAGGTTTTGGAAGTGCTGAATGAAAATATGTTCATGTGTAAGGGGGATATTATGAACTCTGTACATGGTCATCGAGGGGGAATACCAGGGCCCCAGCCCCGCCCACTTTGCCACTTGGTCCCTCGCCCTAAGGGTCACCTCTAAGGGCTGTACCTCCGCTCGCAAATGGCGCTCACAGACAGCCCACAGGAGGCCCCTAAGGTCATCAGGCTGGATGATAGATTGCTCAAGACGTGAGTGAGGGTGATTACTCGTCGGAGACCACCACCAAATGGAATATTGTATCTGAGCTACCAAGTAGTATAAGCAAAGATTGGGAACATCCAGCCCTCCTTGAGAGCATGGGCTGCACAGTGTACTCAGAAAAATACGTGGACGTTTCCCCGCCCAAATTAATTTAGTCATCATAGATTTTACGATTCCAAAAAGTCGCAGGTGGCCAGATCGGAAAGTTGAAAAAAACATATAATTTCGGTAGGATCACCATTTTGGAAGAAGAAATGCAGGCGACCAGAGATATTGGGAGACTCATCCATGTGTCTACCCTTTGCGCCAAGTGCTGAATAGATGACATGTAGTTTTCCTCGTATAGTTTAGCGGGGGACGACGAAACCCTAACCTCCAAGTAACTAATTCCTTGAGGGCGCCAAGCAAAAGCCTCCCCACCCGTAAGCAATAGCACCTCGAACTTTCTCCGAATTTATCTGGAGGCCGGAGAGTGTGCCAAATGTGGTGATCTCATCCATCATGGGGCGCAAATTGACCTGGGGATTTTTGACATATAACAACATATCAACTGCGCAGAGAGAAACAACAGATGTGCATGATCTAATAGTCACACCACAATGGGAATTAAACTCCCTCAGGGCACAAGCCACAGGCTCGATTGCCAGCGCAAACAAGAGAGGGGAGAAAGGGCAACCCTGCCTAGTACCACAAGTCGGATAAATAGAAGCTGATTGGATCCCACTGGTATAGATCAGGGCACATGGGGCATATGGAGTAGGCAAATCCAGTATAGGAACTGGTTGCCAATACTGGAGTGCTGGAGAACCTCGAACAGAAAAGCCCACTCGACAGAGTTGAATGCCTTCTCCGCATCCAAGGCCACCACCGCGATAGGAACTTCAGGATTTACATTATGTATTAGGGTGAACAATCTACGCAGGTTATTTTGAGTAGACCGACTGGGTATAAACCCGGCCTGATCTGGAAGGATCAGGGCAGGCATATGGGGCAGGAGCCGATCAGCCAACAACTTCGCCATGATCTTATTATCAGTGTTCATCAGCGACAGTGGCCGATAAAACAAACACTTCCTGGGGTCTTTATTAGGTTTAAGCAACACCGTAACAAGGGCAGTTCCGGGAGGATCCCCGAGGAGGATGCCTCCTCAAACATGTCAAGTAAATGAGGAATAGGAGGTCCGGGAATGTTTTATACAGTTCCGCCGAGATACCATCCGTACCAAGGACCTTACCATTCGGGGGTGAATTAATTACCTTGAGGAGCTCCTCCTCCATAGGGGGAACATTAAGAAGCGCCCCAAGCTCTGGATCCAACCAAACCCAAAGAGACCACCAAGAATCTGTCCTCACTCTCCATTAGCAGGCGGGCCTCCTGCCTTTTGTCCACCAGTTCAGCCTGAAGCGTGGGGGAATCCGACCCGGCTTGAAGTATTTCCATTCTTTTAATTTCTTTTTCCTTAGATGCAATGGCACTGCGGATACTTTTCAAAACACCCCCCTCCTGCGCGATACACCACCCCCGCAGGAACACCTAAAAGGTCTCCCACACCACCCCCTGACTGGGGACTGAATCCTTATTCAGCTGAAAGAACTCCGAGATGGCTTTGCGCAACTCCTCCCAGAACACCACATCCTCAAGCACCGGCGCCCGAAATCTCCATCTAAGGAGCCCAGGATGGGAAGACGGATCCACAAACTGTACTGATACTGGGGAGTGGTCTGACAGTGTACAGGGGAGCATTTCCGCTCTGCTGGAACCACGGATTAACCCGGGGGACAAGTGAATATAATCTATTCTGGAACTACTACCATGTACACTGGAATGGAATGTATATTCCCGGTCGTTAGGATGATGCAGCCTCCAGGCATCAGTCAAGGTATTATCCTCAGCTATAGATTGCCACTTTAGGGCGGGTCTGGTGAGTGGCCTCTGGGCTGACGTGGACCTATCCAGCTGGGAAGAGAGGGCCAAATTGAAATCCCCCACCCGTACCACTTTATACCCCGGGAATAACCTTATATGTTCAGAACATGTTTGAAAAAACTCAGGGGAATCATAATTAGGACCATATATGTTTATGAGAAGGACAGACCATGCTGCACTTTCCCCAGCCACCAGGACAAAACGGCTCTCAGCATCCGAGACCTGTTTATGCAATCTAAATTCCAACGACTGATGTATATAAATTGCAACCTCCCAGAGAGTGAGTGGAATAGGAAAATAGTACCTATGGACCCCCCAACCCGCCAAGGGGGGGAAGTTTATGCTCCCTCCCTAAATGAGTCTCCTGTACACACAAAACATTGACATGATGGTTCTTCACATAGTTGGAGATTAAGCGCGTCTTTTTCCCGTTAGTGAGACCCCAGATGTTCCAAGTGAGAACATTAATTGTGGACCTTAGCGGAGCTATCTGCTATCGTGGTACACAAGCCTCTTGCCTAAGGTAGGCACAGCAGCCACCGGCACCCCCCCAGGCCCAGCGGCACTCGATCGGGGCAAAGTTTTGTAGCTGATGTTATGTGGGTGGGGGGTGGGGTAAGATGGCTGTTAGGTTGTTTTTTCTGACGTGGGAGTGGGGAGGGTAGGGTATGTTGGGGTCAGCTGTTTGTGTTTAGTTCTTTGGGGTGGGAGGGGAGGGAACCTTCTTTCAGGACCATGGAATTCAGTGCTCGTCATTTATTACTGAAATGCTTTGACTATTATGTACCTGGTGTATCGCTTGTGGCAGTATATTGGGATAACTCCCACAATCCATGCATAATGTACCTCAGTACATTTGATCTGACGTCAGGCTATTGGCAAATAGCCCTGACGGACCATGCCAAGGAGAAAACTGCATTATCAACCCCTGCAGGCCTCTACCAGTTTAAGGTTATGCCTTTTGGATTAAAGAATGCACCTGCTACATTCCAAAGGATGGTAAATCAAGTATTGAATGGGATGTAGGACTTCTGCATGGCATACTTGGATGACATTGCAGTGTTCAGCCCTACTTGGACAGAACATGTTGATCACTTAGGATATGTTTTGCAGGCTCTTGAGCAGGCCCATCTGACCATAAAGGCAAGCAAATGTCAAATTGGTCAGAGCAAAGTGGTCTATCTTGGTCATGAGGTAGGAGGAGGTGAAATAAGGCCATTGCCTAGCAAAGTACAAACTGTACAAAACTGGGCCAACCCTACTACTCAAACCCAAGTGAGAGCCTTCCTAGGTCTCACTGGGTACTATAGGAATTTCATAGAGAACTATGGGACCATAGCTTCTCCTCTGAATGTAATCTCCTCTCCAAAATTCCCTAAAAAGGTTAGATGGAATGAGGAGTGGACTCAAGCCTTTGAAAACCCGAAGAAAGCCCTTTGTCAAGCTCCAGTCCTAAGAGCTCCTGATTATCACCAACCCTTCATTGTGCAGACAGATGCATCCAATACAGGTATAGGTGCAGTCCTTAGTCAACTGGATGAGAAAGGTAGGGAGCACCCTATTTGCTTCATCAGTAGGAAACTGAAGGAACCAGAAACAAGGTGGGCAACCATACAGCGTGAATGTTTTGCCATTGTCTGGTCTTTGAAGACGTTTAGACCATACTTGTATGGATCTACTTTTGTAATTCAAACATACCACCAACCCTTGAGATGGTTAATGCAAATGAAAGGGGAAAACCCAAAACTTCTAAGATGGTCAATCTGCCTGCAAGGGTTTGATTTCACCATTCAGCACAGAGCATGATGTCACCACCAAAATGCTGATGGTCTCTCTAGGATGTTTTTGACTGAATAGAGTGAAGAGATTCATCCAGGAGTGAATTAAATCATCCTGTCCCTTAGTCTGGGGTGGGGGGAGGTGAGTGCTAGGGAGATTTCTCCAAAATAGCTAATTTCCCTTACCTACTGAGTACCTCAGCAGCTTTGCTGGATTTCTAGGATTTCTTTTTTTCACCTGGTAAGAGTGTGAGCCTTTTATTTTTTTTATTTTTATTTTTTTTATTTTTGGTACAGCTGAAATCAATCAACTTTTCAAAAATTACATGTACATAACCATCAAATAAGAAAACAAAATAAATTACACTTTCATTTCACAAACAGTTACATTTCACGTAGGATACTTGCATACAGGAAACGGAGCAATGTTAAAAGGAGCTAATATAGAATAAATAGACAGGATAAAAATATAGATAAAAGAAAACAGGAACTCAGGCAGGGGATCACAACAAATGTAAACAGCTAAAAAAGCATTTTAGAACTGACTTCACATTTATAATTTTTACTGTCTCAGTTCTACTTGATAATCAGGTTATTTCAGTCGGTAAATTTTTTTCCAAAAATTGTACCAGAGATTTTATAACAGCAAACCTGGGGCTGTTTAATAAAAAGCTCCACGTCTCAATTTCGTTCCTTTCCATATGAAAATTTAGCAAATTAGACAAATGTTTATTTCTGATATTCTTCAATTTAGGACATGATACTACCACGTGTTGCAAAGTTTCTCTTACAAAATGAAGCTCACAAAATCGACAAAAGTTTAGGTTAGGCGAAAGAATTTGACGCCTCACTAACTGCTCTCTCGTAGGCCATAAGTTTAGCCTTATACGCAAAAATTGCTGTCTAATTTTTGCTGAAGGACACTTTAAAAGGTAATTCGCCACTTGACCCAATTTCTTATTCCCAAAGATTCGGATGTCAAAGTCTTTATAATTAGTGCAAAGTTCATAATTTTGAATCCAGGCCCATTGATAAAAACGTTTTTTGGCACTTATTGGGCTATCAAGTAAGAACTGTAGAGAAATATTGGCTTCCACAAGGATTTTAAGGGCAAAAGCTCGCCATGTCGTCGGAAAAGTTAGATCGGAAGAGATCAAATAACGAGCAACTGTGCTCAAAATATTATTATTTGTCACACCCAATAAACATTTGCGAAAGAAAACGCACATTCTCCATTTTATTCTACTAGCTATTGAATTTATACCCAATTCAAAACGTAAAATGGGCATGGGCACACAAATTGGTAAATGTAGCACCTTTTTCCAAAAAGCAGCTTCCAGCTTATCCCATGGTTGATCGTTTAAATAGAGTTTTGATTCAATGCCATATAGTAGGCTGGCAATCACTTTTTCTTCGTAAAACATAAAAAGGTGCTTTAAGGTGAATTTGCCATATCTGTAAACCAGTATTTTAGCTTGTGACACTAAGGATAGTAGTTTAGACTGCAACATGGTCAAATATTTGGGGTCGCCAATAGTATTCTGAACAAACAGACCTAAATATTTATATTCAGATACTATGTACAAAGTTTCCAATTGGAGATTCCAAGCAACATTTTGAGCCATGAATTTCCCCTTAGGCCTACACATCATTATTTGTGATTTTTCCAAATTTATGATTAAATGATTTTTCGCAGCGTACTCTGCCAATGCAGTTAACATGTTCTGGAGGCCCCTAGGCGTTTGCGATATTAGAACCAGATCATCAGCGTAGAGTAACCATGGTATACGCTGATGACCCAAATGCAGTGCATCTGATATGATGCGCTGAAAAACATTGCCTATATCAAAAATAAACAAATTAAATAAAAATGAAGCCAGAATGCACCCCTGTTTGAGTCCCAAGAATGTAGTAAAAGATGCTGATAAAGCACCTTCAAAGGAAAGTCTAACTCGCATAGTAGTTTCGGAATGTAGTTGAATAATTAAGGATAACAAAGTAGATGGACAACCCAGTGAGTGTAATTTGTGAAATAACAAATTCCGATTAATAGAGTCAAAAGCAGAATGAAAATCAATGAAGGCAAAATATAAAGATTGTTTTCGGTCTGCATATTGGGATTTGGGCATATTTAATGTAATCATGTTAGGTAAAGTGTCAAGGCCGGAAACAAAGCCTGATTGTAAGGGATCCATTTTTGAACATTTCTTCGACCAATTTTTCAATTCTCTAAGAATTAGATGTGAATACATTTTACCTGGGACATCAAGAAGAGAGAAGGGCCGATAGCTGGCAGGATTGGCTCAATCCCCCTTCTTGTAAATTGAGATAACAATAGCCTGCTTTCATGATGTAGGAATGCTCTGAGAGGCATTGATAGACTCAAACAGGAGATATAAAATGTCTGCCCAGATGTCCGGGAATTGTTTGAGATGGATATTAGCCAAGCCATCATGGCCCGGGGCTCTAGAATTGCTTGCCTGTTTTATAAAATACAGTATATCATCTCTGTCAAAGACCAAGTGAAACGGTGGTAGGACCACTAAATTGGCTAGATCCCCAATAGGAGGAGGCTCGGCAAATAGAGCTGAAAAGTGCTGGATCCACATAGACTCCGTCACATCATTTGCTTGGACAGCCACCTGATCCCCCGCTGTAGATTGGTTAATAATAGACCAAGATTGAGCTGAATTCTTTACAGCTAAAACCTTTAACATTGAATAACCATTGGATTGATATAGTTTTGCCCTCATGCCCCTAATCCAATATCTGTACTTTGTTCTAATTTGGGATAGAACAAGGGCACGCATGTCTGATGGTAGCTTAAGGGCAGCTCTCCTATCTGCTCGCATTGAGGCTTTTTTTACTCTAATTTCCTGGTCAGGCAGATGTAGATAAGGTGTCTGTTTCTGTTAATGAAGTACATAGTTTGATTGAAACATTTGCATTAAATCATGGTAAACAACATCACCCGGAGAAGAGCTCCCTTTTTCGTTTGGTCAATTTTGCTTGATAGTGATCTCTAAAGGCTGTAAGTGATTTTTCCGACCATTTCAATCTGTTCCTCGCAGGATTAACTTTAATTGGATCTAATATAATTGAAGATTCCACATTTGATGCAACAGATTTTGAGAAGCACATCATATTTAAAATATTATGATCGCTAGCTTCTGTATCAGTTATTTCAAATGCTGTGATATTATTCAAGAAACATGCATTTACATACATAAAATCAATAGTACCTTGACTTCGACCACGATGCAAAGTGGCTCCAGGTGGTATATCCTGTGGAAATGTTCCATTTAACATAAACAGATTACGACATTGAACCAAACTCGTCCACTTTTGTAAGCAAAGTTTTTCAGAATTACATGGAGGACTCAGACAATGCAAGTTTAAATCACCAGCCACTAAAATAAAATCAGTGATCCCCTCGAGCACAAATATGTCTAGGGCATTGGTCACAGAACTTAGAAAAGTATTATCATCAATTCCCAGGGGGTTCCAATAAACATTTATCACAGCACATGAGAAATTGTTACCCATGATTTTTGACATTTGTAAAAAGGCGTTAGGACAAAACCATGCTTCAATTTTTAGGAAAGAGGATTGCTTCACCGCAGTTAACAGTCCCGAAGTGGGACCCCCCCGGCCACCCTTTTCAGCTGGATTCAAAAGCACATCATAGTTGTTCCAAGATGGTAGGGAGGTGAACCAAGTTTCTTGCAACATGATGACATCACACCCCAAAAGCTGAGCATTATTATTGTTTAGCAGATGTGCATGTCCTCTTGAATTCCAGCAAACAAAGACGAAAGAGCAAATTGTGAGATTGTGAAGCTAGCATGGGTTACTCTTGGAGTCACACAAACAAGTATGTGGGGTCACAGCGTGTGATTTGTTTAATGATTGAATACAAGGAGAAACCTCAGGATGAATTGTAGACGAGTTCGATGTCTCTGACATAGAATGAAGCAAAAAACCCAGATTAGAGAGTTGTTGTTTAACGGCCCAGATAGGGTTTACCACAAGTCGCAAATTTATCCATATATTTACAGATGAGCAATTGCCCTTGTTGATAAATTCCACCAGCTCGATGTCTATTGAGCCGATGTCATCTAATGCAGGAATTTCACTAAAAATTGCAAGAACGGAGGCACGATTTAGCTTATACTGTTTTGCTGGAGCAGGCATACAAGTAAGTGTTAGAGCATGAATCGCTGGTCGTTTAGGGCCGCCATTCAGAGGTTTAGATTTTTGTGGCGGAGGCACAGCTTTAGGCAAATGCAAGGGTACACTAGCAAGATTGGGTCTGACAAAGCCAGCATTTTCAAAAAACTTGTTCAAGGACGTGTAAATCAATTTTTCCATGTCTTTGGTAGTGTTATTTTCAACCACAGTGCCAGTGGCCATGGACTGTACAGATACTTGAGCAGTGCCTCGAGATAAAGGTGCATTGGTAACATTTAGAGGCGCAGTTTGCAAGTGTTGCGCTGGACAAGTCTGTATAGAAGTTTGAGGAGCAACAGCATTTTCGAAAAGTGGAAATTTCTGCACATGCTGCGGCGGCGGAACAGGAGAATCTTTTAAGGGCAGAGACTGAGGCGGCGCAAAGATCAACTTTTTGGTAGAGGAGTTAGATGTCATGTAATCATCAATAGCTTTTCTTAGATTTTTTAGTCGTATATCATTATCTGCAAGGCCCTTAGACAAATCTGCTTTATGTGCCAAATCATTTGTTGTCTGAATTAAGAGTGTGTTTTTGGACATGTCGGTCGCCACTCTTATTAAATCATTTAGCGGGCTATGCTCCACTGGCACTGACATAACCCTCTCTTTCCGGTTCAGAGACTGCATGGCGTATTTTTTTGCAACTAATTTTGCAGCAGCGATCGTAGTAGTGGCAGGTATAGATAGATTTTTAACAAATACCTTGGTTTGCCTACCGCGTTTGACCACAGATTTGATATTTTTGGATTTTTTAACTGACGGGGTCTTTTTAAAAACCCCTTTAGTGATGTCACCCGATTTTAGTTTGCCATCGAATAAGGGATAAATTGGCTTCATTGATTTTATTTGCTGAACCGGGGGAGAGTTATGTCCCACACTCATAAGATCTATAATGGGGTTAGGAAAGCACGGAATGGTATGGAATTCTTTTAATGGGGTGATCGACCGAGGAGAGGTCTGAGAAGCTATAGACCTCCTGATTTTAGAAAGGTCATAATGTGATCTCAAACTTTCTAGTTTGTTTGCAAATGTAAGATGGTCTGCCAACACTTGATTCAGTTGGTTGGAGTGTAGATCAGCCTTTGTGGCTAGGACCTCAAACAGTTTGGCTAAAGCCAAAATTGCTGTGTTCGTTGATGTCAAGGCTATTCCAGCCTGAACACTCTGTAATTCTGTTGGGCCCAAATCAGGATTACCATGAAAACTTACTTTGCGCAGGGTAGGGGCACTGAAAGCCAAATTTGCTACGGAATTCACGGCACTGATGTTAGTGAATAAAATGGGTGATTTGGACAAATTGTCAGAAAGTGTATGCATAGAGAAAGCAGTGTCATTTAAATTGAGATCTATCACCGGCATATCACTGGAGATTGGACTTTTTGAATTTGAATTTCTAATGGAAATAGCGTGCTTATCTGGCATTGCAGTAGAAGGAACAGCAATTCCGGTTATTATATTTTTTAGCAAAATACTATCAGACAAAGATACATTTTCATTTGCAAAGGAAACAATTTCTGGGGTCACAAAGCCGGATTTTACCAAGTCTTCTTTTTTGTTATTCACCAATAGATTGCTAGAAGAAAGTCCATTTTGTGAGTCTTTTTGCGGCACAAAGGAACTTTGGACTTCTTGACCGCGTCCTGCTAGTTTGATGTTTTCATTTTCAGTATCCACGGATGATGCCGCACTTTGATTACTACAAAAGGGTCGAATATCCATGCCAAGGAGAAATTCGGGTCTTGTTTTCCCTTTTATATTTGAATTGCCTGCACGAGGTGTGGAACTCAAGCGAGATTTTCTTTTTGCCACAGGTGACTTTTCACCATTAGAGTAGTGGGATACTGTAATAGGAGGCATCCCTGTTTTTAAGGTAGAAATGGCTCGCTTCATTTTCTTTTTTTTTTTTTTCCTTTTTCTCTCCTTCTCTCCCCCTTTCACTCACTCACAACACAATAGAGTAAAAAACGTAAAAAAAGAAGAAAAAAAAAGAGAAAAGATAAGACCGCCACCCGCGACGAACGCGGCGAAGCGGCAAAGCGGGACTTCTGGGACTTGCTGGGTGCGCGCGCGCGGTGCGCACGCAGCAGCCCTTAAGTAAGTCCCGCCTCTGAAAGTGCAGAACAGAGCCTTCTGGGCGTTGTAGTCCGGGAGATATCGCAGATAGAGAGCACAAACAGACGAGTCTCCCGCGGCAAAGCGGGACTTCTCGGACTTGCTGAGTGAGCCTTTTATCTCACTCTTGCATGTGTTTTGCTGTGTGTTAACCATTTTTGTGTTCATAGACTGTGGAGCCTCACCTACTCCATAGGGACATATTTTTACTGTGTGTTACACAGCACCTTCAGTGCAGTAAAACAGGGTTGTCTTTTTAGACTTCCCAACTCAGACTCCATTTTCTGGAACTGACTACTGTCTCCCAGAACATGTAAAGTTGCCATTGACTTTATTAGTCCTTTAAAAATCACAGACCCAGTACAAACTATCTTACATAGAGTTCTGGAAAGGGTTAATAGCTACCCCTTTTTGTCTGTTTCTCATGGGACATTGTTTCGTTCCCTTTTCATTAGGATTTGGCTGGTGGCAGTGGTAACTACCCTATTTTTCGGAGTGTGGTTATTTTAAATAGTCTTGGTATTGTTTTTGGCTATATTAGTAGCCTCAAACTTAAACCCGCTGGACCATATTTACTTTTATACAGTTCTGGACGGGTTTATTCGCCATTTCTTTTTGTAAATGTCTTTCTCGTGTTTTACTCTGCGCACCAATCTAGGTTTGCTTCCTTTGTCCGCCGACCTTTGGACGGCTTCTGCACAGAAGCCCTCCTTAGGCGCCTAAATGTCTGATCGGGACAGGATGTGAGGGTGGGTTTTGAGACTCCATGCACAGGGTCTCCTTGGAGATCCATGTTGCACTCTAGTATGATTGGCTGTGGTGACTGTCCCGGCGGGACAGCCACCCTGCTGTGTGATTGACAGCCAGGCAGTGTGAATGTGGGAAAACTGCATAAAATGCAGGTCTCTGGGACTGAGAAGGCAGAGTTGCCACTAGATCGAGAGAACCGAAGAGAAGATGACAGAAGAGGACCTCTACCACGACTGAACCTCCCAGTGAAGCCCTGCTGCGGGTCCGAATCTCCAAACTTCGACGACAGGGAGGATCTGCAAGGAATCTTCTCCCCTTGAGCTGGTCGGAACAACCAGTTCGTCAAACTGCAAGCCAGACCTCCCACCTCTGGTCGAATTTGCTGTGCACTGCTACAGTAAACCGGATAACCAGGAGGATCTGACCCTGCTTGGGTTTTAAGGAGCGCACCTTTTATTTGTCGCTTTGCTCCACTGCTGGTTTCTGCCCTGGGCAGTGCAGGACCCTCCAGTCTTCCTCCTTCTTGTCAGTCCGACAGTCGCTTCAGGAACCGTGAGCCTGCAGGACCTGCCAGGAACGTCTGCCTCAGCTACAACATTCTTCTGCTCTTAAGGTACTGTGCTAACCCGGTTGTTCGTTTCTTCCAGCCGCAGTGAAAGTGTGTGAAATCTTTCGCCAATCCGAGGGCCTGTCCTTCTTTATTCTTTAAAGTAACTTTTCGTCCGACCAACTTCGTTCTGAACTCTTGGCAAAGACTTAATCGCGAACTACCCTGAACTCTGTGATCCTCTGCAAAGACTTTGGTCCATTAACTTTGGCCCGGGCCTCTTGATTTGATTTCCTCACTGTAGTTCCTTTTTCTAGATTGCCCTGCTTACTGACTTGTTGGTGCTGCTCAATTTCTGTCTAACTTTGTCTTTCCCTCCCTTTCAAATTACTGGAGTGCCATTTTGTTCACACTTCATTTTGAGCTTAACTTGTCCAGAATCTATTGGGTGTGGTGTAGTGTATTAAGATAGTGATTTTTCAACTGCTTGATAATAGTGAAATGTTTTATAACTGATGTGTAAAATAAATGTATGTTCTTTGACTCAGAAACCTTGAGTCAGTGTTTGTTTTAATCATAGTAATTGCAGTCCTTTGTGTAACTATTGGTACTGCTCACTTTACTCTTGAGATAAGTCTGGCTGCTCAGCCATCGCTACCACTTTACTGTGTAGTACAGGCTTGTACCAAAGGTGAATTTGTACTGTCACTTGTAGTCTTAATTGTGTGTGGTGTTCGCAAAGGGTACTGCATGTGATTCTGCCTAACGGCATGCTCCGCCAATGTGCAGATACCTAAACAGGCAACAATCTTGTGTAGTCTTTGCTGGTAGCCTTCGTTATGGCTTGCGAGCTGCAGCAGCAATGTCTTTCTGTGATGAGTGGTGACTGGCACATTTGCAGTAGGAGAGTGCATTCCACGAGACATGAGGATTTAAACATAGCATGCACTAAGTCCGTAGCCCCTTCGATGCATGGCTGCAGCCCTAGCACAGAAAAGTTTGTCCACTGGTTAAACAGGTATGTCCACTGGCTGAAAGTAGGTGCCACATTGTTGCTTATTGTGTGTGGTTTGGCTGCAGTGTACACAATGTTGGTTGCATGGGTGTGGTGCTTGGTAGAAGAACCTACAGTTGTCGGTGCATGGGTGGAAATGGTGCAGTGACCAGTCGTGCAGTGTGTCCGGAATAGTGTACATATGGAAGAGGCCACAGTGCAACTGGTTGTTGTATGTGCTTGCGTATTGTGTAATGCACAGATTAGTAAGTGTTGCAGTGCACTACGTACCATTGGTTCTATGCACATACTAGAGTGTTGGGAGCAGGCCCAATGTTGTGAAGATTGTCTTGTTTGGTTGGCATGCTTATAATCCTTTGTGATTGGAAGTGGGTAGCGATGCCAAACACATCGATATGTTTCTGCATTACGGTAATTGGCACACATGTCCTTGCCTCCCTGCTTTATGGTGCGGCGGTTGGGTGGAAGTGCTGGTTCGTATGTTGCCTTTGTGATTTCTGGCACATGCCTACATGGTCACCTGCATGGCTCTGTTATGTTGTGGTGAGTGTAGCCAAGGCCTAGGCTGTTGGGTGCATAGCCTACGGCCGTAGGCCGATGCACCCAACAGCCTAGGCCTTCATCACAGCCACCACAACATAATGCAGCAATCCAGTTGTCACTCTGCATTCATTTGAAGTTGGTGAGTAGCACAAAATGGTTGCGGAGGACATTGAGCACTTGGTAGAACAGCAAAAGTGAGCTCCTATGTGTACATTAGCATATGGTGTTCATCATTGCCCCTGTTGCACAATATGGAGCCACATGTCACCATTTGGATTTGCTATGCTTAGGCCCTTATAAGGCACTTCCTTGAGAAAGTCTTTGAACACATTGCCCCATGAAAGGAAGTCAGCAGCATCAGAAAGTTGCAATATGGACAATGTACAAAGCCACTCACATACCGTTTAGCACAGGCAACACACCGTCATTGAGCCATGCATGTAAAGATGTGGCCAGGCTGAAAGTTGGCAGGCGCAATTGCAGACGTGGAGTGCATTACACATGAAATGAGGAGTAAAACATGGGTTGTACTATGGTGTGCTGTGTGTGGTGAGGCCCTAGAGGTCAGTGATGGTAGAGAATGGCAGAAGGGGAGTACAATGAAGACCACATGAAACTTAAAATGTACACTGCAGTATGGTGTGTTGCATGTGTTAAGCCCGTAGACCCTTCGATGAATGGATGGCCACCTTGCACCGGCAAATATGTGCCCTGGGTTGAAGTAGGTTTCACATTGTTGCCTTTGGTGTGTGGTTTGTGATCATTGCCTAAAATGTTGCTTTCATGGTTGTGGGGATTGGTTGCAATTCATACACTGTTTAGTACAGGCCTGGACCTGATGGAGTGACGACTCCTCTAGTGTGTCCTGTGGGTGCAGTGGTGAAGTAGTGGATGCTTAGAAGTAGCTAGTGGTGACCTGCATGTACCTGGCCACTTGTTCACCTGCATGACTCTGTTATGTTGTGCTGGGTGTGGCCAAGGCCTACACTGCTGCGTGTATGGCAAAAGGCCGTAGGCCAGGCACTGAAGAGCCTAGGCCTGCACCATAGCACGCTACCACAATACAGACCTGCAGTTTTAAGTATGCATGTCCCTGATTGTGGTGATGTTCAAAAAATGGTCTGCAGGACCGTGTAGACTTTGTAGAACAGCACAAGAGAACTGATATGCGTCCAGTACCATATGGTGTACATTATGCAACCAGCTTGGAGATTAGGGAGGCACATGGTGCTATTTGCATTTGGCATGAGTTGCCCTTTGCACCACCCATCCTATGTACGTTTGTGGATTGTGGTATGTGGCAAATGTTCCCTTTCATGAGACCATTATGTTGTGCTGGGTGTGGGTAAGGCATAGACTATTGGGTACATGGCCAAAGCCCATAGGCCATTGGAAATGCCTATCCCTTGACAACAGCCAGTACACCATACTGCAGCCATGCAGAGTTGCCTCTGCATCTCTCCGAGGATGGTAACCTTTCAATAATGGGTGTATAGAGCATTTTACACTTGGTGGAACAGCCAAAGTGAGGTGCTTTGCGTTCACGCTGGCATGGTGTAGGTCATTGCACGTGTTGCACATTAGGGAGCCATATATTAGCATTTCCGTTTGCTATGGGATATGGGATGGCCTTTACAAGACCCTTGCTTGAGCAACTGTTTTAACAAATTGTGCCATGAAAGGAAGTCATCAGCATCAGAAAGCTGCAATATGGACAATCTACAGAGCCACTCACATACCGTTCATCACAGCCAACGCAATGTGAAAGAGCCATGCATGCAAAGATGTGGGCAGGGTGAAAGGTGGCAGGCGCAATTGCAGATGGGGAATGCATTACACATGACATGAGGAGTACAACGTGGAGTGCGCTAGGGTGTGTTGTGTGTGGTGAGGGCCTAGCGTCTTGGATGCATGGCTGGAAGCCTTACACGAACAGCTATGTGTGTTGCTTGCAACTACTCCTGAGATTGTTGCATTTCGTGTGTGGTTTGTGAGGTGTGCATGCATTGTTGATTCCATGGGTGTGCTCATTGTTCGCACATGGTAGATTTTCCAGTGCATGGTAGGAGTTTATGGAGTGAACAATTATGCAGTGTGTCCGCTGAGTGCTGTGGTGAGAAAGTTTGTGTGTACCAGTGCATAGAGTTCAACTGCATAGTGTATGTGCTTGAGTAGTGTGCATTGCGCAGATTACTTACTACTGCACTGCAATTTGAAGTATTTTATCATTGGAGTTGTTGGAGTGCTGTGAGTAAAAAAACTATGGCTACCTGCAGTTCGTGGTGCTGGGTGCCGCTCTGGGTGAATGTGGACGCTGAAAGTGTGCATCGGTTTAGAGAGCTGCTACCTGAAGGTGCTTTCACATTACACAAGACCTATACTGTGAGTGTATAAAGGTACGTCTGCAGTGCAGTGCAGAAAGGATAGTGTTCAATGCAGAGGTCTTGGATGTGAATGCTACTTGTGTGTGTGACTATTGAATACTACCTAATGCAGGAGTGTTGCATATACAATAGTGGAAACAGAATAAGGAGTGCCTGTGCTTTACTGGGGTGTGGCCCTCGCTGTAGCTGGGAAGGCGCACATGCTACAATCTGCTCTTCTGAGCATAGTGCCTTTGAAAATGGAAGTGTGGGGATTATCCTATCAGTTTTCGAGAGTGTGGTTCACAGGAAGGGGCAGTGATATATTTCCCCAAACCTTGATGCAGTGAGATTGAGAGATGGACAGACGCAAGTGTTCATCGTGGGTGATACCTTTGTGCAAGATCTGCACAGGTATTCCGTGGAAAGAGGCTTTGATACTAACTTTCAGAGTAGAGGGTTTTTGGGGCACAGTGTATATGAGTGGGGTAGTTGTTGTGGTCATGCATTATGGAGCACTACATTTGGGGTACATGTCGTGCTCACGTTTGCTCTGCCACATCAAGAAGTTGATGACAGCAGTGATGCAGATTTTTCCCACTGCCAAGGTACCATGCCAGTGTAATTTGCCCACAGCCAGAGGTCAGGAGGTGTTTCATAAACAGAAGCATGTGTGACTTTATGTGCAGTGCTGGGATGTTCTGCACCGACTGTGACAGCATTAACACGCAAGATTTGCAGTGGTTCCAAGGAAATGGCATTTTTTACCTCCATTGGCAATGTTGTTTTCTTTGACACTGTGCACGCAGCATTGCAGACAATCCTGTAGAACTGTAAGAGAAGCGTTGACGTTCAGTCCGTACAAATGTCAGGTGGAGAAGCAAACAGAAACTAATCGAAAGAGATAAAAAAATAATTGTATGCATAGCACTTACATAAAAAAAAGGACAAAAAAAAGATTTTGTTTTGTAAGACAGCACTACAGACCCACCCCAATCCGCACCCCCACTCCCTAGCACGAAAACTCAGCGGATTATGCTGTACTTTCATGCTTCCACGTGCCACATCCAGCCATTTTCTGGATGGGAGCCATGGAAAGGAAATTGTGGAGCGAAAGACACTGCTCTGTAAGGTTGGTGAGTCTGGTGTGTACGCAAACACTGTGCCAGAAGGTCTTTTTGCACAAAGAAGTGCAGAAGGCTATGGTGGAAGTGTGCAAGGTAAGGGGCAGGCATCCTGGGTGTATGCATGAACTGTATGTATTTGTTTGCAGTTAGTAACATGCAAGCCGTGCAGTGTGTGCGCAATATTTTTTGAAAAGCGTGCAGTAAGTGGGGTACTGTGGAAAACAAAAAACAACTTTGCAGTGTACACTGTAAGTGGCAGGCATCCTACTGTGTGCATGCATTGTGTGTATGATATGATATCATATGATGTGCAATTGTATGCTATGGCATTTGTAATGCACCTACACACACGTCTAGCAAAGCGCAACGAGGCAAGGGAGAGGAAACAGAGGGAAGACAGAGACAATGACCCTACTAGGCCAGGTGTGACTTAGTTTGGCCAAATGCATGGGTGTAGGGAGGGAAAGGTACAGTACATGGGAAGAAGAACAAATGACAATAAGTAAAAATACGGGCCAATTGTGCCAAGTGCACAGATATGTGCACACAACAGGTGGTGGATGCACTGTTAGGCATAAAGAAAACAGTCCTCAAGTGCAGGGTTTGCTAGAAAACCAGTGCAGGGGTTCGCCTGGTGGGGGGAGGTGACATGGACCCGACATCACAGAGTCGCCAGGTAAGCAGTGCAGAATCAGTTTACGTCAGGCAGTTAGCCGGGGAGAGGAACAGAAACAGCAGGCGCTACGAGAAAGGCTTTGAGGTGCTTCCGGAACAGGCGATGGTTCCCCTCAAGTGTGACGGAGGCAGGGAGGCTGTTGCAGTGGGAGGCCCAAGGCAAAGAAGCACATCTATCACCAAATGGATTTTTGTAGAAGCTCCTGACCCTGAGGGAGTTGGAGGCGGATGAGGGAAGAGCTCACGCATGCAGATATATAGGGAGTTAGAGTTGAAGGTATTGAGGTCCCAGGGTCCAGAAGGCTTTCTGCATAATGGAGAGTCTTCTCACTTCATTCCTCGCAGCCACTGGGAGCTATTGGCGACATTTCAATGCAGGAAAGATACCATCCCAAGTCACGCACTTCACTTCTTGATGCATTCTTGAGGGCGGAGAGTAGAAAGGGGCAGATTTAAAAAGAGCCTGTTGCAATAGTGCAGCCTAGACAGAAGTACAGCTGTTCACACAGTGATCTTTTGGAAAGTTGCTTTCGCTTGGTACGATACATTCAATGCTGCTATTAGTGGCATTTTCTACGATTTATGTAGGAGGTGGGTTAGTGAGGAAAACATTTTGTAGCATTGTCGGAAGGAAAGCAGAGAGTTCCTGTTTCAATATTACACTGTATGATATGGGTAAATGAGAACATTGCAAGCACTTATCAGTGAAGTGCCATTTCATGGTAGGGGATGGGAAAAAAACAGTATGTCTTTTAAAGAATGTAATGGCCGCTCAGTGACAGATACCGTGTGCAGAGGCGCTTATAACACAGTCATACACATAGTGCAGAAAAAGTTTACGTACCTCCATTTTGTGGTGATGGGTGCGCAAGTGGATGAATGTGGATGCACAAATATTGCAATCTTTTACTGAACTTTCTACTGGACGTGCTTTCCAGTGACAGCACACTAGCAGGCTGAATTTGTAACGGTACCTATGAAGTGCTGTGCAGAACTGACAGTGTTAGATGGTTATGTCTTGGATGGCATTGGTGGCATTGTGTGTGCCCATTTACCCGTACCCAATGAGGTTGTGATGGACAAAAGGTAGTGGAAAGGGAACGAGTGCTTCTGCTTTACTGGGGTGTGGCCCTCGCTGTACTTTGGGCACCGCACGTGCCACAATCTGCGCTTCTTACCTTGCTGGCCAATGGACATGGGACTTTCGGGATTATCCAATCATACTGTGGGCATGGTTCACAGAAAGGGGCGGTCAAACTGATGTACATAATACTCTGCATAGTGAGGCTGGCTGACATGAAACGCATTGTGTTGCCTATAGGTGATGCCTTTCTACTAGATCTGCACAAGTAAGCCCTGGAATGAAACTTTGATGGCAATTTCGGGTTGGAAGGAGTGTTTTCACATTGTGGAACGGTGTCTACAAGCACAGTTTTGCTGACATGCATGCACTTTGCAAAGACCTGGCCAGTTTTACTAGAGCTGATGTTATCGCCATCCACTACGGCGGCATGCATATGGGTTACGTGTCGTGTTTAGGCTTGCTCCGTCGACTGAAGAGGTTGCTAAATCTAGTGAAGAAGCTGTTTCCCACTGCAAAGGTGCTTTTCTCATTAAATAACACCACCAAGAGTATGGGACATTGCTCCTAGAATTTGTTCCGAGCCAGAGGCAGGAAGTGTCTCATCAACAGAAGCATGTATACTTGTTTGTCCGCGACTGGGATGTTCTTCTGCAACAATGACCTCATTAGTTGTGGAAATGCAGAATTGTTCCAAGCAAATGGCATTTCTTTGTCGCCCATTGGTAATGCTCTTTTGTTTGCCCGTCTACAAGATGCAGTGAAGAGTTTACTGTAACAATGTCCACACAACAAAACACAAAATCAAATAAAAAGTTGAAAAAACGTGTTTCTCTAGAAGCATCTAAAAAAAAAAAAGGCTCTTTTTCAGAGCCGCCCTTTACAACGACCTCCCCTACACTGGTTGCAAGTTATTCCCCTACGCTTGCACGCAGCACGAAATAAATCCACTTCTCGAGATTTTCAGGATGGCAGCCATGGAAGTATGACTGGGAGATACAGGGATTGCACAACAACATTTCTGGGCGTGGTGTGTACGCAGAGGACTGTTGTACAGAGCTGATACTGTTACATGGAGAGCTCTTCAATGTCATTGGTGGAAGCGTGTGGAACTTTTTCATAATACGCAATGATGGCATGTTGCAAAGAAGAAACTGGAAAGGGAAGAAAGAATGTTTCTGCTTTATTGGGACACAGCCCTCGCCGTCCTTGGGGAAACAAACATGCGCATACTCCCCTTTGCCGCTAGCTACCCATGAGATTGGGACAATGGGGACTATCCCAGCTGCGGGTGTGGGTCATAGCAAGGCCCGTTCATAATTTTCTCCATTACTGTGCGTACTCAGCCGGACTGACATTGTTGCTATTAGTTGCAGACGCACTGTAGCACATCAGATTTGGTGCACCATTACTTACAGGGCAAACCTATGTGGCCTTCTACTCTGTTCTGAAAAGCTGCAAACAGATTGCACAGCACAGATTGCTGTGGAAAACTTTCACACAGAAAGCAGGACTAGATTATTCCAAAACATACATACATGTGCAACAGCACATTGTGGTGTGTTTGTAAGCATGTACTTTCCAAAAAACACTCCCTACATTGCTGAACCCTGCACTTTGCAGCTGTTCGAAGGTCTGGCTCTTGTCCGCAAAATAAGGGCCCACGTGCAGCGTGGGTGTGGTCGCATGGTGACGTCGCCACTGTCCTCCTTTGGGATGGCTGTCGGCTGGATGCGTTTTGGGCAGAATATGTTGTGCGCACGTGCATGTGTGTCCTATGCACACCGTTGCCTCTTCTCTACTGACTAAGAGTGCGCCACACGTGTGCCGACCATTTTGGGAGACGCTGGCTATTTATAGGGTACAGCAGATGGGATGTTTATCTGTATAGCTACCTGTAGGACGTGTGTGGACGCCCCAACCTAATTAATGTTCCTTTGCATATGCTGCACAGTGGCAATGTTACCAGGACACAGAGGAACAGATACACATGCGTGTACTTGTACTACGCACAAACGTCCGCTCTCACACGCATTGATGGGTGGCGGACAACATGCAGACATGCAGAGCCTGCTGGCGGCGTACAGATGCCTTTGTCATTTTGGATAGGCCGGACAGCTGCGGTGTCCATAGGACACCTACCTTTTTCTTAATTGTGGTCATTGCAACGAGGACTGTGTGCCGCTGAGTCAGAACCCCATCTCAGGTAAAAAAGAATACCACAAAAACACTCAGCAACATTCTCATTATTACTGTTTACTTGTACACATGCATACACCCCTTTTGGAAATGGAAGGGCTAGCAGAAGCGGATACTTATGTGGGGAAATGGGGATTTGCACACACCTTGGTTGTGAGGGGAGGAAGAGATTGATGTATTACCGTAACATCTCTTATGAAATGGTTTTTGAGGGAATGGCGGGCTCTGACATGGGGAAGGAGTACACATGCAGGTCTGCCAGTGCTGTTTCATTTTGTCCAAAATATATTATTGTACGCCGCCTTTACAGCGGCACAATTGTTCACCAATTTTTCCACTTTGACTTCAACGCTGTCCGTTTCCCTATGCACAGACTTTCTTTCCTTTCCTATGCCCGTATGCTGTTGTGGAGGGGTTGCCACTTGTACTGCCTTGCTTTTCTTTCCAATATGTTCTCTTACCGAAAATAGAACGTGTTTGGTTTACATGCATCAATATATATTACATAATTTACGGTTTACATCACTGTGCGTACCAATGGGGTTACTATAGAAAGTCATTGCGTTATGAGGGAAATGTTCTTCCTGCCACTCTAAGGTGCTTGCCATCGCTGCGTTATAAAAAGACATGTTATGCTTCTGTAATATTGCATACTGCAGCACCTGTGCAATTATTAGACAAAGTTTAGGGCCCTTACCACATTCTAGTGACGATTAGGTCTTGGCACTTTCCAGTCGTTACTCTAGCAGTTCATTCTTTGTTCCCCTTTACAGTAGCAGTGCGGTAAGATTGGTGAAGGCAGATGTCATTCTGCTGCTCATGCATTCCATTATGGTGTACTCCCTAAGCCGTTGTCCTGTTTGCTTCATACATACACAATTTGCAAACCGACTCTATTTTCCCTGGCAATTCTTGCACATGGTGCTGTTTGTCTATGTTCTTTGCGTTTGGTAATTGGTACCACTATGTAAGAGAGCACCTGCCTTCCTCAGCAGATTGGATTCCCCACGATCTCCACAAACAGACACATAGTATTAAGAGTGTCCTGCTAAAAACAAATGAAATTCACTGACAAAAAACATTGCTAAAGGGACGTTATGGTTATTTTGCAATAGTAAAAACCTATGCAACTAAATGGATAAACGTTGTTACCAGGACGTTATGGTTACATATAAAACCGAAAACCCCCAGAAATTCGCCAGTTATGGTAAGCTAAGCAACCATAACTCACGCTACCCCTGTGCACTACAAGGACTAACACCCACGTCATCAAAGATGACATCACAAATGTCATTCATGACATGACTGATTACATCACATGTGCATGTAGTTTTCATAAACAGCCTCCAGCCGTGCAATTAATTTCTATACTTTCATGACATGAATCGAAAATACTTTGTTGACATTTCAATTAATCCTATTTATAAAAATAAAATATGCTTTTGGAATTCAAAATTCATAATGAACATGAATGTGAAATACATGTTTGTATGAGTCACTCACCATAAACATTGAGCTGAAATTCTTGATCGTCACTACTCCCTCCTTTGAAAGTGATTTCAGCTTTAAACATCCCACTGTCTTCTACCGTCAGGTTGTTTAGCCTTAGTGCAGTCTCCTTGTCCATTACTATTCTTTTAACCATGCTGCTATAATTGCTGTGAATGTAATCATATTGCTCAAAGCTTCTTCCTTTTGTGTCACCAATGTGTACTTTTTCAGGTCCATATTTCCATCGCACCTCTATTAATTCCCGACCATGTGGAACTAACAGGGAAAGCAGGACTGATCCTCCCACAATTCCATTCACCTGACGTGGTGCTGCTTGCAAGTGGCCAATAAGGACGCCTTAGAATGAAAAACAAATGCAGAAACATTTATTAAATGTTACACTGAGTTTGTAGATTAAGATACATAATTATGAAGAGCCACTCTGGTCATCTTTTTTTTACTATGGGCTCATCTTTTCATTAGAGAGAGAGTGGGAAATGTGTCCCACCCACCCCAGGAGATACACCTCTCACCTGTCAAATTCCAAGTTATGATCATGAAGAGCCACCCCGGTAATATTGTTACTTTAGTTTAATATTTTCATTAGAGACAGATTAAAAAAACGTGTCACGCCCATTTCAGGTGATAAACATCTCGTTTGAGAAAATCCAGCCTGCACTTCCTCCTGTCCTCAATATTTTAGCAATTTTTTATAGTTAAACACCACAATTACCTGTATGCTGTGGCTGTTCGGTCATCGCAGTATGATTACGTGATCGCTCATTGGCTTGCTCTCAAACCAATTGCAGTGATGATTGGCCCTCGTGCAAGAGCCCTGCATTAGCACGGACAGCTGTGACAATATTACACAGGTAAATGAAAGATGGGAGCCTCATAATAGTGCCTACTCTTATTCAGTCTGTTTTACAAAGGAAGACTAAGAAGTTGACAAAGTCATACGAAAAGATGCATTTATTGCAGGACCAAAAATGTTTTTGAACCATTAAAAATATATATGGTTGTATAGCTGCGAACAGCTTTTAATTATATTTATTATCCTATTAATCATTTAATCGCGGTTCTTCATATCAAGATATACCTCAAAATGCATACAAGAGGAAGTAAAGTGGCATCAGTGCTTGACATACATTTGTCAATGGCATCACTTGGTAAAGAATTTTAAAGAAACTACACGTTTAAGAACAAATGTAAGCATCTATTATGGTTTCGTTTATCACTAAGCACCAGCGACAAAATGCCCCCCATCCTATAATTGCGTCCGCTTTATTCTAAACCGTGGAAGCATAGGCTGTTGCTGACACCAAGGGCCCTATTCTCAACTTGGCGCAGTGAAGGTGCTAAACAGCGTGATTCACTGCGTCAAAAGAGGACGCCCAGGCTCCACTACTATTCTCAAGTGGGCATGCGCGTCCTCGTAGAGCACGACAGTGATCTGTGAGGATTGCGCCTGTTTTAAGGTGTAACGGGTGCAATCCAATCTCGGCAGCATTTTTGTAAAATAACACAGATTCGTTATTTTACGAAAATGCTGCCGAGAACACAGATTAACACGTTCCTATACACCAAAGTGAGCAGCTTCAACATTGCAGGATGTTGAAGCTGCTTATTGTGGTGTATAGGAAAGTGTTCATATACACCCGTATGTTGTATATGAACACTTTCATGCAGGGGAGTTGCTAGGTCTGGAAAAGACCCGGGGCTAAGCTGATGTCGGAATTGTTGGGACTGGGGGCTAGCTAGTCTTTTGGCTGCAGCTCCTGAGATTCTATCTGGGGCTACAGCCAAAAGATCAGGGGCTATAGCCCCCTTAGCCCCCCCCCTAGCAACGCCCCTGCTTTCATGTACACCAAAGCAAGCAGCTTCAACATAACGTTGAAGCTGGTTGCTTTGGTGTACATGAAAGTGTCCGTATACAACGCACGGGTGTATATGAACACTTTAATTTACACCAAACAAGGCTTCTTGTGGCCAAAAAGGTACCATATTTCTGAACTAGTTTAGCGCACATATTAAACTGGCTGGAGTGCCACAAAAATAGGCTTCCAAAAGCCAGTTTCCGAATGTGGCGTTTGCTAGGTTGGTGTCCAACCCATCCCAGCAACCGTCACATATATTCCAAAAGTGGCGCATTCCTTCTGACTTTGGAGGAATGCGCCACCTTCAGAATAGGTCTTAAGTACCGAAAAGGTCGTTAAGCCTTTTAACGTCCTTTTAGGTACTTAACACCTACATGAGAACAGGGCCCTAAGAAGTCTAGAAGTGCAAACAACTAAATATGAAATCTTTGTAACAAAACCGACATTCGGGGCATTCACTTTGTGTAACTGTGTGCCTGAAATAATGTGCTCAGAACATTTGGTTACTTAACAATTTTCTGAAAACTGTGTGCTGAACTAGAACAGCTTGTCTAGATTAGCTTTATTAACTTTAAGAAAGCAACTACCTTTATATTTACTTGATTGGCTAAATTCACGAGCAAAACCTTGAGTGGGAACTACATTTCCCAGCAGCACTAACTATGCTCTTTACCACATTGGTGGCGCATTCTCGCTGACGCGTTCAGAGGCAAGCTGGTTTGTGCTGGTTAGTGGTGGGCGGTAGCGTGTGCCCAGATGCTTTGCTCTCGGCTTGAATTACCAAGCCGGCAGCCCTGACCGGTGAAGGTAACTAGTGTAGAGTTTGGGACCCAATTTCTGGCGGTTCACACTGTCTCTGTCTTTTTGTTACATGCCGCTATGGGACTCGGTCTGCTCTTAGCAGCACAGAGTTCCGTCTGGATGGCAACAGTGCACAGGTATTTGGATGGCAAGTTGTATTCTGATATTATTTTGTTGGATAGGTATCCTGTTCTGGTGGAGTCTCATCAGAGGGACACGGCCACGCAGAGACCTATGGCTACTGCTGGGCAGTCGACCTCTTTGGCCTCTGTAAGTACTGTCGCAGGCTCACAGCTTTGAATGGCTTTTTGCCCTGCCTCGTGCGGTGAGTCAGCTGACAGCGCCTTAATTCTTCCGCCATCATCTTTGCTCACGAATACACTTAGGCTGGATTGTCAGGGTCCGGCAACCTCTCCCCTACATGCTCTTGACAGAGAGCTTTCCTGGGATGATGTCAAGGATGGCATACTTATGACATCTTTGTTCAAAGACGGTATAGAAAGGCTCACCATACACACCTTTAGAAAGCGAGCAACTTGAACTAAGAGTGGTACAGAATACAGATTCACGTAGTGAGTAGTCTTGGAGACCACAAAGTCTGAAGTAATTAGTGGAAACTTCTGTTTCCACTGTATCTAGGGCAGTTCGTAAGGAGTGCATTGTCAGTCCCCGCTCTCTCTTGACAATACAGGTAGTAGGACCATCAAAGCCGAGATCCTGAATACCAGGTCTCTATGCAAGCATGCAATTAATGTGCATTATTACATAACGGAACACAGTATAGAGACTGTGTTTAACAGAGACATGGTGGATTTCAGTGGGGCTAAAATTGACTTGGCAACACCTGAGGGATACAACTTTTTTTCCCGAAATCGAGAACATGGTAACTGGGGTGGTATTGTGATTCTGGCCAGAAAGGAATATCACCTTTTTAAAGTCCCAATCGTTTTCAGCAGCTGTGCGATTCGCCACCTCAAAATGAATCCCTCTCACAACAACTGCATCAACATCATTGTTCTCCAGAGGACATTCTAACTTTAACAATGAGATTTAAACAACTGTTGGGACAGTTAAATAAACCTAACTGTGATACTCTCTTGTTGGGTGACCTAAATCATTGGCATGCTAACGTCTCTTACAAGGATGTTATAACACTGGAACAGAATCTCAACAACATTGAGTTCCAAGTTCACAATAGCGAACCCACATTCAATAAAGGGAATATCCTGGACTGGATGTATCTGATCCGATCACCCCTTTGTTGTGTTTTTCATGCTGCTTCAGGATAACGTGAAAAAGCAGGAGTACACCCTTAAGAGTGTCGTTAGATGAAACGTTAAGAACATTTGTGTGCAAGACATTCCGGAATGTGTTAATAAACTGTTAGAGTCCACCTCAGTTCTTGATCCCCATGTTTTCTTGCTTCTGCATATTGAACACATTTGACTTGGATGTTGGACTGTATTGCTCCCTTAAAAAAGAAAACAATCAGGGATGGCATTCAGCATAATGCCTGGACTACATCCAGTCTCATAAGCCTAAAAACAGAAAAGAGACGGGCTGAACGTAGATGGCAGAAAACCAAGTCAGCAGCACTTAACATCGCATGGAAATACTGTGAAAAGTCAAAAACGCTAGTGTTGGAGTGGTCAGGAAAGGTCCTGATCAGAAAGAAGGGTTCATGTTGTGCACGCCATATCGGTGTTGCAATTTTATATGCATCCAGTATAGTTACTGAGAATGGGATATGTGTTACTTTAAAAGTTACTTTGTGTTAACATTGATACATTTAAGGTTTGCTCGTGCGCAGCAAGTTAAATGTCAAAATCACCATTTAAATACAAATACAATCTGGTTATGGTGTGCCATGAAGTGCCTATAATCTGGGCAACGAGGAGCTTCATAACTGTGAGAAAGGAGATTTGTCTTGAAGAAACCCCTGTCAAGAGGACGCAAAGTTTTAAACATGCGTGCACTGACATACATAGATGGGGGTAAAGGAATATATGTTGAGGACAGTTTGAGGTATATGGGGAATGTACAAATCTGTAATCTGTGTGTTTTTCGTAGTTTGGCCAGACCCTGCAGCCAGGGCTTTGCACAGTGAACTCTGTGAAACTGGGAAAACTCGCTTTGCAGTGTTTGGAGGCCGAAGGAAAGGTAATGAGTAGCTGTGACATTAATCAGATGATCAGCCAACAGGCCAGCGCGGGGGTTTTTATGACTTGGCAGTATCGTGAAAGTAGATACAATCTTTTAAGTGCATGGAGCATGTTATTTATTTAGGGGACTCCGGCCATGTACTTTTGACCAGCAATAAACTTGGGGCGAGAATTGGCCATACATATGGGTTTCAATATTTTTTTCAGATTGTGTCCAGAGGTGATGCCTGTTGAATTGGTAGTTGTTTAGATTAGAGTGTTCCAGGGATGCCAGCAGATCTGGGTGGGTGAGATAGTTATCACCAGTTCACAGGAAACGTATTTACTGTTCCTCTCCCCATATTTTTTGAAGTGTCCTTGCAAACCATGTGCAGTCACACCTGGGGTGAGACGGTCCCCGGCCAGCTAGAACTTTTAATACATTGGCCCTCATTACGAGTTCGGCGGTGACCATGCCGCTATTGGCGGCATGGCTGCCGCCGAAATAGCGTCGGGGTACGGGTCCTTGGAATGAGGACTGACCGGGTCATTCTGAGTTCGGAATGCCCGGTAATTCCTCCCTCCAAGGACCCGGATATGGTCTTTCCCCATTCCCATTTCAGCCCCCATAGGGCTGAATGGGAGAGGGAGCAAACAACGGGCCATTATGAGATGGCCCATTGTTTGCTCCCTCTTCCCCTCACGGGACCCGGTCTGCATGCCTGGTTTTCCCAGGCGTGCTTAGCGTGTCCCGCGAGGGGAACTCGTAATGCGGCGGTAAGGAGTGAACGGCGCCGGCGCCGTTCACTCCGTACTGCCAGGGTCGTAATGAGGCCCATTATGTCTATGTTTAAATGTGTAACTATGTGATGATCTCACTACCTACAACAGATAAATCCTAAAAGGGGGTGTGCTGTACACATGAGCTGAAGATGGGAGTTGAGATATGTGTGACCAATGTGAATCGGGCAATTGGAGAAGACTGGATTTCTTTTGGATAGGTTTTGGCCAATCATCTGTGGGAGGTGGTTTGTAATAAAATATATGGGAGTGTTTTAACTGTTGCAAAAACATATATAATGTGTCAACTTGTGTGGTTCAGAAAGACTCGGGTTAGTTTGACTCTATAGATTCATCTAGACCCTCCCAGCCAATAAAATAAACTTGCTTTACGTACAAACGTGCACTCACTTCTTAATTGGTGGGTCTGCTTTGGGTTAAGGTGATTCGAGGCCCATCTGCACATTTGGCGAGCCAGCCACGAGCCCAGGCTGTTCGGAGATGTTGGGGGTTTCCTGTCCGCACAAATCGGCTGCAGTGCTTCTCCTTCGGGGACCAGTCTTTTCTGCATGATAACAGGAGAGGTCCACAGGCACCCTATTGGTAAGAGGCCTGTCTGTCCCCTGGAGGGTGGTACCGTGGTCTAGCTGTGTAGGGCAAATTGATGGAGCACCACTTTGGAGCGCTTCGGGTGCGCGTGAGTGTACTTGTGGTGGCTAAAGCAAGGGGGAATGAGGGTGGTTTCCTTTATTTAAGGCATTTGGTAATTGGAGTGCACATGTGGAGTTAGACGAGGTTACAGGGACTGAAAGGATAAATGCTTTGAAGGAGTGAGTGAACTGTTTTATGTTGTAAGTCTTTTGTATATATTTTTATCTAGTTTGTTATTTTAGAGACGTGAGGTGGTATCCCCACCAGTACGCCCATTGTGAGGTTTGTCCTGATTCCCTTCAGTTTGCTTGACTAGTTGGCTGGAGCCCTCACCTCAGGGTGAGGTGGTACCTTACAGTAATTCCACCCATAGATACCTTCCTGAAGTATACCCTTGGAACCCTTCATTCGGTATTGACTGCGGACGGAGACCTTGTCTCACTTTTCTTGGTTAGTCGAAGTAGTGATGGGAATCTTCATGTAGTGAGGAAAAGACAAGGGGGGGTCATTACGAGGTTGGAGGTAAGTACCGGTCATTACCGACATGGAGCAAATACCGTGTCCGTGCTGGTAGTAGACCACTAAAAGCAGCTTATTACGACTTCGCGGGCACGAGCTTTGCGCCATGCCGGTAACGACCATACTGTGCTGCCGGTAAAGCGCGAAAAATCGCCCTTACCGGCATTGCGCGAAGCGTAGATAGCTCCACCGGCATCCAAGCCATCTGTATTAGCGGTGACCGCTATTAGCGGTGACCGCTAATAAGCAGAACCGGAAATAGAGTCATCGCACAGGAACAGGAAATAGCATGGTGGCCATCTTTAAAAACACAATCCATTGCCATCCTCTTTAACCAGGACCCAAATCCCGACAACACCTCTACCACACCTGTACCAATACCTGCTGCATATAACAATGCCAAAGTCACTTAAAAAAAGCACAGACCACCTGCGCAAGGAGTACTTCTCACATGAGGAGCTGAACATGCTCGCTGAGACGCTGCAGGAACATGCAGATGTTGTTTTTTCAACCAACATGTCCCGACCCGCATTGCTGCGCAAGAAGGCCATATGGGCGGAGGTGGCGCAGAAAGTGAGTGCCGTTGGCACCACCCCGCGCACACCAAAAGACGTCCGGAAGCGCTGGGACGACCTGTGCTTGTGCGTGCGCAACATCCTCGCGGTCAACCGGAAACAAGGGATGGCTACAGGTGGTGGTGCGGCCAAACTGCCCCTCTACATCAAGGGGAAGAGGGCAACCTGCAGTATTTCGCAAAAGGGCAAGACAACCCCTGTACCTCCAGCACCAATGTCCATTACGGCCAACACCACAGCACCCACACCAGCCACCAACACCCAGGAGCCAGTGGCTGAAGGCACTGTTTCAGGTGCCAGCAGTATTGTTGGGGAGACAGCTGCCACAGCAGCCGTGTCCGACGATGAGGCAGAAAGTCTCACACAAGGCACAACTGCCGCTACAGGACTACTGCATTCGCCACAACTCTCACCAACCAGCATTGATAACAACAACAGCCATGAGCTGTCTCCCGGGGAGTCATGGGCCGCCAGTTTCAGCCCCCCGCAAAGCCTGCATGAGGAACCAACGATGGCAGTGGCACCTCATAGTTCCACCAGTGCCCCAAACAGCCAAGAGGGGATGAGGGCAATTCAACGGCGGTAGGAGGAGCTGGCAGGCCTGTTAACCCAGCATATCACAGAATGTGGACATGCAAGGGATGAGATGAGGGAATGTACCTCTTCCATCAAATCAGCTATTGAGACAAGCTCCAAAGACACTTGTAGCGAATTGGCAGCAATGAGGCAGGTCCTATCCCAAATGGTGGCAGCAATGCAGGCCATGGTTCCGGCACAGGTGGCCGTACAACCTGCCACATCGTCGAATGCCAGCTCCACGAGGTCCAGCACCCTGCATACGTCTGGGCGGAACCTGTGCAGGTCGGCCAAGGGTCCACCTGATGCCGGAAGAGGGGAAGGGATGTAGGTTCTGGCAGGCATCCTGAACTCATGTTGACTTACGGTGCATGTGAGTCCACACACATGTGTGGGGAAGTTGAGGGGGTAGGGGGAGAGGGTGTGTGTGGGAGTTGAGGGGGGATGAGGGAGAGGGTTTGTGGGGGAGTTGAGGGGGAGGAGGGAGAGGGTGTGTGGGGTGGAGAGCTTGTGCACTTTGTTATGTTTCTTTAATACACCAGTTGGAAATCATAATTCACATGTGCGGACATTGCTTATTGGTTACATATGCTTTATTGGTGAACAGTCTACAGTGTCCGTGTCCCTGACACACCCAGTGCCCTGAGTCCCACCTCCATGTCACACTCCCCATCCATGTGTCCTAGTTAATCAGAGTCAGACACATGTCACGTCCCTCCTGTGCATCACTGCTTCCCTGAAGTGCAGCCCCATCTCCACCCTCTTCATCCTCATCGTCAGGTGGTTGCAGTTCAGCATCAGGGGGCAGAGGCACATTCCGTCTGATGCACATATTGTGAAGCATGACACATGCCATGACGATCTTGCCCACCTTCTCATGGCCGTACAGGAGTGCCCCACCAAACATGCTGAGGCAGCAAAACCGTGCCTACAAGAGGCCAAATGTCTGCTCAATCACCACACGGGTACGTGTATGCGCACGACTGTAGTCCTCCTCGTGCCTGTTCTAAGGGTTTCGGACTGGGGTAAGGAGCCACCTCTTCAAGGGATAGCCTGCATCTCCTGCATGGGGGCAACAATGTATATGTGTAAGTCATCACATCATATGGGACCTGTATCAATGACACCATCGCATGCATTTATTTCATGCATGTATTTCCTGTTTGCAACCACATATCCATGCATGAATAGAGACACACAATGTGACTGCTATGTGTGAATTCCTCTTATGGACAGGTGTGCGTGCCATCGTCTAGTGGGCGCAGGGGGGTCCTATTCCTTGTGAGTGCTCATGCACTGTTTTATTCTACGCTGGTTGTTCCCATGATCTGGCTGATGTGCTGTCATTTCTATGCTTTCATCCTGTCACTGTTGATGGCAGCCTCATGATGATCCCACTATGCACGACAAATGGTGACATGCAGTTTTGGTGGACCTCTGTATTAGTGTAGTGGTGTTTTAATGTATTTGGCCCTCATGTGACTCCTTTGTGCGCAGTAATGGAGGACTGTCCTTTCTGTTGATGGTATTTGGTGCTGTGCATTGGCCATACTAATTGCTTGTAGCTGCATTGTGTTGCGGGGGATACGGTCTGATTATTTACAGTGCACATGTTGATGGCTATGGAAAGGTTGTAACACTGCATCATTTTCATGGTAGGGCAGCTTACCTCTTGCATTTGGGAGTCAGGTGTCAGCTCCAGTCTGGCCTGCTTTGGGCTATGAGCATGGTCCATTCTCTCAGGCACTCTCAGCCAGGTTATGTATGCACCCCCCCCCTCTCAGCCAGATGATGTATGCATCTGTCCCCCCCTCTCAGCCAGGTGAGGTATGCATCTCCCCACCCCCCTCTCAGCAAGGTGAGGTATGAATCTCTCCCCTCAATCACCTACCCACAATGCATTTCCATGAGCCTAACATGCAACTCACCGAGAAGCCAGGATCTCTACCCTGCATGTCGCTCCATGTAGCGTGGTATCGTGGAGTTCCGCATGACCATTGAATAATGGGTTGATCCGGGGAATCGGGCACAACAATGTGTGATGATCTTGTTTGAGTCACATACCATTTGCATGTTGATGGAGTGGTATAACTTACGGTTGCGGTACACTACCTCCATGGCATGTGGGACCAGCAATGGGTGCAGTCGATGGCGCCAATTCAACCAGGGATGCCGGCCAGTGAATGGAAAACAACTTTGGTGTTGGAGATATCCTGGGCTGTCTGTGGTAGGAAAATGTGGTCGCCTGTGTGCTTCAGGAGGGCATCAAGCACTTGGTTCAGCGTACGTGAGAATAATGGTTGTGATATGCCATGCATGTGCCCCACTGTGTGCTGGTAGGTGCCTGTGGCCAGGAAGTGGAGCACAGACACTACCTTCAGTAGGGGTGGGATGGCGGTGCGTATTTCAATCTGGCTGACAATGTTGTCATATATCATGTCCACAATGGTGGTGAAGGTGTCCCGGTCCAGACGGTACAGGATGTGGATCTGCTCAGGGGTAAGGTTGAATGGACTGGCTCTGATGCAAGGGATTGGGGGCTGCCTGTGTGGTACCGCTGGCTGCACTGGTGGGGCATGCTGGCCCTGCCTAACCCTCATTCTCCTCCTGCGTCTCCTCTGTGCTGCCTGTTGTTGATATTGTTGTTGTTGTTGCTGGAGTTCCACTACAATCATGTCCTTCAGCCCCAGCATTGCTAGTAGTATGGGAATAAGTTTGGTGTGGAAAGGGGTGGGGTGTGCTCCTTTTGTGCTGGCCCAGTCTATATTGCTCCACCTGTGCTGATTGTGTGCACCTGTGGCAGTTGGGAACACTGCGCATGGCTGTTTACGGGTGGTCCGTGATGCCAGTATTTGCTCCATGCCGGTAAGGTATTTCTCGGGCTTCAATAGTGTCATGGGTTTTGACCCATGTTGAATCAATAGACTGGGTAGATGTGGGGATAAGCTGTCGCCGCCCATTATTCTATCCCAGAACAAACTAAATCAATAGACTGGGTGGATGTGGGGATGAGCTATCCCCGCCCACATTCACGCCAGAATAGGAGAACTGCTCAGTTGGCACGAGACCACTCCAAAGATACAACCTTCTTGTGGGGAATTCATTTTCTTAATCCCAAAAATGGTTGCATTACCAGTACTCACCACTATCAAAAAGCCGGCGTTTTAAAACCACCAGACTTTTGTGTAAAACTGAACAAATGAAACAAAACCAGACCAAGAAAAGACTTGCTAAGAGGTGGATACAATGTAAAACTATATTCTGAAATGACTTGAAGGAAGTAATTATTTAATGTATATGTAAAAATTGTCAGTTTTATTTGAATGTAGAAAACTGGGAACAAAAAGTGACATTTAGCTGAAACCTGGCTTAATGAAACTGAATTCTGCCTGACAACTACCCCCGACAGGAGTTGATACTGGATCAACAGCTGTGTTCCCAGGCCTGACTGCCAGGCCTGTCTGCATCCTGAGGTCACATGGCCCTGTTGATTAGATTAGGGGTGGAGCAGCTGGGGACTACAGGGAGTTGAACAAAGGTCTGTCCTGGACTCAGGCAAATGTTATATTGGGGGAGTCATAAAAGTGGCTTCCTCTTAGGGGAAACTGGGAGGGGCAGTGCCTCTGCTAGCAGCTGAGCTTGGGGGAAGTGGATAAACCAGTTATTCCACCCTGTGATGTGGGAAGCCACACCCCTTTTTGACCAGGGCATACTTTTAAAAAGATAGATAACTCAAAGTGTGGACTTGTCAGAATTATATAAGTAATATCATTATTTTTGTGATTTTTCTGTGAACATTTTGAGATGTGTTAGGACCCTGTGGTGTATTCTGGGGGGTTGCTAGCAGAAAATAGGGTCTCACTCCAAATGTCTGCATGTTAAAAATCTGACATTTCATCAATTAATGTCCATACTCCTTGCGCACATGTGTGTAAATTTGGGTAAATGTCCGATATTGCAAAACCAGTTAAAAGCGCAAAATGTTGTCATTTTTGAATGCAAGCCCCCAGGAAGATCAGAGGCGGACAAGCATGGACCATAAGGAATAAATAATGTGCACATGTAATTTCAACAAATTGTATATCTGGGAAGGATGTATTTGAATCAAATATAGATTTGTGGGCCAACTGACCAGGGGACGATCCTCTGACCCATAAAACCTACAGCATCACTCTGACTCACATTTCCTTCCGCCAATCATGGGAGAGGGGAGAATTGGGCCAATGATCAGTTGAGAGAGGGGCTGGCTTAGTGATGCTGCGCACACACCCACTTTCAAAAGACATAAAAAGAGCCACTGGAAGCTAGAGAGGACATTCAAATCCAGTTGCTGTGGAGCGTTTTGCCGGACCACACAACATCCAGAAGATACCAGTTCCAGACTGACTCCAGCTACATACTCCAGAACCTAGAACTTATACTTTAGAACCTAAATCAGAGGCCTAAAACCACAAGCTGAGTTCTCTGCAGCAGGCCTCAAATCATTGCAAGCTACTCACAGCCGGGCGAGCTGCTTGAATCCCTTGCCAAGAACTTTTGCCAGGACCAGTGCAGAGATCCAGGAGCCGTGCAGAGACTGCTGTATCCGGACAGACCAGACCAGTGCCAGACCAGACCAGACCAGACCGTGCAGAAACGCAGAACCAGTGACCCAGATCACTGTGAAGTGCCAAGACCAGAACCGGAGTCCAGTCCAAAACCTGACCAGATCCGTGGCGAGGCCTATTTCAAATTTATATTGTGAGTACCTAGCAGAACTGTGCAGAACCAATCTCTTAGTTAAAATAATCAAATCCAAACTATTTTAACCTAAGTAGAACAGCCTCCTAGAAATCGTGTCATCTGTCATTTGTAAAGCTGCACAACTGTCACCTGTCAATTCTGAAGCTGCAAGCTGTCACCTGTCATTTTGAGTTTACTTTAAATCCGAAAAACTACCTTTATTTAATCGTCCGTATCTCTGGAACCGTTTGGGATAGGAACGAAATGTAACTTTCCTCTGAAAACTTAGAATCTCAGCTTTCCGAAGAACCTAGAACCGACTTACTTTTGCCATAATCACGATTCACGCACTCGCAAATTTTACCGTGATTTGCGATTTGGTTAAAAATCCAGCCACGTGTAACCATCAGCAGTCATTTCTTTCCTTGCTAAAAATTATTTTGCCTCTTAATCACCATCTCTGAATCATTGCTAAAGTGAGCCTGAACTCATCCCAAGTATCGCTCACTCACCCTGAACCTCCTAAAAGGAATTAAAAGCATTTTCAGCATATTTCTCACTTCATTGCCACCACATTCAAAGCACTTGGGCCTGTGTTTTAAAACTCATACCGGTTTTCTCTAAGCTTGCTGGGGGGGAACTGAATTTCGTATTGTATTTGATTGCATTCCTGAGAACCGTGTGCTCCTCTTTCCATCTACTTCCATGTCTTACATTACATAGGGGAGGAGTGTGAATTGCCAGAGAAAAAGTGATTATATTATCTTTTGCTAAAATCATCTCAAGTATTTCTGTACTGCATTTTATTCCTCATTGCTTTTCCCTTGAAATCATAAAAGTATATTTGCTACTTGATCCATCCTATACTAACTCCTCATTGATTATAAAGAAGTGTGCTAGTGTCAGATTACCCATTGTTGATTAACATTATATTTATAAGGGCGATATGGATTATTAATTTATTATAAAAGTGTGGTATCTATATTTTGTCTTATTTCTCAAATAAACCTTTTAAACTTGCAAAACAGAACTACTTCTTGGCTCAGTGGGGTCAGGGGGATTCTAAGAGAGGGGTGTTATATAGGGGTAGTCATCCAGAACTCATGAACTGGACATAAAGATATATCAATAAGGGTTTCCATTCAGTATCCCAGACTAGGCATTGACTTAGCTGTAGTGTTGAATTGAATCTTCTTACAAATTGGGGGCTCATAGCCGGGGATTCCGGATTAGATCTATCACTTGTGCAGATTAATACAGTGTGCTAACTGACAAGATACATACATCCGGTCGGATCACCACGCTGTGTTATGCTGTAAAGCACTCCTCAAAAGGACGCTCTAAGGGAAAGGTCTGTTTTGCAAAAATAAAATACAAACTTCTGTAAGTCAGGAAGGAACTCAAATTCCAGAATGACGACCTTGGTAGATATGAAAATAGCCAGAGAGCACTTCTTACATAAGCTATTTGTGAGAGGTGAGTGGACTCATCAGGACCAGACGGTCTGGTTGCAGGCAATCGCACCCCAGATCACTGAAACAGGGTCAGATAAATGGAGAGACCACGGTCCCTTACATGTGGCCCTGAGTGAACTATATATGGCCCCCAAGGCCAAGGATGAGCACAAGAAGATTGCCAGGGTAGCGGCATATTTATATTTACATATGGGAGCCATGCAGGACAAATGTGCTGAAGGCCAAGATCTGGCGAGTAGGCAACTGCTGGCATTACAGAAGGCCCAATCTGATCTAGACTCTTCTGAGCAGAGGCTGCACAGAAGCCAGGAGTCCGAAAATGAGAGTAGACAGTACATCATTAAAATAAAGAAGGATATGGATATCCTGCAACAGGAAAAGACGGACCAGGATACTAGAATTCTGGCTTTGCAGAAGGAGCACCAAGACAGTCTGGACTCCTTACTGCAGAGCCACAAAAAGCTGGAGCAACAGATCAATTTCAACAGGGCATGCACAGAGCAGGTAGCCACCCTGCAAATCCAACTAGACAGAGAGAAAGAGGAAAGCAATAAATTGATTTTGAAAGACCTGCATACCCAGGCAGAGTTTGATGAAGAACACCAGAAAGCTGGTGCCTTCCAAAGGCAAAGGGACGACCTGGCGGCACAGATGCAGATTCTTAGTCAGGAAAGGGATACCTTAGGCCAGGAAGTCTGCCACTTAAAAAGGAAAATGGAAGAGAATCACCTGGCCCTCCAGGGACTGGGTGACCTCCAAAAAGAACACCAGAACTTGTTAGAGCACACTAGGAGGGTGGAGGATGCTCTGGCAAGAAAGGAGCAGGCCAATAGGGACACAGCTCAGGAGGTTACCCTCCTGCAGCAGAGACTGGCCCAGTACTCCAGGACCAATCAGGAAGCACAGAGAGAAAATCATGCTCTCTGTCAGCACAATGATAGGCTCCAGCAACAGGTAGCAATGCAGGAGAGACTGATAAAGTCTAGTAAGGCCTTAACTGAGGAACTGAAAGTGCAGGCTCTTGCATTGCAACAGGGAGCAGGGGTGGATAGAGACCAGGTTCGCTGGGAGAGGGAGACTCCTGAGCATAACCTCAGGAGCCCTAGTACCAGAGGCCTTCATATCTCTCAGTCCCTGGACTCTGCCAACCCCATGTCCCCTGGCGCACATGAGCACCGGGCCACAGGGATGGCAGATTACTATCCAACCAGAAGTATGGGGCTCATAGGCCAGTACCTCCCAGGAATGGAGGGGCGGACATCCGGGTATGGGCACCCAAGCACAGTGCAATTTAGTGGGGAACCCCAGGAGAGTAGGCCCATTAAGGGCATCCTGAAAACTTCTGCCCAGTTAGGTCAGTGGGGGGGGGGGGTACCCATCAAATCCTGGCAGCAAGGAGGAATCTGAAGACTCCTCTGAACGGCGCAGGACACAGGAGACCAGGTCCCCACATTCTGCCAGCCATTCCCAGGCTCGCAGAATCCGGGAAAACCTGGAAGATTAGACAGGAACCTCTGGGAGCAGTGCCTCTGAGTCAGAGGATGAATGGACCAGGGTTACCCGAACCAAAAAGGCCAATAAGGCAAAAAGGGCCTTGCTTAAGGACCCATTGAAGCAAATAAAGGCAATAAGGAGTGTTATCACGCCTTATCATAAGAACGCCAAGTATTCTGTTTGGGAACACTTGGAGCTCTATGAGCAAATGATGGAGACTTTCCATTTGAAGGACAGCCAAAGCTGTATTCAATATGTAAAGTGGACCTTCTCACCAGAATACTCCAGTTTCTTTGCGGGGCTGGAGGATCAAAATCATTCAAGGTGGTCCACATACAGGGCGGCCATCTTGAAACATTTTTCTGTGCACAGAAATCCCCAAGAGGCTCGCAAGGCAGCCTACAATTTGCAATGTGGGGAGGATCAGGCCCCACAAGAGTTTGTGCAAGAATTAAAGCGTGCTTTTGCGTAGCCCACCAGAAGGGTGCGCACAGACAGCAAAGAGTTTGTCAATACATTTTTCCATGCTCTCCCTAAATATATAATGACCCAGCTCGTGAGAGATTTTCATGAGAAAAGATCTTTAGACTGGGTCATTGAACAGGCTACCCGGATCTATGAGGTGCAGAATCCTATCGAAAATAAAAATAACGCGCCGAAAAACCCCAAAACCAACAGCACCCCTGCTGCTGCCAAGGTGGCAGAGGTAAAGGTTGCCCCCGTTTTAGATTTGGAGATGGGGGGGGCTTAAAAACCTGCCTGCACCAAATAATTCACAGCCCAGAAGGCCCTCGGGCCAGTCACAGACAGGGAGTCGAGGAGGTAGTCCCACAAATGGGGTCCCCCGCTCCCCTGACTATGTAAGTCCCCGCTATAAGGGAAACTGACCAATCCTGAGTTATGTGTGGACTCCTCCAGCCCAAGGGGGGGATCCGGCCAAGCACCTAACCCAGAGAACTTTCCTCCCAACTTCCCACAGGAGGGCAGAAATTCTCCAAATCCTGGGCAGAACTTTTTCCCCAGGTATCCACCCAATTTCCAGCCCCAAAATCATCCATCCTTCTTTCCCCAATTCCCTGAGTCCAGACAACCTAATCCGGTAGAGGGGAGGCCAAGGGTGGAGGGGTACCAAAATCTTCCCAACCAGGGGTACTACCAGAGAAGGGATAGCTACCCTTCCCAGGATCAGCCCAGGGGAGAAAATAGAGCCCTGTATCAACCTGAGCGGGTTTCCCAGTCTGAGCGCCAGGTCCAAAATATGGCACGGGGGTTCTGGGTCACATACTGAGGGCTCAACAGAACCCTCAGATGAGCATGCCACCACAGAATGCCCCAAACTCTGGTCCTGGTGCTCCAGAACAATGACGGGGGCAGCACCCCGATAACACACCGGTTCCCAGGGAGGAGGCACAAGGGGAAGGGGGGTGTAAAGCCTTGGAGGAAGCTTCCTTCCCAACTTGTAAACAGCCCCTGGAAAACCAGGAACCGGAAACAAAATCTCCTACCCCTGAAAGTCTGCCACCCCAGGAGCAGAGAGGTTGTAGGAGAAACAAAGGACCCAAACAGACCCACTTTGTGGAGGAGGTACAGGTCTTCCAATTTGAGGGAGAGGGATCCTCAGAAGATCCTGGGAAAAGGATCTTCTCCTTCAGAGATGGGGGAACTCCTCCCAAAGAAAAATGGGTCCCAAGGGATTCCAATCCAGACTGGGGAGATATGGAGACTGAGCTACCGCCGCCCATCATCTCATCCCAGAACCCACAATACCGAAATCCCCTGGTTCAAACCCATTCTGGTGACTGCGTCCAAAAAGGGGGGGGCGGCCCAGAACCGGAACCAGGGGAACCCATAATGGCTCTGATCTCCAGTTGCCAACTTTGTTGATTCCCAAGACTCTCCACAGAATTCCGCCCAAATCTCTTCTCTCGCCATGTCCAAAACCAGAAAATTAGCCCACCAGTTGTCCAAAAATGTGCATTATCTGTGCCCCCTTGAGGAGAAGGAGGGAAGATACTATGCCCCAGTACAAGTACAGGGGCAGGGTACAATTTTGGCACTGGTGGACACTGGATCCTAAGCTACCCTTCTGTCCAAAAAGGCCTTTGAGGAACTAAATGCAGGAAGGGGGGAGAATTACCGAATTCCTCTCACCTCTCTTCCTGGACAACTGCAGAACTTTGACGGGAAGGAAATTCCCGTTGAGGGGACTGCAGACTTGGACATTAAAATTGGGCGACACAAGGTGAAACACCCGGTCATAGTAGTGACTCCAGAGGGCACCCCTTGTTTACTAGGGAATGACCTCCTGAGAAGGTTGTCACCCCTAATAGATTGCGTAAACAAGGTCCTCTGGACCCAGACTAGCCGACCAATAAAATTAAAACAGAGTGTCAACCATGTTAGTTTAAACGGCACCTGCCACATGGTTGAACAAAAATCTGACCAAGTAGAATTTCACTTCCAGAACAACCAAACTCCAGACGTGACAGTAATAGCAGTAGGACAACAGACTGGTGATGGGGGGTCCTCTCTATTTCTGAAAATCAACCTTCCTTCCAGTTTAAGGTGGTATTCCACACTGGAAGGAAACACCCTGAAATTCTTTACTAATCCACGATCAGACACTCACACTCCTATAGTCCAGAAAGATGTGAAATCAGCTCAGAGCCTGGCTGATATTCAGCAAATTGGAGAGCAGTTGTTCATCCCTGTTCAGTTAAATGATGGGAAGGACTCTGTTCTCGCTCGTGTGTGTGAACAACGGTAAGAGCTTCATCAGCGAAGCCATGTTCCGCCAACTCCCAAAAGATCCAGCCATTCCCACATTCAAACTGATAGACAAATGGGAAATGGACCTGGAAGCACCTAATTCCAAACATCTCCTGCCAAGCAGGTGTATGCTCAAAATCTCCATTGGCAACAAGAGCATAGTCCATAATTGTTGGGTCGTGCGAGACGTCACTGCCGCCTTTTACTTAGGCAGTGACATTCTCAATCGCTTTGCCATTGGTTTGGACCTAATAAACTTCAAAGCTTGGTTCCGATTAGCGGATCATCCCATGGGCTTTGATGATCCAGAAAAAGCATTTAGGTCAGCTCAATTGCTACCTTATGCAGTTGAAATTCAGATTAAAGAGGAAGTCACCATCCCAGAAAGGACCCGACAATTCTCCCTGGAAGTCAAAGTTAAAAGAGGACAACATTTGAAAACCCCTGATGCTTACATACATCTAAACGCTTCTCTCCAACAGCAAGGGTTGGGGGTAAACCCAACTCCATTAGTCAACATAGAACATGACACCATTCTAATAGAGGTGGATAACAGCGACTTAAAGAGTATTACTCTAGCCGCAGGCACCATTATTGGAATGGCGGTTGATGACCGACATTTTTCCATTGATTTAGGAAATGAACTGTTAGGACCAATCCCCAAGGACTGTTTTGACAGTGACAGTGATGACAATACAACACCAGACTGGATTTTTACCCGGCATGGGGGGAACTTCCTGGTGTACACTTCCTGCCCCTATGGTAAGGAAGATGTGACTTGTGACTTCAGGAGGGATGAGGTTATTTTCCAGGTCCATGAGGGTTGCCTTTCTCACCTGAGGCCTCCAGTCCAAATCAGCACTCTGACCAGGGACTTCTCCACCCAGCTGGAGGAGGCCGCTGAGATAGCCAAACCAGAAGTCTTTCCAGGCTTCAGGCAGATGGTGGAAGAGAGAGTCAACCTAGCTGATGCCTGTGTGACTCTGGAACAAAAGCAAAAGTTGAAACAAGTTTTCTTGGATTTCCAAGATCTCTTTGCGGTAGACTCATATGACTGTGGCCGCACCGACATCCACACAACAACAAGCCCCACGGACCCTGGCATGGCTCCAGTGTTTGTGAAGCAATATCGCTTGCCTCTCGCAACAATGGAGTCCCTTACTGAAATAATTAATAACCTGGAGTCCCGGGGAATAATCCGTCCAGTTCACAGCACCTTCAATAACCCGATGCTGGGAATATTGAAGCCAAGCGGCCAGTGGAGACTCTGCGCCGCCCTCAGGGAGCTCAACAAACGGGTCCATACTTCCCGATGGCCTCTGCCCTACATTGACCAAAGGCTGGCCCAGATCCAGGGGTCACAGGTATTCACTGCAATAGACCTGACCAATGGATACTGGACTGTGCCTGTCAGTAGGGAGGACCAATACAAGCTGGCTTTTACCTTTGGGGGCCAGCAGTACACATGGACCCGGACTCCCTTCGGATACCTCAACTCCGGCAATGAATTCAACATTTTCCTACACAAGGCCATGCCCGACCTGGGTGCAAGGGGTAACCTGGCTTATGTAGATGATGTCCTCATCAAAGGTTCATCTGTGGAGGAACACATAGCGGAGATCCGTTATGTTCTGACCCAGTTGAGGGCCACCGGAGCAAAACTTTCCTTTCAGAAAGCACAGTGGTGTAGAACCCGTGTTAATTTCTTGGGGCATGAGATTACTCCTCAGGGTCTCTGTCCCCAGGAAAAGAAAGTGGAAGCACTTCAGAAACTGAAAGACCCCACAACTCTGCGGGAACTAAGGAGCCTCCCTGGACTGACTAATTACAGCAGAAAGTTCATTGAGGGCTATGCAGAAATCACTAGACCCCTGATTCATCTCTTGAAGGGGGGGTCAAGTGGGAATGGGGTCCAGAACAATCCGAGGCGGTAAGACAACTCAAAAGAAGCCTCTCACAAGCGCCTTGCCTAGCTTACCCTGTCAGAAACAATGAGTTCTTCCTGGAGACGGGGTCCTCTAATACGTGCTTGACGGCAGTATTATACCAAAAGCATGACAAGCTCAATAAAGTAAGCTCCTATGCGAGCAAAACGTTATCCTCTGTGGAGGAAAAATTCAATGATTGTGAGAAGGCACTCCTGGCAACGGTGTGGGCATTGAAGAATTACCGCCCGTTTATCCAGGGGGAACACATCATAGTGGAGACTCCACACCAGCCTCTGCAATGTCTCCAAAGTGACAGAATCCGGGCCAGAAATGTGAGTAATTCCCGAATTACTTCCTGGATTCTGTCAATGCAAGGCTTTCCTGTGGAGGTCAGATATGGCCAAAACAAGAAGAGTCCCATCGCGCAAGGTCTGCCTGACTTGCATGATTGTGCCGGAGAAAGCTGTTTCGAGGACGAAAGTCTGAAAATCAAGGACAACATGGAGGCATACCTTAATTCCCCACACAAAGTCTTTGAAGAAGACAAGTGTGAGGGAATGCCCACTGTCTATGTGGATGGATGCTCTTACCATGTTGACAACGACGGGGAGAAATTATTGGTGGCTGGCGTAGGGAATGCATGGGTGAAGGAGTTCCCAGAACCCTCCGCTGGATACAAAACTGGTCCCCGAAGTAGTCAGGTGGCAGAATTGATGGCTGTGCATCAGGCCATCCTCACTGCTGTCCAGCATCAACTCCACAAACTGGTCATAATCACAGATTCGGATTATGTACGGAACGGGTTCGGGGAGCACCTGGTCAACTGGAAAACCAGAGGCATGTTATGCGCTAATAACAAACCCCTGAAACATGGGAAGTTAATCCAAAACATTGATGATCTGGTCACCTCGAATGGGATGACCATCTACTGGAAGAAGATCAAGGGTCATTCCAAAGTAGAGGGACCAGACAAAACTGGAAATGACTTAGCTGATCAGCTGGCCAAAACTGGGGCCATCCAAGGGGATCTATTCGAAATAGAGTCCCTGTTGGGGGAAATCCAGGTCACCGCTATCACTAGGTCCCAGAGAAGTGCTCACAATGATCTTTCAACTGCACAATGGAGTAAGGAGACCCCTGATGCTGATTTAATTACAGCTCAGAAGGGGGATCCAATTATTGGTAAGTTTTACCAACACCTTGAGGACCCTGAGAACTTTCCCCTGATGGATACCGATTACATTGGGAAAGAGGACCTAAGAGTGTTGATGAAATGTCCAAAAATGTTCAGTATCCAAGACGGTTTGTTGGTAAGGAAATCCCAAGCTGGCCATCATCAGTGGGTGGTTCCTACCTCATTCCAAAGCCTGATGTTAAGTCACGCCCATGATGCGGCCATCGCCGGTCATAGGGGGTTTCACACAACACTGGAAATCTTAAGAGAGGTTGCATACTGGCCACACATGGGGCAGGACCTCGACCAATACTTGAAGGGGTGTCTTGTGTGTGCACAATTACAGCCATCATCCCTCAACCACCCTGCGCCTCTCCAAAAGAGGGGGATGAAACTGCCATGATCAGATTTGCAAATCGACTTTGTAGGCCCTGTGATTCGCTCATCTAGAGGAAACAAGTATATGTTGACCGTTACATGCTTGTGAGTGGAATGTCTCCAGGCCCCAAACTGCAAGGCAGAAACAGCAGCTGCCCTGATGATTAACCACATCTTTTCCTGTTTTGGTCTACCTCAAAGGATTGAGTCAGACAGGGGTAGCCACTTCACCAGTGAAGTAATGAAAAAGATGTGGGAGATACTGGGGGTCAAAAGAAAGCTACATATTGCTTACTGGCCAGATTCTTCTGGAGCAGTGGAGAGATATAACCGAACCATTGTGAGCATCTTAAAAAAGATTGTGGCAGATTCTGGGCCAAGTTGGGATATCCGATTACCTCTGGTCCTAATGGCCATCAGATCTACCCCTTCATCTGCAACCAAAATGTCGCCATTTGAGTTGATGACTGGACGCAAGATGGTGCTTCCCCAGCATTTACTCTACAGAACCCAAGAGCAAACGTTGATAAATGCCTCCACAACTCATGAGTATGTGGAGAATTTAAGGAAACACCTTCAGCATGCTTTTGCCTATGCTCAGCGGAATCTAGAAAGATCAGCCGAGAGCATGAAGACCCACTATGATTTAAAAACTACCCGAAAGGAATATAAGGTGGGTGATCGGGTCTATCTATACAATTTCCAAAGAAACCAGGCCAAACTGAGAAAATGTTTGCCTACATGGAAGGGACCGTTTGAAATTATAGACAAGATCTCCCCTGTGGCCTACAAGATCTGCACCCCCAAAGGCGGTTTGGCAGAGGGGGAAGACAAGTGGGTCCACATAAACCAGTTGAAGTGCTGCCATCCCAGGCACACTTTGCAGCAACTGGAGGAGTCCTCTGCAATCCCAGAGGGGACCGCTCCAGATTAATTCAGTTCCAACCGTAAAATATCCCACATATAGTCTCTAAAATATTATACTCTTGTAAGCCACTGTCTTTGAATGATAACTTGTATCTCAAAAGTAAAATGTTAGGTATGTTAAAGTATAAAATGTATATGTCTGCCACACCATTAATAGTGGTGGAAAAATGTCTAGGAATAGGTATTGTCGCTTTTCCTTTGTCGTCCTAGGAGAAAGAAAACCTGGAGACTGACCAAGGAGGACGACCGGGGACCGGGAGGCGAGACCCGAGGGGCCCAGGGTACTGACCAATCCTCCCATCAGGACCAGCAAGGAGAACTGATTGATCGACTGGAGGGAGGAAAAGATGCTGAACTGTGCCACCTACAGGATTGGAAGAAGATAATCGGGACAGACCAGTGCAAGGGCTCAAAACCTCCTTTGCACCCGACTTCCCCTCGACTTGAATCAAAGCGCAGTCGGGCGGGGGGATTTGTCATGGGTTTTGACCCATGTTGAATCAATAGACTGAGTAGATGTGGGGATGAGCTGTCGCCGCCCATTATTCTATCCCAGAACGAACTAAATCAATAGACTGGGTGGATGTGGGGATGAGCTATCGCCGCCCACATTCACGCCAGAATAGGAGAACTGCGCAGTTGGCACGAGACCACTCCAAAGATACAACCTTCTTGTGGGGAATTCATTTTCTTAATCCCAAAAATGGTTGCATTACCAGTACTCACCACTATCAGAAAGCCGGCGTTTTAAAACCACCAGACTTTTGTGTAAAACTGAACAAATGAAACAAAACCAGACCAAGGAAAGACTTGCAAAGAGGTGGATACAATGTAAAACTATATTCTGAAATGACTTGAAGGAAGTAATTATTTCATGTATATGTAAAAATTGTCAGTTTGATTTGAATGTAGAAAACTGGGAACAAAAAGTGACATTTAGCTGAAACCTGGCTTAATGAAACTGAATTCTGCCTGACAACTACCCCCGACAGGAGTTGATACTGGATCAACAGCTGTGTTCCCAGGCCTGGCTGCCAGGCCTGGCTGCATCCTGAGGTCACATGGCCCTGTTGATTAGATTAGGGGTGGAGCAGCTAGGGACTACAGGGAGTTGAACAAAGGCCTGTCCTGGACTCAGGCAAATGTTATTTTGGGGGCGTCGTAAAAGTGGCTTCCTCTTAGGGGAAACTGGGAGGGGCAGTGCCTCTGCTAGCAGCTGAGCTTGGGGGAAGTGGATAAACCAGTTATTCCACCCTGTGATGTGGGAAGCCACACCCCTTTTTGACCAGGGCATAATTTTAAAAAGATAGATAACTCAAAGTGTGGACTTGTCAGAATTATATAAGTAATATCATTATTTTTGTGATTTTTCAGTGAACATTTTGAGATGCGTTAGGACCCTGTGGTATATTCTGGCGGGTTGCTAGCAGAAAATAGGGTCTCACTCCAAATGTCTGCATGTTAAAAATCTGACACTTCATCAATTAATGTCCATACTCCTTGCGCACATGTGTGTAAATTTGGGTAAATGTCCGATATTGCAAAACCAGTTAAAAAGCGCAAAATGTTGTCATTTTTTAATGCAAGCCCCCAGGAAGATCAGAGGCGGACAAGCATGGACCATAAGGAATATATAATGTGCACATGTAATTTCAACAAATTGTATATCTGGGAAGGATGTATTTGAATCAAATATAGATTTGTGGGCCAACTGACCAGGGGAGGATCCTCTGACCCATAAAACCTACAGCATCACTCTGACTCACATTTCCTTCCCCCAATCATGGGAGAGGGGAGAATTGGGCCAATGATCAGTTGAGAGAGGGGCTGGCTTAGTGATGCTGTGCACACACCCACTTTCAAAAGACATAAAAGAGCCACTGGAAGCTAGAGAGGACATTCAAATCCAGTTGCTGTGGAGCGTTTTGCCGGACCACACAACATCCAGAAGATACCAGTTCCAGACTGAGTCCAGCTACATACTCCAGAACCTAGAACTTATACTTTAGAACCTAAATCAGAGGCCTAAAACCACAAGCTGAGTTCTCTGTAGCAGGCCTCAAATCATTGCAAGCTACTCACAGCCGGGCGAGCTGCTTGAATCCCTTGCCAAGAACTTTTGCCAGGACCAGTGCAGAGATCCAGGAGCCGTGCAGAGACTGCTGTATCCGGACAGACCAGACCAGTGCCAGAGCAGACCAGACCGTGCAGAACCGCAGAACCAGTGACCCAGATCACTGTGAAGTGCTGAGACCAGAACCGGAGTCCAGTCCAAAACCTGACCAGATCTGTGGCGAGGCCTATTTCAAATTTATATTGTGAGTACCTAGCAGAACTGTGCAGAACCAATCTCTTAGTTAAAATAATCTAATCCAAACTATTTTAACCTAAGTAGAACAGCCTCCTAGAAATCGTGTCATCTGTCATTTGTAAAGCTGCACAACTGTCACCTGTAAATTCTGAAGCTGCAAGCTGTCACCTGTCATTTTGAGTTTACTTTAAATCCGAAAAACTACCTTTATTTAATCGTCCGTATCTCTGGAACCGTTTGGGATAGGAACGAAATTTTTGATTCATGATTCACGCACTCGTGAATTTTACCGCGATTTGCGATTTGGTTAAAAATCCAGCCACGTGTAACCATCAGCATTCATTTCTTTCCTTGCTAAAAATTTGTTTGCCTCTTAATCACCATCTCTGAATCAATGCTAAAGTGAGCCTGAACTCATCCCAAGTATCTCTCACTCACCTTGAACCTCCTAAAGGGAATTAAAAGCATTTTCAGCATATTTCTCACTTCATTGCCACCACATTCAAAGCACTTGGGCCTGTGTTTTAAAACTCATACCGGTTTTCTCTAAGCTTGCTGGGGGGGAACTGAATTTCGTATTGTATTTGATTGGATTCCTGAGAACTGTGTGCTCCTCTTTCCATCTACTTCCATGTCTTACATTGCATAGGGGAGGGGGGTGAATTGCCAGAGAAAAAGTGATTATATTATCTTTTGCTAAAATCATCTCAAGTATTTCTGTACTGCATTTTATTCCTCATTGCTTTTCCCTTGAAATCATAAAAGTATTTTTGCTACTTGATCCATCCTATACTAACTCCACATTGATTATAAAGAAGTGTGCTAGTGTCAGATTACCCATTGTTGATTAACATTATATTTATAAGGGCGATATCGATTATTAATTTATTATAAAAGCGTGGTATCTATATTTTGTCTTATTTCTAAAATAAACCTTTTAAACTTGCAAAACAGAACTACTTCTTGGCTCAGTGGGGTCAGGGGGATTCTAAGAGAGGGGTGTTATATAGGGGTAGTCATCCAGAACTCATGAACTGGACATAAAGATATATCAATAAGGGTTTCCATTCAGTATCCCAGACTAGGCATTGACTTAGCTGTAGTGTTGAATTGAATCTTCTTACAGTAGGCTGTTATTTGCATGTCCGCATGACTTGTGATGTTCTCCTGTTTACGCCATGCCGGTATTGCCGCCATGAAGGGTTGCGTGCCCGTGCCCCTGCCGCTATTAGCGGCACCGTTAATTACGGTGCCGCTAATAGCGGGTTGGCGTGTCATAATCGTACGGAGTGGTAAGCGATGCCGGTAATCCATTACCGGAATCGTTTTTCCTTACCTCCAATCTCGTAATGACCCCCAATGTTACCATACTAGTAATGCAGAGAGCGAGAGCAGTAGTGTTGTAGTGGAAAACACGGCGCTCCTTCTATGCTTGAGTGAAGGAGATGGTTCAGAGATATTAGCCGGCGTGTTTTTTTTGGATAAAGATGCTGTCTTTTATGTAAGAGTAAGAAGTGCAATTAAAGTAAATAGCTAAGCAAGGTGATTGCGGAGACAGCGAGCAAGGTGAGTGATTGTGGGGGAAGACTAAGAAACCAGGAAGGGGAAAAGGGGGTTGGCTTGGGTGGAAATTTTGTGCCGCAGGTTCGGCTTCACTGTTATTTTTTGTGAAATTGTTTGGTTAGATTGGGTTGGAGTATGGAGATGCCACTGAATAATCTTTGTCAGTACTTCCTGGCTATAAGGTGAAGATTTTAAAGAACCATCGGGATTGGCTTCGGGAAACTAAGGGTAAAATCTGCAATTCTTGCCATGATAAGGGGATATTAGAAAATCTGTAAAATGTCTTAGTTTCTATGCACAAACGTTTGAAGTTAGAGAAGCGTTTAAATATCTTAGAGCTATGGAGGATGTATGAGAAAGGCCAGTAGGCCTGTAATGTTTCAAGTCTCAGAGGAAGGGCCGAAAAAGGAGGGTGCAGGAATTTCTTCAGCACTGCACCCATATGGGTGCTATCCTTTATCGCCTGAAGAAGGGTATACAGACCTTGAGTTTGAACCTCCATTTTCTCCAGCAGCTACTGCAGTGGTTGCAAGACTGACACAGGTAATGCCTCTATCTGCTTCAATTCTTAGAAGAAGGGATATTGATGAAAGTGGAACGGTAACACCTTCAATGGTAAGGGCTGTAGAATGGTTGAGAATGGAGAACGGAAAGGAAATAACTCCCCCGACTGCTAGGTTAGCAGAGAGTTTAAGGGTGGATTAAACAAGAGAGAGTGAGGCCGGCAGCCAGAAGAGTAGATGAATGGTTGAGAATGGGCGAGAAGGGGGAGATTATGCCTTTTGCCGCTAGTATAGAGGATAGGCTGTGAATGGCAGTAGAGACACAGGAGCAGAATAAATTGGAAGACGTGCTGAGGCTAGCGGAAGAAGAGGTAGTGCTGTTACGACAGCAGAGAAGCAAAAAATGGAAAGAAGTGAATAGACAGGCAAAGGACGTAGAGGAAGGAAGGTGAGGCATGGACAAGTTCTTGTAAGGTTGGACATGTTGGTTACAAAGGAAGTCAACGTGGACCTGGAGGACGGCAGTATTGTTATAGGTACAGGAATCGAGTAGGAAGAACAGGAACTGGCACCCTACAGTAGTTCAGAGTATGCTTCTGTGTCTATAGAAGTATCTGGGGAGGTGGCAACAGGAATAGGAGACTAAGGTGAATGGGAATCGGATGCTGAGCAGGAGGAGCAGGGTGAAGCAGCTCCACCTCCTACTCCAGAAGCAGAAACGGAGAGTACCCTGTGGGGTCTTAAGTCGCGCTGTGGTACTCATGTGGCCATAGTAAGTAGCAGGAGAAAGATGGGGAAAACCCACTAAAAGCAGTTGTAACTCAATTTCTTTTGCTCCAGAAGGGTCAGGCAAAGGTGTATTATGTCCTGTGGTCACACAAGGACTGAAATAATTTGATGAAGACACTCCCTTTGCTCACTGCTGGGGCATGCAAGTGGATAAATTAATTAGAGAAACATACTGCCGTTGTCATGTTGGCCATAGGGGACATGGAATGCTTATTCATGGCCCTAATGGCAGAACGGTCAGACAAGCTTTGGAGACGAGCAAGGTATCAGTTCAGCTGGATACAAATACCCACGATGGAGGAGCATTCAATAATGAAAAGGCACAGGTATGGGGGGCCCTGCAGGTTATGTATCCCGATACACCCAATATAAATTCTATTTTGGCCAAACAATGAAGTTAGGCAATGATCCTGGTGCACACAACTAGTGAATTCAGGAGATGTGGAGGGCAGAGTTGGGATAAGCATGGGATAAGAACGTGGCCATTTTTTACCACATGCTAAAAAAGGGACTTCCTAAGGAAGTCCAGCACGACTAGACAAAGTAGTAGGGATGAAGGCCAAGAGTTGGCCTGATATTCAGGCACATATTTTGCATTTTTGTAAAGGGAGGCAAGAGAAGGAAAAGGAGAGTATAGAACAGGCACCAAAGGCAGAGGCCAAGCTTGGTCAGAAAAAGCTAGCAACAATCTGTTTGGAAGGAGCAGTGATTACCAGCTCCATGGATGGACAGTAGGGTCAATTGGGACAACAGGGGAATAGTGAATCGGGTATGACACACGGTTGGATGAATGGGTATGCTCCCAGTCCAAGGAAAATCAAAGGTTTTCCGAGGGCTAGTTGAGGATTTTCACAAGGAAAGTGCCATTTGGCAGGTTCGGAGGCCCAGATTTAACGAGCCAATGGGAAATAACTATCGAGGGTTGTATGGGATTGCAGTGTGGGTCGTGCAGAAGGATGGGACATGTGGTGCGAGATTGCCGAAGCAGGTCACAGTATTTTAACGTAGGAGCTCAGCAAATGCAACCCCCAAATATGCCATTTGCCACCCACAGGCTCTGAGCAATCCAAGTAGGCACAGGTTGAACATAACCCAGCAACTGTGGCTGCACAGACCTATGTGATTCAACAAGCCATGCCAGCACATACAGTGATACAGACATGGGAGAAAAATATTTTGCCCCAAGGAACGGCCACTCACTGTACTGTTTTTTGGAGGGAATCCTTTCTCGTTCCCTGTTGCTAATATGTACCAAGATTAGGACAATCAACAGTGATCTCTGATGTGTCCAGCCCTGCCCGTTACCACCGATCTAGAAGAAGAACCCCGGATAGGTGTGCAGGTAGGTGACCGGACATTTTCATTCATGGTCAATACAGGGGCTACACAATCTTGCATCAAGGATGGGGAGTTCTCCTTGTGAGGCAAAATGATGGACACACAGGGATTCTCTGTCTGTTCCTTAGACTGAAGATCTTCGTATTAAGGTAGGTGAACAAAATGTATTTGCTCCTTTGTTGTATTGCACAGATACCCCGACAAATCTCTTGGGCAGAGATCTCCTAAGTCAACTCTGCATGTCGATTGCTTTCATGGTGTAAGGTATAGTATGCTCGACTCCAGGTTTGTATCCGGTAAGAGAAGTAGTACGTTTGCATGCATACTGTAGTGACAGTGCAATAAGGGGCTATGTGTACATTCAACTTTGTTTCTTTATGGGGTAATGGTTTTGTTCAGTTGGGTCCCGGGAATTAGAGATCAGACATGGCAGGTACCGAATGAGTTTTTGTTTCGGCCTGCTGTGCCGCAGGAGGTAACACCAGGCACCATTTTTATGATACTCCTAGAAGCAGTAGTCCTCCAGAAAAACAGGGTGCTTCTCTCAGGCACTGCAGAGAGTGGCGCACAGTTTTATGCATCGATCAAACCTTATCGCCAAGGGACATGTTTGACGAGCAATTGTTCGAAGACACCAAAGACACAGGAGAGATGGTTTTTGAGATTGGAGTGCCTTTCCAGATAGCGATAGAGCAAAAGCAAAGTACCACAGACCATGCTCATTTTGGAAACCCCCAAGTGCACCACTGACTGACACGTATGCTGAGAGGTATTTTCATTAGACAGCCATTCCAACCTTATCCAGTGAATGTCTTTATGGATACAGGTGCTTCGACAGTGATTACGGATCCAAACGCCATAATGGACAGCATCGACTAAGTGCCTGAGAAACCATTGTGCTGATGTCACTAGTGACACCATGACTTAGCAGTGTTAGTCATGAAGCACACTCGCAACCATGCACAGCCTTACACGTACACACACTCTCATACGTAAAGAATACGCTTACACAGTTCTGTAGATAGGGGACAGATACATATATATACTGTTAAAAGCTTTTATTATTTTCCTCATTAGCCAAATGCAGAAATGGTGAATGCAAGGCAACGAAGAAGTACAGAGCCAGCTTTACAGATGCTTACAGCAACAAACCCTATGGAACTACAGGAGCATATAAGGAGCCTGAATGGACCAAGTACGAGCACAGCACAATATACATATGGAGAAATCATATTATAAGTTTAATTAAAATCACAGAGAAGTCATCGGACGAGAGACGAAGGGGCACAGAATCAGGCTGCCCAAAGCGAGAAGGCCAGAGCTCACTGCCAAGCTTAAAGATAACCAACATATTCCAAGCTTCAAACAACAAGGGGCCAGCTGCAGAAGAAACAAATAAATCCTCATAAGTGCAGGCAAAAAGAACTCGGTTTTGTGATCTACAACCACATGTTGCAGCTAAACCAGGCAGTGGCAAGATGAACTGTTCTCAACAGCCCAGACGAGAGGTGAAACAAATGTTGCAATGTGGAATGCACACTCACAGGCCAAAAATTGTAGTATTAACAGATACAATGGGCACATCTAGTCATTTCACATCACCTTGAGAAGGTGTATAGAGAGCTGATAACCGAGCTGGGTCTCAGGCCTGAGGAGACCATTTCCAGTCAATCAGGGGACAGAAATCCAGGGGTGGGTGACAGGGTTCCCAGGGCTAGTGGTAATCCTGCAACCCTGCAACAATGTAATAGATAGCTTCATGGGAAAGGGGCAGATCAGCCACCTGACATGTGAGGGCCAGTATAATGACCTCTATATGGGCAAGCTATAGATGATACCACTCTGAACACCCAATCAGTAGGTGAGATAGGTTTTTCGGGGAATGGCCCATATTGTGATGCTGTTGGTCCACTAAAAGGTTCTGCACAGGTCTGGCAGATGGAATCTGGGAAATCTTTGTGACTGTCCTCTATGAACCCTGTCGTTTTTTGTTGTTGTAATAAACAACTGTTTAAATTTCCCTTGGCTGTGTCCTCCGTTATTCTGGGGAATGGGTTGTTGGGCCCTTGGGAGAGCAATCCCCAGACCTCTGGCATACCGAAATCTCACCAACAAGTTGGTAGTAGAGGATGGTCAGGCTACGCCAGTTCGGCACAAAGCAGACTCTCCTGCTGCAGCACCTGGAGGGCTTCGGGACCCCTTGCGGGTTGTTAAGCAGGGCGTCTCGCTGGCGCTTTGCACCTGATGCTCCTAAAGAATGCAATGTTGATGCCAGGCTTTCTTGAGTAGATTCGGCAAAGTAGGAAACTGACCCAGGACCCACCAGAATGTGACTAGGGAGTCATGAATCAGCTCCCCATGCCATGGGAAGGCTCTTCCCAGATTATCGTGGCATAGGAACAGTGCAAGCACTAACTGGGAAGGTAGCTGATGACAAAGTCCAAAGTTCAGGTCTCTCAGGTGGTAGTAGAGAGTAGACACTGATCCAAAAGGTAGTCAGGGTCCCAACCCGGTGCTCTGGGATGGATAACAGGCTAGGACTTTCAGAGGCAGGCAAGGGGGAGCAGACATAACAGGCAAGGGAATTGCTGCAAGGAGGTACGCAGGCCAGAAGACACTGGCAGGAAGAAAAGTAAAATGAAACAAAAGGAAAAGGAAAAGCCAATGCAGGAAGGAAAGGAAGGCAGCAAGGCAAAGGCAGATGAGCAAGACCCCAACAAGGAAGGGCGCCAGGGGCAAAACAAGGCAAGGCTCAAGGTGAGCACGGCTAGGACAGGAGTATACCTGGAGCATAACAAGGAAAAACACGCATTAAGACGCAATGCTTGGTGCCTCTCCTGATGCTTTTTTTTTGGAGCCGGCAACAAATCAAGGCTTGAAATACAAGCCTTCATTGCCTAGCACCCTAAACACTGAGCATGCACGGAACCAAGGACACAGCAGTCTGCTCATGCGCAGTGATCCCGAAATGGCCAAGCAAAGTGAGTGCTGGGACTCTGCACTGTGAAGCCGAGGAAAGCGCCAACGCGATAGAGGCATCACTGACCCAGTGAGGAGCAAGAAAGCCGCTGACAGGTAAGAGGAGATGCGTGGGACGTGCCCCGCCACAGTACAGTGTAACAGCCCCGTGCAAAGGCCGTCGGGAGCCAGCTTGGAAATATCCTGCCTGATGTCCATGAGGAGTCCAGCAGACCACAGGAGCGGTGTGGCAACTTTAGGAGACCTGGCAGCCGAGCAGCATCAGCAGATCATGGAGTGTAAATATTGACTCAGCCACCCAGCAATTGAGGGTAACCTGAAAGTAACGGAGGGTGCGAGGGTGGTATTGAGTATTGTTCAGTATCTTTGGAGTATTGTCTAGTATTGTCCAGTATAGTAGGGAACGGAGCAGAGGATGTCATTTTTTGTGGTTAGGGCACATTCACTTTTGAGGTAAAAGGTTCTGGTGAATAACCTAAACTATTTACCTAAAGGAATAGTGCACTCTAAAATATTTTTGCTTTAAAAGATGGGCAATAGTCTAAAACATACGTTAAACATATTTGTAATTAAAGCTCCTATGTAAATGCTTTGAGCGAACGAGGCTCAAAGCGTTTACATGGGGGCATCCATTTTGCCATTTCAGACAGCCTCCTCAGCTCTGCCCTGGCGGCACTAAACAAGCAGTAAAAGTCTCCTATTGGGAGCTTTTGCTTACTGCAGCCAGAGCAGAGCTGAGGAGGCTGCCTTCACTTTCATTTTATGTTTTCGGTGCTCCCCAGGCCCAGGGAAGCACATAAAAGGTAAAATGTAAGCAAAAAGTAAAGGCAAAGGCGCAGCAATTACAAATACAACGTTGTTGTATTTGTTATTGCCTTGGTTGGAAAACCACGGAAATCATAAATACAAGAACTTTGTATTTCTGACTGCGGCGGCTTTCGCATGGAGTCTCCAGGGCTCCCCAAACCTGGGAGCCCAGACTCCAAGCGAAAGCCGCCGCAGTCAGTATAACAACGTTGTTGTGTTTGTAAATACCGCGGCATATCAGGAACATTGAATCCCACTCAGCCTTCCGCAAAGCCATCAAAACCAACCTCTTTGTCTGACTGTTTCAACCTGCATTTTATGATAATCACGCATTACCATGTATTCTGTGATACTATGTAAACACTCTGAACTGTAAACAAGTACTCCTGGGCGACTTCAATGTAACCCCTATTCAAGCCTTCTTAAAATCCGATCTAGCGCCTCGATGCCTGCGGCCTGTAACGCGTTCTACAAATTTAAATAAATAAACAGCGGAGTGTCGAAAGCCTCAATTTGAGCCCAAGTAAGTATAAGAGCAATGTACCAAGGGAAATGCGTTAGAGACACCCCTACAGCATTTATGTAAAACCCTTCCGCCCCATAAGGTCAAGATTTTTAAATATAGCGCAGAATGGACGAAAAGCACAGAGGAAATTGGCTAAACCATGGCCACAATGCAGACGTTTCTCCAAGAATGTGCAGCAGTCATTACTGAGACACCTACAGGATACTTCCAAGGGGAAGAAGTTACCCAAGCGCATGCCGATATATGAGCTATGGCAGATGTTTCAGGAGAGCAAGGGGGAAATAGTGAGGCATCAATGGATGCTGTGCCAACAGGAGACACCGGGGCCACCATCCTCACCCTCTGCTCCCCCACCCTCTCCTGTGTGCGAAAAGGGAGAGGATACAGAGGACGAGCAGGGGCTCAACCCACTACGCGAGCTAAAGGCAGCAGAAGGGTACACAAAGTCAGTATTTGAATCTCCACCATATTCCAAGGAGGAGGGGCAGAAAGGGATCGGACAGACAAGCAGTGGAAAGGGGCGAAGGGTGAGGCACAGAAGTGCACAAAGGGGGGGCTAGAGAGCATAGCCACAAACGAGTGGGTAGGGGGACAGATTCTCCTAAAGCTGGATTGGAAGACAACGGGAGATGCAGCGGGGGCAACCAAAGAAATGGAGGGTCTTAAGTGGAACAGTGAAGCAAAGGACTGGGCAGAGATAATGGAAGAAGTAGTCAGAAGGGAGAGGGAAGCAGAGGAGAGATGCGAGTGAGAGCACAGAGACAGGCAAAGAGAGGAAGAGAAAGAACATGAGCAGTGAGAAAGGAGGGGGAAAGAGTTATATTGAAGAGAGAACGGAGAAAGTGGCAATTAGAGTGACTCAAGAAATAGCACGATCGCAAGGAGGAGGAGGAGCACGTGATCAGAGACATAAGGAGACGGTGGGCAATGTACATGTGAGATGACAAAACGGGAGGAGGTAGGCGAACAGAGCCAGACAGCACGACTGCAGAGGGTAGGGCTACAGCCTTATCATACAGGACAGACATGGAGACCTGTGGGGGACGAGAGAGAGAACACTTGATTGACATCAACTGCAGAGGGAAGCCCGGCGAATACACAACCTCTAGGAGGTTGAGCTTCATGGATGATTTTTGTAGTGATATGGACACCGACTCAGAAGAGGACGTGCAGGGAAGTGTTGACGAGGGATTAGGGCGACCCAAGCACAGATCCACTGGGAACAGTGCAGAGAAAAATGTAGCATGGGAAGGGTGAAAAAAATACTAGGGCATTTATTGGTGAAATGGGCGATCGATCACCATGGACCAGAGACACATCACAAGGCTTTGGCAACTTACTCCCATACATTGGAAGATTTAGGTATCTCCCAGGAGGAAGGAAGGGGGAGATGGCCATAACATGTACAGGCCTAAAAGATGCTGGGGGAGCAGACACAGATCAAATTGACACAAGGAGCGAATGGGGAGATCGGCTTCACACAGTTGCGTATACTGGAAAGGGGAGGGGGCGACCTCAATATATACCATGGAAACACACAGACAATGATCATTTGAGGTGTAGGCTACCCTCGTTATCTGCAGGTGCGGGAAATCGATATACAAAATGGAGAGAATGACAGCGAGACAGAAATTAGCCGTAGGGGGCATAAAAAGGGCTACTAGTGTCAATCCTTGGGGAGGCCGCTGATGGCCTATGGAGAAGGGCGAGGTACCCAGGAGTAACCACCCAGGATACAGCACACAATGGTTCACAATTTGCAAATGGCCGAGCAGCCGTAAAAGCTCTCAGGACACAATACCCAGACACATCAGACATCAGTGCGATTATGGCACGCAAAATGGGGGAAGACAAAGATCCCCTATAATATATTCAGCGATTGAAGAGCTTTGGTGCCTTAAAATGCAAGAACTGTGGGAAAAAACTGTTGCATTATTTTACCACATATTGTGCCATGGGTTTCCAGAACCAGTTTAGAATCAGCTTAAGATATTAGTAGGCATGGAGGCAAAACCGTGGCCAGAAATACAGTTCACGATAGTACACCATTGTAGGCTGCTGAAAGAAAATGCGAGGGAAAAGCATGAGAAAAGGAAGCAGGAGTAAGCGATGTTGGTACAGAGAATATGCCATGAAAGGGGGGGCACTGACGAGCATGGGAGGACAGTGCATACCACAGATGCAATACACTGCCACCAATGGGAGGAGGATTCATGGGGTGGGGAAATGTACAGAATGGGTTCTGAGGAAGAGGGGGGCCACCTAGAGGACATGGGTATGGGCCACAGATACACCATAACCAAGGGGGATTTCCAGGGGGTTTTGAGGGTACGGACAACAGATGCAGCAGGGCCCAGGGAGATTCTCTGGGGGGGTTTCCAAGGACAGGGGAGAGAGCCACCCCAATGTTGGGTAAGCAGACAAATAGCAAAACAAAAGAGGTGATGACTGGGATGTTCAGAATGAATCTTAACCACTGGCATTGCTCTGGGCAATCCTCCAGACCATCATTCTTCATCTACCAAGCCATTACAAAAGGGGAAAGACCATATGCAAATCAGGCTTGGTCGCACCCCAACAGGAGCAGTCCAGCCCGAACTGCTTGGTCACATCCCTTCTTCACAAGACCACAAGCATCCCCAAACATGTTTCGGCCTTGTTGAGCCTCATCAGTAAGGTGTAGCTTGTGTCTCTAGGCCAAGCAGGCACGGGACCCATGTCTGGACATACCCGTTCCACTCAGGATGACTACAGAAAAACAAAAGAGGTGATGACTGGAAGGTTTAGAATGAATCTTGACCTCTGGCATTGCTCTGGGCAACCATCCAGACCATCGTTCTTCACCTGCCAAGCCATTACAAAAGGGGAAAGACCATGTGCAAATCAGGGTTGGTGCCACCCCGGGACAGATAGGACTCATTTTGAGAGTGTGCAGATGCAGTGGAATACCACAGAATGGGGGAATGCCATACCAGCTGATATACCAAGGGGAACAGGACGAGTACTAAACACAGGACTAGACACCACAGTAAGGACAAACACTGAGCGCAAATCCGCAGACGCACCACAAATGCAAGCACCTATACCACAGTATTTGGAGCCATCACAGATGCCACAGATGCAAGGTACCACACAGCATGCATACACAGCACCACAGATACCGCAGACATAGAATAGCACCCAACCGAACAACGGGACAGTGGCACGCATGGACTCCAGGACAATGACTCCCATTAGGAACCCAGGGGGGTCACTGTAGTGGGAGGAAATCCATTCCTGGTGAAGGGGGATGTCCCTAAACCCTCAATTGGAACTCCCACAGACAGAATTTATGTGTTCCATCCTATCGATTACACCCAACCCTGGGGAGGAACCAAGTATAGGGGTGACAATAGGTGACAAAACGTTTTCTTTTCTTGTAGACACAGGGGTGACTAAGTCCTGCATCCGGGAGGGAACATATAGTTTGTCAGGCAATGCCATGAATGTGCAAGTGTTCTCTGGGGCAACAGAAGTGGTTCCTATTACAGACAATATTGCACTTTCTATAGGGGAGAGTAAGGGGTTTTGTTATATAGCTATTACCTAACTTGGTGGTATTTTAATGTTGTGGTAAATTGGCGGTACATTTTTGCGATATCTTAGCGTTATGGTAAATTAGTGGTGAGCATATTCATAGCACTGCCCTATATGATGAGACAAACCTTTCCCCTTATATTATTATGCTCTGTTCCGGTATTGACTGTAAGCAAGTATACCCGGACTTAATACATTTAGCAGAAACCAAATATTACTGCATATTGTGCTGATGGCTTATATACGACATCAGCCTATCGTATTGAACAGTTCTGTCCAGCTCGAAGCATGCACAGCTGAACACACTCACACAAACACACAAGTCTTCTGGCTTGCTTTTATGATTTTCTCCTTTTATTCCCTGCTTTACTTACGGCGGTAACTACTTTACCACTAAGGTGTATGCACAAAGGCGCTTCCTAATTCCCTCCCCTCATCTAGAGTATAATCACCAGAGGCATAAGAAAATCTTACACCAATTTCATTTTTACCATTTTCATGAAGATGTTGAAATCATGTCATTTACAATAAAAACATAATTAATTTCACAATACATTTGCCACTTCTTACCAATGCATCAACACCGGTGTGGTTACCTAAAAGAAGCAATATAAACATGCATTGCAGTACATGGAAAATGTTTGTAACATATCTTCTGTCCTTTATCATTGAGCACATGTAAAAGAAAACATCGAACATTTTGTTTTAAAAATAACCCCCTCTACTAACTGATGGGAACCGCATTCAATCGTCCACACTCCTCATGTTTTACAACTTCTTACATTGAATTATGAGTCTTCTGCGCTTTGTCTGAAACTCCCTTTCTGCCGTGGGTTATCTGCACTGAAGTGTTACAGCTTCCACACTGCTTTCTCGCTCGCCCGAAAGACGGCCTTGTCCCAGCAGACTTCAATGCCGGGGCAGTTCAGCACTTCCCTCTGATCTCTCTCTTTCGGCAGCCAGCAGCAAGAAGAACCCCCACCCTTTCGTTCATCTCTATTTTATCTCACATGCCTGTCATTCAAAATTAAAACTGCCCTTTCTCTGACGTTTTCAGCAACTTCCAGAATTCTTACCTCTTTGGCTAATCCCTAACGAGAGCTTATATGTATCTCTTCTTGCTTTTTGCACAAACAATAGCCTCTCAGAAAAGACAGTCCATTCATGTTCGCAAAGCACATTCCTTTCCACAGAATGAGAGAGAAATAAAATAAAACAGAATTTTCCATCTGTGCTGCTTTGCATCACATTGCAATGTTAATAGGAGAACAAATTAGTTAATGGGATATCATTTAGGTCAGTTAATTAATCTGGGTTTGTTTCCTTAACGCCAGCTGCCTCACCCTATCAAGAGCCCTGGTATTATCCAAATTGGACTACTGCAATGCACTATACATAGGGTCCAATAAACACACCCTGCAAAAAATCCAAACCCTGCAGAACGCCCTTCGAGCCACCCTAGGAATCCCAAGAAGAGAGCACATCTCAGACGTCAGAAGACAATCTAATTGGCTATCCACAGCTGACAAAATTAAACTCAAAACAGCATCACTGACTTTCAAAAGTATTAATGACCTAGCCCCCAAATACCTAACAGAAAGATTCAAAAGGAAAACTTCTAGCAGACCTACCAGAGAAGCATACACCAACCAACTAGCCGTGCCCCCATTTAAGCTGAGCACAGCCGGAGGCACCAGCTTCCCTGTCAAAGCGGCCCAGCTATGGAACTCCCTCCCATCATCCTTAAGATCTGTCCAATCTTATCCACACTTCAGACTCAATTGCATTAAATGGCTCAAAGAAAATGACCTATAACCTACTAGACTAGGACTATTCACGTCTGACCCACCTGTTAATCTGCAGCCGAACGCATACCGCGTTCATCACCCGCTTAACCCACCTTGCTCCCGACACTCAATGCTTACTGTGTACACATCCCTGTGCACACTCACCTGCGCATGTAACCACGCATACTGTCATCACTTACTATTGATACACCCTGTAACCTTCCTGAAATGTGTAACTGTAACACGCACATAGTCATCATTTACTGCTAATGCACCTTGTAACCCTCCTGAAATGTGTAACTGTAACATGTAAGCTTAAAGTATTCTTGAACACGCGCCCGGGTACCCTCGGGTCTGGCGCGCGCTACAAATAAATAAACAAACAAACAAACCTTACACAGATGGCAATTCATGTATAACATGAGTCAAATTTATATGTGCTCAGTGCATTTTGAATCTGCTGCCTTTTGCATGCATTTTTCTGCCACTATTAAAAATCCCAGTTCACTGCCATTTTAACTGCCCTAATGAACTCAATGTGTCATTTAAATTTTTCTGTGTTTACCTGCACTGTATAATTCGCTGCCTCTATTTACATTTAATTCTACACTGACCCCACTGAAAGCACTGTCATGTAACCACTAATTTGTTGTTCCCATCTGCACTTATTTTACTGGCCGCTATTGAAATCACTGCCATAGTCTCTTACAGGAGCAGTATCTACCCTTCCCCCTACTTTACTCTGGACAGACACCTGCAAATATACTGGGGAGGGACATCATGAGCAGGCTCAACATGACCATTTTGTTCCCTGACAAATCGTTAGTGTGCTCCACACTTGGATACACCTTCTTAACTTGAGGAAAAGTATGCAAGCATATTGCAGACAAAGGGTGCAGAGGGAGGTGTCGGTGGATGAGGAGCTGTTCCAATATGGGACTGAGATTGTAATAGCATGGCTCCCATGGATTTAGGGAAAGATGTGGCACCTTCCAAATGAGTACTTGTTCACACCAGAGATACCTTTAGATGAAGAGGAAGGACGATAGTGCCATTCGAAATAGAGGCAATAATCATGGGAGATGAGTGGATAGCAGTGCATGGGACAGATGACACAGGACAACCATGGAAAGCAGTAATCGTCATAGCTGAAGGGTACAGACGAATAACTATTCAGCAACAACAGATCAGACCATGAGATGGTCTTTGAAATGAGCATCACCTATTGGGTGAGGGTGCATTACAGAGAGGTACCACAGAGAATGGCGATGGCATTGAAGGTGCCACTGACGTTTCTGGAGGAGGATCTTCCAAGGTACCCAGCATTCTATGGACTATGAGTGCCTTTGATATAGGGCTCCTGAGGGGATAGGGGCAGTGAAGATAAAGCTGAAACCAGGAGCAATTTTACCACAAGTAAAACAATACACACTCTCAAGGGGGGCAGACGAGGGCATTTATGAAACCACTGCAGCACTAGTAAACAAGACATCCTAGTGCCATCAGAATCACCATGCAACATGACTGTGTACCCTGTTAAGAAAGCAACCGGGGGTCATGGCATTTTATACAGGACTTGCGCCTCAAATTCTGAACCAAATTGTAGAAGCAGAATATCCTTTAGTTCCACATCCAGCGACAATCTTGTGCAGCATTCCAACAGAAGCCACCCACTTCACGGTCATAGACTTGAATAATGCTTTCTTCTCTATACCACTACTCCCGGACTATATTTGTAACACTCCCTCAATGCCTGCTTTCAAACAGTCACACATCCATCCACCGATCACTTCCAGAAACTGTACATATAACCCTATGACCATTTTGAGCTTCCACACACCAACTGCCACTTAACAATCTTCTACAAATCTTTTGCATCTGCATTTCGGACGCCAAGGTGGGACGTCACTGGCTAAATACTGAAGGAGAGGAGTCCAAAGGGTGGATGCATCTTAACCGTAACATCCCTTTAACAAAGATTTTTTCTGTCAATTTAATAGGTTTTTATAAGTCGAAATGTTTCATGGTGTCAGATCACTGTATCTAAGTTATTAAAAAATCCTCTTTTCATATATATATATATATATATATATAAACCTCCTTTAAGAAACATATTTTTTGCAATGCATACTTATGTATGTCACTGTCAGCAATGCATGCATATGGCTCCACCATGACCCCAGCCAAACCAAATCACCCCTATTATTCACTGCGCCTATCCTGCATTCTACATCAGTGTCTACTGTACCTAATAATGAAACCAACGGCCAGTTCTCATGGCTTGCAGCCATGGCCAGTCTCCAAATCCATGGGGCATGGGCTTCGGTTATGCTGCATTCCCCAATAAGCAAATCAGAGTACACATTTGCGTTTGATGAGGGCCAAGCCCACTACCCAGACACCAAATGTATATCACTAGTTTTTCTACTTGGATTCTTTCACTTTGGAAAAATAAAACACAAGACATATTTCCAAAAACATGCTTTTAGTTCCTTGCTACTGCTTGTCGCACAAGTTTGTTCTAGTCTATTCCACCACTGCAGGCTGTAACCACAAGCAGAATGTTTGTTCCAATACAAACCTACTGCTTTGCCCATGCCGCATGTTAAAATAAGCAAATTACAGTACACATTTCTCCTTGCTGACGGCCAGCCCCATTGTGCAGACACCAATGTTGTATCACCTCTTTTGTGTACTTACAATTTCACACTTTATAAAAAAATAAACTACAGGACATATTTTCAAAACCATGCTTTGAAGTTTTTGCTGACCCTCCTCATGCATATTTGCTGCAATCCCATCCAGCACTTCAACCTGTACCCACAAGCAGATTTTTTTTCCCACTCAAACCTACCCCAATTTCGAAATAATTTACCATAAAGCAGGTCCCTGGTGGCCATGCCCACTTTAACACCATTGCTAGTTCTCGTGGTCATGGCCAGTAGCCAGATTGTCCGGGTCATCGCATGACCCGGACAATCTGGCCACTGCCCTTGGCCACAGGGTATACCTCAGTCACCAAAGGCATATAACTTTTTTTATACCTACATTATGACACTTTTCAAAAAATAAGACACATTTGCAAAACCATGCTTTCAGGTCCTTGCCAATGCTCCTTGAACGAGTTTGCTGCAAATCCGCCCATGTTTTATTGTCAAAATGTACGTACATAAAATAGTCATATAAATCCATTCAGACTTTGCACAAACATTCACGGTTGGGTCTATAATCTTTCTGAAAACCTTTCTGCAAATTTGTCAAATGGCAACAAAGTTATAAACCATCTCAAAATGTTGAGAGCCCCCTCTTGACAAAATCCCACCAAACTTTGCATACACATCCATATCTAGGTCTATAATCTTTCTATAAACCTTTGTCCAGATTCGTCAAATGGCACCACATTCATAAACCTTTAAAATATGTTGTTCCCTCTTGGCAAAACAGCACCACACTTTGCAGAACGATTCGGAGACAGGTCTCGAAGAAAATTCCACAATTTCGTACAGTTTCATTGAGTGGTGCCAAAGTTATGAGCCATCCAAAAACTACTTTTTACCAACTCTGTAATGCAGAAATAGGCATAGTTGTCCCCGAACATCTCAGATGTTCGCGAACATCACAGGACTGCCCCAGACATGCAGAGTGTTTGCGGACGGAGTTGAAAAAACACCCGTTTCTTTTGGCTTTTTAAGGCCATATCCTACCCCATCCTCATCACCCTTCAACTCCCCAGAGATTGTTTCATTAGTTTGACAAGTGCAACATTGTGTTTTTTAATATGTTTTTACCGCTATGTTCGCGGACAAAGGGCGCTGTCCGCCAATTCAACATGGCGGGTGCTTCCAAAAATCTGATGTACCTCGCATTTTTTATTGACCAATCAGCGGGCGCCTCCGATGTCCGTGGACATGACTTCGTCCTCTGGGTCAATCCGAGGCCCGTACGCAGACCGAACAGGGAAGTGAGTCCGCGGACCGAAACCAGATTCACAAATTTGTTTTGACCTACTTTTTGGCCTTTTTAAAATAAATTACTGAACTGATTTACACCAAATTTACAAAAGCATGCTTTCGGGAACAAGCTGCCGCTCCTGCCACAAATTTGGTGAAAATCTGTCCAGCGGTTTGGGCTGTAAACGTGAGCAAAATTAGTTTCCATTACGTCTATGGGAAAAACCACACATTTTGGGACCCCCCCATATAAATTTGCCCCCCCCAGCACGATTAATCTGACGGGGCGATATACTTTTTTTCCAAAGTTTCGTGAGGATTCGTCTGGGGGGGATAAAGTTATAAGCCGCCCAAAAAGTGCTCTTCCGATGGGTTGAACAACTTAAGCATAACTACAGGGCCGCTACCGCAGGCCCTGTAACATACACATTTCTTTTCATTGTAAATATACTTTGACAAAGCCGTTAAGTTTCATACCTCAAATCCTTCTTCTGGGGAACCATAAACTTTTATTTACTAAAGTCACACGCATAGACTAAATTAGCCTTCAATGAACTTTACATGTAATAGCCACCCATCAATCTACACAATGTTACCAAAACTAACCTGTTACTTTCTGCGCTCACAGGGAGCAAAAAAAGTCCATCTCTGAAATCAAAAAATCTGAGATTTCATGTTAATCACTAGGTTTTCAGACAGACTGAGAAGTTAAAGAGCTGAACTCTCCGTGCTTCCATTGATTTACCCCATAATGCAATGTCCCCCATAATGCCATTTTGTATGTCATTGTGAAGCCGCAACCCTTCTCTTATAATATGTATGTGCTCATGGGCTTTGCAACTGGAATGCGCCGAGTCAAGCTGATCATGACTTCCCACATTCGCTGAATTTCAATGGTTTTGTTGCCATAAATCTGGTCAACTTAACTGCACTTAAGCAAATTTTCAAGGTTTTTGTTATACCATAGTTTTCCTATGGGCCACTAGCCATGGCCTCCGGCTGTGTCCACTGTATATGTTCCACCAATATGTTTCTTTTACACCCAGTGGGTGGTCACAGCCGACTTTAGATGTCTTTTGGGCCCACTAACCAGGGCCATTGGCCCTGGCCTTCCCACTGTATATTTTAAAACCCTACCAGGCCACTAGCCATGGCCATTGGCCTGACTGAGGCCTTTGACCATGTCCACTGTACACGTTCACCCAATATGTTTCTTTTGGACCCACTAGGTGGCCCCAGCCTTTGGCCGTGGCCACTATACTATACATGTCATGGCCACCATTCTTAATAACTTTTTAATTTTTTGACAAATTGTTCCCAAACTTTACAGTTGGGAGGTGGGGGGGGCTTGACAATCCCTTGGTTTAGAAAATGTCATTCAAATCCATCAAGCAAGTCAAAAGTTATTAGCCTCACTCAGCCTCTCGGCTGCAAAGCACCAATACCAATATAAATGTTTTAAGGCGCAGGGGGCACCCTGTTTTCTGTCAAATATTTTAAAAACTACTAAATGGATTTACCCCAAATCTTACAGGAAATGTAAGTCAATGCTCTGTGCGCAAGTTGTTTCTTATTTGGTCCTAATATACCCAGCGGTTTTCACGCTACAGCTGTTCAAAAACCGCCCTTTTTCTCTAAGGCAAAATGAATGGGCTAAACACTACGATACTGTGGTGTTTTGTTTTCTTAATAACCTTTTCAATTTATAATGTATTGTTCCTATGACAGCGCGGGTGATGGGGGATAGCCTTGACAAATGGTTGGTTTAGAAGATTTACTCCCAATCCATCCAGCAAGTTAAATGTTATTAGCATTAGAATTTTGTACAAAGATTGCTGCTTTTTCATTTCCGAAAATCCTGTCAGCCTCTCTGCTGCAAAGCACCATGGGAGATATCACTATAATTTTGGGAGAAGGAGGCACCCACTTCTCCATCAAACATTTTCAAATCTTCTTGATGCAATAACCCCTTGCCCCCCCATCCCCTGGAAAATGAGTCAACGCTTCATGCCCAAGTTGTTTCGTACCTGGTCCAAATCCGTCCAGTGTTTTTTTTCTGTGCGCTTGAGAAAAATGAATGGGGACTAGGCCTGAACTGCAATTTTTAGTTTTCTTAAAAACTTCTTTATTTTTTAACAGATCTTTCCCATAATGTCCATTCTGGGGGGGGTTGGTTTAGGGGCCCATAAGTACAATTTTGTTTGCAAAATTTCAGGCAAATCAAATCCGTCGCACAAGTCAAGAGTTATTAGCAAAATAAAATGTGGGTTTCCTATGGTACTTGATGCTCAACTTAAGTATAGTTTGGCTGACGCTGCACCATATATATATATATATATATATATGTACATAAATATTACAGGGCCTGCGGTAGCAGCCTTATAGTTATGGCTAAGTTGCTGAACCCATAGGAAGAGCAGTTTTTGGGTGGCTTATAACTTTGGGCCACTTGACTAATATTCATCAGACTTTGCAAAAAGGGATATTGCCACCTCCAAATGATGTTGCAACGTTTGGTGTGGTTTCATCAAGGGGGTGGGGGAGGGTTATAGAGGGTCCCAAAACTTTTGAAATCCTCATAGACCTAATGGAGAAAAATAATTTGCTGACGTCTACAGCCCAAACCGCTGGACGGATTTGCACCAAATTTGCACGAGGAGTGGCACCACGTTGCCAAAAGTGTGCTTTTGCAAATTTGGTGTACATCTGTCTATTATTTTATCAAAAATGGCCAAAATGTAGGTAAAATATTAGTGATATTTGCATCTGGTCCATGGACTTATTTCCTAATTCGGTGTCCACTGACACCTCTGAGCCAATTGGGGACTGATGTGGAGTCCACGGACATCGAACGTGCACAGTGATTGGTTATTAAAAAACGTGACCTGCATCAAACCTTTTGAAACAATCGCCATATGGGATTGGGGGCCTCAGCATTTGTCCGCAGACATCGCAGTGAGAAAAACGTTTGGAAAATACATTTGGGATTATTTTGTGGATGGGGGAGTGTCTGGGAAAGGTGGGGGAGTGGATAACATTTCAGATGAAAACCGCAGTGCGGGACCAAGCAATTCCACTGTCAATTTTACTGTCTGTGGGCCTGTTGTGGACTGCGGACACGGACATGTGTCGGCAGACATCATTGGGAACGGGAGGGGTTCTGTGTTTTGGTATATTTAGACATTTTTTATGAAAGTAGCGAGTGTGATTAATATGTCTGTGTTTGCTTTAAAAATATATTTGTTAGTTCTTGATGAGGTGTGTGAAGTGGTTATACAATAACTAAAGTGTATAGTTATGTGCATGGCGAGTTTATAACATGGTTGAAGAGTATAGTTTTGTGGATGGTTAATGTGTACATTTTTGGGTACATGGTTGCATAGTTCTGGCAATCACTAGCATGGTAGTATAGTTTTGGCTGTGGCTATGGTCAGTGTCCAGAACAATCTTGACACTGACCATGGGCACAGTAAAACATGTATAGTAATTATGGTAATTGTAGGGATAGTATATAGTCTTTGCAATATGGTAGATGGATAATTGATAGTGGCCATGGTTGTTTAGTTGAATATTGTGAGAAGAGTGCAATGTAAAATTGTGGAGAGTAGCAAAAGCTATAATAATTTTTCCATAGTAGTTATGGCTACAGGAGTATGCCCAAAGTAATTTATAGTGGCTGTGGATATTTTCTTGAATATTATAATAAGGCTGCAATCTGTGGTTGTTTCTCTGTAAAGACAACAAAAGTATAATTGGTTATACAACATACTTTGAAATACTTATTTAGTGACAGTTGTATGTACATATTTACTTTTTTGACCCTCATATATATGTATGTACTCTGTTTCGTACAACATTTGTGCGTGGTACACTGTTGTATAATTAAATATGTAGCAATCATTGGGTCATTGGGAAAAACAATTATGGTGGATTGAAAAAAAGTATTGTATACAGATACAGTTTTTGGCATTTATATAACTGTATTTTTGGTCAATCTAGGAAGTTTGAAGTTAAAACATTGCACTTCTAACTTGTTAGTACCATTCTCTGTGGATGTATAACATTTTCACAATGCGCCCTTTTTGCAACTGCTCTTCCTTTCCTTATGTAAATCGGATCCTTTAGCTTACTTGATGGTTGTGTTGGAACTGCTGTTCATTGTCTTCTGTAAGTCTGATCATTTAGACTACTTTAGGTAGACACTGTGTAGAAAAAGGGAAATATTAAAATATGAATGCTGTTGTTTTAATAAAGTATTTCAGTAGTACTTTAATGAATGTATAGATGAATAAGAATGCCCACTATTTATACCTTTTTTTATAAGTAATGAAACAGTATTTGCAATGGTTTTCTACAATATTAGTAAGTCGAAATTGGTGTGAGAAGGTGTAATATGTTTCCACTACATGTAAACCTGTAGCAGTGCTTGTAAAATAGTGCACGTTTAGATGTAGGGAAATGTGTCGGATTTGGATGGGTATCTGAATAAAACAATGAGAATGCATAGTTGTATGAGCAGGGATGGCTATTTTTCATAGCTTCTGAGTGAAATACAGAGAACGCATAGGTGGGTGAGCAGGGATGGCTATTTTTAATAGCATGTGAGTGAAAGAGTTAATGTGTGAATGTGTGCAGGTGGAACTTGGTGGAAATATATGGCATTTGATAGCAGTGGTGGTTAAAAAAGAGGATATGGTTTTGGAGATGTTTATTTAATATATATATATATATATATATATATATATATATATATATATATATTTAAAAAACAGTGGTTACAATAAGTACATATACAAATGAAAGTATACCTTATTAGATGTCCAAATTGGAATGAGATCAGTAGTTGAATGACTGGAGAACTGCACTGTGAGAGTTGCAAGGTACATTTGATCTGGTCTGCTGAGGTGAGTAGGAGGATTCTATGTAGAGTTTTTGGATGTGAATGATGGATACTTGTGTGACTGTTGTAAGGTAGCCAATCAGGGAGTGTTACATAGATAAAGTTAAAAAGAGTTGAAGGACTGCCCTGTGCAATCACATCCGCGGATACCCCGGTAGTCCGTGGACCTGCACGTGCCATCTGGGACCCTGGACCAAGCCCTGTGTCCACAGACATTTTCAACGTTCGTGGACAATAGTAACAGCAAATGGGGTGAGTCATGTATCTTGAAGGTGCAATGTGTGTGTTTATGATATGGTTAAATTCTATTGTTGTGACCATGGGCAGTGTCTGGATAATTGGGGACAAGAATCTGGCCACTGGCCACGGCCACAGTAATATGTGGATAGTAATAATGGCTATTCTGAAGGGGTATAGAGTATTTTTAATATGGTAGAAGGATATTGTTGAAGTGTATATAGTATTTACATTCCTAACAATTGCGCACACTGCCCATGGCTGCAATAGTTTGTCCTTTGTGATTATGGCTACAGTAATATGCTGATAAAAATTGATTGTGGGTTGGATAATTACTTGAATATGGCAACACTGCTGCAATCTGCGGTTATTTCTCTGTAAAGAAAAACAATATATAATTTGTTAAACAAAATGCTTTGAAACATTTAATTACTTACATTTGTACATTTATGTTTACTTTTGTGCCCCTCATAAATAGTACATTGTATGTGCTATGTTTGGTACTACATTTGTGCATGGTGCACTGTTGTATTAGAAACGTCGTAATCATTGGGTCATTGGGGAAAGAAATCCATGGGAGATTGAAAAAAACCCTGATACAGTTTGTGGGGTGTCCGGACATTTCGTCGAAAGACATTTGGTCGACGGAATTTGGTCGAAAACCAAATGGTTGATTTTTTTTTGATTTATATATCTATTTTTTAGGTTTTAGTTTAGGGAAAAAAGTGTTTTTAGACAAAAACAGGGGTAGGGGGACCCCCCCCAAAAAAAAAAAGTGAAAATAAAAAAAATTCGACCTTTTGGTTTTCGACCAAATGGTTTCGACCAAATGTCCTGTCGACCATTTGTTTTCAACGAAATGTCTGGTAACCAGTTTGTGGCATTCACATGGTTTTAAAGTTAGATAATACATGTGTGTGTTTGAAGTAGTTAGATCCCTATTGGCATATTCTAACTGTATTGGATTTTAAAAGTACTAGTGTAGTACTATGGATATATTATATAAGTACAACTGTGATAGCATGTTTGAAGTGTGTTGTAATGAAGTGTATGTTTAAAGTAGTTAGATACCCGTTGGCGTATTCTAACTGTATAGTGTAGTGTTCCTTAGTGAGTAAATTTGGTTTGCAAGAATATTAGGTAGGCATTTGTTAGATTTTCGGGTAACCTATTGTTTTGACTAATGGAAATGTTGTTGCATTCAAACCAACCACTTCTTTTTTGACATATTCAGCAGAGTGGTCTGAAGTGGTTGTGACACCAGTGTGGTAGATTAAGCCTACTGTTGTGAAGGTTTTCTTGCCTAGAGATGTTTGGCCATTTGTAAAGCTAGTGAGCTTCCAGTGATTGCATTGTACCTTAAAAGCATTAGTATGGCATATTGGCCATGTGAATGTATTTGTATGTTGGAGCAATTGTATGAATCGCAAAAAGAGCATAATATGGCATGATTTGCATTCTGCAGAAGCTGGTGAAATGGAATGCATTCAGAATTGGATAAGGAAACATACACAAATCGTTCAATATTCGGAGATGAATTAATGTCAGCATTAGGTTTGAAACCATGCTTACTTCATCAACCAGGAGGGCTTTCATTTGTTGCAGAATTCTGCATACTTCAACAGCAGCTTCTGCTGACAATTTGTAGTAATCTAATTAGTTTTGGTGTTCTACTGGGAGGAGAGGTAGTTGGTGTAAAGTTACACCCCCTATGCTGTAGGCAGTTAGACCTGTGGGTGAAAGCTGTAAGGTTGTCATGTGTTAACTCTTGTAGAAATGTCCTGAATATTTTAATTAAGAAGGGTTTGCCAGAACCAGCTTCTCCACTTACATACAAGAGCAGAGGTTTATTTCTTTTACAGCAACATGTTTTAGTTTCATGTTCAAGTCCATGTTCAATTTCTTCTGTCACTTGAAGGTAAATGGTGAGTTGTTCATCATTCAGCTGTGATTTGATCACTGACGCATATTCTTCAGGTTATTTAGATTGATACTTGGTATTTTCTCCTTCAGTCATGGCTATTTCTGCTTCATTTTGAATGAGTGGTTCCCCAAGTGGTTATTGGCTTCCTCTAAGAGAAGGTTGACTGCCCTCAGGATTGTCTTTATCTAGTAGAGTATCAATGTCTTACTCTTGTTGGCATTCATTGTCCAACATTTGTTTCTATTGGTTAAAATTGACATGTGTTATACTGCTTTCATTTGCCTTGAATGCAGCTTCAAATGCGTCATGATCACCTAATAATGAATGCAGCTTCAAATGCGTCATGATCACCTAATAATTCTTCGTCTTTTCTCCAGGTTTTGAAAAGTTGTAGTAGTTCTCTGTTGTGGAGATATAAATGATAACTTTACATGATTAATTAGGCTGGACTTGGTAAGTTTTACTAGGCTACCTTCACAAGTTGAGACTGAATATTTGCCAGGTCTCTCATCTGGCATAACGTTGTTTTTGTAGGAGTAGTATTGGGTTATGTCGTACAGGCACCTGTTTTCCAAAGCAGTACTTCTGTTTGGATAGTATGGCCCTCATTACAACTGAGGTGCTAAGTGCACCAACTTTACCACCATGGTGTAAACTACGTTTACACCATGGGGGATGGCGGATTTACCGCCCCATTACAAGTTGAGTGGGGCGGTAAATCCCCATTTCCCATTTTCCCTTCCCCATTCCCATTTTTGCCCCATAGGGCATAATGGGAGTGGGGAAGGCGCTAATTACGGCACCGTAAATTACGGTGCCGTAATTAGCACCAAGGTGCCTTAGCACCATGGAACTTAACGCCTGCAAAAAGCAGGCGTTAAGGTGGGAATCAGGCGTTAAGGGTTAACGGTGGCGTTAACCTTTAACGCCTGAGTTGTAATGAGGGCCTATGTGTCAATTAAAATATTGTCCTGGCTGTTGGGATCATTTGTGTCTATCTTTTGGTATGATATTAGTACCTTTTTCGTGATGAAGCTTGACCAAGGTTTAGCCAGACAGTGTTTTCAGTTTTCCCAGCTTCATAGGACCTGCATTCTCTATGTGACATCATTTTGATACCAAAGCTGTCGAATTTTTGTGACAAGGATTTGTCAGATGAAATGTCATCCCAAAGGTCTTTTAGCTCTGTTCTATCAGCTTTGGTGAGATAGGCAATGAAATATCTTGCAACTGCAGTGGAATTGTCTGCAATGTATTGAATGTTTATATTTGCATTCCACAAGAGGTAAATGTTTACATTGTAATCATTGATGTACTTGGATGCCTCATCGTTTTAATATTGGATGTGTTTTTAGGGGATTACCCTTTTACACTGTGTCTAACAGAAGACATTAAGCTATTTAGTTGTCCTTTGGTGGAAACTGGTCTAGGGAAGCCAAAGCAACATTTGCTGTAGTATTTACCTTTGTTTTTATATTGACAATGCCACACTTATGTTTTTGGAAGCATACGATTTGTGTATGCAAGTCTCTATGTGTGGTTTCTCAAGAGATCAAAACCCACAAAAGCCTGTTGTTGCCAACAGGTAACCCTGGTGCACTCTTTCAGGGTGAGAAAAAAGAACCCCTTAATACGTGTCTTTCGAAATATTGTAAACAGTCTGATAAATACATTCACACAGACAATTTGATGATGCGTTTTCAGATATCAATGTTTCCTTCTTCAGAGGCTAATTATTTTTCGTCCTTCTATGTTGCATTGCTGGGTTACAAAATCCCACTGTCCTATAAGGCAAACACCGTACAGCTCACTAACCTCTCATGACTTCACTCTCTTCCCTTTGCACTTAAAAGCAAATAAATATTGAAAATCATTGTGTCATATCCTAATATTTGCACCATAGTTCAATTATATGGCCTGGGACCCATTTTTCCTGACAGCAGCATCAGCTGGGAAAACTCTACCTCATGTCCTTGTGTCTACACAATCAGGCCTCTGCAAGCACGGCAACCTGTATGGACAAGGAACACCATCAGTGTAGATCCAAAATAGTGTGGACTTCTGGATAGTAAGATAGCCTATGACTCCAATCCTAAGCATACTCACATATTAATGGCATTTGCTGTGTGTATACGGACAATGGGGAATTAAACCAGAGAACCGGTCGGGTGCCCCGCGTCCGTATATAAGATGCCAGTGTTGCAATAGCAACACCACAAAAGAACAAAGCTGTAGCACAACATGCGCAGCTGGCATTTTAGGTTAGTATTTCCAACTGCTCTGAGCAGTACTGGTCCACAGATGAGTGTATGAAGGACCTTAATCGGCATTGAGAACGTCCTCTGTACATAGTGAGGACTGTGTCATGATTCGTATTTGATGCAACACCCCACCATATGGCTTTCAACAAGTTGTATACATTGACTCCTAATTCTCAAATAAACGCCATTCAATAACTGCAACTGTCTATAACCACGTTCAAAAGTGATATCCTGCTATATTATTATTCATGTATTACATAGGCTAAATGGTGCATCTTAACTCATAGGTCATCCATTCTCGTCTGCTTTGTAGCCTCAGTGCCATATAAATGATGCCGCTATCACCCAGGAAATGCTCTGTTGTCAGTGAAGCTACTGTTCCTTGCAGTTTCATAAGCAATGCCATGGTAAACAAGTCTCCACTAACATCATACCACTTTGAGTCATATCACTTTAATCCATGGGACATAGAGGTGCTTATATCCCTCATATACTGCCTATCATGAGGCTGCTCTTCATGGTTATCTAAACAGGAAAATCTATAGCCGCACATACTAGGCTGTATCTCAGGTTGGTGAGTACCCAACTTTATCACAAACTCCCAGTTTATGGCCCTGTTCACATTCTCAACTGGATAGTACCTGTCTTCTCAAGACTCACAGCAACTAGCGCTGTTCACAATCTCAATTCAATTCTATAGCCGGAAATCGCTTTGTAAGAATAGTCATTACATATACATTAACATCACATCCTCATACCTCTAATATCATATTCCTGCCAGAGTACAGGTCTGCTCACAATCTAGCCTTAGTAGTATGTTAATGATTAACATCACACTTACACAGGGGATCCATTTGTGGCTGAGTCAATACAAAGTAAAACCAATCAATGTCCAGCTCATATAAAAGTTCCCGCACCGAAGCAAAGTACCGAAAAGTACCGCTTGGCCGCTTCACTCTGCCGCTGCTGGAACGCTGAATCCCTCTTGCAACAGAACTACTGCAACCAGGAGCCTCGCTGCCTTTGTTTCTGGGCGGAGCTATATAACCCTGGAAGCGCGCGCACTGAAGCAAAGTACCGAAAAGTACCGCTTGGCCGCTTTGCCGCGCTTGTAGCGCTTCTGTGGTTCCGAGCGGTGCTTCCCAGTGCTTGCGCGGATGTTAGCAGCAAATATGAAACGTAAAATCGCCCACTTGTCCTTGGGCATGCCATTGCATACGGCGATCCAAAGAAACATGAAAAATGGCATTGCGTACTCCTCGCCAGAGCGGGTCGTAAAACGAGTTTGCTCCTCCTCTACCCCTGTAACAACAAATCCTCAACAAAAAGCTGCCCTGCGGAAAAAGGAAAGCAGGAACACCGACCTTCGATCTTTTTGTCAAGATACACCAATGCATGGCAAAGCCCAAGGTGACATGACCATTGGTCTTCCCATTTTGATACCCGGGGGAGCCCCACTGACTAATGGAACTTTACCAATGGCGGAAGAAGTGAAAGAAAATTATGAGGACTAATGGAACTTTACCAATGGCGGAAGAAGTGAAAGAAAATTATGAGGACTAATGGAACTTTACCAATGGCGGAAGAAGTGAAAGAAAATTATGAGGACTAATGGAACTTTACCAATGGCGGAAGAAGTGAAAGAAAATTATGAGGACTAATGGAACTTTACCAATGGCGGAAGAAGTGAAAGAAAATTATGAGGACTAATGGAACTTTACCAATGGCGGAAGAAGTGAAAGAAAATTATGAGGACTAATGGAACTTTACCAATGGCGGAAGAAGTGAAAGAAAATTATGAGGACTAATGGAACTTTACCAATGGCGGAAGAAGTGAAAGAAAATTATGAGGACTAATGGAACTTTACCAATGGCGGAAGAAGTGAAAGAAAATTATGAGGACTAATGGAACTTTACCAATGGCGGAAGAAGTGAAAGAAAATTATGAGGACTCACGAAAACATAATGCTAACAAGCAAAAGGTAAATGTACAAGTAAAGCCACATGCTAATGAATCTGAATCTGCTATCTTTACCAAAGGTTATGTCTCCTTTTCTGACAGTGCTCTTTTGCGCAGTGTGCTGACAGGCGCAGCTGCTATATCTATAAGTTCAGAGAGAGGGACCCCTCTTGAAACTCCGGCAGTAATTGATTTAGATCCAAATGCCGTTGAAATTTCATCACACACACTCCCCGAAAATCTATCTAAATCACCAGATATGTTTTCCAGTGCCAACACGTCACAAGTGAGCAAGGAATTATCTTTTGCTATACCAACCCCGCGCAGAACACAGCAACCTGCCGCTTTCCCCAACTTTCCTCTCACTCCATCACCATTTCAACCCGTTTTGGATTTAGATAAGAAAACAGAGAAAAATAATCCACCCAACGGGCTGACGGAAATAGCACTTACGCCATGAATCTAGCCATTCAATCTCTAGTTACACAGTTCAATACGTTAGAAACTAGGTTGACATCACAAGATGTGCAATTGGCTGAAATTTTAACTTGCCAACAGACATACATACAAAACTGTCAAGCCCACGAAAAATTAGACAAAGTAGCAGCCTCATCTAAGACGAGAAATAGTCATACGTGCATACAAGAATCGCAACGAGAAAATGATGTATCGCTAGTACTTCCAGCGATTCCAGAGCTAATTCTCGAGCAACAGTGCGAAACTATTGTGCCTGTTGTGGATGTTAACATCATGGAGAAGAGAGCTCCTTTTGCTGCAAAAACAAAAATAAATTATCCTGTGTTCTCAGGGCAGGCTGATCAGTGTATATACAAAGCATACGAACGCAGAATAACACTGATCAAGCAAAAAAATCCCAAAATGTTAAACGACTATCATCTTCACAATCGAAGAAATTCATTAAAACCTTAACTCAACCAAAATCAGTTGCTATAATAGCTTCTAAAGCTATTCCAAAAAAATATATGTTGCAATCAGCACTAAAACAACAACCATCTGTAATAAGTGCTACAGAAAAGATCGACTCCTACCAACCTTTAGATGATCTAATTAAAGCTGCTACAACAATAGCTGATGAATCAGACCCTATCTTGATTGACTCAAATCAGGAAATCAAGGAGTCTGATGGATTGGCTCTGCGTCAAATTGAATTACGGAAAGCAGTGGACGCCTACATGTCTGCACACCCAGCCCAAAAAACTCTGAGATTTTGTTCAACTGATCAAAATCTTATGAACTCGAAAAATAATGTAAATAATCATGCAATTGACGGGTTACCTCAAGTTCAAGAACTCAAGTCAATCTTGCGTACCCCCTCTTTACAGGTAAAGAATGTTCCCGAAGAATTACAGAAACAAGTAGCGGATTGTGATCCAAAAAGTGTAATAAGTAATTCTATTTCTGACTTTGATTTGACCCAATTAATCCAAACAACTGTATCTAAAATGATGGAAGAAGGCAAATCACAAAATGAATTAGCTAAACAGAATGTGAGTAAGACATCTCAAAGGTCCAAACTCACGACTTAAGTAGAAAAAAAACCTGCGTTATATTCTCTTACGTTAGCATGTCGCCCATTGCCTTGTACTCCATATTGTCTTAATCGAGCTTCGGTGTTGGCTGTCTTTAATGAACTTCCAGCATTAGATGACATTGGATCAATTGATTTGGAACTAATCTGTTATGAACTGAAACACAATGGATACAGGATAATGATTCAAAGGTTCTTGTAAAAGGATACAGACTGGTAGCAATAAAGGATACACTCGAAGTCTTCTTCCACCGGAAGATGTCAGAGGTAAGGCGTAGTGTATCAAAAGAGAACCTTCTAACTAATGTCACTCTCTGACTAGGAAAACCCACAGTCAGATAGAGCTATTAGTGGGAAGGGCGTGAGTGGACCAAGATTCACCAGGCTGTTGATAAAGAGGAACGTATTTAGAATGATGATCGAAATGAAGGACAATAAGAACCTATGTTGAACACACTAACCTGGATGTGTAGTCAAGGAAACCTGGATGTGTAGCCAAGGAAGTCTCAAGAAGTCCGAAGAATCCAAGGAAACAACGGCAAGGAAAGGGTAGTGAGGGATCTAACCCGAGCGAAACGAGGGCTGTACTAGAGACGGGTTGGTGCACACACAGGAAAACGTCCAGAGTCCAGTGTACGTGTAGAAGGAGAGTATGAGAATCTTGATCCAGGAAGTACAAGTCCTTAATACAGTAGAAGTTCGATGAGCGCGGGATCTTGGTAGATGGAGGCAGAGCCGTAATCTGCAGGGTGTTGGTGCTGCCTGGTAGACAGCCGAAGTCTCTATACAGCAATAGGAAGCTGCGGTGTAGAGTAGCAATGCGGCAAGCTTCCAATAGAAATAACAGGAAGATGCCGCAAGTAAATGGTGGGACTCCGTTTGAACGAGGAGTGAAGAACCGCGTGCGAGCACGGAAGAAACAGGCAGCTCAAGAAAAGCTGGAAGTTGCCGGGATATGCGTCGGAACGCGGGAAGGCAACCGTACCTTAGGAAGTAGAAAACGTCTGCGAAAAGCAGAAGTAAGCTCCGGAACGCAAAATGAGTAACAAACGATCAGAAGCGCGGTTGCAAGACTTCCGCTTCGTTAAATGGAGTCAGCTGACATGCGTAGGACACACGTGAACGTAAACGTCATTGCGTTGGTCATGTGAGCCATGCATTTGGATTAGCGCCTCCCAGATAACTTCCATTGAGTGTAGAACGGTCTAGCCGTTCTCAAGGCTGAGGAAGCCGGGAAACAGGAACGTTTGGTTTTCACAACGGAGCCGGGTGGAGAGGGCAGAGAGGTAGGCATGACAGTGCCATCCCCCAAAGGGCGTCCCACACCCCTTGTCACATGGAAGCGGCGTAACAAAGCAGGAGCATGGATATTTGACAAGGGCTCCCAGGACCGGTCTTCCGGACCGTAGCCCTTCCAGTCAATAAGGTAGTGAGGAACCCCGGCTCGCATCTTCCTACCTAGAATAGCACGGACCGCATATTCATCAGTGCCCTTCACAGAAACCGCTAAGGGTCGAACACGCAACTGGGTCCTTGATGCACATGGCTTGACCAATGACACATGAAACACAGGGTGTACCCGCCAGCGTGCGGGCAGGTCCAGCCGTATAGCAACAGGATTGATCACCTGTGTTATTTTGTATGGCCCAATGAAACGAGGCAGTAGTTTTCTTTTCCCAGGGATCTTTAGGTTTTTGGTAGATAACCAGACAGACATACCAGTGGTGTATAGCGGGGCAGCCGACCGATGTTGGTTGGCATAGTATTTAGAACTTGTTTGGGCCTTCAATAGATGCCCCCTTAGTCTGGTATGAAGAGCGGCCAGAGCCTTCAATTTGTCAGTTGCCTCAGGAACTATGTCGGTCGGCTCTAAGTCCACTGGGATGGATCGTGGGTGTTGCCCATAAAGAGCATAGAACAGAGACATACCCGTGGAGGAATGGCAAGAGTTGTTGTATGCGAACTCAGCCGCCGGTAACAGTGAAAACCAAGAAGACTGGTACTGAAGACAGAGACAGCGTAAGTATTGTTCCATAGTACCGTTAACCCGTTCTGTCTGCCCATCAGTTTGAGGATGGTAAGCACTGGACATGCAATCCTCCATAAGCAAAGCAGAAGTTAGTGCTCTCCAGAACCGGGATGCAAACTGCGAGCCCCTGTCGGTAATAACAACTGAAGGCAAACCAAAGAACCGAAAGACGTGCTTTAGGAACATATCAGCCAGGATCTTAGCGGTAGGAATACCTTGGCAAGGTATGAACAAGGCCATTTTAGTGAAATAGTCGACTACTACCCAGACCGTGTCATAACCATGAACAGAAGGTAGTTCGACTACGAAGTCCATGGAAACCATAAACCAAGGCTTGTGAGGAACCGGTAATGGACGTAATAATCCCATAGGTTTACTGGATGAGTTTTTGCATTGTGCACATAAAGCGCATGATGAAACGTAATCCACAACGTCTCTGGACATCTTGGGCCATCAGCACCAACGTCGTAGAAGTTCCAACGTTTTCTTTTGACCCAGATGAGCCGCGACCAAATAATCGTGACCCCAATGCAAAGCTTTGGTACGTGTTTCTTCTGTCGGTAGATACAGGAGTGCGTTCATGAACGGAAGCCCTTCTTTAACATCAAGACGAAGGTCATGTATCTCCCGTGGATTAAGTGTAACCCAATCAAGGATATCCTTCTTCAATGAAGGTTGAACCGAACAACCACAGACCACATGATCAGCCAGTAGAAGTGGTTTGTTATTATCTCCACTGTCTACCCCAGAGTGCAGATGGGATAACACGTCTGCTTTGGTGTTTTCTCTTGCGTGTCTGTAGGAGATGTGGAAGTCAAACTGGGCAAAAAACGAATGCCAACGGGCCTGGCGAGCCGTAAGGCACTTCATGGTTTTGATGGCCTGTAGATTACAGTGATCGGAGTAAATAGTTACCAGGTGTTTTGCACCAAGAAGGTGATAACGCCATGTGAGTAACGCGTCTTTGATGGCCAACAATTCTTTCTCAGTCACTGTGTAGTTCTTTTCATATGGGGCCAGCTTGCGGGAGAAAAACGCCACTGGGTATTCCACCCCAGAGTCCTTGCATACCTGAGAAAGGATCGCACCTATGGCCTGATTAGAGGCGTCCGCCTCAACGATATAAGGCAATTCAGGATCCGGGTGCTGCAGAACCGGAGCCGTGGTAAACGCCTCCTTGAGTAGGTCGAAAGCCTCTTGAGCCTCTGTTGTCCAGTGGAATGGATTTTTTGGGCTGGTTAGTGCACTAAGCGGTGCCACCACTCTTGAGAAGGAATGGATAAAGCGTCTATAAAAGTTTGCAAATTCAAGAAAAGATTGCAAGGACTTGATAGAAACAGGGACTGGCCAGTCTAGGATGGCTTTTACCTTTGAACGGCTCATTCTGACGCCATGACTAGTAATATCATGGCCCAGGAACTCCACCTCTTGGGATTGAAAGACACACTTCTCTGCTTTGACAAAGAGATGATTCTCTCTTAGCCTTTGAAGTACCTTGGATACATGTTGTACGTGTTCCTCTAAGGATGTTGAGTAAATCAAGATGTCATCCAGGTATATGACCACGAATTGGTCCATGTAATCGCTGAATAGATCGTTCATGAAAAACTGAAAGGTCGCGGGGCATTACACAGACCGAAGGGCATGACGAGGTACTCATATAAACCATATCTGGTTTTGAAAGCGGTTTTCCACTCGTCGCCTGCCCTAATCCTTACAAGATTGTAAGCACCCCTCAAGTCCAGTTTAGTGAAAATCACTGAAGAGCCCAATTGATCCAACAGGACGTCAATCAAAGGTAGGGGATACTGATTTTTAACCGTTATGGCATTGAGGGCCTGTAATCAATGCAAGGTCTTAAGTCCCCATCTTTCTTAGGGACGAAAAACAAAGGGGATGCAGCCGGGGACTGAGAAGGACGTATGAACCCAGTCCGGAGTGCTTTATCGATGTATTCCTTCAGGACAGCGTCTTCCTGTTTGGTAAGGGAATAAACTCGACCGGTGGGTGTTTTAGCCCCAGGAATCAGTTCAATTGGACAATCGTATTGACAATGTGGCAGCAACACCTCGGCCTTTCTTTTGTCAAACACATCAGCAAATTGATGGTATTCCTGAGGTATCAGTGATTTAGATGACGCCAGCGCATTTATTCTTGACAACCCTTCGAGGAAGGCCAAGACAGGTGTATCATGAACACCGCCGGAATCCAAGAAGCAGTGTTCATTCCATGATCCGAAGGATATTGGATATGACCAGTGACCCAATCAATCACAGGATTGTGTAATTTAAGCCAAGACAGACCAAGAATCACTGGATATTGGGGTGCCGCAATTATGTCAAAAACCATATTTCAGTGTGACCGTCAGGTAGGGACACAGTTATAGGCAACGTTTCCTCTGTTACCAGACCAGAAGACAGTGCAGAACCATCGACTGTCTTGACTGACTCGGTACTGTTTTAGTGGTCATAGGAATGGTTGACTGTCTGGCGAAAGGAATATCCATGTGGCTATTTGTTGCACCAGAGTCTATCATGGCCTGGGTTTGAACGGTGATGTTGTTGAAACTTAAAGACACCATAACTGCAATGGAAGCATTTAGTGACAGGGCGTAGTCCGTCTTGGTACTCGGCATAGGGACTCCCACTACTGCCGAGCTCTGGCGTTTCCCGACTTTTTTGCTGTTTTTTTAGGGCAAGCAATCAGTAGATGCTCCGCTGAACCGCAGTACATGCATAGGTTATTCTTACGGCGGTTTTCTCGCTCAGCGGCAGACAAACAACCCCGAATAGCACCTATTTGCATGGGCTCAGGTTCATTAGAAGAAGGCTGAGAAACCCCCGGAAGACTTGGCACGGATAAGAAGGGTTTCTTTTCGCCTTTTCTGGCGGTTCTCCGAGCATCGATTTGTAAAACAAGATCGACTAACTCCATATATCCTGATGGGACAATAGGGACTGTTGACAAGGTATCTTTCAGTTCCTCGGATAGTCCTTTATAGAAGACTGCAGTCTTCTTATCTTCAGGCCACTGTGTTTCCGCTGTCAACTGATTGAAACGTGCGGGATAGGCCACTAACGGTTGGCTACCCTGTTGTAGATTCAACAGTTCCAAATCAGTTGCCTGAGTGGAATATCTCATGTCGAACACCCTACTCATAGCTGACAGCAATTCATCGCAGTCATATAATAGAGGACTATTGGTCTCCAACAACGGGTTTGCCCAGGCTGCAGCAGTGCCTCCCAAATGCAACAATACAAAGGCTGCTTTGGTTGTCAAATCCGGAAATGAACTGGGTCTACACAGGAAGTGGAGACGGCACTGGTTAACGAAAGTGCAGTAATTTTTTTGGATCTCCCGTAAACCTTTCGGGTGGAGCCAAAGGGAATTGGGTTGGCATCAACACCTGGACGGATTCTCTTTGTGGTGCGGATGCACCTGAAGTGGAGGCAACGGGAACAGTGGCAGCCCTTCCTTGTGAGGAGGCATGTATGGCGTCCTGCATCACGTCCATACGATGGCGCATGGTGTCCTGAGCTGTAATCATTTCCTGTCTCAAATCCGCCACCGGGTGAGGACGGATAGAGGGTTTAGACTCCTCCAACATGGCTTCTGATTCTGTTATGAACTGAAACACAATGGTGACAGGAGAATGATTCAAAGGTTCTCGTAAAAGGATACAGACTGGTAGCAATAAAGGATACACTCAAAGTCTTCTTCCACCGCAAGATGTCAGAGGTAAGGCGTAGTGTATCAAAAGAGAACCTTCTAACTAATGTCACTCTCTGACTAGTAAAACCCACAGTCAGATAGAGCTATTAGTGGGAAGGGCGTGAGTGGACCAAGATTCACCAGGCTGTTGATAAAGAGGAACGTATTTAGAATGATGATTGAAATGAAGGACAATAAGAACTTATGTAGAACACACTAACCTGGGTGTGTAGCCAAGGAAACCTGGATGTGTAGCCAAGGAAACCTGGATGTGTAGCCAAGGAAGTCTCAAGAAGTCCAAAGAATCCAAGGAAACAACAGCAAGGAAAGGGTAGTGAGGGATCTACCCCGAGCGGAACGAGGGCCGCACTAGAGACGGATTGGTGCACACACAGGACAACGTCCAGAGTCCAGTGCACGTGTAGAAGGAGAGTATGAGAATCTTGATCTGGGAAGTACAAGCCCTTAATAGAGTAGAAGTTCGATGAGCGCAGGATCTTGGTAGATGGAGGCAGAGCCGTAATCTGCAGGGTGTTGGTGCTGCCTCGTAGACAGCTGAAGTCTCTATACAGCAATAGGAAGCTGCGGTGTAGAGCAACAATGCAGCAAGTTTCCAATAGAAATAACAGGAAGATGCCGCGGGTAAATGGTGGGACTCCGTTTGAATGAGGAGTGAAGAACCGCGTGCGAGCGCGGAAGAAACAGGCAGCTCAAGAAAAGCTGAAAGTTGCCGGGATATGCGTCGGAACGCCGGAAGGCAACCGTACCTTAGGAAGTAGAAAACGTCTGCGAAAAGCAGAAGTAAGCTCCGGAACGCGAAATGACTAACAAACGATCAGAAGCGCGGTTGCAAGACTTCCGCTTCGTTAAATGGAGTCAGCTGACGTGCGTAGGACACACGTGAACGTAAACATCATCGCGTTGGTCATGTGATCCATGCATTTGGATAAGCACCTCCCAGATAACTTCCATTGAGTGTAGAACGGTCTAGCCGTTCTCAAGGCTGAGGAAGCCGGGAAACAGGAACGTTTGGGTTTCACAACAGAGCCGGGTGGAGAGGGCGGAGAGGTAGGCATGACATAATCGAATTTCTGGACCCCGCAAAAAGAACTACAGTCAAAATCTGGTTGAATTCAAGTAGTGCTTAACACTCTTTGGGTGGTTAGATCACAACTCTTTGACATAGGCTTTGTCCTCCTGACAGGACCTAATAATGTAATGAATCAATCAAATACTCACACACCCCAAGAGACCATTGTGAGAAAGAAAGTTGAGAAACCCCAATCTAATAATTATTTACCATGTCAATGTAGCGTTGTAGCCAATAATCACTAGCTAGCCAAAGAAGTTTGCAATTCTCTATCCTTAGTGAGCTGGAACTCGAGAGGTAATAAACACCTTCTAAATAATAAGGATACCATACTAACTAAATATGATATTGTCATCTTACAAGAAACTTGGCTGGTTACATCGCCTTTTTGGAATAATTATGCAATATTCTTGGTTCCTGCTATTAAACCAAAACTGGGAAGGCCAACTTCTGGATTGCTTATAGCGATTAGACAGGATTTACATTTGAATGCAGAAAGCTGGTTTACACCAAACCGTTTTCTCCAAATGGTCAAACTGAGATTCGAACAAACTGTATATGCACTAATAAATGCCTACTGGAACCCGAGTGGAGTGACTGATGACAGGTTTATGGAAACCATGGATGAAGCCCTGGATCGAATAGCTAAAGAAAAGAACCATTGTCATGTAATCATTACAGGTGATCTAAATTTACATTGCCTGGATTCAAATAGATTTTTAGAAAAAACGAGATTATCCAAATGGAATAATTTGATGAGATCCAGAAACTTGTGCATGCTAAATGGATCCCTGTCCTCAGACATTCCGCCCAAAGCGACCTGGCATAGTGGGTCCAGTTCTGCTATAATTGACTTCATATATGTTGACCAAGCATTGTTTTTGCATTTATCGACTTTTGAAGTGAAGCACACGGAGTTAAGTGATCATAATCCTCTAACTGTTACATGGAAGTGTAATAATAGGAATAAGATACTCCCTTGCAAAATATATTCAGGAAAGACAACTGTCAATGCTACTCGTAACAGACTAATATGGTCAGAGTCAACATTGCATGCTTTTAAAAACTGTTATACCAAGTCATGCCTTGAAACCAAATTTGAAATGCATAACTCCGGCACTGTATATCCGGAATTGATGCAGCAATTTCAATCGACCTCCGTATTGATGAAGCCTAAACAAACTCCGTATCTACATGTCTTCAATCAATGAATTAAAGAAATGAAATCAAAAATGAGACAAATGAAGTGGGATGCTCTAAAACTGTCCTCAGATGTCAGAGAGAAGACATTAAGACAAATCCGGACTAGATACAAGAATTTTATAAAGGCCATGAAGTCCAAAATGTATCATGAAGATGGTAGTCATATGTTGAAGACTTTAGCCAGCAAAAGCTCTAGCTTAACATGGGCTCTAATAAATCAAACATCAGCTGGTAATCAAGTAGCCGTGCAAGCTAATTTGGTTAAGGAGCAAGATTGATTGATTACTATAAACATCTTTAAAAGCCTACCACTCTCTATGACATCAGAGGTTAGCCAATTGGAGGAACGCCGCTTTAATATCTGCTATGATTGAGACGACATATTATATTATATTAACAAAAGTAGCGCCTCAAGAGCTCCAGGTCCAGATGGACTTTCCACTGCCATCTTGAAGAAATTTCCCGAACTATGGGCCGATATTTTGCTAATAATGTCTGATGATATTCTATTCTCTCAAAAAATAGAAAAATCTTGGCAATCTTCTATCACAATACCCATCTATAAAAAAGGCGATAGAGCATCTCCTACAAGCTATCGGCCCATTTCTTTGCTAGATGCTCCGGGGGAAAAAGAAATTTTGCTAGACTCATATTAAGAGATCTGAATAATTGGTCAGCAAAAAATGACAAAAGAGATCCCCTGCAAGCAGGTTTTGTAAGTGGGTTAGGAACAATCCCCAACATAATTGCCCTGAATATGATTAAATCCCAAATGGCCAATCGAAAGCAACCTTTGTATTTGGCATTTATAGACTTTCATAGAGCCTTTGACTCTGTTGATAGGAGCCTATTATATGCTAAATTAGAAATCTATGGTTGTTCACACTCAATCCTAACTCTAATTAGACAATTTCATACTGCTACCACCATGCAAGTTAGGTTATCCTATGAAGGTTTGTTATCAGCTGCTTTCGAGACCATGCGAGGATTGAAACAAGGATATATAATGGCCTCTATATTATTTAATCCCTTTATATTTGACATGGGAGCCTTTTTTCTTAACATTATATCACATTCACCCAAACTGGGAAATCAGTGTATAGCCTGGATGCTCTGCTCTGATGACCTTATTTTATTATCTCAGACTCCAAAAGGCCTTCAAAACTTGCTAAATGCATTAGGAGAGTATGTACATATTAACAATTTGGAAATCAACCATAAAAAATCTCAAGTACTGATTTGTAAAAATGCAAGAAACTTGAAACAGTATAATTTGGGCTGGTCATTACAAAAGGTAGTACTTGACACGGTAACAGAATACAAATATCTGGGTTTACCTGTATATCACAAGATATCTAATGTCACCTACTCACTATATCTTTAAAATAAAATCATCACACTTATCTCGCAGGTGAAGATTCTGAATTATAAAATCGGAAAATTTACTTATAAACCGGTGATGATGTTCTATGAACAAAAGGTCATTCCAGTCCTACTATGTGGAGCCGAGGCAAGACCTTTTGTTCAAACTAAACTGTGGAACTCCCTAGAAGCAGGATATTGGAAAACTATTTTAAAGCTACCGAACTGTACTCCAATGCCAATTCTGCGGTACGAGTTAGGCCTGGTTTCTTTAACAACTCGCCTGCTCTGGCGCATGTGCAGTTAATTTCGTAAATGTTTATTGGGAGCAAATAATAATTTGCTGAGTGTAATAGCTCAACACTTAACAGCTTCTGCTGATGACTTTCCTAGAAAATGGCAAAAATGTGCTCTTGATGTTCTGGCAGAAGCGGATGTATCCATAGATCAACTTTTATATAATCCATCAAGAGCCAAAATGAAAATATACCAATGGGATTGGGCGAGAAACAGAATGAAATGCATGAAATATGAGGACTTTAACACTGACTATTTTGGTTATAAAAGATTGCGGATAATGGCGCATTATCTATTAAAGTGCCCATCTGCAAACCTAAGGAATACATTCTTAAGACTCAGACTAAACCTGTGTCCTACTAGAGAAGTCCTGGTCAGAAGAAAAATCATAAAACCATCTTTGAATTATTGTAATTTTTGTAAAGTGACAACCGAAAAGGAGACTTTGCAGCATTTAGTGATATCATGTTGCGAATTGAGTTCTCAAAGAGTGTTATTCTTTAAAGATCTTTTGTGTTTATATCATGATGAAGGGGAAGATAAAGTGTGGCGGGTTGGTGCACACACAGGACAACGTCCAGAGTCCAGTGCACGTGTAGAAGGAGAGTATGAGAATCTTGATCCGGGAAGTACAAGCCCTTAATAGAGTAGAAGTTCGATGAGCGCAGGATCTTGGTAGATGGAGGCAGAGCCGTAATCTGCAGGGTGTTGGTGCTGCCTGCTAGACAGCTGAAGTCTCTATACAGCAATAGGAAGCTGCGGTGTAGAGCAGCAATGCAGCAAGTTTCCAATAGAAATAACAGGAAGATGCCGCGGGTAAATGGTGGGACTCCGTTTGAATGAGGAGTGAAGAACCGCGTGCGAGCGCGGAAGAAACAGGCAGCTCAAGAAAAGCTGAAAGTTGCCGGGATATGCGTCGGAACGCGGGAAGGCAACCGTACCTTAGGAAGTAGAAAACGTCTGCGAAAAGCAGAAGTAAGCTCCGGAACGCGAAATGAGTAACAAACGATCAGAAGCGCGGTTGCAAGACTTCCGCTTCGTTAAATGGAGTCAGCTGACGTGCGTAGGACACACGTGAGCGTAAACATCATCGCGTTGGTCATGTGATCCATGCATTTGGATAAGCGTCTCCCAGATAACTTCCATTGAGTGTAGAACGGTCTAGCCGTTCTCAAGGCTGAGGAAGCCGGGAAACAGGAACGTTTGGGTTTCACAACAGAGCCGGGTGGAGAGGGCGGAGAGGTAGGCATGACATAATCGAATTTCTGGACCCCGCAAAAAGAACTACAGTCAAAATCTGGTTGAATTCAAGTAGTGCTTAACACTCTTTGGGTGGTTAGATCACAACTCTTTGACATAGGCTTTGTCCTCCTGACAGGACCTAATAATGTAATGAATCAATCAAATACTCACACACCCCAAGAGACCATTGTGAGAAAGAAAGTTATGAAACCCCAATCTAATAATTATTTACCATGTCAATGTAGCGTTGTAGCCAATAATCACTAGCTAGCCAAAGAAGTTTGCAATTCTCTATCCTTAGTGAGCTGGAACTCGAGAGGTAATAAACACCTTCTAAATAATAAGGATACCATACTAACTAAATATGATATTGTCATCTTACAAGAAACTTGGCTGGTTACATCGCCTTTTTGGAATAATTATGCAATATTCTTGGTTCCTGCTATTAAACCAAAACTGGGAAGGCCAACTTCTGGATTGCTTATAGCGATTAGACAGGATTTACATTTGAATGCAGAAAGCTGGTTTACACCAAACCGTTTTCTCCAAATGGTCAAACTGAGATTCGAACAAACTGTATATGCACTAATAAATGCCTACTGCAACCCGAGTGGAGTGACTGATGACAGGTTTATGGAAACCATGGATGAAGCCCTGGATCGAATAGCTAAAGAAAAGAACCATTGTCATGTAATCATTACAGGTGATCTAAATTTACATTGCCTGGATTCAAATAGATTTTTAGAAAAAACGAGATTATCCAAATGGAATAATTTGATGAGATCCAGAAACTTGTGCATGCTAAATGGATCCCTGTCCTCAGACATTCCGCCCAAAGCGACCTGGCATAGTGGGTCCAGTTCTGCTATAATTGACTTCATATATGTTGACCAAGCATTGTTTTTGCATTTATCGACTTTTGAAGTGAGGCACACGGAGTTAAGTGATCATAATCCTCTAACTGTTACATGGAAGTGTAATAATAGGAATAAGATACTCCCTTGCGAAATATATTCAGGAAAGACAACTGTCAATGCTACTCGTAACAGACTAATATGGTCAGAGTCAACATTGCATGCTTTTAAAAACTGTTATACCAAGTCATGCGTTGAAACCAAATTTGAAATGCATAACTCCGGCACTGTATATCCGGAATTGATGCAGCAATTTCAATCGACCTCCGTATTGATGAAGCCTAAACAAACTCCGTATCTACATGTCTTCAATCAATGAATTAAAGAAATTAAATCAAAAATGAGACAAATGAAGCGGGATGCTCTAAAACTGTCCTCAGATGTCAGAGAGAAGACATTAAGACAAATCCGGACTAGATACAAGAATTTTATAAAGGCCATGAAGTCCAAAATGTATCATGAAGATGGTAGTCATATGTTGAAGACTTTAGCCAGCAAAAGCTCTAGCTTAACATGGGCTCTAATAAATCAAACATCAGCTGGTAATCAAGTAGCCGTGCAAGCTAATTTGGTTAAGGAGCAAGATTGATTGATTACTATAAAAATCTTTAAAAGCCTACCACTCTCTATGACATCAGAGGTTAGCCAATTGGAGGAACGCCGCTTTAATATCTGCTATGATTGAGACGACATATTATATTATATTAACAAAAGTAGCGCCTCAAGAGCTCCAGGTCCAGATGGACTTTCCAATGCCATCTTGAATAAATTTCCCGAACTATGGGCCGATATTTTGCTAATAATGTCTGATGATATTCTATTCTCTCAAAAAATACAAAAATCTTGGCAATCTTCTATCACAATACCCATCTATAAAAAAGGCGATAGAGCATCTCCTACAAGCTATCGGCCCATTTCTTTGCTAGATGCTCCGGGGGAAAAAAAAAAAGAAATTTTGCTAGACTCATATTAAGAGATCTGAATAATTGGTCAGCAAAAAATGACAAAAGAGATCCCCTGCAAGCAGGTTTTGTAAGTGGGTTAGGAACAATCCCCAACATAATTGCCCTGAATATGATTAAATCCCAAATGGCCAATCGAAAGCAACCTTTGTATTTGGCATTTATAGACTTTCGTAGAGCCTTTGACTCTGTTGATAGGAGCCTATTATATGCTAAATTAGAAATCTATGGTTGTTCACACTCAATCCTAACTCTAATTAGAGAATTTCATACTGCTACCACCATGCAAGTTAGGTTATCCTATGAAGGTTTGTTATCAGCTGCTTTCGAGACCATGTGAGGATTGAAACAAGGATATATAATGGCCTCTATATTATTTAATCCCTTTATATTTGACATGGGAGCCTTTTTTCTTAACATTATATCACATTCACCCAAACTGGGAAATCAGTGTATAGCCTGGATGCTCTGCTCTGATGACCTTATTTTATTATCTCAGACTCCAAAAGGCCTTCAAAACTTGCTAAATGCATTAGTAGAGTATGTACATATTAACAATTTGGAAATCAACCATAAAAAATCTCAAGTACTGATTTGTAAAAATGCAAGAAACTTGAAACAGCATAATTTGGGCTGGTCATTACAAAAGGTAGTACTTGACACGGTAACAGAATACAAATATCTGGGTTTACCTGTATATCACAAGATATCTAATGTCACCTACTCACTATATCTTTAAAATAAAATCATCACACTTATCTCGCAGGTGAAGATTCTGAATTATAAAATCGGAAAATTTACTTATAAACCGGTGATGATGTTCTATGAACAAAAGGTCATCCCAGTCCTACTATGTGGAGCCGAGGCAAGACCTTTTGTTCAAACTAAACTGTGGAACTCCCTAGAAGCACGATATTGGAAAACTATTTTAAAGCTACCGAACTGTACTCCAATGCCAATTCTGCGGTACGAGTTAGGCCTGGTTTCTTTAACAACTCGCCTGCTCTGGCGCATGTGCAGTTAATTTCGTAAATGTTTATTGGGAGCAAATAATAATGTGCTGAGTGTAATAGCTCAACACTTAACAGCTTCTGCTGATGACTTTCCTAGAAAATGGCAAAAATGTGCTCTTGATGTTCTGGCAGAAGCGGATGTATCCATAGATCAACTTTTATATAATCCATCAAGAGCCAAAACGAAAATATACCAATGGGATTGGGCGAGAAACAGAATGAAATGCATGAAATATGAGGACTTTAACACTGACTATTTTGGTTATAAAAGATTGCGGATAATGGCGCATTATCTATTAAAGTGCCCGTCTGCAAACCTAAGGAATACATTCTTAAGACTCAGACTAAACCTGTGTCCTACTAGAGAAGTCCTGGTCAGAAGAAAAATCATAAAACCATCTTTGAATTATTGTAATTTTTGTAAAGTGACAACCGAAAAGGAGACTTTGCAGCATTTAGTGATATCATGTTGCGAATTGCGTTCTCAAAGAGTGTTATTCTTTAAAGATCTTTTGTGTTTCTATCATGATGAAGGGGAAGATAAAGTGTGGCGGGTTGGTGCACACACAGGACAACGTCCAGAGTCCAGTGCACGTGTAGAAGGAGAGTATGAGAATCTTGATCCGGGAAGTACAAGCCCTTAATAGAGTAGAAGTTCGATGAGCGCAGGATCTTGGTAGATGGAGGCAGAGCCGTAATCTGCAGGGTGTTGGTGCTGCCTGGTAGACAGCTGAAGTCTCTATACAGCAATAGGAAGCTGCGGTGTAGAGCAGCAATGCAGCAAGTTTCCAATAGAAATAACAGGAAGATGCCGCGGGTAAATGGTGGGACTCCGTTTGAATGAGGAGTGAAGAACCGCGTGCGAGCGCGGAAGAAACAGGCAGCTCAAGAAAAGCTGAAAGTTGCCGGGATATGCGTCGGAACGCGGGAAGGCAACCGTACCTTAGGAAGTAGAAAACGTCTGCGAAAAGCAGAAGTAAGCTCCGGAACGCGAAATGAGTAACAAACGATCAGAAGCGCGGTTGCAAGACTTCCGCTTCGTTAAATGGAGTCAGCTGACGTGCGTAGGACACACGTGAGCGTAAACATCATCGCGTTGGTCATGTGATCCATGCATTTGGATAAGCGCCTCCCAGATAACTTCCATTGAGTGTAGAACGGTCTAGCCGTTCTCAAGGCTCAGGAAGCCGGGAAACAGGAACGTTTGGGTTTCACAACAGAGCCGGGTGGAGAGGGGGCGGAGAGGTAGGCATGACATAATCGAATTTCTGGACCCCGCAAAAAGAACTACAGTCAAAATCTGGTTGAATTCAAGTAGTGCTTAACACTCTTTGGGTGGTTAGATCACAACTCTTTGACATAGGCTTTGTCCTCCTGACAGGACCTAATAATGTAATGAATCAATCAAATACTCACACACCCCAAGAGACCATTGTGAGAAAGAAAGTTGAGAAACCCCAATCTAATAATTATTTACCATGTCAATGTAGCGTTGTAGCCAATAATCACTAGCTAGCCAAAGAAGTTTTCAATTCTCTATCCTTAGTGAGCTGGAACTCGAGAGGTAATAAACACCTTCTAAATAATAAGGATACCATACTAACTAAATATGATATTGTCATCTTACAAGAAACATGGCTGGTTACATCGCCTTTTTGGAATAATTATGCAATATTCTTGGTTCCTGCTATTAAACCAAAACTGGGAAGGCCAACTTCTGGATTGCTTATAGCGATTAGACAGGATTTACATTTGAATGCAGAAAGCTGGTTTACACCAAACCGTTTTCTCCAAATGGTCAAACTGAGATTCGAACAAACTGTATATGCACTAATAAATGCCTACTGGAACCCGAGTGGAGTGACTGATGACAGGTTTATGGAAACCATGGATGAAGCCCTGGATCGAATAGCTAAAGAAAAGAACCATTGTCATGTAATCATTACAGGTGATCTAAATTTACATTGCCTGGATTCAAATAGATTTTTAGAAAAAACGAGATTATCCAAATGAAATAATTTGATGAGATCCAGAAACTTGTGCATGCTAAATGGATCCCTGTCCTCAGACATTCCGCCCAAAGCGACCTGGCATAGTGGGTCCAGTTCTGCTATAATTGACTTCATATATGTTGACCAAGCATTGTTTTTGCATTTATCGACTTTTGAAGTGAGGCACACGGAGTTAAGTGATCATAATCCTCTAACTGTTACATGGAAGTGTAATAATAGGAATAAGATACTCCCTTGCGAAATATATTCAGGAAAGACAACTGTCAATGCTACTCGTAACAGACTAATATGGTCAGAGTCAACATTGCATGCTTTTAAAAACTGTTATACCAAGTCATGCCTTGAAACCAAATTTGAAATGCATAACTCCGGCACTGTATATCCGGAATTGATGCAGCAATTTCAATCGACCTCCGTATTGATGAAGCCTAAACAAACTCCGTATCTACATGTCTTCAATCAATGAATTAAAGAAATGAAATCAAAAATGAGACAAATGAAGCGGGATGCTCTAAAACTGTCCTCAGATGTCAGAGAGAAGACATTAAGACAAATCCGGACTAGATACAAGAATTTTATAAAGGCCATGAAGTCCAAAATGTATCATGAAGATGGTAGTCATATGTTGAAGACTTTAGCCAGCAAAAGCTCTAGCTTAACATGGGCTCTAATAAATCAAACATCAGCTGGTAATCAAGTAGCCGTGCAAGCTAATTTGGTTAAGGAGCAAGATTGATTGATTACTATAAAAATCTTTAAAAGCCTACCACTCTCTATGACATCAGAGGTTAGCCAATTGGAGGAACGCCGCTTTAATATCTGCTATGATTGAGACGACATATTATATTATATTAACAAAAGTAGCGCCTCAAGAGCTCCAGGTCCAGATGGACTTTCCAATGCCATCTTGAAGAAATTTCCCGAACTATGGGCCGATATTTTGCTAATAATGTCTGATGATATTCTATTCTCTCAAAAAATACAAAAATCTTGGCAATCTTCTATCACAATACCCATCTATAAAAAAGGCGATAGAGCATCTCCTACAAGCTATCGGCCCATTTCTTTGCTAGATGCTCCGGGGGAAAAAAAAAAAGAAATTTTGCTAGACTCATATTAAGAGATCTGAATAATTGGTCAGCAAAAAATGACAAAAGAGATCCCCTGCAAGCAGGTTTTGTAAGTGGGTTAGGAACAATCCCCAACATAATTGCCCTGAATATGATTAAATCCCAAATGGCCAATCGAAAGCAACCTTTGTATTTGGCATTTATAGACTTTCGTAGAGCCTTTGACTCTGTTGATAGGAGCCTATTATATGCTAAATTTGAAATCTATGGTTGTTCACACTCAATCCTAACTCTAATTAGACAATTTCATACTGCTACCACCATGCAAGTTAGGTTATCCTATGAAGGTTTGTTATCAGCTGCTTTCGAGACCATGCGAGGATTGAAACAAGGATATATAATGGCCTCTATATTATTTAATCCCTTTATATTTGACATGGGAGCCTTTTTTCTTAACATTATATCACATTCACCCAAACTGGGAAATCAGTGTATAGCCTGGATGCTCTGCTCTGAAGACCTTATTTTATTATCTCAGACTCCAAAAGGCCTTCAAAACCTGCTAAATGCATTAGGAGAGTATGTACATATTAACATTTTGGAAATCAACCATAAAAATCTCAAGTACTGATTTGTAAAAATGCAAGAAACTTGAAACAGCATAATTTGGGCTGGTCATTACAAAAGGTAGTACTTGACACGGTAACAGAATACAAATATCTGGGTTTACCTGTATATCACAAGATATCTAATGTCACCTACTCACTATATCTTTAAAATAAAATCATCACACTTATCTCGCAGGTGAAGATTCTGAATTATGAAATCGGAAAATTTACTTATAAACCGGTGATGATGTTCTATGAACAAAAGGTCATTCCAGTCCTACTATGTGGAGCCGAGGCAAGACCTTTTGTTCAAACTAAACTGTGGAACTCCCTAGAAGCACGATATTGGAAAACTATTTTAAAGCTACCGAACTGTACTCCAATGCCAATTCTGCGGTACGAGTTAGGCCTGGTTTCCTTAACAACTCGCCTGCTCTGGCGCATGTGCAGTTAATTTCGTAAATGTTTATTGGGGGCAAATAATAATTTGCTGAGTGTAATAGCTCAACACTTAACAGCTTCTGCTGATGACTTTCCTAGAAAATGGCAAAAATGTGCTCTTGATGTTCTGGCAGAAGCGGATGTATCCATAGATCAACTTTTATATAATCCATCAAGAGCCAAAATGAAAATATACCAATGGGATTGGGCGAGAAACAGAATGAAATGCATGAAATATGAGGACTTTAACACTGACTATTTTGGTTATAAAAGATTGCGGATAATGGCGCATTATCTATTAAAGTGCCCGTCTGCAAACCTAAGGAATACATTCTTAAGACTCAGACTAAACCTGTGTCCTACTAGAGAAGTCCTGGTCAGAAGAAAAATCATAAAACCATCTTTGAATTATTGTAATTTTTGTAAAGTGACAACCGAAAAGGAGACTTTGCAGCATTTAGTGATATCATGTTGCGAATTGCGTTCTCAAAGAGTGTTATTCTTTAAAGATCTTTTGTGTTTATATCATGATGAAGGGGAAGATAAAGTGTGGCGCATTTTATTTTCCACAGCTAGAGTGTGTCTAATTAAAGCCATTATTCAATTTTTAGACTGTGTCTTATCAGAAGATGACAATTAGGAGAAAATGTGAGAAAAAGGAGAAATGTATTTATGCATGGTGATTGCAGATCAAATATCTGTAAATTTAGGCCCGGCTGACTGAGTATGTATTGTGATTATAAGCTTTGGTTGTAGTTTTAGTAGAATAATCATGGGTAAAGATTGAATCTTAGGATGTAATTTTCAACTCATTTGATCTGTGGATAGAATTTGAATTACTTTCTCTTTCTGATTTCTTTTATGATCATGGTTTTATGAATTTTGTATGTATTTTCTATATATAATTTGTTTGTGTATCTATATGTATGTATTTGAAAAGTTGTCGTGTTCAACTAAATCAAATGATTAAAAAAAAAGTTCCCTCAGTCATGGATGTCTTTAAAAGTTTTGAAATATGAATTACAAAAAGCATGAAAGGTCCCATTCACAATTCATACCCTTAGGAACTAAAGACTTTCAATCCATTCTATTTCTTTTTGCAGAAGCAGCCTCTGCATGTTTCCCCTTCTCTTGGGAACATTCACCTTTTCCAAAATTACACATTTTAGTTGTGCAATGTTATGTTTAGCCTCTAGAACGTGAATTGCCACAGGTGACTTCTGACTCTGTAATCTGATATTAGACTTGTGCTCAGTCCTACATGTCTTGGCTTTACGTCCTTTTATCCCAGCGTAATAAAAGCCGCAAGGGAATTTTAAGCTATGGACCACGTTGGATGAGTCACAAGTACTAGAGTGTCTCAAATAGATTTTTTTTCCTGCGAAGGATGTAAGATGAAGTTCCCTTTAATAATATTGCTACCCTGCTCACAATTGTGGCATGGTTGCGTTCCCATAAATAAAATCTTTGTTAGAACTGGCTGATTATAATCTGCCTTAATTAGCATGTTCCTCAATGCTGAGGTTTTTTGTAAGCAAAAACTGGTGGGGCTGGAAAAAGCTTCTCCAAATTTGAGTCTAATTTTAAAATCTCCAGTTTTTTTTGTATAATCTGTCTGATCTTCTGACTCTGTTCTGAGTAGGTTGTGACATAAACCAGTGAGGGATTTGCCTTGGCAGATTTTGATTTTAGCAGATCCCCTCTTGGATCTGGTCAACGTTCCTTGCTACATCATCAATCAATTTCAGATCATATTTTCTTTGTATAAATTTGCACTTCAAATTATCCGCCTGAACTTTGTACTCTATTTGTGATGAGCTATTCCTCTGGTACCTCATGAATTGACTCAAAGGCACACTATCCAGTGTCGTTTGTGAGTACAAATGTGTGTCATGCAATAGACTATTCCTGTCCATGGTTTTTGTGAAAATATTGGTCCTGAGAGCACCTTCCTTACAGTATACTTCTAAATCTAGAAAGAATATCCTCATCAGTGGTAAATTTAATTCACGGATGCATATGATCCATCATTTCAAAAAATTGTAGTAGCTCAATTTGGGTGGGTCACATGCACATGTCCCTGGTTGTATGCACACATTTTTCCTTGCCTCAATGTGTGCTGTGCCATGGTCTTATGGTGTGGATTGCATCTTCAAGATGATACACGGTGTACACTGCCTTGATGTTGCTCATGCATTGTGGACGCATACCGCTGTGTTTGTGATATATATGTGATGTGTAGTGTTCTGTATGATTTTCTCACTGGCAGCGTTGGCAGTAGTCTCTGCATTTTTTGGCATTCAGCACTGATTATTCCCATGGTGACATGCTGCACTATTGTGTTGGTGGCCCTGTGACAAGCAGTGGATTCCCTTGGTGGTATTGTTTTGTGCATTCTCATGGATGCTTGTCCTGTGTAGTGATTTGCTGCAGACATTTACATTGTGAATACTCACACCATGTTGCTGGATTGTGTTACGGAGGGTGAGGTCCGATGATGGGTGGTGCACGTGTTGTGGGATGTGGGGTGGTTTAAAGTTTGGCATGTTGTGATGTGTGCAGCTTACTTCATTGCTATGGGAATTGGTTATCATGTTCCGTTTGAGATGCTTTGGGGCACAGTGTTTTGGGATGTGGACATTGTGCTGTCACCACAACAATGACACCATGGTGGTGTGTGCATCTCTCCCCCCATTTCACTGCCATGTGCCTGTCATGCAACTAACCAAGCAGCCAGGCACGTCGTCCTGCATGTCACTCTTTGTAGCGTGGAGTTGCGCAGGACCATTGAGTCATGAGTTGAGCCGGAAAATCGGGTACAACAATGTGTGATGATCTTGCTGGAGTCACATACCATCTCTACATTGATTGAGTGATATAGCTTATGATTGCGGTACACCACCTCTGTTGCATGCAGGACCACCAATTCCACATGGGTGCAGTCAAGTGCACCAATACTATTTGGCATGCCTGCCAGTGCATGGAAGCCAACTTTTGTGTCAAAGATCTCCTGGGCAGTCCGTGGTAGGGATATGTAGTCCATTGTGTGCTTCAGGAGGGCATACAGCACTTGGTCCAGCGTGCGAGAAAATAAGGGTTGTGATATGCCATGCATGTGCCCCACTGTGTGCTGGAAGGTGCCTGTGGCCAGGAAGTGGAGAACAGACACTATCTTCAGTATAGGTGGGATGGCGGTGCGTATTTCAATCAGGCTGACAATGTCGTTGTGTATCATGTCCACAATGGTGGTGATGGTGTCCCGGTCCAGACGGTACAGGGTGTGGGTCTACTCAGGGGTTAGGTTGAATGGGCTGCCTCTGATGCGAGGGATTGGGGGCTGCCTGCGTGGTACCAGTGGCTGCACTGGTGGGGCTTGCTGGGCCTGCCTCACCCTCCTTCTCCTTCTGCATCTCCTCTGTGGTGCCTGTTGTTGTTGCTGGTGTAGCAACGCAAGCATGTCCTCCAGCCCCAGTATTGCAACTACAAGTGGAATCATTTTGGTGTGGTGAGGGGTGTGGTGTGTGGGTGTGCTCCTTTTTTGCTGGCCCTGACTCCATTGCCACCACCTGTGCTGATTGTGTACACCTGTGGTAGTTGGGAATACTGCACTTTGCTGTTTGTGGGTGGTTCGCAATGCCGGTATTTCCGGCATCCCGGTACGCCTCATTACCGCCTTCATGATGCCAGTATTTGCATGTCCGCCTGACTTGTGATGTCTTCCTGTTAGCTCAAGAAAATTGGGGGGAAATCGGGTATAGTTATAGGTTACACGGGAGCAAACCTGACATATCTTATAGGAGAACAAAGAAGGGGGGGGGCTCCCGCACCTTAAGTAGGTGTGTCTACACAATTCACTGGATCAATCGGAAAAATCACACTATAAATGAATTTGGGACAGTGGGGGAAGGAAGTCTAAGGAAAATACAACCTGACCTCATTATTGATACAGTTAATAATGAAAAACTTAATAAAACAGCATACAAAGTTAAAAACATGTACATAAAAGCTAACATGTAAAAACTAACATAAAATACTGACAAAGTGACTAGTGCTTCCAGGGAGAGAAAGTGCTAAGTGCTAGTCGCCAAATGGCTAATAGAGGGCAAGGTACGTAATTGAACTGTATCTCACGGATACTAAAAGAACACCAAATGTGCATGTAAACATATTAACAGTTAAGCACCTTTGAACAAATTCAAACTTCAATTTTGTAACAAACGAACCCACACATAGTACATAGATCAAGACCCTCTTTATTAGGTGTCTCTGGTTCCGATGCCCTAGTCGAGAAATATCTTCGGTGCATCAAAGGAATATTAATCCTAAAACAAATACTTCACATTAGTATCTGTCAAAAATATCCCCACCTACTTAAGGTGCCCCCCCCCCTCTTTGTCCTCCTGTTAGCGCCATCCCGCTATTGCCGGGCCCAAGGGCTGCGCGCATGCCGGTACGGGGGAGCACGCTATCAGCGGTGGCGCTAATACCAGCTTGTTGAGTCAGAATAGCCCAGAGCGGTATGCGGTGCCGGTAATCCCTTACCGGCATTGTTTTCCATTACCTCCAACCTCGTAATGACCCGCACTGTCTTGTATTAGTGTCTGGATCGCCTTATCCAGGTACTGGGCTAGGGGTTTCAAAAGGCTCCGCATAGCTTCAATGATCAGTTTCCCTGGCAGGTCCTTTAGTCTCTCATGTATTTTTGGCAGTATGCATAGGACTGGCATAATTGGGTGTTCCACAAGTAAAAACGATCTTGTATGCTCTGTTATCGCACTTCTGCATTCTGTCTCTTCCACCACCTCTTTTATCATGGCCCTCAATTTTTGCATGGGGTCAAACTGAATTTCTCTGTATGTTTCTCTGTCACTGAGTTGTCAGTTTATCTCTAAGATAATCCACTTTATCCATCAGTACCAAAGCAACACCTTTGTCTTCCAGTTTCAATATAATTTCTTGGTTGTCTAACAGGCACTTCAGAGCTTGCCTTTCTCGGTTATTGAAATGTATTCATTTGCTCTGTTCAAATTTCAATTTTCTGAGATCATCCAAAACTCTCTTTTCAAAGGTAGTTAACGATGTTTGTTTGTTTTATTGATTTATAGAGCACGGCACAACCTGTGGTATCTGGGCGCATTACAAGACAGCTTGGATATACATTGGATACATACATACAGTATAGATGTGTCAACGCGAATATAGGCTATGAGCTTCAAGTGATCAGGCAGGTAAAGATAAAATATTTACAAATAGTTTACAGACGGTCAGGAGGCAAGTACATTATCCATAGTACAAGTTGGAAACATACAGTGTAGTCATGTCAAAGCAAGTGTAAGCTGTACACGACAAATGGTCAAGCACGATAGCAATACAGCATTAACAAGTACCTTACAAGCGGTCAGGAGGAGGCAGATACATTGTCAAGAAAAGAGTGCTCAAGATCTAAAGATACTCTAGACACTGAGGTAGGCTGTGTCGTTCATGGATAGCCACTTTGTTAGTCCTGAAGCTTTGGAAGGTCTGATCAGTACGTAATTGCAAGGAGAGGGCATTCCAGGCTTGGGCAGCTTGGACTGGGAAACTGTTGCCACCAGCTCTTTTCAGGTTGAATCATGGAACTATAATACATAAAGAGTTGGTAGAACTGGCAGATTGAGATGACATTTTTTTAGTGATTTTCTCACTTGGATACTGTGTGGCAGCATTTTTGAGGCATTTATGCGTTATAGTGACTATTTTGAAGTGAATCCAATCCTTCATAGAGGGCCAGTTATGCGTCCTTCTAGTGTCTGATATATGATCTCTCCTTGGGATGCTCAAGGCTGTTCTGAGAGCATTATTTTGTAGCATTTGCAGTTTAGAAAGAAGTTGGTACTCCTGGTGCGAAACAGCAATAGTCAGTGATGTAAAAAAAACAATTTATTCCATGTATTTTTATCATACATTCATCATCCTTTAGGCATTGTTTAATCTCCCAACACGTGTTTCCCCATAACTTTAGCTATGGTTCTTCAGGAGAGATTTCTAAATAAACAAAAAAGAACACAATATTTTTTCCTATATAAATATTCAAAAGTATTCTCTATTTTTAGTTAGCAGTCACATAGAATAAGAATACCACATGTGCCATATCTATATAGAAGAGGACAACTCACCCGTATTATTTTTTTCTTGTTTTCTCAATCTTGTTTGGTGTTATTGGTTGTTTGTTTTTATCTTTCACTTATATGAGAAGATTCAGATTTTCATTCTGATATCTGAAAAGATGTATGCAGAGTTTTTTTTAGAAAATTATGTTTTGATCAAAATGACCTCACTCCTATGCAAGTATAGTGAGCACTGAGCTATTCCCAATTTCAGTGCTTCAGATTGCATTTAATAGTTATTTTGGTTGCATGTAAGATGCCATTTATCAAGTTTAACATTGTATTAAAGAACTAATAATTTGCCAAGTTTAACAAGGTCTAGGCTGTAGTAGCCATTAGTGTTAAAGAACTAATGATTTAAGGCATACCAAAATCCTGAATTCAAAAAATGGGGTGAATGAATCCACAGTGTAAGTGTTACCTTATATTTTAGTTGGTGCTGGTCCATTCACAAGGTACGATTGCCTTGATTCCTTCACGATGCTGGATTGATCAGGCACTGTCAAATCCTTCTATTTGCATGCCGTTCCGCGTCGCGCATGATGATGTCACCGCGTTAACGTGTGGCGATGATGTCATATGCGTAGAAATGTGTGGTGGTCATTTTAGAGTAATAGTTGGTACGTTCAACGAACATATCTCTTATTCCTTTAATCTTTATAGAAACTGCTGATATATAAATCACGTATATTCATATCTATTTTAAGCCTGTGTAAGTAAATATTAATTGGCTGCATAATGTTGTGCGTTTCGGCACCAGTCAGTGTGTTATCATGAAGTTACCAAGGTGATATCAAACTCAATTGAAAACGAGTAACGGCCATCTTAAGGAGGCATGTTGTGTCATTTATGCTCAGACACTGCTGAATTTGGTTAGCAGTTTTTTACATTTTTTTAACATCACAATATTTGAAAATAAAATAATATGGCATTCCAAAAGATGAACATACAAAGTCAATATACTCTCTGGAACAAAAAGAATAGAATGTACACAATACAGAGAAAAAATGAAAAAGAGAGTAAATTTAAGCAATAACATGATGTAAGAGTTAGTAGAGAGTACAGAATATACATAGAATTTCAATTATTGTTGCAGTCTCACCTGCAAGTAATTGCTATTGCATGTTAACAGTGTAAGGAGGAGAAAAAGAATGAAAGAGAGATTTTTATATATTCAAAAGATTTTCTTCCTTTTTTTCTTTGAATATCTAATTTAATCATGCAGGTTTTTGTTTTTAGAGCCAATATGCCATCTCCGGTTCCGTGTTGAGTCCAGTATGGCATGTGTCCATAATATACATCCATTTCGATTCTGTTCTCCGTAATAATAGTTCTCCGTCTCCTCCTCTTTCTGGTAGATCTATTTTTTCAATTCCAAAAAATCTGATGTCCTTGAAATCTGATTGACTGTGTTCTTTGGTGAAATGAGTAGCCATTGGATATCTGGCATCTCTATTCTTGATTGCTCTGAAATGTTCCAATATACGTGTCTTGAGTTCCCTTATTGTACTGCCTATGTATTTCTTTTCACAGACACATTGAATTGCATAAATTACGTATTTGCTTCTGCAATTTATTAATTGTTTTATGTCTTGCATTTTCCCAGTTGGTAGTTTAAATTGTTTGGTACCATTAAGCATTTGAGGACAGATGGTGCACTTGCTACATTTGTATGATTCAGTTGGTGCCGGCACTTTCAAAAATCCACTGAGATTGTTTTTCATTGGATTCCTTAGGTGACTAGGACTCAGTTTTTTCTTTAAAGTTGGCGCCTTTCTGTATACCATTGTAGGTTTCTCTTAGATAAAGGTATTCGTGTGTCGTCTGTAAAATGTTCCAATGTTTGTTGAGTATTTTCTTTACACTGGTGATTTCACTGCTGAATGTTGTAATGAAATGCATTTTCATTTCTTTCTTTCCAGTTTTTTGTTTTTCCTTTAGGAGACTAGTTCTTGTTACTTTCTCTGCTTTCCTTATGGCATGGTTTAAGGAGTCTTCATTGTATCCACTCTGTACGAAATTTTCTTTTAACTCAGTTAGATGTTTTTGATACTTTATGTCCAGACTGCAGTTACGTTTGATTCTAAGTATCTCTCCATATGGTATGTTCTTTTTGGTGTGTTTTACGTGGTTGCTATGTTTTTGTCTCTTTAGCGGTTATGATATTTCCATCTATGTTGAATGACGAGTACTGGGTGTCAAGTTTGTTAAGGTTTGTGGGGGCACCTACGATCAATATTTCAGCCTTCTCATCATTCAGGCATAGCCTATGGATGGCCATCCATGCCTGAATGATGAGATTGATTTTATTTAGTAAGGCAAGGTCAGTATTACAGTTGCCTGGGTATCTCGGTGTTATCTGCATAGTTCGTATAGATGACACCCAGATGATTCAGTTAATCGAAAGTGGCTTGGTAAAAACGTTATACATGGTCGTAGAGACGCAAGAGCCTTGCAGCACTCCGAATGTAGCGCTGGGTCTGCAGCAGCAGAAGGCGAGAAGACTCATCGATCTGTTGCTTAGAATGGATTTAATCCAGTCTGCAGCCCCTATCGAGAAGGTGGCCATTGATGAGAGGTGTTCGCAGAGTATATTGTGGTCCACTAAATCAAAAGCGGCTGAGAGGTCTAATAGGAGGAGTAGCGCACATTGATTTATGTACAGGGGGATAAAATGAGCTGTTAGGTTTCATTTCAAGAAATTCAGGGGGCTCTTGTTTTCCTGTTCTTCAAGTGTCTCAAAGAAGACTTTCAGTTTTAGTTTCCTCATAGGTTAGAAGAAATCAATGTTCTCTTTAAGAAGAGTACTCGTGCGTTGAGGTACAAATGATAAGCTCTTTTGAAAGACAAGTTTCTGGAACCAGCTAAGCAGGTAACTAGAGATATTTATGACAAACTCTTCCTGATCTGTGTTGTCTTTCTCTGAGGGTTTTTTCTATTTCCCTCTGCTAGTTGGCTTCTCTCTAAAAAAAAAAAGTCACTTGCCTCTCCAATATCTGTCCCACCCCCCGCTCTCTTCTGTTTGTCCACTTGTGCCTGGTTCTGTTGTTACATTTGCCCTCCCTTCTGATTCACCACTGGAGATATCAGAGGAAACTTTAGAGGAGTAGCCAACTGCCCCTGCAGGAGGTCCTGCTCTCCTACTACCTGTATGGTGGTAGCCTGAAATTGTGCCATGTTTGACAATAGCAGTTGTGACTATTCCGCATTGAATCTTTGAGAAGGTATCCACTAAGAAAACCCTATCAGATGTATCTCTGAAGAGATGACAATCTCTTAGAGGATAACCCCAAAGGAATATGAAAAAGAAAGAAAGAGAAGTTGGTGACATCACAAGAAATCAGTGTGACGCACTGAGAAGACTGGCTGAAGAAGAGAATGCATGGACCTTATAGAAACTGATGACAAAGTACAGAATGGAGTAAACTTGCATGTGCGAAATGAAGATTGCACGTGTGGAGAGCACTGTAGAAAATGCACATCATTCAATAACTGTACAGATGCAGCAACGCAAGTAGATCAATTAATCATAGAAACTGGCTATACATAGTGACAAGAATGCAGGCAGAGCCACCATTCTATGTGAGATGTACATTGGTGTCACAATCTTAGTAAGTTCAAACCCATGAAGAGAAGGGCTGAAAGCTGTGTCACAGCAGAGAATTAGCTGGGAGCATGAAATAATCTAGAAGGGCTGTGTGGCCTGTTGTCAAGACTGAAGGCAGCCAATACTGGTTATCTATTCTTGAAGGAAGAGAATGTGAGAAGCTGAATCATTCCTTGTTAAGGTGCAAAGAAAGAACACCATGAGTCGCAAGTTGATTTACTTCAAGACAATGAAATGCTGCAAAATGGGCCGAATTGCGGTCACCTGTCACGTGAGCTCAGGATGAAAATAGAGTTGGGCACACAGTTCTAGAACTATGATAAGCATTTGCGCACACTCCCTTATATTCCAGAGACGAGAATATATTGCAAGGCCAAGTTCAAAGACAATCTTCATGGCAGAAGGCATGGGTGATAAGAGATGTTGGGTTAATTGGGTCGGGGGTACAGTCCAGTTCATCTCCTGGCACCTGGGGGATCAGCTTGCGTGCTGCTAGTGAATCGAATGTTCCGAGCGTGCCAACCAATTGTAGAGGGCCATATGCCATATAACAAAGGGCCTTATAGTTTGAGAGCCAATGGCGTACTGTGTTTCTAATAAATATTGAAGATGACTTGCACTAGGGGTGGGCATGAGTTGTCCACCTGACTGTAGACACCCAATCACAACCCGATCCCTTATAGAAAGTATATTTATATGTTCCCCTTGAGCCAACCACAACCCCCCGTAGGTTTTTCATATGTGCCACATAGTATGACATCACGTATGATCGGTTTTTACTATAAAAGTGTTGTTTTTTATGAAATGCTTCGATAGAATGCTGTGCGACATCCATTGATGTCTGTTGTAACTCCTTGTTTTGGACAATTGATAATAAAACAGTAGACAAACTTTGCCATCTTCCTGAGTTTGTTTGATTATTTGATGTAAAGAGTTACTCTGCCTCTCAGCCATCTGCATGCCACGCTACCCTCCCGGGGCTCTAAGCATTTCCGTGCTGTTTGTGGTGGGATGAAATTAGAGGATTGCTTTTAATATTCCTGGCAGCCGTATAAAATGTCCAATTGATAATCTACTGTATCCCTTCTGAATTTTTGAATTGTCTTGGACTCTAGCTTATAATTATCCAATTTAGAGTTGGTATCCTCTAGGATCTCCTGGATCTGATCTTGAGTAAGACTATCTCACTATGCGGTTTTGAAAGGATGTCACAGGTAATCTCTTTTTGAATACATTGTAAAACAGTGGAATCGCTGTCATTGCCAAATTTGGGAGCATCTTTTATCCACAAAAACATGTGGATGTGTGGTGCTCCTCTTGATATTCTTTTCTCCAAAAGAAGTGCTCTACTTCTCCAAGTGGAGGGGTAGTTTTATTGGAGATGAAGTGCAGCATGGCAATGAAGCAATGGTGAAAGTAACTTGAAACATTGACAGGGTCAAGAGAACAGAGTTCGCCTGCTGTTCTTATGTCTATTCCCTCTTTATTTTGGTTTGAGTGCATAAGAAGTCATCCCATGCATTTTCTGCACAACTTAAAGTAACAAACCATGTGGGTGGGCCTAGGTTGCTTAGCATACAACGTAATCAGCGTGACATCGGAAGCAGTACTTTTTGTACCATGCCTGTTTGCCAAGAGGTCTGATACTTGACTACAAATCGTTATCTTTGTCTTTTATCTTTTGAAGGAGTTGGGTAGCTGACATGTTTAAGAAATGAGAGCAATTGAAAAAACAAAATCGGATCTGTCATCAACCGTAGCTAAACTTTATCCCTCTACCCATCTCTGTAATTATCGTTTGGGCGGGAGGGTGGCTGCTGATGCCTGGGCTGGAAGAGAGAATTGGCCCTCTCAGCCCAGGCTATTTAAGTGCCTCCCTAGGCCAGGCCGTTTCCGGCCGGACCATCGGAGGGCACGCACATCTGCCCCCTCAGTGAGAGGAGGCTAGTCCACGGAAGGGGTGGCCAGAGGGGCAGCTCACTATGCCAGCTGCCCCTCTAGCGCCCGCTTCGTGGGATGGTGCATCTTTTTTTTTATTGTATTATATTTGGTTTGCAATCTACATACAATAGATAAAAAGAGAAACCTTTACAATTTGATGTTTTTGTCTTTTGTCATGTTACATTACAATAATAAAATAAGAAAGAAAACAAAAAGAAACTATAAAAAGGATTAGGAGACAAAAAAGGGAAATGCAGAGGGGAGAAAATAAAATGGTGGAAATGAAGCTCTTCTGGAGTCCAAACCTTCCTCCTTTCTCTTTCACAGTTCATTAGGGCATTTGTTTGTTTAAGGTTTACAATAATTTCCATAGACATCCATTTCACCCAGTTCTTTTTAAATGTCCCTCTCCCCCTCAAGATCATGAATGTTTCCAATTCTAGTTCATTTGTTATTGCAAGGCCCTATTTTCTGTCTATGCACTAAATATCCTATGGTACTAATCTGTATTTGTTTTCTTTAGTCCTTCTTTTTGGTGGAACTGTCGCAGTCCATCAAATGTATTGATTGGAAGAATGTTACTACTGCTGCTGTCAGCTGTGTTTCATGTCCTGCTATTATTCTATGCCAGGTATTTTCTGACGATAGCCAGTCAGTTCTTTCTACAAATCTTCCTAGTATTTTTACTCTTCGATCCCATGTTCCTTTTGCATTCGAGCAGTAGATGTCTGAGGGACTATTTTTTTGGGATCATCCATCCCTCACAATATTGCACTGCCCGATCAGATTGATATCGTTTTTCAAATATTTCCCCTGAGGGTAATAGTTTTAGTTTTGCTCTGAGAAAGTTGTTCCTGATTTATTTTCATCCAGGAATATTTCTAGGTACCTGGGGAGGTTTCCCATTTTCTTGTCGACCACTAGAAAGGTATTTTTTTAAATTGATGATCTTGTTTTCCCAGTTGTTTCTATCCAGTCCAATGTTTCCAACTCTTTTTTTACTTTCAGGGGATTTTTTTCCAATATTTCCAAGCTTTGGCCTGCTCTAATTAGAGCTTTATTTGTTTTCAATTCCAGTCGCTGCAGAATTCCAGATTTCATCTGATTGTGATGGTTCTTTATCTCCTCATACAGAGAGCCGCCTTTTGGAAATGCGATCTCCCTGTAGAAGGACAACAGCTTCCATTCTACTAGGCAGTTCAGGGACTTTAAACCCAGCTCAAATCTCAACTGTCCTCCTGGTATGCTCCACAGTAGATTTAGAGCTTTCTTCCAAATTCTACCCTCCACGTTAGCCCAGTTCAAGTCCCACAATTGCAGTTTGGCTTATAGGCCATATAGTAGAATTGGCACTATTTTAACTAGATAATATTTTATCATTAGTACCACTGAGAACTTACAGTATTTCCCTCTAATCAAATGGGGGATTAAGGAGAGTGTTTTGGAGAGTAGATATCTTTCTACTTTATGGTTTGCTGGGCTTGCATAGATCTTATAACCTAGATATGTAAGATCTTCTACTTGTGGGATTTTCTGCCCATCTAGAACCCAATGCTTGAAGTTGATCTTTTTCCTTGGGTGCTTAAATACCAGTATCCTGGACTTCTTGGGGTTTATTATCAACCCGTTTTCCTCCGCATACTTGCTCAAGTTGTTCAACAATTGCTGCAAGCCAATAGCGGTTCTGTCAAGCAGGACGATATCGTCCTCGTAAGCCAGCCACAATATTTTTTTCACCACCAATTTCTGGGCTGGCCAACGCCAACAAAATCCAATAGTCCCCTGCATCAGCCAGGAATGGGTTGAAAAATGTGGGTGCCCCCAGACACCCCTGTCTTACCCTGCTTTCTACTGAACCTGGATCTGATAGGTGGCCCTTGTTGTCCAAGCGCACCCTTACGCTTGTTCCCCTGTGAAGTTCTATTAATATTGACAGGAGTGTTTCTGGGATCCCCTTTTTTCTTAGTTTGTGCCAAAGCTTTGGTCTATCAATTTGATCGAAAGCTTTGGACAAGTCTATCCAGGCCCCGAAAAGTGGTGCCCCCTCCCCTTTGTCAATGATTTTTCGCTCAATAGGTTTAGCATAATCCCATTCAATGCCGTTGATAGGCCTTTTCTTAACCCAGTTTGGCATCGGGACAGTACCTTCTACCCATATCGAGACTTTGTTTAGCAAGAGCCTCATGAATATTTTGTTCTCAATATCAAGGAGGGCGATAGGGTGGTAGTTTGAGGGGTTTAGTCTGTCCCCCTCTTTGAAGAATGGTATTATCACTACTGTCTTCCAAAACGGGGGGAAAGCTCTTTTACTTTAGGATCTCAGAGAAGAGTCTTTTTAATACTTTTGCCCAAAGTGTTGGGTTTTTTCTGAGTACTTGGTAAGTGAGGCCATTGGGACCTGCGGCTCTTGATGTTGAGGCGTTAGATATTGCCTCCATGATCTCATTCTCTTCTACTCGCAGTTTCCACCTCTTATCTAGTGGCTCGCAATCTGGTCCTTTTAGTTTATTCCCAAAGCTGTTCGTAAGATGTTCTATCCATCTTTTTTCAGACACCAGGTTGCATAGCGTGCGGTTGTACAGGGAGTCTAGCTCTCGTATCGCCGACGAGAAACTTCTTGACGTTGATTCCGGGACTAATTTTAACATATGCTCTCTGTCTCTTTGATGAAGGAGGGCTTTATGGCTTTTTTCCAGACCTTGTAGTTTCGTCTAATTATTTTTATTTGGTAGGTGTAGGATTCTTGATCCATCTTTTGGTTCTTTATTCTTCTGATGCTTTTTCTCAGGTTTCTCCTTCTTTCTCTAACTTCTTCATCAAAGCTATGACGGTATGTCTGCCTTACTTTGTTCGATGGGGGTTTTGGGAGGGCTAGTGACCATATTATGTTCGTGAATTTTCTTGGTTGGGATAGCTCTTGGGTCATCTGTTCTGAGATATTTTGTAATCTTTTATTTGAATCTTTCCCTTCTTTATTATACTTCTTCAGCCTTATTTTCCCTTTCGTCCCTTCTAGCTCTTGTTTGTAGCATAGCTTGGACAGTTCAGGGCCATCTAGAAAGGTTAGTTCTAATCTCAAATGGTCACTGCCTCCTTATTCTTGTTTTATTTCTAGTTCAGATTTGCAGGAGAATAATCCCTCGCTGACAAAGATGTAGTCTAGCACTGAGGTGAATTTGCCTCTGTGCCATGTCATGTGGGGTGTTTCCTCCTCTTCATTGATGTTATTTAACATTTTCAAGTCCCAAGTCTCTGTAAAGTCTAACCAAGCCCTCCCTTTGTTAGATAGTGTGTACTTCTCGCCCCCCATGGGAGCCCTTTTATAATGTACACATTCCGCATTAAAATCTCCTGCCAGTGGAATTTCCGCACCTTGACACTCTGACTTGATCTTACCTAGCAATTCTGATAGTTTTCCAAAAATAATCTGGATTGTGGAGGATGCAGGATTCCAGTAAATGTTTATCACAATAAGTGCAATCTCTTTTACATTGTTGGTAAACTGAATTTTGCACGCCAATATTCCAATTTCATCTTTCCAGATTTGGGTGGCGTGTTTGCTGTAACAGTTCCTAATCAAAGTGATTTGTCCCCCCGCCAGCCTTCCATTTGCTTTTTGACTGGCTGGCAAACAGAATGTTGTAAAACCTTCTATCTCAATTGGGTTTACCAGCCAGGTTTCTTGAAATTCAGAATGTCCATCTTCCCGAACAGATAGTATTTTTCGCCCGAACGTGCTGGAACCTCTTGTGTTCCAACTAACTAAATTCAGTCCCTTCCGACTAAAGGCTCTGAGAGCCCAAGCCCATGTTTCTCAGAACTTGTGCCAATATGTCGGGTAGAGATGCCAATATTTTTCCTGCAGTAATGTTTCTTGACTATCTATTCTTTTCACTTCTGCTCCTAATCCCTGAGGGCCTCTTCCATCCCGTTGATCTTTCTCCTTATGCCACTCCTGTTGGTTTGATTGGGCTCGAGGGGGATCAGGGGGAGATGTATACACTATTAAGCCCTCTATTTCGAGCTCTTTACTTGCTTTTATAATTGCATTTTGTGCTCTTTTTGAGGTCAAACCAATTTCCACCATGAACGAGTTTTTCCGGTCCGGAAATTTCACATACTCCATGTCTTCTGTGGAAAAAAGGTAGAGACATCTGTTTTTTTTTAATATGGACAGTATCGCCATTCTGCTAAGGGACTTAGATTTTGGTGTTTTTGTGGACAACTTCATCCATAATTTTGGAATTTCAAAGCCGGTGGAGATTGCCTCTTGGCTCACTAAATCTTTGTTCTGTCTCTCAACTTCTACACCATTTTCTGAATCCTGGGAACCCATTTTTTTGGGCTGATCTCTTTTATTTCCAGTTCAGGGATGGTCTGGAATTTTCCATTATCTATGTTCATGAGCACCTGGGTTGGGAGCTCATGCTGTTCGATAGTTTGTATCGTCCTCTCACTTTTCTTCACCTTTTCGAATATTGGAGTTATTTTTATTTTTGGTTTCTCCAATTCCTGAGAGTTTTTGCTCTTTTTAGTGAAGATCCGGGCCAGTTTCAGATGTTTACTGCTGTTGATTTTCTGTGTTTCAACAGCCTTAGTTGGCACTTCAGTTTGCAGGCCAATACTCACGCCCACTATTTTTGGATTATTTGTTCGTTCTTCTTGGTTTACCTTTTTCGCCTCCTTCTGCTTTCGGTTCCAAATCTCTGGGCTTCCTTCCATTAGTTCTTGCCCATCTGATGTTATTTTCGTTCTGCTTTTTTCCTTTTACTGAAGCCACTTGTTTGTCTTTTTCACTTGCATTTTCCATGTTCTATTTTTTTTTCCTGTTTCTTAGTCAGGTGAGTGGTGGCTTTTTGTTCATCTTTTCTCCCTTTTCGTCTTTTCTTTGTCTTTCTTCTTCTCCTATAGTTTTGATCACTTGCTTCTGTCCAACTTACATTTAGGCCATTTATATTATCTCCAGTTTCTTCCTCTGCTGTGCTTTTATCCTCTTTTTCCAAGGCCTCTTGATCTTCCACAATTTGAGTTGTCTTCAGAAGTTCTTCTATGGTTGTTTCTGATAGGGGCGTGTTTGCAGGCTCTTTTGATTTATATTCTGCAGTCTGACACTCCACATCATCTGTTGGTGGTTTTCCCCTCAGTTTCGCAACATCTTCTGAATCTGGTCCATTCTGATCTCCTCTGCTTTCCCATTCTCCATCAGGAGAATTCGAAGAAGAACTACTTCTTTTCTGTTGTTTATGGATTATTTTTTAATTTCGCCTATTGATGGAATTGCTATGGTGTTAATCACATTGCTGAGGCCGACCATAGAGGTTTCACATTTTGCCACTTCATTTGTTAGTTTCAAAACTATTCCCGCTTTGGATTGGACCTCTCCCTTCAGTGACTCAAAAACTGACACAAGTAAGTTCAAAACATAGTTGAGAGCACTCAACGTTGCGTCACTCAGGGTGGGATTATAATCTTCTTTTTTCTTCTTACCTTCCTCTTGTTTTTTTTATAAACATCTTCCATTGGGGTATTTCTCCTTTCTGGCTCGATGTTAGTTCTTCCCTGGTCTTCCTGTACTTCTATTTCACATTCTGCACTTTCCTGTAGCCGCTGTGCTTCATTCTGGTTGTTTTCCTTCCTTCCATTTTCTTCTAGTGGGTTTGTCCAGTTGTTGTCTGATTGTTCAACTAGTTCATCCAGACTTCTGCTCCTTCTTCTCTCGAAATATTCTTTGCTTTTTTTTTAATGAATATTTTTAGTGGTCACTGTATATTCTAGTCCTCTTTTTCCAATGATTTGTACGATCTGTCTGAGTTTCTTTGCGGATGTCCATTGCCTCAAGTGTTTAATTTGCACTGTGTACCTGGGTCACAATTGAGAGCTGGTTGTTTGGCATATTTTCCAGTTCTCCTCTCATTGAAGGGGACCCCATTGTGGTGGATTGTGCCACTGGATCTAAATAAGAGTCATCCCACTCTGGCGCCTTTGTCAGGTCCAGGTGTGCTGTACTCTGAAATTTCATGTTTTCTTTTTTTTCTTTTTTTTTTGTTTGGCAGGGGCTACCCCGTTGTTGGCTCTCCAATTCACACTCCCCCAGCCACTTTTTTATTTTATTTTTATTTACTTTTTTAGGCTCTTGAGCTCCTTTAAGCGATAAGATTGCGCTTTAAGTGCTCAGCTGTATATTACAGCACAGGTCAGTATTTTTTTTTACGTTTGGTTATTTTTCCCCTTAATGTCCATGCAATCTATGATTTCAACAATCCACAGGAAGGAGGTGCTCGCAGGACAGTTTTTGGCCCACGTGTACCTAAAGAGAAAAAAGAGACCAACTGTGCGGCATCAAAGAGTCTCGGGCTCCGCAGTCTCCCGCAGTCTCCCACTAATTTCAGCGCTGCCACACGCTGTTTTTCAAGAATACTTTTCCCCCAATCTTCCAGCCATACTGAGTGCATAACCAAGTAAGTAAGATCGTCAAGCTCACTTCACGCCAAGCAGCTATGGGAGATCATGGGGATCAGGACGGTGGAGCCCGTATGTCAAAATGCCACAAAAAAAAATGTTTTTTTTTCTAGTGCAAGAATATACAGTTACCTTTCTTCAGGTGGCTCGTGAGGTGTGGTTCCCCTCACCAGTCGAGCACTGCACACAGATGAATGGCAGGCCACGGACCCTCTGGACTGTGGAACCTGTCACCCGCAGCGCTCAGCACTCAGTAGCAGCCTGGTAGCCTGGCATCCTGGTAGCCTCCCATTCCAAGCTCCAAACTCGAATCTCCCCCTGTGGGAGCTCATCTCAGATGCTCGGTAGCTCACTCGCTCACTTGGTGGCTCACCAGAGTTGCAGAGTTGCAGAGCCTGACTAGAGGAAAGCACCTAGCCACTCTAACTCGAACTGAACCTACAGAGCATTCTACGTACAGAGCGTAGAATTCCCAGAATCAATCCGCACTGAAACTCACTGCCGCTGCCGATTCTCTCTTCCGCAGGAGGGATCAGCTAAGCGGGGCTAAGCCCTACTATGGCCCCCTAGTCGTCAATAAATCATATACATTGTCCACACATAACGAGATGAGACAGAGACCTTTTCTGATTTTGCAAAAAACATATTACATTTTATCCATAACATAGAGCTGCTAGTTTCCTTTCGAACAGGAGGTGGAAAATGTATTCTACATTTTGTCTGAATCTTGGGTCTTCAGATAGATTTGTAAAGAACGATATTGTGATGTACTAATTTGAGTGGCTCATTCATCATATCTTCCTACTTTTCCTCTAGGAAAGAGTAGAGTAAAAGCACGTGCTGCTACACCTTTCTCCAATATGCTCATTGGAGATCATTTGGCTTGACACATTTGACACAAACGTGCCATCCGGGTCTTTTAATGATGATGTCCTGCATGGATACAGGACTCTCAGAGACCGCAGACAGTCACAAACTTCCGTGGACATCAGGAGATTAGCCAATGAGGTTTCATGGTTGTGGAGGAGGACTTAACGTGTAAGGGAGGACAGGGTAGCAAGTGTTTTATTTCTTGTGTGAAGTGTTGGAAGGATGGCTGTGGCTATGAAGAATCAGACTGTGTGGATGTTGGGAGATTCATGGATTCATTGGTTGAAGGTTTATACAAGGCAGGTTGGCATCTCTGGTCATCTTGAATTAGAAGTGGAGGTGTCATGGTATGGAGTTTGTGGATTAGACTGGATGTCATTATTACAATTGTATGAGAATATAGTTCAATTTAAACATCCAGATATCATCATATTACATTGTGGAGGCAACAGTTTAGGGTATGTTACTGAAATATCCTTGTAGTTTGCCATGAATGGTACGTTAAAAGGCTAATGGAACTGTTTACATCTACAAAGATAATTTTTTCACAGATAACTCAAAGGCAAATTTGGAAAGGTTGAAACTTGTTTTGTCCACAAATTGAAAAAGCTTGGCGTAATGTTAATTAAGATGCATGTGCTTTTTTTTTTACGATATGTAGGAATGGCATCTTTTCACAATGAGAATATAATGTTTGATGGAGTGAACATTTTTTGAATAGTTGGAATACATTTAACATATGTTGGAAATTAGATTTTTCTTTCCAATGCTTAGAATGCCTTGACACAATTTTTGTGAAAGAAATGAAAACCAAAGGTGTAAAATATGCAGCAAAGCATTTGTTAGTAGCAATAGCACATAAAAACCAAAAACACTGAAAAAAGCAGTTTTTGTAAAAGTTATAAAAAATCATATAAGTACAGTAAAGGATTTGTTAGTGTAGTGCATAAAAACAAAAAAGGGATGTTTTAAAAGCCACCATTTTAGAATGAACAAAAAAAGGTACCATGGGTTTACATTCCTTTTTCTCATTCTATTTTTAAAGTTTGAAAGCCGGTTCCATTAGGAACCTTTTGTTTTTTGTTTTTTCTTTTTTTTGGCAGAGGGAAAGAGGGAGCCACGCAGGCAGGGAGGGGGAAAGGGCACCGACCACCAAAAGGGAAGGACAGCTGGACAAAGGAAGATGTAGGGTCTGCTAAAAAATGAAAGGTTGGGGCAATCCTGTTCATGCGGCTACATAGCTACTTCAAAGGCACTTTGGATTCCCTCTCCCCTGCAGATGATTGTATCACAGTACATAAAAAGTACTGTTGACTGTGAAAGGTATGGGTCCACAGCCTCCCGGATGGCCTGTGAGATGGCAGGATGAATCCTCTGCCCCACTGTGGTGTCCCTAGTGGTGACAGGAGTGGTCAAAGAGGGTGCAGTGGATGAAGTTATGCTGCTCCCTGTGTAGGGAATTGCTTTTCTCAGGGCAACCGGGTGAAAGGTGCAGGTGTGGCGGCACATGGAGGTACTGCCAAAGGAGAATTGTCCCATTTGGCACGACTGAGTACAGTTTAGCACTCAGTGCAATGCATGCAGGCAGCCTGAACTTTTGGCACCTCTCCCACGGTGGTGAAAAACCTCCACACCATGACTCCTTTTGCCCACCTGATGTAGAAGGCATTTCCTCCACTTCATCATCTTCTTGCTCTCCCTCCTGCATATCATCTGCTGCAGGGCTCCTGCTCCCCTGTCCAGGTCCTACAGGTGGTGGTGGTGGCCCCTGGGGAGGAGGGATGGCCATAGCAGATGGAGTTGTAAATTAATATTCAGGTCTCTGCTGCCAGCAGAAACAGGTGCTCTCTGAAGCTCTGCCAAGTAGAGAATGACTAAAAGAAATAGGTGGGTCCCGTTGGAGGAACTGTCCATGGACTATCGTACTGTTCTCGAACATCAGGTCCCAAATTTGGCCTTGAAAAGTTGTAAAACGTTTAGAAATGAAGTAAAAATGGTACTGTGAGCTGTGGAAGGTCGCAGTTTTCACTGAATGAGTCCCTAGAGTGGCCGAAAATTGAATTTAAAGATGTCCGCAAAGTGCGGACACCGATCACGGACACGTCATTATGCTGCATGGGTGCGGTCCCAGGGTTACATCCGGGGATATTCACGGTGCCGTCTTGACATCCGCAAAATACCACGTGAACTATAATGTAGTGTCTACCCGGTGTGGGGTCCGCACCCGGGCAAATAACATTTACGAACAAATTTAAAAGTGTGTAGTTCGCTCTGCGGATTAGGCGGTACTTTGCGGACACTGAAATAGCTGTAATGTGTCACTGGTATGTAAATATGCAGACACTGACATTATTATAGTCCGTGGATGTCAAAACGGCATTTTAAGAAAAACATATTTTTAGAAAGATTGCAACATTATATTTGTATATTTACATTATATATTTACCCCAAAAAATATTTGTGGTACTAACATAGACAGATCATATGTATAATTATTTATTTAAAAAAAAGAGATGGGGAATCAGAGTGGGAAACATAAATAGGGGAATTTGGAGGTTGAACGTGGTCATGATTGAGAGAATAGGATAGAAATGTCATCAAAACGCTTATAATAATGTTCTGGAAGTAATTGGGGTGATTGTTCAGGAAAAGGGTTACAGGTACATGTGGGGAAATTAAAATCAATATAACGGTTTACTTGATTTTTTACATAATTTGATAGTACAGCAACTTGATCTTTTAAATCACACATTTGTGTACGTAATTTATATATTTTTGTTTCAAAACTGTCCATTTCTCTCTCATTGATATTTACAAATGCTTCCTCATGATTATTGTTGTAGATGCTTCCTTCTTGGACTTTGTGGAGAATACAATATATTAAAATAAGATGTCATTTAATTGCCGATTGTCAACATACAATATTTCAGTGCATTTTAAGATATGTGTGTGTATTTCCCATTAATACATTGTTCATCACTCATGTCATCTTTAGGGAGGTACCCCTGCAGCCATTCAAGTGTGCTTGCCATTTCTGTATAAATATGTAATGAGTAATTTTAGTTATTAAAACATTATTATTAATGTTTTTAGTTCTTAGGGAAAACATTTACAATAAAAGGGAAGGGAATATTTACTTACTAAGTACAGATAGTTTGTTTTCTTGTTCTGTGTTTTTGTGCTTCAGTTCCTAAGAGGTGTTCAACTGCATGGCTTTCAAGGGGTGTACAGTTATGTTTACTATTTGGTATAAACCATAATATTGTGGAATGTGTAAAAACATATTGTTTATATTTGGAAACATGCAAGTGTGTGTAAATATTTGTTTGAGTTGTATGAATTGTTTGTAATGTTGGTGTATTTATATTGTTTGTGTGAAAAGGAAACATGACAATTGTGTTGTCCCCTGTGTTTTTGGGTTCGGTTAATGCCACCTGCTTCCAGGTATGCCTGCAGACACAAGGTATAGTCTGCGTACTTTGAAACTGCTGCATGGTGGATGTTTTGTTATGTAAAGGATGTTTATAGCACTTTCATATATGTTCAAAGAGGAATTATCAATAATTTCCGTACAGTGCTGTAACATTATGAAATATGTTGACTTATAAAAACCATTGAAATTCAGAGAAAAACATTGTTTAAGGCATGTTATGGTTACAAGAAAAATCAAAAAACCAAGTAATTCACTGGTTATGGTAGGCTATGCAACAATAACTCACACCACCACCATGTACTGCTAAGACTAACAACAAGGACATCATTGATGACATCACAAATGGCATCATTGATGACATCACTGATGCCATCACATATCATATCAATTCTAATGCAAAGTTCCTACAAAGGGTTCTATTTAGAATGTTGCTAGCATATATGAATGGTGATCAAGAGACCTTTCATGAACTACTCTGTGTATCAACAAATGTACTTATTTAAACCAAAATGTTATATTGAAGTGTTATTAATACAGCAATACATTAATACGTACACACAGGCAATGGCTGCACCCTGGACCCTTGAAGTACAGTATTTTTAATCTGATAATATTGGCCAGTACAATCATAAATTGAAGCCTATCAGAATCTTGAGTTATGTTAAACTTGCAATTAACAGCTAACAATACAAGAATGACTACACACATGTTTTAGTACAAACAATACATATGAAGAGCATCAATGCATACAAATCTGAGGCAAATACAGAGGACCTCTAGTAAGGAGGAAAAAAACACCATGACCAGAAAATGAAAATACGATTAGAGGTCATTATCATGTATAACAATGAATTGCTTGTTTGGGGCCTGCTTATTGTCCCATGTGTGTGCACCATGAGCTCAGGCCAAACCCTACAGAAAGTACCTTAAGAACATGTTAAAAGGTAAACGTCTAGATATAAAGCTCTTTTAACATTTAATAATTCTGTCACTGAACAAAAGCAACTGGCCCAGATATGTGATGTCATCAGTGATGTTGTTGATGATACCATTTATGATGTCATCTTTAATGTCCTGGATGTTAGTCTTAGCAGTGCATGGCGGTGGCACAAGTTATGGTTGCATAGCTTACCATAACTGGCAAATTTCTTGTGATTTTTTATTTTACTTGTAACCATAACGTCCCTTTAACAAAGTTTTTTTCTCTGAATTTCATAGGTTTTCATTAGTTCAACTTAACCATAATGTCCCTTTAAGAAAGTTTTTTCACTGAATATATATATATATATATATATATATATATATATATATATATATATATATATATATATATATATATATCACTGCCACGATAGTGGCAGTGTAGTTATGGTTAAGTTGCTGTTTCCATAGGAAACACTTTTTGGGCGGCTTATAACTTCGCTCCCCCTGGACGAATCCTCACCAAACTTTGGAAAAAAAGTATATGGCCCACTCTGAATATTTTTGCAAAGTTTGGTGAGGATTCGTGCAGGGGGGGAAAGTTATAGGGGGGGTCCCAAAATTTCTTTTTTTCCCATAGACTGAATGGGAACATTTTTTTGCACGCGCCTACAGCCCAAACCGCTGGATGGATTTTCACCAAATTTGGACCAGGAGCAGCGGCTTGTTCCCGAAAGCGTGGTGAAAATCCGTCCAGTAGTTTTTTTTAAAATGACCAAAAAGTAGGGCAAAAAAAAAAGTGATATCTGTGTTCGGTCCGCGGACGGACTTCCCTGTTCGCTCCACGGACAGGACGGTGATTGGGCCAGCAGCTTGTGTGATGTCCGCAGACATTTGAAGTGCTCTCTCATTGGATGCGGTGAAAGCGTGCAGTGCGTCTGGCTTCAGAGACGCCTGCCATCTTTCTTTCCCACATGAGAGGCTTTGTCAGGTCAGCAGGAGCGTGTCTGTCTCCTGTTCCTCCCACCCCCGCTCATGCCCCGTCTCTGCCCCACCCCCCGCTCATGCCCCGTGTGTCCTTTCTGTCCCCCCACCCCCGCTCATGCCCCGTGTGTCCTTCCTTTCCCCTCCACCCCCGCTCATGCTCCGTGTGTCCCCTGTTCCTCCAGCCCCCCGCTCACACCATCGCACACGGTGGCCAGTTGAGGGCCGAGGAGGGGGATCTGCCGCATGAACTCATGTCTGTGCGGCATGTCCGTGTTTTTGTTTGCCCCCCCCATCCCCCGCTCATGCCCCGTGTGTCTCCCTCCCTCCCCCCACCCCCCGCTCATGCCTCGTGTCTCTCTCACACCCCCCCACCCCCTGCTCATGCCCCGTGTGTCTGTTTCCCTCCCACCCACCCCCGCTCATGCCCCGTGTCTCTAGCCCTCCCACCCGCCCCCCGCTCATGCCCCGTGTGTCTCTAGCGCTCCCACCCACCCCCCGCTCATGCCCCGTGTGTCTCTCTCCCTCCCACCCACCCCCGCTCATGCCCCGTGTGTCTCTCTCCCTCCCGCCCACCCCCGCTCATGCCTCGCATGTCTCTAGCCCTCCCACCCACCCCCCGCTCATGCCTCGTGTGTCTCTAGCCCTCCCACCCACCCCTCGCTCATGCCCTGTGTGTCTCTAGCCCTCCCACCCCCCCTGCTCATGCCCCGTGTGTCTCTAGCCATCCCACTGACCCCCCCTCATGCCCCGTGTGTCTCTCCCCTCCCACCCACCCCCTGCTCATGCCCCGTGTGTCTCTCCCCTCCCACCCACCCCCTGCTCATGCCCCGTGTGTCTCTATCCCTCCCACCCATCCCCCGCTCATGCCCCGTGTCTCCCTGCTGTTGCCCCCTGCTCATGCCCTGTGTCTCCCTGCTGTTGTCCCCACCCCCTCTCATGCCCCGTGTCTCTCTCCTGTTGCACCCCACCCTCCGGTCATGCCCTGTGTCTCCCTGCTGTTGCCCCCCGCTCATGCCCCGTGTCTCTATCCTGTTACCCCCCACCTCCCTCTCATGCCCCGTGTCTCTCTCCTGTTGCCCCCCATCCCCGGTCATGCCCCGTGTCTCCCTGCTGTTGCCCCCCACCCCCGCTCATGCCCCGTATCTCCCTGCTGTTGCCCCAACCCCTGCTCATGCCCCGCGTCTCTCTCTCCTGTTACCCCCCACCCCCTCTCATGCCCTGTGTCTCTCTCCTGTTACCCCCCACCCCCTCTCATACCCCGTGTCTCTCTCCTGTTGCCCCCCACCCCCCGCTCATGCCCCGTGTCTCTCTCCTGTTACCCCCCACCCCCCTCTCATGCCCCGTGTCTCTCTCCTGTTGCCCCCCACCCCCGGTCATGCCCCGTGTCTCCCTGCTGTTGCCCCCCACCCCCACTCATGCCCCGTGTCTCCCTGTTGCCCCCACCCCCTGCTCATGCCCCGCGTCTCTCTCTCCTGTTACCCCCCACCCCCTCTCATGCCCCATGTCTCTCTCCTGTTACCCCCCACCCCCTCTCATGCCCCGTGTCTCTCTCCTGTTGCCCCCCACCCCCCGATCATGCCCCATGTCTCCCTGCTGTTTCCCCCCACCCCCGCTCATGCCCCGTGTCTCCCTCGTGTACCCCCCAACCCCCGCTCATGCCCCGTGTCTCCATGCTGTTGCCCCCCATCCCCGCTCATGCCCCGTGTCTCTCTCCTGTTCCCTCCCACCCCCCGCTCATGCCCTGTTGTGTTCTCTTTATACACCCCGCCTTCCCTTTCCATGGTGGCCATCTTGGTAAAAGATTTTCCTTCCTGCACCGGGACGCCGCAGGGAAGAAAAATATTTTTTTTACCACCTGGGGTTCCCACTTTGAGGACCTAAGATGCTAGTGGTCTTCATCTATTGAAAAGGATGTTATGGTGACGTTGCACTAATAAAAACCTATGAAATGCAGTAAAAAAAAATTGTGTTACAGGGACGTTATGGTTAAGTTGCACTAATAAAAACCTATGAAATTCAATGAAAAAGCTTTGTTAAAGGGACTTTATGGTTAAGTTGTGCTACTAAAAACCTATGAAATTCAGTGAAAAAACTTTGTTAAAGGGACGTTATGGTTCCAAGTAAAACCGAAAAACCCTTGAAATTTGCCAGTTATGGTAAGCTAAGCAACCATAACTTGCGCCACCACCGTGCACTGCTAAGACTAACACCCACGACATCAAAGATGACATCACAAATATCATTGATGACATCACTGATGACATCACATGCCTGGCTCACTTTTTACTTTTGCTGACATATCTAGGCCACATGGTTTTCTTCAGTAACATTCAGAAACTAAAGAAATTATTTTATTTGTAGACGTATCCTTCAAGTAGGTTCTTACAGTAATTCCCTTAGAGTCCAGTCACATCATCTGAAACATATACATAGGGGAAGACACAAGCTTGAAAGACAGCAATCCTTTTTGTGCATAAAGATAATCAATAGACTTATCATCACTTTCTGATAGTTCTGTTGTTTTTTATGGCTACTTTCCTTGGGGTCCAATCACATCAAGTGATAAATATACATAGGGTAAATAGCAGCTTTGAAACAGCAATCATTTATTTGCATGAAAATAATCAGTTAGGTTCAGTGGTCGAAGTGTAAGAAAAGAAGTAGTGGAACTATTTTCCCTGCTAGCCTGCTCAGCTCCTCACAAACCCCATTTCCCTGCCCCCTCCCACACACAATGCGAACCCCCAAACATCTTTGCCTGCTGTTTAAGGGAATGTTCAGTGCAGTGCACTGAAAGTGCAAGTTTCAACTTCTTCCTACACTGTTATTTTAAAACGAAACTGTTCCGGAACGGTTTCTTTTTAAAATACAAGTATAGGAGCTGTAAAACGTAATTTAAAAAAGTAGAGGAGCACCGCTCCCACCCGCTCCCGCTCACTTCGACCATTGGTTAGGTTATGAATTGTTTCTGCTGCTACTTGTGCTTTTTTGCTAACATCACTTTCCCTGTATATACCCATATTGGTATGTGTTCTTGTCTCTTTGTGTTTTGTCTATAGTAATGCAATTATGTAATACATGGGTTTTATTAGCTACTTATTACATATTTCACAGTACACAAAAATCTATTAAGAAAAGAATTATCATTTCATTATTCAACATATTAACATTACGAATATTATACCTTCATCTTGTACGCTGCACACAATGCTATGTTTCTGCATGAGTAGCTTAGTATACTAGTTAGAACCCCATAATAGAATGCTATTTATATCAATGCATCGTTCAATGCACTAATTAGGGTATGATATTTATTGCAATAATCCTTGACACTTTTTTCGCAACATTATAATAAGAATCCCTTGTACACACATTTCATGAAAAGTACATGCACATGTGATGTCATCAATGATGTCATCAATGACATTTGTGATGTCATCTTTGATGTTGTGGGTGTTAGTCTTAGCAGTGCACGGTGGTGGCGCGAGTTATGGTTGCTTAGCTTACCATAACTGGCGAATTTTATAGGGTTTTTCGGTTTTACTTGGAACCATAACGTCCCTTTAACAAAGTTTTTTCACTGAATATACATATATATTTAATGAAAAAACGCAAGCAGCTTCAAACGGTTTTACAGCCTAGCAAGGAGCGTTGAGAAGCTAATCTACTATGTATGCAGGAAGATATCTGTGCCTGAGCATCCAACAATCAGGGGTCAAGTCCTAAAAGTTAAAGTGGAGGGACTCATCAACAAACGCAATGGAATGTGATGTCGCCAGAAATTAGCATATCAAGGTGAAATATGCCCACTTCAATCAATTTGTTTTTGTACAACCACCCAAATTGAACAGGGCGAATGTCATTTGTCTTTCATAAAATCATTCACATACACACAAGACAGGATATTTTCTTGTAATAGTGTTTTTGAAAAAGTTAAAAGGTGTGCATGTTTTAAACTCCAAGAACCAATACAAATATTTTCCCTCGGACTTGCATTACCGAAATTAGATATTTCACCTTTAGTTGTTTGTTATTTTTCATCAGGTTCTATAGTGCAGTGGTGAAATGTCTGGCCTACAAACCTGATGACTGTGGTTTGATCCCAGAGGTTGGCTTTAATTCATAAATTCAAAGAAGACAAACAATCTTTCTATTTTAGCTGGTGGGACTGAGTCCACCCTCTGAATAAAGTGGGTGGACTCCGTCCCCCTGCAATTACCCTCGACTAGAGCCCTGCCAACAATCCAAAGAGGACTCACATTAACAGAAAAAATGATCTGGCACTCGAACTGGACAAAAGTGCAAATTGCAGACGGTAATTCTTAAAACATCAATATCCCATCATCACGGAATAAAACAATTCATAGTGACACACGCTCCACCCCCACACTTGGGCTTCGTCAGGCAATGATAAAAACAGTGCTAGATTTAAAATGACTCCGGTACTCCACGTGTCTGTCATGTGGCGAACGTTACTAAACAACAGAAAGGAACTGCTAAACTCGAAGAAAGAGCAGAGACTGGAAAAATAGCAGCCACCTTAAAATAATGCAAGTCAGTATAATGATCATTATCAAGTATTAAATATGAAGAGATAATTCATGTATGAATCTCCCACTGAATGTCCACTACGAAAAACAAACCAGAACCGCAATGGATAGGAGAGCCATAGACAAGTGCAAACATATCGCGCTCAAAAGTGCATAGTGCACACATAGTGCAATTGATTTTGAAGCACAAATGTGCAACAAATCACGTTGAATCATACAGGGACAGAGTGAAGAGGGCAAAAGGGGGACGACTCGTATCACATTATGTATGCATGGCAAATACAAACGTAAATCTCAAAATATCGATGATTGAAAAAAAATAAACAAAAAATCAAATGAACAAATAAACGTATAATGATTCATAGAAAATATACTCAGTAATATAGCCCAAGTGGGCAATACAATGAAAAGCAACCTAAACCCAATAGAAAAACAGATACACTGTGACGTATCAATTGGCGAAAAATATATACAATTCACTGTCAACATTATGACGTTCTGGATATAAAGTGCTGAGGTGTATTATCTTCTTGGATTCAAATAGATGTAATTTCAAGATACGATTTCTTTTTCTGACATGTACAAGTAACATGTGCTATCCCTAAAAAAGACATCAAATTAGGGTCACTATTGTATTTCTCTGCAAAATATATGGCTAAAGGGTAATTCTCATCCCTGTTCTTAATGGCCCTAACGTGCTGTAGAATCCTAGGGCCCGATTCTTGGAATATTCTGCAGAGAAAAAAGAGATTTGCGCGCAAAAGCGCACACACATCTCTGTTCGCCGATTCATGGAAAGCAATGCGCGGGGCTTACCTGGGACTTGCGACTGGACGAACGCCTTGCGCGAGACTCCAAGAAGAGGGTGGGCCGGGCCTACGCAGCCACCTAAAAAGGGGGCGGAATATGCAGAATGGAAGAATAAGCCAAAATGTGGGCATTACAAGGGACGTTCCACCGTCAATCAATCGCACTGCCCATATGCACACAAAATAAACGTATTCATGGAATTGCCCTGGGAACGTCGGGTCGCGAAAAAGCATGCGCAAATCCCGGCACACCTACGCCATGCGATAGCAGGTGTAAACATCAACGTGCACACTAACAAATGCCTATAAAGCTTGCAAGACACACCAAACAAATGGATACAGCCACAATGAATGCACCATTTGTTGCAACCTTCATCCTGGGACACTGCAGGAGGTGGAGGATGGCCAGGGCCCGGATCTTCCACCCACAGACCAGCCTTTTTGAGATGCCTGATGACCAGGTCTATGGCAGGTATAGGTTCCCTCCATATCATCCTAGACCTGGTCAGCGAGTGGGAAGATGACCTTGCATCACCCACCATGTGCTCCCAAACACTGAGCCCCTTGCAAAAGGTGCTCATTGCTCTGCATTTACTGGCCACTGGGTCATTCCAGCGGACCACCACCATAGTAGGCGGTATCTCCCATGCCACGCAGTCTCGTTGCCTACACCAGGTGTTGGCATGCATAAGTGCACGACCTTCTGTTCGCCGGCATATCTATATGCCCAGAACACCGGCAGAAATGCAAGCAGTGGTCCAGGATTTTTATGTGGTGACGCACTTTCCCCCCTGAGTGCTAGGTGCTATTGATTGCATCCATGTTGCTCTACGTCCACCTAGAGCAACAGAGCACATCTACCGCAACCGTAAACATTGGCACTCGATCAATGTTCAGGTTGTGTGTGATGCCAAGGACATCATTACTGAAGTGTATGTCAACATACACATAAGACATGTCCACATGATCTAAGCTAACTCCAGGGTACCTGCCTTACTCTGCCGTGCCTTTCAACTTGACATTTACCTGATCTGCCAATACTTGCTGCCAACACTAGAATGTCTTCTCTGCCTGAATTGTTGCACCGTTACAATTAGATCACGCTTCTTGCATTCTGCTTTGTTCCCTGCCTAACATGCTAATGTATATGCAAGCTTTGTAATTTGCTTTGCCTGTGTACCCTGATCTGATGCACCCCCATTGCTTGACTCTGAATAAGTAGACTTAACCTGTCTTAAACTCATTAGCCTGCATTGCTCGTACAGAGCATGCACTGCCTAGCCAAATAGTGCCTGTAACGCTTACCTATAACGGCCTCACAGACCCAGCGGCCCTTCCTCTCTAATCTCGGTAACATGCTACCACGCTGGTCCTCCCTAAGGTCACTGCTCTCCTCATTACAACTACTACTCTCAGTGTGGTTAATTACCAGGTCGTCACACCTACCACCTCCCAATTTAGCTGCACCTAGCTCCTTGCACACCTCATCCATGGCCACCTCTCACAGATCTCCTGATACCTACCAAAGTACTGCACCTCAATACCACAACATCTACCTCAACGATCCGACCCTATGGCTCGATCATTTCGCCAAAAAAACCTCACCCAACCAACCATGTCCTATCACTCTTAGAAACCTAAGATTAGGATCTAGACTTATGGGTAAGAAGGGACACCCCATGTACCTGAGCCCATACCTCAAAACTCATACGCACAGCCCGTCTCCACAAACGGCCACCTCACCCACGCCCCATCACCCTCAAACCATCACAGCTTCATCAAGCAATGTTGGTTTAATTAAAGCTGCCCTGATTAACGCAAGATCCCTAGCTGTGCACGCTCTGGACATTGCTGATCTTATCAAAACTCAGGAACTCAACTTCATCGCCATCTCCGAGACCTGGCCGCACGCGGCTTCTGGCCCGTCACTCTCATTGGCCATCCCCACTGATTACTCCATCATCAGATGTGATCGCACCTCGAGAGGTGGAGGAATTGCTTTAATCGCTAGAAACTCATTAGGACTTAAAACCATATCAAGCACTAAGGTAGAAACTGCAGAGTTACTCTTTGTCAAGCTCGGACTCTCAGCTAACCAAACGGCTGCAATCCACCTCATATACAGACCCCCTGGTCCACCCACATCCTTTGTGGATGATATCTCTACGTTAGTACTCAACAATGCTAAATCCAACTCCCAAACCATCATTCTTGGCGACCTCAGTCTAGGACACCAAGACCCTAATGATCCTGCGGCCCTCGACCTAGCTAATACCTTAACAGATTTAGGCTTCACTCACCACATACAGGAACCCACCCACACTAAAGGGCGGTCCCTTGACTGGCTTAGTGACACCAATTGCAAAAATAACGTAATCTCCAACGCCCCTTGCTTGTGGTCTGACCACCATGTCATCACTTTCAGCATCGAAGCAGCCCCACCATCCAGGCCTTTGTTCGCCCCAGCCACCCTCACTAGAAATAAAAAGAACATTACGACAGAAAAACTACTCCCCCTTATCCTTCCCACCCTAAATAACGTTCCTGACACTTGCTCAGACCCTACCAACCTAGCCGACATGTATAAGCAGTCACTGCTTGCAGCCATCAACTCTATCGCCCCGCTCAAACTGAGGAAACCCAAACAACGAGCACACCTTAACTCGTGGTTTACTCCCCAGCTTAGAGTGTTACGCAAAGAGAAACGCACAGCAGAGTCACGTTGGAGAAGTCACCACTCCGACGCCCACAAGGACAGTCTTCTGATAGCCACCCTTAACTATTAAGAAGCTGTACTACAGGCAAAAAAAGATTCTTATAATAACCGCATTATGTCAGCCCAGTCCAATACTAAGGAACTCTTTAATATGCTTAAGGAACTTGATACACCTGCAGCCCCCCCTGACTCTTGCTCCAAAGACAACAATTGGTGCACCAATATTCAGTCAGCACTCCTGGGTAAAATTGCTACCCTCCAATCTAAAATCATGGACAAACAGAAATCCCTACAGCTTGACCAACCACCGACCACACCTACACTTAATACATATTTAAACTATCCGCATAAACCTTTCTCCTTCTCCCCACTCACTACTCTCGAAGTAGAAAACATCATAAACAATTTAAAACCTTCCAATTGCCAAGGCGACCCCTGCCCAGCACCTATTATCAAGGAAGCTTCTCATGAGCTAGCCCCGTTCATTACAGCATTCATAAATGCTTCTTTCAAGACGGGTATTGTCCCTGACAACCTAAAGGATGCATGGGTTATCCCACTCTCAAAAAACCCTCCCTTGACCCTAATATCCCAACTAACTTCAGACCTATCACTACAGTCCCATTCCTGCTCAAGATCCTGGACCGCGCAGCTTACCTGCAGATTCAGGATTACCTCGAACGAAACAATCTCCTGGGCTTAAAACAATCAGGGTTCCGCCCTAAACATGGCACAGAGTCAGCTCTGATCGACTTGAAAACTTAGATGGAGTCACTGAAGGACAATCGGAAGCTAGCTCTTCTTCTCCTCAATCTCTCCGCGGCTTTTGATCTGGTCAACCACCAAATACTCTGCCAGCATCTCAAATCCGCAGCCCACTTCTCCGACTCTGCCAATGCCTGGATCCACTCATTCCTGAGCAATAGATCCATGAGGGTCTTCTCACCGCTGGCATCAGCGGATCCCTCCCCTATTCACTGTGGCGTTTCTCAAGGCTCGTGTGTATCCCCTACGTTGTATAACGTATTCACCAAGCCCCTCTCCGATGTGCTTGACTATCTGGGTGTCTCCTACACTAACTACGCGGACGACACCCAGATACTCATCCCTATCACAGGAGACTACACAGCTGACACCAAAGCCCTTAACGATGTTTACTCGGTCATCCAGGCCTGGATGGCACAGCACGAACTTTGCCTTAACGATGATGAGACTGAGCTCTTACTTTTAGGATCAAATCATCAGCTCAACAAACTAGACCAATCCTACAAGTCCTTCATTATAGACGGCAATAACATTAAAGTCTCCAAAGATACTAAGACGCTAGGGGTCTATTTTGACTCCTCGCTTTCTCTGAACAGACAAATAAATGCAGTTAGGTCAGCTTCGGCCTATACCTGCAAACTTATCACTGCCTGTAGACCCTTCCTAAACTCCACCAACTGTATCACACTCGCCAGAACTCTTGTTATGGCCAGAATCGACTACTGTAGTGCTCTCTACCTAGGGACCAGTCAGTCTAACCTTAATAAATTGCAAACTGTACAAAATAATTCCTTAAAGGCAGCCTTAAACATCCCGAGACGCTCTCATATCTCCTCCGTCAGATCAGACGGTCGAGTCCACCATATGTTTGGCTCCCGGTAAAACAGAGAATTGCCCTGAAAACCCTAGCTTTGACTCACAAATGTATGAGCAACAACGTCCCACCTTACCTGTCCGCTCGCTCCTCACGCCACACCTCCACTCGACCTACCAGAGCAGCCCAAACTCACAGCCTCATCGTGCCTAGATGCAAACTCCAAAAAGCTGGTGAGGTGAGCTTCCCCATCCTGGCCTCCAAACTCTGGAACACCTTGCCCACTCCTATCAGAATTAAACCATTATTCCACTCCTTCAAGAACAATGCTAAAACATGGCTGCTCTCCCAAGACTCATGAGACCTTGACACAGTCCAGACTTCATTTGGGGTACAGGACTGAATATACATTTTCTCTCTGCGCTGTCCCTGTATTATACGCTCTCAATGGTACCCTTCGGTACATGTATATATGCTGTATATTTTTGTAACTCACTGTAGCTACTGCTCTTTGTAACATGTTTAAGAGTATGTACATGTATATATGCTGTATATTTTTGTAACTTCTGTAACCACTGCTTTTTGTAACATGTTTAAGAGTATGCGTCCGGTTGCCCCTGGGCCTGGTTTTTTGCGCTTTATAAATAAAATAAAATCAAATCAAATCAAATCAACTATCCTCGTAGCACACATGATAGTTACATCTTCAGGATGTCCCCGCTACACTGTGCCCTGGAATCTGGGAAGCATCGCAGCACATGGCTCATTGGTGAGTATGAATGGCCATGCAGATGCATGCACGTGCATGCAGACCTGCTGAGGTAAGGTACAACACTGCCCATATTGCGACTCCGGGCATAGTGGAGCGCACATTCAGAGTGCTCAAGCCACATTTCCTTCCCCTTGACCACTCTGGTGGTGTGTTGCTATATCCACCACCAGTAGTCTGCAGGATCATTGTGGCAGCATGTGTCCTGCACATTGTCACTAGACGGCGTGGTGTCCCGGTGGACATGGTGGTGGATCACCGTCCACACCCGCAGGCTCACCCCTTGCGAATGGCTAGGAAAAGGATACGTGGAGAGGCTGCACATACTCAGCTTTTGCAATCTTTTTTCACCTAAAATCCTTCCCCTGTGGAGTGAACACGATCTAGCCAAATCCCAGGTGCCATTCAATGATGACAATGGGCCAATCCACTGTGCCCAAAAAACCACCCTGAGAATGTGAAGATTTGTGTGCATCCATTAGAACTAAAAAGACATGCATTTGGTGTTCCAAAAGAAACACATTGAAGAGGGATTACGGCACTACTACCATGGCAACCATTGAATGGAATCCCTCCTAAGGCACAAAAAACATCCCATATGGCTAACATGTCCGTCAAATGTATAACTACTGATAATTCCACAAACTCAACAACCATCATATCTGAGCTGCGAGCCTCCAAAAGTAACATGTCCCAATTTATTTTATTTTATTATTTTTATTTTGATATTTATATAGCGCACAATTAACAGAGGCATCCAGGTGCTTTAGCTTACGAACACGGTTACAGAATAAGTGTATAAGATAACAGTTTACAAGGGTAACAGGTCTGGCAAACATCAGGGTGCATACAGTTTAGGAAAAGCTAACCTTTTGTAAGCTACATCTAAATTGCATACTGAAGATATGATAGGTAGTGGTATATACAATCTGGGAAAAAGCTTGCCTCTTGTGACGGGGAGCTACATCTAAGTTGCATACATAAAACATGCTAACTTGGGGAGTGTACAGTCTAGGAAAGCTTGCCTCTTGTTGCAGGGAGCTACATCTAGAGCATATACATAGGACATATTGAATGGTGGCATAAATAACATATGAATACTCGCATCTTGTTGCGGGGAGCTACATCTAGTTTGCATATATAGGACATGATAGGTAGGGACATATACAATATAGGAGCGAAAACTCACCTCTTGTTACGGGGAGCTACAACTAAGTTTAATACATAGGACATGTTAGGTAGTGGAGTGTACAGTCTAGGAAAACTCACCTCTTGTTGTAGGGAGTATTTCTAAAGTACATACAAGGACGACAAGTTAAATGGTGGCATATACAACAATGGACACTCGCCTCTTGTTGCAGGGAGTATATCTAAAGTACATACAATGACAAGTTAAGTGGTGGTATATACAAAATAGGAACACTCGCCACGTATTGCGATGAGCTACATCCAAATTGCAAGCAATAGGACATGATAAAAAAGAAACTTTGAAAGGACAACTTGAAAATAACATGGCAACACCCAGGCCTGGGGTCTACAAAAGGGACAACATTTAAAAAAAAAATGAAAAATGGCCACCAGGGGCTGGGGGCGGGGGGGTGCACCCAGGAGTGGGTAGGGGTAGGGTGCATGTCAACGTCTACATGGTTGGACATCCAATAAAGAATAAAAAAAATAACAAAATAAAAAATTCCCTGCATGGGCCCATGGACCTCACGGCAACGGTGGACCAGGAGGCAGGTGGAAGTGGTGCTGGAGGCTAACCATGCAGTGCCCTGGCCTGGTCCTCAGTGGCAGCCTCCAGGCGTGACACTGATGAATGCACCAGCAGACTGAGGGCTGTGAGGTCTCTATGCACAACCGCATGGGTGGCACAGAGTTCCTGAGAGATTGTCTGCCTCAATGTTAAAACCTCCTGGTGGAACAGTCTTCTGGTGGCTGCATGTTCCTCATGGACTGTAGTCCTGTGGGCCAACGTCTCTCGCCTCAGAGCATCCTTATGTGCCCGACCCTCTCCAAGCCAGGATGCTTGCAGACACTGGAGATCTGCCCTTTGGCCACTGATGTTGGCCTCCCTGCGCAGTCTGTGGAAGTGGCATGTGGACCGCATGGCGTGCAGCTGTTGCGCCACCAGTGTTGCTGAGGGGGTCATGGAAGTGGTCACCCAATCTATGCCCTCAGCCAAACTCTGAAAGGCATCACCCTGTTGGTGTGCGGAACGCAACATCTGCTGCCCCCACTCTGCCCAGTCTGCACACATTCCCCATGTGTGCGGGGCCCACATCTGCCTGATGCAAGGAAGCATGGCCCTTTCTGTGGTGCCTCTGTCGTTGGCTGCAGGTCTGTTACCCTCCCTTGGACATCTGTCCCAGGACCAGGAACCAATACATGGGAGGGTGACCTTGCAACCATAACCACTGCAGACCAGGGGGACCACTGACTGGCCTTGTGAAGGCACCTGACCCCCTGCAGACTCACAGGCCCCAACTGCTCCACACATTGGTGCACTCACCTCTGCCAGCATTAAGGACTGCATATCCGGTTCAGCATCAGAGCCAGCTGAGTCCAAAGAGTCACAAGTGTGCAGCACGGCTGAGGATGGTCTGGAACACAAGTGGGTTCTCACGGCCTGCCACACCATGTCCTCCACTGGTGTCTGAAGCACCACAACTCTTCTTCATCCTCCTCCTCTGCATCTGGTGCATACTCACTTTCACATGGACAGAAAAAGACATGTGGAGTCATGTGCAACGTGTCTACGGTAAACATGTGTATCACATTGCTGTCATGCAACAAAAAGCTGGGCATGTAGTCATAATAAATACAGCATCCACACACTATGGCCAACAAGCAATGGGGGCATGGCATATGCAGACTGGCCACCAAATCCCCTGCTCAGAGCCATGCTGGCAGTGGACACATTGCCAACCAACAGGGCTGTTAAGAAACACATCATGGGCCATGGTACCTCCCACTGTTGACTAATACCAGTGAAATGGTGATGGACATGTGTCTCTGTGACGTGCAATTACATTACATTGCAACAGGCAGCCACACATATCCACATACAAGGCCGCAGCCACCACATGGCTAACCCTATCGATATATGCCCTATTGATACCCCAACCCTATCCATTTGCCGCCCACCCTCCCGACAACCAACCAGACTACTCCACAAGGAGCAACCCTAACCAAAAATAAACAACTTACTACTACCATACCCACCAGCACCCTATCACTAATGGTGTGCCTCATTAGTGCCAGATCTATGGTAGCTTATGCCACAGAGATCTCAGACACCTTAATCAAAGAGAACTTGGACCTACTAGTCATAACAGAGACCTGGCTCCACGAAGCTGCAGGCCCTACAATCATGCTAGCCGTACCAGAGGGCTACCAACTACTAAGAGCTGACAGACCCATTTCTAGAGGAGGTGGCCTAGCCATCATCCACAAATCCAACCTACCAATCATGCTAACCACCACCCTGCCTTATCAGTCCTGTGAACTCCTGATGGCCAAACTCCATCTATCATGCAACCGGACCCTTACTATCCATGCAATCTATAGACCACCTGGACCAGTAGGCTCCTTTGAGGATGATTTAACCAGCATCCTGTCTAACAATACCAAAGACCACGCACAAACTCTCCTACTAGGAGACTTTAATCTCGGCTTTAATGATTGTAACGATAAACATGCCCTCGCCATAGCCTCCTTACTGAAAGACCATGGCCTGACACAAAAAGTCGATACCCCCACACACTCCAGAGGAAGGACCTTAGATTGGATTGCTGACCTGAATTGTAACATCAGTATCACCAACATAACACCACAATCTTGGACGGACCACCACTTAATCTCATTCTCTGCCACACTTGATCTTATCTGCCCTAAACCCAAACTTATGGCCCCGCCAATCTCTACCAGGATCAAAAAAGACATTACAGCAGAACTTCTCCTACCACACCTTCTCCCCACTCTTGACAATCTAGACAACAACATAGACCCCACCTTACTCGTGGAAGTCTTCAATAGTACTATGACTAAAGCACTGGACACCATTGCCACGCTCAAAACCCGTAAAGGCAGACAACTATCTCATCTTAATAACTGGTTCACACCACAACTGAAAGAATTAAGATTTCAAAAAAGAAAGTTGCAATCAATCTGGCGCTATTCGCCCACTGAGGAGAACAAAACTAAGCTAACCAATCACTCTAAACTGTACAAAAAGGAAATTATTAGCACCAAAAAAAATACCTATAATGACAGAATATCCAACGCCAAATCAGACACCAAGGAACTATTCTCCATCCTTCGCGAAATGGAGTCAGCCATCCCTCAGATCGACAATACTCCTAAAGATAAGACATGGTGCACCAATATACAAAACGCCCTTGCAGGTAAAATTAGCTCTCTCCAAATTAAAATTGCCAACAAGAAAGCCTCCCTACCCTTGCCACCAGAGCCCCCTCCCCAATCTCAGCCATCATTCAACCCGCCCAAAAATACCCGCCAGCCCTTCCCCTTCAAACAAATAACTATACCAGAGACACAAAAAATTATACTCTCGCTAAAACCCTCTAACTGTAAAGGAGACAACTGCCCACCCCAAATTATCAAGAATGCAGCTAGAGATCTTGCCCCCTTTATCTCCAAGCTCATCAACGCCTCCTTCAGGTCAAACCTAGTACCCAACAACCTAAAACAATCTTGGGTACTTCCCCTGCTCAAAAAACAAACACTTGACCCCTCTATACCAACAAACTACAGACCCATCACCACCGTCCCTTTCCTATTCAAAATTATTGACAGAGTAGCCTATCTGCAAATCCAGGACTATTTAGAAATCAACAACCTATTAGGCTCACGTCAATCAGGCTTCCTCCCCCTTCATGGCACTGAAACAGCCTTGATTGACCTCAAGACTAAAATTGACGAGTTGAAGGACAATGGAAAATCAGCTATGCTACTCCTCCTTGACCTTTCGGCGGCTTTTGACCTGGTAGATCATGCAGTCTTATGCAATCACCTCAGCTCAGCCGCCCATTTCTCAAGTGAAGCCATAGCCTGGGTGCAATCCTTCCTCGCGAACTGCACAATGAGAGTCTTCTCCCCCCTAGCAGCCGCCAATCCCATACAAGTGTCCTGCGGCGTCCCCCAAGGATCCTGTGTATCTCCCACGATGTACAACATCTTTACCAAGCCTTTATTCGACAAGTTGGACAGACTGGGTGTCATCTACACTAACTACGCAGATGACACTCAGATTCTCATCCCCCTTTCGGTCAACTTTGTGGAAGACTCGGCCTTGGTAAACAAGATATATCTCCTCATTCAGGCATGGATGGCATCCCACGGCCTCTGCTTGAACGACGACAAAACAGAGCTACTGATCCTTGGCACAGAGACAGCAATTAAAAAATTGGACCCCAACTATACCTTGTTCAACATTGACAACAATGTCATCAAAGTGATGCCTGCAGTCAAAACCCTTGGGGTTTATCTTGACTCAGCACTCACCTTCAAGAAGCAAATCAATACCCTAGCATCCTCCACAGCATATACCTGCAAATTGATCCGAGCCTGCAGACCTTTCTTATCTGAGACCAGCTGCATCACTCTGGCAAATGCACTGATCATATCCAGACTAGATTACTGCAATGCTCTATATGCAGGTGCTAACAAGTACATTCTCGACCAACTACAAACCCTCCAAAATAACGCTCTAAGAGCAGGCTTAAACATACCGACCAGAAAGCATATATCGGCCGCCAGAAGAAATATCCACTGGCTAAAAATTAAGGACAGGATTACCCTAAAAACCCTCTCTCTCACCTCTAAATGTCTTAACAACATAGCTCCTCCTTATCTGACAGATAGAATCATCAAGAGAACTTCAATCCGTCCCCCCAGACTGTCCAACGCATATACATTAATGGTGCCCAGATAGAAAAAAAGCACAGCCGGTGGCTCCAGCTTTCCGGTCATAGCAGCCCAAACCTGGAACAAACTTCCCCTTAATATCAGAACTGACCAACCTTATCCGATTTTTAGGCGCAAGGCCCTTACCTGGATACGATCTAACTACACTTAGCCGGACCGTCTCACCACATCACCCTACTCACCTTACCCAAACTGTTTCTCTGCATACTCACTACCTAACAACTAGACTACCTCAGGACCATTGCTCTCCTGACTATGCCAACTGATGATTACCCGTATGCCACCTTGTTTTATCTCACCATGCCTTTACTGTTTCTCTCCCTACCCTTAACATGTAAATATATGTCTCAAAACCTTACTGCATACCTGTACCAGCCTGTAACCAAGTTCTCAAGTATCCATGTAATGTTTGCGCCCAGCTACCTTCGTGCCATACCAAATAAATAAACAAACAAACAAACATGCCACACCAGTGTTGTCTTGGTACAGGGATTGGAGACAATGAGAACATGGCGTAAGTTTGTGAAACAGGAAATAGTCGCAGGTGATATATGGCTGTAAGAGGACCACCTAGGCAAGGTCTGTGAAGTGAAGAGTAAGTTAATGGAGTTGTAGCTAGGAACAAGGTACTGTGACCCACAAGAGGGAGAGGGCGTGGGCCCATTGAGTGTGGGCTGAGTGTGGGAGGGTAACAGGGAGCAGCCGACACAACGATTTGCCTCTGGAGTCATTGCCATTGGGGCAGCGGGGATGTGTACAGGCTGAACATATGCACACTCACTCAGGGCATGCCAAAGGTCATGTTGTGTGTCAGCTTGGATGGTCTATGTGGCATGGCAGCACATACGTACATGTGTGAAAAGAGATCCAATACCCTGCATGCATGAAGTGTAACTAGGATTTAGGATACATGCACATGTCTGGAAGAGCAGAGTCACTCACATCAGGGATACAGCAAACAACTGTGCATGTTGTGGTATCATGTTGCAGATGTTGGGTGGGGTTGTGGGGGATGAGTAGTGTCACACGGACATGTTCCACTGATGTACACCACATGGTTTGAATCCACTATTGTGTCCACTGGACAGGAATTAGTCCACCATATGACATGGTTCACCCAGGGCAGTCATTCCAATGCAGCCAGATGTGCACCACAATTATACATCTTGATGATGCATTATTTCACATCCTCAGGATGCACAATTTTGGTCACTCACCGGATGTGTCCTCATAATTTTCCAGGCCTCCGACGCCTTGCAGCTGCTCCACTAGTTTGAATTGGCTCATAGCCTCTTCATGCTGTGTCAGCTCCTCCTCCTCTGGTGATCCCCCTCCTGTTGTCACAGCAGAGTCCAGGTTGACATTGAGCTCGTACTTGGTGCGATGGGTTAGATCATTCCAGCGCTTCAATACCTGTGCAGCAGTGCAATTCCCAAACCCTAAGGTGTTGATCTCGTCTGTGACATGCTGCAAATGCACCATACGCTGAGCAGTTGGATGGGTGCTCTCCAGATGCAGGCACATGTCACAGTGCTGAATGGTCATGTAGTCTATGAGGATATGGAGTTGTTCATCATGGAAGTTCTTCTTCCTCAACATGCCAGTGTCCTGTGATGTGTTATGTGGTTGAGCCTTTTCCTGCTGTGCAGGTTTTCCCTTCTTGCCACGAGTGGCACAAGCTGTTGGTGCCACCCCTGTGTGGCTAGGACCACTTTGGGGTCTAGATACCCGACCATAAATGTCCTACGGCATGGCATGACCGCCTGGGGCTGGGGCAGCTGCTTCCACATCACGTCCCTTACCTTTTTGGGCTGGGGCAGCTGCTTCCACAGCACGTCCCTTACCCTTTTGGGCTAGGCCAGATGCTTTCACAGCACGTCACTGACCCCCTGGGGCTTGGGCAGCTGCTTCAACAGCACTTCCCTGACCCCCTGGGCCTTGGGCAGCTGCTTTCCGCAGAACGTCCCTGACCCCCTGGGCCTTGGGCAGCTGCTTCCACAGCACATCCCTGATCCCGGCCCCATTTGCCCCCTTTCCCTCTTGGGGCCTTTCCACTCATGTCTCAGGTGTATGAAATATGGAAGGCACACCAAGTTATTGTTCTGGGCAATATGAGTGAGGGGGCAGTCTACGTGATGTGAAACGTAGTTCTGTGGTCCAGCAAGACTCAAATGTACTCCATATGTGGATAGTACGGTACGCGTAGCGCAAAGGCACCCAAAAAACAAAATAAATGCATACACAATTCCAGGATAGCTTCCAAAATAAGAAAAAAGCTTTACTCGATACACAGTGGCACCCACCAACACAAAAAATGTGTACGCCAAACCCCGAAAGCTACAAGGAATGTAAAAATTGTGATACGTGATACACAGGGGCACCCAGAGATGTAACAAATGTGTACGCGACTCACTGTTAGCCTCGCAAAAAACAAAAGTAAATGCACGTACGTGCCGGGGCAAAGCCCCACCCCAAAATAACAAGTATGGATGGTACCTGAGGTGAAAGGTATGCTTTGCACCCCAAAATACACGTGTACTACACTTTTCAGTCTCCTCCCCTTCGCACGTAGTACATTTGGAGTTGCTTTTCCACATCCTTATGTATTCCCGAATATTGGCATGGTCAACGCCTGCATGCAGCGCGTGTCACGTAAGTTACCGCTGAAGGCCTTTCCTCTGTTTTGATGTGTTCACGCCTATCTCTGTTTTTACGTTTTCACGTGCAAAGTCCCTTCACTCTGTTTCGAGCTGCCTTCGTTGTGAGACACAGAAACCACCCTCCTGCCTCCGTGCCATTTTACCTTCCTCCTCCTGCCCTGTGCTGCCTCCAACTTTAACCTCTTACTCTCTGTTTTGCTCCTCTCTAAAATCTCACTTACTTCAGTCTCCTGTCTGACTGCTATTGGTTGATCCTGAACACAATTATTTATGCTGATTTTAATGTACCGTTGACTGTCTCTTTGTGAAGTACTTTGGTAAAAAGAGTTATATAAATCTCAATAAAATAAAATACAAATACAAACTTTGCCATCTGCTGCTGTGTACAGTGTGTGTGCCTGCTGCCCACCCTCACTGCGTTTGGAGTGCCTGCTGTCCAGCCATTGCCTATTCTCCTGTCTCTGGCCCTGTGACCACCTCAGCTGCTGTGTTGGACTCCCACTGTGCCATTCCACCACCACCGCTCCACAGCTCGTCTCCAGGACCAACTTGCCCACCCCCCACCTGCCTTGGGGGTTGCCATGTCAGCACCATCATCATCTGACCAGAGTGCCAACCTCATGGCAGCGAGGCAGAGGGCTGTCAACTTCAGCGCCAGTGAAGTTGACACCCTAATGGTGAAGGTCCTGGGGCATCATGACGCCCTCTTCAACCCAGTGATGCAACGCAGCGAGGAAGGACGTCAGCAGATCTGGGACGAGATCACGGATGCCATCAATGCAGAGGGGGTGGCAGTCCGCACATTCAAGACCGTCCATAAGCGCTGCGAGGATGTGAAATCTAGGACCCACAGCAAGGCCCTGTGCTACATCAAGGCCAGTGCTACTGCTGAGGGGCACCGTGCATGCAGGTGCATGCTGGCGAGCAACAACCTGCGGGTCCTGGAAAGGTTCTACCTGGCGTTACATTCCCAGGTCTGTGAATTACGACAACGCCTGGAGTCGACTGGTGAGTAGGCATGTGGTGCACTGCTCTACGGTGTATGTGTGTTGTGCATGTGCCTGCATGTTGGCAGTAACCCCCTTAGTCTTGCAGCAAGTATATTTCTGAGACAGATGTCTAGATGCATGCCCCGGACCTTGCTCCCCATGTGTGCATTCAGACATCTGCAGTTTTGAAATGTGCTCTTACTTGCATTGTGTGTTGTAGCGCTCTCTTGCAGACTGTGCTCTTGCAATGGTACTTGTGTCTGAGACATGCCAGGATGCCAGTTGAGGTAGTGCTGCCCACATCATGTGCATGCATGATGCTCATGTGTATGTGCCCGCAATGGGAATGTGTGACTGGGCATCACTCACACCTATTTGCAACACGTGCATTCAGATGTCTGGCTTAGTCACGTTGAGGCATTGCAGTTCCAGGAACTCTGGTGTGATTGATCATGGTGCTGTTTGGGTACTCTGAGTTTATGTGTGTGCATGACATGTGTATGTGCTTGGTGCTATGGCATACTCACAGGTGCATGCGCAATTGATGCATGTGTGTAAAGCTTTCGCAATTGCTTGGTTGTGACAGTGGCATGTAGTTTGATGTGATTGTGTGGAGTGATGGCCAGGCAGGTGTCTGCATGGCCATGCTGGGAATGGTGCCAGTATGGTTGGCCACTGGTTGCCATGATTCAACTGTGTGGCTTGCACACAGTGTGTCCACAGCGGTGGCACACCACTTCTGTGCTCCAATGTTTGTGTGTGTATGTCATTCCAGTTGGTTCCCTGCCCACACATGTGCTATGTCTTGCATGGATGTGCATCCAGTTGCAGTTGGGCCAGGTCGACTTTCCCCTAAGGTCATGTGATTCATCTTGGTATGTGTCTGTGCCATGGCCACATTGTGATGCGTTTACATGGGGATGTGTCATGTATGTCTTTCACATCGTGCCTGGGTTGTTGTGTCTGCATGGATGTGGATTGCATGTCCATGTGTGTGGGTGTGGAGGTTGATGGTTGTTCTTTGATAAGTCATGTTCCTGTGAATGTCGGTGATGCCACACCGGCTTTGGTGCAGTACACTGTTGCTGCTGTTCTGTGTCTCCTTTTCCACAGTTGCATCTCACAAAGAGGGCAAAAGCAGTGCTGTGGAGCATGGATGCAGGGATGACTCCACCGGACAGAGGCGCAGGCCCCAGCCACGCCCCGTGCCAGCTCATCTTCAGGGAGCGATGTGGCTGTGGCAGCATCGGTGACATTGGGCATGGCTGCTGGGGGTGAGTCCAAGAAGGTGAAGGTGGGAGGGGCTCCTCGGCAGTGGTGGGGCCAGTGATGCCACACAGGAGACATCCATGGCGGAAGATGCCCCAGAGTCATCCAGGTTGATGGAGGGGGAGGTGGAGGAGGTGGCCGTTGCAGCCCAGCCCATGAGGTCAGGAGGGGGTGTTGAGGTGGGCGTGCTTGCTGCAGTCTTGCCCCAGGGGCACAGGGCTGTGCAGGTCACTGTGGAGGTGCCTGTGCAAATTCCTGTCCCTGGGCCATCAAATGCAGAAGCGTGCACCTGCCAGGATGCCTCCACCCATACCGACACCCCCTTACCAGCTGGTGTGTCCATCTGGCATCATGTGCTGCCCCTGCTGGCTGGGTTGATGAGGCAGACAGGTGTCATTTGTACTGATGGGCAGGCTACTCGTAGTCTGATGGCCCATCATCACAATGAGCTATACCACCTCGTGGCCTTGCTTGCAGCAGGTCTGTTCCCTGGTGGGCTCCATTGGCTGTTCACTGCTACAACAACGTCCTCGTCGTCCTTCTCTTTGCACCAGTCATCCTCCAGGGTGCCTTCCGGCCAACATACCAGCAGGGTCCCCTGTTTACCAGTCTCACCCACATCGCCATGTCTGGCACTGACCCAGGCACCGACAGGGTCAAAGGCAATGGAGGGATATCAGGCACCTAGGAGCAGTGCAGGTGCGGTACACCACCCGCAATCACCATCAAGTCGAAGGGCGTACGAATGCAGCGTGCACAGCGGCAGCAGGTGGCAACAAGGAGGATTTGGACGTGATGACATCATTAAAGTGCGCACAATTGTAGCGCACATCATAAATAGGAAGGTTTGCCTTACGAGTAGGTTAGCGCCAAATTTACTGCACCCTGCTGATGAAATTGGACTGTAGATTCCCTCAAAGGTAAGATGGGGTACTTATGCCTAGGGAATGTTTTGGTAATTCATTATTGGAAGGTACTTTTCTGTCTAAATGACTTACTAGGGTGAGGTTTTGTGTTTGCTACAATGTAGGGAATACGTTCGACTCCCTTGGAATGCTATTTAAGAAAAATAGAAGTTTGATTCAGGAAGTTGTGGATATGATTCCAGACCTCAGAAATTAATAACTCCCTGAACTGAGTGCTATAAAGGTATGAAGCTCCCTTTTTGTCTATTCATTTCTGTCTATTTAGGGGCGTTTCACTTTTAGTATATTGAAGAACACATAGAGTGTCTTTTGGGTGTGTTTAGTAAAAGCGAACTTGACACTGTTTATCTGAATTAGGTTTGAGAAAAATCTTTGAACTTTGCCCAACAGAGGTTAAAGTCAGTATCGAAATGGAGGTGAGGTCACACTCCATTAGACTGTGTAAGGACCATAGTGAAGGTTCTGAATAGGTGTGTGGACTTGATGATTATACTATGCATTGGTAAGCACTTTTGGATGAGAACAGGTGGGATAGGTGCTAGATATATCTTTCTCTAACACTGTGAATAGTGTAGGACAAAATTATGATTGTCTATTAAACTTGTTTAAATGGCCACAAGTTTTAAGCATTAGTATTTGATTAAATATTTACTTTATGCATCCTAAGGGTGATTGGGACGAGTTAGGTTAAGTAAAATAACCCACCTTGTCAATGTAGTAATAAGTTTTTTGTATTGTATGTATCCTCAATTTTAGAAACCGGAATTACAGAGAGAAGTCAAAAAGAAGCACAAGACAATTTTTCGCCCCTGAAGAATGTCCGGTTATTAACAACATTCAGGACAGAAACTTATATAAGTCGGGCTTAGCTGTTACGCACAGTAGCAAATAAGAACAGTTGAATCAGCTACTGTGTATATGTTCAAGTAGTTGTTTAACTTGAATATGTGTGGTGTTTTCACCACTTTTATATATTGTGTATTTTTTATGTGATTTAATGTAGTTTTATGTGAATGTTTTTTGATACTTGTGCTGTTTAGCAAATGAATTAAATATGATATTTTAAACATTGAATACATGTCATTTATGATATTTAACATAGCCTTTATTTGGTGAGTAGACTATGTTAACTGGTTTCAGATTGTTGTGGATAACGTATTGTATTGTACATGTCTCTTCTTTCTTGATTAAATAGATATTATATCCCCACTGTGTAGGAGGGATTATCACTTTAGTGTGGGGCAACCCGCGTATGAATTTAGGCAACAAGGAGGAGGCATTCAGTCACAGGGCATACATCAAGAAGGCAGGCTGCACCTTTGGGGCAGGAAGAACACGTGGCTGCGATGCAGGCTATGTCTTCCGTGTTCAGAGTCTATGTGAGGCGGCTGATAGCAGAAAGGCAGCCAGCACGGGAAGCTAGGGTGATGGTTACCAGGGCTGAGGTTGTGCTGCGTCATGCAAGGAGGTGGGCAGTCGTCCTGGAGGCCACCTGCAGGATGGCACGGTAGACTGAACATCAAATGCTTTCCACCCTGCAAGCCTTCCGGGAGTCCACAGATGCCCACCTGATGGAGGAGGACGTGGCGTGTAACTCAGCCCTGGCTGATATTGGAGATGAGGACTATCATTCTGCCTTTGTATACAGTTGCTTAGGTGTAGGTTTCATTTCTTTTCTTCCTCGCGGACTACTATGCTTTTCCTGCCCTGGTCTTTCTGTATATAGTTCTTTAGGTGTAAAGTTATTCATATTTATTTTATATGCACATGGAAGATTTGGGCCTTTATTTTCCTTTTATTTTTAAACAACTTTGATTTTGTAAATACAAATGTATTATGTTTGCATTCCACGCTTCATGCAGTTCATTTGTGTGTCTGCAACTTTCATTTTTGACATTTCAGCCAGTGCTTTTCTCCATTACAGGTCATGTTTGTTGTGGCATGCCTGTGAGTATGTGGCTGTTGCTGTGATGGTTGCGGGTGGAGGGATTGACTAGTGCAAAACATGTCGGGTCGGTATATCATTCAATTGGGTGTTGCACAGGATGTTTGAAATTGCATTTAAATGTGCTGCATCAATGTGTGTTTGGCATCATTTTGTTTGTGGTGTAGGATTCGGGTGTGTGTAAGATGATCTACATCCATGTATGGTTGCAGTGATGTGCAGATGTGTTAATTGATTTTTGTTTGAATAGGATTGTGGATGTCATGCCACAGGTTCCTGTGTGTTTACAGAGTTCAACGTTGTTTCCATTTCAAGTCTATTGTAGTTCATGTGTGCCCTTTGCAAATGCTTGGGAATGTGTATGTGCACACATTCTGTACACTGTACAGTTTATTTGGCATTGTGATTGCTGTATTGTGTGTTAGGGTCAGTGTGTATGGATGGGTGGCCTGGCCCCATCACTTGCACATTAGGTTGTCATTGCTTTGCCACTCCCATTTCATGCACATACACGCACCAGTATGTGCAATCACGCATTGCTTTCTCTCATGTTTTGCTCCACGTCTACCACTGGAATGCAGTAGTGAGCCATGTTTGCTCTTTCGGTTTGGCAGCACACTTTTCCTGTCTCAGTGACTCATGCACTCTCTGACTGCCCTCCCATCACCCATGCATGGGCCTGTCATGTTATTGTTCCCTGACAGGGATTTTGCCACCCCTTCCACCCAAGTCACTGATGCCCAGGCTGTGACGTGCCTGGCCATTGTTTGTGGATCTGGCACATTTTTAAGTTTAGTGGGTTTACTTCTGCCGTGAACACACATTCAGTTGGTGTGCTTTGATGCCATGGTAATGTGCCATGGACAATATGCACATGCCACTTGGCATAGCATTTACTTGTCATATGTGTATGGGGTGGGCAGATGGCAGGGTGTGTCAGCAGATGCTACAGTCCTGGATCGATCTCTGGTGCTTCCTGTTGATCATGTCTGCGGTGGACATGTTAGTGGTCCACTTCATGTTGGCGGCAGACCACGGAAGTTCAGGTGAGCTGCATACATGCATTGCATTGGTATTGTGGGAGACTGTCAGGGAGCTGCCTGGGGTGATGTCTGAGGTGAGGGGGGTTGGTGCCCAGACTGGAGGGTCTGCCTGGGGCGATGTTGGAGGTGAGAGGGGCTGTCTGGGTTGATATCAGAGGTCAGGGGGGCTGGTGGGTGGTATCCAGACTGGAGGGGGCTGCCTGGGTGATGTTGGAGGTAAGGGGGATGCCTGGGGTGATGTTGCCAGTGTGGGGGGCCAGTGGGTGGTGTCCCGACTGGAGGGGGCTGCCTTGGGTGATGTGGAGGTGAGGGGCACTGATGGGAGGTGTCCAGACTGGAGGGGGCTGGTGGGAGGTGTCCAGACTGGAGGGGACTGATAGGTGGTGTCCAGATTGGAGGGGCTGCCTGGGGGCGGTATTACAGGTGAGGGAGGTGTGGGGATGGGTGTCCAGACTGGAGGGTGCTGCCTCGGGTGATGTCGGAGGTGAGGGGGGCTGGTGGGTGGTGTCCAGAAAAGAGGGGGCTGCCTTGAGTGATGTCAGAGGTAAGGGGGGCTTGTGGCTGGTGTGCAGACTGGAGGGGGCTGCCTTAGGTGATATCAGAGGTGAAGGGGGCTTCCTGGGGTGATGTCGGAGGTGAGGGGGGCTGGTGGGTGGTGTACAGACCGGAGGGGCTGGTGGGTGGTGTCCAGATTGGGGGGCTGCCTGGGGTGATGCCAGAGGTGAGGGGGGCTGGTGGGTGGTGTCCAGACTGGAGGGAGATGACTAGGGTGATGTCAGAGGTGATGAGGGCTGGTGGGTGGTGTCCAGACTGGAGGGGCCTAGTAGGGGGTTGTGTAGACTGGAGGGGGCTGCCTGGGGTGATGTCAGACGTGGGGGGGCTGGTAGGTGGTATCCAGACTGGAGGGGCTGCCTGGGGTGATGTCGGAGGTGAAGGGGGGGTTCCTGGGGTGATGTCAAAGGTGAGGGGGGCTGATGGGTGGTCTCCAGACTGGAGGAGGCTGGTGGGTGGTGTCCAGACTGGAGGGGGCTGCCGGGGTGATGTTGGAGGTAAGGGGGGGATGCCTGGGGTGATGTTGGCAGTGAGGGTGGCCAGGGGTGGTGTTCAGACTGGAGGGGGCTGCCTGGGGTGATGCTCGAGGTGAGGGGGACTGGTGGGTGGTGTACATTCTGGAGGTGGCTGCCGGTGATGTTGGAGGTGAGGGGGGCTGCCTGGGGTGATGTCAGAGATGAGGGGGGCTGGCGTGTTGTGTCGAGACTGGAGGGGGGCTGGTGGTGGTGTCCAGACTGCAGCTGGCTGCCTGGGGTGATGTCGGAGGTGAGGGGGCTGGTGGGTGGTTTCCAGACTGGAGGGGACTGATGTCCAGACTGGAGGGGGTTGCCTGTGGGTGGTGTCACAGGTGAGGGAGGTGTGGGGACGGGTGTGCACTGTCAGGGGGCTGCCTTGGGTGATATCAGAAGTTAGAGGGGCTGGTGGGTGGTGCCCAGACTAGAGGGGGCTGATGTGTGGTGTCCAGAAAAGAGGGGGCTGCCTGGGGTGATGTCAGAGGTGAGGGGGGCTGGTGGGTGGTGTCTAGACTGGAGGGGGCTGCCTGGGCTGATGTTGGAGGTGAGGGGGGCTGGTGGGTCGTGTCCAGACTGGAGGGGGCAGCATGGGGTGATGTTGGAGGTGAGGGGGGCTGGTGGGTGGTATCCAGAGTGGAGGGGGCTGCCTGTGGGTGGTGTCACAGGTGAGGGAGGTGTGGGGACGGGTGTGCACTGTCAGGGGCTGCCTTGGGTGATATCTTTAAGCTAGCCAATCAGGCGCCAAGAGGCGTGAGCCAGCAATTCATTTCAAAGGCCATTTCTTCTAAGGCTTGGACCTGTCCAAGCTTGTCCACTGCCGGTCCCTGCCACCTGCCAGGAACGCTGCTTCTCCAAACAGAGGAATACTTCTCGGATGCCGCCACTTCAAAGGCACTGTCTATGGCAAACCCTGCATTTCCACTAAATGTTTTTTGATACCCTGCACGTAGATGCCACTTGCATCTAGCCCTGCACCCACTCCCCCCTATTACCTGGGACGCCGCCTTAAGTACACTGTCAGACCCACACTGCAAACCTGTGTTGCCCACGCTCGGCCAGTACGCTGCCTTTGCCTAATATCTACAGCTTGGCTAGCATACAGAGCCTGTGTTGATTTTGCCTGCCACTGTACTGCCTCTGTTTAGTATACAGAGCCTGTGTTGATGTTGCCCATGCCCTGCCACTATGTTGCCTTTGCCTAATATCTACAGCTACTGCTGGCCATACCTAGCATGCACTGCCCTAGCCTTGCCACTGTATTGCCTCTGCCTAGCATGTAGAGCCTGTGTTGATGTTGCCTGCCACTGTACTGCCTCTGTCTAGCATACAGAGGCTGTGCTGATGTTGCCTGCCACTGTACTGCCTCTGCCAAGAATACAGAGCCTGTGTTGATGTATCCTGCCACTGTATTGCCTCTGTCTACTATACAGAGCCTGTGTTGATTTTGCCCATGCCCTGCCTCTATGTTGCCTTTGCCTAATATCTACAGCTGCTGCTGGCCATACTCAGCCTGCACTGACCTAGCCTTGCCACTGTATTCCCTCTGCCTAGCATATAGAGCCTGTGTTCATTTTGCCCCTGCCACTGTACTGCCTCTGCCTAGCATACAGAGCCTGTGTTGATGTTGCCTGCCACTGTACTACCTCTGCCTAGAATACAGAGCCTGCGTTGATGTCGCCTGCCACTGTATTGCCTCTGTCTAGTATACAGAGCCAGTGTTGATGTTGCCCATGCCCTGCCTCTATGTTGCCTTTGCCTAATATCTACAGCTGCTGCTGGCCATACTCAGCCTGCACTGCCCTAGCCTTGCCACTGTATTGCCTCTGCCTAGCATATAGAGCCTGTGTTCATTTTGCCCCTGCCACTGTACTGCCTCTGCCTAGCATACAGAGCCTGTGTTGATGCTGCCTATGCCCTGCCATTGTGCTGCCTCTGCCTAATATTTACAGCTACTGTTGGCCATACTTATACTTATTATTTTCATATCTGACCACCTGAACCAAGCCTAACTGTTGCCCATGTGATTACTTGCCATAGATAGACTATTTGTTGCCTTAGCACCCACCTGATCTTAGTCTAATTCTCGCATCTGCGCCTTAATTGAATCTAGCCTCCGCTGTCTGCACACCCACCCGAACACTGCCCAACCTTGCCTAGTGTGCCCTGCTAATCGCTAACCCTGCATCCCCCACTAGTACTCCTGCTCCCTTCAGCCACAGCTCTCACCAGGTCTGCTAAGTCTAGATTGCTGCCAGCAGCCAGAACACCCAACTCAGCATCCTCTCCCCATTTTCTTGCACCATGAACAGTATAGCTCATTGCCTGATACTATACACATGCCTATGGGGGACTAGCCATTGTAAAACAAATAGCTACCTCTCGATAGGAACTAAGACAGCTCCGTCCCACTCTAGTTATAGAGTTCCCATCCCGCCCCCCATTATGGAAAGATTATCTACGAGTCCCTCTAGTGGGCGTCTATGCATCCCCTGCAGCTTACCATGTAGAAACATTAGACTCAGAGCAAGATTGTCGAGACTGCATGAGCCACTGTCCAGAACCATGACCCTGCCAACACAAGGTCCTCTACCCAGAAGGCCTATATCCCTTCCACCAAAAACCAGAAGCCACAATCTACTTCTAGACCTACTATATCAGTACCCACCCCCATTATAACTACGCCTCCCCTATTACAGGCGGACTAATCAATGCCAGATCAATAACCGCACATGCCTCGGATATTCATGACCTGATCTTAGCTGAGAACCTGGACTTTCTCGCCATTACAGAGTCCTGGTTGCATGACGCTGCAGGACCCCTCCTATCCCTAGCAATCCCAGTTGGTTACACCATACTGAGACAGAACAGAACCAACATGTGGGGCGGTGGCATTGCCTTCATTGCTAAGCCTAGCTTAGATATAAGAACTACACCTTCCATAGGATCTGACTCCTGCGAAGCGCTCTCCATTAAACTTCCTCTAGTGAACTCTCAGACATTGTCTATCCACCTCATCTACAGACCTCCTGGACCTTTAGGGACATTCGAGGAGGATATCCATAATCTTCTCGCCAACAACCTGAAAACTGCATCACAAATACTTGTCCTGGGCGACTTCAACCTGGGCTACAACCACCCCTTAGATAAAAATGCAAGTATCATTGCTAACTCTCTAAACGACCTGGGTCTAACTCAAAGAACGCTCAAACCCACTCACATCGAAGGTAGAAGCCTTGACTGGCTAGCAGACTACAACTGCACCGCTAACATCAAATCCCTCCTACAACAACCTTGGACAGACCACTTCCTTGTGTCCTTTGAATTAGCCACTTCCAGACCTATCCCGCCAGCACCTATCATGGCCTTGCCCTGTCCCACAAGAAACAAAAAGAACATCACGAAGGAGAAAGTGATCCCTGCCATCTTACCCACTCTCAACCAACTAATGGACCAATCAGATCCTGAAACGCTAGTCGATGAATACAATAAAATCATTTTAACCACTCTTCACAACATTGCCCCTTTAAAACTTAGACCAAGTAAACCCAAAGCACACCTAAATAAATGGTTTACCCCGGAATTAAAAGATTTACCACTCCTCAAAAGGAGCTGTGAAACAGCAAAGAGGTCTTCCCCCTCTATAGACCATAAAAACAAACTTATGGAAATCTCCACCTGGTACAAAAAATAAATGTATCTGGCGAAACAAAATTTGTATAACACGCGCATATATAATGCCAAATCAAACATGAAAGAACAGTTCACCATCCTCAAGGAAATAGAGTCCCCCATCCCCATCCCAGAGATATGTTCCAAAGACAAGACTTGGTGCTCGAATATCGAACAAGCACTCTCCAGCAAAAAATAATGACGCTCCAAAACAAAATATCTAAGAAAAAGGACTCCCTTAGCCAACCATCCCAGTCTAGCAATGGCAATACCGTGCTACCTCCCAACGAACTGGATCCCATTGTTCGCTTCACGTTCTCCAGAACTACTATCCTTGAGGTTGAGAAAGTCATCCTCTCCCTTAAGCCATCTAATTGCCAGGGGACCCTTGCCCTGCCCATCTTATAAAAGATGCCGCCAGAGATCTCTCCCCATGCATTTCGAGACTTGTCAATTCCTCTTTTGCGACAGGTATTGTTCCGACCAATTTAAAACAATCCTGGGTACTCCCTTTGCTCAAAAAGCAAACCTTAGACCCACTCATTCCGATGAACTATCGCCCCATCAAAACACCATTTCCGTTCCTACTCAAAATCTTGGGCAAGATTGCCTACAACCAGATTCAAAAATTCCTGGAAATACACAAGCTCCTCGGAGCACGCCAGTCTGGATTCCGGCCACAACACGGCACAGAGACAGCCCTCATCGACCTCAAGGCACAGATTGATGTCCTGCGAGATAAAGGCAAAATGGCTCTCCTCCTGTTGCTGGACCTCTCGGCTGCATTTGACCTTGTGGACCACGGAGTACTTTGCAGCCACCTAGACTCGGCTGCTCACTTCTCTAAAGAGGCCATAACCTGGATAGAGTCCTTCCTCAGCGACAGGACGATAAGAGTGTTCTTCCCCTCAGCAGCAGCCGACCCGATCCCCATACTATGTGGAGTCCCTCAAGGCTCCTGTGTCTCCCCCACTCTATACAACATATTCACTAAGCCCCTTTTTGATGATTTGGACCATCTTGGTATCACCTACACGAACTATGCAGACGATACCCAGATTCTCCTCCCTCTTTCTGGGGATTATAACAAGGATTTGGCCTTGGTGAATAGGGTGTATATCATCATCCAGGCATGGATGGCTTCAAACGGTCTATGCCTGAATGATGATAAAACAGAACTTATCATCCTGGGGACCCATGCCAACCTAAAAAAACTAGGCCATGACTATGCTTAATTCGCGATTGATGGAAACACCATCAAGGTGTCCAAGTAAGTGAAGACGCTCGGCTTCAACCTGGACTCCACCCTCTCATTCGACAAACAGGTGAAGTCCTTGGCTTCAGCCACTGCTTACACCTGCAAACTCATTAGAGCTGGCAAACACTTCCTATCCAACCACAACTGCATGATCCTAGCCAGAGCCATAATCTTATCTCGGCTTGATTATTGTAACGCCCTTTACATTGGTGCTAACAAATCCTTCATCAATAGACTAGAAACCCTTCAAAACAACGCCTTGAGAGCTGCTCTCGGCGTGCCCAAAAGATCACACATATCGCACATCAGGCGCCAAAATAACTGGCTTTCCACCCTAAACAAAATACAACTAAAATCGACATCTCTGGTTCACAAAGCCCTAAACAATGCCGCTCCTAGCTATCTAACGGATACATTTTCGAAAAGATGCTCTTCTAGACCTGTAAGAACTTCCAATGTCAACAGCCTCATCACACCTAGATTTAAATTGTCCAAGGCCGGAGGAACTAGCTTCCAGGTCCAAGCAGCCCATCTCTGAAACTCACTACCTACCTTACGTGAAGACCAGCCATTTCTGAAAATCAGATCTAAATATATCAATCTCCTGAAAGCCTCTGACATCTAGCTGATCAGCACCCACCGAGCTCCTTTACTCCCTAGAGCAGACTTGCTACATTTCTGAACAGTCATGCTAGACACCTCCCGGTTACCACTCCATCCCACTTGCACCCCCTTGATCTGTGCTAGTTGCCTGATAGTGCCTATTTAAGCTAGTCTCGTCCTATCACTAATTGACCTCTCTGGTCTATGTATATTGAGCCTGGCTGTAGCCTGCTACTATTTCACCCTTATTCTGCACTCCATTGTTCAAAAGCCTAATTTTTACTTGTCAGCATGTTACATGTAAAATCCGGTATTCACTCAAATGTAACCTGTATATAATTGTACATATATGCACATCACTGCACACTATTTGTAACCTGTATATTTATGTTCTTCATTGTATATTATATGTAACCTGTAACCTAAGCTTTGCATTTTCTGTACTGCTGCGCCCGGTAACCTCCGGGTCTGGTGCGCATTACAAGTGATTAAAACAAACAAACAAAATATCAGAGGTGAGAGGGGCTGGTGGGTGGTGTCCAGACTGGAGGGGGCTGCCTGGGCTGATGTCGGAGGTGAGGGGGGCTGGTGGGTCGTGTCCAGACTGGAGGGGGCAGCCTGGGGTGATGCTGGAGGTGAGGGGGGCTAGTGGGTGGTGTACATTCTGGAGGCAGCTGCCGGTGATGTTGGAGGTGAGGGGGGCTGTCTGGGGTGATGTCGTGGATGAGGGGGGCTGGCGTGTTGTGTCCAGACTGGTGGGGGTTTGGGGGTGGTGTCCAGACTGGAGTTGACTGCCTGGGGTGATGTCGGAGGTGAGGGGGCTGGTGGGTGGTTTCCAGACTGGAGGGGACTGGTGTCCAGACTGGAGGGGGCTGCCTGTGGGTGGTGTCACAGGTGAGGGAGGTGCGGGGATGGGTGTGCACTGTCAGGGGGCTGCCTTGGGTGATATCGGAGGTGAGAGGGGCTGGTGGGTGGTGTCCAGACTAGAGGGGGCTAATGTGTGTTGTCCAGAAAAGTGGGGGCTGCCTGGGGTGATGTCGGAGGTGAGGGGGGCTGGTGCATGGTGTCCAGCGTGGAGGGGGCTGCCTGGGGTGATGTCAGACGTGGGGGGGCAGGTGGGCGGTATCCAGACTGGAGGGGGCTGCCAGGGGTGATGTCAGAGGTGAAGGGGGTTTCCTGGGGTGATGTCAAAGGTGAGGGGGGCTGGTTGGGGGGTCTCCAGACTGGAGGAGGCTGGTGGTGGTGTCCACTAGAGGGGGCTGCCTGGGGTAATGTTGGAGGTAAGGGGGATGCCTGCGCTGATGTTGGCAGTGAGGGGGGCCAGTGGGTGGTGCCCAGACTGGAGGGGGCTGCCTGGGGTGATGCTGGAGGTGAGGGGGGCTGGTGGGTGGTGTACATTCTGGAGGCGGCTGCCAGTGATGTTGGAGGTGAGGGGGTGCTGCCTGGGGTGATGTCGGAGATGAGGGGGGCTGGCGTGTTGTGTCCAGACTGGAGGGGGGCTGGTGGTGGTGTCCAGACTGGAGCTGGCTGCCTGGGGTGATGTCGGAGGTGAGGGGGCTGGTGGGTGGTTTCCAGACTGGAGGGGACTGATGTCCAGACTGGAGGGGGCTGCCTGTGGGTGGTGTCACAGGTGAGGGAGGTGTGGCGACGGGTGTGCACTGTCAGGGGTCTGCCTTGGGTGATATCAGAGGTGAGAGGGGCTGATGGGTGGTGTTCAGACTAGAGGGGGCTGATGTGTGGTGTCCAGAAAAGAGGGGGCTACCTGGGGTGATGTCGGAGGTGAGGGGGGCTGGTGGGTGGTGTCCAGACTGGAGGGGGCTGCCTGGGCTTATGTTGGAGGTGAAGGGGGCTGGTGGGTCATGTCCAGACTGGAGGGGGCAGCCTGGGGTGATGTCAAAGGTGAGGGGGGCTGGTGGGTGGTCTCCAGACTGGAGGAGGCTGGTGGGTGGTGTCCAGACTGGAGGGGGCTGCCTGGGGTGATGTTGGAGGTAAGGGGGATGCCTGGGGTGATGTCAAAGGTGAGGGGGGCTGGTGGGTGGTCTCCAGACTGGAGGAGGCTGGTGGGTGGTGTCCAGACTGGAGGGGGCTGCCTGGGGTGATGTTGGAGGTAAGGGGGATGCCTGGGGTGATGTCAAAGGTGAGGGGGGCTGGTGGGTGGTCTCCAGACTGGAGGAGGCTGGTGGGTGGTGTCCAGACTGGAGGGGGCTGCGTGGGGTGATGTTGGAGGTGAGGGGGGCTGGTGGGTGGTGTACATTCTGGAGGCAGCTGCCGGTGATGTTGGAGGTGAGGGGGGCTGCCTGGGGTGATGTCAGAGATGAGGGGGGCTGGCGTGTTGTGGCCAGACTGGAGGGGGGCTGGTGGTGGTGTCCAGACTGGAGGGGGCTGCCTGGGCTGATGTCGGAAGTGAGGGGGGCTGATGGGTCGTGTCCAGACTGGAGGGGGCAGGGGAGCTCCTGGGGTGATGTCAAAGGTGAGGGGGGCTGGTTAGGGGGTCTCCAGACTGGAGGAGGCTGGTGGGTGGTGTCCACTAGAGGGGGATGCCTGGGGTAATGTTGGAGGTAAGGGGGATGCCTGGGCTGATGTTGGCAGTGAGGGGGGCCAGTGGGTGGTGTCCAGACTGGAGGGGGCTGCCTAGGGTGATGCTGGAGGTGAGGGGGGCTGGTGGGTGGTGTACATTCTGGAGGCGGCTGCCAGTGATGTTGGAGGTGAGGGGGTGCTGCCTGGGCTGATGTCGGAGATTAGGGTGGCTGGCGTGTTGTGTCCAGACTGGAGGGGGGCTGGTGGTGGTGTCCATACTGGAGCTGGCTGCCTGGGGTGATGTCGGAGGTGAGGGGCTGGTGGGTGATTTCCAGACTGGAGGGACTGATGTCCAGACTGGAGGGGGCTGCCTGTGGGTGGTGTCACAGGTGAGGGAGGTGTGGCATCGGGTGTGCACTGTCAGGGGTCTGCCTTGGGTGATATCGGAGGTGAGAGGGGCTGGTGGGTGGTGTTCAGACTATTGGGGGCTGATGTGTGGTGTCCAGAAAAGAGGGGGCTACCTGGGGTGATGTCGGAGGTGAGGGGGGCTGGTGGGTGGTGTCCAGACTGGAGGGGGCTGCCTGGGCTTATGTTGGAGGTGAAGGGGGCTGGTGGGTCATGTCCAGACTGGAGGGGGCAGCCTGGGGTGATGTCAAAGGTGAGGGGGGCTGGTGGTGGTCTCCAGACTGGAGGAGGCTGGTGGGTGGTGTCCAGACTGGAGGGGGCTGCCTGGGGTGATGTTGGAGGTAAGGGGGGATGCCTGGGGTGATGTCAAAGGTGAGGGGGGCTGGTGGGTGGTCTCCAGACTGGAGGAGGCTGGTGGGTGGTGTCCAGACTGGAGGGGGCTTCCTGGGGTGATGTTGGGGGTAAGGGGGATGCCTGGGGTGATGTCAAAGGTGAGGGGGGCTGGTGGGTGGTCTCCAGACTGGAGGAGGCTGGTGGGTGGTGTCCAGACTGGAGGGGGCTGCCTGGGGTGATGCTGGAGGTGAGGGGGGCTGGTGGGTGGTGTACATTCTGGAGGCGGCTGCCGGTGATGTTGGAGGTGAGGGGGGCTGCCTGGGGTGATGTCAGAGATGAGGGGGGCTGGCGTGTTGTGTCCAGACTGGAGAGGGGCTGGTGGTGGTGTCCAGACTGGAGGGGGCTGCCTGGGCTGATGTCGGAAGTGAGGGGGGCTGGTGGGTGGTGTCCAGACTGGAGGGGGCTGCCTGGGCTTATGTTGGAGGTGAAGGGGGCTGGTGGGTGGTGTCCAGACGGGGGGGCCGCCTGGGGTGATGCCAGAGGTGAGAGAGGCTGGTGGGTCGTGTCCAGACTGGAGGGGGCAGCCTGGAGTGATGTCGGAGTTGAGGGGGGGTGATGGGTGATGTACAGACTGGAGGGGGCTGGTGGGTGGTGTCCAGACTGGGGGGGCTGCCTGGGGTGATGCCGGAGGTGAGGGGGGCTGATGGGTGGTATCCGGACTGGAGGAGGCAGCCTGGGGTGATGTCGGAGGTGAGGGGGACTGGTGGGTGATGTACAGACTGGAGGGGGCTGGTGGGTGTTGTCCGGACTGGAGGGGGCTGCCTGGGGGGATGTTGGAGGTGAGGGGGCCTCCCTTTTGTAACGCTTTTTATGTATTCATTTATTTGGGCATTTGGTAGGCGCTTACACAACAAATAAATTGCATTTCAAAGCACCCACAGGGATCCCACAGGGATAGAAGACAATGATACACTGGAAGATAAAGACAAAACTACTAGGCCTTGTGAGGATTCAGAGCGTGCAAGTGCAGAGAGAGGAGGGGGAGACGGAGTGGGGGTAAGTGCTGGGGTGCCGTCCTCGTGAGTGAGCAGCAGGTGTAAGTGCCCAGAATAAGAGGTGCTAGGGAACTATCATCTGTAAAAAAATAAAGGGGTAAATGCAGGCCTACATTGACGAAGGCCGGTAGTGCCAAGGCAAATGCTGTGTAGGCAGAGGTTTAGGGCGATTAGGTGTGGGAAGCCAGGGCCCAGAGAGAAAACACATAAGGGCCCTGTTCACCAATCACAGTGACCGTGGGATTAGCAGTGGAGGGAGTAAGGGGGTGGGGGTGAAAATGAAAGTCTTGAGGGGCTTCTGGAATTTGAAGAGGTCTGGCTCAAGATGAAGAGGAAGTGGGAGGCTGTTCCATAAGGGGAGCCAGCTGAGGAAAGGTATCGACCTCCGGCCCCCTGTTTAGAGAAACGCGTGACACACAGAGTTGATACCAGAGGAATGTAGAGGTCTAGAGGGAGAGTATTTAGTAAGAACAAATTGCAGATACCATGGTCCCTGGCCCCAGACATCCTTGTGGATGATGCAGAGCGATTTGAACTTGATCCTTGCAGCAACCGGGAGCCAGTGGAGAGATTCTAGGGTAGGAGAGATTCAGTCCCTGGGCTTGAGGCCAAGGATAAGTCTTGCTGCCCTATTCTGGATTAGCTGGAGGGGTCGTAGAGAGGAAGAAGGTAGACTCAAGAGATAATTGTATAAAGGCTTCAGCTAAATATAATGACTTCTGCCAGACAACAACTCACCCACCCTTATCTACATGTCTGATAACAATACTGTTATCATTCTTCAAATCAAGCATAGCTTGGTATTGTAGCTTGTTAAGATTAAAGCCTTCAGGGAAATATTGACTGGAAAGTTCTTTTAAATCATTAAAGACAGATTCTTCGAACAGGTCAATCATGATATTAGCTAAAGTAGGACACAACTTGAGATTTGGTATGGAGGTCAGATTCTGTAATCAAATCAGTGGGTATATTGAAGCACTCAGTCATACTCCGACCATCTATATTAACCTCATGATAGAGGGATTCATCTAAAGTATCTAAACAGATCAGAGATGAGATATCATTAATAGACAATGGATTCATTTCACATGAGTCTATGTTCAAAGATAGAGATGCTGATGCTTGCTTGGTAGCAAAACATTTAATGAGTTTAAGTTTATGTATGAATTCAAACAAATCAATACGCGTGGATACACAATCAAAATTAGTGGTAGGAGAAAATGATAAGCCTAATTCCATTAATGATTGTTCTGCTGGGGTGATGACCGTATCAGATATATTGTAAACAATTATACCTTCTTTGGTGGTCGTCTCCTGCCTCTCGCTCTCTTTCCTCTTCCAAATATATATATATACTGAGAGGAGGCTCTGGGAGGGTATGGGACGGTGAGATTGAGTGCAGAGAAGGATTGGAGGGAACAGGATGGTGAATAAACTGAGATATAATCAGACAGGTTAGGAGGAGCAGGATCACTGATAGCTTTGTAGATTAGGGGAAGGAACTTGAAAAGAGAGCAGTTGCACATGGGGAGCCAACTATGTTGTCAGTAGGTAGACGTGGGGGAGGATCTGGGTAGGTTGTGAGCCCAAGAGTGGAGATTGGAATTTTTGTAGAGGGGTTAGTAACAAAGGGACACATTTTCTAAACGTTGAGATATTAATACAAACAGCATAGGCAGTGCTAGTGATGAATTGTTGCAGTTGCAGGTCATTTTCAAAGAGGACCTCAAGATTGCAACACTTGGATGAGGGAGCAAGAAGGTCGTGGGAAGGAGATAGGAGATGGGAGGGTAGGGATGTCATTGGAAGCTGGGGGAAAGACGACATTCATTTTTGAAGAGGTCAGCATGATGCAGCAGTGAGCCATCCAATGATGAATTGCTGTAAAACAGTTCATAATCTGTTCTGAGATGGCTAGGTGAAGTAGGGAAAGGAGAAAGATATTTCAGTGGCACCAATAAAAGGGTGATAGTGAAAGCTAAAGTATGAGATACGTCTTCCTAAGGCAGAGGTATAGAGGGTGAATAGCCATGGTCCAAGGACTGATCCATAGGGGGCACTGACAGGGAGAGGGGTGGGATCTGTCAGAAACCTGAGGATATTGCCCCAAGTAAACCTCAAGAATCCCTTATTCAGGTGGCCAGGGAAGGGCTGGCACTCTCAGATCCCAAACCTGGGACTGGACTGTTAGGGAGAATTCTCATTTCTGTGCTAATTACCTTCAACCCTGGAGACCCCCAAATCGTTTGCTGGACTTAGAATGTTTTAATTTTAACCCTGGAGTGAGTAAGAGCTTTTTCTCACTATCTCATGTGTTTTTACCTGATTTGGATTTTATGTTTTCACTGTTTTTTGAGTCTGCCAAACTTCATAGGCATCTGCTTTCTGTATGGTGACACACAGTGCCTTCAGTGCAGTTTCACAGAGAAATCCCTTTAGATTTCTCAGAAGGTTTAAATACCTTTTCTTTTGTGAGCTACAGTTCCCAAGAATAGTGAAGTGAAATGGACTTTACTTGCCTTTTCTCTTTGTAGGTCCAGCAGACACCATCTTATGTGGCATGCTGGGTGGTTACCTAGTAGCCCCTTATCCTACATTCTCATGAAAAAATGGTATGTTACCCTCACTACTTTAAATGGCTGGCGGCAGTGGTTTAATTTTCCTACCATTGTGCTTTTCTAACGCAGACTGAAACCTCAGAGCAGTATAGTACCCATGGGTGACCATTTTGTCAGAATGGCCCTGGTCTTCTTTTTTTGCCATTTTCTGTTTGTGAGGTCTTTCCTGGGTTTTACTCTGCGCGTTGAACCAGGTTTGAGCCTTTCAATTGCCCGCTGAAACCCTGCTGCTGTGCTGAAACACCTTTTTCAATTTGACAGAGAAGCTCCAATGGGAAGACTTCTTCCCTTGGGTTAGTGAGACCAACTAACCCCAAGACAAAATCTACTGGACCATCTTCCCCGGTACTGTACTTCTTCGCTGCTACAAGAACCGAGTGCCTGGGGTTGAGAAATCCATAGTCGAGTGCAACGTCTGAAATCTGGCCAGAATCTCCAGGAGTCTCCTAACGACCCTCTAAAAAGCAGGACGACCAGAGCTCGAGTCCCCTCACCAGAGTGCAGGGCCCAAGGAGTGAACAAAGCCCAACCGGTAACCCAGATCCGCGGCAGTGCTGTTTACCAAGCTCTTAAACCGCAAAGTGCAGCTGAACCGAAAAGAGCCCACGTAGGTGCCGACGACCTCCAAATTGCTGCCGCAGGAGCCCTCCGGACGTCCTCCCTCTTGTCCCCATGACTGAGGCTCAGGAACCAGGGTCTGCATCGCTGCAACAGGACAGAATCCATCTGGACCACTCTTCTTCATACCAGAGGTACTGTTTAGACTTGGGGTACTTACCTCATTGTCTTTGAGCTGTGCCTTTCTCAGTTGAGACTTGCAGTGGCTTACCTTTAGAGTTGGTTAGAACTCTGCTGTTCACAGGCTTAACAGCTTGTGACCCTACAAGTGATGTTTCTACAAACTCTCTAACTTTATGCAAGACTTTTTATCTAAGAAGTGCCACCGCTCCATAGACTGTGTTCCAATTGACTTTGGATGTCCTGGCTCCCTGCAGACTCTTCTAGCCAATTGATTTTGATATTGTTTGTCCCTCATAGGTGGTAACTTGTTTTAGTTTGTTACTGCTGGGAAAGGCTTGTCTAGATTTCATAGGAATATTTAGTTTTCCTCAATTAAACTGAGAACCTGTTTAACCATTTCCTTCCCTACAGCTTTCTTTTCTACAACCTCAGAATCTGCAAAGTATAACTAGTGTGATATATAAATGCCATTACTGTCCTTGTGAAGGAAGTCACCTCACGGTGTAGGAATTGTGTAAGAAGCATATCCAAAGAGTATCCACTAACTTGTTTTGATTCTGGAAAGTATTTTAAAGTATCTTTACGGTGTTACATATCTTGCCCTTTTTAAAGAACGCTTATTTAAAAAATGGAAGTTAAATAAATAAGTAACTATTTATAACTGAAACCTTGAGTGTAAGTGTTACTTGGTTACTTGTATTTATGAATTTTATTGCTACAGCTCTACCGCTCACATTTACCCCTCTTGAGATAGGCCTGGCTGCACAGTCACACTACCAACTTGTGTAGTACAGAGCTATACCAAAAGGTGGGTTACCTAATACCAAGCAGATAAGTGTTGGGTAGTCTCACACAGTGTTACTACCTCAATTCTTACCTAACATGGATGAGCATTCTAGGTTCACCTGGGTAGGGGAAACCAGGGTTATGCTCGAGGGAATATCCCAGGTGAGACGCAGTATTATACCGGGGAAGAAGGCGAGGAGGACCAAGTCCCTGGGGCTTTTATGGGCTGTTCTAAATCTACCTCCCTTCCACCCAATGAATCTTCCTTACCAGAATCCAACAACCCCTAAGAATCTGGTAAACCTATTAAGAGCCCAAACCCTGTTACAGTAGGAAACAACATCTCCCAGAATCCCTGTTTTCCTGTTGCCTAGCCGAGTACTCTGTCATTCTTCTCCACATCCCTCTGGTTATTATTTCCTGAACAACCAGTCTGCTTTGACAAAACACTACCATTCCCACAATCCCCTCTGTTCATTTCACGACACTAACCCTGGTCATTCCCTCGACAGATCTTCAAACTATTATTTTACCGATCTTTCCCATTCGTTTAACAAACCCTACAAATCTCACCCTTCCGAGTTTAACAACCTCTCTAATGTGAGGGCTATAATTCTGTATAACACCAGAACTGTTTACCTGACATGTCCCAATACAAGGAACAGGCAGAGTCAGGCAATTGACTATAACTACACACACCTGACTGTCCTTTATTTTCCCCATAGGGATAAACGGTGGAGCACGAGAGCACACTTGAAGGAAGGCCAAACGGACGAGGAAGCAGCTATTCCGAGATAGCAGTTCAAACGTAAGAGAAAGACAGAGAAACCTAAAAGGACGACAAGGAAGTAACTGCCCTTGCCCTTTTTAACCTAAACCCACAAAAGCCTCTCTGAAAGGAATCATAAGACCGGGAAATACAGTTGGCGTGAGGTGTGACAGATGTCAATGATACATGGGGCCCTCCTGCACTGATAGCCAAGTCGGGGAGAAGCGCTTGCCGCTGTGGTACCGTCCTTGACTCCATAGGCAAGAAACGCCACTACTTGCCGGAGAATCTTTGAGGGAGGCTAACCTTGTTTCTTTGCTTCCTTGTGGAGGCGCAAAGCGCCCGCTATGTGGTCCGACAAGTGAAAGAAGTCTGCAGTCAACTACTCGCTTGCCGGTGAATCTTTGAGGAAGGCTAACCTTGCTTCTTTGCTTCATTGGAAAACACATGGAAAGCAGAAAGCATTTGTTTTGCGGCAAGGCACTTTGCCTTTATAACTAGAGGAGACACTGTGTTGAGCAACGTGTGCTCCACCCCCCGTTCTAACTACAAAACCTTGCGGGACAGCCAAGCGGCCACAAAGTGGACTGACAAGTGGAAGCAGTCTGCAGTCAACTACTCGCTTGCCAGAGAATCTTTGAGGGAGCCTAACCTTGTTTCTTTGTTTCATTGGAAAACACGTGAAAAGCATTTGTTTTGCAGCAAGGCAAGTTGCCTTTAAATCTAGAGGGGACGCTGTGTTGAGCGATGTGTGCTCCACCCCCCGTTGTAACTACAAAACCTTGCGGGACAGCGAAGCGGGGGCAAAGTGGTCCGACAAGTGGAAGCAGTCTGCATACCGCAAGTGAGTACGGTGAGACACTTTGAGACACTTTGAATAAATTGCAATCTTTCTTTCCGCAGTGCGCCACTGTCGGAAGTCTCTGCAGGGAACAAACCCTTTGATCCACACAGAGGGAGTAGCTTTTCAAGGGGGTGCATCAGCGATCTTGTGGGCTAGCTGTGTGGAGAATTCAGTATGTTGCCTATAACACCTACAGGTACAGAATTACGCAGCATAACATGGATGCACCAATAGTACGGAGTCTGGTTACTCTTTCAACTCGGACTAGCTACCCAATAAATGTGGCGGTGCAAAAAACAATTCCTTGTGTAATATCTTGGAGCCTCCCGGGGAAAATCACCTCAGGACATCTTGCCTATGGCACTACTCATGCCAAGAGGGGAGCAAGTGACAAATGATTCAAATCCCTTTGGTATCTCGTCCATTCAGGAAGATTGGGACCTATCTGACATAGGAGAAATAACAAAGGGGGGAGATGGACTTTTAGATTGTATTGTCACAGCCCGTCCGGAAGTTCCTACAGTATATACATTCGGGAATGCTTCGAAAGACAGTTCTATGGAAAAATAACTTAGTAGAAAGGCTGAATGGAAGCCTAGGGGTCTGACACCTGTAGTCCTACATGCAAAGCAGTGTTTTTTTATACATGAAGAACGGATCCCATCACTGATGAGACAGGTAGCAGGGCAGGCACGGTTGGAGACAAAGGGCCCCCTCCTACCCACCTTGTTTCGATGACATCGGCTAAGGGGATAGAGAGTGGCTCCTCACAGGTCGGGGTAGCCGGCTGTGCTCTTCATGGCAGACAAACAATCAGACCTCCAAGAATGACACTATATAAACGTGTTTTGGGGCATGACAAGAGGGCTGAAATGTCCAAAGTATAAGGGAGGATGGAGTCCACGTGGAGGTAACAGAAGTCTGCAGGACTTGGGTTAAAGATACAGAGGCCTCACGCAAATGATTGATACATGAGGAAATCATTTCTGGTAGTAATCCAGTATTGAATAAAAATAGGGCCCCTAACCAAACATCCTCTAGTTGTTCGGAAACAGTCAACAAACGCCCTAGACTGTCCTCTAATGGGGGCTCACTTGCATCATATATGGAGACTGCATTGTCGGACGAAGACCTGCTTTTGGATCTGGCAGCTTCTCAAGTAGAAGATCAGACAGTGCCTAAACCAGCACTAGACACAGGGATGATTGCACCATTTTCTATGTGAAAATCTGTCTGCCAACCTGAAAGATCAAACAACAGTTATAGCTACGCTCCACTCTAAGATGCTCTTCATCAAATATTTTGTTATGGCTTTGCAGGGAAACCTGGATAACAAATCACAAATATTTTTTGGAGTATATTGAACCCTATAATTCAGGAAAAAGAAAACAGAAGAAGGTCCGTCTCATAGTAAGCCTGTATCAACTTCGTTGGAGAGGCAAATAAGAGTTAATGGTCTTTTCCCTGCTCAAGTCATTGAATTTTGTTTGAATCAGAATAGCCCAGCTAGCCCTAATACATTTGTAAGGAAAAGCTTTGAGAGTACCGTGAGTACCGCAGTGAGGTTTAAAGACCAACCAAACTCTTCAAATAGGAACAAAGAAGAGGCAGAAGGAACATGCCAAGAACCTCAGGAGACATGCTTAGGGTTAAAGGAAGTTTCAAGGAGACAGTCGGTGCACCTGAAATCAGGACCTTTGGTATAAAAGATTGGATAAGACATTTGAGATTTTTTCAAAAATTCCTGAAGGGCCTATGCATACAAGGAACCGGGAGGGATCTCCCCAGAGTAAAAGAGATGCTTTAATATTGGCAATAACTAACAAACTGAAACCTAAGAAGAACTTAAATGTGCATAATGAATGTCAGGGGACAAAAGCATTGGTCAGGAATCTAAAAGTAAACAAACTTACGAAGACTCAAAGTAAGGGGACCTCACCCAACAAAATGGCTCACAGGATCACAGTGAGGACCCCAAAACAATCTTTGAGTGTCTGAAATGACAATGATAAATCCATAGGTGAAGATATTCTACTAACACAGGGGCCTAGTACCAGCAACCAGGAGGGGTCTAACAGATTCAAGCAGAAGGATTCTGCGGTCGACGTAATTGATGACCTGATTCATCCCTCTACTTATTCTTACGAAGAAGAAGTTGCCCCTCCAGACCTGGAAATGACACAGCAAAGTGAAATCACGCAGGGATTGATGACCCAGGACAGTACTACGATGGACGACTCACAGTACGAAGAAGGATCTGAAGCTGAGGCGGAAGATGCTGGTTCAGAGAATGGGTTGGAAGAAAATGATATGTCCAAACTATCAGTGGATAGAGATCTGAGATGGGGTGAAAGGGCGAAAGGCTGTTCTCTGGTCCCGTCCAGGAAGTCCTGCCAGGAAAATCAATCTGGAACCTTTAGCAATAATTCGAGGGCTGTTTTAGGACTATGGACCAAATACGAAAAGATCTAGGGAGACCAGACACTACCCAGAAGAAAGGTCAATTGTCGGGGGCTCCCAAGGGAGTCATTTGGAGTGAGTCACTCAATGAGTCTCAGAAAGTATAAGATACAACAAGAATGGGTCTGGAGAGGCTACTACATTTAAGTGATGACCTTATCCTCAATCGAAGCAAATGTCCTACGACTCCTCCACAGTCTTCCATCTTTGAAGAGAATCCGATTCAATGACTTGCATTTTATAGACTTCCCAGATGAGTCGAGGCAAGACAAAGTTGTGATTTATTTCTCCTCAGTTGAGATTAAGCACTTTTTGTCGAGGTCTGTGCCTAAACTCTCCACCATGGGTTTTCTATTAAAGAAATTGGACCCTTACGAGGAGGCACCCAAATTGGCTAAGACAGAAAAGGACACAAAAAGGACACTTGTCAGTCAACACCAGTTGAATAGTAGAGTCAATTACTCCCAGGAAGATGGAAGGAACCAGAGGGGTTCAGTGAGAAAATCAGCTCAACACACAGAGGTAAATAGGATAGCACATCTACGAATTGTGATGGAAAACACTGGCTGAACTTGTGGCAAGAAGGACTTAAGGACACAAAGGCAGAATGACCAAGATGAAGAAAGATGGGGCTGGTTAGCGGGGCCTTGGAGTTCAGCTCATAATGCCCAAAGTCTAGGAACCTTGAGGAGCCCTCAGGGATGGGGTTCGGAAGCTGGAACACCAGAGGGTTCATGCACCTCTTTGGAAAAGGTGATCTCGCGTTTGACCATTTTGACGTGACATGTCTCCAGAAGACGTGGATAAGGGAAGTTCCAATTCTTGAATGGTTCACTATATACATAAATCCGGCAGTCAAAGCTTATTGGGATGCCTGATGGCAGGACTTCTTCTAGCCAAAAAAATAATAGTGGCCTAGAGATGATCTTTTTGAGAAAAGTCACACCTCTAATGCAGATTGCTCTGTTTGAAAACTTCAAAAAGCGGGATCGTGAGGGTGGGCATCTGCTGATATGCAATCTCTATTGGAATATCAATTCTAAGATGGCAAAGAACTTTGTCAAAAAAGTTATGAGTCAGATAAATGATGTTATGGCATCATGGACAGACCTACATATTATTATTTGTGGGGATCTCAACATCCACTCCTTCAATAAAAATGTGGAATTGCTAAAAAATGTAGCATTTAATTTAACAGAAGCAGTATAAAGGGGCCTGCTTTGGAGGAGTGAACTGGACTTGAGAAACATAAAAATAAATAATGGTTCTATACAGGGGGACATTCCACCGAGCCAGACCTGGCACAGGGGCAAAGAGATGCAAATCTTAGACTATATTGTTGTCTCTGAGAATGTACACGTGGTTTCAAGGACATAACATCTTGAAGCTGTCGATTATGGGTCGGTCTCAAATCCCTTTGATGCCTCCAAAAGAATCTGTAGGGATTAACCCAGGAAGAAATAAGCTAAGAATAACATCTAAAATGATCTCTGCCTTAACCGCAACATTATCAGACTCCTCTGTGGAAGCTTACCTGGATTATCCAAAGGACCTGACCATATACACTGAAAAAAGTTGCAATGGCATAAAAAGGACGTTCTCAAATCACCATAAATTTGATATAGAAGTATCAACTAGGAAGAAATTGCTAAATTGTTCAAAAAGAGAACACAGGAAGTTGGCAACAGTAGTTGCCTTAGACGCCCTTAAAGCAGGGAAACAATACAATAAAAACTGGAAAAAGCAACATAGATTTAATCTTCATCAGCAGGATGCAGAACACATGTTAAAGATAATGGCAACCAAAAACACATGCAAAATGTGGAGAATCTTTAACGCGATGGAAGCTCCCCAACAATCATTGATGTTGAATCCAGTACCTGCTGGTGAATGGATAATCTATTAAAGCTCTGTATTTGCAACAGAAAGACCAGAAGAAGTGGAGGAGGAGGTTGAGGAACCTTGTGCACGATTATTTGAGATGGAAGAAGGACATTCTTAAACTGATAAAGGCATCTAGTAATTCAAGAGCAGCTGGGCCGAATTGTCTCACAAATGTAATCTTAAAGAGTAACCCGGAAAAGTGGGCTGCTTTCATGAAGGACCTCTTTGACGCTATCAAAACAAAGCCACCAAAAAAGTTCCTGCGTCATGGACAAGATCAATCGTGGTGCCTATATTCAAGAAGGGTGATATATTGGCCATGGTTAATTATAGACCTATCGCCCTTCTTGACCTTGTTGGAAATATATTTGCAGCACTACTTTTTAAACACATGAATAAATGGAAACAAGACACTATAACTGGCAGGCTGGTTTTGTAAAGGGTATAGGTACATCACTAAACCTTTTCCTTATTAAACTCCTGAAGAACAGGGTTATGTCTAAGTGTAACACTAACATCTATCTGGCCTCAATAGATCTGTCACAGGCCTTCGATTCTGTGGATCGACCTACACTATGGTCAAAACTAAAAGCTTGGAGCTGCCCGCAGGATTTATGGGAAGCCATTAGGGCTCTTCACACTGAGACCAGCTTTAGAGTCAGACTGGAAAATTTGGGAAGTCTAACTGCACTGATTAAAACAGCCAGGGGCCTGAAACAGGCATATTGCCTAGCACCAGCTACATTCAATTTGTATATTTCGTATATGGGAACTGCATTTAATAATACCAGATGCTTTCCGCCAAGCATAGCAGAAACATATGTCAACAGGATCCTGTATGCAGACGACCTGGTGCTTATATACCAAACCCAGATCGGTCTACAGCGCCAGCTTCATGCTTTGACCATCTATGTCTCAGCAAATGGCCTGTGGATAAATGCAGCAAAATCCAGAATTATAACCTTTGGCCGTAAACTTGGCCTAAGATCGAGAAGAATGGGTTGGTTTATGGAAGGAGTGAAATTACCGGACGTATCATCCCTGACCTATCTATGAATGTCCATAAACGACAGCAGCATTGACTCTTATAGGGAACAAAATCTAAAGAGTAAAATGAAAAATCTTGCGACACAGGCCAGATGGATAAGATTTCAGCATGGCAAATTCTCTCTTATTCCAGTACTGGACGTCTATAGGATGAAAGTGCTGCCCATAGTGTGGAAGCCTCCTTTTCACTGTCTAGGACTCTGTGGCCTAGACTAGAAGGCATCGTCTGGAGGTATGTACTCTCTCTGCCTATATCAACGCTGATAGCAATAATAAGGAAAGAGCTTGGCTTAACTTCCATGTATGCAGTTACAGCCTGGAAATCGCTTTTGTTCTATCGCAAGTGCCTTCAACCACCATCGGAAGGGGGATTTATGGTTCTAAAATCAGCCCTGCTATTGGGAAAGGAACAGACCCTTCTGTAGTGGAGTAAGATGAGTAAGGGAATTTCGGAGAGTGTAAGTATGACAGATGACCTGCTTCTGGCGAACCCGGACTATGTCAAAAGAAAGCTATTTGACCAGGACTGGATTGATACGCTGGAAGTAGCAAATAAGTATAAGATCAATGGCAAGAATATTCCGGACCTGAGAAGGTGGGGTATAATCCTGGGCTATTTAAAAAAATGTCCTTCGGATAATCTCTGCAACCAGTTCTTGAGAATACATTTGGACCTGTTGCCTACAAAAGAGAGATTGGAAGTCAGGAAAGAGCAAAGAAATCGAGACTTTGGTTGCAGATTATGTAACCAGACTGCTGAGACATTGTACCATCTAATCATGCAATATCCAGATTAAAGGGAGATTAGATCAAACCTGATGGGGAAATTCTTCCGTGATTATCTGACCTTATCTCTGAGTGAATTGTGGCCTTTTATAATGAAGGGAAAGAGGATTTCTATGACTTTTGCCTTGTAGGAATTTGTGAAGGTAATCTTTCTGGAAATAGATAAAAGTAACTCTCACGAGGATTGAACTATCACTTGGGAAGACTGGAAGTTTATTTGAGTAATTAATTAAGGAAAGATGTTTTATCACTGTTTTTTAATGGATACATTTTTTGACTATTCAATTTTATATACAATTGTTGATATAGAGGAAAGGTTTTGTTTGTAAACCATTTGCTAATAATATTTTTTTTTTTTTTAAAAAACCCAACGAGTTCAGCACAGCTGGTAACTCAGAGAGATCTGATGGTAAACCGGACTGTGCTGAGCCCAAGGTTGCAAACGGCAACATTATATGAATGAAGAACTTATGTGTAATGGAACTTTTAAGAAAACCCAGTGAAGGGCCAGCAGCAGAGTGGTCCGGCGCCACATAGGCACTCATTCGAAGCACTCTTGCTGGTCCCCCTTGTGCAAACTACAAATACCAAGAGGCCCTAGGAGAGGCCGGTGTGAGGTGTCAAAGTGGTCATACGAGGGTCAAGCAAAACCCCTTGTACAATCAAAAGTCTTTGACACGCTGAGGAAACAAAGTGAAGTGTGATACTGGGGGCAAATGTGAACCCGACTGAGGGATGCCTACGAATTAGGGTGACCAGTAACACCCCCGAGAACATTGTGTGAATAGAACTATAAGAAACCTGATGGGGGCTGACACCGGACCTAGGTAAGAAAATAACCTAACGGGTCTAGTGATCTAAGGCAAGTGCGAACCTGACGAAGGGATGCCAAGAGAAAGCTAGGGGAAGCGAACCCTGCTTTGTGATGAACTGTGAAATTGCAAACTAAGGAAGCATGCAGATGCTCCCGGGTTCGGCGTGCTTTATAAATGCCAAAATAAATAAATAAATAAAGTGTGAACCCGACAGAGGGATGCCGAAAGAAAGTTAGGGGAACTGAGCCCTGCTTCTCTGATGAGATGATAGAATCATGAACTGTGTTAGAATGGCTATGTGAACCCGACAGCAGGATGCCAAGGGAAAGCTAAGAGAAGTGAATCCTGCATTGTGATAAAGCAAAGTGAACTGTGTATTTGACAAATTTGAGCCCGGCTGAGGGATGCCTGCGAATCAGGGTGAACCATGATGAACCCGTGAACCTTGTGACAACTGAGGGATGTCCAGAGTGAATAGTTGTTTAAAAAGACATTGAGACTCTTGAATGTTACTAGTTACTGATATTTGAATGAAAGGCCGTAGTGAACCCGACTGAGGGAGGCCAACGTTGCAAGAAGGAACAGAGCCTGGTTGATGGGGGTCCAAGGGAGACAATGAATCACCTGACGTGAAGATTGCTGAAAGGAACTTTTTGTTTTGTTTTTTATGGCACATCAGGCCCTCTGAGGCAAGAGACTTGTGTGAAAGAGTTTGGCCACAGAATGTCCTGATATTTTGAGAAGGAACTGTAAGCTCGTGCTGGAGAAGCCTAGGATTGTGCTGTGCTCAAGAGTCTGCCTTGTCCTGTATTAAAAAACGCGAGGAAGGTAGACCCCAGCTATACCATCCTGACTTAACATTTTGAGAACACTTCTTTCTTTTCTTGTGAACATTATCCTGCACTATTTTGTAGCATAGCGGTAGGGATTGGCAATATGTTTTTTAGTATAGGCCCTTTCTATTTGACTAGATTGTAGCTTGTTCCCATTTTAGATGTAGGTTTAGATTAGGCATTTTTCTCACCCATTATACAGTAAAATAAACACCCTTGAACTGTGATCACTTGTGTCTGTCTTTACTGTTGCTGCCATGAGTTCCTTACAGATCAGAGGTTTGCATGATTTTAAAGGATCAACCTTCCAGGTAGAAGGTGATCCAGGCAAGAGCAAATTTGCAAAGCCAGATGTCCTGGAGAGTGAGAAGATAGGAGTGATCAACAGTGTCAAGAATGGCAGAAAGGTCCAGGAGGATGAGTATAGAAGAGACTTTGGAGTGGTGAGCATAAGAGAAAAGGTTGGAGACATGCATGAGTGATGTCTTAGTGGAGTATTTACTACAGAAGCCAGATTGAAGTGGATCTCCAATGTAATTATCCTCATGGTGCTTAGTGAGCCAGTCGAAGACCACCTGCTCAAGAACTTTTGAATAATTGGGAAAGGGATAAATGGGGCGATAGTTTGCTTGGACGCTTGAGTTAGCAGAAGATTTCTTCAATAAGGGTAAGACAGTTTTGATGTGGGCAGGGAAGAGTACAGCAGGGAACGAAAGATGTTAGAGGGCTCGGAGAGATAAGGGCAAGGGATTGAGACTAAGGGCCTCATTACACGGTAGGTGGTAAGGGTTTACCGGTACCGGTAAGGGCACCACCGGTACCGGTAAACCGTTACCACCTTACTACGAGGTCCCTTTGCGGGACCCGACCTTAACGGCTGGTGTACACCAGCCGTTAAAGTTTGGACCCGCAAAGGGACCTTGGTGCTAATTACGGTACCGCAATTTGCGGTACCGTAATTCGCTCCTTCCCCATTCCCATTGAGCCCTATGGGGTAAAAATGGGAATGGGGAAGGGCCATGGAGAAAGGGGGAATTACCGCCCTGCCAACCTTGGAATGGGGTGGTAATTACCCTTTCCTCCATGCTGGTACTGGTATGGTAACAGCGGCAACCATGGTGCTAATAGCACCATGGTTTACCGCATTCCGTGTAATGAGGCCCTAAATCTTTTACCATTTGAGGAAAAAAGGGATCAATATTAGTGTGAGTTGGGTTGGCACTGCCAAGGATGGGTGCTATTTTAATAGGAGAGGTAGGGGAAAGGTAGTTGAGCCTAGAAGAGGTATGGAAGAGAGGTTGTGATCACAAAGAGGATTGGAGAGGTAGAGAGAGGGGGGCTGTGAGAGGGTCATGAATATTAGAGGAAAAGTAGTGAGTTTAGGAGAAAGGGAGGAGGTGTTGGATATTGGCTTGGGAAGTGTGAGCAAAGATTGGAGGGTAGACAAAGGTTTGCAGAGGTGATATGGAAGGGGTTAAGTGTATGAACTAAGAGGATTTGGCAGAGTCCCAAGCAGAGGTTGGGGCAGCAAGAGAATTTTTGTAGGCTAGGAGTAGGGAAATTGTCTGTAATGTGTGCCAGTGTTGTAGGTCACAGCGCATGCTTGTTTTGAGGGTATGCATTCTAGAGGTGATATAAGGTTTAGGATTGGAAGTTGTGAATGTGCGAGCAGGGTAGTGTTGATCAAATGGAGTCATAAGTGCATAGTGAAAGACAGAGAAAGCACAGTCAATGTAAGAGGCATGAATAAGGAAAAGAAGCAGGAGAGAGGTCCTCACATCATCAAGGTAATGGGCAAGATCGTCCTGCCTGCATCTCCTCTTAGTTATTGAATGGTGGAATGAGGAGTAAAAGGTGGAGGGACTGAGATGCTTAAGTGAACAATATAGTGATCAGAGGGGAGAGTGGGCAATGGAGAGGTAAGATGAGGAGATTGAATTTGAGAAAGACAAGATCAAGAACGTTCTCATCAGAGTGGGAAGGCTGGTCGTGGAGGAAGTAAAGGGAGTGGTCAGATAGGAGGGATTAGAGTTCAAGGCAGGTGGCTGCAGAGGGCTTGGGAAGGTTCTAGTCCCACCAGCATGATAATAGGGATGTCAGTAGGAGGTGACTCAAGGATCAGCAAAGAAGGAGTTTAGAGGACCAGGGAGTCAATAGAAAGGAAGAGAGAGCTGTAGGGGGAGAATGTGAATAGTGCCATATTGAAAATAGACGTCAAACTGTGGAAGAGGGGCAGTGTTGAGGTCTTTATTGATAAGGAACCCCACACTGCTGCCCTTGCCAACAGGTCTGGGAGAGTGGGAGAAGTTAGCAGAGTCTGTGTGGAGGGCTGCTAGTGCAGCAGAGTCATGAGTGGAGACCCATGTTTCTGCCATTTCCCATAAAGTGTATTCAACCAGAAATACTCCAATTGTACTCATTTTCCAAAGTTCAACGTGTGATCTACCAAGAGTGCCGGGCGCATTATCAACCAATGGTAAAGGGTTTCCTTTTCACCGTTATTGTGACAGTGCCTACAAGTAGGGGTTTTACTAGGATCACGGCTTCTAATTTAAATAATCTCTTTTGTAGGTAGCACATTCATGCAAAAGCACATTCAATTATTTCTATGTTTTTTCGAAGGACACATTCTTAAGTACAATTCAGTGCTACCCAAACCTTTGTGGTGAAGAACGAGATCCTTATCCAATGTAGATTTAGCCACACACACTCTTGTTGTGATCCAATCAGTTTGTCATGTTTTCTTCACTGTATTAGGGTTAACAATTAAAGTTTCCAAATCTAAGGAAAGTAACAATGTGCACAGTGGAAAAAAAAGCATTCATGGCATCATCATTTCACCCAGCTGTATTCCTATGGCATATTTTTGTTGGTTGGGAGCAGTGTGCATTTTTCTACATAGAGCCAATTGTCTCCACCATTCGTCTTCTAAAGAAAGGCTACCGAATTAATAGCGAATCGCTGAAATAGAGGTACTGTGAGGCAAAAAATAAACCTTCTGCCACAGCATGGCTTCATAGAGACTTAGCTCATGAACTAACCAAACTGGGAAGATTTCCGCCGCCTAAGTTAGCTTCGGAACCACCTTTTCTTGATACAATTTCAAGACTGGAACTAGGGAAAATTTCCCATACTTTCTGTCAACTCTGCACATTTGTGCAGCTAGCAAGGCTGCTTTCTGATAACGATAATTCCTATAAAAGGCCTTGGATGGATAGGCAAATATCGGGTAGCCTAAGTAGAGCATGCCATCACAGATCACAAACTTTGATTTATTTATAAACCAGGAAAAGGTTGTTTTTCTTTTTCCTCTTAGAAAATTTTAAGACTACTGTCTTTTTTGGGTTAATCCTTAACTCATTGTCAGTGATATAATAGGAGAAAGGGTCAATGAGTCTCTGCAGACCAACATGAGTATGATCATAAGCATGAAATCATCGGCGTAAGCCAGCCATGAAATACTAACATTTCCAATTTTTAATGGGACAAAGGATGCACCTCCGAGGGTCCCCCCAATGTCTGAGACATATATGTTAAAAAAAAAGGAGCCCAAGTACAGCCTTGTTTAAGGCCTTTGGAAGTAGGAATAGGAGTAGACCTAGTTCCGTCGATATTTAAAGAACTTGCACAGAAGTTCCTTCATGTAGATGTACCAAGATTTTTAACAAGCAATCAGGACACCCCAGACTGCTTAAACTTTTCCATAAAATTGCCAGATCCACAAGATCAAAAGCTAAAGATAGATCCATGGTGACTGCATAAATGGGGAGGGCATCATCCTTCCATGCCAGATTCTGTACCTAAGACATTACAAAGCCTCCACAATCTGTTCCCATATGTTTCCAGAAGCCAATTTGGGGCATCTGTATAATATTCATTGACTCAAACCAATCCTCTAGCTTCTCTAAAATCAAGCCATAAATGTTCTTTGATTCAGTGTCTAGGAGTGTTAGGAGGACGATATTTTAATGGGGACAGTTTATCTCCTTTTTTATAAATGGGAATGATATGGGTCTGTTTCCAGGATGGAGGAAAGGATCTAGTGGTCATAATATCTGTAAACAACATAAACAAGATACGTGCCCATAACCAGACATCATTCTTGAACATTTTGTTGGCCAAAATATTTGGCCCAGAAGCACGGGAGGTGCTAGCCTTATTAATGCATCTTCAATATCCTCAATTGTGAAGGACGGGGACCAATCATTGTGAGGATTCACCCAGCCCACTGAGTTTGGACACCCTCCCCATACAACTCCACAAAGTGTGCAGTCCAGACTTATTCATAAATCGGTTTACTTTGTACCACTTCCTGATTTAACTCTTGGTTATTCATCATGTTCCAAAGGTTACTGGAATGTTTACTACCCAAGGCGACCAGCATCCTCTCTCCATCCTGTTGATACAACATATGCCTATAGTTTTTTATCTGATTTTTCAAGTTTTGTTTGTTATCTTGATCATAGCATAGCGAACCTCTGTATCTAAGCTGCCATCTTTCAGTAGCCTGCGTATAGTTTGGTGTGCCATTCTTTTCAGGTGGCAGACATGCAGATTGAACTTATGAGGATGACTTTGTTTTTTATCAAACTCCTCAAATTACTGTTAAATTCAGACCCCATTGTAGTTTCAATTAGCTGTTTGAAGGGAACAATTGAAAAAGCAAAAACTTGGGGCCTCATTACACGGACGGCGGTAAGGGTTAACGGTCACCGTTAATTGTACCGGTGACCGTTAACCCTTACCGCCTTACTACGAGGTCCCTTTGCGGGTTGGAGACTTTAACGCCTGCTTTTTGCAGGTGTTAAAAACCAACCCGCAAAGGTACCAGGGAGCTAATTACGGTACCGCAATTTGCGGTGCCGTAATTAGCACCTTCCCCATTCCCATTATGCCCTATGGGGCAGAAATGGGAATGGGGAAGGGCAATGGGGGAAGGGGGAATTACCGCCCCACCAACCTTGGAATAGGGCGGTAATTCCCCTTTCCTCCAAGGCAGTGCTGGTATTTTACCAGCATGGACCAAGGTGCTAATAGCACCTTGGTCCACCGCCGTCCGTGTAATGAGGCCCCTGGATTCATATGTGCAGTTTCTAAAATTATAAGACATCACCATATTAAATGTGTTCATGTTTCCTTCATGCCAACTCAGTCTAGTACATTTCGTGTTCACTGTCAGAGACTGAGGAGTAATTAAAGGAGAATGATTCAGACCTAAAGAAGCAAAATATGAGGTTAATATACTGTGATCACTGGAAACAGTCAGGATTATATCGAATTTCTTACATGATTCCAAAAGGGCATGGGTAACAAAAATAAAATCTATAGCAGATGAACAATCCCTCCCATGCCATGTCGACTGTTTGACACCCTTTTCCTCCAAGAGGTCCTCCAACACATATGGGCCCCATGTTTCCAGGATTCTACACCATTTCCTTCCACGCAAAGTCTTTCTGCCTCCCACCAGGTTTTCTGATTAAATAGTGGTTCATGTCAGGGGTGACGCTAGTAGAGGCAGTGCAGTCCGCATTAAAATCAACATCCACAATCACCTGTCTGCCCGGTGGCAGATAAACCATTCTTCTAAAATAGAATTAACTTGCTGCAGAAAAAGATTTGAGTCCGTAAGAGGATTCCAATAGATGTTTAACATTAAAATATTTCTGAAGGAACTGCCATTCCATCATTCATGAAATACTGCTAAAATGCCCTTGGACGGAGTCAGATGTCTTGTAATGCTGTAACCCTGTTCACTACGAATCGCTACCAAGAGACCCCCAGCAGGACGTCCCCACGCTCCTCGGATAGCAGGGACATCTATGATGTTAATAGCAGTCAACCACTGGAAATCTCTCCCCACTGAACTAAGAGCTGAGAGCTCCTAGTGGACATTCTGCAAAACTCTTAAAACATGACTTTTCACCTAAGTGATAAGCACCCACTCTGGCCTTCTGGCCTCTGAACACTGTTTGCTGTCCTTAATCTGCTATTCATGCTGTTCTATCCTTTACTGTGAAATGTACTATTTAGTTCGCTAAGATTGTATCATTTAACTGGTCTCGCAACAGCGCCCTGGTGCCTCAGGATTTGGGCGCTTTACAAATGCAAAATAAATAAATAAACACTGGGGAATGGACTGACCAAGTCTCCTGCAGCAAGATAAAAGAGAAGGTTTGCATAAAAGCACACACAGAAATGTAAAACGGGAGGGAGGAAAAAGCCTCTAGTATTCCAAAAGATTAATGAGAGACCTTCTCTTTTGCTAAAGGGAGCCCTTTAGTCACTCAACGACATAGCAAGCCAACGCCATTCCCCCTCCTCCACTTTAGGGCAATTTACACTTTTGGATTTGTCAAATATGTGGGTGATTCTTTCCTGACCACCACGGATAGTCATCTTCCACTGAGGGGCCCTCATCCACACCAAGGTCTAACGGAAGCCTTTCGCTGGGGAGTAAATCGTATCCCAATCTATTAAGATTAGAGGCTTCTTTTAAAAGCACATTTTAGACAATGTGGGACAGTATGGCCAACCGTACATGGTCATATATGGTCATATCTGAGAGGGTGGTTAAAATCCTCTAACTTAATATCATTAGTTGCGATTAGCCAGAGAGCTGGAATTTCATTAAAGAGGGCCACAAGTTTACAACACGGCAAGGTTTGACCTAGTGCTAAAACAGAATGGTATTAGCACTAGGGCAAACTTTGTCCTATTTCAAAAATGTATTGAAAGTGCATGTTTTTGCACTAGGGACATTTGTGCCCTAGTGCTTATACCATGAAAAATGGCACTAGTCATGGTGCAAATGTTTTTGAATATGGCCCCTATGTTTTAAGAACTAGGGCAACCTTTGCCCTATTGCTAATACGGTGCAACTTTGCACTTGCAGCGGTGCAAGGTTTCTGTAATCTGGCCCCAGATCAAGACAGACGTGATGAATGCAAAAATAAAGAGTCAAAAGCCATGCTAGGGGCTGCGATGAAAACAGACATAAAACCCTAAGTCCTCATTGCAGGAACCAGGTATTGGAGCCCGATATGGTGGCAGCCATGGAGCTATTAGCTCCATGGCTACCTCCATACTCGTAATGAGGCCCTGAATCTACCTAATGGGCTTGCTTAGACACCGCGTGTCTCTGCAGGTCAGCTTTCTGTGACCCCTTGAATGATATATAGCATTTTAGAAGTTCAAGATCATTGGATAGATTGTTCCAAAGAATGCTCAAGTGAAGGGCAGGTCTAGAATTATGAGATTGCAGGGGCGTCCCTATATTTTTCAATGTTTGATCAATTAAAATATGTTTTACTTTTTATAAACCATCAAATGAAACATTTCTTTTGAAAAAGGATTGGCAGGCTTTTCAATTAAATAGGAGCAGTAGACATGTCATCCTTTATGTGGTGAGATGTAAATCCTAATTGCATGAAATGCCTAGTTCTAGGGGGTCAGTGAGTCTGACGTGAATAATCCATATAGGCCCTATGCATGCTCCGTGCCTGCTTTATCTTTGTCCTATGCGGGGAAAGGTTTGTGTATTTGGCATGTCTTCAAATTTATAATGTAAGGGCAAAGACAGAGCGGGGGACTAAGTACTCTATAAGGTGCTGCAGCATGGCTGGGATGTGCAGATTGGAAATGTCACACATATACTTCAAAAGGAATACACTGCAACTGAAAGACCAAACCACAGTAATTTTAGAAGGAGTTCAGGAGGCACACCACTTGGTGACCAATCCACCACCAAACAGGCGCTCCTAAGAGAAACCAGTCAAGGTTTCTTGTCCCCAGCCATTTCCCGAAATATATCTAGTATGGGATTTCCTGTTGTCAAACAATGTACTTGCCATGGTAGCCAAATAGCTCTGTGAGTTGAGAAACTGCATAAGAGGTCTGTGTTCCACTTGCAGTTTGCAGGTTCAAATCCCTGCAGAGATGTCTCAGCTTTTAATACTGCCCTTGCCTGGCCCCAGCAACTTTGTGGATCCCCACATGATACATGATTCCTGCCCAGTTCTGAGATGACTTGAGGACCCTTGTGACATCCCGACCTGTTCCCACCTTTCCCGACAGCCCATGAGGTTGTGGGGGTTTCAGTGGACTAAGTGGTCCATGTCGCTGAGCATTAGGCGCAACAACAACAAAAAGAAAAATCAACGACCAATCTGCATTTTTCCTGCCGGACCTTACCTGGTCCAAGCAGCCCTGTAGATCACCGGCTCTGCCCAACTTGCTGCCTAGCTCCAAGCCAAGTCTAGGCTGTCCACATCCAAATTCACCCCATCTCCTCCTGAGGTCCAGAAAGTTGTGGCCGCATAATTGAAGTAAGGCGCCTAAGTGATCAGGCCTCGTCCATCCTCTCTTACCATGGATCAAAGGAATCCTCATCTGGACAGGCTGACGAAAGGTGCCTGGACAAAGATAAAACCTGTTTACCTCTTCACTCGCCCTGGCCCACTCGACCTAATCCTCCGCAGGATGGGACCCACCTGCAGTCTCTATGATTGTGTTGTTGCTGAGTTTAATAGATACCTCCATTGGCTGGTCTGGGGGCCGCTCTCCTAGTCGCTACACCTCTCCCTCCAACGTTTTGGTTGGTCCTGGACTGCGCACCATCCCCACACTCTTTGCTTCCACCTCTGAGCTGGTCCCGGCCACTCTCTCGGCACATCTCCCACCGACGTAAACCAGTCTGTATATGCTGTTCCAATCAACTGTGCATGTGTCCCATCTTTTCCTTTAAATGGGATAGCCAGATTCATTCCTTGTGCAACGTTGACAAAGCACCTTCTCCTCTTACCAATAAATGCAAATTTTATTTTACCAAGTCTGTGGTTAATTTGGAATATATTGCCAGTGAAACCTTTTGGCTGAGATGTTTGTTGGGACATAGTATAGGCCTCACTATCGCCATTACGCAGGTCTGGAAGAGTATAAACAAATACTTGCAGAAATTCGAGGAAGAAGTCAAATTGATAGTAGATCTGCAATCCTCTGCCCGATGCAGTGAAGATAACTTCATATCTTTGTTCTATTCTCTTCTTGGTTTGTTATTATTAACTTGTAGTTTTTCTCTTTTTGATCTGTATGAGGATTTTATTAATTGAAAGCTAGTGTGATGTTTTATGTATACTGATGAATTTTACTCTTTTTATTAATTGTGATTGCACTTTATCATGTGTTGATGTGTATTTCTTGTAGCATATATGTGTATGTCTATATATTTGTGTTTTGTGTTAAGGTTTTACAACCATATACACAATAAAATATAAATACTTGAGTACCTTTATGAAAATGCTATTATTAAAGGCTGTCTAAAAAGCATGGATGTTTTCATTTAAATGTTTACCACTTGCATGCTGGCATGCACAAACAACTCAAAACATATTGCTCAATGCCACCAGGCAGCAAAGTCCAATCTAAATATATTCCCTCATGTACGGAATCAGCAAGTGACATGGCTAGTTTACGCCGATGACACTATCTTACTAGATAAGACACCAATAGGACTGCAGTGGAGCATAGATACATTTCAGAAATATTCGGTAGAGGACGGCCTGGTCATCTACAGTAAAAGAAATAAAGTCATGATGATACGAGCCAATAAGAGAAAATCGAATACATTTGTATGGAAGATTGACGTTCAGGCTATAAAGGTCGTTTGCTCCTATGTGTATTTGCGCATCAATGTATTGGATACTTTGAAGCCTTTTGAATTAGAAAAAAAAACTATCTTAGAAAAAGTGGAGAAGAAATTCAATGCTGTTATAAATTTCCTTAAGTATAAAGGTGGACATTCTGCTGAAGGCTTTTTAAAAAAAAAATGTTTTATTGATTTTAACAAACATAAACAACCAATACAAAACCAACAACAATATCACAAAATGACCTCTGCCTCTCCGTAACCTCTTCCCCAAACACAAGCCTACACTACCTCACCATCGTCTATCATTATCTCTGAGGTTGCTTCCCCCTCTGCACCTATCGAGGAATCATCATCTTCAGGGCAGGTTTGAGCTGACCCAAACAGTGTGGCCACTAAATGTCTCCAAGCCATCAATGTCTCCCCTGTTTCAACTCCCTCTCTGTTGACTGCCTCACTCCACACCGCTGTCTCTGCATCTACCCATTTCTGAAGGTCGTACCACCACACTTCCACCTTTTGGTCTATTTTAAAATGTGCAGCCTATGCCAATTCGGCGCTGGCAAGTATGTAAGCCAAGTCTTTGAGTTTACTCACATGTTTCAACGTACGCAGCCTAGGAAACCCCCCCAGCATGCAAGCCCATAAGGATTCCACCTCCAATGTAATCCCCTTCTCAGTCAGATGGTGGGATACCTCCCTCCAAAATCCCCCAATTTCCGGGCACCCCTAAAACATATGTTACATTCCCACGTTCACCTCCCCACATTTCGGGAATGTTTGTATCCCTGCATTCTTGAACCGTGCAATCCTCTGAGGGGTCATATACGCCCTGTGAGTGATATATAATTGGATTTGTTGCAATCTCGCGTTCCTGGACACTTTCTTGTGGTATCTCTGGACCCTCCTCCACAACCCATTCATGGATTCCCCCGGCTTCCTCTTCCTCTTCTTGTCTCAACTGGAGCATCTCCTTCCCCACCCTAGACATTAGCAGTTCGTAAATTCGGGAGACTTCATGGCCTCCGTGCGATACATCATAAATTGTTTCTATAGCCGCGTTGGACTGGCCCTCCAACACTATTTATGACCATGTATCTTAACCTTGCTCACCAGCCTAGCATAAGTGACATACTGTCCTGGGCGTAGACCGGTATCAACTACCAGTGTGTCAAATTCCACTACTTTACCCTTCCTGCCATATACCCCAAGTGTAAGTCCAGAAACGACCCTATCTAAGAATAGAAGGTATACTATGCTGGCCAAAAACCAATCGCATCGTATGACCTACATCGCAAACACAGAATTGTCAGTATTACCAGGGGCGTCCATTTTGTGTAACGTCCGCCATTTTGCTTTTTCTGTCTAAACGCTTCACAAAATGTATTTTATTCTGAAAGCTCATACATGGTACGAGGCCACAGCTTGCATGTTGAAAGAGCAGTCCAGACAGGAATGCCAAACAGCACAGAAATACATTGGGCCTCATTCCGAGATTGGAGGCAGTCATGGCGCTATTAGCTATTAGTACGGTTATTTTCTCACTGGTCCCTTTGCGGCTCCCGCTAAGGGACCTCGGAATAGGGCGCAAAGGGATTGCCGTCACTGATGTCCTTAACGGTGCCCGGTATCCCTTTGCGTCCACCTCTTAATGAGGCCCATTGTTTTCCTCCCTCACTTAGTCCTTGAAAGCTAGCAGAAACGGCATTTAATCAGCGGCCCAGGTGCCGGCCTGCCTCACTAAAGCTGTAGAAACAAGCAATAAAACATGAATTATACTTTCCTAGCGGTCCTCCTCGCGGATCTTCCTTAGAACAGGCTGACCCCTAGTTCACGAATAGAAACCAGTAGATAACATGCTTTGGAATGTGTCTCTCTTGCAAACACGATATGCTTGCTGAACAAGCGCTTTATGTTCTGTATAACAAAGAACTATGTCTGCATCTGCAACTGGTGCTAAGTATAATAGATTGAGTAAGAAAACTTGTCTTAATGTGTCATATTTGTCATAATAATCAATCACCGAACCCTAGCTGAAGAAGATACATTATGGGCGGTTCTGATGTGCCTTGAAGGCTTGTTTTTGCTATATATGTAACTCTTTGAATAATGTTCACTCTCTTGCATCTCACGAGGTCTGGGTGACACACGTTGCAAGACGTTAGACCCCAGTCGCCCGACTGAGCATATTTTTTTGCAATAAACCCTAGCACTTGAAAAATCGAACCTCGTGTCTGTCGTATCACTAATATATGGTGATTGTGCTTTAGTTTCCATATGCGGAGGGTCTTCAGGGCCTAGCTTGCCAGTCGGTTCCCAATGCTTTCTGATTATTTTTCTCAACTGCTCATCTGCCCCAGTCAGTGCCACTAACGGCATCTGTGGGGAACACAGAGCTGGGTTCTCCATGGCCCGGCAAGCCCTTTGCCAGATTTTCCATCCCAACTCTTACATTTTTGTGCGCCCCCTCTGCTGTGACTTTGGCAACCATATCCATTCTCTCAGAAAGAATGGGGCACACTCAGCCTTCCACAACCTAGACTCTGATGTTGAATCGTCCACAACCACCTAGCCACACATTGTAGCTGACTGGCCAGGAAATAAATCTCGAAATTGGGCCATTTAATGCCACCTTGGTCATATGTGTTATGTAATTTCCATAGTGCTATTCTGTTCCTAGTGTTGTGCCATATGAATCCTCTACACATACTTTGGAGTTTAACAAAGAATCTTCTGGGTATCATATGTGGTATGTTCCCAAAAAAGTTGCACTTTTTTTGTTTGGAATATGCACGATTTTGGGGTTTAATGTTATGCCAGAGACCATCGCAGATTGCTCCGTTACTTCCAATATATATTGTAAATTCTCTTCAGGATACCTTAAATGCAACAACATATCATCGGCATTCATTGATATTAGGTGTTGATCCCCACCTCTCTGTATTGCTGCCTCAGGTATATCGCCTGGGGTTCCAGTACTAGGATAAACGATTCCATGTAATAATGTCGCCACAAAAATCTCGCCATGCAAAAATATTGTCGAAAAATTGCCGTTTTTTGTGGCGACATTATTGCATGGAACATGCAGGGGACACCCCCGCAACCTCCAAACTTTTTTTTTCTTTTTTTTTTTGGCCCCTGTCTCCATATATATGGTCACCCAAATAATATTGCCATGACATTTTCCCGGCGATATTATTTACGGCGACCATATATATGGCGATATTATTACCTGATATCGGATAAACAGCATCAGGGACCACGGCCCCTCCCTAATTGCCATTGATCTGAAATGGTCGCCCCGTCTTAACTCGGCCCAGTGGTGTATTGTACAACAGTTTTACCCACCTCAAGTATGTGGGCCCAATCCCATATTCCTTCAAGGCCACCTTCAACCAGGGCCACTTAACAGAGTCAAAGGCCTTCACTGCATCTAATGAAACTATTGCAGCCTCTTGTGGGTCCTCATCCATTTGTTCCATAACATAATGGAGTCTCCTAAGGTTGTCGGATATGCTCCTGCGCGGAACATACCCAGTCTGATCGGGATGTATACGTTTATTAAGGACCGGTCTCAGCCTGTTCACTAGCACTGCCTTGAGTATTTTGCTATCTTGATTAAGCACGGATAGTGGCCTATATGACCCACAATCCACGCTTGGCTTGTTGGGTTTGAGAAGTGGAATAATGATTGCCTCCCTCAGAGATTCCAGTAGAACCCCTTTATCTAAAGCTTCATTAAGCATTGCTAGCAGTGGGGGGAGCAGTTCCGCCTTTTGTGTTTTATAGAACTCGCTGGGGAGTCCATCTACCCCTGGAGCCTTACTCGTGGGCAAGAGCTTGATCACTGCTTCCAGTTCTTCCAGGGTGATTGGGACCTCTAAGTTCTCCCTCTCTGCCGTATCTAATTTGGGAAGGCCAATATCTTCTAATGTCTCTGCCACTTCAATGTCATATCCCTCCCCAGTATCCTCATACAGTTGCTGGTAAAACTCTGAAAAGCCCTTGTTCACTCCCTCTTGAGTATCAAGTATTTGCCCATTATCCCCTTTAATCGCCCTAATGGGTTGTCTGGGTGTCTCGCTTTTGTATAACCAGGCCAACAGCCTGCCAGGTATATCTCCTCCTGCATGCTGCCTTTCCACATATTTTCAATCATTCAGATTACACAATCTCTCCCAATATTCGCCACAGTCCTGTTGCAATTGGCTTATAGTTCTAGCCTCCTCAGGGGAATGCGCGTCTCTACGCATGATTGCCTCTAATTTCACCTCTGCCTCGTGTAACTCCTGTGTTATCCCTCTTTGTAGACTTCTGGATTTAGATATTGCTGCTCCCCTCACCACCACCTTAAATTCCTCCTACAGTGTGCCAGCTGATTCTCACTCCCGGTATTGTGTTCAAAGTATTCTACTATTTCCTTTTTCATGTCCTCTCTAAACACTGTATCCCTCAAGGCTTCAGCTCTAAGTCTCCACGTCGGGATTCGTGGTCTGGGTGGCGAATTCTGCCATCCTATAACCAGTGGTCTGAGAGGATTCTGGCTATGTATTCCGATCACGTCAGTTCCCCTGCCAACTCCGGAGCAGCAAACATATAGTCTAACCTCGTGTGTAGTTCCTGTGGGGCCGAATTGAGAGACTATTGCCTGTCTTGTGGGTGGTGTATCCTCCATACGTCTGCTAAATTAAAATACTTCAATAGGGTCCTCAGGCCTTTAGCTGCCAGGGTGGGCTTTATTATCTTCTCGTCAGATCTGTCCATTCCGGGGTCCAATGTACAGTGAAAGTCTCCCCCCCATATAACTGCTACCCCCCAATGTATGGACTGATCTTGCCATATAAGGTCCTGAAATAACCCACTGTATCTTGGTTCGGGGCATACGTATTGATGATACTCAGTTCTCTGTTCTCTACCAAGCCCCTTATCAGTACCATCCTCCAATCTGGTTCTATGGTAGATTGTAACAGTTGAAAGGGGACGTGTGGTGCTATCCACGTGATAATCCCTCTAGCGTACGCTGAGTATGTTGCCCCTATGGTGGTCCCTCTCCATTTCCTCCCCACCACTTACGGTTTTTCTCTTGTTAAGTGAGTGTCCTGTAATAAGGCAATATCAATTTTCTGTCTCTTTAGATACCTCATGACCTTATTTCTTTTTAAGTAACTATTGAGCCCCCTGACATTCCAGGTAGCTATTTTGAGGTCACCCATTCTATCCATACCCCATTCCTACCCAGTCCTCTTTAGTCTTCTGCTCCAAAAGCAGTGGTGTGTAAATGTAAGCTCGCTCCCTGAACAATAACCCCCTGTCAAACTCCCCAACTCCCCCCAGCCCCTCCTCCCTGCCCTTCCCCAAATCATAGCGCCTGCCTGCCCTTCCACTCACCTCCCAACCCCACCCCAACTGTTGCCCAGCTCCATCCCTGGATCTCAGGCTAACCCACATCTAGTCTTTTCCCGGCTACTGTCGGTACTTGGAACTCTGCAGGGGGACACCTCACTACTGGCGTCCCAACTAAACTACCTAATGGGGGTAGGAACATGTTCCTTTGTGCTCCTGCATTATTGTGACAGCCTGCTACACGCGTAGCATTGTAGGTTTGTAGTTAAGTATAACAAACGAAAGACTGCAGGGGTGTTCCCCGCAACACCCCGCTCACTATTCTGTGTGGTATAGTGAGCAGGGTTTTGCGGGGGACACCCCCGCAGCACACCGAAAATTAAAAAAAAGAAAAAAAACAGGGGCTGCGGTGGTGTCCCCCACAACACCCTGTTCACTATGCTTTAGAGTATAGTGAGCGGTGGTTGAGGGGGAAACCCCTGCAGCTCCCAAAACAGTAAAAAAAAGAAAAGAAAAAAAAAGAAAAGGACCCTGCGGCGCCGGTTCCCGATCACAGAAGTCAAAGGGAACTGGCGCCGCAGGGACAGTGCGTGAATAGAAGGTAAGTAGGGTTTGTTTATGTTGGGGGTGTGGGTGGGAGTGTGTTGAGGGTGTGGGTGGGGATTGTGTCATGGGTGTGTGGGTATGTAGGGGTATTGAACGTGTGTTCACATGGGAAATGCACAAACCTTTTGTGGTTCGTACATTTCACAAGTGACCTTTCTGGCAGCGGGAAAATCAGCCACAGTCGGATCACGTAGATCCCCGAGTATCTGCAAGTACAATCGACATTGATTAAATGTCTACCAGCACGACCTGGGTTCGACGTTTATGCTTATTACAATATCTCCCTTCTTGTGCAATGTTAATGTTCATGTCACCTTCACTCTCCCACAGCAATTAACCCACACATTCGACCGTTAAATGTTAAGTGCCGGCTCACTCATCCTGCCCTCTTTGCAATTGGCTATCCGTACTCCCTGGGCAGCCCACCGTGTCTAGCCATCCCGCTGCATCTTCGGGGGTTTCGAAGAACAGTGCCTTGTTTCTATGCAGCACTTTCAGCTCATAACAGCATGTACTTGTAGCCGGCCTCTCGCAATCGCCTCTTGACCGCCTGTCACTGCCCAAGGCTCCTTTCCCAGGGATCTCCTCACCTGGGTCTTTACTGTGGCTGAGTACCTTCTGCCTCCTTCTCCGATCCTTTGGAGGTTTCTCTTCTTCTTCTTCCTTCTTTATAGATCCTTTACCCTTCTTACGTTCAAAGAGATAGGGACGGTCTCCTCCCGAGGCCACTTTGACCGTTAATAGAACAAACAGTCAATTGAACCCTGGGGAGCCCGCTCCTTCAAACAGGGAAAAAGCCTGATTGGCAGAAAAAACCCTGTGTAGCTGCAGATGACGATGGCCGGTTGAAGGTCCAGAGGCAGGTAAGGACTTTCTACTATGATCTTGGTTGTATCTCCAAAGGCTAGCAGAGCTTTCTGGAGGAAGGAGCCCAGGAAGGAGAGGAAGGAAGAGTCGCTGTAGAGGACCTCCGCAATACACACGGAAGCTGGCCAGGAAGAGCAAGCATGGGAAAAGTACTCCCGGAGAAACAGGTAAGATCAGAGAGAACGAGAAGTCAGAACGAGGGAGAGCACAAGAGAGAATGAGAGAGAGAGAGTGAGAGAGCGCGAGTGAGTCTGAGTGAGAGAGAGTGAGAGAGCGCGAGTGAGTCTGAGTGAGAGAGAGTGAGAGAGCGCGAGTGAGTCTGAATGAGAGAGAATGAGAGAGAGGCCGAATGAGTTTGAGTGCGAGAGGGTGAGAGAGCGAGAGAACGGAAATGTAGTGAACGTTTCCCCGAGCGGGTGTGAGCCGAAAAGTCGGAACCCCGCCGCCAGGGAAGGCAGGTCTATGGCAGCTCGAAGCCGATAATAGAAGCAGCACTAGAGAAAGCCGGAAATAACACGTAAACAAAGTGATATGTAAGGAAGGCAATGGAAGCGAACCACAAACAGGCGAGAAGGAAAGGGCAGCAGCGTAAGTATATAGCAGCAAGGGGAAATGCTGAAAAACGGGAGGAATCCAAGGAAGGCACTGGTACGGATCAAAACGAAAGTCAGCAAAGCGAGTTGCAACGCGACTCGCGGGGGGGGCGTGGCTTCCCTATATGCCCGTATCAAAAAAAATGCTAGACCGCTAACAGACAAGCGGTAGAGTCCTAATAGCGCCTCCATCTTGCCCATAGCTCCCATGGCCGCATCATTGTGACACCGCCACATAGTTAATCCACTGCTTCTGCACCAGAAAGGTATAGTCCGGGTAGGCTGTAACTGTCACTGATGCTCTGCTTATCATCCCTCCTTTACGGAAGTGTTCAAGGATCTTCTCCCTATCCTTATAGTTTAAGATTTTGGTGATTATCAGTCAGGGGGGAGCCCCCGGTGGCAGGACTGGTTAGGACTCTATGCGCTCTCTCGACTGCAAACCCTTGGGTGAGTGCTCCTACGCCAATATCTTGCAACAACATGTTTTCATGATCTTCTCCCTATCCTTATAGTTTAAGATTTTGGTGATTATCAGTCAGGGGGGAGCCCCCGGTGGCAGGACTGGTTAGGACTCTATGCGCTCTCTCGACTGCAAACCCTTGGGTGAGTGCTCCTACGCCAATATCTTGCAACAACATGTTTTCTATATAGTCTGTCGGTCCCGGCCCTCTTCCCCTTCCGGTAGTCCCACCACGCGTATGGTGTTTCGTTGCGCCCGCCACTCTGCCTCCTCTGCGTGGTGTTCTAGGTTGCAAACCTGTTGTTGTAGCACAGCTACCCATTTGGCATTGGCCACGCTAGTGTCAGTGTTGACCTTCACAGTACTCTCGAGGCCGCTAGTGCGCTCTGCCAGGTCCCGTACGTCTTGGCACAGGAGATTGACATCTATGCTGACTGCATCAATCCTGATGTCCAGTGAGGATTTCAATTCCGCCATGGCCGCATCGAGCTTGCTCCCCCATGAGGACTTTTACTCTGCGATAGCATCCAGGATTTGCTGGTCGCTCCTCATTGGGAACGTCCTTCCTCGCACGTCTCCACCAGCGTTTGTGGCACCTCCGGGTGATTGAGCCGGTTTTGTGAAGATGTCCATTGTGGGTTGTTTTGCTTTGGTCATGCTTTCCTTGGATGCCACCTTCTATTGTATGTATAGCCTATCAGCTGTCCTCCGCTTCATTGGTACGGCCTTTGGAGGTCACAACATCCGGCCACTGTTGTAATTCGACAAGCGTGAGGCTCATCAGAGTGTACCAATATAATCTGCAACCGCCTCAATTAGTGGTCTCCTCTTCTTCTCCTCTGCTTGCCTCTGTTTGTCCTGGTGTGGATTTGTGGTTGTCAGTTCCTTGAGCAGTCTCCCGGGTCACCCCGCTCAGTCTCACATTTGAGGCTTCTGTCTGCAATCCTCGAGAACTCCTCTCTACATTGACTCTTAGGTATTGTGCCCTCTCCCCTGAGGGCCCTACTGGTGAGGTCTTGTGCGTCTGGGTGTGCTCTGGTGGCTCATACACAATGACTGTTCAACTATTGCTGGGAGTGTCTTACTTTGATATCCCGCACGTTCCGTTCACACTATATACAGATGGTCCATTGGCTCTGTATATTGTACTCATGTGGCTCCGCTCAGGCCAGTGTCATCATACCATGGAGCACGAGCCAGTGGGTATGGCACAAGAGGTCAAATCGCTCTACCTCTGGGAACTTTTACAGTGCCTCCCCGGTGTCTCAGGCGCCTCCTGATCACATCAATGTCTGTCTGCAGTCCGGAGTCACTGGTTGCAGTAATTCTCAATGGCGCATTAACTCCTTATCGTACTCAGGTCTCGCCGTAGCAATCCAGGGCTACCCGCTCCTCAATACAGCCGCATCACTATTGGATAATTACATTTGGGCCCAGCGTCAGTTCTTTGCAGCCCTAGTGTTTGTAATGTTGCGTTGGTTGCCTGGGGCACTTTACGTGTCTTTTATTTTCCTTTTCACCTCACCTCTTGTTACGTGGCTCTGAATCTTCTCATGGATCACCAACTCTGGTGTTATTACAGCACCAAATTCATATGTACACAGACAGCATATGGGCGATCCGCGGCCTCCCCGTTTCTAGGGGCCTTCTATTGTGCATGTACGTCTATTATGCCAGTTGGCGCTGGCCAGCTGTTTGTGTGCTTGTTCGTGCCAGCATGTCGGGCTCCCATGCCCTCTGTCCCTGCAGCGGTGTAAGGTCAGATTCGGTGTTAGGGCTCTCTGGTGCAGCGTTCACTGGCATGCCGCGATGACTTCTTCTCCGGCCACACTCTATAAAAGTTTGGCTGCCTCCTGCAATAGTGTATCATCCCGGTGTTGTGCAACAACGTAGCACCACATTACTCGAGTCTGGAGGGCTCGCCAGATCTAGATGTTCCCTGCTACAGACACGCTGTGGCTCTACAGCGGGTTCGCCCGTCTTGCTGTGCAGTGCACTGCGGGCACTGCCCCTGCCCAGCTTCTCATCCCAGTGACTCCCTTTGTTCACGGGGCGTCTGCCTTTTTGACTTTGTCTTCATAGGTCCGATCTTGCAATCAAAGTCTCATAACTTTTGTTCCGCCTTGCCGTTTCACTCAGCTGGAAGCTTATTGCAAGCCTCTCACGTTCTGACAGCAGCTAGTCTGTCCATATGCCTTCTCAGTCATCTTTGGTCGTCATGTGCCTCAATGATCATTGAAGGATGGTCAGGAGCCCACGGGAAACACAGCCTATTCCATGGCTGTTAAGCCACGTCCCCTTCTGCTGAAGGCTTGATAAGAATATATAAAGGGAGTTTCGTCCTGTGTGCAATTTACGGACTTGAGACATCCCTATTTACCCAGAATAAAATGCTAGTGGCAGCTTCTATATAGAAATGTTGTCTGAAAAATGTTATTCTAACTCTGTTTGTGAATATTGCTAATTTGCTGGATCTGGTCTCTTTGTCTATGGTCCTGGGAGAGTGATTGAAGGATGTCACTTCCTTCTTTGAAGATATTGGATATGTATTGCAGCAGAACATCAATTATTTTGCACTAGCAGATAAAATGATTAAGAAGAATGCTAAGATATCGGACAGAAACAATACCCTACTCAAATTAGGTATGAAATCTAAATATGCATTGAATATAAAACAAGGCTTTCCTACGAATGCTCCATTTTGCACTATGGAAAAGTAAGAAGATTTATCATGCAGCTACGATTAGATTTGCCTCCCACTAAATTAGGTGTTTGGAAAACAATTCCATATCGGGAGCATTCATGCCATATCTGTAATATGGAAATAGAAACACCAAGATATCTGCTGACTGGCTGTAATAACGTCATGGAATTGTATATAAAAGGGTACCATAGTCTTCGCTATAAACTGGATAATTTCCATACAGACCAATCCTGGGCTATATTCAGCTAATAGTCTGACTTCTAATTTTACGATTTACTACATCTGTTTAGAAATAATAAGTTTACTGAATGGAAATTCCATGATATAAGATATTATTTTTCTTTTAAGGTTTTACTGCAGTGAACTGGCAATAGTATTGATGTTTGTATGCTATGATAATGAGATGATTTTATAATTTTACCATGAGTTTTGAAATGTGTAAAGTTGGTAGTTTTAATGGTTTGTAATTTACACATTTTATACATTTTGTAATATAGTGTTAACAGGTTTATTTAACCATAAAACACTTTAATAAAATATAAATGTATTTATAGAGTAGTTTCTTATTGCCCCCAGTGGCAGAATGCCCTAATTTACAAAAGGGAAACAAGCATGTTTTTTAATATTTGTATACACTGTTGCAGAAAAGATAAGATTTTGAGGTGAGTATTTTCCTCATTACTTTTGGAAGTTGGGAGTAAAGGGGAGTTTAAGGGAATAAAAAAAGTAATTTCCATTGTCTGCTGTGCTATTTTTAGACAAGTAAAAATGCATTTACATTTTAAAAACAAATGTATGTTTGATGTAACACATATTTCCTTTGCCCAGTAATTAGCATACATTAAATGCTTTTTAAAAATGTTTTAATTTAAAGGCCAGGTTCTGAACACATAACACAATAGTCGAGCTCCTCTGCGAGGCCTGTGCTACTGATGCATGTGGTCTGACACATCAACACAGCTGTGCAGTTGGCAATAAGGGGCAGACACCTGCCGATCACTCACTCCCAGTTGTATTCGTTTGGAGAAGTTTCATAATTTGATGGTGTAAAACATACAAGTACACGGCTTATGTGGAAGGCTGCTTGTAGGTCTATATTTGAAACTGCTTCACACTGGAATAGACGGCCTTCTGAGATCGAATGGGTCCAGGCGCACATCCATCATTAAATCCCTGCTGAAATACTAACCTACTGTATGATCTAGAGGCATGTCTCTACAGCAGACACATATCACAACATCACTGGCATCCAATTTTAGAGATAGGATGTGGCAAACTGCTCTGCACCCCTCCCCAGCCCCAGACAGGATGTTCTAGTATGCAGTGAAACTTCCTGGAACCTGCGTAACTAAGCATTTTTTGCTTTTTAAAAATGTTTGATTTCCTGTAATTTGTGGGTGCGGGGTCTTTGCACTTTGCTCTGTTTTAAAGTACAGTACAGCTATGTTGTGCTACTCCTGTTTTGTTCTGGCTTACATTTGTGCAGGTATATTTTCTTTTGTGGTTTCAGTGCATTCATTGTGGTCCGCAAAGTTCTTTTGGGTTTCTGACTGCTGTTAACATGCTTTCATTCGCGTTTGTGAATGTGCGCTTCATGCCCAATTCATGGAAAAGTGCACATTTATCCCGCAAAGGCCGCGTGCCAAGATCGACACTGCGTGAAGAATAGAAAATACGTTCTCAACGTATTCATGGAATTGTATGTGCAAAGTAACCGTATACGCAAGTCGTGGCTGGAATGCCCCCTCGCGAAGCAAAAACAGACAAAACAGCTACCTTTGCATGTTCCTCCAACTGCAAATAAATGGACCCTTCAAACAGTGCGTGGGGTCCCCTGCAAGCAGTCCTGCATCTCGGGGACCCTGCACGGGGTTCCTCGTAACTGTTATCGGCACACCAACAACATGCATACGATTTATTGTAACTCGGATAAAACTTGGAAAATCTGCCTGTGAACCCACGTAAACTGTTCCTGCACCCTGCTTCACTGCCTACGCGCACCACTGAGTTAGATCAGAACCCACGACAGGGTACACACACCCCTAAATCCGACACCCAATTTTACCTCTGCACTTTGAGTGATATGCTCAAGTGCCTGTATGCTTGCCTTCCGGGGGTGGATAGTATGAGGGCTGTGCGGGGCCATTTCCCAGCCGAGAGGTTGTGTGGTATGATCCATGAATACGTATCGTTCCGCGCAAAACTGGGCGTTAGATGGACTGCCTGCGGGCCGTCCCTCGTAAAGCCCACATTTTCCCTTGTTCTTCCTCATTTTCCACATTCTGCCCCTTATTCAGCCCTCTGCACAAGCCACACTCTGTGTGGTGTCTTGCACAAGACACTCAGCCTCTCGCAGTGACGTGCGGAACCTGGGCGAAGTCCGCGCAAAGTACGAAAATATCCTCTGCAGTCGATTCCATGAATCGACAAACGGAATTTTGCGCACGGTTTAGTCCCTATTTTCCACACAGATAATTCCATGAATCGGGCCCTTAGTGTGCAACTTGTCATTGCTGAAAATTCAACACATTCCGTGAGCTGCCAATTCTGCAAAATGTAAGGTTCCACTCTGCATGCTGGGACTCACTTTCCCTTTATTATAATATGAGACAAGCATTAGCAAAGCCAGCATTTTGGGCTTTTGTGTATGGTATGATATGATATGTTTGTTTAGTTATTTAGCGCCTATACACGATGTGTTTCAAAGTGCTTCAAGGTAAGGGAGGAAACAAGGGAAAATACAATGGGCCTCATTACAAGTTAGATAGTGCTGGGGGGAGGTGAAAAAAAACAAGTAAGGGGAGGAGGAGGAGACAGACAAGCTTGCTATCATACTAGGTCCAGGGAAAATTCTGATAGAATAAGCGCATAGAAAAAAGTAAGTGGTGGAGATGGAAAAAGGGAGAAAGGGAGAGGAGGAGAGACCAGAGAGTAAGCAGTCAAAAAGAGTGTAGAAGCAAGAGGGGAGAGCAAATACAATTGCAGAAGTCAGTAGTAAAACATGATTTTGCAAGCCTGGATACAAGATGAAGATGGGAACAATGAAGTCCATAAAAGTAAAATCCAGCATTGGCCACAAGTTGGTGATGGTGAAACCAGAAGGTATCAGGACAGACTCCTGCAGAAGTAGGCTGGTGGGGGTAGACGAATCAAGCAAAACAGGCAACACCTGTGTGTGAGAAGGGGAGGGGGGCAAAAGGGAACATCACGGGGGGACCAGAGGGGTGGGAATGGCATGTAGGGACAGAGGGAGTAAACAAATGTTGGTGCATGCTTACCTGCTGTCGGAACAGGGGTTCGGGCCCTAGATCCTCCTGGTCCGAACAGGTCCAAACGGGAATTGCCCTTTTCTTTGTCTGCCCTTTGCTTCGGACGCCCAGACGAGAGACGCCCTTGATCTAAGAGTTAAGAGCAGGAAGGAAGGGGAAGGGCTAAGAAGGTGGGCAGGGCTTAGGCCAGGTGACCAAGATCCACTTGCACCGGCTCCCCATCTGCAAAGGAAGAGGCTGGTGGGCTCCTTACATAGGGAAAAAGAGTGGCAACCAGGAAGGCACCAGGTGGGCGGGGGCTTGCTAAGTGGGGAAAAAGAGTGCAACCAGGAAGGCACCAGGGGGGCGGGGCTTAGGCCAGGTGACCAAGATCCACTTGCACCGCAACCAGGAAGGCACCAGGTGGGCAGGGCTTAGGCCAGGTGACCAAGATCCACTTGCACCTGCTCCCCATCTGCAAAGGAAAAGAGACTGGAGCACTCTGACATGGAGTAAGCGTTTGCCAGGTACTGCAATGATGGTCCTACCTGGCCATAAAATGGCAAGAAGTGGAAAACTGTGATTACCTGTGGAGGGGATAGCAGTGCTTGGCAATGCCTATTTAATGCCTATAAAGAAGACACAACAGTTGGCTTTGTCAATGCTTGTTTTTACCTGGTCTTAAACGCTTGTAACAGATATAAATCTAGTAGCTGAAGGTACACTTGTTTAAGACATTTTTATTAGACCAGTAGTGCCTTTATAGCTGCAATAACCCATTAACTAGCAGCAGAGCGCTTAGAAATACCACTGGCGGGACAATGTTTGCTGCTAATGCTTGATAGATAGAGCTTGCTCAAGTAGATCTGAGGCGGCTTAGTTTTGTGTGGGAAATGGCAGGTTAATGGATGGCAATGGTCAGATGGATTAGCATGGCACTGGGCAGCCAATTATGGTTAAATAACCCAATAATACCCACTAGCTGTGTACCCCTCCTCATATGTCACATGTTATAGGTGGCACTAAAGCACACTCAAATATCCAAAGCTAAAAGAACCAAGAAATGCCACATGCATAAACCTTATAGGGTAATACAGACATGGACCCCTTGGTCACTGTACTTAGAGAGGCACATATTCAACTCACTGATGAGGCCCAACAAAGCCAAAATACGAATCTGGGGTTGGTGTTGGTACTCTTGTTCAGAATAGAATTTCCTAGCAAATCGGTGCTGGACCTTCCTGGTGGGTGCGACCAGACTGACATGTAAATGGATATTTCTTGTGCTCTGAAAAGTAAGGTGGGATAAAACGTGGTTGTGGGCCCTACCGAGCTGGAACCTACCCATAAAACCGGTTATTTGGCTGTGTTTGTTCTTTGTACAGATCTTTATACAAATGTACTAAACGTAGGCCTGGTTCATGGAATTTATTATGTGGAAAATCGGAACTGTGCGTGCCATTCTGCGTGCAAAATCTCATTCATCGATTCATGGAATGGACTGTGCAGGACTTTGCCGGGATTGCAGGGAGTTCGCGCTGGGCTGGCATGGCTTTGCGATTTATCAAGCAGGTTGGGCCTACGCAGAGATCTAAATAGGGGACGGAACATGCAAAATGAGGAAGAACAAGGGAAAATGTGGGCGTTCCGGCAGACGGGCCACGTGTTTTAATCACACGCCTACAACTGCGCAGAACAAATCATATTCATCGATCTGACCACGCATCCTCACATCGGGGAAATGACCAAGGAAAGCTCCCGATCTAACTGCCACTCGAAGGCAGGCATACAGACAGTTACCTATAGGAATGAACGCACAGAGGTGAGCTTGCATGTTGGATTACAATCGAAATAGGGGTGCGCGTATGAAGACTAGTGGGGTGCAGGCATGGATTACAGATGTTCAAACGCAGATCGACCATGAATTTACTCGAGTTATGGAACATGGCACGCATGTTGTGAGGGTGCTGAAAACAGTTATGGGGGATGCTATGCAGTGTCGCAGGGTAGCTGGGTTGGGTGCAGGGGACACCACGCAGGATTACAGGGGTGCATGAGTGCGTGCCCGACGACCACGCACAAGTAGGTATTAGTGGCTACATTTGCTTTGCGGGGGGGGCATATCAGGCGCATTCTGGCCATGACTTGCTCAAAGGGTTACTTTGCGTGATAGATCCCATGAATACGCTCACAAAGACTTCTGCATGCACGAATCCGCAAAGCAATGCTCGCCACGCGAACTTTGCAGGATCTACACACACTTTTCCATGAATGGGGCTCTTAGTCTGTGGAAGAAAAAATGGATAAACAAAGCAGTGGTGTAATATGGTGCAGATGAGTAGTAACCAAAAGTTGTGCACCTGGCAGAATAATTTATACAAACTGGCTCTGGTATCCAACTACATTTCCTATGCTGGGGAAAGTGCTTGGTTGATAGGCGCCTATTCTGCAGAGCTCTGTTGACTGATTGGGTGATTGGGTATTTATAATGCGCCTATTAACAAGTGTTTCACATAGTTGCATATTAGGGAGAATTCTTTGTTTAGGCTGAATTTCCTAACCTAGTGAGTCCCCCAGCAGCTTTGCTGGATCTCTGGAGTTTTTTTTTCATCCTGCCAAGAGTGAGACTCTTTTCCTCCCACTCTTGGACATGAATGTGGTTGATTCCTTTGAATGTCTGTGTTCTATGGGCTATGGGGTCTTTTACTCCATAGGGCCTCATGTGTTTTGCTATGTGTGTTACACCGCACCCTCCGTGCCGTAACACTGGGGTGTCCCAGATGACCCCCACCATAGACTCCATACCCTGGGACTGACTACTGTCTCCCAGGGCATGTAAAGTCACCATTGGCTTTACTAGACCTAAATTTACTAACAGAACTAGTACAAACCATCCTATTGTGGACGTACTGGTAGGGGTAAATCGATTACCCCTGGGTCTGTTGTTCGAGGGGGCACTGTCCCATCCCCCCTCATCGAGTTTTGGCTGGTGGCAGTGTATACTACTTTTTATATTCGACCACGAATATATTCCTATGGGATTCTTCCCATTGTTGGAGGCTAATACTTTTTCACGTTAGTCTCTAACATACCGCCGGTTTATTTGTCTTAAATAAATCCACCGGTTGGTATTTTCTGCCAGAACTCGGTTTTTAAAATGGCGTATGTGTTCGCCTCTGTAACTCCGAACCAAAAGTTGAGCCCTTTGTTCCACTTTTGGCGGGCTTCTGCACAGAATCCCTCCAGAGAGGTGCCATTCTGTCTGGGTACCACAGGGGTGTGGGAGGGGGTTTAGGCACCCTGGACTGAGTTGCCTTGCCAACTCAAGTCACACTCTGGTGTGATTGGCCCAAGTGGTGAGCCGTCCCGCTCACCACTTAGCGTGTTTGATTGACAGCTAGGCTGAATGAATGGGGGTTTTCTGCATAAAAGCAGGGCTTTTGGGACTGGATCTTCAGAAGTCGCCACAGGACCTAAGAATCCGACGAGGGTAAAGCTGAGCCGACCTGCAATGACGACACCTCCGGTGGAGCCCTGGTGAACCGACTCACCACTTCCCAACGACAGAGGAGATCTCCCTGCCGGAGAGTCTTCTTCCCCTGACTGGTGGGAACAACCAGTCCCTTTGCTTTTTCTTCGCTTCCAGGACGTCTAGTGGTCGAATTGCCCGTGCTGAGCACCCCGGCAACCGGATAGCCATTAACCGCTGTACCGCGACCAAAAGGTGGTGCCTTGTGACGGAGCACTCCGCGGCTGGTCTCTTCCCTGGTGGTGCAACGATCTTCAACTTTTCTTCGATGGCGAGATCCTCTCATCTTCTGGCAAAGCCCCGACTTGCATCCACCACCAGGAACTGCCCCCGCTGGAGCTGTCTCTTCGCTTACAAGGTACTGTGTCCGCCTGGCTTCCCTTGTGACGGTTAGCGTGAGGTGTCTTAAAACCTTACCTTTCCATTGGGTCGCCTCCAGACCTTCTTAACTTTCGTTCTGAAACTGGTCCAATCTTTCTGTGACTTTTTGCTACAAAGACGTGAAGTGCATTTCCACTGTGATACTTTTGGGACATACAGCCTTGCCTCTCTCCGAGTGGGCCTGGCCTCTGAACTTTGTGATCTACAGTAGACCCTGCCTTGCTTGCCTTGCATTTGCTTCGTAAAAGTGTTGGTACTGAGTTGGTTTCATACCCTGCCTTTTCTCTCCCTGTCTAACGAATATTAGAGTGCCATCTAGGTTAAAGCATTCACCTCTGTCTGCAAATAAGTGCTGCCGTTGAACCTAGACATGTCGAAATATTGTTAGGGGATTGATATACTTATAGTAATTGTGATTGAAGTTGTTTGCCGTATTAGTGCCAGTGTGTTTTTCATAGATGTGTTTTTAAATAAATAATTATATATCTTTACACCCAACCTCTGATCCGTGTCTACTTGTTCTACTGTGTAAGTTGCCCTATCTTGTATACTCCAAATACTGCCTAACTCATCTTGAGAGAAGTCTGACTGCTCAGCAACAGCTAGCAGGTAAATCTGGGTGGTGCAGACTGCTACCAATTGGGTTTACTGCTAACTCCTGTAGACTTAAACTTTTTGCAGTGGTCCCAGAGGGAACTGCACAGGTTTCTGCCTAACACTGGTGTACAGCGGTGGGATTTTGTATCGAGTATACAGTTTAGAGTGCTTTTCAACACTTTAGGATAACTAACCACAAAGCTTAGCACTAAAAATAAACTTTCAAAAAACATGTCTACTATGGAAGTTTACAGTCAAGAGTCCTTGTCAGGTGAAAATACTGAGAGTTTGAGAGCTCTCTGTAGACAAGAGAATCTTTCTGTAAGAGGCAAGAAAGTAGAACTTATAGCGAGATTGCTGGAAAACCAAAGTCTGGGTACTGGTTCAGAGGAACCAACTTCCCCAGCAAATGTAGAAAACAGTGATGGTATTTATCTGAATCAAAGTATTGATAATGAGTCAGAAGAGGAAAGTGAACCTAATGAAGTTAGCCACTCTGAGCCTATATCTGCCTTACCTACTGTACCTACTGGGCCCATACCAGGTCCCACATGCAATCCTGCTTATTTTGGACTTGAAAAAATGAAGCTCGATTTAGAGTACAAATATTTGTTAGCTCAATCTGAAGGAAACCAAGAGCTAGAGTTCCGAAGAATGAATGCCCAGGCTGAGCAGAAGCAAGCTGAGTTAAGACTCAGAGAAATAGAGCTTAATCATGAGTTAGAAATGAAAAAGTTGTCTGTGGAAAATGCTTCTCTCTCCTCTGGTTCCTCTAGAAGTTCCAGTCCCAAAAGACCCCGGATGCCTAAGGAATTAGTGGGTATATATGAACCTAGATTGGATGTGTTGGATTGGTTGAACATGTTTGAGTATAATCATGGGCTCCAGGACATCACAGGGAATGAGTTACTTCCCTGGTTGTTCTCTAGGCGTCCCCCTGTTGCAACTGATGTGGTAATGGAGTTGGGGGAGGAGGATAGGAGAGAGTATGCAAGTGTGAAACTAGCTTTGATAGCTAGATTTGGGAAGACCCCTTCCCAGTATCTTAAGAGGTTTAGAACCCTCAAAAAGCATGATGGTACTCCTTGGGCTACCTGGGTGAGTGAAGGGTTGAAAAACCTAGAGGGATGGATTAAGGGTTACAAGGTGAACACTTATGAGGGTATGAAGAATCTTTTTATGTTGGAGTCTATTTATGATGCCTGTTCTCCTGAGCTCAGACAGCACTTGGCTGATTCGAAGGAATTGGATTCCAGGAAGCTAGCTAAGGCTGCTGACTTGTGGGTTGCCAACAGGGCTACTCATATGGATTCTGGGGCAACTCAGAAAAAGGATGAGGGAAAACAGCCTAAAAAAGACTCAAAAGAGAATTCTAATAACTCAAATTCCAAAGAGGGCCCCAAACAAAACCATGAGGGTAAGCCACAAGGAAACCCGCAGCAGAATAGTGTACCGTCTGGTGCCAAACCAGAGGGAGGTCAGAACAAGCCACCATTCCAGAAAGCATTCGGTAAATGCTTTATTTGTGGCTCTACTGACCATGCGAAAGGAGATCCCAGATGCAAGGGTAAACCTTTAGGGGTCCAGCTTGTCTCCTTAGCCTTTGCTCCAGAGAAGGAAGTCCAAATGGCAAGTGGAAACTTTCTACTGCTGGCTGATGAACCCATGGGAGTCTCAGCCAGTGTTTCTTTAGTGTCTCTGGGTTTGTGGGAACAACAGAATTTAGATGTCTATAATTCTATCCCAGATAATACTAAAGAGTATTATTTGGACAATGTCCAGGTGAATGGTCAGGAGACTCCTGCCATTAGGGACACTGGGGCCAGCATAACTGTGGTGGATAAATCTTTTTTTCAGGCTGAGGATGTTGCTAAGGCACCCAGACGCCTCACCAAGTTAGATGGAGGGCCTGTGCAGATGCTTCACCAATTACCAGTTCTCATCCAGTGTAATGACATGACTGTGAAGATACCTGTCAGCATACAGAGTGAGGTACCAGGACGAGTTCTGTTGGGTAACGATTTAAAAACTCTCAGAGTTGTGTCTCATACCCCCAGACCTCCTACTAAACGGTTACAGGAGCTAACCAGACCTGCAAGGGAGAGAACCATGAGAGGTACTCCCGAGTAGATGATGAAGAAGGATATCACTCCTGCTCCACTGGATTTGTCAGCTGCTGTCTCCAAGAAATCAGAAGCGAAAGGGAAACCTAAAACTTCTATACCGAAACCAGCAGCCAGCACTTCAGTGCAGCCAACAAGGACTTCCCCTCAGTTGTCCAAAGTTACACCCGTAACTCCCCCTCCAGCTGAGGCTGAGAGGGTGGTACAACCCTGTGTGGTAGAATTAGACTCTGAGGAAGAGCTAATGGAAGGCCAGGAACTCATTGGAGATCTGGATCCTGTTGACCATCCTGAGCTGCAGTCTTTACTGGCAGAAGGTGGACCCAACAGGGCGGACTTCAGTAGAGGACAGAGAGAATGTCCAACTCTGGAAGGTCTTTGCCACCAGGCAGAAGCTCAGGCTGAAGGGCAAGAGCCTGGGAAATACAGGTTGCACCGGGAAGATGGCCTCTTCTACAGTGAACCGACCGAGTCTGAACCTGGAGACTACAAACGACTTGTAGTACCCCAAGAGAACAGACAACAGTTCTTGCAGTTAGCCCACAAGATTCCTTTGGCTGGTCGCTTGAGTTTCAAGAAGACTAAGGAAAGGCTCTCGCTCTACTTCTATTGGCCAAAGATGGGGGGCGAAGTAGAAAAACACTGCAGGAGCTGCCACACTTGCCAGACCTCTGGTAAGGTCGGTTCCAAGAATGTGGCACCTTTAGTGCCTCCCCCAGTTGTGGGAGTCCCATTTGAGAGAGTAGGGATTGACATTGTTGGTCCCCTTGATCCTCCAACCTCCTCAGGCAACGGGTTTATACTTGTTGTAGTAGACCATGCTACTAGGTATCCTGAGGCAATTCCTATGAGGACTGTTACAGCTCCGGCTGTGGCTAAGGCCCTCCTTGGTATTTTTACCAGGGTCGGGTTGCCTAAGGAAGTAATCTCTGACAGGGGGTCAAACATTATGTCCCACTACATGAAAGCCATGTAGAAAACCTGTGGAGTTACTTACAAGTTCTCAACAGCTTACCACCCACAAACCAATGGGTTGGTAGAAAGGTTCAACCGAACCATGAAGAGCATGATAGGTGCTTTAGAAGAACCCCTTAAATGGAAGTGGGACCTTCTACTGCCATGCCTTCTCTTTGCTTATAGAGAAGTCCCTCAGGAGGGAGTAGGTTATTCTCCCTTTGAGCTCCTCTATGGTCATCCCGTCATAGGTCCATTGGCCCTGATTAAGGAGGGGTTGGAGAGTGCTCCTTCCCCCAAGCCAGTCAGAGTGACTGACTACGTGATAGGTCTCCGGAGGAGAATGCCGTACATGATGACAGAAGCAAGTGCTAACTTGAAAGCTGGACAAGCATTGATCAAACACTGGCATGATCAAAAGGCTAACATGGTTGAGTTCACTAAAGACCAGCTAGTTCTCGTTATGATCCCAACAAGGCAGAGGGCCTTGCAAGACAAATGGATGGGACCCTTCAGAGTTGTGGGTAAACTCGGAGAGGTCAACTATCTGGTGAACTTGGGCAATCCCAAGGAGGCTCCGACAGTCTTCCACACCAACAGACTCAAAGCGTATGTCTCGAGACCTGATGTAGGAGCGTTGCTTCTAGCATCATCAGAGGAAGAAGAAGAGAGTGAAGCTCTTCCGGATCTCCTCAGAGGCTTACCTTTAGACGAAAAAATTAAAGGAGTAAATCTCTCTTCAAATCTGACACCTGAGCAACAAGAAGAGTGCAAATCTATGTTGAATCAGTTTGCCTCTCTGTTCTCACTTTCACCAGGCTTGACCCCTTTGGGCCAGCATGACATACTCACTGGTGACTGTCTGCCAGTCAAAAGCAGAGGATACAGAATGTGAGAAAATGTAAGAACCCACATCAAAGGTGAGTTCAGCAAGATGCTTGATCTCGGGGTAATAGAGCCCTCTACTAGTCCATGGTCTAGCCCAGTTGTGTTAGTACCAAAGGTAGGATCTAAAGAACTTAGATTCTGCGTGGATTATAGAGCTCTTAATGCAGTCACCAAGACTGATGCCCACCCTTTGCCAAGAACAGATGAGTTGGTGGATAGACTTGCTTCAGCCAAGTTCCTCAGCACATTTGACTTGACGTCAGGCTATTGGCAAATAGCCCTGACAGACCATGCCAAGGAGAAAACTGCATTTTCTACCCCAGTTGGTTTATACCAGTTTAAGGTAATGCCCTTTGGATTGAAAAATGCACCTGCTACATTTCAACGGATGGTAAACCAGCTTCTGAATGGGATGGAGGACTTCTGCATGGCACACTTGGATGACATAGTAGTGTTCAGCAATTCCTGGGAAGAAAATGTAACCCACCTAAGAGATGTTTTGCAGGCTCTTGGACGAGCCAATCTGACCATAAAGGCGAGTAAATGCCAAATTGGACAGAGTAAGGTAGTCTATCTTGGACATGAGGTAGGAGGTGGAGAAATAAGGCCTTTGCTCAGTAAGATTGAAGCTGTGCAAAATTGGACAACACCTACTACTCAGACCCAGGTGAGAGCCTTCTTAGGTCTCACTGGGTATTACAGGAATTTCATTGAGCACTATGGGACCATTGCTTCTCCTCTGAATGTCATCTCCTCTCCAAAATTCCCTAAAAAGGTTAGATGGAACGAGGAGTGCAATCAGGCCTTTTAAAACCTGAAAAAGGCTCTTTGCCAAGCCCCAGTACTCAGAGCTCCTGATTACCACCAAACTTTCATTGTGCAGACAGATGCTTCAAATGTAGGAATAGGTGCAGTACTCAGTCAACTGGATGGGAAAGGAAGGGAGCACCCCGTTTGCTTCATCAGCCGCAAGCTGAAGGATCCTGAAACAAGGTGGGCAACAATCGAGAGAGAGTGCTTTGCTATCGTGTGGGCTCTGAAGAAGTTTAGGCCATACTTGTATGGTTCTACTTTTGTCATTCAGACTGACCACCAACCCTTGAGATGGTTAATGCAAATGAAAGGGGAAAACCCAAAACTACTGAGATGGTCAATCTGCCTGCAAGGGTTTGATTTCATCATTGAGCACAGGTCAGGGTGTCACCACCAAAATGCTGATGGACTCTCTAGGATGTATGTCATCGACTAGAGGTATGAGATTCATCCTGGAGTGGATTAAATCCTCCTGTCCCTTAGTCTGGGGGGGTGAGTGTTAGGGAGAATTCTCTGTTTAGGCTGAATTTCCTAACCTAGTGAGTCCCTCAGCAGCTTTGCTGGATCTCTGGAGTTTGTTTTTTTCATCCTGCCAAGAGTGAGACTCTTTTTTCCTCCCACTCTTGGACATGAATGTGGTTGATTCCTTTGAATGTCAATGTGTTCTATGGGCTATGGGTTTTTTTACTCCATAGGGCCTCATCTGTTTTGCTATGTGTGTTACACCGCACCCTCCGTGCCGTAACACTCGGGTGTCCTAGAGGATCCCCACCATAGACTCCATACCCTGGGACGGACTACTGTCTCCCAGGGCATGTAAAGTCACCATTGGCATTACTAGACCTAAATTTACTAACAGAACTAGTACAAACCATCCTATTGTGGACGTACTGGTAGGGGTAATTCGATTACCCCTGGGTCTGTTGTTCGAGGGGGCACTGTCCCGTCCCCCCTCGTCCAGTTTTGGCTGGTGGCAGTGGATACTACTTTTTATATTCGACCGCAAATATATTCCTATGGGATTCTTCCCATTGTTGGAGGCTAATACTTTTTCACGTTAGTCTCTAACATACCGCCGGTTTATTTATCTTAAATAAATCCACCGGTTGGTATTTTCTGCCAGAACTCGGTTTTTAAAATGGCGTATGTGTTCGCCTCTGTAACTCCGAACCAAAGGTTGAGCCCTTTGTTCCACTTTTGGCGGGCTTCTGCACAGAAGCCCTCCAGAGTGGTGCCATTCTGTCTGGGTACCACAGGGGCTGTGGGAGGGGGTTTAGGCACCCTGGAACGAGTTGCCTTGCCAACTCAAGTCGCACTCTGGTGTGATTGGCCCAAGTGGTGAGCCGCCCCGCTCACCACTTAGCGTGTTTGATTGACAGCTAGGCTGAATGAATGGGGGTTTTCTACATAAAAGCAGGGCTTTTGGGACTGGATCTTCAGAAGTCGCCACAGGACCTAAGAATCCGACGAGGGTAAAGCTGAGCCGACATGCAACGACGACACCTCCGGTGGAGCCCTGCTGAACCGACTCACCACTTCCCAACGACAGAGGGGATCTCCCTGCCGGAGAGTCTTCTTCCCCTAACTTTGCTTTTTCTTCGCTTCCAGGACGTCTAGTGGTCGAATTGCCTGTGCTGAGCACCCCCGCAACCGGATAGCCACTAACCGCTGTACCACGACCAAAAGGTGGTGCCTTGTGATGGAGCACTCCGCGGCTGGTCTCTTCCCTGGTGGTGCAACGATCCTCAACTTTTCTTCGACGACGAGATCCTCTCATCTTCTGGCAAAGCCCCGACTTGCATCCACCACCAAGAACAACTGCCCCCTCCGGAGCTGTCTCTTCGCTTACAAGGTACTGTGTCCGCCTGGCTTCCCTTGTGATGGTTAGTGTGAGGTGTCTTAAACCCTTACCTTTCCATTGGGTCACCTCCAGACCTTCTTAACTTTCATTCTGAAACTGGTCCAACCTTTCTGTGACATTTTGCTACAAAGACGTGAAGTGCATTTCGGTTACCAGTCATTTGGTCAAAAAAAAGGTCGACAGGACAAATGGTCGACACCATTTGGTCGAAAGACAAATGGTCAATTTTTTTTATTTTTTGTATTTTTTGTATTTTCACTTTTTTTTTTTTTTTTTTTGTGGGGGGGGGTTTCCCCCCCAACCCCTTTTTTTTCTAAAAAAACCCTTTTTCCCTAAATGAAAACCAAAAAAATGTATGTATAAATAAAAAAAAAATGTGACCATTTAGCTTTCGACCAAATTCTGTCGACCATTTGTCTTTCGACCAAATGTCTTTCGACCAAATGACTGGACAGCGTGCATTTCCACTGTGATACTTTTGGGACATACAGCCTTGCCCCTCTCCGAGTGGGCCTGGCCTCTGAACTTTGTGATCTACAGTAGACCCTGCCTTGCTTGCCTTGCATTTGCTTCGTAAAAGTGTTGGTACTGAGTTGGTTTCATAACCTGCCTTTTCTCTCCCTGTCTAACGAATATTAGAGTGCCATCTAGGTTAAAGCGATCACCTCTGTCTGCAAATAAGTGGTGCCGTGGAACCTAGACTTGCCGAAATATTGTTAGGGGATTGATATACTTATAGTAATTGTGATTGAAGTTGTTTGCCGTATTAGTGCCAGTGTGTTTTTCATAGATGTGTTTTTAAATAAATAATTATATATCTTTACACCCAAGCTCTGATCCGTGTCTGCTTGTTCTACTGTGTAAATTGCCCTATCTTGTATACTCCAAATACTGCCTAACTCATCTTGAGAGAAGTCGGACTGCTCAGCCACAGCTACCAGGTAAATCTGGGTGGTGCAGACTGCTACCAATTGGGTTTACTGCTAACTCCTGTAGACTTAAACTTTTTGCAGTCAGCTTGCATGTCACCTTGCACTAGTGATCATCAACGCATTACCCCCTTGCACCCCCACCACACAGCAGTGCAGGGCAACTGCCAGCAGGCACACACTCATCTCCCCCAGCACCCCCACCCCCCAGCAGTGCAGGGCACCTGCCAGCAGGCCCCCACTCATGTCCCCTTGCACCCCACCCCCCAGCACTGAGGGTCACCTGCCAGCAGGCCCCCACTCATGTACCACTCATGTCCCCTTGCACCCCCACCCCCCAGCAGTCAGGGGCACCTGCCAGCAGGCCCCCACTCATGTCCCCTTGCAGCACCACCCCAAGCAGTGCAGGGCACCTGCCAGCAGGCCCCCACTCATGTCCCCCTGCACCCCCACCCCCAGCAGTGCAGGGCACCTGCCAGCAGGCCCCCACTCATGTCCCACTCATGTCCCCTTGCACCCCCACCCCCCAGCAGTGCAGGGCACCTGCCAGCAGGCCCCCACCCATGTCTCCTTGCACCCCCAGCACTGAGGGGCACCTGCCAGCAGGCCCCCACTCATGTCCCCTTGCACCCCTACCCCCCAGCAGTGCAGGGCACCTGCCAGCAGGCCCCCACCCATGTCCCACTCATGTCCGTCCCCCTGCACCCCCACCCCCCAGCAGTGCAGGGCACCTGCCAGCAGGCCCCCACTCATGGCCCCTTGCACCCCCACCCCCCAGAACTGAGGGGCACCTGCCAGCAGGCACCCACTCATGTCCCACTAATGTCCCCTTGCACCCCCACCCCCCAGCAGTGCGGGGCACCTGCCAACAGGCCCCGACACATGTCCCCTGCACCCCCACCCCCCAGCAGTGCGGGGCACCTGCCAGCAGGCCCTGACACATGTCCCCCAGCCAACACGTTATCAGAATCTAGATCCCTGGCCTTTATTGCCAGCCTCCACATGCCAAAGGCCCACCCAAGTATTGCATCCACCCACATAGAAATGCCAATTACATGACACAACCCCAATGGCAAGTATGTAAATGAAGACATGTCCCTCACACACACACAATGGGTGCAAGTGAATCTCAAAACCCATATCATGACATGCATGAAATCAATGAGATAATACCACACATCCAAGTTTGAAGAAAAAAATGTATTAAAAGCAACATGAATGGAATTAAAATCAAAGAAACAACAATGGAAATTAAAAAGGAAAAGCTGCATGTCTGTAAAATAATGAAAAACAACAAATCATAATCCAAAGGAAAGGTGTCCAGAGTCACAGTTCCAAAAACCATTGCTCCATGGGGGAATCCAAACAAAAAAGTAGAATCCAACAGTCAACTATATACAGATGAACAATCCAGGGTCCATGATCCCAACTGAAAAAATGAAACCTATCAAAAACTCCTACCTAATAAAAAAAACTATATACAAAAATGTGGTCCATTGTCCAAAAGGTCCAAAATAAAGAAAAAACCAAAGGAAACCTAATACTAACTAAATAACTGTTTACAAGTGCAGCTGGCAAGTCCAGCGGCTCACATGTTGATGTTCCGGGCCAGGGCATCATCAAACTCCTGCTCGATGTACCGGAGGCGGTCCTCTTCCATGGCCCGAGGGTTTGCAGGGACCATGACATCTGGAACTACAGGTCCCTGCGAATGGCCTCAAGGCACTCGGCCCGCCTCAGGGCCCTACGCATGGAGTTCTCCGCCCTGACCATTGTGAGACGTGCCTCTTCCGCCCGCTGCCGCTCCGCATCTATCGCATGGCCCAACCGCTGCCACACGAAGACACTTCCCGTCCAGGGTCCTCCTGCCCTCCGGCCGATGCCTGCCCCTCCGATGTTGATGGCCCCGAGCCATCATTGCTCCCACCTACAGCCTGCTCCTGCTGCTGCTGCTGTCCATGTGCCCTGTCCGATGGTGCCTGCACATCCTTCATCTGCTGGTCTCCAGTTGTGGTGTCCACCCCTGCTGGACCGCCAACTCCTGACTGTGGCAGGGATGGGATCTCCACCAAGCTGGCTGTGTTGGTCAGGCCAGGTCCACAGGGGTCCCTGGTGGAATCTGGGTCGGAAGACGATGTGGAGAACGACCGGCGCACAGCCTCCACAGAGGAGGAGAGGTCCGCCAGAGTGCGCGTCACATGTAGGAACCCTCTGACCAGGGCACCTCCCAGCAGTGCCACGTCATGAAGCTGCTCTTCGTGATGGCGTGCGTTCTCCGCCCAGGAAGAACGCAAGTCATCACGAATGACACGCGTGCGCAACGCAACACCCACCAGGACGGATCCCATATGGTCGCGGGACCCCTCGCCCACAGGTAGTGGAGAGGCAGGTGATATGGCACTCTCCCCTACCTGCGGACGGGCCTGGGACGGGGCCTCCCTGCTGGTGCATGATGGTGCAGTCACAGGGTCAAGGACAGCGACATGCACAGGCCCCTCCGCGGTGACCTGTGCTGCCTCCTGACCCTGGCCCTGGACTGCACCACTTGCACCAGTGGTACTACCCCCACCAGGCCCCATGTGCGGCTCAGTAGCGGGCTCCTCCTCCTCTGTGGAGACCACCAACCTGGATGTCTCCACACCGTCTTCCGCCATTGGAAGCCCCTGTGGGGGCTCACCCGGCCCTTCCGCCACAGCCGTTGTTGCAGACGCAGCACCAGCCCCCTCGCTCCCGGATGATAGTAATTCCTGGGAGGGTGGCTGGGCCTTGCGTCACTGCCCAGTGGAGGCATCCCCGTCGCTTGGCTCCACAGCGCTGTCTCCGCCCTCTTCTTCACTTGACGCTGCGTAGAGGGAGACATAGAACACAAGCATCAGGGTACAGTACAAAATACCCTAGACGGGAAGCAACAACACATGAGTGGCACTGTCAAATGTCACTTCCATCCTGTCATTCCACAACACATGGGTGAATGCACACAACACACATGCAGAAACAGTCCGGGCGCCTGCAATCAACACCAACATCCATGTCGAAGGGCCCCTGTAAACCAAGATGTTGCCTTCAAAGTCACATGTATCCATGGCGTTTCAAAGTCACACACACACTTCTCAGGCACACACACACACACACACACATGTGCACCATACATGTACATGACATCAGCACCCATTCCTCACCCCCCTCCATGTCCAGGAACAGAGACAGCCATGCATTCATGTGTGCATTCCACATGGAGCTCCCCATGTTGCTTTAAAACACATGCACCCACCATGTGGCTCACACATAACTGGTCTCACATGCATGACCATGATGTCCCTGCACACACACATATCCATACATGGCCTATATCACACATACAGGCAAGCATCATACTACCAGCACACTGCAACATGCACTGTCTCACACAGCAATGCTTGGCCACTTACCGCTCAACTCCAGACGGGTCTGCCTCCCAAGGATCTGGGCGTGGAGCGCTGGGCCTAAGCGTTCCAGGACCCTCATCTGGATGGCACTCAGGCATGCCCGGCCCCCCGCCGCGAGGTGCCGGTCCTTGTGGAGGGTCCTGGACCTGAAGTCCTCCCAGAGCTTCTTGACGTGCTTGATGTCACGGGTTGCCACCACCTCCGCGATGATGGCAACCACTACGTCGTCCCAGATCCTCTCCCGTCCTTCCTTGTTGGCGCGTGATGTTCCGAAGAGGGCATCATAATGCCCCAGGACATGCTCCACCAGGACACCAACTTCGGTGGCAGTGAAGCTGGTGGCCCTCTGCCTCTCTGGCTGGGGGTTGCCACTGGTGCCAGATGGTGTAGTGCCCGACATGGCAACCCCAGAGGCAGGAGTGGGTGGGAAACTGGGTCCTGGGGCTGGGCTGTGGAGCGGTGGAATCCCAGTCGGGAGTCTTCTGTTCCAGCAGGGGTGGACACAGCAACTGGACCCCTGCAGATAGCTGACGTGCAGGCACCAAATAGCAGGTCACGTGGGCAGCAGGCAGACAGGCAGCAGCAGATGTCTGGTGGGAGCGTGCTCGGGGCTCTGGGGGGCAGGAAAATGGCCTTCTGGGCAGGAGCGTGGTCTTCTGTGTGTGTACGCGCGGCCAGCTTGATACGGTGTGATTTGGCACGTGAAAATCTTGCACGTCAGTGTGTAATTCGAGAAAAGGCCCTTAGCGCGTAAGCGCGTCAGCACACGTACGCGATATCATTGGACCAAAGGCCCTTAGCACGTAAGCATGTCAGCACATGTACGCGATATCATTGGACCAGAGGCCCTTAGCGCATAGGCGCGTCTGTGACGTATTGTGCACGGGCGTTGCCCTTTCACGTGTAAAACTTGCCGCGCACCCCTGAAATTCACGTACTCCCTCGACCAGGGCCCTTTCGCGTGAAGTGAAACTTCACGCCAACCCCGTAATACACTCACCCTGCTGAAATCGCGGGTGAAACTTCACGCGAACCCCAGGAATACACGTACCCTGCTGAAATCGTGGGTGAAACTTCACGCGAACCCCAGGAATACACGTACCCCACTCGCTCGCACAGGGCCAATATTCCTGGGTTTTGCGTGAAGTTTCACACGCGATAAGCCCTGTGCGAGTGGGGTACGTGTATTTCAGGGGTTCGCGTGAAGTTTCACACGCGATAGGCCATGTGCAATTAGGGTACGTGCATTACTGGTGTTCGCGGGAAGTCTCACCCGCGATAGGCCCTGTGCGAGTGGGGTACATGTATTTCAGGGGTTCGCGTGAAGTTTCACATGCGATAGGCCATGTGTGAGTGGGGTACGTGCATTACTGGTGTTCGCGGGAAGTTTCACCCGCGATAGGCCCTATGCGAGTGGGGTACGTGTATTTCAGGGGTTCGCGTGAAGTTTCACACGCGATAGGCCATGTGCGAGTGGGGTACATGCATTACTAGTATTTGCGGGAAGTTTCATCCGCGATAGGCCCTGTGCGAGTGGGGTACAGGTTTGCGGGAAGTTTCACACGCGATTTAGCTGTCAGAGCGGGGTACGTGAATTTCCGGGGTGCACGGGGAGTCCTACACGTGAATTGGCAGTGTGGGTCCTCCCAGGTGTTCCCCCCCACACCCTCCACGGCCCCTGCAGGCAGACCACACCACAGGGGACTACCACGCACCCCTGGTTATGTCCCACAGGCAGCCCATCCACCATGGCCATGCACCCCAGACAAGCCACCTGTCCGCTTGCACCACTGATCAACAACTCATGTCCACCTGCACCCCCACCCCCCAGCAGTGTGGGGCACCTGCCAGCAGGCCCCCACTCATGTCCCCTTGCACCCCCAGCCCCCAGCAGTGTGGGGCACCTGCCAGCAGGCCCCCACTCATGTCCCACTCATGTCCCCTTGCACCCCCACCCCCCAGCAGTGTGGGGCACCTGCCAGCAGGCCCCCACTCATGTCCCACTCATGTTCCCTTGCACCCCCACCCCCCAGCAGTGTTGGGCACCTGCCAGCAGGCTCCCACTCATGTCCCACTCATGTCCCCCAGCACCCCCACCCCCCAGCAGTGCAGGGCACCTGCCAGCAGGCCCCGACACATGTCCCCCAGCCAACACGTCATCACAATCTAGATCCCTGGCCCTTATGGCCAGCCTCCACATGCCAAAGACCCACCCAAGTATTGCATCCACCCACATAGAAATGCCAATTTCATGATACAACCCCAATGGCAAGTATGTAAATGAACACATGTCCGTCACACACACATAATGGGTGCAAGTGAAAGTGAAAACCCATATCATGACACGCATGAAACCAATGAGATAATACCACACATCGAAGTATTAAGAAATAAATGTATTAAAAGCAACATGAATGGAATTAAAAACAAACAAACGACAATGGGAATTAACAAATGAAAAGCTGCATGTCCGTAAAATAATGAAAAACAACAAATCATAATCCAAAGGAAAGGTGTCCAAAGTCACAGTTCAAAAAATCAAATCCAAGGGAAAAACAAAAGTGAAAACCATTGCTCCATGGGTAAATAAAATAATAAAAAAGATGAATCCAATAGTGAACTATATACAGAAGAACAATCCAGGGTTCATGATCCCAACTGAAGAAATGAAACCTATCAAAAATACTACCAAATGAAAAACTATATACAGAAAGGTGGTGCATTGTTCAAAGCGCAACCAAAATAAAGAAAAAAGCAAAGGAAACCTAACACTATCTAACTATTTACAAGGGCAGCGGGCAAGTCCAACGGCTCACATGTTGATGTTCCGGGCCAGGGCATCATCGAACTCCTGCTCAATCTCCCGGAGGCGGTCCTCTTCCATGGCCCCGAGGGTTCGCAGGGACGATGACATCTGGAACTCCAGGTCCCTGCGAATGGCCTCGAGGCACTCGGCCCGCCTCAGGGCCCTACGCATTGAGTTCTCCGCCCTGACCATCGTGAGCCGTGCCTCTTCCGCCCGCTGCCGCTCCGCATCTATCGCATGGCCCAACCGCCTCTCACACGGAAGACACTTCCCGTCCAGGGTCCTCCTGCCCTCCGACCGATGCCTGCCCCTCCGATGATGAAGGCCCTGAGCTCACCTGGTTGCTGCTGCTGCTATGCCGCTGCCTGTGCCCTGGCTCCTGCTGCCTGCACATCCTCCTCCAGCTGGGGTGCAGTTGTTGAGGTGCCCACCCCTGCTGGACGTCCGACTCCCGACTGTGGCAGGGATGTGTCCTCCACCAGCCTGGCCGCAGGGTCAGAGGCAGCTCCACAGGGCACCCAGGTGACACATGGGTGGGAAGATGGCACGGAGGACGACGGGTGCATAGGGGGTTCAGTTGAGGAGGGGGTTGGAACAAGGTCCACAAAATGGAGGAATCCGGCCATGGTGAGCTGTCCCAGTGGGTCAACGAGCCATGCGAGAAGACGTGCAGTCTCCTCATGAAAAGACTGCCGGTCAGCTCGCATGGCACGTTGACGCAACGCCACCCCACCCAGGACAGGCTCAACCCGGTGCCGGATAGCCACATCTGCAGGGAGAGGAAGGCCAGTTGGTGTAAGCCAATCCCCTCCCTGAGAACGGGTCTGGAGGTAGGTATCCCTGCTGGTGCAACATGATGCAGTCACTGGATCGGGACAGGATTACACACAGGCACCTCCGCAGCAGCCTGTGCTGCCTCCTGTCCCTGCCCCTGCACTGCACCACTAGCACCAGTGAAATCCCCACCTCCAGACCCCGTCTCTGTCCCTTGCACGGCCTCCTCCTCCACCAAACCCCCCACCAACCTGGATGACTCTGTCCATCTTCCTCCGTCGGACCCTGTGGGGTCTCAGCTGCCCCTTTGGCTGCCGAGGAGTCCAACTCCAACCTCTACCTCTTGGACCTCCCCTCGGCAGCTGCGACCTGGGACGTGGCACCGGACTCCTCACTCCCCGACGAGATGACAACCTGGGAGGGGAGCCGGGGCTTGCGTCTCCGGCTGGCGGTGCGATCCCTGCCGCTGTGCTCCACAGCACCTTCTCCGCCCTCTTCATCAGTTCACGCTGCAGACAGGGAGAGATAGGAGACAGGCATCAGGGCACTGTACAATGGACTCATACACACATGACAGTTGTACATGAGTGGCATTGTCAAACTTCAGACATGGCATCACAATCCCCAACACACATGTCATTGCAACTCACACACATGAGCTATTCCACAGCAATATTGCAACAGCCAGCACCATCCATACACATACATAGAGCATGAGCAGCCAAAGGTGAGCCAGACATCACATGAAACATAGGACACTAGACATGCACACACGCCACCACAATTACATGCATGTGTGCACCTCCGCCAACTGTCGCAGTGATGAGATTGGCATCCATGTCACATCTGGCAATCAATCTTCTACATATCAGTCTTACATGCATCCATGTTGCATCACAGTTGCACCCATGTCAAATACACACACATGCACATGTACACGGTGCAGATACATGCAGCTGGAGCCAACATCCATGTGTGACACCACAACTATGCCAACTTACATACACAGTAATCAAAACATGTGTGCTCACACATCTGCATTTGGCCTGCATGCTTACCCACACATACACCATCCATGTGTCTCACAGCCCTGTACATACACATCCATACATGGCCCTACAAAACCACACGTACAACCTGCACACTACTGGCACACCACCACATGCACAGCTTCCAATCAGTATGCATGTACACTTACCGCTCGACTCCAGACGGGTCTGCCTCTCAAGGACCTGTACGTGGAGCGCTGGGCGTATGCGTTCCAGGACCCTCACCTGATGTTCCAACAGGTGGCCACGGCGCCCCTTAGCACCTGCCTACAAGAGGCGCCAGGCCCTGTTGAGGGTCCTGGACCTGAAGTCCTCCCAGCGCTTCTTGAAATGTTGGAAGTCACGGACTGCCACCCCCTCCGCGTTGCTGGCAGTCACGATGTCCGTCCAGATCTGAGTCCGTCCTTCCTTGTCGGCGGCCGACCTTCCGAAGAGGGCATCATACTGCCCCAGGACTTGCTCCACCAGGACACCAACTTCGGTGGCAGTGAAGCTCGTGGCCCTCTGCCTCTCTGGCTGGGGGTTGCCAGTGGTGCCAGATGGTGTAGTGCCCGACATGGCAACCCCAGAGGCTGGTGTGGGTGGGCAACTGGGTCCTGGGGCTGGGCTGTGGAGTGATGGAATAGCATTCGGGAGTCTTCGGTTCCAGCAGGGGTGGTCACAGCAACTGCACCCCGGGCTGACGTGCAGGCAGCAAATGGCAGGGCACGTGGGCAGCAGGCAATCGGGCAGCAGCAGATGGCAGGTGGGAGCGTGCTCGGGGCTCTGGGGGGCAGTAATTCGGCCTTCTGGGCAGGAGCGTGGTCTTCCATTGTGTGTAGTCGTGGCCAGCTTGATACGGAGTGATTTGGCACGTGAAAATCTAGCACGTCAGCGTGTAATTTGAGGAAAGGCCATTAGCGCGTAAGTGCGTCAGCACGCATACGCATTTTCTTTGGATGAAAGGCCCTTAGCGCATAAGCGCGTCTGTGACGTGCGTGCGCAGGCGTATCCCTGAACCCGGGTGCTTGTTACACGTCCAAGAACTGCACGTCCGAGTGTCAGCTTGTGTAATTGGAGTGAGATTGGACGTGTGGTCCGGTTCAAAAGGTGCATGTAGGACGTCATTTCCTTGTACGTGCTTTTCGTGGAGAGCGAGTGGGTGAATTCTGTACTTCTTATCAGTTCACACACGCGATTTACTTCACAGCGTTTCTAGTTCGTACTCCCTGTTAACTCTGACAGATTTTTTCTGATTTTCTGTTGGGCCTGTTTCCTCAAACAGCGTTCACTTCTTCTTTTGTCCTGTCTCCTCAGACAGTGTAAAATTCTTCTTTTGGCGGGGGTGTTGCCAACGCGCACATGCGCGTATTTTTCACGCTCATTTTCCAGGCAGACGGTGAGTCGCGCACGTATTTACCAACTGTGCTTGCCCCGCGTGTCGCGTACCCCTTCAGAGGTCATTGTAGGCTGCGTGTAACACGCGTACGTTCATTTTTGTGTTTCTGGGTGCCACAGCGTAGTGCGGGTTCATTTTTCCACGCACGTGGTCTACGAGGGGTTGCGTGCATGTTATTTTCTGTTTTTGGGGTACCTGTGCATTGCGTGACCCGTCATCTTTCCCCAGGGGTCACATACAGCCTTGCTAGAGCACTAGGGTATGAATTCCATCTAGTACCCTATCCCTTTGACCCCCAATTGCCCAGGACAATAGTTCACTGCAACTCCCATACGCACAACACCATCAGTGCCATGGTTGGGAGGCGACCAAGCGGTAAGGGTGGCAAAGGTGGCCGAGCCTCAAGAGGTGGCCGTGGTGGGCGCGGTAGGGGACGTGGCTGGGATTTGCAGGGTACCCCTAGCCCCCCATGTGTGGAGGACCAGTCAGGGACACCCATGACCCCCCTCCATAGTTGAGGGAAACGTGGCTGACACCATCTCTGCTCAGCCCTTGTTGGACCGGCCCATTGTGGCACCTGGCCTGGCACAGGTTGACTCCCAGGCTGACTTCCAGGTCACCAAGTCTAGGCCACGTGTGGCGGTGCAAGTTGGTGTCACCAGGCCACGTGGATCAAGGGCAGCTATGTCATCTGCTGCCCCGAGTAGGCAGGGTGGGGAGGCTGCAGGGGCAGCTGCAGCTCTATCCACCCCAGCTCTGACTCTCCCAGCCAGGGCAGTGTTGGTCCCTGTCCATCTTGCTAACGTTCCCCCTGACTACGTAACACTTCAGCCAATGCCTGCACCAAGTCCCAAGCTCAGTGTGCATTCCCACACTCCAACTAGCCAGTCCACCGGTGCTCCTGCCCCTCGTGGCCAGAGTGGCGTAGGCCACTCAGGATCCCCACCACCTTCCAAAAAAAAGAGGAAGAGTGCTCGTCCACTACAGGCTGATACCCCAGACACGGATACGCAGTCCGGCACGCAAAGGAAGCCTAGCTTCAATGATGCCGAACGTGGTGCACTTGTGCAGTATGTGTCCGCACATGACAGCGAAATGTTGATCACTTCAGGGTGCAAGACCACACCTGCTCAACGTCAGGCACACTGGCAGACCGTCACGGACATCATAAGTGCCCTTGGATTAGTGAGGCGTACAGCTGGTGAGTGCTACAAGCGCTGGAATTACCTTAAGCGCAGGGCAAAGAAAAAGCTGGCCTCAAGTCATGCCGCTACTCTGGTGACTGGAGGTGGGTCTCCACAAGAGGACATTGAACTCACTGTACATGAGTCTGTTGCTGGGACCTACGTCACAGAGGAACAGATCCAAGGTGTGGGAGAACTGCCAGATTACGAGGCATTGTCCGGTGAGTGCACATGCATGTGTATGTGATCCATGTGTATGTTGTGTGTGAGGGGTTCTGATTGAGTGCCAGGTGAGGGTGTGTGTGCCTGAGTGGTTTGGGTCACCCATGTGCTTCATCCAAAACATTCTGCGCCCCTGGATTTGGGTATTACAGTATCCCTTCTGCCCACAGTAGACATTTTGTGCAGAATCACACCAGTTGCCCTTGAAGTGGCATCTTGCAACAATATTGTTCCGTATTTCTCATTGTTCATTCAGGCTGATTGTTTCGATCCCCCCCACTTTCACTACGCATTTCTCAGCCCTATTGTCAAACGATATGTGACATGCCTTTGGTACATGCCATCTGTGTGATGGCATGTGTCATGTATGTGGATTGGAAATGCCACTCACAGGCCAATGTGTGATGGCTCTGCTAGCCAGCATGCAGCTAATGTGTTGTTCTTCCATCTTGGTGTCATCAGTGTCTGACATTTTCCTCCCCTTCAAACTCAGTGACAGTGCATGCATGGAAGGGTTATAGTCATGTGGGACATGTGTCAATCAAGTACTGGTTCTGTAGCTTGTGAGGCCTAATTGTGTGCCATGGTGCTAATGCCTGTTTCCATTTTTTGTCTTTCATGTTTCTGCAGGGGATGGCGCACTTGATGCTGTTGAGGGTGAGGAGATGGTGCAGACACAGGAGGGATCTCAGGCAGGACCGGGCATCAGTGGGGGACGGGGTGTGGTGGTGGGTGAAAACCCATTCTTGCTGCAGGCCGTTCTCTCCAGGGGTGTCTCTGGGTGCACCTCCCCAGACCTCTATTCAGGTATTGATTCGGATGATGAGACCTATGTGGCTTCGCAGGTAGGTGTTTCTGGGAGGGATTCTGTTCTGTCCGACCCACCTGCACCAGGGGTACAGCCCACTATGGGGATGTCAGTGTTGGTAGGTCCGCCTTTGGTGGTTACGGATGCAGGGCCACACTCCTCAACATCTGATCCTGTTCCTGGGCCAGCGGATCAGAGGGGGAATGCAGTCCTGCAGCCTCAGGCAGTGCTGACACAGCAAGGCACAGTTCGCCTTGCCCCAGACAGGTGTGGTGCCCGCCAACGCGGTGGCCATACACCACCAGGCAATACCGCATGGGAGAAATCCATATACGGTATGGCAAACCAACAGGCAGCAGCATCTGAGATGATGGCTCAAGCTATGGAGAGGGTGGCCACTTCCATTGTCCCCCCAGAAAGGCAGATGGAGCAACTACAGCAGGCAACAGACTCCATTTGCCGATCACTCAGGCAGGACATGTTGGCGTCCAACAGGGAAAGACGGGCGGCCCTGGACTCTCTGCGGGAAGCCATTTCTTTAGAGTCCCAGGGCCAGAGGGAAGCCCTGAGGGTAGAAGTCCATCACCTCAGGCAGACTCTTGTGGACCTTGAGGCTTCCACTGTCACGAGGACAGAACAGCTGCTGGAGCGGCTCACACGTACGCTCTCAGCAGAGATGCAGGCAACTCGGGAGGAGGTCCGGGCATCACATCAGGTGGTGCATGGGGATCTCCACACCATATTCCTCCAGAACGAGACCTTCCATACCGCATGCTTGCTGCCATGGAGGACCAGACTAGGGCTTTGCGTGGACTGCCTCCCATTGCACCACCACCTCCTGTGGTGGCAGCAGCACAGGGTGATGAAAGCGACCACAGCGATTCTGATTCTCTCACGATAGCATAGCCATGCAGGCCATGAGCCCATGGAGGTGTTTTTTTTCGTAACATCCACACAGGTGGCTGTTGGTGTGCACCCTGTCCTCGGACCTCCTGGGTGGCCTCCCCCACCCCTCACTGGCCTCCACATGGCCATTTTTGATTTTTGGTTTTTGGTTTTTGAGTTTTTGTTACAGTGTGTTGCCTTGTGTGGCTCCCGTGGGCATCCACTGTATTCCGGCTGGGCACATGCAGGCTTGTCCTGAGTTTGGGTTAGATGCTTGGGTTCGTGAGACACACACCCCTCCTGCTTCCCGTTTCCATGGGCTTGCAAAGGGTGTGCCCAAGTGACAATGACTTACACAGTGACGTTGGACTCCAATGACATGTGTAGGCAGTCTGTAGTCAATACTGTGTATACATTCCTAGTGCATATTGTTGCAGTATTGTACACTGCATGGTGTATTGATGTGTGCTTGTGCATCCATGTCTCCCTCCTAATTTGCTGGTTCATTCCTCATGTCTTCACAGGGCCGTCTACTTTGGAGATGGAGTTCATGTTGTAAGCAGTGCACTTCCAGATTTGCGTGGCACCAACACTGTACCGTTGGAAGTGGTTGATGTGCTAGCATCACCAGGTTGTAAGACAACGTATCCTTTAACTTAGTACTGTCATGTGAATGCTATGTTTGGGGTTGGCTAGCTGCATTGTATTGTGGTAAGTCTTTGGTCATGTGTGTTGTCAGTTCTACATTAATGGGAGCATATTGTGTGTGGCCATTTTCCATTCGGGACACTGTACTTTATGACACTTGTGTCATGTTTTGGGGATTCCTTTGTTTGCTCTCACATAGCATGACATGCCATGGTGTATTGGGTGGCGGTGCTGGGGAGGTGTTGGGTGACATGGCACTGTTGTCATGTTGTATCTTGCAAGGGGGTAATGATTTTGGCAGCATACAAGTGTCTTTTGGTGACACAGCATTGGTTATGTTTGTGTAGGTATGGATGCACACAATGGAACACTTCCAGGTGAACAATCTCAGGCTGGTATGGTTGTGACAGTTGACTGTCAGTTGACTCATCATCATTGATAGTCAGCTGGTATGTGCCAGGGCTGTGTGCACTCCACAGGGGTGTGATTTTAGGGGAAGTAATTAGCCACCAGCTGCGTACGGGCTGCCTCACCCCGTGCCCTTTCCCCTCACATGCGCAGCGGGCGTGCATGTGGTTGCGGATGTGGGGGCACCATCATGTCCACGGGCAGGCCCCGGCGTGTTGCAACATTGTGCAGGACACATGCTACCACTATGATCCTGCACTCTACTGGGGGAGCGTATAACAGCTGCCCACCAGAGCGGTCAAGGGAGCGAAAGCGTGACTTGAGCACTCCGAATGTGCGCTCCACTATGCCCCGGGTTTCAATATGGGCTGTGTTGTATCTTACCTCGGGTGGCGTGGTGGGGTTCCGAATTGGTGTCATCATGTGGGTGCTCAGAGGGTAGGCACTGTCCCCTGGGGAGGTGGTGATGGGTATCATTAGTGGGGTTGTGACATTACTCAGTATCTGACATGAATGCATGTGCTGTGGCATTTATACTCACTGATCAGCCATGTATCGCCATGCCGCCCAGCTTCTAGGTCCCGGGTTAGGGATGACATTCTGTAAATGAAACTATCGTAGATGTACCCTGGATAGTTTGCATATACTGAGGTGATGATTCCCTTGGCATCACATACTACCTGGACGTTGATGGAATGCCAGTGCTTGCGGTTTCTGTAGATGTGCTCAGATGCCCTGGGGGGACGTAGAGCCACATGGGTGCAGTCAATGGCACCTAGCACTTTGGGGAAGTGTGCCACCCCGTACAAATCCTGGACGACAGCCTGCCTTTCTGCAGGTGTTCTGGGCAGGTATATGTGCCTGCGTACTGATGGGCGTGCAGTCATGATGGCCAAGATCTGGTGTAGGCAGCATGACTGCATGGCCTGTGACACCCCCCCGCCCCACTATGACACTTGTCCGCTGAAATGATCTAGTGGCCAAGAAGTGCAGTACATTAAGGACCTTCTCCAGGGGGCTGAGTGCTAGGGAGCAGAGGGTGGGTGATGTGAGGTCATCCACTCACTGACCAGGTCAAGTATTATGTGAGGTGGAAACCTGTACCTCCCATACACATGGTCATCAGGCATCCCAAAAAGGCTGGTCCTGGGTGTAAAAATTCTGGCCCTGACTATCCTCCTCTTCCTCCTGCGGTATCCCACGGCCACTGCTGCTAGGAACGGTATATTCATCCTGGCATCTGAGCTTGTTTGTTGTTTGCGCGCACTTTTATGCTGCGCGGGTCGACGTACGCCTGCTTCCTGCTAGCGTATGTGTTTCCGGATTAGCGTGTCTTTTTTGGCGTAATACACGTACCCCGCTCGCCCAGGCCCAATTGCGTTTAAAACTTCCCGCGAGCCCCTGAAGTACACGTACCCCACTCGCACAGGCCCAATCACGTGTAAAACTTCCCGCGAGCCCCTGAAGTACACGTACCCCGCTCGCCCAGGCCCAATCGCGTGTAAAAATTCCTGCGAGCGCCTGAAGTACACGTACCCCGCTCGCCTAGGCCCAATCGCGTGTAAAACTTCCCGCAAGCCCCTGAAGTACACGTACCCCACTCGCCCACGCCCAATCACATGTAAAACTTCCCGCGAGCCCCTGAAGTACAGGTACCCCGCTCGCCCAGGCACAATCGCGTGTGCAACTTCCTGCACACCCCCGAAATACACGCTATTTTTGACACAGCGGGTGTCCGTGTTTGCCGCGTACCCCTTGGCATGTCATTTGTCCTAGAGGGCCACAGTATGGGACACTCATCAGAGCTGTATATACGGCTTTTTGTTAGCGCACATTTTTTTAATGCGCAGGGACGCTACCGCCTGCCTTCGTGTGGCAGAAATGTGTTGATGTACATAGTTGACTTTTGGTTTGTGTCATGGGATCGCCATTTCACTGCTGTGGGGTGGGGATGCAAGGGGACATGAGTGGGACATGAGTGGGGGCCTGCTGGCAGGTACCCTGCACTGCTGGGGGGTGGGAGTGCAAGAGGACATGAGTGGGGGCCTGCTGGCAGGTACCCTGCACTGCTGGGGCGTGGGGGTCCAAGGGGACATGAATGGGGGCCTGCTGGCAGGTGCCCTGCACTGCTGGGGGGTGGGGGTCCAAGGGGACATGAGTGGGGGCCTTCTGGCAGGTGCCCTGCTGTGCTGGGGGTGAGGGTGCAAGGGGACATGAGTGGGACATGAGTGGGGGCCTGCTGGCAGGTGCCCTGCACTGCTGGGCTGTGGGGGTGCAAGGGGACATGAGTGGGGGCCTGCTGGCAGGTGCCCTGCACTGCTGGTGGGTGAGGGTGCTGGGGGACATGAGTGGGGGCCTGCTGGCAGGTGACCTGCACTGCTGGGGGTGGGGGTGCAAGGGGACATGAGTGGGGGCCTGCTGGCGGGCGCCCTGCACTGCTGGGAGGTGGGGGTGCAAGGGGACATGAGTGGGACATGAGTGGGGGCCTGCTGGCAGGTGCCCTGCAATGCTGGGGGGTGGGGTGCAAGGGGACATGAGTGGGGGCCTGCTGGCAGGTGCCCTGCACTTCTGGTGGGTGTGGGTGCTGGAGGACATGAGTGGGGGCCTGCTGGCAGGTGCCCTGCACTGCTGGGGGGTGGGGATGCAAGGGGACATGAGTGGGACATGAGTGGGGGCCTGCTGGCAGGTGCCCTGCACTGCTGGGGGATGGGGGTGCAAGGGGACATGAGTGGGACATGAGTGGGGGCCTGCTGGCAGGTGCCCTGCACTGCTGGGGGGTGGGGGTGCAAGGGGACATGAGTGGGACATGTGTGGGGGCCTGCTGGCAGGTGCCCTGCACTACTGTGGGTGAGGCTGCAAGGGAACGTGAGTGGAGGCCTGCTGGCAGGTGCCCTGCACTGCTGGGGGTAGGGGTGCAAGGGGACATGAGTGGGACATGAGTGGGGGCCTGCTGGCAGGTGCCCTGCACTGCTGGGGTGGGGGTGAAGGGGTCTTGAGTGGGACATGAGTGGGGGCCTGCTGGCAGGTGCCCTGCACTGCTGAGGGGTGGGGGTGCAAGGGGACATGAGTGGGACATGAGTGGGGGCCTGCTGGCAGGTGCCCCGCACTGCTGGGGGGTGGGGGTGCAAGGGGACATGAGTGGGGGCCTGCTGGCAGGTGCCCTGCACTGCTGGGGGGTGGGGGTGCTGGGGGACATGAGTGGGGGCCTGCTGGCAGGTGCCCTGCACTGCTGGGGGTGGGGGTGCAAGGGACATGAGTGTGGGCCTGCTGGCAGGTGCCCTGCACTGCTGGGAGGTGGGGGTGCAAGGGGACATGAGTAGGACATGAGTGGGGGCCTGCTGGCAGGTGCCCTGCACTGCTGGGGGGTGGGGGTGCAAGGGGACATGAGTGGGACATGAGTGGGGGCCTGCTGGCAGGTGCCCTGCACTGCTGGGGGGTGGGGGTGAAAGGGGACATGAGAGGGGGCCTAATGGCAGGTGCCCTGCACTGCTGAGGGGTGGGGGTGCAAGGGGACATGAGTGGGGGCCTGCTGGCAGGTGCCCTGCACTGCTGGGGGGTGGGGGTGCAAGGGGACATGAGTGGGGGCCTGCTGGCAAGTGCCCTGCACTGCTGGGGGTGGGGGTGCAAGGGGACATGAGTTGGGGCCTGCTGGCAGGTGCCCTGCACTGCTGGGGGGGTGGGGGTGGAGGGAGTCATGCGTTGGTGATCAGTAGTGCAAGCTGATATGTGGCTTGCCTGGGGGGCATGCCCATGGTGGATGGGCTGCCTGCGGGACATGAAGTCCCCTGTGGTGTGGGCTGCCTGCAGGGGCAGTGGAGGGTGTAGAGGGAACACCTGGGAGGACCCACACGACCAATTCACGTGTAGGACTCCCCTGCACCCCAGATATACACGTACCCCACTCGCACAGGGCCTGTCGCGTGTGATACTTCCCTCGCACCCCCGAAATACACGTACCCCGCTCGACCAAGGCCAATAGCGTGTCAAACTTCCCGCACACCCCAGATTTACACGTACCCAGGCCAATCGCGTGTGAAACTTCACGCGAACCCCAGGAATACATGCACCCCACTCGCACAGGGCCTATCGTGTGTGAGACTTCCCGTGAACCCGAGATTCACACGTACCCAGGCCAATTGCGTGTGCAACTTCATGCGAACCCCAGGAATACACGCACCCCACTTGCACAGGGCCTATCGCGTGTGAAACTTCCTGCGAGCCCCTGAAGTACACATACCCCGCTTGCCCAGGCCCAATCGCGTTTGAAACTTCCCACGAACCCCTGGAATACACGTATCCCGCTCCCCCAGCACGATCGCGTGTAGAACTTCAAGCGCACCCCTGAAATACACGTACCCCGCTCCCCCAGGCCCGATCGCGTGTAAAACTTCCCGCGCGAAACCGAAATGCACGCACAAGCTAATTTTTCACACAGCGGGTATCGCTGTTTGTCGCGTACCCCTTTGCACGTCATTTGTCCTAGGGGGCCACAGTATGGGACATTCATCAGAGCTGTATATTTGTGCTTTTTGTTAGCGCACATTTTGGCGTACATTTATTTCCAGCGCAGGGACGCTACCGCCTGCCTTCGTGTGGTGGACGGGTTTGGGTCAGTGCGCGTCTTTGCCCGTGCGCTGGTTTGCCCTATTCGATTCCATGAATACATGTTGTAGGCGAGCGTGTGGCGTTCCACGCACTTGCCTCCTGTACTTCCCCGTGACGCCCACATTTTCACGAGTTGTTCCCCATTCCAAGTGTTACGCCCCGTGTTCCGCCTACTTTTGTTATGTGCGCCGCGCTATGTTCGCTTTCGCTGTGGCCTTAGCGCACGCTGTTAGATGGCCTCTGCGCCGGCGTGCGCCGCACACTTTTTCAGTGCACATCCCTGATTTTACTCGCGCACAGACTTCCATGAATAGATGTGCGCTGGTTTCCCTGCGATATTCACACTTGCACTGCGATTTTCGCTCTTTCACTGCGAATCGCAAGTTTTCGCACACTTGCGCCGAAATTTTCGGCGCACATTAATTCCATGAATCAGCCTTTAAATGTATACGCTAGCAATAACCCTAGGAAGAAGCACACTCTATCCCTATAAGGTGATGCTATCCCTTGGACAGAGCTGGTGCACCGCCTATCTAATAGGAATGATCACAGCAAATCTATCCCTGCCTCTACAATGTATAGTATTACAACAGAGTTAGAAACAGGAGTTTTTGAACCAAGATTTATCCCATGAGAATTAAGGGAAAGTAGAACCTACGGGTTACCGGCACAAAAAAAGCATTCAGTCCCGATAAATGGATTTGTTATGACAGTTTTCCAAAAGAATAACCACCTTTTAAAAAATGCTTTTTAACTCCTTTTATGTTTTTTGAACCACACCACACCAACTGATCTGTACAGTATGTACACACTTCTTTGGCAGTGAATAAAGAGAAAACAGCTCCTTGAAATGCTTCCTCCTTGAAATGTTCATGCAAGAAATATAGACTTGGTTCAACAACTCCTGCTTTTATTTTGACATATGGTTTATTGCGAACCTTTGTCAACATCATACATTTAATTTAAAATTACAAATCCTTTTCACGCTTACATTTACAGTTTTAAACCTATTCAAAAAACGATCACACACAGCCTGTGTCAACCTATAAATTTGGAAACACTTCCTTAAGAAACGTAATCAAGGCAAATGTCAATGGAAAATGTTCTCCCAAGAGCAAAGCCGCCCACCAATCATCCGTAGTAAACTTTATTTTTATTTCAATAAACCTCCCAATATGTCGCGTCCCACAGCCTGTCAAGCTAGTACAAAAGAGGATCACATGTTTTAAAGATTCAGCCACTCCCTTAGCATCACAAAATCTACAGTCTTCATCCTGTTGGTTTTATAGCGACAAGATATCCTTAGTTGGGTAGACATTTACCCTGAATTTCAAAAAAGCTGCTCTAAAATGAGGGCACGGAAACTTGGTCAGATATTTTGTGAGTTCATTGTACGACTTGATTTCGGATTTCAGGGCGTCATATAATCGCAGGTCAGTTTTAGCTTCCAGCGTTCAAATGCAATCTTGCTGCTACTTTTTTTTTTTTAACTCTTTCTGGGTTTGTGGCTAAGGTGTATTCATCCACCCCCAAGGACTCTAGAATCTTGCAGCACATTTTTCCCCAATAGCTCATTAAGCCCTCCTTGCCCCTAATCAGTTCCTCACTTAAGATGTGGTATGGCAAAGGGGTGTCCGGCATGCTGCATTTGCGGTAAAGGGCTAAGGTTTTCCAAATGACTCCTGCTTGCAAGAATATCAAGCTCAGCTCATACCTAATTATCCTCATTGGGATTATCCTGAGCAATTTTAGGATTACTCACCAAAATGAACCCTCAAAAACATTCCATTGTTTCAACAAAGGTACATAAGAACGCCTCCGCCCCATGGAATAAAGTTGGGACTACTTTGGATTTATAAAAATGTAAAACCGGGAGAACAGAACATTTCCCGTATTTCCCATGTATCATCCTTTTTTGTGCTATGAAATTCTATAATCTCTTTTTCAGGTATAGTTGGTGAGGGGCATTGCAGATACTAGAACTCAAACACGATCCTAAGTACATGATGAATGGGATTTCCAATAAAATATCCTGGTCTGAATGCCATCTGAAGGATTTATTTAGTTTGTTTCTCAGAGGGCCTTTAATCAAAATATCTGTTTTAGCAGGACGTATCTCTAGTCGGTTTCCCTCCATAAAAATCTGTAACGCCTGTAATTGGCTTTGTAAGCCTATGGGAGTCTGGTCGATCAAGACCAGATCATCTGCATAAAACAACCAATCTAATTCCTGATTACCAATCTTTGGTGGAAAAGATCTGGAAGGCTTCAGAGTATTAGCCAAATCTGATAAGAACAGCTTAAAAAGAGTCAGTCCCAGTGGACACTTCTGCTTCGAACCTTTAAATGTGGGGATCTCTTTAGTTAGCACCCCCTGCATGTTCAGCCGAATTCGAACCTTAGTGGAGTGATATAAAGTCTTCATCACCTCAAGCAAATCCACAGGACATTCCCACGCTTTTAGTTTTGACCAAAGAAGTTCTCTGTCGACGCTATCAAACACCTTCTTCAGGTCGATGAAGGCTAAATATATCTTTGTCTGTTGTTTATATCCTTTCCACTTTAAGTGGTTCAAAAGGAAAAGATTAAGGTCTGTTCCAACCCCTTTCACGAATCAGGATTGATGAGGGTCCATTGTATTCACTAGCTCCATCCACTTCTGTAGATTATGCAGAATTACTGAGGCATACAGATTGCCCAGTATGTCAAGAAGGGCAATAGAGTGGTAATTCGAAGGGTCCGCCCTACTGCCTCTCTTGAATATCAGAACCACTATTGCTGTTTTCCACGTAACAGGAATTGCACCCAGGTCATTTACACGGTTAAATAGGGCAACTACCAAAGGAATCCACAATTCTTTAGCCTGCTCTATTATTGCATACGTAAGGCCATCCGGGCCTGGGGCTCCAGATGCATTTGCCCTTTTCATCAGGCTTTCCAGATCCAAAAATATTAAAGGGAATCACCCAAGGGCCGTTGGTCCGATGCAATGTCAATATCAAAATGGGTTTATTTGGAGCAAAAAGATCTCCATAGAATTTGACTCATTCAAGTTCTGTAACCGTGTTGATCTGAAGTTCAGATTGGGAAGAAGTTTGAGTATTAATCACACAGCAGATTTGCCTTGAGCCTTGCTCATAATTACTTTTAACATATTTTCCGAGTCATTCTGAAACATTTGTGCGCTATAACCGAGCAACCAATTCTTGTATTTCTGTTCCCATTTTTTGAGTAATTCAAATTTCTGATCTTTCCCACGTTGATTAATTGTTCGAACTTCTATCCTCAGATTTTGTTTTTCTTGTATTATATTCTGATCAAATATATATTTTGGGGTGAAATTCAGTTTGGACCTTTTCGCGTCTTTTACCACAAAGTCCACTAGAAGGGGAACATAATCAATAACTAAGTGATTGTGGAGCATCTTTTGCTTGAGACCCTGTGTGAAGCGGACTGTTGCCGCTTGGTCCATATGCAAATGATTTCTACCAGATTAAATTTCCAGCCTAAAGTTACAGTTGTGTTTTTGTTGTTTTAAACCCTAAGTGCAGACTAGTTTTAAAAGTTCATGATCACTGCTTCTCTGTTCCAGCACTTCGATAGATTTGATTTTTTCTATCAAAGTATATCAAGCATAGAAATAATCCAAAACCTTTGAGTGTACTCCATTCGACCAAGTTGAGGAGCTAGGTGTATCACCTGGAATTTGACCATTCAGCATATGCAGGTCTCTCACTCTCATGGCCTCATGCCACTGTCGGGCTCTTGTAAGACTCTTGGAGAAGCCCCCTGACCAACCTTTAGACTTGTCTACAATATCCACACAGGAGGTTTTCAAATCGCCACACAATCATATCAGAAAATCATTAAACTGTACATACCCTTAATCAATCATCTCAGTTGTAGAATCTATGAAATCATCAGTCTTGATAGCCAGGGGGTTCCAGTACAAATTTAAATTCAGGTTCCTTGTCCTTGCATTTTTAAGACACTGATCAGATTTCAACAGAAGGGCTAGCACAGAAGGGTTTGGATTTCCCACTTCCATGGTTGCCTAGCCATTCCCACTATTCACCAGTGTGAGTAAACCAGTGGCAGTTCTTCCTCTAAGACCCCTATACGCCTTATTAAAAACATACTATATCCATCTGCCAACAGGGGTGCTTCTAGCGAAGTTTCTTGAAAGCACGGGACATCACATTCTTTCCTTTGCAGTTGGTCATTTGCAAAAAGAGGTTTAAAACCCTGAGTATTCCATAAGCAGATAGACCATCTTTCTTCCGGGCTGGCGTCTGGTTGTTACTTGTATCCATTTTGTAACCACTTTGGTGAAGTTACAGGGCATTGCATGTGTTATTATTATATAAAGTTGTAGAGGTAGTGCTTAAGGTTTTAATAAACTAAAGACACAAAAAAGTATCTATTTTGTAACCAATTTTTTGGTTAAGTTCCCGGGAATTTCTGTTGAGAAGTTGCCACTTCAGAGGGGTTATCCACAACTTCCCTGATCCTTCGTGATTGTCTGCCTTCTTGATCAATGGTCACTTTTAGTAGGCAAAATAACTTCAGTGGGTCAGCTGTCTGCTTTGCCAACAACATCCTTCTCTGATTCTTCTGATTATCTGGGCCTTGCAGTAGTACTTCATGTTGTGGTTTGTCAAGGTTGTTTTCTTTGTTTGGTAGGTCCGGGGTGGGCCTTAGCGACCCCTACCCCCTAGCATTCCAAGAACGGTCTGTCAGTTCAAAGCCTAAGGCAAAGGTAAATGTGCCACTTCCAATAAAGATGATTTAATCACATTTGAATTTAAGTGCAGAAAGACTTTGTCTGAGTTTCCTTCAAGAATTCTATGATGTTTATGACATCTGTGCTAATAAATCTCAGTAGTGGAATATGGTGGAATAGTCTTAGAACATTCGACTGTTTCAGAATCAGGCCATCATTTGTCGTTGGTAAACGTTCCAAGAGAAGCAAAGGAGCACAGGTCTCCTCTTTCTCTTTCGTGGTTGGTACTACTAAGTAACTATGGGAAAGAAAAGACAATTTTTCATCCACTCCAACCACCTGTACAGACTGTTTACTAGAGGTATAAGTCAAAATGGTATAATAGATCATTTCTGCACTCCAATGTCAGTTAACTGGAATTTTAGATCTGCCATTAATCATTTTTTCTTGCAATGTATGAAATACGTGATCCGATGTCCCTGGGCCACCTTTTTCTGTTTTCTCTTCTGCCATAGTCGGACACCCTATGAAAGAACAGCGTTTTGCTTCATCCAGCCTCGCCATTAACTGATCCGATTCTGCTGGCCGTCAGATATCCATTGAAGAATTACAAAACAAATTTGAGTTCTTAGGCACTTAAGGTCCTTGTGTCTTATTTATATCCGGCAATAAGTGCTGGATAGTCTGTGCATTGACACTCGCCGGGCCCACCCAATCATCTTCATCTGACATATGTGTAGAAAACTCCCAATGATCCACCATTTTGTCGAGGGGTGAAGTCGGATCTTTAAGGCAACCAGTGCGGCCCTTTGTTTTGAAATAGCCATCCATTCCCAAGGTGACCTCTGGGGTATTAACATTAGTTTTCCTCCCTAGGGCCAATTTAGAACAAGCCGATGGCGCAGATAAATTGCAAAAGAAATATTTTGCTTTGTTGGATTTCCTGTATTTCTGCTGAAATATATTTATAGATTATTTCAGCTGTAAAGGGGTCTTTAAAGCCATTTTCGCCTGCTTCCTTTTCTTTCTCCTCTGAAACATTGGAAATAAGGGATCCTGGCCAGAATCCGATGTCCCCCCTAGATTCCACCCTCGGGTTACCCAAGGACGGAGCTTCGGGATTCTTCCTCGCTATTTCTTCTGCCATTATTCCTTTTTCGTCTGGCAAGAGCTCAGGTATTAATTTGTCCAATTTTATTTATGCTTTAGTCAGTAATGATAGCTCTTTGTTTGGGTGCGGCTAGATGGAGTAACCCATCAAGTCAATAAAATCCTCTGATATCGCTGAGATTGCTTTAGGGCCCAGGCAAACCACTGGTTTAGCTGGATCTGAGGTAAAAACCCTTCCAGTACAGTTAAATCCACAGGGATAGATCCTTTAATCTTCTGGCTCTTTTTTTCCCACAGGACCTTTAGAAGGGAGCTTAGTAAATTTGTGTTGTGCGCTTGCTCAGCTTCTAATGTGTCCTGACATTTCTTCTGGACATACGCCGCAGTTGCTGCTTCATTATCCAATCTAGATTGTAGCGATGTTATAAATGATTCAATATAGACCATTTTTGTATGAATCATGGCCAGAAGAGTTGCTTGGTCCTTGTCAGATCCATTCATCGACTCATACAGTTTGATAAATGGCGTTAAAGCCCTCATTACCGTTGTCATGATGGTGGCTTCAGACTACGCACCCATAAAAGTAAAATCGTGATCTGGACCTTGAAGTGCTTTGGGAGAGAATAAGCTATCCTTTAATGATGATGCCGACGAAGAAGATGTGGAGAGTTGACTTTTTGTATGCACTAAGAGGGGTCCACAGAGAAAGAAATTAAATGGGATTGTGCAGGACAACTCTGCTCAGAGCTCCCATCCAAGCCGGGTAGATAATTCTTTGCCTGTTCCTTATGAAGCTGGTAATCGCGGGTAAGATTTGTCTTGTTGAATAGTTCATGAATCAATGCTAAATTGCCACCTTTAGCCTTTCGGTCAATTCCATTTTGATGCCCGCAAAATCTCTGGCCAGACGAGCTGCTAACAGCGATGGAGTGACCATTTTGCTCGAGCACTCTTCTTTTTCTAAGTTATTTGCCATAGGGGGGAGCACACCCGACATTTGCTCGTTGTCTGCTGGGAAATTGTAAATAGTAGTGTCTCTTGTCTGCTGGAGTTTGCCAGTTACATAGCGATAGTTTCCCCCTTAGTGATCATGACAATCGCCTTCTTTCTGACATATCACTTGTACTTGTCCCAGAAACAGGGAAAGATCAGATTCTAGGATCTCCGCATCAGTTAGATCGTTGAAATTGGTCCTGGCAGGTAAATGAGCAATAACTGTCAGAGAGGCCGTACATGTCCTATCTATTTGCATTGGTGTAAATTAATGTAATTTCCGACCACTGGAAGTGGCTTGTGCAAAAAGTGCAGTGATTTTTTTGCTTTCCGATGCTGTCTGTTCCTGCAGTAGAGTCCTCTTATCATGTGATCGTGTCTTCCAGATCAGTTGCCGGGGAGGCTTGGCGAATCAGGAGATTTAATTCCGTCCGTTCAGTAGAATTGGTGGCTGCCTGCCACACATTATTTTTATTAGGGGCAAGCCTTGCTTCTTCTAGTGAATGAGACTGTTGTCTTTCTTCTAGTGAATGAGACTGTTGTCTTGTTCTTGGGAGAGAGGGTTTCACTGTATACAGCATTTTGTCTTTCTCTAAGCCTGCGCCAAATACCAAAAACACCTAGCCCGGAATCAGCAGTCAGAATAGCAATCTCACGTAACAAGTTACAATAAAATGTAAAATCGGTCTTCTTAGCCCCCATTTGCATCTGGGCTCTCCTGTGTCAGCTCCTTCCCCCAGGAGCTCCAGGGAACAGGGGAAACACTCCCAACACTCTGCAAAGTTCTGTGTCCGGGGATGAGATTTTGAAAGGTTGCCTCCAACTTTCCACAACCAACAGGAAAGAAAGACTCCAGAGACTCCACAGCGTGTTTAACAGCAAGGGACTTCACACTCCCGACACTCCATGATGATCCACATCCGGAGATGAGATTTTGAAAGGTTGCCTCGGGCTTACACAACCAACAGGAAAGAAAGACTCCAAAGACTCCCCAGCCTGTTTTACAGCAAGGGACTCCACACTACCGACACTCGGGCAGAAATATTTCCAGATATAACCCGAGGACACCCAGATCCACTTTCTTTTGTTTGCTATATCGGTTGACAAAAACATCTTGCAAAAAGAAGAAAAAACATTCCACGAACCGAGGGGCATACATTTCCCAGAATGACTGGGTAGAATTTTTTTTTCCTAGTGATCCAACTGCATAGCTCCAAATGAATATGTCTAAGGTACTAATTCATAAAACTTGTGGCTAATTTATCTGTTTTTTTAATTCTTTATGTTTAGGAAGCATTTGTTTTTGTTTAAATATGTTTATTACAGAGAATTGCCAAATGCATACATGCAGGTCAAAGATAATGCATATTCACATTTAATCTGAAACATCCCGCTAAATGGTATAGCCAATAAACAATTGTTCAATTCTCCAACTAATGAATTAACTTATTAACCAACCATGCACTGATGGCAGCCCTTCTACCCACAACCAAGGTAGATAATAATGAAAATTAAAGATTTGGCTTCGGGGGAGTTTATTGCGCTCAAGGTCAATAGTTCCAATTCAAAGAAATTGCAAAAATGACGTTTCCATAATCCAAATCCAAGTGCAAAATAAAGTTGTTTTATTGTCCAAAAAGCGCAACAGACGACACGTGTTTTGACCCCCGGTCGTTTTCAAGGCTGTGCAAATTATATATGAATTATAACACCATTTTTAAACATATACATAAAATAGAAATGTTGACATTAAATCAAACAAAATTTGAGTAATGTGATAAATATATATGAAAAAAGGGATAGATCATACCATGTTACATCAAACACCTGGTCAGGTTGTGAGGGTTGCAGTCAAAGGAGCTGTCATGTTACAGCTCTATATACGAGCATTGATCACAATTTGGCAATACGCACTATTGACTACATTTTTCATGATTTTCCGCATTTTATTTGGATCATGTCAATTTATTGAAAAGTTTTTTGAAATTCACACTTGAAAAAAATGTGTTTATATTCAATGATCAATATTATGTTCAGGCCAAAGGGGTTGCAATGGGGGCAAAATGTGTGCCCCTCTTGGCAAACCTTTTTATGGCACAATTTGAGGATATCTATTTACAGTAATGTTGAACACAAGAACAATGTAATCGCTTGGCGACGTTTCATAGATGACATCCTTATTATCTGGAAAGGTTACTTGGAGTCTTTTGACAATTTTGTTCAATATATTAACAAGAATAATTTTGGACTAAATTCTGTGGGCTCAGCAGATGCAGAAACAATTGACTTTTTAGACTTGCACATTTTTATTGAACATGGTAATATCCAAACTAGGACCTTTCGTAAACCAACGGAAGTCAATGCTGTACTTCAAGCACAAAGTAGCCATCGGCATTCCACAATTGCTAATATTCCATCCGGTGAATTTTACAGGGCCAGAAGGAATTGCAGCAAGGATATTGACTATGAGGAAGAAACTAGATTATTGAGATCCAGGTTTTTGAGCAGAGGATATCATTTAACATGTATTAACAAAGCCGAACAAAAATATCAAAAGTTTAAACAAGCAGATTTACTTGTTGAGCATTCTAATGTCAAACATGAATCTAAACACATTGCAATTATTACACAGTTTTCAAAAGATTCATCCACTCTTTATCGTTTGGTAGAAAAACATTGGAACGTTTTGAAATTGGACAATGATTTGATTCCCTATCTTTCCGATAAACCCAAATTTACCTACACACGAGCTCAGACAATAAAACAAAAGCTCAGTCCTTCTTTTCTTGAAACTCAATTACATGATTCAGGCACTAATTGGTTGAAGAAAAATGTAGTTTTTTTTTTAAATGCGGTAACTGTAATTATTGCAAGTATGCTCACAGTAACTGTCAATCCTTCACAGACATGAAAGGTAATGTAGTCAAAATCAAACAATTTATTAATTGTAGGACTACTAATGTAGTGTACGCTATCATATGTGTCTGCGGTAAATTATATGTAGGGAGTACAATTAGACAATTGAGAATTCAGATGAGGGAACACTTATCTAGCATAAGAAATAATGACCTTAAATCACCGTTGGCCATTAATTGGCGTGAATGTCATCAGATGCATAATAGCAATGATATACGTTTCATTGGACTTATGCAGGTTAAGTTAGGCAAAAGAGGAGGCAATGTTATGCTCAAATTGAGGCAACATGAATCCAAATTAATATGTTTCCTAAGGTGCACCAAAGTGGGTTTAAATTGCGATCATGAAATGCATGTGTTTCTATAAACACCATTAGGGTTGATACAACTTTCTATATGTGGTCTATATGTGGTTTACTATTCCGCAGCAACCTGATATTAGAAATCAAAGAACACTAGTTCTTAATTCAATAATACAGATCAATGAAATGGTGGGGTCTTGTGTGCCAAAATAAGCACAATTTCTCCATCATTATCCTATATTTTTCTTATTTATATAAGTGTAATCCCGCAATGTGGGCATTTCTAATTTTATCATTTACCAATCATAAGGCTCATTTAATTTGCAAAATCACTATCCCAAACATATATTACATTTTGCATTGGCAATTATTAATTATATTATGTAACACTCAAACCACCCGCAAGCTACTCAATATAGCAGGCTATCGGCATCTCGATCCTTTATCAATGATTCCATGTTAATATACAATCATGCCATTTGATATTATGACTGAAAAAGCATGTTAAAATGACACGAGGCATCCCGGGAGTTGGGACTTCTGATAATATATTATTAATTGAATCATCAGTGAAATAGGGGGTACTCCAATATTTAGGATACATGTAGGAACACTATTCATATTTTGTCTAATAAGACAGATGACGCTGATCTGCACGTCATTTTGTTTACATTGATGACGTCACGCGTCATGTATACGCGTGACGTCATCACGTCTACGGCTGCCATTTTGTAATGGCGGAATAGCCCCATTCACGGCAAGAATACTGGTGAGCAGCTGTTAATATATTAACAAATGAACTATTAGTGCAACAGGGTGCACTTGAAATATTAGGACACATGTGGATTCATTATTTATATTTTGTTTAATATAGACAGACGACGCGGATCTGCGAGCCATACCGGTTACAGCAGCCATATTGTTTATATTGATGACATCACGCATAATTACACGCGTGACATCATCACGTTACGGCCGACATTTTGTTATGGCGGAATAGCCGCTTTCGCGGCAAGAATACTCGTGAGCAGCCGAAAGGCAACCCCTAACAGAATGACATGGGATTTATCCCTTTGATTCAGGTACAATTTCTATAATGATCCGTCTGTTTAACAAGTGCATTCTATAATAAGAGCTTTTTCCTTTTCTTTTACTGTGTGAACAATCATGCTATACAATGAATAAGTGAGGCCATATTTAATTCTACTTTATTTCCCTATTTGTATTATTATGGAACCGTCAGTATTTCATGCAGATACTAAATTAGTTTTTATTATAATTTTTCACTTTTTCAGTTCCAATATTATAATTAGGGGCACCAATAACATCAACTTAATACAACATAAACAGAAGCACAAAACGTCATTATAATTGGGATAATGTATATAACTGAGTATAACCCTTAATTTACCTTCACTGGCAATAATCAGAAACTGAAGGTTATAGCTCATTCGAAATTTTATACATTCCTCACAGGCCACATAATATCATTCATACCAGCAATCGTCAATAACAAATGCAGTGCCATCCGATCCATCATTCCTTATTAAGGTAAGAGATCCTTTAGGATCACGTTATGATAAACATTTCTGATTAGAACATTACAGAATTTACAATAGATTATCCTTCACTACATGTATAATAATTATCTTTCGCTCTGGAAGCATATATGATGTCAAAGTGCAGCCTATGAGAAATCCATAATTACTATTAGCCATTGTTAAGGGACTTATCCTTAGGGTGAGTAAATATTTGTTACATCGGTGCTATTGGGTACTGTTTTTGGAATGTCTCACGACCTGTGGGACATTTATTTCAATGGGAGGTTTAACTATAATTTTCAAAGTGCTTATTGTATCTTTATATATTTTTCCTTGTATCATTTGGCGTTGTATTCCGGTCCTCCTTTGACTGCAACCCTCACAACCTGACCTGGTGTTGATGTAACATGGTATGATCTATCCCTTTTTTCATATATATTTATCACATTACTCAAATTTTGTTTGATTTAATGTCAACATTTCTATTTTATGTATATGTTTAAAAATGGTGTTATTACTCATATATAATTTGCACAGCTTTGAAAACGACCGGGGGTCGAAACACGTGTCGGCTGTTGCGCTTTTTGGACAATAAAACAACTTTATTTTGCACTTGGATTTGGACTATGGAAACGTCCTTTTTGCAATCTCATTGAATTGGAACTATTGACCTTGAGCGCAATACACTCCCCCGAAGCCAAATCTTTAATTTTCACTGTTGTATACAAACTTTGTGGGAAGTCTGAGGGGGCAGTATTTTGTTTTGCAGCCGAGGAAACCTGCACTAATCTTCAGTTTGGTTTTGTGAGCTTTGAGAGTGGTCACTAGCGCACCAATAGGGACCGATCCCACATTAACAATTCTTTGTAAGGTAGATAATAAGGGTTTGAAAACAGTGTATAGAGAGAGAAAGATGTGAAATCTGAGATCAGAGGAAACAAGATAGAAGAAAGAAAGAGTAAAAGAGAGAGACATTGGAGAGACAGGGCTGAAAACCCAGAAGAGAAGCATAAGAGAGAGGGAAAGACAGAAACAGAGAAGACAGAGACATGGATCAGAAACTACATAGCAAAATGAAAGTTCCACTTGGGTGACCTCTACCAAATATAGACTGTTTGAACCCATAACAATAGCTATTCCAGTACATAGGAGTCTGTATAAATGACAGTTCAATAAAAATAGAATCAAATCAAGGCAAATTCAGAATCCCTCAAAACAATACTAACACTGCATTGGCATTACTTTGTTTGGATTTAGTTTGTAGGCACGCAACGCCCTCCCATTTAGTAGTGCCCACTAGTTTGTGACTACAGGCTCCACTCTCCTTGTCCAGCACACCTTGAGTGGGAAGATGCTTCAGTCCGCCACCACCATAACGTTATCCAGAAGGGCCCATGCTTCCTTCTCCTGCTTCTTAACCCTGGTCTTCTTTCAGAGAAAGGATTCTATCTTGTGCGTATATGCCACCAGGTTCCACCATTCCCGCCTTGACAAAGATTGCAGGGTCTTGCATTTGGCCATAATGTGTTTGAAGGCAATTGCAATTAACAAGTCCAGCATGCAACTCTGGGCCACACTTCCCAAAAAATGCAGGTGAATGCTGCCACATAATGTAGATGCTAAGGACAGAGGTAGACGTATGTTACATATCTGCCAGATTTGCAGCCACACCGACTCCCAAAATGTGTATGTATACTTACACTCAAATAAAATGTGCCTCATTGTGCCCTCAACCTTTGTACATGACCAACAAAACTTGCTCTGTATCCCCTTATGCGCCCCCCACATTTCGATGGAGTAAAAAGGACTCTAGGAAAATAGGGTCTGAGTGAGTGATGCAGATCTAGATTGTGTCTGATTTTCTTCCATATATCACCCCAGTTATCTACTGGGAACTCCTCACCACACATTCTTGCCCAGGCCTCCTCATTCGCCCCGTTAGTATGCGGTCCATTCCACGAGGAAAGAGTACTGTACACTGAGGCTGAGAAAGAGGGCAAGGCATCAGTCACTCCACTCCCATCTGCGACATTCAACACACCTCCTCGCCAACCCTTAGCCACTAACTGACTATATCGCAAGATCTCCCCAGCTGACAGCCCGTAGTTGTCCCTCAAAGATTGAAATAAGACTATGTCCTTTAGCACCCATATCTGGTTGGTGTACCTCGGCCCCCCTGTATGCCACTCCGGCCAGTACACAGATTTCCCTCCTACTTGAATATCCTTATTATACCATAAAGGTTGGAGTCTAGGCTTCCCCCTACTTGCTCTCACCCCTGCAAACCATGTCAACAGACCTGTGGTCCTATCTATGAACTTAGCCTTGATAGCAACTTACATTCTATCTCTATCCACGGTCCTCCCCACAACTAGCTCCACGCATACGATATGTCCTTTCCACCGCTCTACACGGTCCTACTAAGGACACTCCTCTATATAATCACCTTACAAGATCTCACTATGTCACATCACCCTAAACAGGGTGACATGATCACCAGACCATGTACCTTAGCACAGAGGAACCGCAAATTATGCGCAAGACTCCCAAGATTGTACGAACCTTTAACCAAAAAAGCGTCAAGTAATGCTACCACCGGTCCTTGCAAAACCAGCCACCCACAGCACCCTCTCCAACGGAATAGCAGACTCTTCCGAGAGCCCACTTCTGCCCCGAAATGCAATGTCAAGGTACAGCCATCACTGCCCCAACCAGCACAGTCTGGGACAAAGGGTGCACTTATAAACACCTGCTCTATGGTTGCCCACGCAACAGATATTGCAGACCTTCTACAAAACGGAAATATAGATTTCCTAGCGATTACTGAATCCTGGCTCCACCCTGCAGCTGGTCCAGCAATTATGTTAGCCATCCCAGATGATTACACCCTTCTAAGACTAGATCGTACCACCTCTCGAGGTGCAGGTCTCGCCAAATTTCCCAAGCTAAATCCAATACCAAAGAGCTTTTCGCTATTCTGAAAGAGGTAGAATCCCCTATCCAAACTCCAGACTCCTGCCTCAAGGACAAAAACTGGTGCTCTGGCATACAAAATGCTCTAGCCAATAAAATTACAACCCTGCAAACCAAGATTAATAACAACAAAAACACTCTTCTTACCACCTCTAAACCTAGCAATTCCAATGTGACAGCACCGCAATCTAGCTTGACTCTACCTTATGCAGCCATTCCCCACTTTAACTTTCGCAAAGTATCCACCAAAGAGGTTGAAAAAGTCATCCTTACTCTCAAACCTTCGAACTGCCATGGTGATTTATGCCCAGCACAACTCATAAAAGACACAGCTTGTGAACTCTCCCCTTTTATCACCAAACTTATAAATGCATCCTTCACTTCAGGCACCATAGCTCATAACTTAAAACAATCATGGGTCCTCCCACTCCTCAAAAAACAAAATTTAGACCCCTCCATCCCCACTAACTACCGCCCCATCACCACAGTTCCATTCCTACTTAAAATCCTTGATAAAATAGCATACTTACAAATCCAACACTACCTTGAATACAACCGCCTCTTAGGAGTTCGACAGTCAGGTTTCAGACCCCAACATGGTACTGAGACCGCTCTCGTAGACCTTAAGGCACAAATATATGAGCTGAGAGACGAGGGTAGAGGGCACTACTGCTGCTCCTTGATCTCTCAGCTGCATTTGATTTGGTTGACCATGAGATCCTCTGCAATCACTTAGAGTCGGCAGCCCATTTCTCCCAAGAGGCAATTGACTGGATTCAGTCCTTTCTCAATAACAGAACAATGCAAGTCTTCTCCCCGTTAGCAGCTGCTGACCCAATGCCCATTACCTGTGGTGTGCCACAGGGCTCTTGTGTTTCTCCCACTTTGTACAACATCTTCACAAAGCCTCTTTTCAATGATCTTGACGGTCTGGGTATCACCTACACGAATTACGCCGATGATACTTAGATCCTCATCCCGCTGACGGGGGATTATGACAAGGATTTGGCTTTTGTAAACAGAGTGTACCTCATCATCCGGGCATGGATGGCTTCACACGGTCCATGCCTGAATGATGACAAAACGGAACTCCTCATCGTAGGCACTACAGCTAATCTCAACAAACTTGGCCAGAACTACTCCTCGTTCGAAATCGACAATAACATTATTGCTGTGGCTAAGGAGGTCAAAACCGTTGGCTTCTATCTAGATTCCACACTAACAATTAAAAAACAGGAAAACACTATGGCTTCCGCTACCTCCTATAATTGCAAACTTATCAGAGCAGCCAGACCTTTCCTTTCCTCTAACAACTGCATCACCTTAGCCAGAGCCTTGATCTTGTCCAAGTTGTACTATTGCAACACTCTCTACGTAGGTAGCAATAAATACATCAGAAACAAGATTCAAATCTTGCAAAATAATGCCTTAAGAGCAGCCCTAAGTCTCCCGAAGAAAGCCCACATTTCCGATACTAGAAGATCTGCCAACTGGCTCTCCACGAAAGATAAGATTCTCCTTAAATCTCTCTCTCTGACTCACAAATGTCTCCACCATTCTGCCCCTCAATACCTCATAATGAGATTTGCTAAAGAAGCATATTACCGCCCCTCCAGAAAGGCTAACTCCAACCTCCTACTGGTGCCAAGATTCAAACGTACTATGACTGGGGGGAGTAGCTTCCCTGTCAAAGCAGCACAACAGTGGAACTCTCTACCGCCATCCCTAAGGGAAGGCCTTCCTTACTTACAATTTAGATCTAATCTTATTCACTGGATTAAGGAACACGATAACTAATGTACTGGTACCTCACTGACCCTTTTGTTATAAATTTGTAAATTGTGTATATTATATTCTTTATGTAAATATGACTTATCAACAACATTAAGAACAGATACAATGTGTCCAACACTGTAACTATAGCTAAACTCCATCCACAGTGCCACATGTAACTTAAGCTATACAATCCTCTTGTTGCTCTTGCGCCCTGCTACCTGTGGGTTAGGTGCGCATTACAAATAAAACAAACAAACAGTGCTGCCCTGGTAGACTTGAAAATTGAACTTTCTCGCAGCCCTTTCTTCCTCTTTAGGCACAGCATCTTCTGAGCTTCATATGGTGATGCCAAGGCTGCCCCCAGCTTGAGCCATCGAGGCGCATTACAATGAGATATAGCCGAGAAACAATCCAGCCTCTATTTTATGGAGGAAGCACTATGATATCCCTGGTTCTGTGGGAACTTCAACCCCCCCCCCTTGCGACGGATGTAAGTCCAACCAATTAATTGAAATTTTAGGTTTCATCTTCCCCCACAGGAATTTGGAGATGAATTTATTAAGAGCTTTATGGCCGACATACCAGCAACATCAAGAGAGCGTAGAGCACAAATGGGGTAATGGACATCTTGATTGTTTCTATCCTAACCCAATATGACTAATAGAGGGGTATCCATTTCGATAAGAGGGCCTCTACCTTGGACATAACTTAATCCAAGTTAGCTTTCAAACAGCTCCCAACCCCGGTCCAGAATTTGATTCCCAGATATTTAATCCCACAAGGTGCCCACAAGAACCCAGTTGCCACACATTGAGACTGGAGCCAAAGAGAATTCAACGGCATGATTCTGGTCTTGTCCGCATTTAGTTTATACCCGGAAACTTCTGAATACAAAGCAATCTCCTGCAAAAAAAAGGGGGCAAATATTATTGCGGGTCCTTCACCAAAGGTAAAATGTCATCAGGAGATGCTGCTACCTTAACCTCCACCCCTTTGCCCACCACCCCTTGCATGTTTCCCCTAGCCCTTATGTGTTGTAACAGGGGGTCCAGCAAAAGCGCAAATATTAATGGTGATAACTGGGATCCATGCTTCATCCCATGCTTAAGTGTGCAGAAAGGTGACATCAAACCATTTACATACACCGCCCACCTAGGGTGCTGATATAGGGTACCGACTAAATCAAGGAAGAGTGTATCTATCCCATTGCACTCTGTCAAAGGCCTTTTTGGTGTATAGCGTTATTGCCCCCCCCAGGGTTTATCAGAGGATTTCGCCAACATAACAGACGAGTATTCGCCCCTGATTGCCTCCCTTTCCCGAACCCACACTCGTCTTTATAAGAAGCTATTTTTCACCACATGCAACTCTGCAAAGTCTTTATGAAATATACTATCAGTCATTTAGTTAAATTATACTGGGATAATGCTATCTTCATTTAGACAGTGAAACATCTCATCTTTCCAAATTAGATGCGTATGGTTTGTTTGGGTGCCAGAATAATAAAAACATTACCTTTTGTAAGTGAGAATGTGGTCACAGCCGAAGTTGTAGATGCCCCCCATCAGGTGCTATAATGATAACAAATGTGCGAGAAGGATTGTTTTACTCACACACCCCAATTAAATGGTCCCTGTAACCTGGTCAATCTACCTGCGGTGCCCATTATTGGTTGGGTTTGCCCCCTGATGTGATTATATATTCGATTTAGTGCTCACAAGGTCTGTTATAAAATAAAACCTTTAGTCCAAATAATAGCATAAATACAATGTATTTAGATGTACCTTTTGGATCCGCTTGTTGTGTTTAATGTTCACATGGTCACGCTTATGAACGCGTCTGCTGCAATTAATCTGGTTTCCAGTTTAAGAAATGGTTTTACTTGGTAATTTAATTAATTCAATTTTTTCTTTAAAGTCGTTGGAATACTATTGTCTAGACGAACAGCGTGGATTTGTTTGCCTTAAAAAACGCAGGTTCTTCAGACCTTTTAAATACAATGAAGTTTGAAAAGTATTACATCTAAAGGTTTTGTGTGGTTTTTACTTTACAAAAATCTTCACTGTTCAACTTGATAACACGTCATTCCAAAGCCTTTGAAAAAGACGATAAACTACAATTGTGATGTCCTCACTCTCTCTTTTTGGACGCAAGTCCTCTGTTTATGTTTGTGTTTGTTTCGCGGGCTGCGACCCGCGTGTGTGTGAAGGGGCGGGGTTACCACCCGCAAGGCAGTTGGAGTTCGGACACACGAGAATGAAGACGTGTTGCACCCCAGCTCTGTGTCGCCCCTTTCTTTGGCCTGTGTGAGTGAGTCCGACCACAGAGCGTGAGGAGGTCCACGTGAGAGCACATTACACTGGCGACGAAGCGGACACGAAGTCACGCCGTGCGCGCGCTCTCCGGTCCACCGCTCGTGGTGTGCTACCTACCACCACTGGGAGCCTTGGACGTCGGGTGCCTGGAGGCCTATCAAGGTGGGTGGAGCGCGAAGGCTCCCCATCAGCCGTCCTCCGGCACGAGCGCCGCAGCAGATCCGCGGGTGGAGCAGCTGTGACAGCTCCCCGCAAGAGCGTATCATCCGGGCGGTGGAGTACGTTTCTCCCGCCGACGGCAACGTCTGGGAAGCCCAGTCCACACATGCTTCGAACACCAGCGGGTAGAGTGGAGACTCCCCGTTTTGCACACCCCGGGCGGTAGAGGAGCCCTGGCCTCCCGCCAACGGCACGAAGTGCAGTCGAGGCGCGAACCTCCCGCTCCAACAGCATACTTCAAAGGGGTAAGAACAAGCCCTCTCCCCTCCATCACTTAGCGCCCCCTACCGGCATTGAGGCGCCACCGCGCTAGGCAAAGGAACCAACCAGCCAGCTCAGCCACAATAACACACATCGAACACTTTCCATGAACAACTCAGACGAAGACTCACTAACCGTTCCAGTGACTCCAATAGCTACAGGCAGTAGGAAAATGACAGACAGCCTGTTAACCCAACTGCCAGCAAAGAGGTGGCTGAGGGATTTCGAAGTGTGTCTGAAAGCAGCAAGTACTCTAGAAGACGAACAAAAGTTCAATCTCTTAAATCACGCTGTATGACCAAATGTGCGAGACATTCTTGAGGAAATACCCGAGAACAGCATAGACACATACATCAAGCTAAAGACAACGCTCACGGAATACTTCACACCTCACACAAATGTGGATTATGAACGGCACGTCTTCCACACCACCAAACAGCACAAAGGCGAAACCATAGATGCATTCGTCATGAGACTCCGAGCAATAATGAAACACTGTGATTTCAACAATTACTCCAACGCGAAGGCCCTCAGATCACAAATCATAGTGGGGTGTGAAAGCGCTGATTTCCGCAAACGACTGTTGCAGCAGCCACGCACCCTAGAGGAAATCCTACGCCTGGCTCGATCTGACGCGGCCCTTGCCGCACAAGTGGAAGGCCTGAACGACATAAAGGTCACCCACAGAAAACACGAAAGCCTCAACAAACTGGAGGGGACAGCAAGAAACAATGACCCTTTCTGCTACCGGTGTGGGCATGAATACCCCCACGAAGGAACGTGCCCTGCAATGGGACAGAACTGCTCCGCGTGTGGTGGAGAAAACCATTACAAAGCCGTATGTCTAATTTTCCGTAGCAAAATGAAAGGAGCAGGAAGAAATTACAAGTCCATGCCAGAATCGGAACAAACTCAAACCACACCCCACCACCATCGGGGATCACACCAACCCCATGAGCAAGGGCGCCACAAACAGCATGATGAGCAAACGGAAAGAAGGCACGATAGGAGAGAATGGCGGGGAACAAGAACCCACTTCCTAAGGCAATAAGAAGACCACAAAGGTAGATACGGTGCCTCATCGAACAGTCACAATCAGACAGCGTGTCAAGTGCATCCTCCGACGAAAAAACACGACAACCGGAAAGACACCAGGAAACACCAAGGAAGAAAGGATATCTATACGCCCTAGGAAACAGCACTGCAAAGGAACATAGCCCAATACTCAGAATACAGGTGAATCAGACGGCAGCAGAGTTCCTAATCGACACATGAGCAACTGTGAACGTAATCAGCGAAAAGGTCTATAAAAGCATACCAAATGCCCCCTGCCTACAACCAGCTCGAACACTCATTTTTCCATATGGATCAAAGACCCCGCTGGCATGCAAAGGGTTCTTCATGGCATCGTGTCGATACAAGGAACATGAAAAGAAAATCCCCATGCACGTCTTGGAGGCAGCTACTGAGAGTGGATGCATACTGAGCTATCGAGCAGCGATAGAAATGGGACTAATCCACATACTGTACCGTCTCATGGTACATAAATATCTAGACCCCACCGCAAGCATAGACCAAGTCTTCCCATCACTGTTCAAAGGCCTCGGAAAACTGAAGGACAGGCAGATAGAACTCCACATCGACACCACGATCAGACCCCTAGCACAACACTACTGAGGAATACCCATCAATATTCAAAAACAGGTTGAAAATGAACTGACAAAGCTGCTGGAGGCAGACATCATTGAGCCCGCGGAAGGACTTACCCCATGGGTCTCTCCAATTGTACCCGTGCCCAAAAGAGACTCCAAAGACATCCGAATATGTGTGGAAATGAGAAGGCCAAACGAGGCCATATTAAGGGAACGCCACCAAGCCCCAAGAATAACCGACATGGTACATCTGTTAAATGGGGCCACCGTGTTTTCAAAGCTGGACCTCAACAAAGGGTATCACCAGTTGGAACTCAGCAAAAGCTCTCGATATATAACCACGTTCGCCACCCACCTAGGACTCTTCCGCTACAAGTGGCTAAGTTTTGGTGTGTCGTGAGCGGCTGAAATCTTTCAAGCAGAAATTCATAACGTCATCAAACATGTACCAAACTGCCTAAACTACAGTGACGACATTCTGGTATTCGGACAAAATCAGGAGCAACACAACGACACGCTAATGAGAGTGTGCATGGCATTGGAAGAAGCACGGCTCACACTAAACAAGGACAAGTGTGAATTTCGCAAGAAAACACTCCGTTTCTTTGGTCACATATTCTCCGAGAAAGGAATGACACCCGAACCGGAGAAGGTCAGCGCACTCCGAGAAGCCAAGCCGCCCGCCACCACATCAGACCTCAGGTCATTCCTTGGCCTCGCAAGTTACTGCACCAGATATATAAGAGACTTCGCCTCCATTAGCGAACTCCTCCGAGCGCTTACCAAGCTCAACACAGACTTTACATGGACACCACAGTGCCAAGAAGTGTTCCAAGCAATTAAGGACCTCATCTCCGACGCCCGAAACATGGCATATTTCGACCCAAAAAGAAGGACAGAACTCATCGTTGACGCTAGTCCAGTCGGCCTAGGCGCCATCTTAACACAACTGGACGACAGAGAAGAAGGCAAAAAACACATTGTGGCATATGCCAGCCGAAACCTTTCCAAAACAGAACAAGCCTACTCCCAGGCAGAGAAGGAAGGCCTGGCTGTAGTCTGGGCCTGCGAAAACTTTCATTTGTTCCTATATTGGAAACCTTTTGTGGTCGTAACGGACCATCAAGCTCTCATCTTCATTTATGGTAACCCTCAGGCGAAAATGCCACCACGAATAGCTCGATGGGCACTCCGCCTACAGGACTATCAATTCTCCATCACGCACAGACCCGGAAAGGAGCAGAACCTCGCAGATTTCCTCTCGAGACATCCAAAAGACACGTGCGGATCAGAACCATCCATAGCTGACAAGTATATAAGATATGTCATTCACAACAACACGCCGCAAGGATTAGACATGGATCACATAGATCACGAGTCAAATACGGACCAAGGAATACAAACCATCCTCCGATGCCTGGAAACAGGGCGATGGAAGCAAGCCAAACAAATTTGAGAGACAATGAACGAAGACACCAAGCAGGACATCAAGTGCTTTCTAGCGGTGAAAGAAGAACTTGCAAAATCAGATGAAGGAATGCTGCTAAAATGTACAAAGCTCGTTATACCGCGCAGCCTGCGCCAGAAAGTAATAGAACTCGCCCATGAAGGACACCGAGGGATCGTATCCACTAAAAGGATGCTAAGGCAGAAGCTATGGTTCCCACAATTGGACACTGCAGTTGAGGAACTATTACAAGACTGCCCCACCTGTGCACTTGTAAAGCCACACACCTCCACAGAACCCCTAAACATGACCGCACTGCCCAAGGGAACCTGGGAAGAAATAGTGGTGGATCATTTTGGGCCCATGGAAGGAGGAGAATACATCCTGGTGGCCGTTGACGAATACTCAAGGTACCCCGATATACAGATAGTCCCGTCAACATTGGCACATCATACCATACCTGCCCTAGATCGAATGTTCGCAACGTACGGAGTATCTAAGGTAGTAAAGTCCGACAATGGACCTCCGTTCACCAGACAGGATTTCCAGAGATTCGCCGAATACATGGGTTTCAGGCACAGAAAAGTGACACCCTTATGGCCACAAGCCAATGGAACAGTTGAGCGGTTCATGAGCAACATCAAACGCACTACCCAAATTGCTCGCATCACGGGAGAACCTGTCGAGAAACTATTATACCAACTCATGAGAGACTACAGGAACACGCCACACAGCACCACTGGGAAAGCACCTTCAGAAATAATGTTCGAGCGAACGATAAGAACACGAATACCTCACGTGGCAGTTGAGGGAGATCAATATGAGAGGGATGCAGAAATGAGAGAGAAGGACACACGCATGAAAGAAAACATGAAACAAATCGCGGATACCACCCGACAAGCCAAAACGAGTGACGTAGCACCGGGAGACATGGTGGTAGTCCGTCAGCCCCAGCATCGGAAAAACATAGCACCGTTTCATGAGGACCCTCTCCTCATCATCCACAAAAAGGGGTCTCTCATCACTGCAGAGGGAGACCACAAGTCAATAACGAGAAACTCATCTCACTTCAGACGAGTGTCGAGGGCCCCAGCCTTAGGTGACCCGAACTTGAGTGATGAACTCACTCCATGGGACGTCCCATATGAAGGAGACTGTGAAGACTCGGACGGAGACGTAGTTTCCGAGACCCGGACAGACCCGTCGACCAGGATTGAGAGTCAACCAACGAGGATGAAAAGGAAGCCCCATCACCTCATCGAAGAAATGAACTGAGCCGGACTTAAGGTTTAGTGACGGGAGGGTGTGATGTCCTCACTCTCTCTTTTTGGACGCAAGTCCTCTGTTTATGTTTGTGTTTGTTTCGCGGGCTGCGACCCGCGTGTGTGTGAAGGGGCGGGGTTACCGCCCGCAAGGCAGTTGGAGTTCGGACACACGAGAATAAAGACGTGTTGCACCCCAGCTCTGTGTCGGCCCCTTTCTTTGGCCTGTGTGAGTGAGTCCGACCACAGAGCGTGAGGAGGTCCACGTGAGAGCACATTACAACAATGGACTCATTTCCAAAGTAATAACACTTTTCTGTCAGCGAAAACCACCAGTTGATTTCCATATTTGGCATTTTGTGGGAATGCCCAACCACCACTACTAGGGCCATTCCCCATGTTATAGCCCCCGCCTCCTGATTTCTCATCCTCCAGTGCGGCTTACTGGATTATTTTACTTTCGGTAACATTTTTGCAGCCCCTTTGCATTTTCAGTTTGGGCTACTGGGTGGAGCTTGCGCTATCTATAAACCAACATGATTGCATTAGAGTACAGATAGGGAGAATGGCATACGAGGAGGGTTCAAAGATTGAAGGTCTTATTTGGTTACTTTCCCATCCACTGACTGCCCATGGCCATGCTAATCCCTATGGCCATTCCCACCTAGTTCCTGTCCCTCTCCGGCCAAACACCTCTCATGGGAACTCTTTCAGCTCGCTTTATTCGAACCTTACCATCAAACTTTGCACTCAAAGTGCCTGCTTGTGTTTTTTCAAAGCAGCCTTCTGACAGTTAGTGACATAATTGGGGCTGTAAACAGCTATTGGTGTAATACAAATGTCTAAACCAGGTCTGCCTTCACCCAATCTGCATGTCCTTCGCTGAAGTCCTGTTAATAGCAAGCATTGACAAGGCCAACTGTTTTGGCGTTTGTATAAGTATTAGATCCGGGTACTTGCACCGTTTTGCACCTGCTACCATCAATCGCCAGTTAATGCCTGGCAAGTACCTTTCCTGTGTCTGCACAAAACCTCAAACTGTTGGCATTGCCAATGCTTGTTGTGTGTGAGATTTACTCCATGCACTGCTTTAAATGGGCGATTTCTAGCCGGCTCTCAGGGCGGACACTTTTTTTGTCAACATTGTGTAGCGCAACTTCTCCAAGTTAGAAGCGACTACCGGTACCTAAGCATATGTCGGCGAAAGAAAAAGTCAAAGCATTTCATAAACTGCAGCCCAGCTCCTGCAGCTTTTACTGGGGAAGCTGTTTTTGTTCGATCTTTCGCTCCCACCCTCTGTGTCCCATCCCACCCTGCTGCCTTTCAACCCCACCCTGCAGACACCAGAAGCCCCCATATCCATTTGGATGCCAAGTCATAACAAAGGCCGCACAAGCCAGGACATTACAGGACTACCTACTTGCCACCATCAAAGAGGACGCCCCCCCCCCTCCCCTCAGACCTCCTGACACGCCCCTTTCTCTTTCTCACCTCTTATGGTACTCTGCTCCGCCCCACCCTTCATGCCCCTTGATAGATAATCGGTGTCATAAAAGCTGGAAATAGCACAGTTGCAGCAAAACTCAGCAGACAGCACTGGCAGATTTTTGCAAACATAAACTTTGGATAAATAAATAAAATACATAGGTTTTTGGTTTGCTCTCACTACTATAGTACTTCTGGCTTGATTTTGAGCAGATGCCTTTTGGAAGAGATATGCAGTAACGTTGTCATCTGTTGCTTTTTACTTTCTAGTCGAGTCATGGAGAAACTCTTCTGACAGTGAATAATTAAATGAATTGCTGATTTTCTCACCCGTGAATTCCATGCACTTGTAGGTGAGTTATTCCCCTTCCACGAGCACATCTTGTTCTTAAACAGAAGCTGCAAGACTATTTGTAGTCATGCATGTCTGACTGCGAGTAGGTCAATTATTTGCTGGTCTTTGAGGATGTGCTAATGGTTTGCTTCATGTATAAACACGCTGATTTGCAGCATTTGTGGTAAACACACAAACATCCTGCTGTTGTGTGTGTGAGTAAAACCATGCCTATTGAAACCTAGAGGCCAACGATTGTAAGCCCAGATGTTCATGTACCTCAGTCACCAAGACAAAAAGAAATTCAGTGCACATTCAAGCACTTATTATAGTGCCTAAACTTGAGCTTCAAGGGCCCAATTCATTGAATTATTTGCACGGATGAAAGTGACTTTGCACTGCCGGCACAAACCCTGATTCATGGAACTGTGGAAAGTGTATTTTTGCAGTGCAAAGTCATTTTGTAAGTCATTTTTTGCAGTACAAAACTGGCTTTGCACTGCAAAAATACACTGTCCAGAGTTCCATGAATCAGGGTTTGTGTCGGTAGTGCAAAGTCACTTTTTAGCAGTGCAAATGCACTCTGAACCGTGCAAACAATTCCGTGAATCAGGCCTTATGTCTTTTTTCAATTTTGTTTGTAACTGTGCTTATGTTCAATACACACCACACACAATGCTTTGGTAAATAAGTCTAATCAGGATGGAGTTTGCCATAGGTTACCGATCAACTGGGTACTCTGCAATACCCTGATTACTTTATTACTCCTAGTCCTGCTCTTCTTCATCCGAGTGCTTCCATTACTTTATGAAGGCACTCCACCTTCCAAACATCTTTATCCAATCTATAAAAAAACTTCTTTGATGTAGAGCCAACCGCTTGCTTCACCCTACCCCTAAAGAGGACTGCAGCCACCATCAGATCCTGACATTACAAGCACCAAATATGCCCAAAGTCTGGGCGGGTGGGTGGGACATCTCTATTGGGACGTGAAAGGGTGGGTGGGTGATACATCTATATTGGGACGTGAAAGGGTAGGACTAAGAGAAAAGAACATAACTGGTAAGTAATTAGGGCATTGCCTATACATCCCACTTTCTCATCCCAGTACTTCCATAACTTTAAAAAGAATCTCAACTTTTTGGAAACAAGACACATAAAGACGACACTGGACATAAAATGGCCTGCAGAAACACGCCAAAATTGATCCTGTGATCCACTCCATTTCATTTTGCAGCCCAGCAGCAGATAAACCGAGAAAGACAAGCCCAGCTGTCCAGAAGGACACATAAATCAGAATGTGATGTTGGGTCATGCCTCCATTCGGCCAGTGGTGAGCAAGGAGGTGAGACCTACATTGAAATCGGGATTTTTGATTGGTTAGGGAGGAGGGCGCCTTCAAAGATTAATGAAGTACAGGGACGGGAAAGAGGGACATGGTGGTAATGCATAACAAACTTCTTGCGACCCCTTAGTGGTCTTGTCAGGCTGCATTACACCTGTCTGTTTGAAGTATCACCATTATGTATAAGCACATGGAGATTGTTATTGATCACCCCTCAGTCAATCAGAATGTTCAGAGTGCAGTCAATAACTACTGGTATTGACCACATTCTGTCTTCAAAATCAGACAGGGAAACAGTGATGCAACTGCCAGGTATGATTTTGTGTTAACGAAACACTCCTTCTCCAGCACTATCTTTTTTCCTACTGCAGGAGCCAATTTGCCACGCCAAAGAGAAAGCTAAAACATGTGAAATGCTTCCACTTTCTTATAGAGAAACTGTTTCTTTTTACATTACACTTAATTCATCCTCATGTAAAACCTTTTCAGTTCAACCAAGTTTGAAATGAAAATACTTAATTTATAAAGAAACCCTTCTTTTTTAAATATTGCACATTCATTTATCAACACGATATTAGTATTTATTTTACTCAATTGTAAACGTTTTCTACTTTACAACCATAACTCCAAAACCTATACCGCTATTACCAGGATGTGCTAATAGCCTTATAGACATCTCGAGGGATCATTATCACTTGGGATAATGACCCTTCTCTAATTTACGACCCTCAGATTCGCTTTGGGCCATAACTTGGTGGCGGGTCATTATCCCTCGATAATGACCCCTCCCTCGGCCTACAAGGCTATATTAACATCATGTCTCATACCACCTCCAGCATTCGGAATCCTATCACGGTCAACAGTAGCTCTGACCAGCTTCACTACATCATCCTTCAATATCCATAGATGACTACTGGCATTGTTGCCTTTCATGCACCAAGGCTGTCATTACACATGCAATTCGCAATGTTTTTTTTTCTTCTGCCATGTGTTCATGTCTGGCGCAGTGCAAACAGGTGATGTGCAATGACAGGACCGAGAAAAGGATTTAAACAGACATGGGCACAAAGAGGGTCATGAAGACTGAGGCACACGTAGAAAGAGAGCAAATGGAAGGCTGCTCCGAAAGAGAGGAATACAGAAAGTGAGATTAATAAGAGGTGAGGGGAGGCTGTCAGGCCTCAAGCACCAGCACAATGCATGGACCCTCACTGGACTGAGTCCCCACCCACTTAAACCCGCCCAGCCCCAACAACTTAAATCTGCCCTGGTGAATACCTGCACTTATTTTTTTCCATTTCAAGGACGGTTCCATGGGCGAGTGCGAATGACGCACAAAAAGTGTTTAATTCCATTGTCAAAGGTATTATTTAGCAACCAACCAGCACACTTACGCTATCACCGGGTACACACACAATGAATGCTTTGTGGAAGATGAAAGGACAATCAACAGCAGCACAGGCGGGTCGCTCTACCTTTTGCCGACTTTCACCGTTGGAAAAAATATCTTGCTCTTCTACCAACCCCTTCTCCGCTCCCCAGATCCTCCCTCGATCAAACCACAGCCGACGCAGGTTCGAAAGCCTGCGGGATTCACAACGCTCGGACATTTAAACAAAAAAAAATATCAGCATCGATGCTATCGTCCACTCCACCAAAAGAATTACAAGCTTAATAGAGAAACAGTGGCGCCCTAGTGATCAGGCTACACGTGAGCCAATTTAAAAACAATGAACAGCGCTTGGTATTGTGTGAATTCGGTCATGTTTCTTACTGAGTAGGAGGAGCAGGTTCCACGCCAGCAGGACCATGGCAGCTACTGTTCCCCCTCAGTAGCAAAGGGAAGGGCCGCTAAGGATGTGTGATGCTAGCCGTGTTGCCAAGACCGGGCTGGGAGGAAGGAGGAGTTTAAGCCCCTCACAGTGGTCGAAGTGTAAGAAAATAAGTAGTGGAGCTATGTTCCCTACCGGCCTGCAGCGCTCCCCACAGACCCCATTGCCACGCCCCCTCCCTTGCACAATAAAACCCCCAAAAAACATGTGCCTGCTCTTAAGGAAATGTCCTGTGCAGTGTACTGAAAGTGCAAGCTTCAACTTCTTCCTACACTTTTATTTTAAAACGAAACCTTTCCGGAACAGTTTCTTTTTCAAATAAAAGTATAGGAACGGTAAAACTCAATTAAAATAAGTAGAGGAATACCACTCCCGACTGCTCCCACCCACTTCGACCACTGGCCCCTCAGCGCCCCAGAACACACCAGGGTCCCCGTGCTGAATTGGTTTAATGGAGCATATCTTTTGACATGTACTTTGTATTTATTGACAAGCGTTGTCAATGCCAACCGTTTGAGCTTTTGTGTAGATGCGGGAAAGGCACCTGCCGAGCACTTCTGCAGTGGTATTAATTGGATATTGATGGTAGCAGGTGCAAAATGGCGAGGGGCATCTTAACAAGACTTCAGTGAAGGACACGCATAGTGCTTAGAAATCGAGTGGCTGAAGGCAGACCTGGTTAAGACATTGTTTATCGCACCAGTAACACGTTTAAAACTCCAATTGAGTCATTAACTCTTAGAAGACCGCTTTGAAAAAAAAACAATGGTAGACACTTTGAGTGCAAACTTTGATGGTAAGCCTTGAGGACGTGTTTTAGACGGGGAGGGGCAGTAATTGGGTGGGAGTGGCCATAGAGATTAGCATGGCCATGGGCAGTCAATGGGTTGGCAAATAACCAAACAACACCAGCTATGTGTCCTTCCTCACATGCAATTTCTGCCTATCTGTACTGTAATGTAATATTTTCGGCTTACAGGTGGCGCTCTGCCTAATAGTGCAAACTTAAAAGACAAGCACTGGCAATGCCAACAATGAATTATCATGACCATGGGCAGTTAATGGGTGGGGCCGGGGGGAGGGGGCCAAATAACCAGACAACACCTGCAAGCTTTGTGTCTCACCTCATATGTCATTCTCCATATCTGTAGTGTAATGCAATAGTGTCGCGGCGTATAGGTGGCGCAAAAGTGCCACCTAATAGCCCAAACTGATAAGATGACAAGATCGGACTGAGTTTAAGAAAAAAACGATCTACCACAAGTTTGTGTACGGCCTAAAGAGATAAATTACAGGCAAAGGTTGCAAAAAGGCCACCAAAAAAGGTTAATTACAATTCAGTAATCAAGAAAAGAACCGGCAGCAATCGCCCCCTCCTTTCCCTCTAAGCGTGTGCCTTCATGCTCACCGTACACAGCACTCTAAATTGCAACTCAGCCCTGCTTACATTTTACAACTCCAGCATAACATGAGACAGACAGTTCAGCAGTCTTCCTTAGAGGGTATCAGGTAATAATGTCCCCATACATCATGTCAACCGGGAAAAGCCATTGGCGACATTATATATGGTGACATTGGGCTTCATTCCGACCCTGGCGTTAACCAAGGCGCTATTAGCGCCTTGGTTGATGCCGTTATTTTTCCGACTCCGCCATGGTGAATGGTGGAATTACCGCCCCATTCCAAGGTTGGTGTGGGCGGTAATTCCCCATTCACCATGGGCCCTCCCCCATTCCCATTTCTATGGGCTCAATGGGAATGGGGAAGGCGCTAATTACGGCACCGTAAATCACGGTGCCGTAATTAGCTCCTAGGTCCCTTTGCGGTTTGGTTTTTTAACGCCTGCAATAAGCAGGCGTTAAGTACCAACCCGCAAAGGGAACTCGGAATAGGGCGGTAAGGGTTTAAAGGCACCGGTCTCGTAACCGGTGACCGTTAACCCTTACCGCCCTACTCGGAATGACCCCCATTATGTATGGGAACAGTTTGCGGGGATGTCCGCTGCTCCATTAAAAAAATAAACAGGTGCTGCGGGGGTGTCCCACATGTCTCTGCAAAAAACAGCAACTTTTATGTCAGGGGAAATATTTGTGGGGACATTATTACATGAAACCCCTTAAAGTCCCCGATTCTGAGGTCGAAATAAAAACATCTTGGAAAGGGCATGCTCCCCACCAGTTTCATGCCCCACCATTCTGAGGAGGGTGGAAGGAGTGGCTGGGGCTGTCGTGTCTCCCTGTACCTGGAAGGGGTGCAAAAGGGGCAGTGCAGGGTTTGCTCTGGCAAGGAGTTCCCTCCAATTCTCTTCCTGCACAGTCCCATTTCTAAATTTACCTTTAAAGTTGCTGGGTCTGCGCATTATTGCAGCCCTTTAGGAAAATTGCTAAAACAATGTGTAACATACACTGGCAATCTGGTTGGTCTGCACTACAGAGAGAATAAAGGGTCTCATTACAATCTGCTGCATTTCCGACAAACTCGAGTACTGTTACCGCCACTTTGACCCGTAGATTTACCGCAGGATTACAAGTGGTGGAAGGGTGGTGTTAATCGGCGTTTTTATTGGACTCCATGAGGATTTCAGCAGTATTAACGACAGGGAAAATTCTGCTGGCAGCAATTCAGCGGATATTGCCGATTTTTCGTCAGTAAGGTGGAGGATTTTCCTCCATATTTGTGCTGGGAATAGAATAAAGATTACCCCTGCTAACTGCGCAGGGAGTATTAATTCTATTAAAGACTAGGAGGCGAGCATTATGCTTCAACTTCTTTATTACTACTCTTCAGCAGTTTCAACAACTGTATCAAACAACAACAAAGAAATGTCCATGTGACTTTCACTTTAAACTACAAATCCCAAAGTCTCTGTAGTCCTTCCTTCTCTCCAGCTCAGTTATGACCACATCATGTCCCTGAGCTCCTCCTCTCTTTTACGTGCTCTTAATGTCTTGATACCAAAACTTCACGTCCCGCCAACTGAGCAAGGACTTCTTAAACTCCAACATAATAACTCCGCAACGACTGAACTCTCGTCGTCCTTCCTAGTCCATTCCCTCAATTGTTCTTCTGCTCCTCCCCTAGAGAAAACAGAAATATAATGTCAGGGTGGCACCTAGTTTGTCATCATAACCACACACTGTTACATACAATATGATTATCAAACAGACGCGGGTGGGAACTAATGCTCGCCTCCTAGTCTTTAATAGAATTAAAACTCCCTGCGCAGTTAGCAGGGGTAATCTTTATTCTATGACAAGACTGGAGGCGAGCATTATGCTTGTTCAAAGCTGTCCCAACACTGCACTCGCTATACTTTCAGCTGGTTTAAAATAAAATTCTCTGAAGGTACGATCACACGCCCAGTCTGCTGCTGCCATAATATCTTGCAAGGGAACTGTCCTATATGCTTTAGACGCCATGGCCCCTCTCACTGAAAGCGCACCATACTGTCGCAAATCAATCCCTGATGCTAACACCACTTCTCTAACCCCTCTCGCTATGGTAGCTGTTTTGACCGCCTGAAAAGGCTTCCTACGCGCAATTAACAATTGATTTGTACCCATTGCTCTGTTCTCTGCCGTCCTAGCTTCGTATTCCTTGATGCAGCTAGCTACGCAGCATTTAGCATTATCTGGGAAATAGGGGTAGTGCACTGTGGATGTATTCGATTTGGTCCTCTGCACCACTATGAAGGTTACGCCTTCCGGCCCAAACGTCCTCCTATTAATCTCCAATGCTCTAACATCAGACACCCTCTTACAAGACACAAGGCACAATAGCATCGCCAACTTGCCCGATAACTGCTTGAGAGACAAATATCTATTAGCTGGCCAGCTTTCTAATATTCTCAGTACTTTCGTCACGTCCCACAGTACCGTATATCTGGGAACTGGCGGCACTTTAAACTTAGCACCTCTGACGAGCCTACAGACTGCTGGGTGTTCACCCGCTGGCACACCTTGAATCGGTATATGACCTGCAGAAATCGCAGATCTGTACACCCCTATAGTGCGGAATGCCTTCCCATCTTGTAGTAGTTGCGCTAGAAAATTCAGTATCGCCACTACAGGCGCAGAAATGGGATGAAAACCTCTCCCTCTGCACCAGCTCGTCCACCTAGCCCAAGCCGCGTCGTAGCTCCTCCTAGTCGATGGAGCCCAGGATTCGGCGATAAGTTCTGCAGCTTGCTGCGAAATGCCTGGCAGATCCCATCGTCGCCTGATATCCTGCACGCGATGAGCGGGAGAGTCCCTTTCGCTCTCAGAGGATGACACTGTCCAACTGGGTCCGTGAGCAATCGCTCCCCTTCCGGGAGGACTCTCGGCAGATCTATTAGGCGCTCTATCAGCGTCGGGAACCACACCTGAGCTTTCCACAGTGGTGCTATCAGCACTAGTTCTGCTCTCTCCCTCCGACACTTCGCTAGCACTCTGCTGAGCATCATGAATGGGGGAAACGCGTAGTGCGCCTTGCCTGCCCAGTCCTGCAGGAATGCGTCTGTTCCTCTTGCGTCTGGGTCTAGTCTCCAGCTGAAGTAGTTGGGTATCTGAGCGTTGAGGCGAGAGGCAAACAGATCTGTGTGAAACGGACCCCATCTCTGATTCAGAGTTTGAAATACCGCCGGATCCAGCTTCCAATCGCTGGAGTCTGTGAGGTAGCATGAGTTCCAATTCAGTGTTCCGGGTAAGTATTCCGCTGTCACTGACGTCCCGGACCTCAGGCAGTAATGGCAGAAATCCTTCGCTAGCTCGGCTAGCATCTTGGATTTCGTCCCTCCTAAGTGGTTTATGTAACGTACCGCCGAAATGTTGTCCATCTTTAACAGTACGCACGACTTCACCTTGTCTCTCGTGAATGTCTTTATCGCGAAAGAGCCCGCCAGCAGTTCTAAGCAGTTTATGTGCAGGCTCAGCTCCTCTGAGCTCCATTTCCCTCCAGTTTGCAGCTCTCCGCATCGAGCTCCCCATCCTATACGACTGGCGTCTGATTCTATCACTAGGTCCGGCCGGTCCCCGAATATGGCACGCCCATTCCAGGCATCCATATTCTGCAACCACCATTCCAGTTCTGTGATGGATTCCTGGTCTAGTGGAACCGATTGATGATATCTCAACCCTTGTCGTAGGTGTCTGATTTTCAATCTTTACAAGGCTCGATAGTGTAAGGGACCTGGAAAAATGGCTTTTATGGAGGCCGCTAGGAGGCCCACAATTCTCGCTAAAACTCTCAGCGAAATCACTTTCTTCCCTAAACATGCTCTGATTTCTCTCTTGATGTCTCGGATCTTCCTTGCTGGAAGTTCCAGGGTGGCTTTCCTTGTGTCCAGGATGAAGCCGAGAAAGTCTAACCTTTGTGCTGGCTTGGTATCCGATTTCTCTGTGTTCACTAGAAACCCCAGTGATCGCAACAGGTCTAGTACCCACTGCGTCTGATACTCCAGCGCCCCCCGATCTTCCGCCAGCAGTAATAGATCGTCTAAGTATATGATCAGCCGAATCCCTTTCTCTCGGATGGCTGCGGCTACTGGCTTCATTAATTTCGTGAACGCCCAAGGCGCTGACGCAAGCCCGAATGGCATTGTCTTGAATTGCCAGAACTGTCCCTTCCAGCGAAAAGCTAGGAAACCTCTGAAACACGCCTGCACAGGCACCGTCAGGTATGCGTCCTTAAGGTCTAACCTTGTCAGCCAGTCTCCCTCTCTCAGGGAATCTCTGAGCTGATGGATCCCCTCCATCTTGAAATGATGGTACACTATCCATCCGCTCAGTTCCTTTAAATTGATAACTGGGCGAACTTTCTCCTTCCTGTGAACGAGAAACATGTTGCTGAGGAAATTCGGGGCCCCGGGGCATCTCTCTATGGCTCTTTTCCTCACTAACTGCTCCAATTCGGCATTGAGGGCCTCTAGCTCTGCCTTTGCTAGCTGCGGGCGATGGGGCGCCCTTGCTTGCACTGGGTCCTGTATGAACTCTAACTGCAGACCTCTGACGGTTTGCAAAATCCAGGCATCGCTGGAAAGCGCGCGCCAGTTTCCCCAGAACATACTTGTCCTCCCTCCCACTGGAGGGTAAGTAATGGCCCTTACCTGGCGTGAGCCCTTGGCCACGTCCGGCACCTCTTCCTCGCTGCCCTCTTGTATTGCGACCTCTGGCCGGGAAGAAAGTGTCTTGCTGCCTGTTCTCCCAGTACTGGGCTCTGTGATTCGGGGGTCTTCTGCCTCCTTGTTGGCGACCGGTCGAGCGACCCCTGTAACGGCCGGTCCCGGCAAAAACTCTCTGCGGGAAGATCTTGCGAATGGACGCCTGTGCTTTCTCCAGGGACGTATATGTGCCAACGAAGCGGCCCATTTCTTTCCCGAAAGTCTCACCAAATAAGAAGCCTTGGGCTGCCTCTCCGGCCTCATAGGATGCCAGGTCACTGAGCTTCGAGTCAATCTTCAGAAGTAACCCTCTTCTTCTCTCGGAGGCTATAGCGCAATTTGCGTTACCCAAGAGGCAAACTGCCCTTTGGGCCCATCCGGCAAGAGCCTCTGGGTCCACTTCCTCGCCAGTGTCTCTCGCTCTCTCCGCCAAGTCCATGATCTTAGCGAGAGGACCGGCTAAATCCAGGACTTTCTCCTGGCAACTCTTCCATGACCTATCAATCCCTTTACGGGGATCCTTATTGGTCTTCGAAACAAAGGTGAGCATTTTCGGATCTAACTCGGGGGTTTCCGCTACCTTCCCCGGCAAGTCTGGTCGGGGGCATTCTGCTTGAAGACGCTGTCGCACTTCTTTATCCAAGGCTTTCCGCAGCCTTGCTGCCATATATTGAGCCACTCTTGGAGAAGGCTGCCAGTCGGAAGACCTCGGGTTTCTGATAGTATCGGGGTCGAACATATCATCCTGCTCCTCATCGAGGTGCTTCTCTTTTCAGGCTTTCTTGCCCCCACTGGGTTTCGCCCACTCTTCCTCGACCGGCTCCTCCGGCTGCAGAGGGGACAAACCCCTTTCCTCTGGCTCTTCTTCCGAGCCTAGGTCATCATCTCCTTGAACTTCTTCCCCAGGAGAGGGGGTCATGAGGTCCGGCACGGCCTGACGCTGTAAGTATGCTTGCTTAAGCTTCGCAAAGGCGTCGGCGACCTCCGGGGCCTTATCATCCGCCCCATCCGTAGGGCCCTGGGGGTCTGCAGAGGCTTTCCTCTTGCGGGCCTGAATACTCCCCTTAGACCCTGCTCCAGAGGGTTCGATGGGCAAGCTGCGAGTCTTCTTGGTGCTTTCGGTAGGCTGGTGAAGCATGGCTTCCAGTGTCTCAAGTCTTTCTTGTAAGGGTCTCACCCCTTGTGCCACAGCATCTACTAGGGAATTCCCCAGCACCTCCTTGAAACTAGCAGCCAAGTCAAGGGACTGCTCCTCCTCACTCCACTCGAATTCCGACATGATAGGGGTGCTGCGTGCCTCAATACCTTGTTGTAGGTGTCTTATGCTGCCCACTTCCTAGCAGATGCTCTGAGACAACCTCTGTGTCTCTTCGAGATATATACTCAGTCTCACCTTTTTTTTTTTTTTTTTTTTTTTTGTGGCTGCACCGACTCACTTGATCTGTTGAGCCTGTAACGGCTTATGGGTCCGTATTTTATCCTCTGAGACAGAAGCCTCGTATATGTGTGCTTGCTCGCACTGTTCTGCACGTTTTTTTTTTTTTTACACCGCGGGAAGCTCCCGCGCCTGCCACCTTCTCCCGAGACTACGTAGGCCCTCGCTCACCGTGTGCCTCACGGGTGCGGGTAGAAAACAGTGCCTTCGGGAGCCGCAATGAAAGCTCCGTCGCGATCAGAGGAAGGATCTTGCTGCCGGGGCCGCGTCGCAGAATGAGTGCGACGCGGCTCGGCGCTTCGAAAACTCCGCCCCCACGAGGGTGGGGGCCGGAGTCCTCCTTCCCGGCCCTCTGCAAGGGCTCGATGCGTCTGGCGCCCACCCCGCCTCCCAAGGGAGGGGGGGGACCTAAGCGTGTCCGCTCCCGCTGTAGGGGCGGCTCGAGGGAGCTCCGCGGCCCCGCAAAGCAACCCTGGTGTGCCGGGAATACGGCACAGGGCTAGCGGCCGCCGGAGCTCCCGATGCTGCTATGAGGCAGCCGAATATAATCGCGCACAACGCTCGCGCACGCCATGACGCCACGGAGGCTACTCATGCTCAGACCGAAGTCCTGCAAAAACCCTCCTATCTGCGTAAAGCCATTAGAATAAAACACATACTATGCTGCGCAAGCATGCTTTGAAGACTCTCAGATCTTCAACTTCATTAAATCTTACAGTAATCCTATCTAACACACAATAGCTGGGAGGTAGAAGGAAAATCACTTATCTGCTTGAAGAGCAGTAAAAGAAGAGGAGGAGCTCAGGGACAGGATGTGGTCATAACTGAGCTGGAGAGAAGGAAGGACTACAGAGACTTTGGGATTTGTAGTTTAAAGTGAAAGTCACATGGACATTTCTTTGTTGTTGTTTGATACAGTTGTTGAAACTGCTGAAGAGTAGTAATAAAGAAGTTGAAGCATAATGCTCGCCTCCAGTCTTGTCATAGAATTACCACTGCATTACTGTCATGTTTGCCCACACCGCCATACTTGTAATGAGGCTCAATGTCTTGTTATTCCTCCATATGGAAAATGTGTGTGTCATTATTCCCTGACATCTTTATAGAGGTTATGTTCTGTTATCTTTTCTCATGTTTGAATATCACCTTGTACTATACAATGGCATCGAAACATTGTACTAAGCATGGCCTTTCATCAGACTGTGGTCTGGACAGATGAGAGGAGAATTACGATGCGTGCAGCAGACATTGCGGCTTAGGCACTGCACTGGCATCATGCCGCAATCTATTTGCGAATGGAGCATGCCGTTAAAGCACAGCTCCATGTACTGAGCTGCTAGTGCTTGCTTAAATAGAATGCCATCCGAAGCATTGCATTTTGTGGTGCTTCAGGTGACAATATATTTAAACAAACAGCACTATCCAGTTGTGCAGGTCCCTGTGCTTTTCTGGCCACGGCCAACAGGGGGCGCCTAAAAGGGCCCTCCACCCAAGGCGCCGTGCCACATTGTCCGGTGCCGAAAGCACGGCATACCGCCATGGGAGTGCGTGTCCTACCAAGGTGTCTTACTTTACATTTTTCTGTTCCTGTTTTTGTTGGTGAATGTCGGGGGGAGGGGGTATGTCAAGTTTCTTGGAAGTGTAGCTAGTGTTGATTTTACCGCTTTAATAGATGCAATAAATTTATAAGGGTTTTTGGATTGTGTCCGGGGGTAGTGGGAGCGCAAAGTCGCAGTCGAATTACGTAGAACCATGGGTGTGTTGGTTTTGGTCTGCACCTGCCGTGGTTATAGATTACTTTTTAGGCAGTGATCTGCCATAGGGAAAGGAGCATGAAGGGCAGGTGGTATCCCCCAAAGGTTCTACGGATCTGTTCTTACACTTAGAGTATTTCAAAGAGAGGGTTATATATTAGGTTAGGTGTGTGATTTATATGTGTCATGTTTCAATGAATGTCAGGGTGCAAAGGGAGTGAGAGGTGTGAGACGTCCTCGGTAGAGTTGGGTGAAATTTGCAACAGCAGAGTGAAACAGGTGGATTTCACCCCCTGATTCCACTTCTGCGTGTTTCTCGTATCGGAGTCAGAGGACTTTTCCCACTTTTTCATTGTTTTCACTCTGCCGGTGGAACTATCGACGCCCAGGAATTTGTGTGGGAATGTCGCTTATTCCATGCTCCATCAGTACATTTTATGTGCCCGAAATGACTCTCGGTCACCGCCATTCTTTTCACGCTGTGGTTGTGTTTAGAGTAGTGCAAAAATCGAAAACTGTGTGGTTTCCCTCCGTTTCTCAAGGCTTGAATGGTTCTTAATGGCATCCATTAGGGAATGGCCAATGGTAGGTGGCTTTCATTTGACCTGTTAATTTTGTGGCAATCATTTGAGGTGCACAGACCTGCTGGCTCAACCAGGCCACTTACTATAAGTATGTGTCCTGGACCTATCGTGGTCAGTACTAGCAGTTTGCTGCCTCTGTCAATGACTTCTACCTGGCTGGCTTGGGTACTCGGTGAGCAATGATAAGCAATGACCACGATGACCAGGACTACTAATATGCTGTGTGTGCCCTGCTGCTGCACCTAATTCCATTGGAGAAGATGGGTAATTAACCCAGCGTAATTATCTGTCTGTATCTCTCATACATGTGGGTGGCAGGGCCAGTTTGGGTATCTCATGAATTTAAGGTGCAGGGTCAGATTGTGCATTTTATCATGCATTCGAGGTGCGTCATCAACTGGTGTATCTCTCATTTACTTGGGTGGTGGGGCCAACTGGTATATCTCTCATGCATTTGGGTGGCGGGCCAACTTGTGCATCTCTCATATGGTGGCCAACGTGTGTTTCTCTAATGCATTTGGGGGGCGGTTTGTTCTTGAGGTATGTTGTATCATGATGCCACATGGCCCTTCCTTCACTTGCATTGAAATGTTTGTAAGGTGGTGGGGCCAACTAGGATATCTCTCATGCAATTGGCTGGTTGGGCCAACATGTGTTCTCCTATAAATATGAGTGGCAGGGCCAACTTGTGCATCTCTCATACAGGGCCAACTCTCATAAATTTGAGGGGTGGTTTGCTCTTGCGTTGTGTTGTGTCCTGCTCCAATTGGCCCTTGCCTCATATCCATTGAAATGTGTGTAGGGTGGTGGGGCCAACTTAACTATCCCTGATGAATTAGCAGTAAGGGTTCAACTTGTGCATCTTTCATGCATTTGGTGGGGGGGTATGTACTTGAGTTCTGTTGTGTCTTGCTTTCAGGTGGCCCTTCCCCCACTTCCGTTAAAATATGTGTAGGATGGTGGGGCCAACTAAGGTATTTCTCAGGCATTTGGGGGTGGCTTGTTCTTGAGTGCGTTGGGTCATGCTTTCAGATGGCCCTTGTCCCAATTCCAATGAACTACTGAAATGTGCATGGTGGCAGGTAACTAGCATGGTGATCAGCTTAATCTTTGTATGTTGCTTTTTCTTGGGGCGTTAGCAAATAACATAGCCACCTACACATGCCATACGCCTGCCGTACTTGTTTTGGCAGGTATAATCAACACAGATGTTGCTTCTTCACTTGATTCCTGGAGACATCAGAATCCCGGTCAGTGGCGCTGGTGACAATTGGCGCTGTTCGCAATAAAAACAGAAAGCAGCAACCGATATCAGCAACATGGGCGGTGCTAGCAGAGGGCACCTGCCCAAAATAAAACAGCATAGATCAGCATCAAAAGCACTGTGCCTGGCTGAGGACTCTTAGAACCCAGTGGCCGAGGACTTTTCTGTGATTCAAAAAACTTGAGGAAGTCCTTCGAGTAGAGTCTGGCAACCTCTGTAGCACTCAGCAGTGTGGGCTTGCTTCACTGCTGGCAAAGAAAGGAGCAACATTGCAGTTTGTGCCTTGTGCAAAAATGAGGGGAGCAGGGCAAGGTGGCATCACATCTGGGAACAATCGGGCCATATAGTCCACATGAAAAACCACCACAAGTGGCTAAGGAGCCAAGCAGGCAGCAAGAGGAGCAGCAACATGATCAACCAAGACGGGGCCCAAGTGCAATGACAACAAAAGTGTACCGCTTTGTGGGAGTGCTTAGAGAGTGCTGTTCATCCTGGTGGACTCTCTACACTGCTTCCTGAAGCGAATCAGCTTTGGACCTAACGCACGTTGTGGACTCTACTGTGCTTCTAATTCTACAATACTGCGGAGGCAGAGTAAGCTCTGCCCACTTGTCCCAGCGTGCACTATTTGCAAACGGACCCACACGCATTCAGGCGTGCTTCGTGGTGGTGCTTAGAGAGTGCTGTTCGTGCTGGTGGACTCTCTCTGGATTGCTTCCTGAAGTGAATCAACTTTAGACCTAACGCACGTTTTAGACTCTACTGTGCTTCTAATTCTACAAAACTGCGGGTATTCAATCTGCTTAACCATATTTACACAATATAGCTGTTAAAATATAGCTATTTCAACAATTATTTCCATTTCTTTACAGAAGGTGAGTAAACCCCGCCCACTTGTCCCAGCGTGCACTATTTCCACCCAGACCCACACGCATTTGCGCACGCTTTGTGGGAGTGATTAGAGAGTGATGTTCAGCTGCGCAGCCTCTCCCTTACTCTTACTGTTTCCCTGTTGTCCACGTGCAGCAGTAAATTGGTTACCCTTTTTCACCATTGAGTATATTGTGCTTTGTGCACATTTATTCCATGGAGCTTTATACCCTGAAAACGGACATGTGTGGGGATTTCCGGTCGCAAGATCTCGTCAAGGAGATCTCGCAAGATCTCGGCCGAGTAGCGCGAGGAATGCGCTTCTCATCATAATCGGGCGGAGAGTGCAAGGAGAGGACTGCCCTCACCTCCTCCTAAAGATGAGTCAGCAGGCTCACAGGCCTGCACAAACAGCACACTAGCACCAGAGCATAACACCATGGCTGAGGACAGCCTCCTGGGGGCTCTTGTGTGACTGGTGTGCCCCACCTGAAGGGACTTAATAGCAGCAGAGAATCCAAGGCTGCAGTAAAGACTACAGGACTGTGAGTACAGTTATACCCCCTGCCCCTGGACACTTCAATCCCAAGTGATCCCCTCACACTGTGTTCAATAAATACCACAGTTACCACATAAGGTGTCCTGTCTTCATTAAGGCCACCACATAATTGGTGACGAGGATCTACAACCCAACGCAGCCACCATGCAAGGCGCCACCCCCCACCCCCCGCATTCCTCCCCTCACCCGGGACCCCGGCAATACCGTGGCAGCAGTGGGAACCGCTGTTTTCCACATACCTGGAAGCGAAGGGTGGAACGGAATATGCATCGGCCAGGAAGAAAGCAATGGGGGTGTCATGATGCCTACCCCCAGGCATCCGGACCAAGCCCATCAGCCCCGGGAGCAGGCATCTAGACATTTAATAAAACCTCAGCAGCCCCGGCTAGGGGCTATCTGGGTTCAGTCCTGGCACCTTAGGCGCCAGGCTCATATTAGGAATCAGTCCTGGCGCCAAAGGCGCCAGGCTCATAGTCATTACTTACCTCAGGCAGACCATGCTGCAAATGACTCCAATCCAACATGAAGCCTGAAAGGGACTATTTTTCTACAGGGACTATTTTCTACTCGGGTGTGGTTCTAGGGACTTCTTACCTGGGACTACTTTTGAGGCAATTTAAACCACACCTGACCAGTTGTGAAAACAAGGAAATAATATGAGGCAGGGTAACCAAAAAGGAAACACACCAAACACAGGTTACAAAGGAACATACAAAGCACTTTATTTTATACTGAATCCAGTTACAAAAGAACAGAACAAAATTCAGATAGCTATCGACCCTCAGTACAACACAGCGCGCTCCGGCGTGGTTCGGTGTGCTCAATGAGTGCAAATATTCATTGAAACAGTCAGGCTTTTATACATTTCTCCAGCCTGTTGTCCAGCCTTTCTTCAGGTTAACCATTCCATAAATAAGTTACTGCTCTAGGGTCCCTTGCCAGGTCAAATCTAGTTCATCTTAGGTTTATACATTTACAAGAAGAAATGGTAATAATGTATGCTCTAGGCCTAACATTACAATGCGGGACTTAATTTATACAATATAGTTAAGCAGGTGTTCTCATTCAATTATAGATCAGTTTCGGTGATACAGGTAATCCATTGCACACAGGTCAGCAGAAGGACAAGGTCTCAGCTCATGACCCTAACAAGTGGCCTGCAGGCAAGTTATACATTAGCTGTACAGAGGTCATGGCAATCAAGTTCTGTTCTGAATAACATAGGCTACCATTTTAGCTCACATGGTGACTTTATAAAGCAAGAAAACCTAAAATGGCGGCTTGACCCAAAATGACAATTTACATGGTTTCTAAGGTCAGGACCTTGCAATGCGAGTTTATTCACATGTAGTTTATAAGCAGCTTGTTAGCAGCTTGGCATAGGCCAATATACATATATTCATAGCAATAGGAGGCACGGTATAATTTCTAGTTTGACAAACCCTCCTTTTGGCCTATGCCAAGTGCTAAACTACTTCTGATCTCCCTGCAAATAACTCCATGTGTCATCGTCCATACACCCTGAATAGCTGTCAGAAATTTCTATCGCCATTAGATCTTTTACTAAGATCTCTTTCAGTACATACTCCTTAGAGGTTTTATCCGGGGCATACACTTTATGTCCTATTGTACCTATCGCCTGAGCGCAACATCCCCCTAGCATTGAACATATACTTGGTAGACATTGGATACAACAACAAAGAAATAGCAGAATTCCCAAAATAATCAGCAAGACTGAAAGCACTTTCCAACCCCAAGACCGCAAGAAGTCCCAGAACCAAGCGCTAAGATCCCAATTTCCCTCGGGAACATGCACTTCTGAACTAAGAATGTGCAGATTCTGTATTGCCTTAAAAATAGTTGGGGAGGAATCCGGTACGAAAACACAGCAAGCGGACCCCACTAGTTTACATACTCCACCACGTTCAGCCAGAATGACATCTAATGCCATCCGGTTCTGAAGCGCTACCAATCTGATCGCTTTCTGCTCTAAAGTCATATTATAGAGTATATCTGTGGTCCGGTTGATGGTTCTCTCCAGTACTCTCGCTAGTTTCCTGATATCCTCGGAATTCGCGATCTGCCCAAAGAATGGAAGGAATGATTTCGCTACATCTCCTAAAACCTGTGCTGGAGTGTCGCCATTCTCGTCCCGCCGTGGACGAGCCTTTGAAACCTCTACAGTACTTGCTATAAACACCCCAAGTAACAGGATTCCTAGATAACAAGTTCCCTGCCAATCCCTGGGCAACCATGGAAATGCTACATTACCGCAAACAAAATAGAGAGGTTCGCCTATATACAAAGGTCTGTCTTCCCCAGTCAAATTTGCAACGTTGGCACAACCTTTAAAACCTCCCATTGACCGGGTGCCATTCCTCTGTATACAGAAAGAAACTGAATCGGGGCTATGGTTAACAGTATAAGAAGGAGGCACTGCATCCTTATTGCCTATCGGAGCCATTTTAAAGGAAATCAAAGATTGGAAAGGACGAGACAGTCTATCAGAAGGCCTAATAGAAGCAATATTGAGTTTACTCCTATTTGCGAAAAGTGAGCATCCCAGGGGAGTCAGAACACGTTTCTCAAAACTATTCAAATTAGTGCCATCAAAGTTCCCCGAGATGCTATCGTTCCATCGGCCAAAGAACAGTGCTCTAAGTGAAGCATAACAAGCAGTTGTCAAAGGTAAAGGGTGAATATACCAACCTAGCCCCTTATCCCCATGTTGCGGTAAATGCGAGCAGATCCAACAATTGGTTCTGTTAAAGATTGCATGGGTAGCATTCATAATTAGAAGTAGAGTGTTATTTTGATAATTCCGTCTATGCAAAAGATCTCTAGGTGACAAGGTATGTAGTTGCACAGAAGGAGTGGGAACAACAGTTATATTTTCAACAGGTAGGAAATCATTCAAAGGGTACATTCTCTCCAAATACCAAAACCCACAACCAACAGTTACTCAAAGTCCCATGATTATCACCAGTAGACAACAAAACGTTTTCGGGGCCCCCATACATATCTGCTCATTGTCTCTCCTAGTCACATTTTTGTCCAAAAGTTCAGTACGAACGGTAGCGGGTGCGGGCATTGTCGTCTTCAATCGAGAAACACCAATTGTTCGTTTGCTGGCGACTCCGGTCTTAATGTCTTTACCCACAACCCTTAGCCAGCAGAACCCTTTATGCAATTGGGCCAAAAAAAGGCAAGTCCTCAAATTCTTTCAATTGTACAGCAAGAGCCGTATTGCAAACCTATCTCCTTGGGCGGAGATTATACTTCACAGTTTCCGGTGCAAAAGAATCAGCAGACAGGATGTCGTCACTTCTCACAGGAGGTGGCGAGTGAACGGAAGTTGGATCAGAAGATGGATGATCCACAAACGATGCAGTGGGAGAGCAAGGAGGCAAGATGGCCGTTTTGTCGGGCCTTACAACTTCCGGAACGGCCTCCGATACTCTCTCTCCACCGTCTGCCGTTTCGGGTACGTTGGTTTCAATGTCAGAAAGGGGTTCTGCGTCTTCTGTATCGTATGGCACTGGGTGTGTGATCCGTTTGGTGTGGCTGCCGTGGATCCAGTGGTGACGTCCTCCTACCTGCACTGCAGTCTTAGTGACCAGGAGCACCTGGTAGGGGCCCCTCCAACGTGGTGCGAGGCAAGAGGCTCTATCGAAGGATTTAACAAGGATCCAATCCTGTGGTCGTAGACTGTGACCGGGGCCCTCGTACCTCACCGCAATGCCTCTCGCACCTAGTGATAAATTGAAAACAAGTTTTTAGTCAATTTGTTACAATAGTCGGAGAGAAGTACATTTTCTACATCGCGCAATGCGCAGCTTTTAGGCAAACCCCAAATATTAGCAGGTCTCCCCATTACCACCTCAAAGGGAGAGAGCCCAGTCTTAGTTTGAGGGGTTGTCCGCATTGAAAGTAACACGATCGGTAAGGCGTCCGGCCATTTTAGTTTGGTGCCGGCACACGTCTTAGTGAGCTTGTTTTTTATGATACCATTGTGTCTTTCCACTAATCCGGCGCTCTGAGCATGTCTGGCCGAATGGAATCGTTTGTCAATTTGCAATGCCGTACATATCTGTAGAATTACAGCAGCGATAAAATGCGGACCATTATCCGACCAGATAACTCTCAGCAAACCGAACCGTGAGAATTCCTTTAACATGGTCTTTGCAGTGGTCATGGCTGTAGCGTCTTTAACAGGGAAAGCCTCGACCCACTTACTAAAGGCGCAAATGACCACAAGGACATATTTTAGATTGTTACATCGCTCCATTTCAATAAAGTCAAAGTGAATCACTTCAAACGGGACAGAAGGAGGCCCAAAGCTACCTCTTGAAGTTGCTGTCCCCTTTCCCACATTGTGTTGTAGGCAAATCATGCAATTTTGGACATAATGCTGGGCAATTTTTGAAATCTTATCATTTACCCAGACTTTCTCTAACATTCTCGTGATCTGTTGAGCGCACACATGTGTGGGACCGTGTGCCATGGTAACCATCATTACTATATAGGCATTAGGAAGCAACCATTTCCCTTCAACCATGTCCACCCAACACCCATCATCATCGAGTTTCCCCAAGCCCTCAGCCCACCTCTTGGATTCTTCTAATGTGGCATCGGCTTGGATATCCCGTACAGACCCAACACCCTCATCCATTGCATAGGCATCTACAGTCTCCCTTGAAACATACATCTCCGTGAAGAGATCAGAGGCAGTTTGTCTAGCTATTTGATCAGCGAAAGCATTCCCTTTCCCTACATCATCTATAATCTTGCGATGTGCTGCGCACTTAATGATTGCTAACTGACTAGGGAGCGCAAGCGCTGAAAGCAATTGTACTATCAGGGAGCCATGTTGGATCTTGGTGCCATGCGAAGTTAAAAACCCTCTCTCTGACCAAAGTCTCCCAAAGTTGTGAGCCACCCCAAAGGCATACTGGCTATCAGTATATATGTTTACTTTTAGCCCTTCGGAAAGCTCACAAGCTCTAGTCAATGCTATAATCTCTGCGGCCTGCGCAGAGTTATGCGTAATTCTCTTGGTCTCCACAACCGTACTTAATGTAGTGACTGCATAAGCAGCTGTGGATGTACCATCCAGTAGTTTGAAGCAGGAGCCATCACAAAACAGCTCCCCTTGTGGGTTATCCAAAGGAGTGTCCCTCAAATCGACTCTGCCTTTTGTATCTTGTTCAGTAGTATACAGGCAGTCATGTGACTCTTTGTCACCGCAAATAGTATTTTGCGGGAAAGGTAGGAGTTCAGCCGGATTAAGAACGCAGCACCTCCTAATTTGAATGTGGGGAGCAAACAAGATTAATTCATATCTAGTCAGTCGTGCGGAAGTGAGGTGTTGCGTTTGGGTTTTGTTCAATAGAATATCTACAGAGGGAGGTACCATCAGGGTTAAATCATGGCCTAGGACCATTCCCTCACTCTGTTTTACAGACGCAGCAGCAGCAGCGACAGCGCGCAAACATCTTGGCAAAGCGCATGCAACAGGATCAAAGGCGGAAGAGTAGTAACCGCATGGCCTATTCATCCCTCCATGTTCCTGCGTTAATACAGCCAAAGCACATCCATCACATTCATGCACAAACAACACAAATGCCTTCTCATAGTTCGGTGTGCCCAAAACTGGCGCCGAACATAATGCAGTCTTGAGCAACTCGAATGAATGTTGATGCTCCGTATTCCATGGCAATGGCGAAGAAATACCCTTCTTCGTCAAGGCCAACATTGGTTTTATCACTAGTGAGAAGTTTGGGATCCATAACCTACAGTAAGAAGCCATACCTATCAAGGCTCTAACTTCCTTTTGTGTATTTGGGACAGACATGCCAGAAATGTGTTTTATTCTTTCAGGTGTCAATCTTCTTCCCTCCTTTGACAGGAGATAGCCTAAATAGGCGACCTCCTGGCAACAATATTGACATTTTTTTAAGCAAAGCTTTGTGACCATGCTTAGCTAGATGGATGAGCAACAACACAGTGCCCTCTTTACAAGAGCTCTCAGAGTCAGCGGCTAAAAGCAAATCATCAACATATTGAAGCAACGTACAAGTAGGGGGCAATCCAAGGGTATCAAGCTGCTCTTTCAAAGCCCTACTATAAATACTAGGACTCTCAGTATAACCTTGAGGTGCACGAGTAAATGTGAATGAGCGTCCCCCTAAGGTGAACGCGAACAAGTATCTACTATCCTCATGTATAGGAATACTGAAGAAAGCATTCTTTAGGTCCACAACACTGAAGTGAGTAGCCGTAGCTGGAATCATGGTTAATATTGTCGTCACATCAGGCACAATTGGAAATTGCGGAGCGACGACTTTATTAATGGCACGTAAATCAATTATAAAACGAAATGGAATTGCATTATCACCTTTTTTGTACACGGGTAAAATTGGACTATTGCACAAACTTCCTGCAATCTCCTCAATCACCCCACGATGCACAAAATCGGAAACAATGCTCTTCAAAGCTCGCTCGCCTTCAACTGAGATCTTATACTGTGGAATACGGGGCAGCTTAATGCCATGTTTCAAAACTATTTTAACAGGCTCAATCTGCAAAACACCGACATCATTGTCATCAACTGCCCACAAACACTCTGGTGCATTACTGAATTCTGGCGGCAAAGGTCTAGTCAAGAATTGCGAAACAGAACATTGCTGTGGTGAAATCGTCAAACGCACTCCATCAGAAGAACAATGAATTACTGCATTTAATTCCTTCAACAGATTCAACCCTAGCAAATTCTCTCCACAATTCGAAGTCAAGAGAAATGGACAGTGGTCCGTAAAGGGACCCAAAGAAATAGGTACCGGTGAAGAAACCGGACAAACAACTGGTGTGCCAGAAAACCCTACAGAAACATTGGTTTGCCCTGACAGTGGAATGTTTGGAACCCGAGAATGATCAATGGAGCACTTCTGTGCTCCACTGTCTATCAAAAATTGATGTTTCCTATTTCCCACTACCATTTCAACATAGGGACCTTTCTGATTAACGGGAATAGGTGTAGGTTCCAAACCCTGCTTCGGGCAGTCCTAATGAAACAAAATATCATCAAAAAGAAGCTCTTCAGATAGATATGCAGCAGAAGGATGATCGAATATGTTTCTAGTATCCACACTCGAAGTCTGATTATCCTGTGAAAAAGGTTGTTGGGGATCCTGCGAAAACTGGCCTCTACCAGGGCCCCCGACACCCAGGCGACCTCTGGATCGTCTACCCATATTTCCAAATGTGTTATTCTACCTCTGTCGAAGGACGGGGCATTGTGCATGCCAATGACCCTCCTGGCGACAATAGGCACACTGGTTAATATTCACGGGACCCAAGGGCACATTCCCTTGTGGAACATACTGACCTCTAATCTGCGAACTACCCCCTCTGGGGCCTCTAACAATTTGCTGTAACAATACTTTAGTCTTCAAATCACCTTTTCTCTTCTCGACTCTATCTTTTTCATTATTGACACGGTTCTCGTAGTACTGAGCCATGTGCAGTACTTCTGATTGGGATTTCGCCTGCCAAGCGCTCTCAGAAGACATAATTTGTGACTGGATGTCAGGCAGCAATCCACGTACAAATTTGTCCACAAATAATCTTTTCCCAGACTCTGTGCCTAAGTCTTGTCCACTAAAATCCGAGAATACCTGTTCGAACCGATTAAAGAACTCGGTAGCACCCTCAGATTTTCCTTGGACACAGGCCGTAAGCTTGTCCCAAATAATTCTCTTTTCGGGGATTATAGTTTTCCGTTTTGCAATGATTCTGTCAGGCAAAGTTAGTATCACCTGAGGTGGTCTCTCACCAGCTGGCCTTTCCCCATCCAGCCTAACTATGTTAGCCCATGTATCTCCCAACCCTGGTACATCGTCTATAGTTCTAACTTGTTTCCACAAATCTACAGGCAGGAGTACAGGGAATAGCAAATCAATGTCGCCTAGAGTAAACACTGAGGACTGCAAAACGGACTCTATCTCTTTATAGAACCCTGTCGGATTTTTTCCTAATGTCAGAAATAGTTTGTCTAATAGTATTCACTTCCTGTCGTGAAAACGGGATGTGAACAAACTGCGATACATAATGTGCAGGAATGTCCACAGCAGGTGTACCTGCTGCAGCATTAGCAGGAATCTCAACCTTTGGGACAAATGTCGGAGGAACCTCTCTCATAGGCAACTGAGATGTAGGCAACTCTGAACGCTTACTAAGCAACAGAGCTAAGTCGAGCCCTAAAGCAGGTGAAGAAGTGTCAAGTGAAAAAGCTCTCTTATAAATGCTCAATAACTCTGTGGGACAACTAACCTTTCTCTTTAAACATTCATCCTGCAGGTACTCTACCATTACCTGTATCACTTTCCTCTGCATTTCTAGCGTATATTGACTGTATGTGTCATATACCTCAACTGGAGTTATCGATATGTCTGAAATCCAACTAATCGCATCTTTTTTACAAATTCGCGCCTCCTCAGATGTCGATTTACGACACGGAAGAAATCGTTTCTGTACATACATACTTTCTTCTTCGTCATCCTCATTCCGTAACCTTTCCAACTCCTTTCTATACTCAAATATCCTCTCAACATGCTCATGTACCTTCTCCACAGTGTCTCTTGAAAACGCTAAAGTATTCAGGTCCCTCAACCCTTGTGGGAGGTCTGCATTATTTAATTTACCCCACATTACACATAAATGAATCCCTAAACCTTCAATGAAAACGTTTTTCTCAGGAAAATTATCCATATTAGAAAGTGTGGCAAGAACATTAGCTTGATCATCTCTCTCCATACAATGCTTAGTCCATGCAAACAAATCCTGTTTCTTTTCTGTAGGAACAGTATTACGAGTAACAATCCTCAACCCCGCACCCTGATCAACTACAAGCGGTACAGAACTACTTGGGAGTGAGGGTGCAGGCAAATTCAATGGAGGTACTATTACTGGTGCAATGGGAAGAGGCAGAGGAGCAGGTGGAGGTACAACAACCGGAGGAATAGGAACAACAGGTTGAGCAGGAAGAGCAGGAATAACAGCAGGAAGAGGTACAGCAGGAGGAAGAGGAACATACAGAGGTGGTGCAGAGGCACCAGGCCTTCGTTCATTTAACAATTTGTCGATAAACTCATCAGAAACATGAAGATCTTTAGAAGGATAGATTTTCTGAATACCGAGTGAGAAAGCCCTGTCCATATTCCTAACCGACTCAGACTGTTTGTCCTGATCATATAACAACGCCTTTTCAGCATTTGTTTTATGACGGCGTACATGTTTTTCCCTACTTTTAAGCTGCTGCAATGCTTCTCTTTTCCAATTTTGCAAAACATCAAATGCTGCAGGTCTGGCCTTCTTTTTTAACAAGACTGACTCTAAATATTCAATACGAGGGATCTCAAAACTACCATTGACTGGCCACTGAAGTTCGGAGGCATGTCTGGTTTGTCTGTGCCAAATTTTATTAAATACTACACTTCCAATGCCATGCTTACAGTACATAGTACATGCCGGTGACCCCTCCTGTAGTGCCGGACGGCTAAATTCCAAAGATTGTCTATCGCTGCGGAATAATGCCCTAAAGCAGCTAGACAATTTCCCAGGCATTTCTCAAATACTCAGTGTTACCTGGTCAATAATTGTGTCTGCAGATACAATGCGCCAAATTCAAATTGTCAAGGTTGAATTAAGAGTCGGGTAACAACTCACCTGACCAAACCTAAGGAGGACCGATCGGTTTACAAAGGACTTACCTAACGAATTTTACCTTGTGTATGGTGATTTCGGCAAATCTGCCCGCCTCAAAAAATTGACCCTCGTCAAGATGCCGTCTCAGACCACACGGCTATCGTCCAGGGAACGGATCGTGCAGCGCTGTTGAGGTGTCGCGTCTCGTTCAGTCAGGCCCGTTATGTCACACCGTCCGATCCCGGTCCGATAGCGTGCGTCAACCTTCAATAATCCGGCATCAATCTTGAGGGTCCCTATTCCGGGCGCCAACTATGAAAACAAGGAAATAATATGAGGCAGGGTAACCAAAAAGGAAACACACCAAACACAGGTTACAAAGGAACATACAAAGCACTTTATTTTATACTGAATCCAGTTACAAAAGAACAGAACAAAATTCAGATAGCTATCGACCCTCAGTACAACACAGCGAACTCCGGCGTGGTTTGGTGTGCTCAGTGAGTGCAAATATTCATTGAAACAGTCAGGCTTTTATACATTTCTCCAGCCTGTTGTCCAGCCTTTCTTCAGGTTAACCATTCCATGAATAAGTTACTGCTCTAGGGTCCCTTGCCAGGTCAAATCTAGTTCATCTTAGGTTTATACATTAACAAGAAGAAATGGTAATAATGTATGCTCTAGGCCTAACATTACAATGCGGGACTTAATTTATACAATATAGTTAAGCAGGTGTTCTCATTCAATTATAGATCAGTCTTGGTGATACAGGTAATCCATTGCACACAGGTCAGCAGAAGGACAAGGTCTCAGCTCATGACCCTAACAAGTGGCCTGCAGGCAAGTTATACATTAGCTGTACAGAGGTCATGCCAATCAAGTTCTGTTCTGAATAACATAGGCTACCATTTTAGCTCACATGGTGACTTTATAAAGCAAGAAAACCTAAAATGGCGGCTTGACCCAAAATGACAGTTTACATGGTTTCTAAGGTCAGGACCTTGCAATGCGAGTTTATTCACATGTAGTTTATAAGCAGCTTGTTAGCAGCTTGGCGTAGGCCAATATACATATATTCATAGCAATAGGAGGCACGGTATAATTTCTAGTTTGACAGCGTTATTCTGCATCCAGCAGCGTAACACTCACCGTGCCTGCAGCCTGCATCCAGTCTTCTGCCACGCCCGCCTCGAATCCGGAGCTCCTAATACAAAGAGGAAAGAAAGGGACAAGGTTAGAAAACAAACTTATTTCTATTCCACACCTGATTCTGAATCCACTTGTCTCCGGACCTGTAAAGAACATCATTTCTGCACCCGCCGCACCTCCAGTTGCAGCGCCGCGCCATACTCACCAGTCTTCACAGCATCCTTCGGGTCGGCGCTGCCTCCATCATTTCTTTGCCGAACTTCGGCACCTAGGAGACAAAAGAAAACCACAAGGTGAGCCGAGGGAACCAACAACTATAATTCTTACCACCATAGACTTACCTGATTTACCACCGGAGGCATCCTTTTGTGACTCTCCATATTTTCACGTGCTGCATCTGTAAAGAGAGACAAAACAACATGTTTTCCTCGTGCAACATTTACCGGACAGCGCCGGGTAATACAGACTCTTACCTGAGCGCCACCAGCTGCCACAAGAGCATCTTTTCACAAGCCAGCTGCAAGACAAGAAAGGAAGGGGGGAACAAGAGTGAACATCGGACATATTGAACTCTATGAACTTAATACTTACTGGTCCTCACCAGGAACCTCAGAGTCAATACTCTCTGGAACTCTCCCGAGCCTTCAAACCAGTGAAGTAACTGGAATCGACGCGCCCCTGCAAATCCACGCAGGATGGAGAGCTCATCTTTCAAGAATATAAGGTGAGATTGCTTTGAGGGCATTTCGGAGGTGATTAGTTGGGGAGGACTGTGGGGGTGCCATCACTTGAATCCACAAGTGGCTAAATCCATCTCTCCACTTGCAGGAGAATATTTCTACGGGTTAAGCAGACAAGATTAGGAGGGCAGATCCAGTTAGTCATCGCTGCACTACGCATCACGTGGGTGGAGACCGCAGCTGTCCGGGTCCGACCGACGCCCCTGTGGGAGCCAGGTGAGCATAACAGGGGGTCGAGGGGCAGCGCATATTTGCGGGACTAAAGGCCATTGCCAGACGCCGGCGAAGACGGCGATGTATGCCAGGAGGCAATACGCTGCATCGTGAAGAGATTCACCAACAGAGAAAATGTGGTGTTTTACAGACTGAGGGTTTACACTCGCAAGCAGCAGGGCAACAAACCAGTCGTCGACTATATTACCAGGATGAGGGAATTAGCATCCCTGTGCAGGTTCGGCGACAATGTAGAACAAGTCATCTGCGACATGCTCGTGGCACACACCATCTCCAGAAAAGTGCAGGATAAATTCATCCAGCAGAAGGAAGTAGACCTCGACAAGGGCATCCAAATAGCCAGAGCCGAAGAAGAAACCACCAGCAGGCGCAAAGAGGTCGGGAATCTGTCGCCGGTACCCGACATATCGGCGCTGCAATGGAGAGGGCGCAGGGAAAGACAGCCCCGTGAGAACTCCAGAGACAAAGGTCCTAGACAAAGAGATGCGCCGAAGTGCTACAGATGTGCCAGCACCAAACACATGGCCAGTGATCCCGAATGCCCTGCCAGGAACAAGGAGTGTTCAAAATGTAGGTGCGTCGGTCACGTGGCCCAGGCCTGCACGTGGAAAGGAAAAGCAGTCGCCCACATCAACGGCGACAGAGAGTCAAGTGAAGACGACGAGTTACACAACAGACCCATGGTCATAATGGTCAATGCTCCTCAAGCCAGGAGAGAAAAGCCCCACTGTACAATACAAGTGGACGGCATGGAAACACGAGTCATGGCCGACTCAGGTTCAGACCTCACCATCCTGCCCATCAACACCTATAAAGAGATGATGGCATGAGACAAAGTAGAAATTAGAACCACCAGACAAAAGCCGACGGTCTTCGGAGGTGCCACTGTGGATCTACTCAGCTACATTAAAGCAAGGATTGAGTTCAAAGGCAGGTTCACCACAACAAAAGTCTACTTCGCTTCTCAAGGCCCCGCCGTACTAGGGTGGGATGACCAACATAGGCTCAGCATAAGGCTAGACCCCAGCACACCAGAACAGGTGCTTGCGGTCTCCTCAGGAGGAGCGCCGAGTTGGAAAGAAACCTTCCCTGGCCTGTTCACTGCAACTCCGTGGAAAATTAAGAACTATGTCCACAAAATCTGCCTCAAACCCAACACAATGCCTGTGAAGCACAAGGTCAGATCCGTAGCTGCCACAGCGAGACCTGCGCTAGAAGCTCACCTCCATAAAATGGTCGAGGAGGGCACCATCGAGACAGTAGAGTCCTCAGAATGGTTGAGCCCAGTAGTACTCATTAAAAAGAAATCTTCTAATGACCTCAGAGTCTGCATTGATCTCAGAAGCCTCAACCTAGAAGTCGTCACTGACAGTTTCCCACTCCCCAGCATCAGTGAGATAGTGCTCATGATGAAAGAAGCAAAAGTGTTCTCGAAGCTGGACATGCTCAACGCATACCACCAAATCAGCCTACACAAATCCTTGCGCCCACTCACGGCGTTCATCACTCCGTTCAGCACATTCCAGTATACCAGAATGCTGTTCGGCCTGTCCTCAGCGGCATCCGCGTTACAGAGGATGATGAGTTCCCTGTTGAATGGAATCGCAACGTCTCCTGCTTTCAGGACGACATACTTGTGTACGCAAAGAACTTGTGGCGTCCACCTGCGCCACAAGAAATGTGTATTCGGCGTAGGGGAAGTCAAATACCTCGACTATCGCAACTCAAAGGAGGGAGTGAGCCCCAAAAAGAACCTCCTCGAAGCCATAACTGATGCCACGGCCCCAATGTCCAAAGACAAACTCGGCTCCTTTCTGGGCCTTGCGGAATACTACTCAAAATTCATCCAGAGATTCTCGGAAACCATGTCCCCCATGAGGGAACCCCTCAAGAAAGGTGCAAGCTATGCGTGGGGGCCACAGCAGGATGAAGCATTTAAGGAAATCAAAAGAAAGATCCTCCATGCGCTCTGCTTAAAACCATTCAACCCAGAATGGGAGACATGCATCATGACCGATGCCAGAGCCTACGGGCTAGGCGCAACCCTAACCCAAAAAAGGGGTGACTCCGAGAACATTGTAGCGTTCGCCTCAAAGGCCCTGTCAGCATCGGAGAAGAACTACTCCACAGTAGAAAAGGAGATGTTAGCATGTGCCTGGGCCATAGAATCCTTCCGCTCGTACGTCTGCGGTACAAAATTCCGATTGGTCACCGACCACAAACCCCTCATACACATGTTAAGCCCAGGAGGCACAAAGACCGCCACACTGAGACTGGCCTGAATCGCCGCCAAACTCCAAGAATACACCTATGAGATAGCCCACATAGCAGGCTGGATGCCCAAGCAGATTGCATGTCTAGGCTCCTGAACCACAATGCACCAGGAACCACATTCCTCGAGGACAAATGCATAGTGGCCTCCATAGGCGACCTAAAGAACAGCGACTTTATGGAACTAAGTGAGCACCACTGGCAGGATGAATACGAGCAGGACGAAGCCCTCCACCGCATAGCAGAGTGGGCCTGCGAAGGATGGCCAAATGAAAGAGCAGTCCCAGAAGGGGTACACCCCTACTAGAAAGTGAGAGACCAAATAACGACCATGAACAGCCTCATTCTGCGAGGCGACCACGTGATTCCCCGCAGAGGCATCCGGAAAGTCATCCTGTGCAGAGCATATTCGGCCACCTAGGGAGCAACATGACGAGGCGTAGAGTATGCAACGCCTACTGGTGGCCAGGCATGGACCAGGACATAAGGACCATGATAGAAATGTGCCACAAATGCACCAACAGCCACAAACGCTTGTCCGTGAGGCAAGCCACCATGATGCCCACCGAGGTTCCCAAAAGAGTGTGGCACAAAATAGGCCTGGACTTCATAGGTCCACTAGACGGCATGTCCTCAGAGCACAAGTAAGGAATCGTCATGGTGGACTACTTTTCCAAGTGGGTGGAAGTCGAATTCACCTCAGACATCACCACCAGCACGGCCATTGAGGCGCTCACCACTGTTTTCCAGCGTGAAGGCCTACCAGAAGAGATAGGGACCAACAATGGGGTGCAACTAATCTCCCGTGAAATGGAGAAATTCCTCCAAAAACACAACATTCGACAGTTGAGAGCGAGTCTGTACCACCCTCAAGCCAACGGGCTCGTCGAGAGAGCAAACCGCTTCATCAAAAGAGTGCTACAGTTGGCGCATGCATCGAGATTAGACTCCCGCAGGACAGTTAAAGAGGCTGTTGTGGCCCACCGCATCACACCAAACGCCATCACAGGCGTTTCACCTTTCCAACTGTTGAGAGGGAGAAGGGCAGCGTCCACTCTGGTACCGCGTTGGCTACACCAAGTAAGGGCAGACGAAGATGTGGACATGTAAGATAAAGTATTTTGCATGCAAAGAAACAAGGAAGTCATGAAGGCTCAAGGAGACAAACGCAGGGCCGTTCGATGCACAGCAGTCAGCGAAGGCGACCTGGTAAAAATATGCCTTCCCCATAAAGACACCATGACCGGATCCAAATACAGTAGACCCATAGAAGTAATTGCCAAGGGGCCCAACCACATATGCACCAGCGATGGTAGGCAATGGAACTTGGAAAGAGTGGCCTTGTACCGTAAGAAGAGAATCCACCAACCACTCATCCGAGGAAGCAGGAGAAAGACCGTCCCAGCATGGCCAATTCAGCAACCCACATCATGCCAGGGAGAACTCATCGGCAATGCTGCATCACGAAGAAACCAGAAGCATGAACCCGTCGTCCCCGCCTGAGGAAGCACAGAGAGAAATGACACAAGGAGAACCCGATCCACCGGAATCTCCCCATGCCCCAAGTCGCCAATCAGATCCACCCTCTGATCAAGGCAGACCCCAGCATGAGAGGAGGAAACCCAGCAAGTTCTCAGACTTTGTTATGCGCTGATCACCGTTCCTTTTCCCACCTAAGGAGGTGTGTGGGGACTTCCAGTCACAAGATCTCGCGAGATCTCGGCCCGAGAAGCGCAAGGAACGCGCATCTCATCAGAATCAGGCAGGAGAGCGCAAGGAGAGGACTGCCCCCACGCTCCTCCTGAAGATGAGAGTCAGCAGGCTCACAGGCCTGCACAAACAGCACACTTACACATAGAGCGTAACACCATGGCTGAGGACAGCCTCCTGGGGGCTCTGCTGTCACTGGTGTGCCCCACCTGAAGGGACTTAATAGCGGCAGAGAATCCAAAGCTGCATTAAAGACTACAGGACTGAGAGTATAGTTATACCCCCTGCCCCTGGACACTTCAATCCCAAGTGATCCCCTCACACTGTTTCAATAAATACCACATCATTTGTCCTGTCTACATTAAGGCCACCACAACATGCCACTTGTAAATCCTCTAACAACATTGGAATCAACATCGTTAGTCTCGCGCCCAACATACGAACCTCGCCAGTGAAAGCAATCAAGTTATACGGACAGTGGTGGAAATGGAAATAATGTGGTGGGGGATCCCACAACACAAGGGCCGGGGTGGGGGAGGAGTTGGGGGGCGGCACCCGAGGGGGGCGTTGCCTAGAGGGGGCAGGGCCCGTAGTGGAAATCCAGCAATGCTGGAATATAAAAAAAAAAGAAAGGAATCAGTTATACATGTAGCGAGCATTGTGCATTACACACCAGTGCCACAGCCGCGGTAAAAGGCAGTGCTGCTGTTGCGGGCGCCTTTTTCTTTGTTGTTTTAAGTATTCCAGCGCGGTTCATGGGCTGCTGACTCTGGCCGGATCCCGAGATCCGGCCCAATGACCAGCACTGCATATGGAAACAGGAAAAACAAACAATCTAAATTGTTGGGCGCTAGCAACTGTGTAGCAGTTATTCGTTCTCCCTTTCTCTTGTTACTAAAGCACCGTCCATCCTGCAGTTGCAAAGACCTGCTGTAGGGATCACGGAGACTCCGGCTCTGTACATCACCGATGCAGAACTGATTGCGCAGCCGACATAACTTCCAGCTGTGGCCTGCACTGCAGTTCCAAAAGTCTCGCCGCCCGAGAACTCCAAACTGCTTGACACACTTGTGATGGCCCTGACATTCCAGTTTTGTACTCTCAGGTTCTAAAGTATAACATCCTTCATGAGCCTGAGGTTACTACACAGCAAACTCAGCAATTCAGGCAAGAAGTGGCAAATAAGGCTTTATTTCAAAAAGGTATAGACGAAATCCACACACAGTCGGCAAGTAAACTAGATGCAAACTGCTGGGGAACGCCTTTACAAGTTAACAATGACATCTCCCTACCAAATGATTCCCTAAACCAGTGGTCTTCAAACTTTTTGGGCCTGGGCCCCCCCTGAGCAAAGTATGGGCAGGCCGGGCCCCCCCAAAAGTGCCAGATGGACAGTATGTAGAAATCGCTATGAACTTTTGCGTGCCATCACCACACCCTACTCCCAGTACAGACCCTGGGCTCTCCCCACCCTACTCCCACCACTATCCCAGTGCTGCCGCCTATCCTTCTCCCACCACAGTCCCATAACACAAACATACACACATCCATACACATATAAATAAAAAATAAATCGCCATAAATGTACCTCGCTTGGTTGCTAAAATGCCCCGCTCCAGGTTGCTCTGCCCATATGTGGAGGACCCCCTCGCACATATATACATGCAGTGCCCCAGCCAGCATTTCCAATGAGCTATGCAAGGCTGGCGAAGCAAAACACCCCCAGCGTTGCATGGCTCAGTGATCATGTGCGGCTGGGGAAATGAACTGTCAAAGGCAAACAGAGTTTCCCTTTGACAGTTCAGCCAGCCCAGGAGCACTCCCTCAGCTGGAAAAAGCAGCTGAGGGAGTGCTCAGTGTTTCACTGGGCTGGCTCTTCGGTTCCTCCATAATAGGCGAGGTGGCCAGTGGGTGGACGCCCCCTCACCCATCATGGATGAGCCGGAAGGCTTGGACTGGCCTATAGGGCAATAGGGCGATGACCGTACCAAAAATGCAAAATGCTGGTGTAGGCCAGTAAAAATGGGCCACTTTTTTCGCCAATGTGGGCCAGTTTGAGGAGTTACTTCACTATGCAGCTAGTAGTTTTTACCATTGTTGCTGAATAAATATTCTTTAAATATCACCGTTTGTTTACATTTGAACAAAAAACAACCCCTTGGGTGCTGTTCAAACAGTCTGTGACTAAACACTGAATATCCATTTGCAACTGCTGGCTATTTTTTCATTGGTGCCTAAGACCGTTTTATGGCCCAGTCTGACCATGTGAGCTGCCCCTTCCCATTTCCTTCAATCTCAAAAAAAAAAAAAAAAAACTTTTTTTTGTTTTGTTTTTTTTTTTTACATTTCATGCTGGGCTCTGGCGCGCCCGCCCCCCCCCGGGATGCGGCCGAACCCCTTGGGTGGGCGCCCCCCACAGTTTGAAGACCTCTGCCCTAAACGAAGATAGAAACCGACAAGTGCTCCAAGATCATCATACTCTATCGTTGGACACTGTGGGAAGATAATTACCGGAAACGCAGTTTGAAGAGCCTCTGCCTTCCCCAGCATTAAACCTGTCTCATTCGCCAATCGTGTATCCTGATTCACCTAGTTCTACTGTGAACTCCTGTGTTTTATCGAGTATGTCTTTTGAAGCCCACACCGAGACCATGCTTCGGGCTGAAACAACTGCAGGCTGCAAATCACGATACCATATTAACAGCTATACTCTAATTAAATTATATTAGGCACTGAATAAAAAAGTGGAATGCCACCAGCCGACATTAGGCAATAGTGACGTGAAACTGGACGTGTTTAAAGATCTGAAGGCAAGCCAGTTGAGCTGTTTGTTTGTTTGTTTGTTCATTGATTTGTATGGCGCACCTAACCCAAGGGCAACAGGGCGCAGGCAAAAGATAATTCGAAGCTTACAATGTTGCAGAAATATACACTTTGGAGTAGTAATAAAAGTAATCAGGATTACAGGAATAGGAAATATACAAGTCTTCATACATACAAAGTCAATATCTAAACAGGGTAAGTATACAGATATGTACAGGGCTGTTGGAGGCGGGTAATCCTGACAAAAAATATTCTGGGTTACAGGATTGAGAGATTTACAAATCTTCATACATAAAAAGTCAATATCTATACAGGAGGTGAATGTATAGGTGAGTGCAGGGCTGTTAAGGGCGAGGGCAAAATCGCGAACAAAGGTATCAAAATCTATACATAGGTGTAGAAAGTGCAGCTAGATACAAGGGTTATTGGAGTTGAGGTGGCTGATGAGGTGTCTTCTAAAGTGCAAATATGGTTGGTCAGCTCTTAGGTTGTGTGGCAGAGAATTCCAGAGCTTGGCAGCTTTCACCGGGAAACTGTTCCCGCCAATGGTGGAGAGTTTGAATCTGGGAATTATCAGACGGTTGGAGTTGATAGTTCTTGTTTGTCGGATGGAGGACTTTCTCTTTACCTTGTCCATCAGATAACTGGGGGCGGCATTGTTGAGGGCTTTATGGGTTAGGGAGGCCAGCTTTAGTTTGATTTTGTTGTCTGTGGAGAGCCATTTCTGTTGGTGTCTGGTGGCTGAGATATGATCTCTCTTGTTAATGCCGAGGGCAGCTCTCAAGGCATTATTTTGTAGGATTTGAAGCCTGTGGATAATGGCTTTGTTAGCACCGCTATAGAGGGCATTACAATAATCGAGCCTAGATAGTATGAGTGCTCTTGCCAGGATCAAGCAGCTGTCATTGGAGAGGAATGGTCTGCCTGCCCTTATTAATTTGCAAGTGTACGCAGTGGTAGATGCTAGTGAGTTGACCTGTTTGGTGAATGACATAGTGGCATCCAGATAAAAGCCAAGGGTTTTTACTTCCCTGGATACTCTGATGAGATTGCCATCTATGTTGAATTCGGCATATTCAAGGCCTAGTTTGTTGATATTAGCAGGGGTACCTAAGATGATGAGCTCTGTCTTGTCGTCATTCAGGCATAGACCATGAGAAGCCATCCATGCCTGAATGATGAGATATACCCTGTTCACCAACTCACTGTCCTTACTATGATCCCCTGAAAGTGGGAGGAGAATCTGAGTGTCATCAGCATAGTTAGTGTAGGTGACATCCAGATGGTCCAGATCGTCGAACAGAGGTTTGGTGAAGATGTTATATAGTGTGGGGGAGACACATGAGCCCTGCGGGACTCCGCAAGTAATAGGAGAGGGGTCTGCTGCTGCTGAAGGGGAGAAGACTCTCATGGTTCTCTCACTCAGAAAAGATTCAATCCATTTGATAGCTTCTGGGGAGAAATGGGCAGCTGAGTGAAGGTGTCTGCAGAGGACCTTGTGGTCGACAAGGTCGAAAGCCGCGGAGAGGTCGAGTAGGAGGAGGAGTGCTGTCTTACCCTTGTCCCTCAGATCATCAATTTGGGTTTTCAGATCAATAAGGGCTGTTTGCGTGCCGTGTAATGGGCGGAAACCTGATTGTCTGGAGCCTAGTAACTTATGTAGTTCTAGGTATTTTTGAATCTGGACATAGGCAACTTTGTCCAAGATTTTCAGTAGGAAAGGTACCGTTGTGATGGGTCGGTAGTTGGTGGGGATGAGGGGATCAAGCGTCTGTTTTTTGAGGAGGGGGAGCACCCAAGATTGTTTTAAGTTGGAAGGGATACTGCCTGAGGAGAAAGAGGCGTTTATGAGTTTAGAGATAAAGGGCGACAGGTCTCTGGCTGCGTCCTTTATTATGTGTTCAGGGCAGATATCGCCTTTGCAGTTTGATGGTTTAAGAGAAAGGATGATTTTCTCAACCTCCAGGTTGGTGGTTTTAGAGAAGGTGAATGAGTTGGTGTGTGTACTTGGTGAGGCATTGGGTGGAGAAGAAGGAGGGTTAGTGAGGTTTAGGGAGTCTTTTTTTAGTTGAATTTTATTTTGTAAGGTGTTTATTTTATTTGCTAGTGCTTGTTGGATGTCTGTACACCAGGTCTGGTTCTTAGTGCAGGTATCGGGTGTGACAATGGGTGACTCGAGTTCCTTCAGTATGGAAAAGAGCTCCTTCATACTTGAGTTGGAATTGGCAATGCGGATGTTATAGGAATTTCGTTTAGCTAAGCAGATTTCAGCTTTGTAGTGACGAGAAATCGTGTCAAGGGTGGCTTTCTTATCACTGGAGGGGCATAATTTCCAGTCAGCTTCACATTTACGCTTTTTTAGGCGGAGGGCTTTGAGTTCGGGTGTGTACCATTTGTTTAAATGGGTTTTTGGCTTGCTGGTGCGAAGTTTGAGTGGGGCAATTTTGTCCATGGTAGTTAACATGATTTTATTATATTCGTGAACTAGTGTGTTGGGATCTAGATTGTCAGGCAATGCGTTTAGGGTTGGAAGGATAGCTGGGATGATTTTTTCTACTGAGATATTTTTCTTGTTTCTTGTGAGGCAGGGTGGTGCAAGTGACACAGTTGTGGTAGGTGGTCTAGAGGTCAGTAGGTTGAATGAGACCAGCGAATGGTCGGTCCAGGGTAGTGGTGTGGTGGCGGAGATGACCGCTGAGCAATTAGCATCAGCAACCCAGTCTAGGGTTCTACCCTTCAGGTGGGTGGGTAGGTTGACTTTTTGTGAGAGTCCGAGTGATGAGATCGTATTGGCTATGGTAGAGGCATGTATGTCTGCAGGGTCGTTGAACCCTAAGTTAAGGTCCCCTAGTAGTTGTAGTTGTGAGAAGGTTTTCGGGTTGTTAGAAATTAGGTTATGTAGATCTTCCTCAAAGGTTCCGAGTGGACCTGGTGGTCTGTAGATCAGGTGGATAGTGAGCGATTGGGTGTTATTTATGGGGAGTTTGGCAGTGAGGGATTCACACGATTGCAGAGTTTGGGTCGGGGCTAGTCTGAGAGCTAAGCTTACTTTAGATATGATGGCGATGCCACCGCCCCGGTTACCTACCCGGTCCTGCCTAGATGTAGTGTAGCCATCTGGGATGGCCAGCATTAGAGATGGGCCTGCTGCATTGTGGAGCCACGTTTCAGTTAGGGCAATAAAGTCTAATTTATCTTTGATAATTAGGTCTGCTATATCAAGGGCATGTGCGACCAATGATCTGGTATTGAGGAGAGCTCCTTTGTAGGAGTGTACATCCGTTTTTACCGAGATGTTTGTATGAATGATAGGTTTGTACTTGGTTATGGGGATGGCGGTGCCTATGGTGGAACATTTGGCTTCGCATTTGGAATCAGACAGGAGTCTTCGGGGCGGCTCATAAAGTTTAGAGAGTCTAGCGCGAAGTTTGTTGTTTCTTTCGGTGGTAGGGCAGGGGTGGGAGGCGAAGGTTATAGGTCCTGACTTGCAATGATATTTTTGGTGGGAGGGGTCAGGATAGTACCTAGTTGTGTAGGAGTCGTTGGTGAGACTGGTGCCTGGCTGGGAGGGGGAGGCTCCTTAGTCAGTATCCTGGATGGGAATGTCTGGGGATGCGGGCGTGGCCATTACACAGAAGATGAGTAATATAGTTAGCATTTTCTGCAGTACTGCGCTGGCGTTGTGAGAGCAGAGTGGGAGTAGCAATGTAAGTGTGATCTGGGAGATGGGGTGGGCAGGGCGAGAAGCAATACAATCACGTAACTCCTAGATTCAAATAACACAATTTGGCAATAATGCAGTGGGGTAACACCTAGGTTCATAGTAGCACAGTTTGGCAAAAATGCAGTGGGGTAACACCTAGATTCAGAGTAGCACATTTAGGCAAAAAATGCAATGGGGTAATACCTAGATTCAAATAGCGCATTTAGGCAAAAAATGCAATGGGGTAACACCTAGATTCAGAGTAGCACATTTCGGCAAAAAATGCAATGGGGTAATACCTAGATACAAATAGCACATTTGGGCAAAAATGCAATGGGGTAATACCTAGATTCAAATAGCACAGTTTGGCAAAAATGCAGTGGGGTAACACCTAGGTTCAGAGTAGCACAGTTTGGCAAAAATGCAGTGGGGTAACACCTAGATTCAGAGTAGCACATTTAGGCAAAAAATGCAATGGGGTAATACCTAGATACAAATAGCACATTTGGGCAAAAATGCAATGGGGTAACACCTAGATTCAGAGCAGCACAGTTTGGCAATAATGCAATGGGGTGACACCTAGATTCAAGTAGCACAGTTTGGCAGAAATGCAGTGGGGTAACACCTAGGTTCAGAGTAGCACAGTTTGGCAAAAATGCAGTGGGGTAACATCTAACAGTCCTATGGTAAACACGGGTTGTGCACTTTGGTTACTATTTCTTGGGGTGTCACATGCACATAATGCTGGAGACAATGGGTAGCTGGGAGTAGTGCAGTAGTGTTGGCCAAAGGTTACCTGGAATAGGATGGGCATAGGGTATGGCAGACGGCAGACTCAGGCATAAACAGGCACAGAAACAGGTGAAGTCCTTGACTCCCGTGGTCCTTGAAGGGAGTGGGCCGGCTTCGCCTGCCAGTAGCCAGTGGGTGAGGAGATGGGCCCAGTAGCCAATCGGGAGGCTGCTGGTGGCCTAGATGGGCATGTGAAGCTGCAGGCAAGAAAGGGAGGCCATCTTGGAATGGCTTAGTGCCTCGTGTAGGCGAATGGCGGCGGAGGCTTTTAGGAGGCTTTTTTTAAAGCAGCCTCAATGGAGATGCACATCACTAGCTGGAATCAGTGATTGCGCACGCATGGAAAAATGCGGGATGAAAGCACATTTAAATATAAATTTAGCGCGGGTGCTTCGGCGCTTACCGTATTTTCGGTATTGCTAAGCCTGGGTTGGTGGGTGGCTCCGATGGTCCTCTGCTCCTGCAGGGACATGGCCAGGAGCTCCTGCTCCTAAGATGGATGGTGGAGGGAGCTGCACCATAGAAACACAATCTGACATTATGCCCCAGAAGGATGTAATCGAGGTGGGTTTCATTATGGAGGAATACATGGCTGATATTCAGGTGGATGGATATGTGACTGATTGTAATGCACAAGGTCAGCAATCAGTGGTTGATATCTGTAACACGCAAGATTCAGCGATCGAGCCTCGAGATGAACCATACGAGCAATTGTTTGAAGTGTTCCACGTAACCCACAGGAAAAAAAAAAGAGAAAGTCAGGCTCTATAAGGGAAGCTAAGAAATCTAAAAATACCCTTAGGCAAGGGCACAAAAAAACAAGATTTACCAATGAAAAGTGTGAAAACCCATACTAAAGCCTTTATTTAGGCCCTAACTACACCACCCAGAACAAAAAAATCAAAAACAAAAAAACAACCGTGGTGGAACAAGAGAAACCACTTATTTCAAGAGGAGAAAGCATAGAACATAAATATATTAATATTAAATTGTTCAACTTATTCCATCATAACCCTTCCAGACATTAATGTTGAACAAGTGGTGCCGGAAGAGGTAAGCAACACAACAGACCTAGGGCCTCATTACACGGAAGGCGGTAAACCATGGTGCTATTAGCACCATGGTTGCCGCCGGTACCATACCGGTACCACCATGGAGAAAAGGGGAATTACCACCCCATTCCAAGGTTGGCGGGGCGGTAATTCCCCCTTTCTCCATGGACCTTCCCCATTCCCATTTTTGCCCCATAGGGCTCTATGGGAATGGGGAAGGAGCTAATTACGGTACCGCAAATTGCGGTACCGTAATTAGCACCAAGGTCCCTTTGCGGGTCCCAACTTTAACGGCTGGTCTACACTAGCCGTTAAGGTCGGGTCCCGCAAAGGGACATCGTAGTAAGGCGGTAAGGGTTTACCGGTACCGGTGCCCTTACCGGTACCGGTAAACCCTTACCACCTTCCGTGTAATGAGGCCCCTAATCTTTACCGTAGATTACCAGGACAAAGTGAAGGAGGTATTTGTTACCATAGAACAGAAAAGAACTCTTAACACAAATCATTGCAAGTGGGTACCAGCTGTTTCCATCAAACTAAACCCTGAAATAGCCGAAGAACTTGATGGAGTTGTCAGTACACGCTTAGGAACTCGTATAGATCAGACAAAAGAACCTCGAGAAACAGCCCCAAAGTGCACACTAGGAGAGATAAAGATAAAACAAAATTCAAAGAACCTCTTATAAACCCAAAATAAATACAATTGTATTTTTTTCTTACATTTTACCTAACTTGTGCTATTAAAAGACTAAGGGCCTCATTACAAGTTCAACAGTGTGGCCAAAACATTATGGTAAAGCAGTGGTAACAGGGCTACCACTGCATCACTGCACAACCGAAATATGGGTTTGGAGGTAATGTGGAGGAAAAACTCCAGCAGTACTGGAGGCAATCCCCCAGCCTTACTGCCAAAAAACAGCCAAACCGGCAGAATTACTGCCAGTGGAATTACCACTGTTGGTAATTTCCCAGAAATCCCATGTTCTATGGACTCCAATTAAATGGGGACTAACACCACCTGCTACCACTTGTGAACCAGCAGTAATTCTACGGACCAAGTGACGTTATCAGTAAATCGGTTTAGTGGAATTTTGGCAGATTTACTGCTGAAATACCATCAAACTTGTATAAATTCTTTGAGTGTGCTCGACTGAGCCCAGACAAACAGAGAGGGAACAACTTCCCAGAAGTGCAGGGTAGTCAGTGTGTGTGTGTGTGAGGGAAAATGGGAGAGGTACTTATCCTTTTCAGAAGTGGTCTGCAGGAGACTTCTTGTCATCTTCCGGCGGGGTCCAATTACCACCCCTCACCCACCAATTAAACGGATCGCTGTCCTGGGGGAGAAAAAAGACAAAGTGGTTAGCTGGTATCTTTGTGTGTGTGTGTGTGTGTGTGTGTGTGTGAGAGAGAGAGAGAGAGAGAGACAAAAGAATAGGTGCCTTGGTGTAATCCTGCTGAAACTGGTCTTGTCCTTCTCTGCCATGATGAGTCTCGATCGGGTGCTGGGAACTCTTCTTCTTGATACGTCGCTCCTCATGCCTGGAAGCCGGCTACTCATCCGGGTGGTGCTTCTTGGTGTGTACCATCCTTCCACACCCCAGCAGCAACACACAGAACAGGCATGTTTGACCATGTAGCCAAGGAATGTCTTGCAACCCTGTACTGCCACTACTGCAATCTCATGCCACCATAGATCAGTAAAAGCAGGGACCCATCAAGCGTGTTTTAATGGAGTGCTTTCTGTCGTCACTGGAGGGTGTAGGCCAATGGCTGAGGCACTTTGAGGAGTGTCAGGGGTAGTTGCTGTTGTCCCAGTCATTGTAGTGGTCATCATGGTGCTGGGCCCTGGGCACCTTTGAAGATCTTGTGGTGTTGTTCTAGATGCAGGGACATGGACTATGTGACAAGCAAACATTTCCCAGAAACAACTCTCCTTCTCACCTCTTCGCTGCAGTGGAGGCAGATGACCGGTGAAGCGGCTTTGATCCTGTCAACTTCAGGCGGAAGGGCAAAGTGGCTCCAGGAGATCCATGACTTGTTGCCGATGGTGGTGGCTGCGACTGCATTGGTCGTTGTGGCTGCTGGTGTGGTGGTGTGGTGTTGGCAGCTGCTGATCTGGTGTTGCTGGCAGTGGCTGCTGGTCCAGTGTTAGTGGTGGGAGCTGCTGTTTCGGCGGTGGTGTTGGGAGCTGCTGGTCCAGCAGCTGCTGGTCTGGCAGTGTTGGTGTGAGCTGCTGGTCAGGCGGTGGCATCTGCAGATCCATTGGTACTGGCATCAGCTGCTGGTCTGGTGATGCTGGTGGTGGCTGCAGGTCTGGCTAATGCTGGTCCAGCGGTGGCTGGTGGTCTGGTATTGCTGGCAGCAGATGCTAGTCTGGTATTGCAGGCAATGGCTGCTGGTCTGGCAGCTGCTGCTCTGGTGGTGGTTGCTTCCCTCGCCTGCGTCTGTGCTTGTGGTGGCAGATGCTCCTCTTCCTCCTCCTGCTCACTATCATTCATTTAGACTCTGCTGACAGGCCCCTTGACTGGTGACGGTAGGTCAATCGCTTCAAAGGCTTCCTGCTGCTCGTCATCCTCCTTGCCGATGGTAGTGTCTTCCTCTGAGTCTGATTCACTACTGATGGCGGGTGCTGGTCCTGCATGGGAAGCAGCAGCTGCTGGTCTGGTGGTGGTGTTGGTGGCTGAATGTCAGACTCAAAGGTGGTTACTTCCCTCTTCTGCTTCTGTACTGGTGGTGGTGAGTATTCCTTCACCTCTGGCCCCTTGACTGCCATCAGAAGATTGAGTGATACAAAGTACGAACGAATGAAGGAATGGTACTCTGGCATGCCTCCTCCCCCTGCTCATCTTCCCGGTCAATGATGGTGGCTTCCTCTGAGTCAGATTTTAAGTGGCGGGGGGGAAATGCAGGCATTGCTGAGGGGCTGGCGCACATTCTTTCGCAGAATCTGACATCTGGCAATTGGAAGCCAAACCTTTAGCTGTTGCTGGCATGGCGCTGTTTCGAGGCAGCATCCGGTTCTGCTACTCATCTAGTGGTGGTCTGCTGCTCCCTCCGCCAGATGCATATGTTGGGGAATCACCTCCAGTGACCATTTCGAGTCAGGGAAAAGCAGGGTAAATGAAAAGGAGGACAGAGCGGAAGAGAAGGAAAAAAGAGGGGAAGGAGGGAAACACGAGGGGGGAAGGGAATGGAAAAGGAAGGGAGACATTGGTGTGGTGCTGCTGTTCCTGCCACTGGTGGTACTTCTGGTGCCGCTCCTCTCACAAACATAAGAGGTTGTGCTGGAGGTAATGCTCATTTACATAGTCAGGGCCACACACGAGGTAGCCAATCGGCTCACGCTATTTCGCGCTTGCTTCAGTTTCATGTGAAGAGACATTTCTGTTTCTTGCCCCGACACAAAGCATGGGCAGGGGCGCTTGCACGAGTAAGTGAAACGCACATGGAGTGATGCTTGATTAAATACGCATGTGCATCGAGATATACAATTTCCGCCATCCCACGTGCCACGTGATGTAAGGCGCCTGCCCATGAAACTGAAACCGAATTCTAATGCATGACACAGAGACTACTATTATGCACTCCACTTTTCTTTATTATATCCCTTCATCACAAAATTCTTCCACTTTTCTTACTGCTCCTGCCAGAGCAGCTAAGTATACTGAAGTGACCAAATACACGCAGGAAGACGTGATTGATTAACAGGCTATTTATTTACATTTATAACTAAGTGAAAGTGATTCGGCCCAACCGACCGCGGAAAGCAACTGACATGAAGCGGGTTTGAAACTCGCATTCCAAACATACATCTTTATATTCTATTCACCCTTCCATCACGAGAGCTTGCGCAGGGTCTCGTGATGCAATGATGAAAGGATATTACACATCTCCCCTCCTTAGTCTCTTGATGTTTATGGAACACAATCTAGTATGCTTCTTCTGTATATTCGGTAATATTAGACAAAATCCTTCATGCGGTTTGGTTTGCGGATTACTCTTCCTGTTCTTGACATATGCAGAGGATCTGGTTTAGATGTTGGCAAGGAAATATTTGATATTACATTTCTATTCAACCTAGATCTCACATGCTCAACATTCCTCTTCATGCTTTCATTACCACCCCTACTGAGTTGCTCCTTGTGTTCCATTTCACCAGTTTTCACATCCTTACTTGACTCCATCACACATACTCTCTCCATATTCCAGACTCTACCATCTTGCACTCTCACCGCATGTCTAAAAACCTCAATCACACTCACTGGTTTGGACCATTTGCAGGGTCCATCTCTTAGTACAGGGGGTAGTTTAATTCTCACCAGACCCCCCACTCTGGGAACCTTGTTTCTTTTCCCTTCGCTCATTAGACTATCGTGAGCTGCCTTATTCCTCAGCTGGATTTTCCTGATACTCTCTACTGCCTCTCCAAAATCTTTTCTTACTATAGTCTCTCTCTCCAACCAAGATGTTGTCAATTTGGTGTTTGCTCTGCGCCCTCTACTTAACTCAAAAGGTGATAGACCAGTTGTACTATGGGGAGTAAAACGGTGAGCAATTATTTTCCTTTTCACCGCTTCTTCCCAGTTGAGCCCATTTGACCAAGCCCACCGAATGGCATCCTTGAGCACTTTATTGAATCTCTCAACCACTCCATTGGTTTGTGGGTGGTATATTGCGCTAGTTTTGTGTACAATGGAATTACTGGTACAGAACCTTTCCATCTCTTTTGACCTGAATTGGACACCATTATCAGTTAATATGCTTCTTGGGAAACCCTCTCTGGTGCATATCTCTGACAAAAAATCTATCACTATTTTAGCATTCATATGAGGTTTGATTAAGACTTCTACCCATCTGGTCAGAAGGTCAATGACCACCAAGCAAAATTGTTGCTTACCATCACAATGAATAGGCCCTAGTATGTCCATGCCTACTTCATCCCATACTTTTCCTGGAATATTCGTTATTACCATAGGGTATTTCACACTCACACATGCCCTGTCACTCTGATTACAAAGGATACATTCTCTGATGGTTCTCTCAATTTGCAGGTCACATCCTGGCCACCAGAAATCATCGCGTATTCTCTGTTTAGTCTTCACAATTCCTTGATGACCTTCGTGGCCCAGATCGATGATTCTTTGTCTCAGACTTGTAGGCGGAATTATTCGATCTCCTCTCATAATTCTGTCACTTGCTACATTGAGTTCATCTGCAACTCTCCAGTATTCGATGAGACCGGACCCTTCAAACATAACTTTCTTTAGACTTCCATTGCTTTGTATAATTTGCTTCAACTGTTTTATATTATCATCTTGTCTCTCTGCTTCTTCCCACTCAGTTTTGGATATGGATAGCGCTTCAACGTTCAAAACAACCTCTGGATTGTTTTCACTTTCATTATCTACCTCAGAATTGTTGGTAAATCGCGACAGACAATCAACGATTCTTCACTCCTGGTACATATCGTACGGTACAGTTGTACTCTTGCAGAAGTACAACCCATCTTTTAATCCTGTTAGATACATTGTCCAAACCTTTATTCATAATGACATGTATCAATGGTTTGTGGTCAGTGCGAATCTCCACCTCCACTCCCCAGATGAAATTCCTGAACTTTTCTGTTGCCCACTTGATGGCCAGTATTTCCTTTTCTATTGCAGCATACGATCTTTCTGCACCCTTTAACAATCTAGATGCAAATGCGATAAGAACTTCTTTTCCTTCGACTTCTTGTGTGACAACAGCTCCTAACCCTAGGTTGCTTGCATCTGTTGTTATTATAGTCTTCCTCCCACTCTTGAAATTCTTCAATGATGGTGCTCTGTTTAATTCTGATTTGATATTTTCAAATTCTTCTTCGCACTCCCTGTTCCATTCAAATGACTTCCTCTTTAAAAGTTCACGTAGCGGAACAGTATGTATGGCAAAATCCTTTATAAACTTAGAATAGTACTCCGCCATTCCAATGAACGTACGCACGCCTTCCTTTGACTCTGGTCTTGGCATGTTCATTATGGCATCAGCAAGTTGCTTCTTTGGTTTTATGCCGCTAGCAGATATGGTATGTCCTAAATATTCGATTTCGCTACGATTTATATTACATTTATCTTTACTAAGGGTCATACCTGCTTCATATAACTTCTTGTAGACATGTTGTAATCTTTCATTATGCACCCTCTGGTTGACGGCGTGTACCAATATATCATCCTGAAAACAAATAATCCCTTCGTCACCTTCAAATAGTTTGTGCATGATTCTCTGAAATACTGAAGCAGCTGACACCAACCCAAATGGCAATCTTCTGTATTGATACAGCCCATCTGGCGTGATAAAGGCTGTCATTTTCTTAGAATCTTTATGAAGTTTAACCTGATGGTATGCTGATGTTAGATCCAGAGTGGAAAAATACTTTGAGGGCCCAATAGTGGATACAATCTCTTGAATATTGGGGAGTGGATGTCTGTCCGGGATCACGCTCTTATTTAATTCTCTCATGTCTACACATATTCTCAATTTTCCGGACTTTTTTCTTAATACAACTAATGGTGAAACCCATTCACTGGCATCTATTCTCTCGATGATCTTCTGATCTTCCAATAATTTAATCTCCTTTCTTACTTCTTTCCTCATTGAGAGCGGGATGTTGCGTAACTTCTGTACAACAGGAACATGTCCTGGCTTCATTTTGATCTCATGAACAAACCCACGCAGACATCCAATTTCTTTCCTGAAAATTTCTTTCATCATATCAGCCTCTTTGGTGATTTCTTTGTTTCCTTGAATTCCTCCAGCATTGCATTCAACCGAATATACAGACTCATCCGACGCAGCATCTAACTTCACTTTGAGTTTGCATTGGTGAGTCCAACTTAACAAAGGCGTTCTCCCCTTCCTTGTTATGTATATCTTCCCATTTGCTTTCCTCTCCTTGAATTTGAGTGCTCCCCAAAACCATCCAATGACATCTATTTTAACTTCACCATATGCCCTGGGTTTTATGTCTGGTTCATGCAGGTATTCATGTTTCTTCCTGTCCCAGAAGATTTGTGGTATCAAGGTATATTTTGCACCTGAATCAATCATCATGTGCATGTTGGTTCCATCAACACAAACTACAGCCTTGGGGCTTTCTATTTCTTGTTCATTTTCTTCGTCAGTCACGACAAACACGCATTCTTCTCCCTCTTCATCACTATTTTCATCGCTTCCTATCCAGTTAGTGGATGTGTTTTGCATTCTGCAACATCGGGCGTAATGCCCCTTGGCTTTGCATTTCCCACATATAATTTTCAAAGCAGGACATTCCGGGTTATCCGCCCAATGATCCATGCTATCACATCTAAAACATCTCCCTGTACTCTTCCTTCTAGGGTCGTCTCCTCGCCTGTGCGGACTTTTCTTTCTCACATCATTGTTATAAATTCTGGAGCTTGGTTTTTTCCTTTTATCATCATTCCACGGTAATCTCCCGTTTCTTTCTGATTTGTATCTCCTATTGGAATTTCCTGAAATTTGGGCAATGGGTTCATTCTCTTTACTTGTGGTAAGTGTCGCATACTTCTCTTTGGAAATTTCATGTTTAATATCAGTAGTTTGTATCCTGCTTTCTAATTCTTTAACACATTTCTCAGTGTGCTCCACTTCCTTGGCCACACGTAAGACAGTGTCCAAGTTGGGGTCGTCCTCAGCCCATAATCTTTCTCTTACTTTGCTACTCCTACACTCCAGCATGAATTGATCTCTCAACCTCTCGTCCAACTGAGTGTTGAAATTGCATGTCTTGGCTAGCTTTCTCAAGCTAGTGATGTATTGTTCTGTGCTCTCACCCTCTCCTTGAGTTCTTTCCCCAAATTTATAACGTTCCAAAATAGTGCTCAGTTTCTTTTCATAATGTTTTCCCATCTTCTTCACTGACCGCTCATATTCATTTAAGTCATTATCTTCATCAGAAGGCAGATCTGGTAGATCTTCAAATTTTTCCTGCCCTGCCGGGCCCAAACAATGCATTAAAAGAGACTTCCTCCTCTCCACGCTGCAATTCTGACCACACACAACGCCAGCGTAATGTTCAAATGATTTAATCCATCTTTTCCATGGAATAGCTGGCTCACCAACATCCGAAAGGAAGAACATTGGCGGTGGTACACTATTGAAAGACATGCTGACCAAAATGTGTATGTGCCACAAAATTGGAAAGGATTGACCAAAATTGCGAATTTCAGTCCTCTTAATGTCTCTTTTAGATTCGAATGCAGAGAGTTGCTGCAGCACAATAATGTATCACCTTAATTCTCTGTTTTTTTTCCATGTACTTGCACAATGTGTTGAGAATATTGGTGGGAGGCTTGAAAATAGTTAATTATCAGCCAAACATATGACTTCCTGCAGTTTAAACGCTTGTCAGTTCAAATTTATGTGTACCTTCACTTTCCATGTGATTGCGCCTTTATACTGGGAATTACGGTAGATGGAAAAACTTGTAACAGGCAAAAAGCACCTCTATTCTGTGAAATACGGTAAGATTAACAGCACAGGCCAAGAGGCGTGTCCGGACGGCACACATTGAAAGTAAACACAAGCAGGATTAAAGAAAACCACTCACTTAATTGACCTTGACTGGCGTCGCTGGAAGTCGAGTTGATTGTAAGTGGAGCGGCCACAGCTTTTATGACAGCTGCAGGGCCTGCTCACGCACATAAATCACGGCTGACAAAGCGAGCGTCGAAGATGGTAAACAGAATCAGGTAAAATGAAAGCCTGGGGCACACAAAGGGGCGGTGGGGCCTGAAGATCCTCGTCGCCACTTGAAGTGACCAAATACACGCAGGAAGACGTGATTGATTAACAGGCTATTTATTTACATTTATAACTAAGTGAAAGTGATTCGGCCCCATCAACCGCGGAAAGCAACTGACATGAAGCGGGTTTGAAACTCGCATTCCAAACATACATCTTTATATTCTATTCACCCTTCCATCACGAGAGCTCGCGCAGGGTCTCGTGATGCAATGATGAAAGGATATTACATATACTTAGATGTGGGGCAGAGGCTTATCTTATTTTTCATTATTATTTTGTTGTTATTTTCATTATTGTCTGCTTTGTTGGAGCAAAGGTTGGCACATTGATTCTGTCGCTTGCAGTATGGCCATGTCCTCCAATTTCAGATTCCCAGCAAGAAGGCAGAACAGCAACATGGACAGAGTCTGTTTGGAGGGCTTAGCAGTTCCTCGGTTTGAGGCATGACGAGAGTGCTTGCTTCACAGGGCAACACAGTGTCCCTTTTGCCGAATGAGACAGTGGGGGCCAGAGCACCTGTTAAGGGCTCCAGTCCCGGAGGATGTGTTCCTCGGTTCGAGGTCTGCACGTCTCTTATAGAGGAAAGGACCTAAGGGCATCATAGAGGATGTTGGTATCAGACACGGGAAAATTCATAATCTGTGGAGCATAGAGCTGGCTGACCTATTAGCCTGTTTAGTGTTGTACAATGACGACTTGAGGCATTGCATTGTGGTTGGCAATACAAGGCTGTGGTTTTTATTGTAGAAAGTATAATCATAAAACACACTTTGGTAAATTTATTTTTCCAAAAACACAGAATGATAAACACTGTTATCTTTTGGGCACTGGGACCAGGAGGCGCCTACTTGGCCTGTGCCACCAACTTCTTCCCAAGACTTTATGGGCCCGTTTGTTGCCCTGTTATTCCCTTTCTTCTCCCTTTTTCTTCTTTCTGGGTGGGTGGGATTGGGAAAAGAAAGAAGTCTCCTGCGTTTGCGGGATGACTGTTGGTTCTCCGTTCGGAGTATGAGAACTGGATTCCTCCTCCCAGCTCCCTCCTCTTATTCCCTGAGGGCTTATAGCCTGAGGGCTATGCATGCTTCCGTGGGCTTGTCGCCCATCTGACCTCAGTGTGGCCCCCTTTCTCTGCTTTTGTTCTCTCTCCATACCTATTCATATCCTTGGGCTTGTTGGAGCATGGAGGGAGGAAAGGCGCCAAGCTTCCTTTCTCCTTTTGCTGCTTGGTTGCCTAAGGCAGCATTGGTTGTTTTGGTGTGTTACATTGCCCAGAGCCCCCGGTATATTCCCCTGTACCTTTCAGCTCTCTTGGTGCCCTATTCTGCGGCACTGGCCATTCTTGGGTTTCCGGCACACTGGTAGTATTTTCGGAGGAGGGAGGTTGTGTTGTTGATAGTTACGATGATGGCACAGTAAGAGGAGAAAAATGAGTTGCCATTACTCATTTCAGAGGAGGAGGATCATTCTCTTAGTAAAGATGCCTTGCAGTCTAATTGTGTATCATGTGTTACCTCTTCCCTTTACCAAGTGGTGAAGAAAGCATTTAATCAGATAATGTCCTCTCTCTCCCAGAGCATCCATTCTTCTGTCCCGGAGCCTTGTGTTTACTTGGGGCAGGGCAGGGTTACACAGCGGTGCTGCGAGCAAAAACCCCTGCAAGAGGAAACAACTGGGACAAGTGGCCTCCTGTGGTGTTTTTAATCTCCTGGTAACCGGGACTGGAACAGTGTCATCACCGTCCGTGATGGAGCTGCTACAGGCTCTCAACAGGCTCTAAGGCCCAGAAGACGGACGGAATTAGGCTCAAAGAGCCAGAATATCTGTTCTGGTCCTATCATTCTTGGACTCTCAAATGGATCCATTCACTTGATCATGACCTAGACTCTTTGGGGATTGTCCTCTCAGGAGGAGATGATCGCTTGTAGATCCTGGGAGGGCTTCTATTGTCTTCAGGTCCCTCCCCAATGGCCACCCTAATTCCAGAGATGGGAACCTTGCTCTGTTTCTGAAGAGTATACAAACTCTTTTCTGCACCATAATTTGGAGTCTTCTGTCAGGAACAAGATGAGGGCAGAATGCTGATGCCCTTCTCTACAATTCAACATGATGTCTTCTCCAGTCTTGGATCACAAGAATTTTATTTATTTGTTTATTCTATTGTGCATTTTTAAGGTGCTTATACAGCCAGAAATTGTGTTTCACAGCGCCCACAGGGTAGTTGAAGGAGCATGGGACAAAGGCATTAGAATACAATAGTGAACAGGATAGAGGTGGTCCTACTGGCCTTGTGAGCATTCGATCGTGCAAGTACAGAGAGAGAGAGGGGACAGGGGAAGAGGGGTAAGTGCTTGCAAATTCCCCAGAGAGGGAAGTGCCAGGGAGTAAGTTGGCTGGAACTGGTAAGTGCTTGGCAGAGGTCACACAGTAAAGAGTGGTCATCTGTTGATACAATAAGTGCAGTCCTGGGGGGGGACACAGGCCAGTGGGTGGCCAAGGGCAAGTGCCGGGTGCAAGGGGTGGCGGGACTGAAGGAAATTGGGAGGAAGGCCAAGACCCAGAAGGGTACATAAGGGCAAAGGCCACAAGTCTAAGTGACTGAGGGGTTTAGCACAGGAAGGGGGGGGAGTAGGAGTTGAAGAGGAAGGTCTTGAGGCGCTTCCAGAATTTGAGGAGATCTGGCTCAAGATGGAGAGAGAGAGGGGGAGACTGTTCCAGAGAAGGGAGCCAGCCGATGAAAGAGATTGACTTCCAGCGTGGTCCGTGGCCCCAGACAGCCTTATGGATGATGCAGAGGGTAGGCAACTAACCAGCTCAGTATGCTGAGTCAGTTGTGGGAGGACCAATTTCTCCAGGAGTTTCCCAAGCAAGATCATTACTTTCTTCTCCAGATATGGATGAGATCTCTTCAGAGGGGTGGACAAAGCCTGGTAGACTTGCCAACACAGGTTACTAAATGTGTCTGGCACTTTGATCAAGATTTTAGATTTCCTAGAGAAGGCCAAGGCAGGAGATAGCCCGTTAGACTTGGAAGAGATCAGTGGCTGGTCCCAAAGGGTAGTATGTTTTTTAGGCGACCCTAATGCCTCCATACTCCAGGAGAGAAGGAAAGGTGTGCTTCTGAATATTAGCTCCAAATTGGGAGGTTTGGTGGACACCAGAGGGGCATAAACTTCAGGCATTCTGTTGTTCGGGACATATTTATGAAAGAGCTGGGCAAGAATATAGGGTCATTCACGTGTTTGGATAAGGCCCAGTCTTCGCATAGGAGGATATTTTTCAGTGGGTCTCTCCCAAGGCCGGCCAAGGGGGCCAAGTGACCGGCCATGTTTACCGCGTTGCAGGCCCCTCCCAGGACCAACAAGCTGAACTAGCTCTCCATCCTGAATGTCAAAAGAGTCCTTCTATTCTCAGAGGGTCTACTCTGGCTGCAGCTGGGTATTCAAAGGTTACAGGCCAGAGCATCGTTCTCACAGGGTAGGTATTGTGGACTTGGTGGTGAGCAGCTGGGTAGGCGGGTGATTGAAGATTTTTATGGCAAACTGGTTGCTTGTTTTTTGGACTTTTGGGTTCTACAGACCATTAAGAGTTTTAGGTTGTCATTTGTGTCTCCTCCAGTTCAACACCAGCCCAGGGTAGCAGGGATTATGTCATCAGTTGTGCCTCAGATTTCAAGGTATTGTCATTCAAGCATGTAATAGGGAGAGCGGCCCTGCACCCAGAGGGTTCATCAGCACTCACTTTGTAGTGTGCAAGAAAGGCAAGTAATTCAGAAGGGTGCTCATCTTGAGACAACTGAATCAGTTCATAGTTTATCGCGATTTAAAATGGAGATTAGTGCTGTGTTGAAACACGCAATTAGGGCCAGGAAATTGTTTCATAAGGTTGACCCTCTGATGGTTCTGATATTTGCACCCCTTCCAGCCCCTCCCAGCCCTCAGTGCTTTCTTCAGTTTTTTGGGGATGGCCACTGTTATCAATTCTCAGTGTTACCTTTTGGGACTCTCCTCCATGTCTTGGTACTTTACTGAGCTTTTCAAACCATTGGCAGAGTTTCTCCAACTCATAATCTATCTGGACACATTCTCATCATGGGTGCTTAAGCACGACAGGTATTCGGGCATGCCCATCTGACTTATCTCTTTTACTGGCCCTAAGCTTTGTGTAAATCCAAACTGATCCCATGCTAGAGCGTGCAGTTCTTGGGAATCCTTGTAGATTCCATGTCAGCATCCCTTTGATTGCCCAGGGAACAATTGCAGGTCTTCAAGAGGGAAATAAGGAGGGTGCTCTTTTTAGTAGAAATCTAATTTCATAACCTCACTAGTATTATAGGGATTCTGTCTTGTTCAATTCAGTCTTCCGAGGACATCTTCATTTCAGAGTCTAAAGATTCAAGCATTGCATAAGGGTTTAAGTTATTAAAGCTGGGTTCCGTTTTCCACCATAGCAAGAGAAGAACTGCTCTGGTGGGCATAGCACCTAGATGCTTGGAACGGCAGAGCCATCTTTCCTTCTTTCCCCAATCTTCAATTAGAGTCTAAGAGGTTGGGGGTCCCCTGTGGAGCAATGTTGACTGGAGGGCCATGGTCTCTGTTGGAGTCCATATAGAAGCTAAATTGTTCAGAGATGCTTGCTGGCTCTTTTGCAGTTCTTTGCTTCGCAGGAAGGTTCTTCCATTTCATGGTCTGGATAGACAATGCATCAGTGGTGAGGTACAGCAACAGGTTGAGAGGCACTCGCTCTCGATTGCTGGCAGATCTGGTATCAGTGTTCTGTCTCAGGTACCAGATCAAGGATCATACTGAGTACATGCTCCTTCCAGGGGCATTCAATCTAGTTGTGGATTGGTGCTCCAGCCAGTGTGTGGACAACAGCAATTAGGAGACTGAGTTGCCATGTGTTTTGTGTCCTTCAGGATCTGTGGGGACCATTTGGGATAGATCTGTTTGCATCCCGGCTGAATGTTTGGCTTTCTAGGTATTTTAGTTGGTACTTAGACCACCTCGCCAGGGCGACTGACACATTCTTTCATCAATGAGGGCATGGGGTCATTAAGCTTTTCCCCATTTCTCCATAATTGTTCACAATCTATTACAAGCACAGCTGCAGGGCTTGTGTCTAGTACTGGTCGCGCCTCTCTGGCTTGGCCAGCCATGGTTCCCTTTAGTCTTGTGCTTGGCCATTGTGCTGCCATGGCAGCTCCCACTATTTCAGGATCTTCTGATGGATCTGGTCTTGCACCCTCATCCATTGGTTTGGAAAGGGTTCCCTCAGTTGGTGGCTTGGCTAATTTTGGGGGAGGATGGATATCCGAGGGACTTTTTGTAATCAGCTGCAACTCTCATTAGGAGTTTGTGGGACCCCAGCGGAGTGGGGAGACAAGTGGTCTTCTGTGGTTAGAATTGGAGTTGGAACCACAGTCTTTCTATTATGTTTTTTGTCTGGAGGAGGAGCTCTGTTGCAGTACCTGTACCTTCCTCTACATAAGCCCCACACCAGTACAGAGCACGGCGCGGATTGGGGAGAAGAGTGGTCTTCTGTGGTCCTCGGTGGGCTTGTTGGCAAGTGTTAATTCTCCACCCTTCAACATTGTGCACAGTGAAATTGATGGCTTCAAAAAGCCCCATAACATGTCAGAAACTAAGGCTCCAAGATGCCGATGCTGATGCAACCAACAGTATGAGTGGATTTGAGTATCAAGAAGTGAGGGCGGCTTCACCCCATGAGATCCCTGTGATGTTTACACCAACACATACACATAAACATGCGTGTAGGCTAACATCTGTAACAGACAATAACGCAATCAATGTAACTACTGAGGTGAATACTGCCGACACTGATGCAGCGATTATCTGTAACTCAAACAACAGCGCTGCACAAACCTGTTCACATTCATTTCACCATGTTGGCTGCACTGGCTAAGCTGAATATGTTGAACCCGTACCACTTGCAGTGAATTGTCAAGTTATGGCTGCAGCGTCGGCAGAGATGAGAGAGCGCGACTTGACTGCTAGATCTGGCAGCTCGATTTTTTCACAACTGATAATGGGTTTGCCCCATCACAATGACTTAGACAAAAGTCTATTGACAATACTCAGACCCTCGGAGCTCCACACAGAATCAAACATTCTTAGCAACCGCATCACAGAAGCAGAATTGCCGACATCACGCTCTGAGGAAACAAGAACCATTGGAGGAAACATTATTTCTATGAACAGGCTGAATAAACCTGTAGAACCTGCCATGAGGTCTCTGACAGACAAGCCACATAGCCTCTGTGTAATGCCATCCTTACGTGGAAGACAATCCATCTCTATTGAGGTGCCTCCGATTACATCTACAACAAACACTGTGGATTTACTAGTGCCATCTAACAAACAGCTCCCCTGATCTCGAATACAGAGGCAAGCGAAAAGCAGGTTTGCAACTCCTTAGAGCGTCTCTTTGCTGTTACTAGCCCAGTTATTGAATTAGGTTCAGAGGCGGAGCCTCCTCATGCAAGCAGCCCTCGAGCTGAACACCGTACCACTCTTGATGACTTGGAGCTTCAACGCTTTGGCAGTGAGCCTAACCCGAGATATTGCAACTCTAAAAGGGCAGCTGGAATCACACAAAAAACAAAAAGACCACTCAAAATCAAAGTCAATGGGCCTCATTACGACCCTGGCGGAAAGTGACTGACCGGACCGCAACAGCGTAAATAGCGTTTCCGCCATTGCACGAAGGAGCAAAGTGCGGCTAATTACGACCCATCGGGCACGAGCATTACGCCATGGCGGAATCCGAAAGGCTGCGATGGCGGAAATGACCCCAAAACGGCCCTTACCGCCGCCGTACGCTGCACCAGGTGCAATACCGCCACCCATCTTAGCGGTCACCGTAATGAGCGGTCACCGTAACGAGCGGGCACCGCAAATTACGGGCACCGTAAATATACGGAAACGGAAGTAAAAGCATGTGGCCGGAACGGGAAACAGCACGCCGCACAACTATAAAATCCGAATCCCAACACAACCATTAAAAATCCGACCCTGACACACATCCCAACCCGTTAGCAACCCCAGTTAAAAAAATAAATATGGGAAAGGTAGCCAAGAAAGCGTGTGATCGCAAGCGGCAGGTACACTTCTCCCGAGAGGAACTGACCGTGCTCACCGAGACCCTCCAGGAAAATGCCGCCGTCGTCTTCTCCAGTCAAATGACCAGGACGGCCCTTGCCAACAAGAAGGCCATATGGGCCCTGGTGGCACAGCGCGTAAGTGCGGTGGGGACAACACCCCGCACGCCACAGCAATGTCGCAAGCGGTGGGACGACCTGCGGATCCGCGTACGCAGCATACTTTCTGCGAACAGGAACATCGCCACAGCTACCGGGGGGGGTTCAGAGTCGCCCATCAAGTTGACCCCCTGGGAGGATATCTGCGCCTCCACCATAGGAATGGAGAGCATAGAGGGAGTCGGAGGGATGGAGAAAGGAGTGCCGACATCCGGAGAATCAGGTAGGTTGGCCAAGAGAAACAATGCGAAATCCACAAAACACGAACATGTGCAGTACCATGTGACCCCATAGTGCAATACATACTTTGCCCTGACAGCGCCCTCTAAAAGTCAGAATGAATAAACAAATCAATCAAGATGCCATAAACAACCCCTACATGTGCAGCATGCACCCCCTAACTGCAGGCAGCCAAATGAATGCATCCTCAATCCACACGAAAATGAGACCACCTCCAAGGCCCAGTCCCAAATCAGCCTCATGTACCACCCCAATGCATTTGATACGTTGCCATTCCAAATCCGACAGACCCATAACTAACGCTCGCCCCTCTTTACTCCACCACAGGGTCCGATACCAACGACGAGCTGCAGGACACCCCTACCAGCACGCCTGCAAAGAGGGCCAGGACCAACGTCCCAAGAGCCTCCACCTCAGGTGCAAGGATCAAGACACGGCAGCAGCAGGAATCAAGTGGCAGCACACTGGAGGGGACTGTAACAGGCACCCCAGCAGCCAGCAAGTCCACAACCCCAGCACCACAGGTCCCCCCAAAGAACGTATCTGATGGCACTGCCTCTGGTGGTAGCAGCACCATAGGTGACACAGCTGTCATGCCAGCATGCTCCGACACGGAAAACAGTGCTGGCGACGTAGGTACCATCCATGACCTTTCCCAATCCCCCTGCATGTTCCATCCCCTACACCATGACGAAACCACGCAGGGGCCCCCTGAAGACGACGACTGGCCAACCCCCACAAGTCCTGTGCCAAGGCAACATGTGTTGAGCAGCCCCCCTGTCACACCACCGCAAATGTCCATGGCCCAGCAGAGGCAACAGTCCCTCGACCTGCTGATCGAGCAACAGCAGGAAGTGTCCACGCTACTCAAGGACCATGCAAATGAATGCGGGGGTTCCAGGGCAGCCATGGAAACATCCACCGAGACACTCAGGGCACAAATAGAGAAAAGTAGTGAGAGCCTCAGGGGAGAAATGGAGAAAAGCACCGAGAGCCTGAGAGCACAAATGGAGAAAAGCACCGAGAGCCTGAGAGCACAAATGGAGAAAAGCACCGAGAGCCTGAGAGCACAAATGGAGAAAAGCACCGAGAGCCTGAGGGGGGAACTGCATGCGACGTCCAAAGACGTTTGTGCTGAACTTGCTGCTGTGCGCCGTGTGCTCTCGGAGCTCTCACAAACCCTCAGAGACATGCATGGACGCGAGCAGGCAGAGACATCATCCGTGGCAAGTTCCGTCCAGGGCAGCCCCCAACGCAGATCTGGCAGGAACCTGCGCTCCACGGGCAGGGGTGCCCCTGATACCCGTAGAGGGGGCTTGCAATAGCGTCCAACCACGGACAGCATGCATATTTGGACACTGGTGTTGGGGGGGGAGGTAGTAGGGTGGAGGGGGTGTGTTGGGCTTCACTGGGTGGCGGGTCCATAGGGTGTATAAATCAAATCACATTAACAATACAGCACCTCATTATCATCCAATGACATGTGTGGACATTGATATTTGCGTACGAGGCCTTCATAGGCGTACAGTCCACAATGTGCCTGTACTACACACACACAGTGCCACAGGTCCCCTTTCCGTGTAATAGGCACCATGCGTGGTTGCTAGAAGCATGCATCTATGATGCTCTGTCGGATTGCACGTGCATCCTGTGCCTCATGGACTCCTTGAGGTGCCTCCACATCCCCACCCTCATCATCATCATCATCTTCAGGTGCATGCAGTACAGCGTCAGGGGGCATGGGCACATTCCTACGTATGCACATGTTGTGCAGCATGACACATGCCATGACCATCTTAGAAACCTTCTCATGGCTGTACATGAGGGCCCCGCCAGACCTGCTGAGGCTGCGGAAACGAGCCTTCAGTAGGCCGAATGCCTGTTCAATGACCACACGGGTACGTGAGTGGGCATGGTTGTAGTCCTCCTCATGCTCGTTCTGTGGGTTCCGGATTGGTGTAAGGAGCCATCTCTTCAGTGGATACCCGGCATCACCTGTATGAGACGAATAAAGGGTGTCAGTGGAATGATAGTGCTAAGTAGCCCCCCCCCCCTCCTGCAAGGTCATTGACGCATCAAATGGGCCACGATGTCATGCATGGAATGAGACTCACCGAGTAGCCAGGATCTGTGCCCTGCGTGTCGCTCCATGTAGCGTGGTATTCTTGTGTTCCTCAGGACCATAGAATCATGGGTAGATCCTGGAAATCTGGCACAACAATGCGTAAATATCTTGTTGGAGTCACACACCATTTGCACATTGATTGAATGAAATTGTTTCCGGTTGCGGTACTGGACCTCCATGGCATGTGGGACAACCAATTCAACATGGGTGCAGTCGATGGCACCAATGCAACCCGGGATGCCGCCAAGTGCATGGAATCCCACTTTTGCGTTGGTAATCTCCTGGTACGTGCGTGGTAGTGTGATGTGGTCGTCGGCGTGCTTCAGGAGGGCATCGTGCACTTGGAAGAGTGTCCGTGAGAACAGTGGCTGTGAAATGCCATGCAACTGTCCCACTGTGTGCTGGTAGGTGCCTGTGGCCAGGAAGTGGAGTGCAGACACCACCTTCAGTAGGGGTGGGATGGCGGTTGGGCTATCTATCATGCTCACGAGGTCAGCATGTGTCATGTCCACAATGGCGATTATGGTGTCCCGGTCCAAACGGTAGAGGGTGTGGATCTGCTCAGCAGTGAGGTTGAACGGATCGGCTCGGAGGCGTGGGATTGCGGGCCGCCTGCGTGGTGGTAGTGGCAGTGCTTGTGGGCCTTGCTGACCCTGCCTTGCCCTCCTCCTCCTCCTTCTCCTCCGTCTCCCCTGTGCGCCCGGTTGTTGTACCTGTTGTTGTTCGTCGTCTTCTTGTAGTTGTAGCACTTGCAGTGCTATCTGGTCCCCCAGGCCCAACATCGCTAGTCCTGCCGGTAGCATTTTGGAGTGGGAGTGGTTGTGGGAGGGGTTTGGGTCTGCTATATATGTGCTGTCGGCCTGTATGGCCTCCACCTGTGCTGATTGAATGAATCTGTGGCAGATGCAATCCCTTCTGGCCGAGCACGTCCCGCACGTAAGGCTGCATTTGGCCGCATGGCATCTTGGGATTGGAATCATGTATCAAATCCCGATGGCAGTGTGATGTACTTTGACTGATTTTCATGCTATGCTCCCATTGTTACACATGCTATGATTGCAGCCGCTTACATACCTGTGAAGAGTCAGTGGTATGTAGGGCTCGATCGATGGCCGACCCTCATGCAGCACAGTAACGTACTTCACCGACGGGCGTGGCGTCCCATTTGTGATTGCAGCCAGTTAGCATTATGACACACAGCCGCACTACATTGATGTAATTGTGAATGCAAGCGTTCACAGAAGCCTTTTCGACGTAATGTTGCAAGTGAGGAATTCGAAGGCCAGCATTTTTGGTTTTGAAGTAGCGGCGAGGATACGCCCACAGGTCTGGCTGGAAATGTAACGTTCTATTGTAGAATGTCCTTGGGACATGGCCCATAACGAGCAAGCAATGAATGATATGAATTGAATGGGATGCGCAATAGCGTAGTGGACGATAAGGCAGGACGTTCCCAAATCCATCTTGCTTCACAACACTACAGATCCGGCCAGGAGCACAGTGGTTTTTGCAGACTGCATTACGCACAGACGCGATGGAAGTTTCACATATTATGTGAGTGAATATTCATGCGTTTTCATTGCGGGATGAGGGAATGATGAATGGATGCATGGACAGATGATTCCGTTTAGGGTCTGCCATGTACATGGGTTTTTTGAATCACTCCCCTTCCCCTGCGCTATGTGATGCAAGGCTGCCATAGTGGGACTTACGTCTATCTGCCCTTGTCGGATCCTCCCTGTCTCGACGCGCCTTCATACACTTGTGTCTAGGCACGTTACTAATCCCATGTCATGGGTTCTATCTTGACGGACGCATGCACAGTAACCGACGTTGCCAATGGTGTATTTACCTCGATTGATTTCGTTATGAATCGATACTGATTTAGGGGTCTGTATATTCCTTTGGAGTGGGCTAGCATGCATATGGGTGTGGATTTGGTGTGTTGAATGAAGATTGTAATGCATCATGAGTCCCGTAATGCAATCGGTTAATTTGTGTTTCTTTTGGGTGACAGGTATCTCCTGCCCTATTGCAGATGCCATCTCTACGCCACTCCTCCAGATGGTTTTTACTCTCGACTCCTGCAGCTTCGGGTGAATCAGTGGAGCACCATTTCGATCTTATGGGACGATCGCCAATGGGCCACATGCCCTTACGCTGTACTGGTGGCTAGGTGCAACATTTCGGCCTTTCAGCTCGACTAGTGCCTGCCTCATGGGACGGACCTGCGGTTCTTGCCGCTTCCATGTTGCCTTTTGGAACGTTGATGTAGGCCCTGTGTGCCATGATGGTACAGGGCGTCACACAAGTGGAAGCTGGTCAATTATTGCAGATGCAGCCCTCGGTGATGATGGTTGTTTTGGTGTTATTTTGCAAATTGCTGTGGGGCCTTTGTCATTTGGATGTGCATTTAAATTGTATTCCGATATTTGTCGTGTTGCGTTGTTCTTTGCAGGTGATGTGGCGATTTTCGATTTGTGGCGGTATGTATTGCGAGATGATCTGCATTGTGTTCCGCCTTCTGAGTTGAGTTGTGTGGTACAGTACTGGCCGCGTTTGCCTACGTAGCACAGTATGGTCACGGATAGGGGCTGCCATTGTGACTGTTTACATGATGTGCTGTTCAGGGGCGGGGGATTGGCTTTTGGCCGACTGGTGCCTGTCAGCCAGGTCGATTGGTGGAATGATGGGATGTTCAGAATGTGGCTGGTCACAGGTGACTGTGTTTGCGTGCGTTTGTTGGAGGGGGACTGGGGTCATGTCCATTGGAATAGCTTCTGTATTGATGCCATCTGTGCCCTGCAGCTCCCATCGGCCCCTCTTGGGATGAGCCTGGCTGCTCAGTCACTCTGCCAACTTGTGTGGTACATGCTTCTGCTGATGGTTGGTTTGTTTACTGGCAAGAGTACAGGGCTGGTGCAATCCCCCTCAGGATGCTGTTTTGGATGTTGCCTTGCGCTGGTGGCAAGCGATGGGGGACTACTGTTGTTTTGTGTCATGTGTTCTTGATTTTCATTTTGATGTATTGTACCTTCACATGCCTGTGCTGCATCAGTACGGCTATGGTGACATGCCGTACATGGATGCCCACTCACGGGGCGCTTTGAGCCCCTGCATGCTTTTCTACGTTGGCATGCATGGGTGAATTGTAGATTTCACTGGTTGCATAGTGTGAGTACATTGCGCCTGCCAGGAGTTGTGCAATGTGGCCAGGGAGTGGAGTACAGGCACTCAGTGGGCCATTTACGGTTGGTTCACGATGCCGTATTTCTCGCCATGGCGGAATGGTACTTTACGACGTGCTTGATGGCGTTCAGTACATGTCCGCTAGGGTCAGAATTCGCGTACCGTTGCGCCATGGCGGTGATTCCGGTTTTGCAAGGCGCGCGTGCGCGTACTTGGTGCAGTTAGCGTTGCCGTTCACTGCGGTGTCGCTAATGGCATCGTACTTTACGGTGACGGGTCATAATCGCAACGAGCGGTGTTCGATGGCGGTATTGCATTTCCGCCATCATTTTTCCATTTCCGCCAGGGTCGTAATGAGGCCCAATGCAATTAAAACCCACACACAACGACTAAGATGAGCTCCACCTCAAAATGTACAATTATCGTAGTGAAAGCAGTGCCATACTTGAAAGATTTAACTACAAACATGGCTACTTTGACATCCAATAATTTGACTGACCACCTGCAAGCAAACAGCCCTCTCACTGGTATCAGTAAGATGCTGACTATTCGACCAAACTCAGATGAGAGAGAAGCTCTAAGCTCACATCACCTGTTGTTAGGAAAGATTTCATAATTGTATGTAATTTTCCCTCCATGTGTCAACCCCCAAACTTTTTGCTGCTGTTTAGACACCATTGACTGACTTTGCCAGAGAAGCACAGCCTTCTGCTGCTCTCCTCTGGGCTTTCGCTCACTTTTTATGGGGAAACTGACATGCCCTTAAGACAGTCAGTACTGGGAGACTTTGTTTCCCTTAGTCTTTTCCTCATGTTGCAGCTTTTGTGCAACATGTAACAAGTGTGCAATGTATCTTACCACACAGCACACTTTTGTCTCTAGTCATTTCCAAAGGCCCTAGAAACTCTCGCTGGACTTTGTATGAACTGTGCAGATGTGTCAGGGACAGGACTGGTGGCAGCTATCTTTTCGCATTATTTTTAACCCTTTCTTACCTTGTTAACCGCGTTAACCGCTCTTGGCACAAATAGGTGGCCTGGCCCCAAAATGGCCAGGCCACAAGGTTCTTTGGCCATCTCGCCCCTTCACCTTCCCCAGGTCGAGTCGACCTGAGTCAATCCTTATTTGGTCATGCACTTTCCCCGCAAATCTCAATGCTTTTGCGGGCTTCTGCATGCCTTGTGTGTGTGCCTCCAGGATGTGGGCTGGGATGTCTGATCCCAATACACATCCTGGGTGCCAGAGAGTCTGGAATGCCCTGAATGCCTGGGACCACTGTGGTCCATGATTGGTCCACGTATGGAGTGTGTGTTTGTGAGCAGATCTCCCATTGGGGCCTCTCCATTTTGGCACGAAGGGAACGTTGGATAAGAGGAGGCTGAAAACATCACTACCAGGTCGATCTCCTGAGTTCACACAGAACAAAGGATAGGAGCCAAGTATCCTGCAACAAGAAGCCGAGTCGATGAACCGCTGGTGACCCGCTGGAAGGTTTGACACCCTGAGCCCGCTGTCGTCCCGTGGGACCCCTCTGCATCTGATCGTCCTAGAAGGTCTGCAAAGATGCTTTGACCCATTAGAATAGTGGGACCAACTATTCTCGGCACCTTCATCAAACCCTGCAAGTAAGCCTTCTCGAAAGTGTCCCTGGACCAACCAGTGGGCTGACCAGGTTACGCAGGACCTTTGCTCTGTCTCTGCCGTCGTTTCGAGGAGTCCCTCGAAACTTGGTATACTGCTAGCTCTGTGTCCCCGGCACCCTCACACCAAATTTCGTACACTTGGCATTCCCAGGTCTGAAGTGAGACGAGTGCGCCAGGACCAGAGTAAACGCGGTTACCATGTTGCCCTGCCGTGGCAACGACCTGTGCAAGTCCGCTGCATTTGTGACCCTCTTGCCCCTGAAGCCTGCTGCAGTGGACCTGGGTCAATTACTCCTCCCGGAGCGGAGAAATCGCCACTGTACCTTTTGGGAATCATCGCTGTATCTTGGGAACTATAAGGTGCCGAGACGTCCTTTTTGCTGCATTCAAACCTGCCAGCGAAGTGGACTGTACTGGCGAAGATTGGGTCTGCCTGCATTGGGGACCGGTGAGTAGTCCTTACCCCAACCGGTGGCCCTAGCGCAGGAGCCCATTTTTACGCACGAGTGGCCCCTGAGGGCCCCTTTCCTTTCCACAACTATTGCAAAATAGCGACTCCATCCCGCACTCTCAAACTGCCTCTGCCCTCAAGTGGAGGTCCTTCTTGAATAGTGGGAACTTGTTCTGCATTGCCTCATCCACCTTGCAGAGCTGCTAGAGACCCTTGAAGAGACCCTATCCTGCCCATTGGCACAAGCGCGTCCATGTACTATTGAGCACAAGGCTCATCTCTTCGTAGGGCTTGGACTGCCTCTTAGTTAGGTGCATTATTGATGTGGAACTGGGTCTAAAGATTACCTGCACTGCCTGTTTTCTTCCCCTCTAGGTTGTCAACATATTTCGTGCGTTTAACCCTTTAGACCAATTGGTCTTGAATATATATTGTATTGAGTGTGATGTGTTGGTTTACTTAGTGTTACTGTGATTCTTTTATATGGTCTATGTTACGAAGGCCTTGCAATAAATGTGTCTATATTTTTAATATAACACCTGTCTGAAGTCATTTTTAAGTGTCCTTGCTTTGTATGCTTATTGAGGTCTTTCAGTCAACCTCACCCCTCCTGAGACTCAGTCTTGACCGCCTGCCATAGCTACCCTGATTGGTCTGGCTTGTCCAGAGGTTACCCTGTTCCAAGAAACTAGGTTGGCCTTCTGAACCTCTGCCCCTCCAGGTCAGAGTTCAGAAATCCATCTTAACACCTGTCAAGCCTATGTAAAAAAAAAGATGCACCACATATAGAGCATGAGGTTTCACTTCATGCTCATAATGACCACCAGAATTAATCATTTGCCGGCGGAGACCAGGTGTCAGTTTTCCACCATATATATCCAGAGGCCTGGGGCTCATCTTGCCCCGGAAGATATTGCTCTATTGCAAAACAAAATCATGGCTGCATTAACAATTTCAATGTGACCTTTCACCAAATTGTATGAAGCATTGAATGATACGATAAAAGGCAAGGCGATATGCTCACAATGACTCACACCAAATTGGTCTTACTGGAAACATTTGGCACCAAAGTACACAACAGATTGGATATAGAATCTGAAGCCTTTATAATGTGGCAGTACAGGCTATGTGATTAAGCAAGACGCGAAGAGTGTGATAAATCAACTCTGATGACCACTCTCTTGGAAAACTGAATGAATGAGACATCATTGTATGGATCGGCAAAAACCCATGCCACTACTCGGCCATCAAGATTTGACTTCTCCCCTATAATGACCCTCAAATACCATGTTACTACAGCCGGTTGCTTAGAGGGTGAGATTTTCAAGAAGTGAGAAGCTCCAAATCATAAGCCAAACGCTATATCGGAGACGAAAGATGGTACTCACCTCAACTCACCAAAAATTGAGAACAAAGACGACGGCGTCACAAGGTGTAAGTGTGCTCCAACTGCCGTGACTCAATCACCCTCACCAGCATTAGCAGCCAACATAAGGCAGTCCACCTACCAATATCAACGTTACCAGGCATGGCGGGAGCATCTGAGTTGAGGAATCAACTGGTGGACCATTCTACACACAAACACTTTTTGATATTTGACAAGAAAGGCAAATCAAACAGTGATTAAGTCCAAAACAAGGAAAGTCAACAATGGCAAAAGAATACCAAAAATCAACAAATGCCACAATATACAAAGTCATAGGTTTCTTGAGCCTTTCTAAGGAATATAAGACTTCCCCAAGAATTAAAAATGCCCAACATGGGTCCAAAAATGACAGACAGAAAGTTAATGAATACAAGTTTACCAGATAAGAATATAGACATGGCTTCAACGTCTGAAAACACAGAGACCCAAAATAAGGAACCGGAGATGACACATTCTTATACTCAAGAGGCATATATTTCTCTACCCAATAGCGCTATAATGTATGAAGAAATTACACCCTTGCTTGATCAAGTCACTGACCAAGAAGACGCTAACAATCCAGATAGCGATGACAAAGTATATGCAGTACCCTCAAGCCGTTAGCCACCTTCAATGGTAGGCAAAACAAAGGAATCACAACCAATACTAGGCTGCAAAAGAGTGACAATGGAGACCATCTCTCAACGAGCATGTGCAATGGTCTTTCAAATACTAGAGCAAAAGCGAAATGCAGTACAAGGTAAAGCTCCAAAGGAAATCAAAAGAGTTCACCTCTCTGAAAAGTCAAATAGTACATTAAAGAAAAATGGGACTTGTAAATGGATGAGTGATAACATAATACATGTTGCAAGAATATTCCAGGCAAAGCACCATGTAATATTAAACCAGAAAAATGTGATAAAGCGAATCCATCATAGCCCAAAATCTTAGATTCTTCACATCAGACGACATAAAAATAGTGCAATTCATGAATGAAGAACGAATGGATTGGGTACAACTGCACTTAAACTTGTCACTTTTGAAAGAGGCCATTTTAGAGTCAGCAAGTGACTTCCTACATTTGGGCTTCAAAATATCAACTGATAAAGTCCATTCAAGATCAATGGAAATTGATGAAGGAATGCCTTTAGATCAACCTCATGTAGTTGACCAGCATATAACAAAAGATGCTAATACATGTCAAATGGACCGGAAAACATCAATGGAGGGAAAACGGAACCGTCTCCCCCTGAGAGTTATGATAAATTGTACAAACGAGTCACAACCTCTGATACAGAGACGAGTAATAACGACCCAATAATCAAATGATGAACAAAACTGGCCCTGGATAGCAACCTCACTACCCTCCAATCATAATCATTAGAGTCAAGAAAAGAATCTTCAAAGACTCTTAAAAATTGGATCATGGAACACGCGTGCCTTCAGTCATTTGTTTAATTCAGAAATTTGGGGTTAGAAAAATATGACATCCTATGCCTCCAGGAAACATGGTTCAGACTATCCCCCATTTGTGATGGATGTGATTGTTACCTTAACCATGCTTTAAAGGGAAAAGCTGGCAGACCATATTCCATACTGCTCACACTTGTTCAAAGAAGTTTAGGATTAATGGTCTAAGCAACACAAACCACTAATGCCTTCGTCCAAATAAAAACAGTTGTAAAACAATCGAAATTCGAACAGAAAAAAACTATATTTGTCATATGAACAGAGGAAATCCTAGGACGTGAATCTCAAATATTCAACGCCCATACTGAAGGAGATATTCCCGGGAATCCAACCTGGAAGGAGGGCCTATTACCTGTCTGCTTAAACAATGCATTTGTCTCTATGAACTTTGTGCAACACGTAGAAAGCTTTCATGTCATTCAGATAACGAGTGACCACAATCTTTTAGAAATAACTTGCAAACGCGATACCAGAGACAGCACTCCAGAATATGACCAGCCCCTAGAAATATCACAAGGGAGAACCAGATAGCGCTTAAAAACCAAAGACGTAATCAGAATAACTAATCAGTTTGAAAGATGTCTAAATGGAACCAAGGCCAGCTCTGATTATACATGCTTACTCCAAGACTTTTATGAAACCCGTGGACCCCATGAAAAGACATTGTTCACACCAAGACATATAACAAACAGCATGGTGATGGAAGCAAAAAAAACTTCTTTGAGCAGACCTGAAAAAGATTCTCAAAATGAAACACACAGGTATTTCGAACCTCATAAAAAAGAGGAGGCAAAAGTTTAAAACGGTCTAATTGCAACTAAAGCAGATGCAGTGCAATATGGCGCTAAACAAATGCTAAAAGCCGTACGGAACAACAATACCAGAAACTTATGGGAGCTCATTAACAACAACGGCTGCTTCCAGGTGGGACTACAAATTATTAAAGTTACAGAGATAGCTTGCACATCCCATTTCTCGGATGCACATCCCATTTCTCGGATGCACATCCCATTTCTCGGATTTGTTTGCTGCATTACCAACCACAATACTGCCAGATCCCATACCATCAACTAGACCTTGGGCAATTGAGTGTAATATGGACGATATCAAGTTATTGATCAAAAGACTAAATACATAGCATGCCCCTGGCCCAGATGGCCTGACAAACTCAATGCTAAAGGCAGATATTGGCCCTTGGACATAGTCCTTTTGCGTCCTGCTCGAACAACTCAAGAGAACCAGAACAATACCTAAATCCTGGACATGCGCCATCATTATACCCATCTTTAAATAAGGCGACAGAGAGGACCCAAAAACTTACCGTCCCACTGGCCTGCTTGATATCATGGGCAAATTATTCAGATCAATTTTGTTTCGAGACCTAAACAATGAAAAGTGGTAGCCTAGATAATAGACAAACTGGTGTTGCCAAAGGTATTGCTACAGCCTTAAATCTATTGATACTGAATCTTCTAAAACTCAAAGCGATCCAGCAAAAAGTGACCTACTATGTCGCAACCTCGAACAAGCATTTGATAGTGTGTAACGCTCAACTTGTATCCACGGGGACGCCTCTCGACTGGCCGGGATGCTCTTCGGGTCCCTTCCACTTCCCTGGAGTTTGTGCTGTCGTGGATCGGCTCTAGAAGACAGGAGGTGAAGTTTAACTGCTGTTCCTTCCCTGGCGACCCACCTCCCGGGTTCCTGTTCCCCTTGCGGTTCCCCTGGGACGTCTCTCGCCTTGATTTCTATTAGGATTTGCTCTCCATCCTGCCGCGCTGGGCAGGGGTGCGTCATCAATGGAACCGTTACGCCGTGTTTCTTTACTGGCGAGAGCCGGAGTCCAGACCGGCTGCGACTCCGTTTTTCAGGTAAGTCTTTGAAGATGAAGATGACAGCAATGTCTTTAGTGGTTTAAGCACAAATAACCTTCTCCCCTTTTCTTGCAGATGTTGGAAGCTCAGGTGGATGCTGAAGCTGGGTTCGATAAGGTAAGATGAAACGCCAAGCGGCGCTGCGAGTGTCCTTGCAAATTGCTAACCTGTGCTATTGTTTGTCTTGCAGGTCAAGAAGAATAGAAGATGAATGGTTCTCCGGAATCCAAGGAGACAGAAAATGTCTTGGAGAAGATGGCCTTCCTGACGGACTGGTAAGAAGTTCACATCATCCCAGAGATGGTGCCGGATGAAGATGGTGAGCGTGGGACGATTTTGGTTGCTGGAGGATGTCGCTGAACAGGTAAGGATGGCAATGCTTCTTGCCTTTTCTCGCCCTTGCAGGCCAGGATGCTGAGCAGGACCCAGTGAACATCACACTGCTAGAGCAGAATAACGCGAAGCGCGTGCCTCTAATCGGGGATGGTTTAAATAGCTAGCAGGTATCCCGGATGCCTTCGGGGCGAGCCCCGCCCTGGATGCTAGACCACCGAATGCAGTTCACCAATATTCCTCATTGAGGCGGCCATGCTTGTCCATTGCCCATTGAAACCCCGTCCTAGCATGTGCCTCCGATGCCAACAGCGCCAGGACTGGCTCCAAGGGATCTGAGGGGGACCTAATAGAGTCTTTAGGGCCCCGTGAACACTCGTGGGGATAAGGTCGTGACAGCACTCCCCCCCCTAAGGCCCCTCTCAAAGTGATTCTTCGGGCCAGTCCTGGTTTGGAAGGAAATGCTCGATGGAAACGCTGATGTAAACGTGGAGCATGGATGTACTCACTGGGTTCCCATGTTCTGTCCTCTGGTCCGTACCCTTTCCAATCTACTAGGTAGTAGAGTTTAGTTCCCACATACTTAGAGTCCAAAATGTCCTTTACCTCGTATTCAGGTTCCGCCTGAACGATGACAGGCTCAGGTGGGGTAGTTACTCGGGTACCCGGCTTGACTGTTTTCAAGAGAGATACATGGAATACTGGATGTATTCGCATGTGGGCTGATAGTGTCAACTTCACCGCTGCTGAGTTAATTATGGCTTCCAATGGGTATGGTCCCAAGAACCGTGGGCGAAACTTTTGCGTTCCTTTTATTGGTATATGCTTGGAGGCTAACCACACCATATCTCCCACCTGGTAGACAGGGGCCTCGGAGCGAAGCTGGTCCGCACACCTTTTCTGGCGCGCCTTAACTTTTTGCAGGTGTTCTTGAGCTTTTGTGAAGGCCTGAGTGATGGTTGTGTGCAGGGTCTCGACAGCCGGCATTTCCAGGGTTATGGGGACGTCTAATTCATAAGTGTGTGGGTGTCTCCCATACACTGTAAAGAATGGCGTTTGTCCCGCACTACTATGTAGAGAATTATTATAGGCGTACTCGGCGACCCATAGAAGTTCTTTCCAATCCCCTTCTCGCTGTTGAAGCATGCAGCGTAAGTACTGCTTGAGAGTCTGATTCTTTCTCTCCGTTTGGCCGTCGGTCTGAAGGTGGTGACTAGTGGACAGACGGATGTCTATCTGGACATTTGAGCAGCATTTCTTCCAGAAGCTGGATACAAATTGGGTTCCACGGTCTGATATTAAGACTGAAGGGAATCCGTGCAGGTGCACTACGTGTTCAAGGAAGATTTTGGCAAGGCCGGATGCAGTCGGCAGCCCCTTGAATGGGAAGAAATGAGCCATTTTAGAAAATAGGTCCACGATTGCCAGAATGGTATTGTATCCTTGACACGGAGGAAGATCAGTGATGAAATCTAATGATAATGTGTGCCATGGGGCTGGCAGGATGTCCAACGGCTGTAGGAGCCCAGCGGGTCTTTGTTTGACTGACTTATTTTGGGAACAGATACCGCAAGATGACACAAACTCGATTACATCCTTTCGCCAAGTTGGCCACCAGTAGTTCCTTTTAACCTTGGCCAAGGTTTTGGCGATTCCCAGGTGGCCTTCAATGAGGGAGTCATGGTATTCGGAGATGACCTGTTCTTGCAATTCCTTCACTGGTACGAATAGCCGGTTTCGTTAATACGGCAATTGATTCTTAATACAGTAGTGCTCCCCTCTGGAACCCCACTCTTGTAGTTGCTCCTGGGTTAAAACCTGCCAAATTTCATATAGGAGCTTGTCCTGGGTCATGGTGGCTGTGATGCCTAAGATTCTATTCTCTGGAATGATGGCCACCGGATCCAGAGGCGTGTGCACCATTTCATCAGTGCCCATGCGGGAGAGTGCGTCAGCTTTGCCGTTTTTAACCCCAGGTTGGTACGTAATCACAAAGTCATACTCTGTGAAGAAAAGGGCCCAGCGCAGCTGTCGTGATGATTGAGCCTTCGCTCCCTTCAGATACTGGAGGTTTCGGTGGTCCGTAATCACGGTGACGGTGTGTCTGGCCCCCAGCAGGTAGTGTGGCCAGGCCTTGAAGGCAGCTTTAATGGCTAATAGCTCTTTGTCCGTAATGGCGTAATTGAGTTCTGCTGGCACGAATTTCCGTGACCAAAAGGCCACCGGATGTAGTTGGCCTGTTAGTGGGTCTTTTTGGGACAGAACTGCCCCCATTGCCAGACTGGACATATCTGTTTCCACAACATAAGGAAGGTCTGGACGTGGGTGTCGCAAGATGGGAGCGGTGGTGAACCTCGTCTTGAGTTCCTGGAAGGCCTTCTCAGTTTCCTCAGTCCAGTTAAACATCTTGTTGCATTTTCTTAGCAAAGAAGTAATCGGGTGTACGACTCTGGAGAATCCGGGGATAAATTGACGGTAGAAATTCGCAAACCCCAACATACTCTGGACTCCCTTGATTGAATTGGGTGAAGGCCAATTGAGGACAGCGTCCGCCTTGTGAATGTCCATTCGTATGCCCTTGGGGGAGAGGATAAAGCCCAGGAATTCCTCCTCCGTAACATGGTACGAGCACTTTTCCAACTTGGCATAAAGATGGTGTTCTCAGAGTTTGGTCAGGACTGCCCGTACATGCTCAATGTGCTCTTGTTCAGATGTTGAATATACCAGGATGTCGTCACTGTATACTAGAGCGCAGACATCAATGAGTTCTCGAAGGACATCGTTCATGAAATACTGGAACACCACGGGGGCGTTGCATAGGCCGAACGGCATTACTTGGTATTCGAACAGGCCATACGTGGTACGAAATGCCATCTTCCACTCGTCCCCTTCTTTTATGCCCACCAGATGATAGGCCCCTCTCAGTTCCAGCTTCGTATAGATCTGGGCTTCCTTAACATGGTCCAGTAACTCTGGGATTAAAGGCAGAGGGTAGCGATTTTTGATGGTTACTTGGTTCAATGCACGATAGTCAATACACGTTCTCAAATCGCCTTCCTTTTTCGGTACGAAGAATAACGGCGCCGCGGCCAATGACTTGGACAGGCGGATGAAACCATTGGCCAGGTACTGCTTCAGGTATGTTTTCAGGTGTTGGTTTTCAGGCTCAGTGAATGCGTAAATGCGCCCACATGGAATCTGGGCTCCAGGTAGCAGATAGATTTGGCAGTCGCAGGGTCTGTGGGGGGGGGCAACGTATTTGCTTGCTCCTTTTGGAAAACATCTTGGAAGTCTTGGTAATGAATCGGCAGGGTAACAATCCCTCCGAGGGCATGGGCCATTCCCTCCCGAACTGGAGAACTTGTGTGTTTTGCCTTCCGACCCTTCGGGTAACAGGTGTGCACTTAAGAGTTATAGATAGATTTCAAGGGAGTGAGGCAAGAACTTGAGAGACCAAAGAGAGTGTTGGAGCAGTAAAAAAGTAGAGAAAAAATTACAGAAGAGATAATAAGTTTAGTTGCCTGAAAGGTAAGGAAAGAGCAAACTTTATGGATATTGTAAAGCTGAAAACAGCAAGAGCAAGAGGTAAGGGAAATGTGGTGATCGAAAGAAAGATTAGAATCAAGATATTGACCAAGATTGCGAGCAGTGGGAGAGAAGGTAAGGCTAGCAGGTGGAAAATATATTGAAGGAGGTGGTGGGTGAGGTAGTGTTAGCAAGGAAGAATAATACTTCAGTCTTCCCTGCGTTTAAAGTAAGGAAATGAGAAGCCATCCAGGATTTGATGGCAGAGAGTCAAGCTGTGAGGGTTTGGTGAATTTTGTGAGTAAAAGACGAGAAGGATAGTAAGAGTTGTGTGCTGTTTGCATAAAAGTGATGAGAAAGACCAAAGGAATAGATTATAGGTGAGAGCTCAGAGGCATAGAGAGAGAAAAGAAACAGACCCAAAACAGACCTTGCTACAAGGTAGAAATGTAGTGATGATTTTAGCAGCAATTACTTTTTTAAAGAAGTTTTTCCAAACCCCAGGAGAGAACCAATGATACTACAAACTACAATGCCTACACTAAGTTCCAGGAATACAATCCTAACTAGGAACTGCTTACTCTTTTGATCAACGTAATTCTGCCCTTGGCACGTCTCTGCTGTGTTATACTTATGTATATCAACTCTGGAAAGGCATGAGAAGAAGATGTTTAATTTGTGTATCTGCCTTGTTTTGTTTTGAAAGGTTTAAATAAACCAAACAAATTAAAAAATGTAAACATTTAAAAAACAAGGCCTGGTTTCATTGGTACACTACAAGGCGTGTGGCTCTTGTTCATGCAGAGGTTGTTTGGGTAGTGAATTTTCTTGCAGGACTGGCATCTTCCCCATTTTATCGTACAATCAATACTTAGCTATCAGCAATTTCATTTCTACGTCTTATGCTCTGGTGGACAGCTGCCCAGTGGGGGAGCAACCACTGGTCTGGGCTGGGTTTGAGCTGCAATGGTGGCATGAGATGGGGGTGCTCAAACCTAGGCTCCCCTATGCATGTCAGGAATTACAAAGCTCTGTCTGGTTTCTGGTTCCTGTCTGAGCAGAGTGAGTGAGCTGGAGGTCAGGAGTGAAGAGGATGGTGTATCCATTCCAGTCTGCAGATGGGCCGTAAAAAAGTTAGGAAGCTTTTTTTTTAATGTGTGGCTGTATGTGTGTATTGCGTGCATGTCAGATGTGAGTGTGTTTATATGTATATATGTGTGCATGCATGCAAGGGTGTGTCAGCCAGCATAAGTGAACACATGAGTGATAGTTCAATGTGAATGATGTGTGTGTGTGTGAGAGAGAGAGAGAGGGTGTGAGTGCACGTATCATGAACATGAGAATGCAGTGTGTGTGAATATTAATGGTGCATGTGTGGAGAATGCAGTGTGAATGTTTTCGGTGTGTGTGGGTGACTGTGGGAAAAGCTGTATGTGTGAGTGTAGCAATATGATCAGTGCTGGAAATGGATAAGGTTTAATGAGAAACCCCTCCACCTTTGTAGAGGGTGGTTGCCAGAGTGATCTCAGTGGGGCAGAGCTAGGTGTAGAATAATGTGGTATGCCCTGAATTTGGAAGCTGGCTGATTTGCATATAATCAAGGTGCACATTGGGATTATAAGATGTGGTGCATGCCATTTTTGAGCCATCCAGGAAATGTTTCCTTACTGTGGCATTGCATTTCTTACTGGCACGAAGGGCAAAGTAAATATGAGTGTTCATTTGTGGTATCATTACTGCACGATAACTGCTGTGATGACTCCTGTGGTCTCATCACTGATCCCCTGCGTAAAGTCTCCTTACTTGTGGCCAGGGGAAGGCAGCCGCTCCCTGATCCTGACCCTGGGGGTGGTATTCTGAGGGTGGATCACATGCTGTCAGGGGAGTGTGGTGACTCAAACAGGTGAGAAGCTGTATTCTTCCCTTTCTTGTGAAGAGGATCCCTTAATTCTGGAATTGTTGATGGCCTGTTGTCATTTTTACAGAACCATCTAATTATAAACCTCTGAAAACTACTTTGTTTAAACAAAACTATATGCAGTCTTCATGTGTATATGGTGTATATGGTAAACCTAAAACAAATTCAACATCTAATGTTTATGGTGATTATACTTTAAATGCAAATGTGCAACCATGTAATGTAAAATCATCTGAAACCTCCCAGAAAGCCTCAAGTATTGAGACAAGTAAGAGGAGGAAGGAGTTAATGTGGAGGGAATGTGACACCAAGTACAACATGCAGTCTGGTTGTCAAGATCTAGATCAGCTGCGCGGGACATTTAAACCTGAAAGTTACTTGCCACTGGGAGAATGGAGATTGAGTGAGGAGACATACTGCAGAGTGCGCAGAGCGAGAAGCGAGTCCACATGCAGAGGCAGTCCCACAGAGAAGATCCGTGGGAAGAGTGTGCAGCGTCTGCCAGTAACAAGAACAAACATGGTGCAATTCCCCTGATATGAAATGTCAGCTGGGTGAAACCTGGAAGCAGCATTGTCATAAGCCAAAAGACATTGTAAGAGAAACAAAGATACAAAAGTTGTATAATTCTTCCAACATGAGATGCCAGTTGGGGGAAACCTGGGGCAAGCATTGCCAAGAGCCAAGAGACATTGTAAGAAAGGTTGACAGAAAGGGCTTGAACAAACCCCCATAAATGGGATGTCAATATGGGGGAAATTGGTCCAAGCACTAACTGAAGTCAACAAAGTAATGCCACTGAAGAAGTGCAATTGTGTGATACTTAAGAGAAACATTAATGTTACAGAGAGAACTGATAGGAGCATCAGGTAGTAAACCTTTTTGGAAAGAGACATCTGGCAGGAGAGAACACCAGGGGATCTGTGTTTGCCAAAATGGGGATATTCCTGTCAGGAGAGTAAACGAGGATATCACAGGTTTTCAGTTGATACTTAGGGATAACGCTCAAAAATCGTTTAGGAGCCGAAACATATGTCGACCATCCAAAAAAAGCCATATTTAAGTGCTTTTTCTGTTTAAAGGTTACACCACCAACAGCAACCTCATATTGTTGTCATCTTTGTTCGACTGTGTTGATGTTTGTGTCAACTATGAGTACAAAATACTATTTAAGAAAAGAAGATTGTTTCGCTGTTCACTGTTTTCCTGATTTAAGTCTAGCATTAAAACTGTACAGGACCATTCAGATAACACAAGTCACTTACTAACCCCATCACGAAAATATTTGGTGTATGTTCTGTGGCAGGAGCGATCAGTATCTAAAAAATATTGTTCTGCTGCCTGGATGTCTAAATTGATTTTTATTGCTATGGGCCTCATTACAACCCTGGCGTTAAGGGGTTAACGGCGCCGTAAAAGGCTGCAGCGCCGTTAAACCCTTAAAGGCATGGTCTAGTAAAAAATGTTATTTAAAAAATAGATAGGCAACATAAAAAAAAATACTAGCATTCTCTTTTTTAAAACTTCCTATGTGAAATTTTGAGCTATTCAAGCTCAAAATTCGCAAAAGCAAGCACATGGGCGCATCCATTTTGTGAAATGGATGCCCTCCTGTGCTGGCTTTTGCTTTTTTGGCACTAATGAAGGAAAAGCCAGCCAGCTGTAGTAAACAAAAGCTACCGCTGGGTGGCTTTCCCTTCATTAGTGCTGTACGCGGAGGACGGGGACCCGAGACCAGAGCAGGAAAGCTGCAGCTGAATCTCGGTAAATGCTATTTATTTAAAAAAAAAAATAAGCACTAGCTGCATTTTTTTTCTAAGTTTTCCGGGCTGGAGGAGAAATAAAACCGCAGCTTTAAAAACATTGTATTTTTGTTTGCGGTCGCTTTTGAAGTGACCGCAAACATAAATACAACGTTATTGTGTTGGAAAACGCTGCGGTTTTTCTTTCCAAGTTTCTCAGGCTCCTCTGGCTCAGAGGAGCCTGAGAAACTCGGAAAGAAAAACCGCAGCGTTTTCCAACACAACCGCGTTGTGTTTCTGCCTGCTGTGGCTATCACTTTGGGTCTCCGGTGCACCCAGAGGAGCGTAGTGTTTCTGCCTACAGCTGATCTCCCCGTGGGGAGCCTGAGAGCCCCAAATGGGAAAGCAGATTCAGGCAGAGACAACGCGGTTGTTTTCCGCAATGCTGCGTTGTTTCTGCCTGAATCTGCTTTCCCATTTGGGGCTTTCCCATTTGGGGCTCTCGGGCTCCCCGGGAGCCCGAGAGCCCCAAATGGGAAAGCAGATTCAGGCAGAAACAACGCAGTTGTTTTCCGCAATGCTGCGTTGTTTCTGCCTGAATCTGCTTTCCCATTTGGGGCTCTCGGGCTCCTCGTGGGGAACCCGAGATCCCCAAATGGGAAAGCAGATTCAGCAGAAACAACGCGGTTGTTTTCCGCAATGCCGCGTTTTTTCTTCCTAAATCTGCTTTCCCATTTGGGGCGAGCCCCAAATGGGAAAGCAGATTCAGGCAGAAACACAACGCGGTTGTGTTGGAAAACGCTGTGGTTTTTCTTTCCGAGTTTCTCAGGCTCCTCCGAGCCGGAGGAGCCTGAGAAACTTGTAAAGAAAAACCGCAGCGTTTTCCAACACAATAACGTTGTATTTATGTTTGCGGTCGCTTCAAAAGCGACCGCAAACATAAATACAATGTTTTTAAAGCTGCGGTTTTATTTCTAAGTTTTCCGGGCTCCTCCAGCCCAGAAAACGTAGGAAAAAAACCGCAGCTAGTGCTTATTTTTTTTTAAAAATAAATAGCACTTACCGAGATTCAGCTGCAGCTTTCCTGCTCTGGTCTCCGGTCCCCGTCCTCCGCGTACAGCACTAATGAAGGGAAAGCCACCCAGCGGTAGCTTTTGTTTACTACAGCTGGCTGGCTTTTCCTTCATTAGTGCCGCAAAAGCAAAAGCCAGCACAGGAGGGCATCCATTTCACAAAATGGATGCGCCCATGTGCTTGCTTTTGCGAATTGTGAGCTTGAATAGCTCAAAATTTTACATAGGAAGTTTTAAAAAAGAGAATGCTAGTATTATTTTTTGTATGTTGCCTATCTATTTTTTAAATAAAAATGTTTACTAGACCATGCCTTTAACGCCCGATTCACACTTTAATGCCTGCTTTTTGCAGGCATTAAAGTCGAACTCGCTAAGGGACCTTGGTGCTAATTACGGCACGGTAATTTACGGTGCCGTAATTAGCGCCTTCCCCATTCCCATTGAGCCCTATGGGCCAAAAATGGGAATGGGGAAGGGGCCATGGTGAATGGGGATTTACCGCCCCGCCAACCTTGGAATGGGGTGGTAAATCCGCCATCCACCATGGCGGAATCCGGCATGGACCATGGTGCTAATAGCACCATGGTCCAACGCCAGGGTTGTAATGAGGCCCTATGAGTTCTTTCTTATTTAAAAAAAAGTTTTTGAGATTTTTAATAAATGAAAAATATTTTGATAAACAAGATGTTGTTTCAGTAAAACATAGTGTGAAAAATAAAAAATAAAACACTGGAGGTAAATGTTGGTGCACCACAATAGCGCTGACTTAAAAGAGGGGTAACCAGTTCACTACTTTTGTATACTGTTTCTAGTCCTTCCCAGCACTGACCAGGTCCCCCGAAAACAAAAAACAGGGAAGCACCCAATTTTTATATTGCAGCTAACAAACCAGCGTGGGGTTTTCTGACCTCGTAGTATTGCACAGGGAGAAGTCAACTTTTTTAAGTGCATGCAGGCTTTTGACCGACAATAAAGTTGGAGTGACTGATGCCTGAGGCCAGGATGTTGTGAGGGGTCAGCAATGGAAGGCAGACAACTGTTTGATAATTGTTCAAAAACATACTGTTTTTATTGTGTATCAAATAAAGTTAAATGCCTCACTGTCCCTACTCTGCTGAGGATTTCCCTGCCTAACCAAAGCTCAAGGGAAACACTCTAACACAGGATGTCTAGCCCTCACACTAAACAACAAATAAAATATATGGCAATTCAAATAACATAAACAACATTCACAGTTTTGTGACAATCTCTCAGTAACCTGGACGGATGCCCTTCCCCTGGATTCAAAGTAAATTCTGCTCCAATGTTCAACCAAAGAAAGAAAGAAATCTTTGGGGGTATGACAGTTTCAAATCAGTTCTTGAAGTTTCAATGTCTAAGTAAAGTTTTGTTAACCAATGTTCTAACATTAGCCAATCTGTTCTTGGTGAAAATATGGTCCTTCCATTTCCTCAGAATAGCACCAATGGTAATCCCAGCCACAATGCTTTGTCATCACTTCCAGCAAAACAAGAAGACTTGCAACAGTTCACAAGAAATGTAACAATTAGTGAAACATAGTTCTTGGTTAACAGTTAGAAGGTCTTCAGTAACAGAACTAGGATTCACAATTGGTATATTTGTCAGGATTACTTCACTGTGCCACTACTTCCACTTCAACAACTTCACTTCAACCTAGGTTTAACATGAGAACAGTCTCCTTTGCCTCATGGTGCTCTACTATGTTTAGGCTACTGCAATGTTGCAGCTACTGACAACCAGACAGAGCACCACAGCTTCAGTACTTTGGACTACTATCACAGCTTTGGTTCTTTGGCCTTCAAGACAGTTTTGGACAAGATTCACTTTCAAGCACTTCAACACCTTCAAGTAGGCAAGGCACTCTTCCTCTGGATATCTCTATTCAAAAGGAGCAGGCAGACCCTTTGCCTTTCTTGCCTGTCTGCCACAATAACAACCTAGGGTTGCATTTACAACCCACTTTTGTCTTCCTTCACAGTCTTTGGCAATATAGAAGCAGCCAGTTTCCCTTCCCCAACTTTGTCTTCACCTTTCTGCCAACTGTTAGCCCAGGTAATTACCCAGAAGCCTTGGAGCCACTCTCTTGGCTTCAGGTAATGCTTCCAAATTTGTATCTTAGGCAAGGTCAAACTGTTATTGGGTCCCCAATTATAGTTAGATTGCTTTTTGACTCTGAAAAAGGTTGGTTTCACTCTTAGGGCCTGATCACAAGTTGGGTGGGAGCACTTAAATGCAGTGGTAACAGTTTTACCGCCATATTTAAGGGCCTGCCAAATCTTGAGTCTGGCATGTTTACCCCTCACTGAGAGCAGAAACACACCAGAGAAATGCCAATTTTCGGTGCAATTAGCGCCAGCAGTATTACTGCATGGTAATTGTGCCAAAAATTCCCCATTGCGAATGGGGACTAACAGTTAGCGCCCAACTCATGATAAGGCCCTCAGTATGGGCAGACTCTTGGCTTGGCCAATGCTAGCTCTCCTCTTCAATGGTACGTACAATGTTTAACTATTTAACTTCTGTATATGAAAGGTATGCCCGTGAGAAAGTAAAGGATAGAGTTCAATCTTCCTTTGAAAATCCCATTTAGGCACACGCAACCACTCCTTGATATAGCTTTTAGTGGTTAAATGTTTCAACACTAGTCTTATCTACGTTGGGTATTCAGCAATGTCCTTTGCAACATTCACTCTTCTTAACAAGCAACACGCGACCATTCCTTTTTGTAGTTTTCAGTTTTTTAAGGATTTAACAATGGGTTTTAGAAGCGTTTGCTCTTCATGCGAGTAACAAGGAATTACCCAACACACACAAGTGATACTTTTCCATTGTTCCCTTATTAAAGCTTCAGCAAACAACATCTGCTCACTTTTCACTAAAAGTTAGTGAATAGGAAGCTGGATACTGTTGCCGGCAATGTTTGCAGAAGGTATTAGAATGCAAGGCTTCACTCACTGACTTCTGTAACACTTGCTCTCCGGGTTGCATGACTTCCACCATTTCAGCCACAACTTTTACTGCTTCTGGGTTCACAGGCGCCCACGTGTTTCCTCTCTGAAGGTGTCTCTAGTCTGGCCCCATGTTTAAGGAGTCCCTCTCACTCCTTAGACCCATGCCTTGACAACAGCTTCTCGCCTCAGTCTCTGACACATTCTCAGCACAGCAACCATGGCAATCAGGCTCACTTGGGGCAACACAGCTCTACAGCATGCCTTTCGCTGCACAGCCTCTGCACTTCAGAGTTTGGGAGAACAGGACCCTCTTAGATCAAGCAGGTGGAATCTGCTGTCACCACATTCCGGCCTCCCTCTGGTTCTCCACTTCTGCTTGGTTGCTAGCTTTGTGCCTTCTTCTTTCTTTTTCTACTGCTACAGCTCACACTCCAGTCACAGATCCAGTTTCTTCGGATTTCCTGCACCTGAGGGGGCATTTTATGCCTCCCATTTTTCTTCAGGTGTGGGTTGTTAGGCATAATTGCCTCATAGTCCCGGCAACAAAGTTAGTTCTCTTAAACAACTTATGATATTTAAGGGTATCTTTAGTCCACTTAACGTTATTTAAGGATAAATCATTAGGATTTAAAATCACATGAGGATGACAGTCGATTTAAGGCAACATTTCTAGTTTATTTTCCATTATAACTTTGGGAGTGAGGAAGGTGTTTATCCTGAAATATTTCGAAGGGTTTTTCTTTGAGCCAGGGACATTATAATGACAGTATGCCATTAACTGTTTTGACAATTTGGAAAGCTGTTCCCTTTCAAAAGACACGTACTGTGTCTCATCCCACGGGATCTCCTCACCACCCTGGGCCTTGTCTCCTCCTAGGTGATCGTCCCCCAGTATACCACCCCCAAGGTCAGGATCAGGTAGCATTTGCCTTTCCCTGGCCACCTGGGAGGAGACTCTAGACAGGGTTTCAGTGAGGGATCCATATGATTCTTCACAATGTGCTGTGCATGCTGAATTGGTAGTCATTAGTTTAGAATTTTCCAATGACGCTAGTAAGCCAGGGTGCGTGAGATGGTTATCGACAGTTCAAAGGGAACCTGTGTATACTGCCCTTCCTCATATTGTTTGAAGTACTTGTGCAAACCATGTGTAATTACATATAGGGTTAAAAGGTTTCAGACCAGCTGGTACTTGTAATTAATTATGTTTGATGATGATGTCATGACCTGCCATGAATCAATCCTAAAAAGAGGTGTGTTCTACACATGAACTGAAGATGGTAGTTAGGATAACTGCCATCAATGAGAATGAGGGATTTGGAAAAAGATGGGATTTCTTTGTAAATGTTTTAACCAATTATGCCTGGGGGTGGTTTGTAATACTATTGATGTGATTATTTTAACTGCATTAAATGTGTCAACCTGTGTGGTGCAGGGAGACTTGGGTTAGTTTGACTCCATAGGGTTACCTAGCTCCTCTGGACCATTTGTACAATAAACTTGCTTTACGGACAAACAATCACTCGCTTCTTAAGAGGTGGGGCTACTATGGGTTAAGGTCATTGGAGGTCCATCTCTATATTTTTGGTGACCATGTAGGGACCCCAGGCTTTCTGAGACTTCGGGGGTCTCCTGGCCATAGAACTCAGAGCGGGCCTCTCTGCTGGGACCAGTCTTCCGTGCACAGTGAAAAAGAGAGGTTTATGGGCCCCATATTGATTAAAGGCCTATCTGTCGCTGGGAGGTGTGGGATTGCGGTCCAGCTGTGCAGGGCAAGTTGAAGAAACATCACTTCAGAGAGCTTCGGGTTCACATGAGTGCACTTTTGGGGGGTAAAGCAAGAGGGGAAAGAGGGGGAAAAAGGGTTGTTTCTTTGATTTAAAGGTTTTTGGTAATGGTAGAATTGGAGTGTGTGGAGTTCTAGCTGAGGTTACAGGATTGACAGGGTGAATGCTTTGAAGAAGTGAGCGAAATGTTTTGTATTGTTAGTCCATTGTATATATGTTTACCTAGTTTGTTCTTTTAGAGGTGAGAGGTGGTATCCTGCACCAGCACGTCCATAGTGCAGCTAGTCCTGGTAACCTACAGGTTGCTTGTCTGATTAGCTAAAGCCCTCACCTAGGGGTGAGGTGACATTTTTATAGTAAGTCTACCAACAGATAACTTCCCGAAGTATACCCTTGGCACCCTTCATTTTGTATTGACTGTTCGGATGGAGCCCTCGTCTCGCTTTTCTTGGTTAGTTGAAGTAGTGAAGGGTATCTTCTTATAGTCAGGAAAACATGCTATTGTAGTCGAGAATACCATATAAGTGATGAAGACAGCGAGAGCTGTGGTGTTGTAATGGAAAAGATTGTGCTCATTCTATGCTCTAGTGAAGGAGATATCTCTGAGATATTGGCTGGCGTGTGCCTTTAGGATAAGATGATGTCTTTTGTCTAGCTAAGCGAGTGTATCACTCACCTTGTATCCACAGGGACACCACCCGACTGGTCTGGGATGCTTCTGGGAACGCTGCACCTTCCCCGGGAACTCGTGCTGCCGAGGGCTTGTTCTGAAAGACAGGAGTTCGGTTTTAGCTACAACACCCTCTCTCGGAGCCCACCTTCGCTGTGCTCCCCTTGCGACCCTCCATGGAGCCTTTCTCACCTTCTGTTTCAATAAGGTGCACTCTCCGCGCTGTCCTGCTGAGCAGGGGCGCGTCGTAGCTGGGCACCGTTCCGCCAAGTTACTTCACTGGTGTTGCCCGGGAGTCCAGACCAGCCACGTCTCCACTTTTGAGGTAAGTCTCTAGTCTGCTTAAGAGTGAATGTCCGCAATTGTAGTTGCCCTGGCTGACATTCACCTTCTTTCTTGTTGATGCGGAAGGGGTGATGGAGACGTCCAGCTGATATACAGGGCTGAGCTCGAGAAGGTAAGTGAAAGCGCTGAGCGCTGCGCTATGAGCGTCCTTTGAAGAAGGCTAACCGGTGCTGTCTTTCCTTGCAGGTCGCCGAAAGATTCCTGGAAGAATGTGACCGAATGGAAACAGGGCATAGGATGGAAGAGGCCCGTACGGCGGTAGACTTCCAGGAGAGCTTGGTAAGTAAGCAGAGTCTGGAGGCGATGGAGCAGATGGATGATCGCTTACTAATTGTCCTCTTCTCGTCTCTCCTTTCTAGGATGTTGTTGGAGGAAGGTAATAAATTCCAGGGAAGATTCCGGATTGACAGAGGAGCAGGATGCAGAGCAGGTAAGGATGAATAACGTGGTTCTTCTTCTTCTCTCGCCCTTGGAGGCCAAAGATGCTGAGCAGGACCCGGTGAATGTCACGCTGCAAGAGCAGAATAACGCAAAGCGTGTGCCTCAACTCGGCTGTGGTTTAAATAGCCAACAGGTGTCCCAGGTGCCTTCGGGGCGGGCCACACCCTGGATGCTAGACGGCATGCTGCAGTTTCATGTTGATCATTGGGGGGGCAGCCATGTTGGTCCATTGCCCAATGGAAACTTCACCTGCCACATGAGCCTGGTGCCAACAGCGCCAGGACTGGCTCCAGGGTACCCGAGAGGTGCACGATTGGGCCCTTGGGGCCTTATAGAAATACTGTGGGGAGAGCCAGAGGCCCGAGTCCCCAGGCCAGGGTTTAAAGTCGTGACAGCGAGGTGATTGGGGTGTGAGTAAGGTGAGTGATTGTGGGGAAAGACTAAGAAACCGGAAAGAAGAAAAATGGGAGTTCATTTGGTGGAAATATTGTGCAGCAAGTTCGGCATTGGTGTTTTTTTATGAGAAATAATTTTGGGTAAACTGGGTTGGAGTATGGAGACTCCACTGAATCATTTGTGTCAGGTACTTCCTGGCAAAAAGGTGAATATTTTAAAATACTATGGGGAATGGCTGCAGGAAATTAAGGGTGAAATGCTCAATTCCTTGCCTACTGAGGGGATCTGTGATAAGGGGATATTGGAAAATGTGCATACTTTTTTTTAACTACCAGGCACATGGGCTCAAAGTTAGAGACACAGTTAAACATCTTAGAGCTATGGAGGATGTATGAAAAAGGTGGGAATACCCATAATGTTAAAGATTCAGAAGAGGGGCCAAAAGGGGAGGTGCAGGAATTCCTTCCGCACCGCTCCCATATGGGTGCTATCCTTTAATGCCTGCAGAAGGGTATACAGACCATGAGTTCAAACCTTGATTTTCTCCAGTGGCCACTCCAGTGGTTGCGAGACGGACACAGGTAACACCTTCAACAACTACAATACCTATAAAATGCGATATTGAGGAAAGTGTAAGGATAACTCCTTCAATGGTAAGGGCGGTTGAAAGGTTGAGAACGGAGAGCGGGAAAGGAATAACTCCCCCGACTGCTAGGTTAGCAGAGAGATTAAGGCTGGAGGAACGAGAGAGAGTGAGGCTGTCAGTCAGAAGAGTAGAGGAATGAATGCAAAAGAGGAGAAAATGCCTATTACTGCTAGGCTAGTGGATAGGCTGTGAATGGTAGTAAAGATGCAAGGTCAGAACAAATTGGAAGAAGCACAGAGGCTAGTGGAGGAAGAGGTAGTGATGTTACAACAGCAGAGAAATGAAGAGCAAGAAGAAGTGTATAGACAAGCAGAGGACATAGAGGAAGGAAGGTGGAGGCATGGACAAGATCTTGTTAGGTCGGATAAATCGATTATCAAAGAGGTCAATGTGGACCTGGAGGTACTGCTATGGGTACAGGATTTGAGCAAAGAGAATGGGAGGTGGCACCCTTCGGTAGTTCTGAGTATGCTCCCGTGTCTGTAGAAGTGTATGGGGAAGTGATAATAGGAGTAGGAGATGAAGGGGAATTGGATGTGGAGCAGGGTGCAGCAGCCCCACGTTCTGCTCCAGTATAAGCGACAGAGAGTATACCATGGAATTGCAGGATGCGCTGCGCCAATGCCATAATAAGTAGTAGGGGAGAGATGGGGTAAGCCCAATTAAAAGCAGGTGTAAATCAGTTTCCATTGCTGCAGAAGGGTCCGGGAAAGGCATATAATGTCCCGAGGTCACATATGGAGCAAAATAATTTGATGAAGCTACTCCCTTTGCTCACTGCAGGGACGAGGAAGTAGATTTATGCATTAGAGAAACACATTGCCGGTGTCATGTTGGCCATAGGGTATATGAAAAACGTATTCACGGCTCTAATGGGACTTTGGTCAGACAAACTTTGGAGGACAGTGGGGTATCCGGAAGATCATTTGGATACAAATGCCCATGATGGAGCAGATTTTAATATTTGTAGGGCACAGGTATGGGGGGATGTGCGGATTTTGTACCGCAATATGCCTGATATAAATTATGTTCTAGATAAAATAATGAAGTTGGATGATGATCCTACTGCATACATCCAGTTAATTCAGGAGATGTGAAGGGCAGAGACGGGAAAAGCATGGAACAAGAATGTGGTAATTTTATACCACATGCTAAAGAAGGGACTTCCTAAAGAAGTCCAGCATGATCTAGATAAAGCAGTATGGATGGAGGCCAAAAGTTGGCTGCAAATTCAGACAAATATTGTGATTTTTTTTTTAAAGTAGGCAAGAGAAGGGAAAGGAAAGTATAGAACAGGCACAAAAGACAGAGGCCAACATTGCTAAAAAAAATGTGCAAATATCTGCTTGGAAGGAGCAGTGATTACCATTTCCATGGAGGGCAGCAGGGACAACTGGGACTACAGGGACATGGTGAGCCGGGGATGACACAAGGTTGGATATACAGTTATGCTCCCTTTGTGTTAAAATTGTCATTCTTTATTTCCACAAATGGAAGATTTGTATTTATGTCTTCAATTATATATGTACCTCCAAGTTGGTTTTTATTATATGCACTAAGTTGTGATATAAAAGTTTCTTTTCTAAAAAACCTTTTTTTGTTCCATTATTGTGGAAGTTTCCAGCACACCTTCTGTGCATGTAAATTTTGATAAATTATCAAGACTATATGGGTTGAGACCAGGTGAACCTTTCCAATTTATTTAGACTTCACAGTAGCCAACCCAACACATACCAGTATCCTTTCTTTCTTGTTGAGATCATATACTTTGCCCCCCACTGGTATGTGAACCCACGGGGCTAATCACTGTGGCCACGATGTGGCCCATTTATGCATAGATGTTATTTGACAACCACGGTTGTTTAGTGATCGGGTCCGTTATCCCTTTCCCCAAAATTGCCCACATTTTGGGAGATCACTGAAAGTAGCCACATTTAGGCCTGTTTCCAGACAAGCATCCTCAAACTCTTTTTTTCGTGGAGGCTTGGCTGCACTTACACTATTTTCTCCCCCTTCCCCTATTGGTCGCCGTCCTGCATGGACCCTTCCACCCACACGTGTTGTTGGTACACAGGGTTCTAACTACACGACTGGGCAGATATGGCTGAAAATGCTACTTTAAGTTATTCTGAGGAGGAAATAATTGAGCTAACTCGTGGCCCCTCCCTGTTTGATCCACCTGACCCAAATCAGCCTTCAATCTCATCGAACACCGCTGATGACCTGTTAAAACTTAAGAAAAAGACCTTTCGCACCGAACTTCACGGTCATTTCCTTCGGGAATATTTAAAAAAAAGTATCATACCCAATGGTCTGATAGTGCGCAACGAACCCAGACTATTTTTGGAAGACAAAGAATACACCACTAACTTCAGTTACATTGCCACCAAGTGCAGTCGAGATTTAATGGTTCTGACCATAACCACCGCACAACGAATCAGTACTGATTTACAAAAAATCTTAGACGCAGAAGACACACGATTTAAGAGCAACCCTCTACTCACTGACATAGAGACACAACTATCTAACATTAATAAACAATTTGACCAATTTAAGGCCAACACCTTGACTAAGAAAACTAACAAATTAAATAAGGACATTCAAGATTTTAAGACGGAAATCATATATCCTTATACGGCAGAAGGCTACATTGATTCTCTTAAAAAACAGGGTGGGGGATCTCAATCCTCACCCAACAGAAGACGCAATAGAGTTAATTTTTCAGGATCAAGCAGCTCCGGGTCTTCGAGCGGAGGCTCACAACAGAATTTTTCACCTTTCCAGGGATACCCGTTTGGCCAACCTCATTTTCAGGGCCCTTACCCACCACAGTTCCCTTTTTTAGGCAGAGGAGGACAAGGTGGAGGATGGGGCCCCCCACCCTGGAACGTACCTTATCAGGGACAACGCAGACACTCCCGCAGACGGAGGCGATAGCCCGAACCCCGAACAACAATCAGTTACCCATTTACAATTTGGGTAACTTCCCTCTGACTTCATGTCAAATTTCTCTTCTGTCAAAAGGTCTCTCATTTGTCCCAACTGGTGACACTGATTGGTACAGAACTGAGAATGAGTTACACCGATTTTTTCGGAACATAAGACTCAAGGTCTTTTTTCAGGACCACACAGAACAGGAGACTGATCCTGACACAGGCCTACATCCCAAATCTTCCTTTACACCCACAGATAGCCAAATTCCGGAGGACCTACGCACCTTTGAGAAATGCGTACTCAAAGATATCAGAAAATTACAAAAGACCAAACATATACCTCAGCATAATCTTACCACAGGCGAAAGACGAGCGCTAAAAGATCTCTCTACCAACAGGGAGATGATAATTAAACCAGCAGATAAGGGCGGTGGCATCGTCCTCATGACGATTGACCAATATACTGACATGATCTTGACCTTACTGAACGACAGAACTAGTTATCAGACACTTAGAAAAGATCCATCCATGGACATGAAAACAGCAATTTCCGAAATAGTGTCCTATGCCCACGACAGAGAGTGGATTACAGACAAAGAATCCTCCTTTCTGACTACATCTTCAAACCGCATACCTTGCTTGTACGCTCTTCCTAAAATTCACAAAAACATACATAACCCTCCAGGCAGACCTATAGTCTCAGGATGTGGGTCTATCCTTGAACCATTAGGACAATTCATTGATCACTTTCTCAAACCTTTAAGCATCAAAACCCGATCATACTTGAGGGAAACTATGCACACCATCCAGGTGTTTGAAAATTTGCCATTTAACAATTCCCAACAAATTTTGGTAACAATGGATATCAAGGCACTATATACCTCCATACCACAGGACAAGGCCATTGATTGTGCATATGAACATCTCACTCAAGAATATGCCCAACCAGGATCCTATCGAGTCCCTCCTGAATTCATTATTGAATTACTCACTTTTGCCCTCAACAAAAACTTTTTTACTTTTGACAATCAATTCTTCCTCCAAGTCAAAGGTACAGCTATGGGGGCCACCTTCGCTCCCAGTTTAGCCATTTTATTTATGGCTTCATTTGAGGACAAATACATCTACAACCATACGAACCAGTGGGAGGCACAAATCTCCCACTGGTATCGATATATAGATGATATCATCTTTATCTGGATAGGAGACACTACATCCCTCCAAAGTTTTCTAACATGGCTGAACTCCTGTGATAACAATATACAATTCACAATGGAGTACAGCACCAAATCAATACATTTTCTGGACCTTGAGATTTCATGCGTGGTTGACAAACTCGCCTGCAATCTTTTCAGAAAACCTACAGACCGGAATGCCCTCTTACATTACCAGAGTGATCACCCCACACACATAAAACAAAATCTTCCCTATGGCCAATTCCTGAGGATTCGACGTAACTGCACCCATCTTGAAGATTTTTATGCCAACGCAGATGCACTTGGCGCTAGACTACTCTCACGCGGTTACCCGACAAGACTGGTGAACACCTCTTCCAAAAGAGCTAGATTTACGAACAGAGATTCTCTGTTAACACCAAGGGAAGAATCCAATACACACACCAAGGAACGACTTACTTGTGTGGTCACATATGGTCCCAACACCTTTGACTTCAAAAAGGTCATTAAAAAATATTGGCCTATAGTGAGATTGCAACTGTCTGAGGAACCCACACCGAGATTTGCCTTTAAAAGAGCAAAAAATATTAGGGAACATCTGGTCCATTCCTCTTTCTCCAGACCCGCTCCACGCACAGGTCTTTGGGATTTGCGCAAAACCACAGGTCACTATCCCTGTGGTTCTTGCTCAGTCTGTAAATTTACTAAGAAGATTCTCACATTTAACATTGGCTCTCGGAAATGGACATTAAATACCTTATCCAACTGTAAGAGCAATCAGGTAATCTATTGCATCGAATGCCCTTGCGGCCTTCGTTACGTAGGCCAGACTATGCGCAAAGTCAGTACCCGCATTTCGGAACATCGCTCCCGCATTCGATGCAAAAACCTCACGTCTCCGCTGGTCGCTCACTACTTGGCTTATTGCCACAGCCCAGATGATATCCTGTGGTGGGTCTTGGATAGAATCCAGACGGGACAAAACATACCAATCAGACTTTTGGAGTTAGAAAGAAGATGGATTTACAGACTCAACTCACAAGAACAGGGTCTAAATGAGCAAATCCTTCCCTTCTGAACGTCCTTGAGCCCATAGGGATCTCCCTGCTCATTCTCGCTGGATCCACACACATCCACCACACCCTGTACAAACCTCCTACTACTTATAAACCCCCCCCCCCTGCCCCCCCCCTTCTGGTGTCTACACGAGGTCCCAACCCCCCCCCACACATCTTCCTATCATGCCCACCACGTGTCTCACTTCCAGTCAGACCAGACGCGATGATCCCTGACATCTGGATACCCTCATGACTCGATAATCACATCCTCACCAGAGCCTCAAGACCGGGACACATCCGATCTCCTGATAGATCCACACCACTAAGGACACAAACACTGCACTGTTTGTTGCTCTCCATGGTTTTTACCTGCAACAACTGCCATCCGGACTTTTTCGTCCTCATAAGACGTACTCTGCAGAATTCCGGCAATCACTCGCCCATCAGGCGCACACGTCTCTTTACTGTAACGAAGACGAAGCGGGGATACTTTTCCCCGCCCCCCTCACACGACCATTGGTTAGCCGGATCTCTGACTCATCTGCCCATCATTTGGGTTGGCACCACTCTATTGGGCCCCATGCGAGCCACACTTTCAGCTCCCATGTGCCTCCAGTCCACATCCAGTAGGCAGACAGCGGCACACCAACATTGGCTAGCCCCCACCCACACCCACCTGCCACTCATCTTGGCCGGCACCGTTTGATTGGGCCTGATCCTCTGTTCTCTTTTCACCTAGGGCCCACTTCCGACTGTCCGTGTCCCGGTGGTACTCATTAACATTGGGAAGTCGACCGAGATGTTTTTTCAGCCTTTTTCCACTTGATGGTTTCCGGTCTCTCTTTTACTACCTTCGGACCAAGGACACATATGCGAACCAGGTAATCTCTCCGTTTGCTCCTGGTCCTACCGGATAATTCTCCGAGTCATTGTGCACTTGCCTACTGATGAGTTCTCTCACCACGGCATCTAATTATGGTTTCCTACCAATTACAGGTCCCTCTTTTCTGCCTTTGTTGTACGCGAATCACCTTTTGGACCCTCATACACTTCATCAGACGGTCGGACTCTGCGACACCAGCCATCAGTACCCCACGTCCATTGGCTCACTTAGACAGCAGCCCTTTTCAAGTAAGCATTTTTCTTCATTATTCAGCCATTCCTGCCCGGTCCTGTTGCACCCCCGGCTCCCTCCGGCGGGTGGGTGACACACAGGGACCCATGCATCACTCCTCCAAAGGGGACCCAAGGCCACAATTTATATTCTCTGCCCCCTCCCCGGGGGGAGACGCATCGGAATTACTTCCGAGTTCTCCCCGACTCCGTGTGAGGATTAATGAGTTTGTGGCCATGAGATACATCTACAGACTCGACTATTATCGTTGTCTGTTTTTGCATTTGTGCTTTACGCTTTACATGTAACAGGCATCCTGTACTGTCCCGCCTCCATGGTTGATCCATTCTCAAGTTTCAATCGCAATTTGTCTTTCAGATTCACTCCAGTTTCCCCCCCCCCCTTTTTGTTTACAGGGTCTTGCCAAACACTGCCCTGATGAAGGCGGAGGACAATCCTTGGATATGAAAAACACTTTCTTCTTGTCTTTATCCAATCCTGTTCCGCCGAAACGCTTTTCTTCTATCAGAGGGGAATTACAGGTCCTTCACAGCATCACCTGTGGACACTAGGATCTCTCTCTTTTTTTGCCTATGTGACATGTATCCATTAATGGGACCATGTCCTTTCTGTTAAACATGTATCTAATTTTTTGCTTCCCCCCAAAGCGTTATGCACTAATCCTTCTCCTTTTTTTCCCTTTGTGTTAAAATTGTCATTCTTTATTTCCACAAATGGAAGATTTGTATTTATGTCTTCAATTATATATGTACCTCCAAGTTGGTTTTTATTATATGCACTAAGTTGTGATATAAAAGTTTCTTTTCTAAAAAACCTTTTTTTGTTCCATTATTGTGGAAGTTTCCAGCACACCTTCTGTGCATGTAAATTTTGATAAATTATCAAGACTATATGGGTTGAGACCAGGTGAACCTTTCCAATTTATTTAGACTTCACAGTAGCCAACCCAACACATACCAGTATCCTTTCTTTCTTGTTGAGATCATATACTTTGCCCCCCACTGGTATGTGAACCCACGGGGCTAATCACTGTGGCCACGATGTGGCCCATTTATGCATAGATATGCTCCCGGTCCAAGGCAAATGAGAGGTTTTCTAAGGGTTAGGGGAGGATTTTCATGAGGAAGTGGGTAAGTTCACGGGTTCGGGAGAATGGGGTCCGGGTTTAACGGGTGAATGGGATTAACTATGGAGGGTTGTATGGGATTCGGTGTTGGTCGTGCGGAAGGATGGAACATGTGTCATGAGATTGTGAGAGCAAACCACAGTATTTTCATGTGGGAGCACAGCAAATGTACCCGGACCATGCTATATGCCGCAGGCTCTGTGCTGTCACAGAAGGCGTGGTTGATATTGATATTTTATTTCTATCACGAACGTACAAAGTATTACAGAGCGTGACAAGGCAAGAGAGGGGAACAGGGGAGAACAAAACAACAATCTTGCTAGGCCCAGTGACATGGAGAACGCACAAGTGCATGGGAGAGGGTGAGAGGAAAAGTGCAAGGAAGGGGGGAGAAGTGGAAAGTGTTGAGCAAAGGAGAAACAGATACATAATAATAATTAAACACATTAATAATAAAGGCAACAAACAGTGGTAGTGCAGCCAGCAATTGGCAAATGCTGGGTTTAAGGCAGCAGACAGGGTAGGTCTGATAAGTACAGGAAGAAAAAGGGGGGGCTGTATGGGTACAGATACAGACCCCAGTGCAAGGGGTGGCCCAGAGGCAGTGCAGGAGGGTGGCAGGGTGAGCAGGTACCTGGGCCCAGAGGACAGAGGGTGGCCAGATGCACGGTGCCAAGAGAGAACAGATCAGCAGGGGAGAGGGAAGCGAAGGCAGAAGCAAAGAGGAAGGTCTTGATGTGGTTCCGGAACCGGAGATGGTTCTCCTCAAGTTTTAGAGTGGCAGGGATGCTGTTCCAGAGGGAGGCCCCAGCCGAAGACAGAGATCTACCCCTAGATCGTTTCTTTGAAAAACGACTGACCCTGAGGGAGTTGGAGTTAGAGGTAGAGGAGCGAAGAGCTCCAGTGCGGAGGGATAGCTGAAGGTATTTTGGACCCAGGCCCCAGAAAGCATTGTGGACAATGCAGAGGGTTTTGAATGTAATGCTTGCATCCACTGGGAGCCAATGGAGAGATTTCAGAGCTGGAGAGATACAATCCCAGGGCTTGAGGCCAAGGACAAGTCTCGCAGTCCTGTTCTGGATTAGTTGCACAGGGCGGAGAGTAGAGGCAGGTAGATTTAGAAAGAGGCTGTTACAATAGTCCAACCTAGAGAGAACCAGAGCTTGGGATACCATGAGCTTCTGGGGGAAGGAGAGGAAAGGCAGAGTACCTCTGAGGAGGTGCAGTAGGAAGTTTGACATTTAAGAGACATCAGAGATGTGGGCGGAGAAGGAAAGTGTGGAGTCAAAGATGACCCCAAGGTTCTTTGCCTCGCAAGTGGGGGTAGGAGGAGGGCCAAGGGAGGCCGGCCAGAGAGTGAGGGGAAAGGATGGTGAAGGTGTGCCTATGAGGAGTATTTCCGCCTCGCTGGCATTCAGACAAAGATCATTGGCGGCACACCTGTCTTGAATGGCAGTTAGGCAATCCGAGATGAGAGAGGGAGAGGAGGTGGGCGAGGGCAGCCTGAAAATTAGTTGAGTGTCATCAGCAGAGCACTTGAAATTTGAGCTGAAAATGGCAATGCAGTGGGTGAGAGTTGCCAAGCATTGGTTGAAAAACCAGGGCGAGAGGTTAGAGTCCTGGGGAACACCACAGGTAGAGAGGAAGATAGATGATAGGAAGGACCTAAGTTGGACCTGGGAGGGTCGATCAGAGAGGAAAGAGGTCAGCCAGGCCAGAGCCTGATCAGTGATACCCAGGTTATCACGGAGACACTTGAGCAAGATGGTATGGTTGACCGTGTCGAAGGCAGAAGAGAGATCGAGGAGGATGAGGACAGAGGGAATATTAGAGTCAAGGTTGGAGAGCAGATCTTCCCGGATGTTCAGGAGAGCAGTTTCCGTGCTTCTGGCAGCTCTGAAGCCAGACTGGTGGTCATGGAGACAGCCACCAGAATTGGAATGAAGGTTAAGCTGAGAGATGGCCAACTTTTCCAGGAGTTTGCCCAGAAAGGGAGTAATGGAAATTGGCTGATAGCCGCACAAGAAGGATCAGCTGTGGGTTCCTTGAGAAGAGTATGCAAAAGGGAGTGTTTCAGAGGTGAGGGGAAGGATCCTGAGGCAAAGGAGTGGTTGCAAAAATAAGCAAGGGCCGTAGCAAGGGTGTCAATGTGGTCCTTGATGGTTTTAGAGGAACAGGTATGAACCTGTTTTGACGAGGCTTTCATAGATCGGACTTGTCTAGCGACCTCATCGGGGGAGATAAGAGGAAAGGACGAGAAGGAGGGTGGGGGGTGGCTGAAGGAGGGTCAGCAAGCACAGATGGAGAGGGGAGAGGAGGGGCAGGGGTGGAGAGGATGGACAGGATGTCCTGGTTTTTTTAGATAAAGTGAGAGGCACAGGCATTGCAAAGAGCCTAGGAGGCAATAGGAGGGGTAGAGACTGCAGCAGGGTTGACCAGCTCCTTGCAGATTTTAAAGAGTTCGGACAAGTTGTTAGATGCCTTAGTGAGACAAGCTTGAATGTGGACTCTCTTCTTGGTGAGGACAGAGAGTCAGTATTGCCATTAGAGCAGGCGACAGGCCAGTTTGTCAGAGGATGAACAAGAAGCCTTCCATTTCCTCTCAGCCGCCCTACTCTTACGTGTAAGTGTAGCTAGGTCAGAGTCATACCAGGAATTGCACTTGGCTTTGGACTTCAAACGGATCCTCATGACAAGGGCAAGATCATCAAGAGTATCAGACATTTAAGAGTAGAGCAGAGACAGGGCTGTGTCAGGATGTGAGACAGTCAGAGGTGGAGGGGGGGGTGAGAGAAGGTGGTGGCAAAAGCCTCAACTGACACACGCTTCATGGGCCGGATGTCCAAGAAGGTAGGTGGCAGTGTTGGGGTAGGCTTGGCTTGGGGGGGAAGAGAGGGCGAGATGAGAGGAGAGACGGGAGTGATCGCTCCAGGAGAGAGGAGTGGTCAGAGGGATGGAGAGGGGGAGGTCAGGGGAGATCAAGACTTCAAGTTGGACATAACAAAGCGGCTCAGGCTACACAGACCTATGTGATTCAACCAACCTTGCCAGCACAGGCACCGGTACAAAAATGGGGTAAAAAAATACTAAAGGAACGATCACTATTACACTGGAGCAAGTGTTTTTGGAAGGAATCCTTTCTCACTCACCAGTGGTAATATGTACCACAAGTAGGACAGCCCACAGGGATCTCTAATGTGTCCAGTTATGTCCATGACCACTGATCTGGAAGAGGAAACTTGGATAGGTGTGCAGGTAGGTGACCAAACATTTCATTCATGGTCGATACAGGGGCTACAAAATCTTGCATCAAGGAAGGTGAGTTCCCCTTGTCAGGCACAACGATTGACACAGATAGATTATCTGGGGCTATCCTGTCAGTTCCTTACACTGAAGATCTATGCATTAAGGTAGTTACACAACATGTATCTGCTCCTTTGACCACATATACCCCAGCAAATCTCTTGGGCAAATCTCCTACGTAAGCTCTACATGTCGATCGCTTTCACAGAGGAAGGTATAGTATGCTCGACTCCAGGTTTATAGGAGCAGCAGTACATTTGTATGCATACTGTAGTGACAGTGCGATAAGGGAGGGCCTGTACATTCAACTTTGTTTCTTTATGGGGCAATGGTTTTGTTGAGGTGGGTCCCGGGAATCAGGGATCAGACATGACGGGTACCGATTGAGTTTTTGTTTTAGCCTGTTGTGTCACAGGCGGTAACACCAGGCACCATTGTTATGATTCTCTTAGAACCTGTAGTCTTTAAGAAGAACAGGGTGATTCTCTAAGGTAACGATGAGGAAGGTAGAGAGTGGTACATAGTTCTGTGTATCGATATATTTGGGGCAGGTGATATAACCTGCAGGAAGGAAGGTAATGCCAGAGGAGCCACCACAGTTCAAAATACACCTCAGCTAGGCATAGTGAAGCAAATGCCAAAAGTGTATGGGTCTCTGTAACTATTGTATATCTTGGATCATTGACTACTCTAGTTTCATGAGGCTCTTACTGCCGGGACTTAAGGAAGTTCAGAAGGTGAAGGGTCTGATAAAATGGTCTGAAAAAGTGGTGACTTGCTTCGGGAGCTCAAGGCTGCGATCAGCAATGCTCCGGTCTTGGCGTCCCGAATTAAAAGAAACCATTTTATTTATTTTCTCACTCGAAGTTGTAGGTGATCACACCAGTCCAGCACCAGCAAACATTGCTGGGCCATAAACCTTTAGCATACTATAACAGACTCCTAGACCCAGTGATGCAGGCACAGTTTCCTTGTGAGCAAGCTATAGTACCAGCGGCTTTTCTAATTAAAATGCCTTCAATTATTACCATGGGTTGTACAGTGACATTGTGCAGTCTTTGCAATCTTGGAAAAATCTGAATCGACCTTGACAACCCAAAGAGTGTCGGGTATGAGGCTATTCTATCAAATGCATCTATACATCTCATACAGTGTCACCTGGTTAATCCTGTGACATTTGTAGCCGAGCCAGTGAAACCTGATGACATTGTCCATGATTGTGCAACATATGAGGGAGTAGAGGAAGAGAGGATGAGTGTTAATCAGGACGATTTGGAGGGATGTGATGTACTTTGGTTAATGGGTCCTCAATAATTAATCACAACCCTGGTGAGAGGTATACAGGTGCAGCCATTGTGGGCCCTGTGGATTGAGAATACTCGGTCAGACTGACAAAATGGTTGCCTTCACATAACTCCACGCAAATAGCGGAACTGGCGGTATTTATAGAGGCACTAGAAATAAGTAAGGGGAAGGCGATCACTATTTATTCTGACTCTGCGTATGTAACCTCCACTGTGCATTCAGGGTTATCAAGATGGCAAGAGAAGAGGGTTTATAGAACTGATGGGACCGCTGTCCGGTATGCTACGCTGTTATTTAGACTACTCAAAGTGTTAACCCTGTCCACAAGGTAGGAATCATAAAATGCACAGTGCACACTAATCCTACTAACTGAATAGCACTTGGAAATGATGCCGCAGGCAGGGCAGCAAAAGAAGCCACATATTTGCCATTTACAGATTCACAGAAAATGGAAATGGAAACTGTGTCCCAGCAGGTACAGTTGCCATCTCCATACACTGCACTAGTGAGGCTCCTAAGTATACAAATGCAAGGAAAAGCACCTAAAGAGGAACAGGAGTTTTGGGTGTAAAGTGGATGTGCCCTCTTGCCCATAGATTTGCTGTGGAGACAGCAGCTGACAGTACAAGTAGTAATAGAACTGCATCTTGTGGCTGACGACAAAGTGCAGCAGAGATCCAGGAGGAATGGTTTATAAGAAACCTCCAGGAACAGGTAGGCAGATTTGTAAGAAACTGTATAGTTTGTAAGGAGTTAAATCCTGGAAACACCATGAGGTCAGTAAGGGGAGTTTTGCCTAGGCCCTCTGGGCCATTTTGGGAACTCCATATAGACTTTGTAGGTATGCTTGTGAGGTGTAATAATTACTGTTACCCTATTATTATAGTTTTGTTATTTTTCTTCGGGCTTGAGGTTGGTCACTGCATACGCCCTGATGCTAAGTCTGCAGCAACATTTCGGATGAGGGAGGTATTTCCATGGTGGGGAATTTGTGAGGTCTTAAAATCTGACATTGGAACCCACTTTTTTAATTCCTTGTTCTCAGAAATCTCTTTGCTCTTGGGAATCAAGCACAGGTTGTGTTCAGTGTACCTACCGCATGCCAATAGGATCGCTGAATGACTGAATAGGGTTCTTAAGGTCTGATTAGCAAAAATTAATAATGATTTAAGTAAACTGTGGTTGCACTCCCTTCCTTTAGTATTGTTTTATTTGAGGAATCAGCCAAGGAAAGAGCACCAACTCAGCCCTCACAAAATCACGATAGAGCATAAATTACACACACCGCTCTCACCTGCACTCACAGCATCAGATGCACGTAAGACTACTGAGGTCCTAGGTGAAGAGTTTAGGGAGTACCTAAGGGATTTAACCAAAAGTGTCAGAATTATATCTTCAAAGGCTTTGTCTTTTCACCAACAGCCTACCGGAGGAAGCGTAAAATAATTGAATGATCTGCACAAACAACTACTGCTCCCTGGCGATGGATATTTGGAATGCTAGAATGAGCAGAGTTTCCATGGGCCGCACTGTGTCATTTTCACTCAGACTGCAGTGAAGGTAGAGGGCAACAAAAACTGGATGCACATTTACAACGTTCAAAGGGATACCGGTACCCTTCCACTGGCACTGGTTTCGGAGCAGGTTCAAAGTTAAGTATACCCTAAGGATTTGCAGTTCATTCCAGTGGAAGAGGGGGATGCGGATAAAAACCAGGCATTTAGAATTTCGAGAAAAAAGAAGAAAAACTTTAGATTTATAATGTATATGAGGATGATTAGTCATATGTTTCCCCGTTCATCATGTTCGAAGATGGCAAATAGTATGGATGTGAATGGTTTCAATTTATTTAAAATCATAAAATTTGATGATGTATTATTGAAGTAACAAGGAAATGTTGATGTTGATTTCTGAACACTGAGGACAATGAAAATGTAGACCCTATAGTAAATGCACATGGCTTTGCAGCAGATAATGTATAGCCACATGATGAGGGTTGGGAGAGAGAGATCTGCAGGATTTTGCTGCATCTGCTCTCTCATGTTTATCCTGGATGATATACAGCTAGCAAAGTCACTGTGTCTAGTGTACCTAGCCTTGTGCAGGGTGCGAGTGCAGATCCAAGGGCAGTCACAGCAGTCATATTACCTGCGATGAACAATGTACAGCTACAGATCGTTAAGAGCAGGAGAAGTTTTGGTGTATGCAAAGAGTCCAATTGAGTTTAAAAGGGGCCATTATCTTCAATAACCAATGGGATCAAGGGGTGAAGAGTTGCACAGTTGGAGGGATGAGGAGATTCTCAGAAGAAGGGGTGCCATGTGTAAACCAAGAATGTGGAAAAGTGTGGCAGAAATATTTACAAAATCTACATCTGACATGGCTCAAGGACCCAGAAAAACCTGTTAAGATACAGACACTTACTAATTTTTCTCTGTAATATAAGGGCGATGGCACTGTGCCTGTTTGCACAAATGGGAACTGCAGCCACATGCTTTGCATCGCTGACTTGGCTGGAGGTACCGCTGAACTTCTGGACATTTTTTGGACTTGCCGATCATACGCCTACAGGCAGTTGCCTCCAGATTAGCAAGGTGTGTGCAATTTCACCACATTGTATGTGCCTGTCCTTGTCATTCTGGAAGAAAACTTGCCTGCCAGATGCTCAAAGTCACATCTGTGCAACATTGCCCCCTGTGCCTCTTGCATCCCCTTTATCATCACACATGGACATATCAATGACTCTGTCAGATGATGGAATGGATGGACTATTGTGACAGACCAAGAGAACCAACTGTCTTTTTGTGCATCATCAAAAGTTTTAATGAACATCCGTGAACAGTATCATTTAGTCAGATGTAGACCTTTTTTCATTCCTCATGACATCTGGTATCCAAGCTTGACAAATGCCAACTGAATCAGCTTTAAGTGCCATCAAGGAAGAACTACAGGCCCTGAGGCTCATAGCTTTGCAAAATAGGTATATCCTCAACCTCCTAACAGCTATAGAGGGAGGGAAATGCCAGAAGATAAGGAGCATGTGCTGCACATTTGTGCCTCCCAATGATTCAGAGAATGGGTCCCTGACTGAGATTATTGCCACCTTGCACAAGCTAAGAGTGATCATGGAGAACCAGGCAGGAATTACAAATGACTCTTGGTTGCACTCCTTTTTCATGGGTGCCGTCTTGGATGAGCCTGGCTGTGAGAACTCTAGTACCTATTGTTGTCTCTTTGATTATTATCTTTTGTTCCTGTCAATTCCTCTTACAATGTTGTTCTGCCCAGGTACAGAAAGCAGCTGCTATGATGATTGTGACCCTGTTCAAAGCTAGAACCACTACCATTTCATATTACATGGGCACTCAGATAGCAGCTGTTTTGTGTCCTCCACCAAGTTGATGTGATTGTGTGGAGCAGCGGATAGATTGCGGAAAAGGTGGGGGAAGGTGTTGGGTTTTTCCAGTGGAGGGGTATGCCCATATTGTGACTAATGTTAGAGATGATGGTAGGGATTTTCCCTGAGAAGATGGTTTTAAAAAACAAGAATTTTGTTTATTAGTTGAAGTATTTACTAAAGGGGGAATGTTAGGGTGGTCAGGAAAGGTCCCAAAGATGAAGAGGGGTTCACATTGCATCCCCAACCCCCCATATTTGTGACTGGGGTTGCAGCAATATTAGTGTGAGGTTAAACTATTATATATGTACTCAGTGTAGTTAAAGTGTAACTTTGTGGTCAAGTTGATACATATTGGATTTGCACATGCATAGCAAGATAAATGCCAAAATCACCAAATGAAATATAAACACAATGCAGATATGGTGTGCCATGAAGTGCCTAGAAGCTGGGCAACAAGGAGTTAATAGTGTGCATGCAAGCAATGAACTTGTAATTCAGAACCTAGTGTGAAGAAAACATGATAGTTAACAAACATGCATACACATTGATATTCATACACAGGGAATTTGTAAATCTGCATGTAGTGGGCTTTTTTAGAAATGGATTAAACTCGGCACGAGGGTATCGTGAGGTGATCTTTAAGGGACTTGGAGACATTGGTCTTGTGGGTTTTCAGAGGACAAAGGAGAGGTAAATGAGTAACTATGACCTTAGCATATGGTCGGCTAACAAATCGGCCAAGGTTTTTATGGCCTAAAAGTATCGCAAAGGTAGATGTAATCTTTTTTAAGTGCACGGGGCTTGCATGGGAATCTAAACATTTGCTTTGGACCATCAATAAACATGGAGTGATGAATACCTGCGGCCAGGGTTGACCGATACTCCCTGTGTTTCAATTGTTTTCATGATTTGCCATGTGTGCTGAATTGATAGTCATAATATTAGCATTTTCCAATGATGACAGTATGCCTGGGTGGGTGAGATGGTTATCAACAGTTCAAAGGGAACCTGTTTATACTGCCCTTCCTCATGTTATTTGAAGTATTCAGACCCGGTGCAATTACGTTTAGGGTTAAAAGGTTTCAGACTTGTAATTAATTATGTTTCTATGTGAATGTATAACTGTATGATGATGTCATGATCTGCCATGGACCAATCCTAAAATGAGGTGTGTTCTACTCTTGAGGGAAAGATGTCAGTTAAGATAACTGCCACCAATGAAAATGGGGGAATTGGAGAAAAAATTGATTCTTTGTATAGGTTTTATCCAATCATGTGTGGGGGTGGTTTGTAATAAAAAAATATGGGAGTGTTTAACTCTTGCAAAAATGTATATAATGTGACAACTGGTCTGTTTTATGGAAACCTTGGTTAGTTTCACTCCATATTGTCATCTAGCTCCTCCCAGCCATTTGTACAATAAACTTGCTTTACAGACAAATGTGCATTTGCTTCTTGAGAGGTGGGCCTGCTCTGGGTTACGGTCCACCCCTACAACCTTGATTCATTGAGGAGCTCGGGGGGGGCCTCAGCATGGCACGCAGGGGTCCTCCCAAATGTTTTGTTATGCCACCGGTGCTGGTGAGTGAATAAACATAATTTTAAGTTATGTTATGGGCATGGGTAGTCTGAAGAGGTAGGTTGGTAGAGGAGGGTGTTGCTAATTGTCTATGAAGTGTTACTCTAGACATTTTGATTGTTGTGGCTGAGGAGTGGAGTGATTAATATGGGTTATGTAACAAGGGGTTTGTGCAACACTGCAGTGGGTAATGTAGCTGCATAAGCTAGTGCTATATAGGCACATCTGTTAAAAATTTGCTAAAGGACCTCGCAATGCAGCGGTAAGGGATTAATGGCACCGACTTCCTTACCAGCGCTGTTAACCCCTTACCGCCGACCTCGTAATGAGGCCTATTGTGTATATATGTGAAGATGGTGAATGCTTTTGCCAACCCTAGTTCTCAAAATTACATATATATTAAGAGTGGATAAAAACAGTGAAAAATATGATAGTGCCCATGCGTTGGCAGTTATCCGCAGTTTCCATGTTGTAAAAGATCTGATAAAGGAAGTAATTATGTGTGCCAATCGACCCTAGCAGGTCTCCTGTATCCCTGCCATGCAGTGGCTCCCAGGATTTCCCGGATTGCCCTGTTTCCCTGTTGTGCAGTTACTCCCAGTGGGCCCTCGTTGTCTCTGTGTTGCAGTTGTTCCAGCAGTGCCAAAGATGACTTCATCAAAGGGCCAAGGGGGCACGTGAAATCTCAGACAGGGCTCAGATCCCAGATTCATCACCAAAGTTTTTGATCCTGGGCAACTATTTTAATCTCATGATGCGCAACCTGTCAACACGGGCATTCCTTATATATTTCAGAATTGCCAGCCCCTAAGAGTGCTTTAGTTTTCAGGGTATGCTATTAAAAAAAAACTCACACAGGCCTTAACTGCTATAGTGTTGCTTCATGTATAATAATAATAAATAGAGACCAAAAATGTTCTGCATATGCCAAATAATGTGTTTCTTGGCTCACTACTGGCAATGACACGTGAGACCTATGGCCTCTACTTATCGCGCTTACGAGCACCGACATTGCTGCCGAAAGGCTTTGCTCAGTATTGAAGCATCGCAATTGCGAGAATATATAGCTAAGCGATGGGTGAATGCACCTTCTGTGCAATAAATTAGTTTGGATTCTTGACACAAGGGAACCTAAGCCCTAGAAGAAGAGCAGAGCTCAAAACACGTGTCGGCAGGTTCAATACCAGACTAATCCTAGCAAACAGCATTAAAACAATTCAGGACTATGCGCAGTGTGATTGTGTCATCGTTGTTTTTTTAATCTCAATCTATGTTTGGGTACATGAAACTCATTGGCATCTTCTCATCCGTATCCAGATCTTTGAAGCTTCCTTGTTGCTACCAGTCTCTATTTGGGTTGCTAAACCTGAAGTTTGTGGTGTCTATGCTGTGGTACATGTACCTGTTTCATATGGATACAGATCTGTGTTCTGTTTCTAAACTATAGCCTGTATACCTGGGTGATACTATTAATTCTAATGCTATTAAAATGGGTCCTGTACCTATGCAAGACCACATTTACCCTCATCATGGACTGCTAATGTCCAAGAAACACCTGTTTTTTTATTATTATGATTCCAGCATGGACAAAGGTGGTCAGGGTATTTTAGTAGTGTACCTATAATTATTTTAATCACTGAAGGGCAGAATATAAAGCTATGGGTTATGATCAGGATGAAGGGAGAAAGGGGTAAACAAGGGATACTGGGATCCCTTCAATGTGTTCATCTTGGGGAGTGCAAACATATTTCCTTACCTCAGGTCACGAAAACCCTTAAGAGTGACCTGAGCAGGGGCCATGTGTCAGTTTTGTGCTGTGGCCCCCAGCAGTGACTGGTTCCATCTTGCAGTGGTTTCCCACTGAGTCATGTTTATCCTTTGTGCTTTTATTTATTTATGTATTTATTTATTTGGATTTATTAAGCGCCTAGCGGCCCAGAGGCATTGTGGCGCTGTTAACAGAATATTAAGCTTAGTACAGGTTAGCAAACGGTGGGTCAGTGGTTACAGAGGAACACTTTTGGAGGCAAGGCAAAATAATGCGAGATTTAGTTGAACAACTTTGTTTTCAGTGTTTTTTCCTGAAGGTAGAGAGGGATTGTTTGCTTCTCAGATTGGGCGGTAGCGATTTCCATGCTTTGGGGGCTAGAAATTCAAAGGTGGCTCGCTTTCACTCTGTTAAATGCTGGGACTGAGAGTTGGCGTGAGTATTTGTTGCGTTTTGGCCTGTGGGTTGGTGCTTGGTGTATCCTTTCTACTAAGTACACTGGTGCGGTTTGGGTAATGCATCTGTGTGTGATTATAAGGGCTTTAAATGTTATGCGTTCTTTGACTGGGAGCCAGTGGGCGTCTCTTGGAAATGCTGAGTGCCGCTCTGAGGGCATTGTTTTGTGCTACTTGCAAACAATTGATGTTATGCGTAGAGGTTTTCGAGGAGTAAGATATTGCAGTAATCTAGTTTTGCACCTATTGTGGCTCTGGCAATGTTGAGGCAGTTCTTTTGTGATAGATAGGGTTTCACTGCATTTATGATTTTAGAGGTGAGAGCTGCTGCTGATGAAATGGCACTGACTTGTCTGTCCATAGATAGTGTGGAGTCTAAGTAAACACCTAAGGTTTTCACTGAGGCTGCAGCTGTAATGACTGTGTCTTCGATGATGAAGGAGCTATTTGTGTTGTCAAGTCTTCTTAGGGCTTCTTTGGGGCCTACTAGTAGTATTTAGCTTTTTCCCCCATTTAGACATAGGCCGTTTACTGCCATCCAAGCCTGGATGCGGGCCTATGTCTTGGATAGTTTTGAGGTCTTGGTCATGGTTGCCTGTTAGGGGAATAAGAACTTGTGTGTCGTCGGCATAGTTAGTAAAGGCTATGCCAAAATCTTCTAGGTCGCTGAATAGTGGGAGGGTAAAAAGATTGTAGGCATGGGGGAAGTGCATGAACCTTGCGGGACACCACATTCGATGTGTGACGGTAGGGCAGATGCTTGGTCAGGGAAAACTCTCATGGCTCGACCATCCACGAAGGAGGTGATCCATGCAGTGGCTTCCTTAGAGAAGTGGGCTGTGTCGGTGAGATGTTTACATAGGATCTTGTGGTCAACCAAGTCGAAAGCTGCCGAGAGGTCTAGGAGTAGGACGAGTGAAGTTTTGCCTTTGTCCATGATTTTGAGTAGTTGGTTCTTGAGGTCGAGTAGGGCTGATTCTGTGCCATGGCGGGGGCGGAAACCTGATTGTCTTTTTCTGAGGATGTTGTGCGTTTCCAGGTAAGCTTGAACCTGTAGATAGGCATCTTTATCTAAAATTTTCAGTAGAAAAGACACTGTGGTGATGGAGCGGTAGTTGTTAGGGGAGTCTGGGTCAAGGGAGTTTTTTTTAGTAGGGGCCGCACCCAAGCTTCCTTGAGGGTAGTTGGGACGGTGCTGGTGGCAAAGGATGCATTGATGAAGGAGGTGATAAAAGGGGCAAGTGTTGTAGCACAGTCTTTGATTAAGTTAGCTGGGCATATGTCACCTTTGCATATTGATGGTTTGATGTGCTTCAAGATGTTGAGGACTTCGGGGGTGGTTACTTCTCTGAAAGTGAAGGAATTGGGTGGTTTACTATAATTGTGTCCGTCTGGCTTGTCTGTGGCTTGCTTAGGTGTAGGGTTGGATTTAGGTTGTTTGTCAAATTGAGTTTTGATTTTGTTTTTCAGTGTATTCATTTTATTTAGCAAGTCGTGTTGGATGCTATTGCACCATGTGGATTTTTTCTCGTGGTTTGAGCAGAGGTGGTGGGGATAGTACGCTCATTATAGATGGCGAATAGCTCTTCAGACTGTGAGTTAGCTTTCTCAATTCTGGTATTGTAGGTAGCTGCTTTGGCTGTAGATATGGCCTTTTTGTAATGTTTAGCGATAGTGAGGTAGGAGTCCCTTGTGGTGGAGGATGGATTAACCTGCCAAGCGGTTAGTGCTGTTCTTTTGGCAATGTGTGCATCCATTAGTTCTTGTGTGAACCAGGAGTTAGCATGGAGTATTTTTTTAGCTTCTTTCTTTTCTAGTGGCGCTACCTTTTCTATTATGTCTTTTAGTGTGTTGTTGTGGATCTCAACTAGTGTTGTAGGGTCTTTGGAGGTAGGGTGAGCGAGTGCTGAGGTTTCCAGGAGCGGTATAATTCTATCTGCGATGAGCAGTTTTTTTGATCTTGCCATGGTAGCTGGTGCAGGTGGGTAGGGGTTCCCTGCTGCTTTTGCTGGTATGAAGAAGTGTAATAGGTGGTGATCGGTCCATGGTCTGGGAGTGTTAGAGCTGATTTTGGCTACACAATTGTGATCAGTAATCCAGTCAAGGATTCGGCCTTTGGTGTGGGTAGGATCGTTGAGTGAAGCCTAGGTCTAAGAGGGCTTTAGGAAAGGCTTTGCTTTTTTTTTATCTTTTGGGTCTTTAAAGCCCAGGTTGAGGTCACCTAAAAGAATGACTTTTGAGTTTGCTTTCAGGTTGTCACCTAGGATGTGGGTAATGTTAGATTGGAAGTCGAGTGTTGGGCCTGGTGGGCGATAGACGATGTGTATTGTTATAGTGTCCTTTGGCGGGGAGATAATTTGACTAATAGTGAGTCAAAGTTCTCAGCTTCATTGGTCTTCAACTGTCTGGCGTTGAGGGTTTCTTTGATGATTAGGGTGACCCCTCCTCCTTTACTGGATATTCTGTCTTGCCGCAGGATTATGTACCCTGGTGGCAGTGTTTGGCAGACAGCTGGACCGGAGGCTTTGTGTAATCAGGTTTCGGTTATGGCTAGTATGTCTAGGTCTAGGTCAGTGATGAGATCGTGGATCTCTGTTGCATGCATGGGTAGGGAGCGTGCATTGATGAGTGCGCATTGGAATTGTGTTTTCTGGTTGTTCTTAGGTAGGGATGAGGCAGGGGTGACATGAGGGGTGTCAGTTGTGCTAGACGTTTTTGGATGGTTGGCAGTGGTGTATGAGGGGGTGTTTTTTGGGGAGTGGCTTGGTGTTGGTTGTAGGTTGATGAGATCGACAGCCTAGCCATAGGTTTCTTGTATGGAGAGGCATTGGTCTGGTGTGAATATTTCGGGGTGGTTTGGAGAGGGTGAGAGTTTGGTTACACCTACTAGGGCATGTAGCTTGATTAGGGTTGTATTCCTAGTCGATAGAGCTGGTAGGAATGGTTTGGCTGGTATAGTGTGGGAGCACGGGAGTGGGAGTGCCATGCTTTATGGGTGGGCACAGGCAAGTGTGTGTGTTAGATGCAGGCTATGCTAGTGAATAGGGTCCTAACAGTTAAGGGTGGTTGTGGTAGAGGTGTATCCAGATCATGAGCTGGCATCGAGGTGTTGTGTTTTGGTACTGGTGCGCAGGTGGGGAAGAGTGTGAACAATTCACTCAGAGTATTAGGCTAATCCCAATGGGCAGCAGGGCAGTGGTAAGCAGTGCAGACAATTCAAACAAAGTAGTAGGCTAGTACCAATGGGCAGCAGGGCAGTGGTAAGCATTGCAGACAATTCAAACAAAGTAGGAGACTAGTCCCAATGGGCAGCAGGGCAGTGGTAAGCAATGCAGACAATTCAAACTAAGTAGTAGGCTAGTCCCAATGAGCAGCGGGGCAGTGGTAAGCAATGCAGACGGATCATTAGTAGCATTGGTGAGCAATGTATACAAGTTGTGGGCATTGCAGAATAGTGCATTTAGAAGGAGGATAGACCAATATGGCTATGCAGCATTATTGGGCTAGATGGGCAGTTCAGGTGTAGTTGGGGCAATGTCTGGACGCCAGACATAATGGTGCCACTGGGATTTTTTGAAGTACTTACAGTTCCAGATGAACGGCGAGCATGCTGTTTAGAGCGCTGATCGGTGCTAGACAGGCGTAAAACAGGCCTGGCCCTTGCTCTGCTGCCCTTCCTGTGCCGGCTCACGCCTTCCGGTGAGGTTGGCTCAAGGAAGTGGCGCACTGGGCCAATGGGCAGCCTGGAGGTGTGTCTGGTTGCCTAGCAACCTCTTGTTCTCATGTTCAACTTTTGTTCCCAGTTGGATCTCTTTTTACTTGTTGTGCAGTGGCTTACAACAGGGCTCCTTTCTTCCTATTGTGCAGGTGCATCACAGCAGAGCCTGTAATCCTGTCGTTCAGTGGGTATCACAAAGGCCTCTATGTCCCTTCTGCACAGTGGCTCCCATCAGGTCCCCTGTGTCCCTTCTGTTATGTTACATTACCTTATGTCCCAATAGTGCCTCTTGCCATTAGTTATGGTGTCTAATTGTTGTAGGTCGAATGGCCCTTTAGCAGATAGTAGCCTGAAAAGAAAAGAAGAGAGGAAGAAGAGTAGCAGTGTGAAGAAGTTGGAAGCTGGAGAGCGGATAGAGAACAGGTTTGGAAAGTATATTCATATGGTATAGCCTATGTGACAGCTGGGCCCAATTGTTTGTGGGACTCAGCTGTATGCTATGGGACACAGTGCTAAAGGAGGGAAGGTAGCAGGAATAAAAAGTCTATGAACCCCTTCAGCATCTGCCTGCAATTGAGGGCTCTGCCATAACTTGCATAAAGCATACATGCATATGGTAGAGACTACAACAGCTGGTCCACATTATTTTGTAGACTCAGTTGCTTATTTCATTTTAATATGATATATTTTTTAATGTATTGATAAAGATTATCATACCTTTACCTTAACATTGTTATTTGCAAAGTTTGTAGACTTTAGGTTTTTGTTGGTATAACCTTAACTCTTTTACAAAATATTAATTTTTCGATAATTTTAAAATGTCTTTTCGGTTGCATGATTCTTTTGTCATTGTAGTGGTAGGAAGTGAGTGTTTATACTTATAGTTGCGGAATGTACATACTCTTCATGTTGAGTAGATGTGGTATAGAACCTATACATTTATTATGAGGGTGCATTACATATCCAGGTACATTTTGCATAAAAGCTGTAGAATCAGTTTGAGCATGCGTAATGTGCTTACTCTATATTCCCATGTATATTTTGGATAGAAATTGTACATTCATTCTCATTGTATGTAATTTACACACTCTACATGTTTGTGTACATTTTGTATAGAAGCTGTTCATTCATTCTGAGCTTGCGTAATGTACATGCTCTATATGCAAGTGTACATTTTGTATAGAAGGGTGTATTCATTCTGGACATGCATAATGTACATACTCTACATGTCTGTGTACATTTTGTACACAAGCTGTACATTTTGAATAGAAGCTGTACATTTATTCTGAGCATGCACAATGGGCATATTCTACATGTCTGTGTACATTTTGTATTGAAGCTGCAAAATAACTGCGTGTGCATAATTAACCTACTCTAAATGTGTGCGTACATTTAGTGTAGAAAAATTATAATCATTCTGCGTGTGCATAATGTACATACTCTACATGTCTGTGTACATTTTGGATAGCAGCTGTACATTCATTCTGAGCATGCATTATGTACATACTCTACTTGTCCATATACATTAATTTTGAGCATGTGTAGGGTACAAATACTACATGTTTGTGTACATTTTGTATAGCAGTTGTACATTCATTCTGAATGTCACTAATGTACATACTCCATGTGTAATGTACATGCTCACATGTCTGTGAAAATTTTGTGTATAAGTTGTATATTCACTTTGAGTGTGCGTAATGTACATACTCTACATGTCCTTGAACATTTTAGATACAAGTGGTACATTTATTCTCTACCTGTCTGTGTATATTTTGTATAGAAACAATATCTTCATTCCGAGTGAGTACAATTTACAGACTCTACATGTCTGTTACATTTAGGAAGGAAACAGTATATTCATTCTGAGTGTAAGTAATGTACATATTCTACATTCTGTATACACTATGGGTAGAAACAATATATTTAAGCTGAGCGTGCATAATGTACATACTGTAAATTTCTGCATACATTTTGGATAGAAGCTGCATATTCATTTATAATGCGCTTAATCTACAGACACCATGCATAATTTACATACCCACATGTCCGTGTACATTTTGGATTGATTCTGTACATTTATTCTGTGCGTGCGTAAATAACATTCCTACATATCTGTGTACATTTTGTATTGAAGCTGCAAAATAACTCTGAGTGCGCATAATGTACCCACTCTAAATGTGTGTGTACATTTTGTATAGAAACATTATAATCATTCTGATTGTGCATAGTGTACATACTCTGCATGTCTGTGTACATTTTGGATATAAGCTGTACATTTATTCTGAGCATGCATTATGTACATACTCTACTTGTCCATGTACATACATTTTGAGCTTGTTTAGGGTACAAATACTACATGTCTGTGTACATTTGGTATAGTAGTTGTACATTCATTCTTAAAGTCACTAATGTACATACTTCATGGGTAATGTACATACATGTCTTTAAACATTTTGTGTATAAGTTGTAAATTCATTTTGAGCGTGCGTAATGTACATACTCTACATGTCTTTGAACATTTTGAATACAAGTGGTACATTTATTCTCAGTGTATGTAAGGTACACACTCTACATTTTCATGTACTTTTTGTTTAGATGCTGTGCATTCATTCTGAGCTTGCGTAATATACATACTCTACATGTCTGTGTACATGGTGAATAGTAGGTATACATTCATTATGAATATGCGTAATGTGCATACTCTACATGTCTGTATACACTATGGAAACAAGCCAAACATTTTGAATAGAAGCTGTACATTCATTATGAGCACGCGTAATGGACATAATCAACATGTCTGTTTACATTTTGTACAGAAGCTGTACAATAATTCTGAACATGCGTAATGTACATACTCTACTTGTCCATGTATATTTTGTATAGAAATATAATTCATTCTGAGTGTGCATAATGTACATACTCTACATGTCTGTGTACATTTTGTGTAGAAACAGTATAGTTGTGCTGAGCGTCCGTAATGTACATACACTACATTTCTATATACATTTTGAATAGAAGCTGTACATTCATTCTGAGTGAGACTAATGAACATACACTAAATGCCCTTGCACATGTCTGATACAATCTGCACCTTAATTTGTAGCATGCGTAATGTTCAAACTCTACCTGTCCATGTGCATTTTGCATGGAAGCTGTACATTCATTTTGAGCATGTACATATACTAAATGTCTGTTTATATGTTGTATAGAAGCTGTACAATGATTCTTAATATGCTTAGTGTTTTACTCCATGCATTATGTACATTCTCAAATATCCATGTACCTTTTCTATAGACAATTTATATTTATTCTGTGCGTTAATGTACATACTCTATCTGTCAGTGTACATTTTGTATAGAAACAGTATCTTCATTCCGAGTGTGTACAATTTACAGACTGTACATGTCTGTCCACATTTTGGAAGGCAACAGTATATTCATTTTGAGTGTAAGTAATGTACATACTCTACATTATGCATATATTATGGATAGAAACAGTATATTTAAGCTGAGCGTGCATAATGTACATACTCTACATTTCTGTGTACATTTTGGATAGAAGCTGCACATTAATTTTTAACATGTGTAATGTTCATACTCTACCTGGCCGTGTACATTTTGTTTGGAAGCTGAACATTCATTTTAAACATGTGTAGTGTACATACAATACATGTTCGTGTACATTTTGTGTAGAAGCTGTATATTAATTTGTAATGTGTTTAATCTACAGACTTCATGCAAAATTTACATACCCAAATGTCCATGTACATTTTGGATTGATTCTGTACATTTATTCCGTGCGTGCGTAAATAACATACTCTACAAGTGAGTACATTTTGAATAGAAACAGTGGGCCTCATTACACGGTATGCGGTAAGGGATTACCGGCACCGGTAAGGGCACCGGTGCCAGTAATCCCTTACTGTCCTACTACGAGGTCCCTTAGCGGGTCCCTTTCTTAACGCCTGGTTTTACCAGGCGTTAAGGAAGGGACCCGTTGAGGGACTTCGGAGCTAATAACGGGCCTGCTTATAGCGGGCCCGTTATTAGCTCCTTCCCCATTCCCATTGAGTCCTATCGGGGCTCAAATGGGAATGGGGAATGGTTCCCGGAATGGGGACTTACCGGTCCCGCCAGGGTCAGAATGACCTGGTAAGTCCCCATTCCCGGAACATGGACCCGGAATGCGGTAAGGGGGTAGCCATGGCGCTAATAGCGCCATGGCTACCGCCTACCATGTAATGAGGCCCAGTATATTTATTCTGAGTGTGTGTAATGTACATACTCTACATTTATGTATACATTTTGGATAGAAGCTGTACATTCATCCTGAGTGTGCGTAATGAACATACTGTACATGTCTCTATACATTTTGGATAGAAAAGTATATTCATTCTCTGCATAAGTAATGTACATACTCTAAATGCCCATGCACATTTTGTATAGAATCTGTACATTCATAATAAGCATGCATCATTTACATACTCTACCTTTCCATGTTCCATGCACATTTTGTAAAGAAGCACTATAGAAGGGTATATAAACTGTACATTCATTTTGAATGTGTGTAATGTACATACAACACATGTCCATGCACATATTGTACAGAATATGTGCATGTCTTCTGAGCGGGCATAATGTATACACTCTGTATACAAAATTCTATCAAAGTCAGCCCTGACTTATATGTGAGCTTTCAGGAGATGTAATTGTGTGATATATGAACTGTAAAACTCATATGCCTCATTGGTGTGCATGTTCTAGGTGAACATGTCGTAGATTCACGTACCATGGAGCATCTGTCATAGATGCACATGTCATAGTTTGGGGCCGGTCAAGGAAGCCCCAATATTCCTTTAAAAAAGGTGTTCCCCACCACCTGGATGGGCTCAACATTACCATATCCCCACAGCTCCATGCCACACCGAGCATCAGAGGTAGCTTTCCCATTGTAGACTTTGAGCACCAGCTCAAACAGTTTTGCTTTAAATATGCCCATAGCTCTAGCCACCCCCCCCCACAGCCTGTTTGAATCTTGCAGTCTGCTTATTAAAATGGGCTAAAGCACTAAAGTTTGAAGAAAACCTGACGCCCAGGTAGTCAAAAGTATGCACTCTAGGGACTGACACACCCTTACTAAACATGGCCTGAAATGTGGGTGGCCGCTTCCCCCTACTACAGATCATTATGGAAGATTTTGGGGTATTGACCTTCAGATTATGGGATGTAGTAACCCACTTATGCTCTGCCATGCGGCATCCCTGTGTCCTGGTGGTACCAGCATCATCAAAATGGCTGCAAAACCCCTATGCGCGCCAAAACCTATGGAAATCGCGCTCTACAACACAAAAAGATGGCTGCCAAATCTACCATGCATGTTGTCAGTGGTGGAACGGAGACCTCACTCCTGAAACATGTCATTGGGTTACCCAACAAGTAAAAATGGAGCACAGAGGGAAAAGCAGTGCTTTACTGAAAGGAATCCAGAATCTTATTTTCAAATCTTTTTCTTGCTTGCTGAAACTGCAGAATGCCAGTCCAAAACACCATAAAACATCCAATATTCTTGCTGGGTGTCACAAGTCACTTAATTCAAGAGATCATTATGAACAGACAATGCCCTGAAAAGCTGAATTTGTCATCAAAACATTCACAGAAAAAGTTTGCCTGCCTGTGAAATCTGTCCAAATCTGGGCACAGTACCAGCGGCCGCCTGAATGACTGTTTTCAAAAGCCTGCATTAAAACTGTAAACTTGTGTCACTGAAATCTAATGTCTGAAATCTAAGTGACCTGTTATTAAGAGTAACCCAGGTTGAAACTATTTAAATCCCATGGTTTAGAATCTGGAATCAGTGTTTTAGCTGCTTTGTTTGGAAATTATAAGTTTATTTAAACCAAGAAAAATTGCAACAAAATGACATTTAAATTTAAGCCAGAATCCAAGCCAAACCCGTATAACAACCTCCCCCAAGAGGCCAGGCCTCTCTTTTCACAAGGAACTCATACCCATGTGATGATTAAGGGGTGGGAGGAGAACTTGGGCTGCTGTGGGAAGAAGACAATGGACTTCCTCCAACTCAAGGAGATGCTAATCAGGAAGGATCGTAAATGGCCTCTGCCTGAAGGAAGGGGGCAGAGATTGCTTCAGAGCTGCCAGAAGGAGAAGGAGGCGGGGACAGACAACCATTTGTTGATTGTCAAGGACAAAAAGCACATTTTTAAAAAAGACTGATAAATTACTGTGTATAATTGTGAAAAATATGTCAACAACAGATTTGTGAATGTGATTTCTGGATGCACGGTTTAAGAGACACCATAACTCTGTGAGATGTTCTAGGAAGTAGCAGTGGAAAATATGGTCTAACTCCAAATGTATTTATGTCAAAAGCACAAACCTCATACCCTGATGCCCATATGCAATGCGCACATTTATAAAAGTTTTTGGAAAAATTGGACAATGTGTTCCGGCCAAAAAGGGTGGAATTCTGTCAAAAGCAGACCCAAAATTCTACATCGACGGGGCGGGGAAGAGTATCTGCTCCACAAAATATGTGATCTATGTATGTTATTGTTAGAAAGGTTGCACATTTGGAAATATGTATTGTACTAAAAGTAGATTTTATGTTCAAAGGGACAAGGGGAGGATTCTCTGACTCATAAACCCACACCGTCATGGTGACTCCCTGTTTTCTCCTCCAATTAAGGGAGAGAAGAGACTCTAACCTATAGCCTGCCTACGGGGCACACTTAGGGTAATTCAGCATGCACACCCCTTTACAATATGCATAAATAGTGAAAGCTGAGGACTTAGAAAGATACAGATTCACCCACTAACCGATTGCTGGCAGAGCACCCTGCGAGAGCACCATACATCTTTCTTGCTCCAGACTCCAGAAACTTGGCAAGCAGAAAGGCCCATTTCATTAGTTGAACCATTTTCAACTAGGCCTTGAAATTCCAGAACCCCAGAAATCTAAGTGGAACAAAAGAAACAGCCGGGCTGTGCTGTGACTGCTTTCCTGCTAAAGAATTATTACCAGAATCAAAAGACCCAATCCAGTTGTGCCGTGCTGTGACCAGAGCCATTGCCGACCCAGTCCAGTCCGCTGTGCCCAGCTGCCTGTCCCAGTCCGGTGTACCCAGCAGAATTTCAGAGCAGAATCCCTGATCTTGATGGGCAAGAATTCCTGACGGTTCTGTTCAAACATATATAGTGAGTATCCATAGTATAGGACTGTGTCACTAGCTATGTACTGTCCATAGTAATCCCTGCCTAAACCCATCCTCTCTTGTATCTAGAACCTGCATTGTTAGAAATATTTTTGAATTGCCTGAACTCTCTATATTATCCCTATTATCTCCTTCTGTACTACTACTGTTAAATATGTTTGCGCTCATATAATTCATCTGAAGAAGGCAAGCTCCTTGGCAGGCAGTCACCCTGATTCAGTGGTGCCCTGATCTAGTGGCTGTGCTTCCATGTGGTATTTGCTTCTTCATAGTCATCCCCTAGTGTAAAGAAATCCTGTTTGTCTTTTGAAAGCGCATCCCCGTTTTTCCCATTCTTGCGCCTATCTCAGAAAAATGACATCCACGAAAACGTCCATACCTTCCTCAATTTGTATGCTAGAAACACAATTTAAATGTGTGCTTGTAGCTAACATTCTCAGCTTTCCACCCAACCAAAACCATTCCAAATCCATATAGTTCTCCCACGATCACCGTGCACAGAAAAATTTGCCGCTAATGTTCGTTTTGGCAAAATATTACACATGTAAAACAGCTTTTGATTGCATCCGATCTCAATTTAAAGTTTTCACAATGCTTATTAGTGCCAAATCATTGCTAGAGTTTGTCTGTAACTATCTACAGTGGCTCCCATTAGAATTTAAACAATTTCAGCAATTTAGCCCATATTTAGTGTTTTACCCATTCCATTCAAAGACAACTTTAAAACCCAATTTGACAGTTTGCCAATCAATTCTGTTTCTCTCTTGTGTTTGCTGGGGGGAAATTGGGATTGACATTTTTTGAATTCTGCATTCCTGAAACCTGTTCTCTCTCCTCCTATCTCTTTACATTGCTTGTTGGGGGTTGAGGGGTGTGCAGGGGGAAATAGTAACCACATTGCTTTTAACATACACGTAAAAGTATTATTTCTGTGCTGCATTGTTTTTACTCACTATTACTCCTTGTGATTAAAGAGATTGCTAGTGTCACATCACCCCATTGGTGATTATTGTATACCCATTAAACATAGTGTGATTATATTGTGAATACATAAACAAATATTTGAACCTTGCAAACCAGCCTGATTCCTGGTTCAGTGTGACCCGGGGGGGGGGAGGGTTGCAAGAGAGGGACGTGATATAAGTGGTTCATCGTGCAGAATAAAATAACTTTTAGACACAAATAAATAAGGGTTTCAGTTGTGCATTACACGCTAGGCATTGACTTAGGTGAAGTGCCGGATTGAAATAATTTACAGATTGGGGGCTTGTCCGGGATATCTGAATTAGACATACCACTTGTGACAGTCTAATACAGCGTGCTAACTGATGGGGTACATAAACCCTGTTGGGCTACCACACTGTGCTACCCTGTAAAAACATCCTTCAATAGAAACACTCCAAGGAGTTGGCCTGTTTTGCCAAAATAAAATAACTCCTGTAAGTCAGAAAGGAAATTAATATTTCCAGAAAGGCGAACCCAGTAGAAATTAATATGGCAAAAGAACACCTACTGCACAAATTATTTGTCAGGGGTGAATGGACAGAGCAGGGGTCAGAAAGTTTGGCTGCAGGAAATCAAAGAACAAGCCACTGCCACAGGATTAGATACATGGCAGTATCAGGGTCCATTACACATGGCACTTAGTGAATTGTACATGGCCCCTAAGGTAAAGGAAGAGCAAAGTAAAATTGCCAAAATAGCGGCATATCTGTACCTCCACATTGGAGCAATACAGGAAAAATATGCCAAAAACCTAGATCTGGCAAAGAGGCAAGTACAATCATTAAAAAAAACCCAAACTGATTTGGACTCTGCAGAGCAAAGGCTACAAAAGTGCCAAGAATCAGAAAATGAAACCAGACAGTACCTGATAAAAGTAAAAGGAGATCTGGATATCCTGCAGCAAGAGAAGGTAGAACAGGATACCAAAGTACTGGCGCTGCAGAAAGAGTGCCAAGAAAGTTTGGACTCTCTACTACAGAGCCAACAAAGGCTGGAACAGCAATTACATTTTAATAGAGCATGCGTAGAGCAGGTAGTCACCCTGCAAAACCGCCTAGACCAAGTAAAAGAAGAAAAATACATTAATTCTCAAAGACCTTGACACCCAGACAGAATTTGATGAAGAGCACCAGAAAGCTGGTGCACTCAAAAAACAAAGGGACAACCTGGTTTCACAGAGCGGTACTCTAATTCAGGAAAGGGACACCTTAGGCCAGGAGGTCAGTTATTTAAAAACCAAGATGGAAGAAAATCACCTGGCCCTTCAGGGACTGGGTGAGCTCAAAAGGGACTACGAAAAACTGTTAGAGCACGCCAGGAGGGTGAAAGATGCTCTAGCAAAGAATGACAAGGCCAGTAAGGACAGGACTCAGGAGGTAACCCTCCTGCAGCAAACGTTGGTCCAATACTCCAAAATTACACAGGAAGCACAGAGAGAAAATGAGGCTCTCTGTGAGAAAAATTACAGGCTCCACAGACAGGTAGCTATGCAGTAACACCTAATAGAGACTAGTAAGGCATTGACAGAAGAGCAAAAGGGCCAGATTCTTGCATGGCAACCGGGAGTTGGGGCTGAGAGAGATGAGGTCCGCTGGGAGAGGGAAACACTTGAGCATAACCTCAGGATCCCTGGTACCAGAGGCTTTCATCTCTTCAACTCCATGGACTCTGCGACCCCCATGTCCACTGGCTTACATGAGCCAAGGGCCACAGGGATGGCAGACTTCAACCCAATGAGGAATATGGGTCTCATAGGTCAGTGCCTCCCAGAAATGGATGGACGGCCATCTGTGTATCGGTTCCCAAGTGCTGGGGCCATCTTCTCTGATCAGGGAGACTCCAATGAGGGGGGAATCAGAGAAATGGATCCTCAAAAATATAGCTTACCCAGAGATTAGATGGTAAAATTTGGTGGGGAACTCCAGGAGAGTAGGCCCACTAAGGGCATCCTGAAAACCTCTTCCCAGCTAGGACAGTGGGGGGGTACTCAGCCAATCCTGGGAGCAAGGAAGAGTCGGAAGACTTTTCTGAGTGCCACAGGACCCAAGAAACTAGGCCCCCACATTCTGCCAGCCATTCCCAAGCTCGCAGAATCCAGGAGAGCCCAGAAGACCAGACAGCCTCTTCTGGTAGTAGTGCCTCGGAGTCAGAGGATGAGTGGACCAGGGTGACCCGAACTAAGAAAGCCAACAAGGTCAAGAGGGCCTTGCTCAAGGATCCCCTGAAACAAATAAAAGCAATTGGGAGCGTTATCACGCCCTATCACAAGAATGCAAAATATTCGGTTTGGGAGCACCTTGAGCTATTTGAACAAATGATGGAAACTTTCCATTTGAAGGACATCCAAAGCTGTATTCAATATGTAAAGTGGACATTTTCTCCTGAGTACTCCAGGCTCTTTGCAGGGCTAGAGGATCAGAATCATTCCAGATGGTCCACCTATAGGGCGACCAGCCTGAAACATTTTTCTATTCACAGGAATCCTCAGGAGGCTCGCAAGGCAGCATACAACTTACAATGTGGGGAAGACCAGGCCCCACAAGAATTTGTTCAAGAGTTAAAACGCTCCTTTGCGCAGACCACTAGAAGGGTGCGCACTAACAGTAAAGAATTTGTAAACACCTTCTCTCATGCTCTCGCTAAGTATATTATGACCCAGCTAGTGAGGGACTTTCATGAGAAAAGATCACTAGACTGGGTCATTGAACAAGCAACGCGCATCTATGAGGTACAAATAGCAGCAAAAGCCCCAAAACAACCAACACCCCTGCTGCTGCTAAAGTGCCGGGGGTGAAGGTTGCCCCCATTTTAGATCTGGAGATGGGGGGGCCTAAAAACCTTCCAACACAGAATCCAAACAACCCCAAACCCAGAAGGCCCTCGGGCCAATCACAAACAGGGAGCCAGGGAGACAACCCCACAAATGGGACCCCTAACTCCCCTGACTACATCAGTCCACGCTACAAGGGCAATAGACCCATCCTGGGTTATGTGTGGATTCCTCCAGCCCAAGGGGGGGGTCCAACCAGACAGCAGGAAACCAAGGGAACCTCCCTCCTCACTTTTCCCAGGAGGGCAGTAATCCCCCAAATACCGGACCAAATTTCTTTCCTAGGTACCCGCCAAATTTCAACCCCAAAAACAATCCATCCTTCTCTCCCCACATTCCTGAGCCCAGACAGCCCAATCCGGGAGAAGGGGGGCCAAGGGTGGAGGGGTCCCCAAACTTCCCTAACCTGGGGTATTTTGTCAGATGGGATAGCTACCCTTCCCAGGATCAACCCAGGGGAGATATGAGGACCCCGTACCAGCCAGAGCGGGTGTCCCAGTTAGAGCACCAGGTCCAGAACATGGCACAGGATCTGGGTCTCATGCTGAGGTCTAAACAGAACCCTCAGATGAGCATGGTGGCTCAGAATGCCTCAAATCCAAGATCTGGTGCTCCAGAGCAATGGCAGGGGAAGAACCCCGACAACCCACCGGTTACCAGGGAGGAGGCACAAGGGGAAGGGGGTGTAAAGCCTTGGAGGAAGCTTCCTTCCCCACTTGTAAAAAACCCCTGGAAACCTAGGTACCGGAACCAAAATCTCCTGCCCCCGAAAGTCTGCAACCCAAGGAGCAGAGAGGGGGTAGGAGAAATAAAGAGCCCAAAAAGACCCATTTTGGGGAGGAGGTACAAATTTTCCAGTTTGAAGGAGAGGGATCCTCGGAGGATCCTGGGAAAAGGATCTTCTCCTTCAGAGATGGGGGAACTCCTCCCAAAGACAAATGGGTCCCAAAGGATCTAAATCCATACTGGGTAGATGTGGGGAACAAGTTAGCACCACCCATCATCAATCCCCAGAATCACCAGCATGAAAATCCCCTGGTTCAAACCCATCCTGGTGACTGCCTCCAAAAAGGGGGGGCAGCCCAGAATCAGAATCAGGGGAACCCAAATCTTCCACCATATCTAGCTGTCACCTTTTTCTTCCAGATTCCCAAGACTCCAAACTGAATCCTGCCCAAATCACCTTTCTGTCAGTATCCAAAACCAAGAAACAAACCCACCAGTTGTCCAAAAATGTACATTATCTCTGCCCTCTTGAGGAGAAGGAGGGAAAATTCTATGCCCCAGTCCAAATACAGGGGCGATGTACAATTTTGGCACTGGTGGACACTGGATCCCAAGCTACCCTTCTGTCAAAAAGGGCCTTTGATCAACTGAATTCGGGGAGGGGAGAGAAATACCAAATTCCTCTCACCCCTCTTCCCGGACAACTTCAAAACTTCGACGGGAAGGAAATTCCTGTCGAGGGGACTGCGGATTTGGACATTAAAATTGGGCCATACAAGGTGAAGCACCCGGTCATAGTTGTGACTCCAGAGGGTAACCCTTGTTTACTAGTGAATGACATCCTGCGTAGATTGTCACCCCTCATAGACTGTGTAAACAAGGTCCTCTGGACCCAGACTAGCCGACCAATAACATTGAAACATAGTGTTAACCATGTTAGTTTAAACGGCACATGCCACATGGTTGAACAAAAACCCGACCAAATAGAATTTCACTTCCAGAATAACCAAATCCCAGACGTGACAGTAATTGCAGTAGGACAACAAACTGGAGATTGGGAGTCCTCTCTATTTCTGAAAATCAACCTTCCTTCCAGTTTAAGGTGGCATTCAACACTGGAAGGAAGCACTCTGAAGTTCATTACAAATTCACAATCAGAAATTCCCACTCCTATAGTCCAGAAAGATGAGAAATCAGCTCAAAGCTTGGCGGATATTCAAAAAATTGGAGAGCAGTTGTTCATCCCTATTCAGTTAAATGAAGGGAAGGACTCTGTTCTCGCCCGAGTATGTGTGAACAACAGTAAGAGCTTCATCAGCGAGGCCATGTTCTGCAAACTCCCAAAAGATCCAGCCATTCCCACATTTAAACTGATAGACAAACGGAAAATGGATCTGGAAACACCCAATTCCAAACATCTCCTGCCTAGCAGGTGTATGCTCAGAATTTCCATAGGCAACAAGAGCATAGTCCATAATTGTTGGGTCATGCGAGATGTCCCTGCTGCATTTTATTTAGGCAGTGACATCCTCAATCACTTTGCCATTAGTTTGGACCTAATAAACCTCAAAGCTTGGTACCGATTAGCGGGTAATCCCATGGACTTTGATGACTCAGAGAAAGCATTTAGGTCAGCTCAACTGCTTCCATATGCAGTTGAAATTCAGATTGGAGAGGAAGTCACCATCCCAGAAAGGACCCGACAATTCTCATTGGAAGTGAAAGTTAAAAGAGGACAAAAACTGAAAAACCCTGATGCCTATGTCCATCTGAATTCTGATTTCCAACAGCAGGGGTTGGGGTAAACCCAACACCACTAGTCAACATAGAACATGACACCATTCCAATAGAGCTGGATAACAGCGACCTAAAGAGTATAACTCTGGTCGCAGGCACCATTATTGGAATGGTGTTTGATGACCGTCATTTTTCCATAGATTTAGGTATGAACTGTTAGGACCCATCCACAAGGACTGTTTTGACAGTGATAGTGATGATGACGCAACACCAGACACGATCTTCACCCGGCATGGGGGGAATTTACTGGTGTACACTTCCTGCCCTTATGGTAAGGAAGATGTGACCTGTGACTTCAGGAGGGATGAGGTGATCTTTCAGGTCTGCAAGAACTGCCTTCCCCACCTAAAGCCACCAGTCCAAATCAGCACTTTGACCAGGGACTTCTCCACCCAGCAGGAGGAGGCCGCTGAGATAGCAAAACCAGAAGTCTTTCCAGGCTTCAGGCAGATGGTTGAAGAGAGATCCAACCTAGCCGATGCCTGTGAGACTCTGGAGCAAAAGCAAAAATTGGAACAAGTTTTATCAGATTTTCAAGATCTCTTTGCGGTGGACTCATATGACTGTGGTTGCACCGACAACCACACAACAACAATTCCCACGGACCCTGGCATGACTCCAGTGTTTGTGAAGCAATATCGCTTGCCTCTCGCATCAATGGAGTCCCTTACTGAAATAATTAAGAACCTTGAGTCCCGTGGGATTATTTGTCCAGTCCACAGCACCTTCAACAATCAGGTGCTGGGGATTTTGAAACCAAACAGCCAGTGGAGACTGTGCTGACCTGTCATGATCACTGCTTCCAAGGAGCCAGGACCAGCCCAAAGTCCTTGGAAGCAGGCCCCTAACCCTAATCCTAGGCACCAGCCGGTCCCCACAGGGAACTTTTGGACCTTGTCCTGGCGCCGGTGGCACCAGGCTCATCAGAATCATCGGTCCCGGCACTGGAAGCGCCGGGCTCATCATTGGTGTGAAAGTGCTTGGGTGGACTTACCTGCGTCAGACCATGCTGCTTACTTACCAGCCTCTTAGAAGCCCTCGGTGAACAGGGACTACTTTCTTACCTGGGTGGGGCAGCTCCACTCCCTGGATACAGCACTGGAACTCTTCTGGAAGCAGGAACTCTTTTCTTACCTAGGCGGGGCCGTGGAAGAAGACGCCTCATCACTCCAAGGCTATTTAAACCACACCCGATTGATGAAACATGCTTCGCGTTATTCTGCATCTGCAGCAGAACGCTCACCGAGTCTGTTCCAGCCTTTCTTCTTTTGATCCTGAACCTGCAAGAATTATACTTACCATTCCTGTACCCGATCAACATCAGCACCTGCAAAAGACCAGAAACAACAGGTTAGCAAGACGAACTTTACACGCAGTGCTTACTCACCTGATCCATCGGCAGCGGCCGTGTCTCACGCTGCACCTTCGCCTGCAAAGATCAACAGCATTGTTATACTTACCGGCACGCTGTGCATTCCGGATTCTTCACGCTGCATCTTCACCTGCAAAGACAACAGCATTGTTACACTTACCGGCACGCGGCGAATTCCGGATTTCTTCATTCTGCATCGTCGCCTGTAAAGACAAAGAAAGAGACATTAAGCAGGTACTTACCCACGCCCATCACGCTCGTCGCAATCAAACACCTGCAAATACTCCGGCGTCTCTTCAACACGAACTAATCTGCAAGGAAAGAGACAGTTAGAGCGCTTGCCATACTTACGAATTTCCAGGCGCTTCACTGCCACGCATTAAAAGACTATAAAGACAAAAGGTGTCCAGAAACTTACCGGTCGTGCAGACAACGACGGTAACCATCCTCTGAAGTCAAGAGGCCAATGTTTCACCAGTGAAGGAACTGGCAACGGCACCCTGCACTAGACGCAGATGGAGAGCCCAGCATTCACCTATCTAAGGTGAGCACGTTGACCTGGGAGGGGGGCTCTACAGACAAGCTGGGAAGAGAGAGAGAGAAAGAGATAGGGACATTCAACAACCCAGACCTTTAATCCCCATATTCTTTCACCTGCAGAAACCTCACCCTTCGAGTTCGACACGCAGTGCGAAGAGGTTCGACCCCAGAAGCCAATCGAGTCCTGCACATCACTTTTCGAGTCAGAGACACCTTCCTGCCAAGACCCGCGCCTCCGTGGGAATCAGGTGAGCGTTACATGACCTTAGGGAGCTCAACAAACGGGTCCATACTTCCTGATGGCCTCTTCCCTACATTGACCAATGGCTGGACCAGATCCAGGGGTCACAGGTATTCACTGCCATTGACCTGACCAATGGGTACTGGACTGTACCTGTCAGCAGGGAGGACCAATAGCTGGCCTTTACCTTCGGGGGCAGCAATACACTTGGACCCGGACTCCCTTCGGAATACATCAACTCCGGCAATGAATTTAACATTTTTCTACATAAGGCCATGCCCTACCTGGGTGAAAGGGGTAACTTGGCCTATGTAGATGATGTTTTAGTCAAAAGCTCAACTGTGGAGGAACACATAGCGGAGATCTGTTATGTTCTGACACAGTTGAGGGGTGCCGGAGCAAAACTCTCCTTTCAACAGGAAGATTGATGTAGAACCTGTGTCAATTTCTTGGGGAATGAGATTACTTCACAGCGTCTCTGTCCCCAGGAAAAGAAAGTGGAAGCACTCCTGAAATTAAAAGACCCCACAACTCTCCGGGAACTAAGGAGCCTCCTTGGACTAACTAATTACAGCAGAAAGTTCATTGAGGATTACGCAGAGATCACAAGACCCCTGATCCATCTTTTGAAGGGGGGGTCAAGTGGGAGTAGGGTCCAGAACAAGCCGAGGCAGTAAGACAACTCAAAAGAAGCCTCTCATAAGTGCCTTGCCTGGCTTACCCTGTCAAAAACAAGGAGTTCTTCTTGGAGACAGGGTTCTCAAATACATGCTTGACTGCAGTATTATATCAAAAGCATGACAAGGTCAATAAAGTAATCTCCTATGCGAGTAAGACTTTATCCTCTGTGGAGGAAAAATTCAACGATTGTGAGAAGGCACTTCTAGCAACGGTGTGGCCATTGAAGAATTACTGCCCGTTTATCCAGGGGGAACACATCATAGTGGAAACTCCACACCAGCCTCTGCAATATCTTCAAAGTGACCAAATCCGGGCCGGAAATGTGAGTAATTCCCGAACTACTTCCTGGATTCTGTCAATGCAAGGCTTTCCTGTGGAGGTCAGATGTGGCCAAAACAAGAAGAGTGCCCTCGCGCAAGGTCTGGCTGACTTGTATGATTGTGCCAGAGAAAACTGCCTCGAGGACGAAAGTCTTAAAATCAAGGACAACATAGAGGCATAACTTATTTCCCCACACAAAGTCTATGATGAAGACCAGTGTGAGGGAATGCCCACTGTCTATGTGGATGGGTGCTCCTACCATGTTGACAACAACGGGGAAAAAGAACTTGTGGCTGGCGTAGGGAAAGCATGGGTGAATGATGCCCCAGAACCCTCCGCTGGGTACAAAATTGGTCCCCGAAGTAGTCAAGTGGCAGAGCTGATGGCTGTGCATCAAGCCATCCTCACTGCTGTCCAACACCAACTCCAAGAACTGGTCATAATAACTGATTTGGATTATGTACGGAACGGGTTCGTGGAGCACCTGGTTAATTGGAAAACCAGAGGCATGCTATGTGCTAATAACAAACCATTGAAACATGGGAAATTAATCCAAAATATTGATGGTCTGGTCACCTCGAATTGGATGACCATCTACTGGAAAAAAGATTAAGGGTCATTTTAAAGTAGAGGGACCAGACAAAACTGGAAATGACCTAGCTGATCAGCTGGCCAAAACAGGAGCCATCCAAGGGGATCTACTTGAGATCGAGTCCCTGTTGGGGGAAATCCAGGTCACTGCTATCACTAGGTCCCAGACAAATGCTCACAATGAACTCTCAACTGCTGAACTGTTATGATTTAGCATATCTTAACACACACATCCATTAAAATCTCCATATCCCAATTAATCAAATATAGAAATACTCATAAAAACATTCACAAAAACTTATATACAATGGAATCATAAAACATTTTCTAATAATAATAAGTCCTATACAATAAAATTATCCAAAAGCCCCAACATATTAATACAAAATAAGACTTAACAAACAACAATACACCCACAACTAAACAAATAATCATCTATTCACTAACAACAGCAAACAAGACAAACACTAATACACTAATACAAATATGTATTCAACTAGACTAGCTGATCATATAGGCAATGAACTATTACCATATAAGTCAATAAAGGATTCCCATAAAACCCAATAAGCTTCTTCCGTACCCTTCCTTTTATAGTTAACCAATTCAAACTCAGACAAAATCACTATATCATTGATCCATTCTTCCACCGTTGGTTTTTTCCGCATCTTCAAAGCTTTCAAAATCTGTTTCACTGCAATTACCAAAATTAGATTTATCCATGAACCATATAAATGAGCTGTTACATATCGATCAGTATTTGCCAGAAGCAAGACCTGTAACGGTCCTCTTGGAAATTTATTGGAAAGGGTCAAACCAAACCTTCAAGGACTTCACACCAGAAGGTAATTACCCTGGGACTTTTCCACAACATATGAAGTAAGTTCCCTTTTTCCCTTGCACATCCCCAACACAAATTATCAGTTACCAATCCTAAGGCACACATCCGCTCAGGAGTCCAATATAATCTCCCCAAAACGTTCTGATGGATTAATCACAATTTAAGATCCATTTTACTACAGTGTCCAGCACGCCATATATTTTCCAGACTTCATCAGTAACAGCGCAGCCCAAATCCGAATCCTATTTTCGTTTCAGAAAATTCCATGAGTCTAAAAAATAATCATTTTCCGGCATTAGCTTTAAATACGTAGAAACATTTTGTGGCGACAGACAAAACACATTCCATCCTCCGGCTCCTGCTCTACTGGTTTGGATAACATACCACACACCCTGATCAAAAGACATTCCAGATCTTTATATCTACTTATCTCTTTCCTTTCTAGTGTGAACAAGGTCTGAAGCTCCTGAAAAGTTTTTAAACGCCCATCCTGCATCAAATCCCCCAATGACAAAATCCCCCTTGAAATCCAACTTCTCCAACACAATGTCCTGTTATCAATTTGTATTGCAGGATTATTCCAAACAGATACCTTATAGTTCAAAAAGGCATTCCCATCAAAGTTAAGCAACCACCATAACATCATGCCTTTAGCAAGTTTAACAGTGAGTAGTGTAGCAGAACCCTTTGGTAGCTTCCCCATAGAAAAAATATTATCCAATGGCAATTGTAACAAGGCCTCCCTCTCAATTGATAACCATACTGGCTCTTCCTCTGTTTCTGCCAAGGCATACAAGGCCGCCTTATTCAAAATGAATCCTCTGTAATACTTTTCCAGATTCGAATAACCAAAACCCCCATCCTTAATGCCCCGCTGTAGAATAAACTTTGGAATCTTAGGGGCCTTTTTCTCATCCCAGAGAAAATCCAAGAAAACCTGATCAATCTCCTTAAGTTGTCTCTTAGTGAATGCAAGAGGTATAGACTGCATAACATACAAAACCTTCGACAGAAGCAACATCTTAATTGGGCAACTCCAATTGGGAAAATCTCCGGGCTTGGATGGATTGCCTATTGAGTTTCATAGGAAATTTGATACCCTCTTGGCTCCAATTTTGTGTAGGTTGTTTAACTCCTTTTTACAAGGAGAGGGATTGTGTCACTCAACGACTGAGGCTATGATCACAGTGATACCAAAAGAAGGGAAGGATGGTAGGAAATGTAAACATTATAGACAAATTTCGTTGTTAAATGTGGATGTTATACTCTTTACGAAAATAATGGCAAATAGATTGAGTGACAGTATTAGTAAAATTATACATAAATCTTAGGTTGGGTTTATGAAGGGAAGATTCGGGTATGATAATATAAGGACACTAGTGGATTTGGTAAGTATTCATAGTAATAAGTCGATTAATGCTGCTTTGGTCTTTATGGACGCTGAGAAAGCATTCAACAGAATAAATTGGGTATTTTTAGATTTTACATTGGAGAAAATGGGCTTCGGTGATAAATTTCGTAGGATGGTACATTTACTTCAGAGCTCTGCTAAAGCGCGTGTTTGGGTAATGGTGAATTGTCAGATTCTTTTAATCTTTCTAGGGGGACAAGGCAGGGGTGTCTCTTGTCACCTTTTTTATTCAACAGTGCTTTGGGACCCTTAGTTACAATGATAAGAAATGCGCAGAGACTTGGGGGACTGATTTTTGGGGCAAGAGAGGTGAAAGTGCTATCTTATGCTGATGATATGGTAGTTGTACTCTCAGACCCAGAGAGGGGTAGTGCCGTTCTTAGGAAAGTACTAGAGAGAATGGGCAAGTTCTCAGGTTATAAAATAAACTGGGAAAAAACTGAGGTGTTTCCACTTTCGACAGCTGTAAGGAGGGGTGACTTTGCAGATTGGAACTGTAACTGGTCGGCAATGCATGTGAAATATTTGGGGATCTTCCTTACGAGTGATATAAAGAAAATGGTTCAATTTAATGTGAATAAGTTGTTGGAAACCCTATGGAGAGATGTAAGGAAATGGTTGAGATTAGATTTGGGGATATGGGCAAAGATTAACACGATTAAGATGTCTTGTGAATATCTTAACAGAGACAACGGCAGAAAAAAACATGCAATAACTCCAACTTTTGAAAAGCAAAATACTTAGGGGCTGATTCATAGAAGTGTTTTGTAATGGCACAATCCCATAGGAAAACGCTCTCTAAATCAGGCCCATAGTCTGAAATTGATGTTTATTGTACTCTAAATGCTTTTGGGTGGTTTTGTCTGCATTGTGAATTTGAGGTGTTTAAGAACAGACTACATTAGTTACCCCCTGAAGTGTTCCTGAAATAAACCTTTAATGAGTCTAGCAATTATTGTATAGAATTTCAGAAAGACAAATTATTTGTTATTCCTATTCTTTTTTATTTAGGGTCACTGCTCAAAGTGTTAGACTTGTGGCACCCCCTGTTTTTTAAGAAGTCTGAACAAGAAACCAGCCACTCTAGAAACAAAGAGCAAAATGGCACTGGCCACAGCCCAGGAGCCTTAATTTGTAAACAAAAACAAAAAAGAGATGTTCTTTCTAGAGGTAGCAAGGGAGACCACATGGGTAGCAAGGGGGACCTCAGGGGTCGCAGCTGAGACCCCTGCTGACCCCGAAATGACGCCCCTCAGCTCACCAGAAGTTAAACGTCTGAACAGCTCTGAAGAGGCTAAAATGTATAAACTCTAGATTGTACCACACAGATTTATAAACCATTCACTGATCATGCAAACCGTGTATGGGCATGTGATGGGGTGTCCCTTACTTAAATGTAAGATCAAATATTGCTTAAATAAAGCTGTCTGATTTGAGTCAGTGGCTTGAGAACCTTTCTCCGGCTTTGGGACACTGATCTATCGCTTCTCCTACCCTCTATTACAATCCCCACTTCTCCACGTTGTGCAGGCTGTGAGACTGTGACAGATACAATAGTATTCTTGGAATATTCTCCCTCTCTTCCGTAGCCTTCGGTTGGCTTCCAGACCATATGTTAGATTGTACTATTCCTCGCGGTTTCTTTATGAACATCATGACAATATTTGGGACTGAAATCTGGTCTCCAGAAGATAACGTCTTGATGACTTTCCTACCAGACTTTCTCTGACCAGAATCCAGTGGTTCAGTGTTTGTTCTCTTGATCTTCAGAAGATGTGGGATTAACCTCTGCCTCCCAGAATGGAGTGTGTTAATTTCTTCGCTTCTTATACTGGACTTCCACGCGTTTCCAGAGAACAGAGGTTCAATGTTCATTCTCTTATCTCACTGGCTCTTAGGGATTAGCCTATTCTCATTCTGCACTTTCCCTCGATCAGAGTACAGTGTTGTTTTATTATCTCTGTGGCACTTTGGATTAGCCTTGGTTCCAAGAATGCAGCGTCTCATTTCCTATCTGTTTGGTTCATAACCTGTTTGCTTACCAGAGGTCTCCCCTCTGGTCACTACATCCTGCTGCTCATCAGCATTCCTTTTGCCTGGTCCTCGCCTGTCAGTGAGTCCTTTCACCAGTTCTGTTGTCTCACTCACGTATCTTGGAATGGAAGGCCCTTTCTCCTGCGGTGTTGTCTCCATCAGGAATCTGTAGTTCACAGGCTCCTTCATTACGTTGTTCTCATTCAATTGCACATTTCAGTTTTTTCAGGGCCCCTGTGTGGCACTGCTGTGTCTCTCACACATTTCAGGTTTACAAGACCCTGGTTCAGCTTGGTATCTTAAACTTCAATCACAACACAACCGATGGACGACTCCTGGATTCTGACCTCCTTTGATGTCTAGTACCTCTATAGATCTCCTTGTCCTTGCTCTCTTGTCAGTGGCTCAGTGGCAGGCATTTATGTGCTGGACTCTCTATGCTTCCTTCTTTCAAACCTTCCATTTCCTCTTCCTGGTTTGCCAGTGCACTCTTCAGTCATGTTGCAGCTCCTTGCTGGATGTCACCTCCACCTACTCCCAGGCCAATTGTGTATTTCCCCTTCGCTTCTATAGTCCTTCTCCTTATGTGCAATTCTACAAAGTTCTCACCAATGATAGAGAAGAAAGCTCACATACAGGTGTCTTTCTTCCAATGGACTATCTCTCAAGTTTCGATTTTATTTTCAGGGCCACTTCATCAAACAGAGATTGCAGGAAGGTAAGAGGTTCCGACCCCTATTCATTCTCTTAACAAACAATAACATTTTTTCACAGTCTCCCTTTAGTTCCACCATCAGAGTGGAACCTGAGGGTTGTCGTGACGTTCAAACTCCTAAACTATCCCTCTAGTGAGAGGCCCCTGAATGTTTTCATTGTCCTCTCATCCAAGGCCTCACCAGAGATGCAAATTCTGTACGTGCCTCTGAGAAGCCTTTGGCCTCTCAATATTAGGGTGCCCCAAAATTACCTTTTTCGCTGTAAGAGCCCCTTTGGTCAGTGGGTTTTGGGCTCCACACGTTGGTGGCAGCCTATCTTGTCTAATCCTAGTAGGGACAGCCCTCTGCACCCCGAGGATGAGCCTACTGGAAACCCTGTGTAAGATCAAGTGCTGGCGCACAGCAGCCTAATGCTTTGTCCTTTGAGAGTGAGCGGAACACAGATAAAGCCATGTATGGCCATAGCCATGATTAGATGTGGCTGGATACTTGAATGATCTCTAGGTTCCTTGCTAGAATCCATATCTGAGTGAAAGGCCTGGAAGTGTCCTAGAAAGTCTGAATTCACTGAGTACAAGTCACGTGACAGAACAAGAAGACACCAACTCAAGAAACATTGTGGGGAATCACTTCTGGTGTGTATCCTTTCGAGACTCCTTTCAGAGGTGAGGCTCTGCAGGTGTGTGTGTGTGTACGCATCTTGCTGACACCAGTGAGAGGCCTTGTATGGTGCTCTCTGCCCTTGACCGTGCATGACCATCTGAGTTTCAAACGTTCTGTATTCTCTGCCTGAAATATTTGTCTGTGACCTCTGAATGGGTCCAGACCCGAGAGGGCATGGCCACTGGAAGTCTGAGATTAACACTGAGCAGTGTCTGCACCCGCTGGCTATGGGAAGCGTTGTGAGAGGGCCTCCCAAGACAACCTGTAGCCAGGAGGATGCCGCTTTTACTCTGAAACGCATCCTTCTGGCCTGCTTCAGCATCAAATATCAAGCACAGAGCCTGGAAACAGCTACAACAGCAACATAAATTGCTGGATAAAAGAACACTTTGCATGAACCTGTTTAAGAGATCTGAAGAAAACATGATGACGAGGTTCCATAGTGGAGCGTTGGGCTCATACAAAACAATTTAGCCCACCTGTTGAATTGTAGCCCTCAGCATCAAGGAAGAATTCACCCGCCTGGTGGGTTGTTGCATATGGCATTCATCGGCAAAGCACACTGCCACAGTATGAGCACTGATCAGTGGTACAATCTGAAACAGCAGAAGGATCTGGTCTACAAATACAGCCAAGGAACATTAGCCTGTACGTTGGATAAATCCAGCTGAATTTCTGTTTGAGAGGACTGTAAAAACAAGAATGCCATCACATCTGTTTCCTTTGATTAGGTGCAGGTTGCCCATAGAAAAGGGCCACAGTCCTCCCATAAAATTAGCAATTGGGAAATATTTTCAAAGGATTTGTGTTACTTTGTGAGCAATGAAAGAATATATAGACTATAGGAGAATCCCAGAGCTAACGCAGGATTCTTTGTTTTACTCTCTTTTGATGCACACCCTGAATAGTGGAAACTGTTGTTTTCCATGATGTCTTGCGTCTCTGGGCTGCTAGTTAACCCGTATTGATCTCAAGACGGTTCCTATGCATTTTGTTTAATTACTCAACGTGAATTATTTACTTGCTCTCGTAGCTGTTCCTCATACTTGCTGTCACAATGCCGAGAAGGGTCAATATAGGGTAGGAATGTTTTGAAAGATACTGATTTATTAGGGATGGTTACACCAATGAGCCCGCTAAGGAAATGTCATGCAAACACAGGATGGCTTGTCCCTGGGGTTCAAACAGCAAGTCTGTGAGTTTCTAAAACCTCCATCTGGGGATTCCATTCAGGGATGTGTCATCACAGGCTTGGGGGTAAGGTTACCCTGATACTTTTTATTGGCTCCTTGTTTCATAGATTCATATCCTTTACTCATCCTTCTCGATAACCTGGGAGACCTCTCGCCTGGTTCTTGAAGCCCCTGCTGTGCTTCCACATTAGCCCTAGGGAGTGGCAGAGGTTAGAGCAAAATCTGAGATGTAGTAAGATAAGACACATAGGGCCTCATTACGAGTCCGGCGGTAACCAGGCGGTAAAACCGCCTGGTTACCGCCGGACTCGTATTACCATTCCGCCTCCATGATTCCCGGAATTACCGGGGCATTACAACCCCGGTTTTCCGGGAATCACGGAGGTGGAATGGTGTTAATCCCCATTCCCATTGAGTCCTATGGGACTCAATGGGAATGGGGATCATGGTAACACCTGCAGCATCTTGTAATCCTGCCAGTGTTTCCTCGTCTGCCTGCAGGCAGGCGGTGTTAAACCCGCCAGGTCAAACCTGGTGGGAACATCACCTCCCGCCTGCAGGAGTCGGGATCAGGCGGTCCGGAAACAACGGTGGAGGTGGGTTTACCGCCACCGTTATTTCCGGACCGCCTGATTTGTAATGAGGCCCATGGATTCCACCAAGAAGCCAACCACCTGAACTTCTCTACAGTTTGGGTCAGGTTGCCTTTTCCAGCCCACCATTTTAGGGTCCTGGCTTTACTTCCAACACCATGTCCTCGTCTATCTCTTCGACTAGTCATAATGGTCTTGTGCCCAAGGGCACCTTTCTTGTACCTAATGATATCTCCTCTCCTCTCTCACTCCTCAGTGTTTTGCCACATACTTGTACCTCTACTCCTCATCCACTCACACCTCTGAGAGTCTTAGGGCGTACCTGATCCACTTTCACCTCCTTCGGTTTTCTCCTCCAACATTGTCTATTCTAGTAATTTCCCCCTTAAATCCTCTCACAACCTCCTTGAAGCACACTCCTCCACTTCTCCTGTTGGCCTTCCTTTCCTCTTTCTCACACTCTTTCACAAACTCTTCAGCACACCCCTCCGCCTCTCTTCAATGCCTATTCCAACCTGTTCCTGAACACACTCCTCCACCTCTCCTGTGATGTTTTCTCCAACCTCCTCCTGAGGACAATCCTCTATATCTCCCTTGGTGTGAATGACAACCTCCTTTGTATGAGCTCTGTCCTCATTTGGCAGCTCCATTAGCTCTCCCTCTAGTCACCTCATGCCTCCTGATGTTTCGTCTCACACCCTACTTACTGCTTTTCATCTACCTTCTCCTCTCTCTCCCTCTCTCTCTTTCTCTCTCTCTCTCTTTCTCTCGCCACTGCTCCCCAGCCACCTTCCTTTTGATCCTCTTCAATCTTCATCTGCCTTTGCCTCTCTCGTCTGCTCCTTCTCTGCCTCCAAACGCCCACATCATTGTCAAAAGGCTAGCTAATTAAAAAGTTTGTTGGCCTTGAGAGCAAGGACTGAGCTTCGGCAGTCTCCCAAAAATCTTTCTGTGGTGGGCCTCCCTAAAGTCCCCTGCTAGCCCCATTCCCCGAGGCTGCTAGTAGCAAAGTCTTTTTTAGTTGTGGCGATTAGGTGGCACTGAAAGCACTAGCTTTTAAGCCCAAACTATTGTCATTAAAATAAGAGCTTTAAAATAAGAGCTTGAAATAGGGGCTTTGAATGTAGGTTTGTAAGGCTTTTCAATGCAGATGACATTTACTAAAATTATATGAGGATGGATTTATGTCGTTTGCTATGTGTCCCACCCATCTTTCCTCCAACCACACCCCTTTTTGCACTCTTTGGCTGCATTTGTATTGCATGGTGAATTTGTCAGACATTTTTATTTCCAAAATGGCAGACCCCATGTGTTAATGTTATTTGACTTGATTTATGCCTTAAAAAATATGCACTGCAGCTTTTCAGTTATTTTACATATTTTAATGTAATTTGTATTAAAAACAAACGAGTTACTCTTCTAGGTACATTTTGTTATAAAATTCCTCTGATAATGTCCATGTAATGATTTGTGGGTGTTGCTCAAATGTCTTGTGACCGAGCCCCATGTGCTTGAGCCCTCCCCTTCCAAGGCGCTCATTTTACCCTGTTGCTATAGCAGAGTGTTCCGGGTCCGACAATGTATCTTATTGCTGGCTTTTTTTATTTTGTGCATGTGTGCTTATCTCTGCCTGCTCCTGGCATATTGTTGGTAAGTGTGTTTTCGTTATGGTACATGTTAATGTACCTTTGCATGTATCATCTAGTCCCCGTAGCAGCCTTATGGTATGGTATGCCTAGCTCCACAGTGCAGCGAGGGCCTAAGCCTTTCCTCTTTGTGTCCTTGCCTGCAGCAGTTCTTTAGATGGCAGTTCGCTCTCTCACACCCGAGTGGCGGATTGCGCCTTAATTGTGGCCTGAGGTGGCGGCAGTTTGCTTTCTGGGGAGCCATGCTGCATGCCTGGAGTGCATGGTATGCCCAAGATCGGGATTTGGTGGCCTCAATAAGTTAGGCCTCAATGGCAACGGGAGGGGTTCACTGGTGTTTGGCCGCAGGGATATCACGGGGAGCGAAAAGGCTGCAGGCTTGGGCCAGGACTATTTTTCTCCTGGATGTGTTGATAGGGGGCAGAGCACTTTGGTACTGCAGTGGTCGGAAGAGGAGCTGCTTTGCTTCTCACCCACGAAGGGATTTGCTGACCGGCCGCCTGGGGCTGAGGCGTTGGCTGGGTTGATATTTGGGACATTGCTGGTGTTGGAGCGGAAAGTGCAGAGCGGGACAGTTGGGTCTGTTGCACACGCGTGCATGTGTTGGACTCTCCAATGACCTTTACTGCCCCAGGGCTGGTGTGCACATATTAACAGTGTGAGTATCCTTTGTTTTTTTTGGGGTTGTGACATGTTTTGTGTTCAGTGTTTTTGGCGTGCATTCAGAGTTCAGTGACCGAGTGCTAGTCATCAAACCCCGCCCCCTCCCCTCTTCGGGTTGCAATGAAGTGAGGCTGATGGCTGTGTTGAGTTGGAGCCATCTGTAGTGATTGTGCATGGAATTGCTTTCTTTTTTGGGTACCGGATATCGGATGGGGTGCATTTTTACATTAGTAGCTTTATTTGCTTGACAATATGCAGACATTTACTGCAGCCGTGGTGTTTTGCGTGTGATGCATTTGGAATGCTTTGGTATTCATTTACCGTGTCCTCCAACCTCCGATCCAATAGAGTTCGGCCAATTTTTCAATTGACTTTTGTGATGTATGTTTTTCACCGTCCTGTGCTTGTTTTGTGCGTGAGTCACTTGTGCATAGACGGCCTGTGCTGGTCATACGTATTTCAAGGCCCACTGTAACTTTGTTACCTATCTGTCATTTAAGCCCTGCCGTTGTCACATGTGGTGTTAATGAAGACTGTGCTAGCCTGCCTGCACTACAGGTGCGCAGGTGTCGGCTTACCCGCTGCAAGGGCTTCTCACTTCGCTTGCACATAGTGATAATGCGGTTGTGAGTGGGGGCTTGTGTAGTGCAGCCCCTCTGGTTTTGGCGGCACTGGCATGTGTGCTGAGATACCAGGTCTTCGCTGTTGGTAAAATAGCTCAGCGGGTTGAGCGCTGGCAGATGTATAACATGGCTTGGGTTGTTTTTTCATAGTTACAGAAGGGGAGCGGTTTAATGAACTTGCACGTTAATGTGGCGCCAGTTGAGGGAACATGATGCACACATTGGGTACGGGCATTTAGCAAAATATGACTAGCCTTGATTGAGAGCAGGATAAAAGGTATGAACTGTAGATTGCTTTGGTGGTACCCCCCTTTATTGAGCAAGCAGAGTTGCTGTGGCACCCTTGCATGTACCCTGCTTTTTATCTCACCTTTCTTTGCATCTCCACTTTCTCTGATACTTTTCCCACACCCTCACTCCTAACATCCCACTAGCAGCCTCTCTCGCTCGCACCCCCTCTTGCTCACTATTTTTAGCATCATCTCTCACTCACTCTCTTGTTCCCTCATCCTTGTACCTCCCTCACGCCTTCACTCTCTCCCTTTTATCTATAAACACAAACTGCAAAGTACAGAATCAAACGCCGAAACTATTGGCTTTGCCAATGCTATTTATATTCTGCCCTGGCTTTCATTATCTTATCTCTCTCCCTAGTAGGTGATCTAAAGGTAGAGAGTGGGTCACTTTGACTGATCTGCACCTGTCTTAAAACCAACCTGCCCTTTCAGTGGGTTTACAGTAACTTTTGGATTTAAAAAAGGAACTTAGATTACTGACAAGAGCTCATAACATGCTTTTAATATCTCCTTTGAGTTTACTGTAGTGTCGACAATTGTGTGAAACAGTTGATTTTTTAGGCCAATTATTCTGCTGTTAATATACTCACTGAGTTCCAATCCCATCCTAGTCTTTTCTTTGAGGACGTTAGTGCCGTATTTAGAGTATTCTGGATGTTATACCTGGCATAGCCTTTGTGTTTCGATTTTACTTTCAGAGCTATGACATGCTGGCCACTAATCAGATCCAATAACAGCCTGAATGGAATTCAATCTTTGATCCAAAGTGCAATAGTAATCTTCTGTAGATTTACCCTGGTGTCCGATCTAGGTGTATTTTCCTGGGACATCTTTAGGGTGTCTGCCCTTTGTGGCGTGAGGGCTCCCCTCAGTTAACCACAACAATTTCCACAGTTAACCACAACCATTTCCACAGTTTCCTGTTTCCACTTCACAGCCACCCTCCGCCACAGCTGCACAAGTTAGCGTATCAAAAATCTATACGGAAAACTGAAGAAAATGTACACAGTAGACTAGAAGGTCAATGTTCCTGCTACAGAGAGCTGTGCAATCAGAAGTGTGTTTCATTAAAAGGTGAGCATGTTAATGCAGCTGCTGTAGTTATCTGTGTGCAGGAGTGGCGTCCAAGCATTTCAACACTTTCAGATGAAAGGGGCCTCAGGTGGGCTTAGGCAGCTGCCCACATTTGCCAATGCAAAGTCTTATAATATGAGAATATATTCCTTTAGTTCTTGGCCTTAAAATGTGCTCTTTGCAGCACTCTCCTTACTAGCTGTGTTTGCTGGAGTCCTCCTTCGTGTGACTTCCCTTAGGGTATACACACGTGTTATCACCTCATTACCTTTTAACCCTGACAAAGAATCTGACAAAAAGGATGTAAAGCTTCCCACTGGCCCTTTAGTGTTTCAGCTCCCTGCTGTCTGTCTCGCAATAATCTGTGGCTATCAACTTCCAGCTGTGTTTCTTTGCCTCCATTATAATGTATGCACCCCAGAATGATTTACTCTTTAAGCAAGGATGGCCCCAACCATTGTGTTGAAATTGGACCCCACACACCTTAAGCCAGGCCTGTCTGTGCGACCTCGGCTCATATCTCAGCAGGACGATGTTAGACCTGGTGTAGCAGTCCGCACACTGTCTCTCTCCGCGTGCTGTTGCTCTGTCTGCGCACGTTTGCTCTCTCTCTCTTCCCACGTGCGCTGACGCTCTCTCTCTCACCTCGAGAGCTGTCGCTCTCTCTCACTGTGCATGCTGCCACTCTCTCTCAATGCATGCTGTCACTCTCTCTCTACATGCGCTGTTGCTTTCTCTCTTTCCCTGTGCACACGGTCACTCTCTCTCTCCCCTCCCACGTTGTGGCTCTCTTGCTGGCACTCTTGAGGATACCCCCTTATTCCCTGTTCTCCAACTCTCTCCTTTGCTCTCAGCCCTTACTTTTTCCTCTCATCCTTCCCCTCACGTTCACTTTTTTCTCTTACTCTCTCATCCTTTCTCGCTCATATTTCTTCTTGCTCATCACCAGCACCCTCTATCAATGGCTTCCTCGGTTGATCTATTACCCTTCTCATTCCATTGCATACCTGCACCCCTTATCACATCGTCCTTTAAAAACGTGCACTCTCCTCCTTGAAACTGGGGGCCTAGCAAAACAAGATGCAAAGAACACTAAATGCACCCGTGCACCCTGGTGCCTATAAATGCAAAACGCTAAAACTGTTTGCATTGCCATTGCTTGTTTTATTTAGTCTGAAGCTCTCGCTCATGCGCGAGAGCTTCTGGCTTCCTATAAAAAGGCCTTAGCTGCTCTAATAGTGGGGCTAACCCTAGCCATCCATCCCTTTAACTCGGGCCTGGAGGGGGTGTTGCCTTGAACTTTCCTGAGTGGATTCCTGCCACTATAATTCCTACTCAGATCTACTCCTCTTTCGAATGCTTCGTCTGCAGGCTCTCAATCCCTCCTAACCACTCTCTTACTGTTGCCACTCTCTACCGGCCCCCTGGTCAAATCACCTATTTACTCTCTGAGTGGGCTGACCTCTCCTCCTCTCTCCCGGCCTCAACCACTCAACTCCTCCTCCTTGGTGAACTCACCATCACCTTGATCCTCCCTGTCCCCCAGCTATGCTCTTTGGTGACCTCTGCGATTCCCTCTCTATCCTCCCTTCTGGCCCAACGCTCTCTGCAGGGCACACACTTGATGTCTTGATCTCCTCTAGCCTCCCCCTCTCTATCCCTCTCTCCACTCCCCTCTCTTGGAGTGACCACTACCTCCTCTCCTCTCATCTCTCTCTCTCTCTTCCCCCCAAGCCAAGCCTACTCCAACACTGCCACCTACCTTCCTAGACATCGGCCAATGAAGTGTGTGTCAGTCCAGGCTTTTGCTTACACCTTCTCCCCACCCCTACATCCACTGGCTGACTCACACCCTGACACAGCCCTGTCTTTTCTCTATTCTTCTATTTCTGATACTGTTGATGCTCTTGCCCCTGTCATGTAGATCCGCCTGAAGTCCAAAGCCAAGTGCATTTCCTGGTATGACTCCGACCTAGCTACACTTAAACGTAAGTGTGGGGCGGCTGAGAGAAAATGGAGGGATTCCTGCTCATACTCTGACAAACTGGCCTGTTGCCTACTCCAAAGGCAATACCGTCTCTCTGTCTGTACCAAGAAGAGAGTCCACATTCAAGCCTGTGTCTCTGCGGCATCTAACAGCTCGGCCGAACTCTTTAAAATATGTAAGGAGCTGGCCAGCCTTGCTGCAGTCTCTACCCCTCCCCTTGCCTCTCAGGCTCTTTGCAATGCCCTGGCCTCACACTTTATCTCAAAAACCCAGGACATACTGTCCACCCTCTCCTCCACTCCCTCTCCTCTCCCCTCTATGTTGGTACTCACTGACCCTCCTCCAGCCATCCCCCCACCCTCCTTCTCTTCCTTTCCTCTCTTCTCCCCTGATGAGGTCGCTAGACAAGTCCGATCTATGAAAGCCTTGTCAAAACAGGTTCATCCCTGTTCCTCTAAAACTCTCAAGGACTACATTGATACCCTTGCTCCGGCCTTTGCCGACTTCTTCACCCACTCCTTTGCCTCAGGATTCTTCCCGTCTCCTCTTAAGCACTCCCTTGTGCATCTTCTCCTCAAGAAACCCACAGCGGATCCCTCTAGTCCGGCCAACTATCGGCCAATTTCCATTACTCCCTTCTTGGGCAAACTCCTTGAAAAGCTGGCCATCTCTCAGCTTAACCTTCATTCTGATTCTGTTGGCTGTCTAGATGACCATCAGTCTGGCTTCAGATCTGGCAGAAGCACGGAAACTGCTCTCCTGAACATCCGTGAAGATCTGCTTTCCAACCTGGACTCTAGCATTCCTTCTGTTCGCAACCTACTCGATCCCTCCTCTGCCTTCGACACGGTCAACCATACCATCTTGCTCAACCGTCTCTGTGATAACCTGGGCATCACTGCTCAGACTCTGGCCTGGCTGGCCTCTTTCCTCTCTGATTGACCCTCCCAGGTCCAACTTGGGTCCTTCCTATCATCTATCTTCCTCTCCACCTGTGGTGTTCCCCAGGGGTCTAACCTTTTGCCCTGGATTGTCAACCAATACCTGGCAACTCTCGCCCGCTGTATTGGCATTTTCTGCTCAAACTTCCAGTGCTATGCGGACGACACTCAACTCATTTTCAGGCTGCCCTCGGCCACCTCCTCCACCTCTCTCATCACAGATTGCCTAACTGCCATTGAAGATTGGTGTGCCGCCAATGATCTTTGTCTGAATACCAGCAAAATGGAGATCCTCCTCATTGGAACACCATCACCTTCCTTTCCCCTCACTCTCTAGCCGGCCTCCCTTGGCCCTCCTCCTATCCCCACCTGCGAGGCCAAGAACCTTGGTCTCACCTTTGATTCCACACTCTCCTTCTCCGCCCACATCGCTGATGTATCAAAAAAGTCAAACTTCCTACTGCACCTCCTCAAAGGTACTCTTCCTTTCCTCTCATTCCCCCAGAAGCTCACTGTCTCCCAAGCTCTGATTCTCTCTAGGTTGGACTATTGCAACAGCCTCTTTCTTAATCTAACTGCCTCTACTCTCCACCCTTTGCAACTTATCCAGAACAGGACTGCAAGACTTGTCCTTGGCCTCAAGCTCTGGGATCATATCTCTCCAGCTCTGAAATCTCTCCATTGGCTCCCAGTGGATGCAAGGATTAAATTCAAAACCCTCTGCATTGTCCACAAGGCTTTCTGGGGCCTGGGTCCAACATACCTTCAGCTATCCCTCTGCAAATACCTCCCATCTCGAGCACTCCACTCCTCTACCTCTGACTCCCTCAGGGTCAGTCCCTTCTGAAAGAAACAAACTGGGGGTAGATCTCTGTCTTTGGCTGGGGCCTCCCTCTGAAACAGCCTCCCTGCCACTCTAAAACTTGAGGAGAACCATCTCCGGTTCCGGAAGAACCTCAAGACCTTCCTCTTTGCTTCTGCCTTCTCCCCTCCTCTCCCCTGCTGATTCTACTCTCCCTCAGCACCATGCACCTGGCCACCCTCTGTCCTCCGGGCCCAGGTACCTGCTCATCTTGCCACCCTAACGCACTGCCTCCGGGCCACCCCTTGCACTGGGGTCTGTATATGTTCTCATACAGCCCTCCCCTTTTCTTCCTGCACTTATCAGACCTACCCGGCCTGCTGTCTTAAACCCAGCACTTGCCACTTGCTGGCTGTACTCCCATTGTTTGCTGCCTTTTTATTTTTTAATTTATTATTATTTACGTTTTTTCCTCCTCGCTCGGCCCTCTCCTTTTTGTTCCCCCTTCCATGCACTTCTACCCCTCACCCTCTACCCTGAACTTGCACGCTCTCAATGTCACTGGGCTTAGTAAGATTGTTGTTTTTGTTCTTCCCTGTTCCTCTTCCCTTGCCTTGTCGCGCTCTGAAACACTTGTGTATGAGCGCGATAGAAATAAAATATCAATATCAATAACTAGGAGATGCAGCGATCAAGCATGGTGAAAGCATTTACTTTCTGGAAACAGGCCTCCACTAATTTGTGCAGTTATTGATTATATGGAGAAGATCCTAAATCATGATCAATCTCAAACTAAATGAATTAATTGAAGGAAAATAAAGTGTTGACAGAATCTTATATGTAATTAAAGTTTTGTAATAAAACTAATTGTTACAAATAAAAATAAATTAAAAAAAAGTTAATGGGATGCCTGGTGGGGGAGCCGCTAACAAAGTGGGGCATGGTGTGGCAGGCCCAGGGATCCCATGCACAGCCCCTGCCCACCTGCCCCCCCACAGCCCAGCATCAGGAAGCGTATGGAGGGACCCAGCCATCATGGCTACCTGACCTTCCACCCCAAAGCAGGGACTTTGTCACATATCCTAAATACATAGAACTCATTATAGTTATCCTAACGCACAATGGTCCTTCATTTATTCCATACAATAAAGTGCTATGTTATGTTTTTTGACACTACCGAGTATGTCTTAACCGCACGAGCGCAGCTACCTTAGCTGTGCCGAGGACTGCCTCAGAAACTGACCACAATACTTGGAGAGATGTCTTCAAACTGTGCCTCATACTTATTCCATTGGTTAACTGACTCCGGATCTAGTGCGCAAGGTCATGTATGCTTGTTCTGTAGTTCGCATGCTGGTCCACACTATATCCCGATGTTTCATTTGCATATTTTCAAATTCATCTGAATTGGGAATGCAATAGCTCCACCTTGTGGCTAAGTGAGACACTTCATTTAGATTACAGTTCGGGCTTTTCTGATATGGTTACGCAATCGCCCTTTACTCTAAAAGCCTGCACATGAGCAGCTACCTAAACTTAGGGGTGAGTATGATTATGACTACCCGAGAAATGGTGCCAAGTTCCCGAATACGCAGCTATGTGAGTTACGAATTGCACTGCAAGTGAAGTCTGTGACTGCACCACTATTTTAGCTGATACATCACCCGCCAATAATCCTAATGCCCCAAAATCTTCACACGCACTAGTGACCTGAGAATTAAATGCTTATGCACCATTTGTGGAGGTTATATATATTTGGCTAAATGGAGTTTCCCAGAATACAAATACGTGTACTCAACATCAAATCAAGAATAGCAAAGATGAGAGAGAATAAAATAAAACGTTCTGTGCACACATATGCGCCCCCGAACTCAAAAAAGAGTACTTTATGTTTTGATAGAATGCAATATTCGAAGCACACACAGCATGAAAAAGGAATGGCTGCAGAGCATTTTCGAGTTATGAGGTTGTCCTATTTTACACTGCCCAACCCTGTGTGAAAACAGGAAGAGGAAGTGGATTGGTCTGGTCGCTGCCTGCAGCGCGTGCTTATCTCTCGCTTGAATTCTTGCGGTAATAATTCTCTGCACGGACTTCCTGGTGAACAGTCTTACCATATGTAAGCTTTAATTTTTGTTAAGGTTGTTCTTTATGGAAATGTAGCACAGCTTGTTTATCTTTTCAGAGCACCATACTATATGCATACGAAACACCAGCAACGCTCGAGTGCTTTTAAATGCCCCTACCAGAAAACATCTCAACTTTGTGGAGATAGTGAGATTTTGCACTTCATTTCGTTTGGTGTGGAAGCTAAGTCCTGCACATTCACACACCCCACCCTACTGACTCATCAACATGGCTGGACATGGCTTGGCCCTGCTGATTGCTTGCCCTTGGACTGATGCTGGCAGCATGTGTCTAGAAACTATAACAGGGATACAGTCTGGCTGACCAGGGCGTGGCTTACTGACTCTTCCTGTTGCATTGCTATCTGTCCTGCTTGTCCTAGGAACATGCAGGGTACCCGATGCACCACCAGTGGATTGTTGTTTTTCTTTTGGTATTAGTTTTAATCTCTATTTTTTAAAGTATTTGATATGTTTAATTCGAATATTGTTTTTTCAGCAGTCTGCTTTGACCCATATAAGTAAGCACTGTGGCACTATTAGTACGCCCGCACTGTTTGGCTCCAGAGGACTGGGGGAGTAGATGATCTACTAGCGCCACAGAACACAATGCAGGGCTAGTGCAAGGATCTGTCCACACTGCTAGAGAAAATGGGTTGGAATATTAGGCCTTGACAAAGCACAGGTGTTTTGAGAAGCACATGTTGGCCATACATTTGATCCACATACTTGGAAACAGGAAAGAAAGCATATAAAAGTGAAATGCATATGGGTTCACATGAAAACGATTACGAACACGATTTCCTCGTTTCACTAAATATACTTTTCCAATAAGTCTTTTTAAAAAAAACGGTAGAAAAATGGCCACCAGGGGGTGCACGGATGAGTTCTAACTCCATGTGAGCTCCGTGGCCGTAGGTCCTTGATGTGAATTGAGCCCCCGTCTTGTGACCCCCACAGACCCAAAACCAAGGAGAAGCTGGCAGAAGATTCCCCCCACCCCGCCCCCTCACTGGTAGAAAACCTGACCGGAATCGAATTCCGGAAAGTGGAGAAACCCGACGTCAAAGAAGAGCCGGCACGCGACCGCTCTAAAGTGAACCCGAGCCCCGGAAAACCCACGCAACTATCAGAAGTGGGCCCCTGACCGTGTGGCTGAGGCGAGGCCCGGTCCGCCTCTCCCCCCGTGCGGTCAGCCCCCCCCGTTGTGACCGAGGGGGAAACAAAGCCTGCACCGTGCACCGCGCTCCACGTGTCCGCGCTGCGGGACATGCCAGCCGGTGCACCCCGGAGTGACGGAGAACGCCCGCCAAGGAGGAAAGGTAAGCGGCCCCCGTCCCATTGCCCACAGAGCTGTGCATTGCGAACAGTCACCGCTCACTGCTGTTAAACCCCCAGCGGGGGAGCCCCTCTAACCCCGTGTGCAGGTTGAGCACCAATGCAGCAACGCCCCCCTACCCCTGCCGGGGGCCGTGCATTGTGAGGACAGTCTTGACGGCACGGGGCCGGCGGCCTGTGTCCTCTGGTGTGCATCAGGAGGGAGAGGAGGGGCGCGCACGCCTAAAGGACCCCTGAGCTCTCCAACATACAAAAATCTGTAACGTTCAGCCGATGGTTTCTTAATAAAAAGGGAAAAAAAGAAAAAGAAAAACTCATTATGCTTCGGGACCTTGAATGAGCAAATAATACGCCCGCTAAATACAGCACACTCGGGCCAACCTCAGGAGGAGCTTGAGCCCGCGAGTCACCCTGTCACAAACTCCGCCACAACACAGGGTGTTAATGGGTGTGATCAATGGGTATGATCAGCTTTTGATCTGTGCAGCGAAACCCAACTTTCCTCAGTTAAGCACTGGGATGCATTAAGTGCAAACACTAGACTTTGGCCCACTGCCTTCCCCCCTTCTGGCCGGGTATAATTGTAAAGCATAACAGAGCCCGCAGACTCCATTCACATGCCTCTTGGCGTGCCTCATTGCACAGTCTGTAGAGATAACGGGGTGCACCAGCCCACTTAACTGCAAAAAGCCCCACGGAGGCCCAGGTGCCCAGCCTTTTACTCAGACAACACTACCAACAGGAGCTGATGTACGCCCAACAGCCACAATCGATACCCTGAAGCAGACCCAAGTGAGCTACCCACCCGAAAGAAGAGCGACGGGTCACCTTCCCCACGATCCACACGTTCTGACACCGGACCAAACCAAAGGGCTCATATCAATTGCAGAATATAGCGCACCACCCTATCCCTACACTTTCAATCGGAAAAGAAGCATCGGCCCAAAATAAAACAGCAACCAACAAGGAATACACAAGGCTGCCCAGAACAAATACCAGCCCCCAATCCTCACAGGACAGAGACGCTGGTGCATGGACCCGGAAGACTTGAGAACCAGCCTGCCGCGGCTAAGAGACCAAACAGTGCGCATGCTAAACCAACAAGCCCTGTGCACCTCCCTTCCGCCGCCTAGTGATATATAGACTCCGGACTTCGCCCTTTACCTGGAATCACTCTGAAGCCACCTGTTAGCACCACAGTGCAGAGGGTTTGGTCCCCGAGTCAGGGGCGTGTGCCTCCTCTGCTGCAGTAACCACCCCATGAATGTTAGGGTGAAACTGGCCAGATACACCTACACTCCAACCCTACTGATCCCTGATATCATGGCCACAGAGACAATGGAATCCTCAGAAACAGGTGCAGCTGCCACCAAAGGCGACATCGCAGCCCTGCTCAACGAAATAAAAAATATGGGAATCAATCTGGGCGGCAAAATAGACAAAATAACACAGAGAATGGACAACATCGAAGAAAGACTAGAGGGGGTCGAGAACAATCAAGCCTCCATTGACACTCTCGAAACCCAAATGGACCTCAGAATACGAGAAATTGAGAAGAGAGAGGAGGAATTCGGATTAAAAATGGACGATTTAGAAAATCGAGAGAGGAGAAACAACCTACGTTTCTTTGGCATTCCAGAGCACGAAGGTGAATCAGAGGAAGACCTCAAAAAAACCATTCACGATATCATCAAAATCCTGACAGCGGACGAGGATATCGACGAGCCTAAAAGAGAGAGAATACACAGAGCTGGAGGCCCACCTGGCGGGCCAAGGTCAGTCCTCGCCAGATTCCACCGATATCAAGATAAAGCCAGGATACTAGAGAAGGCCAGATCAGGAGGCCCCCTTACCCTTGGAGGTGCCCAGATAACCATCTTTCAGGACCTATCCTCACTCACCCTAGCATTGCAATGCCTCTGTAGCCCACTCACGAAATGGCTCAAAGACCAGGGCACCCGATATAGGTGGGGATACCCTTTCTCCCTCACTTTTGAACACGGCAGTAGAAGGATACAGCTACGATCTGAAGAAGAAAAAATCCGCGACTGCATCGCCAAACTTCTTGGAACAGGGCCAAAGGAAGGAGACCGTGAAGGGCCCGAACAGAATAGACTGTGATGGGAACTCAAGGGACCAAGGAGAAAAAGAGTGAGGGGCTCCAGAAAGTACAGAAGGGGCAACAATACTCCGGACAGCGACAAATGAGAACATTATCATGTGGCCCGCACCCGAGAGGCCCGAACCTCAGTAACGCAACAGGGGCGTTCATCACGACCCAGGCCATCCATACACCCTCAGAATGGGGCCAGAATTGTGAACAAAACCCCCCGCGAAGGGAAGGGCGGGACAACCAGCTGACGATGAACCTCGAAAACTGCATGTATAAAAATATCTTTTTTCTCTTAAAAGTTTTTGTGGAGTTATAAATGTTGGGGGGAAAGTGGGGGAGCGGGAGGGGGCTCACATTGTAACAATTGATTTTATGTATGAACAGGACCGTGCGGTAACGGTTCCCACCGGTGGTCCGACATCGGACTGACTGTTTCCATCCAGTCCTAATCGGACGTCACCAAGTAAACATGCAAGCCCTCGACGACAGGAGAAAAGATGAACAAAAGGAACAGAGGGTAGGGGATACTGTGTACTGAGGGAGGGGGGGAGGGGAAAACAAAAATACCAAAGCCCAAGACGGTCAGGCACACCCAACGGAACACTCCGACTTCGTTGGCACCTTACGATAAGAGATGGGAACCGACAGGCAAACCAAGAACACACATCAATGGGGAATAACTAAAGTCCGGTAAGCGACAGGTCAACCACAATCAAAATTGGGACACTGAACATCAAGGGCTTAACTCCCCCACTAAAAGGTCACTCATGGCCAGAGAATTCAAAAGAGCAAAGCTTGACATACTCTTCCTACAAGAATCTAAATACATCAAAGGGGAAGAAAGAAGGATCTTAAATGCCAAGACGGGCACTGAGCATTGGGGCTCGAGCCCACTCAGGAAGGCAGGCGTCGGCATCCAGATTGCCAAAGGAATACACTTTGAAGTCCAGAAAACGTGGGCAGATGTAAGTGGCAGAGTGCTAGTGCTGGTTGGCAAGACACAGGGCACCACCATTACACTTGCATCCATATACGCTCCCAACTCCGGACAATCCAGTATCCTACAGCACATAGTCCCCAAAGTCGTGGTCGAAGCAGAGGGCAAAGTGATTCTGGGAGGTGATCTCAACATGTGGGCCGACCCGACCCTGGACAGACAAGCCAGAAACTCAAAGGCAAACGTCCCGCCAGAGGCTGGTCGCTCAACAATAGTTGAAATGATGAACATCTACAAACTAAAAGACGCATGGCGTCACATGAACACGCAGCAAATGACATTCACATTCTATTCAGCGCTGCACGCCACATATACCAGAATTGACTACTTATACCTTACAACAGAGCTAACGGAGGCTATGTCCTCATCTGATATATCACCCATAACATGGTCAGACCACGACATGGTCACGGTCACCCTCAACCGTATGGCGCTCCCCCACAGAAGTTCGAAGTGGCGCTGCAAAGAAACGCTCTGGAAAGACCAAGTATTCCATGAACACCTTGAGAGGGAGATCGGCCAGTACTTCGAGCAGAACAACACAGGCGAAGTCTCGATAAACACGGTATGGGAGGCAGGGAAAGCCACATGGAGAGGAGTATTGATTAGATACCGATTTATAAAAAACAAGCTGAGGACCGAAATAACCCAACTAGACCTTAGCGCCCAATCCACCAGCGCTGATAGAAGCCGGAAAATAGAGGAGGCTGCCAGCAAGAGAGAGGAACTGCGACAACTGGAAATAGACCAGGTTGTGTGCAAACTCCAATACTCCAATACCTAAAACAGAAACAATACGAGAAAGGAGACAAAGCTGACGCGCTGCTCGCAGCGAGGCTCCGAGGACAACGTAAGGAGAGATGGGTGTCGACTATACAAGACGAAACAGAACCCCACAGGGATCACCCCGCCGGCATCCCCGACGCCTTCGCCAACTTATATGAGAAATTGTACACTTGGATACTCCAGCAGACGATGAGCACTATAACCATCCCCAGCCTACCTCGAGACACTGCCCAAGCTCTAGATGCCCCTATCACAGGCGAGGAAATAGCAGATGCAATTAAAAGGCTTGCAACAGGGAAAGCACCTGGAAATGATGGCTATACGGCAGAGTTCTACAAAACCTTCAGCAACACCCTCCTTCCAGCTATGGTCGAGCTCTTCAATCATATCCTCCAAACTGGCCCTGCACCTGTATCCTTCTTCGAAGCATTGATTACAGTTATCCCCAAAGAAGGTAAAGACCCCACACAATGCGCTTCATACCGCCCTATCTCCCTCCTAAATACGGATGCTAAAATATACACGAGGGTCCTCACCGCATGGGTGGAGACGCATATGCCTGCCATAATTCACAATGATCAGGTGGGATTCATACTTGGAAGACAGGGCGCAGATTCTACCCTCAAGACCCCCCACCTTATACACGAAGCCAAGAAAATGCCAAACACACCTGCACTATTCTCAATTGATGCGTAAAAAGCGTTTGATAGGGTGGAGTGGCGCTTCTGAAGCAACTTTAATGAAAATAGGTCTCGGCCCTATCCTCTGACGCGGAATCAAGGCTGTATACACCTCGCCCCAAGCTTCGATCGCAGTAAATCACAATACTCTCGTTGGTTCTCCCTGAGCAGAGGAACGAGACAAGGATGCCCCCTCTCAGCAATTCTGTTTGCGCTATCATTGGAACCATTGGCGCAAACGCTCAGAACAAACGAAGGTGTAGAAGGGCTCCAGGTGTGCGAAAGAGAATCTAAATTGGCCTTGTATGCAGATGATATACTACTTCATGTGCAAAACCCGATGACGTCAATCCCTAAAGCGATCCACCTTATTGAGCAATACGGCGCACTGTCAGGCTTCAAAATTAACAGAACAAAATCAATAATTTTCCCGCTACAAGAACCCACCATGAGCCAAAGAGCGGAATTTGAACAACTGGGTCTCATCATCGGAGGTCCCACACTCCGATATCTGGGCATCAACCTGACGAGAGACATAGCTGACATATACGAGGCCAACTCCCCCCAACTCTTTGCTGCCTTCAAGGCAGACCTCGCAAAATGGCAACCCCTTACGATCTCCTGGATGGGACGTCTGAACACCATCAAGATGGTTAGTCTCCCATGCTTCCTATACCCCTTCCAGGTACTTCCTGTGACAGTGCCCGAGAACTTCTTTAAACAGGTGAAAAGAGCAATAACTGGATTTCTGTGGGAAGGAAAGAAGCCCAGAATACCCTACGAAACTCTCATATTACCCAAAGACCAGGGAGGTGTAGGCCTTCCCGACATTGAATGATACTACCGGGCAGCACAGTTGAGAGTCCTCATCCCCCACCTCAGAGACAGGAAGGATTTGCAATGGATCCAGCTGGACACCGACAACCTGACCCCGGCAACGCTCTCAGATTGGCAATGGGTCCCCAGACCACAACTCACACAAAAGCTACGCAACCATCCAATACTGGGGACCATATGGAATGCATGGAAGGAGGGAAAATGGATGGTGCATTCCTTCTGTTCTCATCCTACTCGATCCCTCCTCTGCCTTCGACACGGTCAACCATACCATCCTGCTCAACCGTCTCTGTGATAACCTGGGCATCACTGATCAGACTCTGGCCTGGCTGGCCTCTTTCCTCTCTGATTGACCCTCCCAGGTCCAACTTGGGTCCTTCCTATCATCTATCTTCCTCTCCACCTGTGGTGTTCCCCAGGGGTCTAACCCTCTCGCCCTGGCTTTTCAACCAATTCCTGGCAACTCTCGCCCGCTGTATTGGCATTTTCTGCTCAAACTTCCAGTGCTACGCGGACGACACTCAACTCATTTTCAGGCTGCCCTCGGCCACCTCCTCCACCTCTCTCATCACAGATTGCCTAACTGCCATTGAAGATTGGTGTGCCGCCAATGATCTTTGTCTGAATGCTAGCAAGATGGAGATCCTCCTCATTGGAACACCATCACCTTCCTTTCCCCTCACTCTCTAGCCAGCCTCCCTTGGCCCTCCTCCTATCCCCACCTGCGAGGCCAAGAACCTTGGTCTCACCTTTGATTCCACACTCTCCTTCTCCGCCCACATCGCTGATGTATCAAAAAAGTCAAACTTCCTATTGCACCTCCTCAAAGGTACTCTTCCTTTCCTCTCATTCCCCCAGAAGCTCACTGTCTCCCAAGCTCTGGTTCTCTCTAGGTTGGACTATTGCAACAGCCTCTTTCTTAATCTAACTGCCTCTACTCTCCGCCCTTTGCAATTTATCCAGAACAGGACTGCAAGACTTGTCCTTGGCCTCAAGCTCTGGGATCATATCTCTCCAGCTCTGAAATCTCTCCATTGGCTCCCAGTGGATGCATAGTTTAAATTCAAAACCCTCTGCATTGTCCACAAGGCTTTCTGGGGCCTGGGTCCAACATACCTTCAGCTATCCCTCTGCAAACACCTCCCATCTCGAGCTCTCCACTCCTCTACCTCTGACTCCCTCAGGGTCAGTCGTTTCTCAAAGAAACGAGCTGGGGGTAGATCTCTGTCTTTGGCTGGGGCCTCCCTCTGGAACAGCCTCCCTGCCACTCTAAAACTTGAGGAGAACCATCTCCGGTTCCGGAAGAACCTCAAGACCTTCCTCTTTGCTTCTGCCTTCTCCCCTTCTCTCCCCTGCTGATTCTACTCTCCCTCAGAACCATGCACCTGGCCACCCTCTGTCCTCCGGGCCCAGGTACCTGCTCATCTTGCCACCCTAACGCACTGCCTCCGGGCCACCCCTTGCACCGGGGTCTGTATATGTTCCCACAGCCCTCCCCTTTTCTTCCTGCACTTATCAGACCTACCCGGCCTGCTGTCTTAAACCCAGCACTTGCCACTTGCTGGCTGCACTCCCATTGTTTGCTGCCTTTTTATTTTTTTATTTATTATTATTTACGTTTTTTCCTCCTCACTCGGCCCTCTCCTTTTTGTTCCCCCTTCCATGCACTTCTACCCCTACCCCTCTACCCTGAACTTGCACGCTCTCAATGTCACTGGGCTTAGTAAGATTGTTGTTTTTGTTCTTCCCTGTTCCTCTTCCCTTGCCTTGTCGCGCTCTGAAACACTTGTGTATGAGCGCGATAGAAATAAAATATCAATATCAATAACTAGGAGATGCAGCGATCAAGCATGGTGAAAGCATTTACTTTCTGGAAACAGGCCTCCACTAATTTGTGCAGTTATTGATTATATGGAGAAGATCCTAAATCATGATCAATCTCAAACTAAATGAATTAATTGAAGGAAAATAAAGTGTTGACAGAATCTTATATGTAATAAAAGTTTTGTAATAAAACTAATTGTTACAAATAAAAATAAATAAAAAAAAGTTAATGGGATGCCTGGTGGGGGAGCCGCTAACAAAGTGGGGCATGGTGTGGCAGGCCCAGGGATCCCCTGCACAGCCCCTGCCCACCTGCCCCCCCACAGCCCAGCATCAGGAAGCGTATGGAGGGACCCAGCCATCATGGCTACCTGACCTTCCACCCCAAAGCAGGGACTTTGTCACATATCCTAAATACATAGAACTCATTATAGTTATCCTAACGCACAATGGTCCTTCATTTATTCCATACAATAAAGTGCTATGTTATGTTTTTTGACACTACCGAGTATGTCTTAAGCGCACGAGCGCAGCTACCTTAGCTGTGCCGAGGACTGCCTCAGAAACTGACCACAATACTTGGAGAGATGTCTTCAAACTGTGCCTCATACTTATTCCATTGGTTAACTGACTCCGGATCTAGTGCGCAAGGTCATGTATGCTTGTTCTGTAGATCGCATGCTGGTCCACACTATATCCCGATGTTTCATTTGCATATTTTCAAATTCATCTGAATTGGGAATGCAATAGCTCCACCTTGTGGCTAAGTGAGACACTTCATTTAGATTACAGTTCGGGCTTTTCTGATATGGTTACGCAATCGCCCTTTACTCTAAAAGCCTGCACATGAGCAGCTACCTAAACTTAGGGGTGAGTATGATTATGACTACCCGAGAAATGGTGCCAAGTTCCCGAATACGCAGCTATGTGAGTTACGAATTGCACTGCAAGTGAAGTCTGTGACTGCACCACTATTTTAGCTGATACATCACCCGCCAATAATCCTAATGCCCCAAAATCTTCACACGCACTAGTGACCTGAGAATTAAATGCTTATGCACCATTTGTGGAGGTTATATATATTTGGCTAAATGGAGTTTCCCAGAATACAAATACGTGTACTCAACAGCAAATCAAGGATAGCAAAGATGAGAGAGAATAAAATAAAACGTTCTGTGCACACATATGCGCCCCCGAACTCAAAACAGAGTACTTTATGTTTTGATAGAATGCAACATTCGAAGCACACACAGCATGAAAAAGGAATGGCTGCAGAGCATTTTCGAGTTATGAGGTTGTCCTATTTTACACTGCCCAACCCTGTGTGAAAACAGGAAGAGGAAGTGGATTGGTCTGGTCGCTGCCTGCAGCGCGTGCTTATCTCTCGCTTGAATTCTTGCGGTAATAATTCTCTGCACGGACTTCCTGGTGAACAGTCTTACCATATGTAAGCTTTAATTTTTGTTAAGGTTGTTCTTTATGGAAATGTAGCACAGCTTGTTTATCTTTTCAGAGCACCATACTATATGCATACGAAACACCAGCAACGCTCGAGTGCTTTTAAATGCCCCTACCAGAAAACATCTCAACTTTGTGGAGATAGTGAGATTTTGCACTTCATTTCGTTTGGTGTGGAAGCTAAGTCCTGCACATTCACACACCCCACCCTACTGACTCATCAACATGGCTGGACATGGCTTGGCCCTGCTGATTGCTTGCCCTTGGACTGATGCTGGCAGCATGTGTCTAGAAACTATAACAGGGATACAGTCTGGCTGACCAGGGCGTGGCTTACTGACTCTTCCTGTTGCATTGCTATCTGTCCTGCTTGTCCTAGGAACATGCAGGGTACCCGATGCACCACCAGTGGATTGTTGTTTTTCTTTTGGTATTAGTTTTAATCTCTATTTTTTTAAAGTATTTGATATGTTTAATTCGAATATTGTTTTTTCAGCAGTCTGCTTTGACCCATATAAGTAAGCACTGTGGCACTATTAGTACGCCCGCACTGTTTGGCGCCAGAGGACTGGGGGTGTAGATGACCTACTAGCGCCACAGAACACAATGCAGGGCTGGTGCAAGGATCTGTCCACACTGCTAGAGAAAATGGGTTGGAATATTAGGCCTTGACAAAGCACAGGTGTTTTGAGAAGCACATGTTGGCCATACATTTGATCCACATACTTGGAAACAGGAAAGAAAGCATATAAAAGTGAAATGCATATGGGTTCACATGAAAACGATTACGAACACGATTTCCTCGTTTCACTAAATATACTTTTCCAATAAGTCTTTTTAAAAAAAACGGTAGAAAATGGCCACCAGGGGGCGCACGGATGAGTTCTAACTCCATGTGAGCTCCGTGGCCGTAGGTCCTTGATGTGAATTGAGCCCCCGTCTTGTGACCCCCCCAGACCCAAAACCAAGGAGAAGCTGGCAGAAGATTCCCCCCCCGCCCCCTCACTGGTAGAAAACCCGACCGGAATCGGATTCCGGAAAGTGGAGAAACCTGACGTCAAAGACGAGCCGGCACGCGACCGCTCTAAAGTGAACCCGAGCCCCGGAAAGCCCACGCAACTATCAGAAGTGGGCCCCTGACCGTGTGGCTGAGGCGAGGCCCGGTCCGCCTCTCCCCCCGTGCGGTCAACCCCCCCCATTGTGACCGAGGGGGAAACAAAGCCTGCACCCTGCACCGCGCTCCACGTGTCCGCGCTGCGGGACATGCCAGCCGGTGCACCCCGGAGTGACGGAGAACGCCCGCCGAGGAGGAAAGGTAAGCGGCCCCCGTCCCATTGCCCACGGAGCTGTGCAGTGCGAACAGTCACCGCTCACTGCTGTTAAACCCCCAGCGGGGGAGCCCCTCTAACCCCGTGTGCAGGTTGAGCACCAATGCAGCAACGCCCCCCTACCCCTGCCGGGGGCCGTGCATTGTGAGGACAGTCTTGCCGGCACGGGGCCGGCGGCTTGTGTCCTCTGGTGTGCATCAGGAGGGAGAGGAGGGGCGCGCACGCCTAAAGGACCCCTGAGCTCTCCAACATACAACAATCTGTAATGTTCAGCCGATGGTTTCTTAATAAAAAGGGAAAAAAAGAAAAAGAAAAACTCATTATGCTTCGGGACCTTGAATGAGCAAATAATACGCCCGCTAAATACAGCACACTCGGGCCAACCTCAGGAGGAGCTCGAGCCCGCGAGTCACCCTGTCACAAACTCCGCCACAACACAGGGTGTTAATGGGTGTGATCAATGGGTGTGATCAGCTTTTGATCTGTGCAGCGAAACCCAACTTTCCTCAGTTAAGCACTGGGATGCATTAAGTGCAAACACTAGACTTTGGCCCACTGCCTTCCTCCCTTCTGGCCGGGTATCATTGTAAAGCATAACAGAGCCCGCAGACTCCATTCACATGCCTCTTGGCGTGCCTCATTGCACAGTCTGTAGAGATAACGGGGTGCACCAGCCCACTTAACTGCAAAAAGCCCCACGGAGGCCCAGGTGCCCAGCCTTTTACTCAGACAACACTACCAACAGGAGCTGATGTACGCCCAACAGCCACAATCGATACCCAGAAGCAGACCCAAGTGAGCTACTCACCCGAAAGAAGAACGACGGGTCACCTTCCCCACGATCCACACGTTCTGACACCGGACCAAACCAAAGGGCTCATATCAATTGCAGAATATAGCGCACCACCCTATCCCTACACTTTCTATCGGAAAAGAAGCATCGGCCCAAAATAAAACAGCAACCAACAAGGAATACACAAGGCTGCCCAGAACAAATACCAGCCCCCAATCCTGACAGGACAGAGACGCTGGTGCATGGACCCGGAAGACTTGAGAACCAGCCTGCCGCGGCTAAGAGACCAAACAGTGCACATGCTAAACCAACAAGCCCTATGCACCTCCCTTCCGCCGCCTAGTGATATATAGACTCCGGACTTCGCCCTTTACCTGGAATCACTCTGAAGCCACCTGTTAGCACCACAGTGCAGAGGGTTTGGTCCCCGAGTCAGGGGCTTGTGCCTCCTCTGCTGCAGTAACCACCCCATGAATGTTAGGGTGAAACTGGCCAGATACACCTACACTCCAACCCTACTGATCCCTGATATCGTGGCCACAGAGACAAAGGAATCCTCAGAAACAGGTGCAGCTGCCACCAAAGGCGACATCGCAGCCCTGCTCAACGAAATAAAAAATATGGGAACCAATCTGGGCGGCAAAATAGACAAAATAACACAGAGAATGGACAACATCGAAGAAAGACTAGAGGGGGTCGAGAACAATCAAGCCTCCATTGACACTCTCGAAACCCAAATGGACCTCAGAATATGAGAAATTGAGAAGAGAGAGGAGGAATTCGGATTAAAAATGGACGATTTAGAAAATCGAGAGAGGAGAAACAACCTACGTTTCTTTGGCATTCCAGAGCACGAAGGTGAATCAGAGGAAGACCTCAAAAAAACCATTCACGATATCATCAAAATCCTGACGGCGGACGAGGATATCGACGAGCCTAAAAGAGAGAGAATACACAGAGCTGGAGGCCCACCCGGCAGGCCAAGGTCAGTCCTTGCCAGATTCCACCGATATCAAGATAAAGCCAGGATACTAGAGAAGGCCAGATCAGGAGGCCCCCTTACCCTTGGAGGTGCCCAGATAACCATCTTTCAGGACCTATCCTCACTCACCCTAGCATTGTAATGCCTCTGTAGCCCACTCACGAAATGGCTCAAAGACCAGGGCACCCGATATAGGTGGGGATACCCTTTCTCCCTCACTTTCGAACACGGCAGTAGAAGGATACAGCTACGATCTGAAGAAGAAAAAATCCGCGATTGCATCGCCAAACTTCTTGGAACAGGGCCAAAGGAAGGAGACCGCGAAGGGCCCGAACAGAATAGACTGCGATGGGAACTCAAGGGACCAAGGAGAAAAAGAGTGAGGGGCTCCAGAAAGTACAGAAGGGGCAACAATACTCCGGACAGCGACAAATGAGAACATTATCATGTGGCCCGCACCCGAGAGGCCCGAACCTCAGTAACGCAACAGGGGCGTTCATCACGACCCAGGCCATCCATACACCCTCAGAATGGGGCCAGAATTGTGAACAAAACCCCCCGCGAAGGGAAGGGCGGGACAACCAGCTGACGATGAACCTCGAAAACTGCATGTATCAAAATATCTTTTTTCTCCAAAAAGTTTTTGTGGAGTTATAAATGTTGGGGGGAAAGGGGGGAAGCGGGAGGGGGCTCAAATTGTAACAATTGATTTTATGTATGAACAGGACCGTGCGGTAATGGTTCCCACCGGTGGTCCGACATCGGACTGACTGTTTCCATCCAGTCCTAATCGGACGTCACCAAGTAAACATGCAAGCCCTCGACGACAGGAGAAAAGATGAACAAAAGGAACAGAGGGTAGGGGATACTGTGTACTGAGGGAGGGTGGGATGGGAAAACAAAAATACCAAAGCCCAAGACGGTCAGGCACACCCAACGGAACACTCCGACTTCGTTGGCACCTTACGATAAGAGATGGGAACCGATAGGCAAACCAAGAACACACATCAATGGGGAATAACTAAAGTCCGGTAAGCGACAGGTCAACCACAATCAAAATTGGGACACTGAACATCAAGGGGCTTAACTCCCCCACTAAAAGGTCACTCATGGCCAGAGAATTCAAAAGAGCAAAGCTTGACATACTCTTCCTACAAGAATCTAAATACATCAAAGGGGAAGAAAGAAGGATCTTAAATGCCAAGACGGGCACTGAGCATTGGGGCTCAAGCCCACTCAGGAAGGCAGGCGTCGGCATCCAGATTGCCAAAGGAATACACTTTGAAGTCCAGAAAACGTGGGCAGATGTAAGTGGCAGAGTGCTAGTGCTGGTTGGCAAGACACAGGGCACCACCATTACACTTGCATCCATATACGCTCCCAACTCCGGACAATCCAGGATCCTACAGCACATAGTCCCCAAAGTCATGGTCGAAGCAGAGGGCAAAGTGATTCTGGGAGGTGATCTCAACATGTGGGCCGACCCGACCCTGGACAGACAAGCCAGAAACCCACAGGCAAACGTCCCGCCAGAGGCTGGTCGCTCAACAATAGTCGAAATGATGAACATCTACAAACTAAAAGACGCATGGCGTCACATGAACACGCAGCAAATGACATTCACATTCTATTCAGCGCTGCACGCCACATATACCAGAATTGACTACTTATACCTTACAACAGAGCTAACGGAGGCTATGTCCTCATCTGATATATCACCCATAACATGGTCAGACCACGACATGGTCACGCTCGCCCTCAACCGTATGGCGCTCCCCCACAGAAGTTCGAAGTGGCGCTGCAAAGAAACGCTCTGGAAAGACCAAGTATTCCATGAACACCTTGAGAGGGAGATCGGCCAGTACTTCGAGCAGAACAACTCAGGCGAAGTCTCGATAAACACGGTATGGGAGGCAGGGAAAGCCACATGGAGAGGAGTATTGATTCAAGAAGGAGTAGTAAGAAAAAGAGAGCACCGATTTATAGAAAACAAGCTGAGGACCGAAATAACCCAACTAGACCTTAGCGCCCAATCCACCAGCGCTGATAGAAGCTGGAAAATAGAGGAGGCTGCCAGCAAGAGAGAGGAACTGCGGCAACTGGAAATAGACCAGGTTGTGTGCAAACTCCAATACCTAAAACAGAAACAATACGAGAAAGGAGACAAAGCTGACGCGCTGCTCGCAGCGAGGCTCCGAGGACAACGTAAGGAGAGATGGGTGTCGACTATACAAGACGAAACAGAACGCCACAGGGATCACCCCGCCGGCATCCCCAACGCCTTTGCCAACTTATACGAGAAATTGAACACTTGGATACTCCAGCAGACGATGAGCACTATAACCATCCCTAGCCTACCTCAAGACACTGGCCAAGCTGTAGATGCCACTATCACAGGCGAGGAAATAGCAGATGCAATTAAAAGGCTTGCAACAGGGAAAGCACCTGGAAATGATGGCTATACGGCAGAGTTCTACAAAACCTTCAGCAACACCCTCCTTCCAGCTATGGTCGAGCTCTTCAATCATATCCTCCAAACTGGCCCCGCACCTGCATCCTTCTTCGAAGCATGGATTACGGTTATCCCCAAAGAAGGTAAAGACCCCACACAATGCGCTTCATACCGCCCTATCTCCCTCCTAAATACGGATGCTAAAATATACACGAGTGTCCTCACCGCACGGTTGGAGACGCATATGCCTGCCATAATTCACAATGATCAGGTGGGATTCATACTTGGAAGACAGGGCGCAGATTCTACCCTCAAGACCCTCCACCTTATACACGAAGCCAAGAAAATGCCAAACACACCTGCACTATTCTCAATTGATGCGTAAAAAGCGTTTGATAGGGTGGAGTGGCGCTTCTGAAGCAACTTTAACGAAAATAGGTCTCGGCCCTATCCTCCGACGCGGAATCAAGGCTGTATACACCTCGCCCCAAGCTTCGATCGCAGTAAATCACAATACTCTCGTTGGTTCTCCCTGAGCAGAGGAACGACATTGAATGATACTACCAGGCAACACAGTTGAGAGTCCTCATCCCCCACCCTCAGAGACAGGAAGGATTTGCAATGGATCCAGCTGGACAACGACAACCTGACCCCCGCAACGCTCTCAGAGTGGCTATGGGTCCCCAGACCACAACTCACACAAAAGCTACGCAACCATCCAATACTGGGGACCATATGGAATGCATGGAAGGAGGGAAAAGGGATGGTGGGAGTGACTACATGGCCATCCCCCTTGAGCCACCTCTGGGCCCCTGGGATCAGAGAAGAAATCCTAGAGCACTCTAGATACCAAACCTGGTTTGACGCAGGACTCGAAAGGGTTGGACAACTATGGAGAGACGACAAATTCTTCCCAATCGCAGATCTCAAGGACGCCCTCCAGCTACACCCAATCCCGATTTTCCTCTACCTCTGCTTAAAGGGAGTCCTATCCAAACGAGAATGGAAAACCAAGATACAGAGAGAATTCACTCCTTTCGAGAAGATTCTCGACACAACCTCCACAAACAAAGGCCTGATTGCGCGCATGTATGGTGCCCTGATTAGCAAAGACCAAAACCAGAATCACTGCCTCAAAGAGAAATGGGAAAAAGACATTTTATAGAGTATTTGACCAGCAAGCATGGTCCACAATCTGCAAAATACCATCCCGAATATCTATCACTGTGCAATACAAGCTATACGCAATAAAACTGCACCATAGATGGCAGTACGATCCCCACAGACTATCGAAGATGTATCAGACCAACAGCCCAAAATGCTGGAGACAATGTGGAATGGAGGCCAACTATTGGCACATGTGGTGGGACTGCCCCAAAGTTCGTATTTACTGGAACAAAGTGCTTGGATGGATCAAAGAAATAGACCGCATCGAGAGGGAACCATCTCCCCTCCTGACTTTATTCAGCCTGGAAGAGGAAGAAGATGAACTAACCAGGATAAAGGGGCTGGCATCCCCACTCCTACTGGCAGCGAGGGCCGCCCTAGTCATCAAATGGAAATCTCTGTGTCTCCCAGTTAAAAAGGAATGGACCAACATTGCAACAAACATATACACGATGGAGAAAATCACGGCGACCCTCCACGGAAAGGCAGCCCGCCACAAGGAAATCTGGTGTGACTTCCCTGACATACATATCCCGAGCCGAAGACAAACAACATCGTAAGATCCAGAGTCGCGGTGAACGACACCCGAGGATGAGATCCGGACTCCGCCCAGCAGCCCAGACACGACCAGACCTGTTGCCCCGAACGAACATATGCACACCAACTGAGATCAACACCCCATTTTACACTAAGCACAGACTAAGTTCTTGCCAACAAAATGGGTAAACTTGCCAGACCGTCTTGGGGAGGGACTAAGAACACCTAACGTAACAGAGAAAAGGGAAGTTAATTATGTTAACAACATGACTCTAGTCTAATTCCAATAATATACCGATGTGCCTATGTGAAAATAACATGACTGTACTCGTATATACTACCTTTATGTTTCAAAACCAATAAAAGTTAAATAGAAAAAAAAACCTGGTACGTTGCTGTTGTTTTAAAAGTAGAACAGGTCTGTGGACCGTTTACCAGTTACGTATATGCACTCACTGATGTCATCAACAGAGGCAGAGCAGGGCGAGGCCAAGTTTGTGGACGCTGTCTATTTGTTTGGATTCACATTGGGAAATTTGCTGAATGTCCTCTTCCTGACCCTTGGGCCGAGCAGAGCCTTCTAATGGATGAAACTTCCTCTGCCTTTTGAAATAATTAACTACATGTTTAGTGGCTGTGGGTGATGGGCCTTGGGCCGCATTGTTTCAGGATTGGGTTACAGTTTGTGATGCAGGTCAGCAGTTGGTAAAAGTGTTCAATGTTGACGGATTAATTTAAATCCAAGATAACACAATGGAATCATCTCCTTTGTGCAGTCTAAGAGTGGAAATGTGGAAGCTAGTCTTCTGCAATTCCCAAATTATTGGAATGTTCTTAGATGTGATAACACTTCTATGATTTGAAAGCTATAAGCTTGCTTCTATAAGGGACTGCTGTGCTCCAGCCTCATATCCTTGCCTCATTTAATAACCTGGACTTTGAGGTGAGAGACAGGCTGGTTTGAATTTTTGGTTCCTCTCATGTGACTGGTCTATGGAGATGTCATTTGGTGTGGGTCAAATAAAGAAACCCAAGGCATGATAAATTCACGGCAATAGCTCTAATGAAAAGGAGTGTGAGGTGGAAGATATTGACAAACAGGATAATCCATTAATGGCAATGATGTCCCATATTTTAAACTGCAAGTTATGAAGTTAGAGCAGGATCAGAGCGTTCTTATTAGGACAGGTGCTCTGAAGGGTATTGCGTCCTTTGCCGACACCCGTATTTCCGATGGGTGTTTTGCTGCAGGAGTTTTGCCGAAAATTCCCATCGACATTTTTTGGGCGGTGGGAAAGGGTAAATAAAGGGTTGGAGGGAAGGGAAATAAAAAACAATTATGGGGGACTCGGGGCGGAACCGTCCCAAAAATAATTCAAACAAATTTCATTTACGTTTTTCTGCAAATCTCCCACGGCAAAACACCCAGTCGGAAAAAAGGGGGTCTGTGACATGACATGGTACCCTCTGAAGACACAGTGGATAAAGCGGTGGGAGTTGTGCAGCCTTGGAGAAGTAGACTGCTAGTCTTTAATCCCAACTGATGCTGATAAGGGATACATTGTGTGAACATTTCCTGTACAAAAACACATTTCAGGATTCCCAGAGGGAGTGGAGTGGGATAATCCAATTCAGATTTTTGAGCTACTCAGCAAAGGAGATGTTGTTGAAGAAAGACTGTAGATAAGCGATATCATTCCGGGGAAAGAAAAAGTGAACGTCTTTTTGAGTGACTTTTGTAAGGGGGATATGGACAATTGCAGGAAGTGTGCAAAGCGGAAAAACGTGAATTCCTGTATTGTTTACTTTATGATACTGTAGATGGTGGTGGATAGAGTTAGTCACACCTTTACTTAATAAGCATAGGTAAAACCTTTTTAGACGGACTTTAAGGAATTGCCATTTGGCAAAGGTGCAAAGCCCTGGCTTTTTAAATTTTTATTAGTACCTAAAATGTTGCGGGTGATTCCTTCTCCAAAGGGGTAATGTGCTATCAGATTCCTCTTTGTCGCAACTCCATGCCAAAAGCCTAGTGTACTTGTGCCCTGCTGTATCAGTAGCCTGATCCGCAGCACATGGTCTGTTCGTGGTGCAGAGTAGACTCAAAGGTCACAAGATGCAATCCGACCGCTGCAGCAGCAGCAAAGTCACTGCAGACTAGGGGTGACATTTAAGATATGCCCCCTTTAACCAAAACTAAGATGTTGATATGTACCCCATGCTGGTGGCCTGGTAATCTCTAAAAATAACCTATGCCTGCGTTTAGGCATAGCTCATGACGCTACTTATGATCATGACCACCACATCCAAATTGATATTGCACATGTGTCAGCTCCTTTGAATCAGCTCTGTTGTGGAAGGGAATGTGTATTCGGGTCAGACAGTCTGATTCTGCCAAACAGCAGGACAGAAATCCTGAGGACAAAGCCTCTCTTTGATCCCCTTTGTGACGGCCGATAACACACTGCCCCAGCGACAGCCACACCGCAGGCATCTGTCCAGAACCCAGGTGTCAAATGAGCACACCCATTCAGGAGGAGTAGACTCACACCAGGGGGCTGCATGTCCAAAGGCCTTTGTTGTCAGGTAGGAGGGGAGGGGGTGGGAGTAGGATAGGCAGAAGGGCTCTGGTCACTGGAAGAAGCCTTCCACCATCTTGTTTCTCGCTGTCTCTCTTTCCCTTTCCTGTCCTTCCCACTTCTTCTGGAGCAAAGCACTTTGGTTTGACATTAAAAGGGCAAAGTCCACTCCGGCCAGGAGCAAGTATTGGTCCACTAAAGCAGGCTAGCTTTAGACCATTCACCAGGGGAGTTATGCCTTTAAAAGAAGGGGACTCTCACCCATTCAGGAGATTCACCCAGTTCCTCTAGGATCCTTTAAGGCCAAAGAGACATTCTGAAGGTTCTCATTTGGACTAAAGCCATCAGCCTATGGTTCTTGTCCTTCCGAGACAGAAGGAAGATATGTCCCATAGACACTCCCTCCCGAGAACATCGGGGTGATAAGTGCTGTGGACCAGGACCAACCAATCTTCTAAGCCTAGAAAAGCAGACCCTGAACTGGAGCATCCTGTCCTCCAGTCCTTTGCTAAGTCCTCACAGCATCCGGAGGGCCAGACTAGCCAAAGCTCCCTGTTCTACCGCACCAAACTTCTTGCTCCGTGTTCCCCTCATTGTGAACAATAGGGAAGGTTCTGGCGCTGGTGTTTGCATTCCTCCAAACTATTGCTTGCATCTAAACCAGCTCGAGACAGCATTGTGTCCTAGTGGCGCACGTCACCTTCTAGGCATCAAGTGACTGCTCAATGTCAGAACCTGAACCGAATCACCAGAGAGTCATTTGCTGACTCTAACCGGGGGCTACAATCACGGCTTTGCCCAGCTGGCCACTGAACTGCAGCCTCATTGATCGCTCATCGATGCACCCTCGATCACCACTTCGTTGACCGCCGCCCCCCAACTCCAGGCCCTGGAGCGTCACTGGCCGACCCTCCCAGTGGCTAAAGCCAGATTCGGGTTGGCCAACTGCAAAGCATTGCTGGGACTGCCCCGACCTGCATCATTGAAGAGTCACTGTTCTACTGCAAATAGCACCCACATTAACCCCTGCTCGATTGTCCACTTGTTTCCAGGGCCTCCACGATCCTACATGCCCAAACGGAGCCTGATCAGCTTGCATTATCGTTCGACACTGGGTTTGATGCGTCAGCCCACCAAGAACTGAATCCAGGTACTGTTGACACTGAACTGCCCCACAGTCCACTTGGACCCTAGAGACGGGTTAGGTCATGATTGTCCCTGTTTTCAACAAAATATCCTTTTTATGGTAGTACCTTACCGACCACCCCTGAAACTATGCACAGAGTGCTACTTTCTCCAATATGTTGCCTCTTCTCTGTTCTTTTCTTTCGGGTGGGAGTTTGTATAGTAATGTCTTCTCATTCTATGTGCACATGGTGTTTTTAATTCAAGTATATATATTTTCATGGAACCTTGATTGGACATTCCCTTTATTTTGGACACTGATACTGCGTTGTTTGGGTCACTACTGGTTCAACTTCACACCCCTCTTCTGCGTATAGCCTTCCCTCTGCCATGTTACCACAAAAGGCAAAGGAGGTAAATCTCTTTATTGTCCCTGTTTTACCTTTAAGAGTGTGTTGTGTTTTGGTTTGTAGAGGTGTGAGGGCTGAGTGGGTCAAATTACCCCTATTCAACCTTGTACTGCTGCAAGGCAGAATCCAATTCATCACAGGGACATTACACAGAAAACAATGGAAATGGCTTCAAGCCCTGGTACTTCAGGAGAAGATCAAAACAAAGGGCAATTGTCAGCCATATTCTACATTTATGTTAGTTAGTTCATAATGATATTGTAGTTGCCTACTTGTGGCCAATACTTTCATGTATGGAGTTTAGGGATAGTTAATTCTAATTCTCTAAATACTCTAATGGTGTCTTTGAAATGTGGGTGGTACTGGCATATTGCACCATGGGTCATGGCAGATGCTAGTCTTGTAGGCTACTAGTAGAGGAGCGTAATATACAGACAACCTTTTAATGTACTTAAGGGTTGCTCACTGGGCATTGTTTGTCCTGTGCTCAGGCCTAGCACTCGTTCTGCATCCATAATCCATGCAGAGCCATTATGCCCGTTTATTGTACTGTGATTCAACAGTGTCCCACGCAGGGACGAGAGCACGCACAGCGACTCAGGGTGAGTGCGTGCTCTGTGGAAGGAACAGAAGGGCTTACTTCATGTACCGTTCAAATTATCCCTCCTCTAGAGGGTGTTGGGGGAAGTCCTCACATGGCAGGAGACCTTGAATGTTATCATACTCTCAATGTTCCTGCTTGGTGGACCCAAATGGTAACAATGTGTCATTTCAGCTCATAGAGTTGGGGTGCTCTCTCATATCTGATCCTTGGGTCATGGCCCTGGAAGGGTATCCTGCATGAGCCCCTGAACACTTCATTGTATATGTAAGCATGAACCTTGTTGAATACATTTTTCAAGCTGCTTCTTCTAAATGAATCGGATACTTTATTATTTAAGGCTGGCCACCTCTGCATGTTTCCTTCATATAGTAGCGTTACTTGTATTGTTTCCTTGGCAGGTGGAATGCACATCCTAATTCTCTTTATTTATGGTGACATGTTGGAGAGCAGAAATTCCACTGAAAGACTTGAATTAAAAGGAAAAAAGCAAGCTAATATTCTCAACTTCTTTGAAAAGAAGGAAGCGGAGGGGGATTTAGTCTATCAAGTTCAGTTTATATTTTTGTTTTATTTCAGATGAATATATATCTGCACTGTTTCTAAAAGGAAATTGAATAGGAACAGGCATTGCAAATAGGGAAGAAGCACAAGGAGCAGACTCTATTGTTATTTGCACTTGTACGGCTCTTCCGGAAACTGCAGCAATCATGTAGCAATTTCTGATTTCTCAATGCAACGGATGAAAATCATGATGTTCAAATCTTTTGTTTCAACTTTTCTTTGCGATTATGTTCTGTCCTATTCATGTGTCCCATGGCATGCTTTATTTAGTGTGCTTGGAAACGGATGAATGTTCTTCTGGTCCATTTCCCGCAGGGGATACGTGATCTACCAATATGGCCTGAAATGTTAATGGAGTAACTAGCTCTGCAGGCAGGAGGAAGGTGATATCACACACACACGTGTGTTGGGGGACAATGTGATTAGAAAAAGACAAGACCAACATTTTTAATAAGTGATATGATATTGAAATATTGACCTGTTTCACTAACTAGTCCATCCTTTTGCAGAGATATGTCCAGTGTACCATAAACGATGTGGTGGTGAGCGATAAGTAAAGTAGAACTGTGTTAGCTGCAGTTGTATGTGGTTCAATGATATCCATTTTAGAGCACCTTCTCCAGGGTTTTGGTAAGACAAAATGGAGATGCTTTGGTACTTGATAGGCTTTAAATAATCTTATGGATCTGGATAGATAAGCGATTAGAAGTTCATCTACATGTTGTGCTAGTAAAACCTGTCCTTCCCTGTTGTGGTCCAGCCATGTGAGTGATGTGTGGAGTATGTGTCATCCTAGTCAGAAGAAATGTTGCTTATTACACACTAGTGCATTACATGTATTCTTGCATTGGCTACATTTGTGTGTAGAATAGACTCATTGATGGGCTAAAAATTGCCAGATTTGGGAGAATAGATTGATTTCCGATCCTGCAGGTGTGACGTTGGTAACACAAATTGAAGTGGTTGCAAAGAAACGTGGCTGATAGCAAATTAACCCTCGTGTATTGAGGCGAGAGGATGTCAGCTTGCATGTTAACAATACGATTACTAGTTTCCTGAGGGCCAATGAGAGGACAGCAGACTGTAGCAAAGTCTGGGATGCCTTAAAAACAGTGTTTAAATAATGAGTTATGTGTTGCTCAAGACAAAAGAACTCACAAGTGACATTGAAAAATTGCAGGAAGCTCTAAAGAAAGCAGAAAACCACAAGAATGAGATTAGTACAGTGAGTGCTGGGGAGGCAAAGATCCATTTGAATCCAGTTTTGAATTTGCGGAACAACACTGTGTAATACCTCTCTTTATTTCTGGAAACAAGGTGAATAATCTGGGATATTATTGCCAGAAATGTTAAAGAATTAGTTAAAAATGTAGTTGTATACTGTCAGACATTGTCGAGGTGAAAATGAAAGAGTCTGTTTAACACTGATTGGATGACGTTAAATATTGAGTAGTGTTCTCTATGCACATACCTAAGACTTTTTTACAGTTTTCAATTGGCTGCCCTTTCAGATTTTGAAAGAGATAGTTGGATGACTTGTAATTTATAAGGTTAAAATGACGATCTTGCAAAGGAAAATGGACAATTCCCATAGGTTGAGAGACTTTCCTGTAAGGTTCTAAAGGCAGCTCCTTGAAGAACGTCCTCCAAGTGCTTTATAGTTTTGATAATAATATATTTCCAAGATGGAGGAGTATGGGGCAAGGAAGGAGGTACTGATTACACTCGTTGCATAACACAGTGAAAACTACTTGCCCTACAAATAATATAGGCCAATCTTGCTATTAAATGTTGACATGAAAATGCAAGCAATACTGCTCGTGCTGACTAAAGAGAGTGTTTGGGAAGCTAATACCAGATGACTTAGACAAAGAACTAGTGGTATTAGAATGATGGTTGACCTGTTTGGAATAATAGAAATATACTGCTATTAAACTTATATTAAATGAACAAGTATTTGATTGGGTCCATTGGAACTACTTAGACTGTATGTTTTCTCAGTTTGGCTTTTGAAACAGGTTTCTATAAGACATTAAGAACACTATATACAAATGTTTAAGAGCTGAGAAATGGGGTGATCGCTGGGATATGTCCTTAGAGAAAAGAAGTCAATTATGTACTCCCCCACCCGCTATTTACTGTGGTGATAGGGTGATTAATGGCATGCATTATGCATCTTCAGAACATTAAGAGTATTACACATCAGCAGAGTGAGTCATGCAATATGCAGATGGCATGTTATTTATGTTGACAGACGGGTAAAGGTGGAGTGTTTCTGCTCTTCTAAAAGGTGGGTTTGACATCATTTCGCTGGTTTGCACATTAAGAGGGTGATTTTGCTGAAAGGGTTAAACTGCATGGAGGGGACCACATGCGCATGCACTTCCCTGCTCCTTTCTTTTTTCTGGGAAGTTTTTGTCATTTGCCCTAAGAAGTGTAAACAAATGTGTGTTAAACGTCGTGAAAACAGGTTAACACACATATGTGGCACTTTCTAATGCAGTGAAGTGCACATTTCTCCCACAGTGTATGCGTTTGGGAGACTTTCACAATGGATTCCTGTGCAATCTGCCTGCTAGGTCCTAAGAACACGAGGATTCCATAGATAAGCTATGTATTACCACCAGCAGGAACATGTAATACTGCCGTTAATGGGGCTTTTTTGACAGGCGGAGTATTTGGGGAAGAGGGAAATATTAATAATATTTTATGAGGTTCCGTTTGAACCTATATCCCACTCAGGAGGTTTTGGCATCCAAAGAAAAAGGGCCTGAGAGACATACTGGCTGCAGATTATGTAAACTGAAGGGGGAGAGAGAAACCCTAAAACATCTGGTCCTATTTTGTAAGGCCCTTACATCCTAAAGAACGCAAGTATTGAAGAACGGAAGTCGTGCCCGTCAGACGAATGGTGGTTCTCACGCCTGTCAGGAGAAAAACCACATACATCATCTCATTGACGATTTTCCTGGATGGGGCTTTTAAAGAAATAGACACTGTGGAAAACAGGTGGGGGGTAAGCCTATGAGACTGTGGCCTTGGGGGAACGTTGGTTTGAGAAGGCTTTTGCTTTGCCTTTGAACTGCATCTTTTCTTCATTTTAATTATTGAACATGCAATGGAATTTTTTGCAAAATTGTGTTTGAAGTGGTGTATATGGAAGGTATAAAACTTTCGAAATGAAAAGTAATGATACCTTGTAAATAAATAAATAAAATACAATTTTACATCTTTCTCCGACCTGCCACATAAATTAAAATGGCCAAACTTGTAAAAACAGATACAGAACCTGGCATTCGTACCAGATTTGTTATGGCTGTTTTAACTCACCAGGGATTCGCAAAATGAGCAGCTAAGTGAGCAAAATCTAATGTCATATATCTGGGTATTTGGATAGTTAGAAATGTTAAACAACTGATAGGTGTGAATTTAGCCATTATCCCGATGAGCCTGGGAGGATAGTAGATGCTGGGGGGATTTGAATGTTAGCTATGCCCCTGCTGTTCATTTTTCCAAATTAAAAAGTACATTTGTTAATGTACTATCCTGCTCTCTATGGGGATGGGGCAAGAGCCAGAGTAAGTCTAAATAAGGCAAATTTCCTGGAGATTCAGGATCGTTGAAGACTTGCTTAACACCCCTGGTACCATTGATAATGGCTTCTCCGCGGGTCAGGTTTAGGCTGTTGTATCAGTGCGTGTGTCCCATAGGTAGGGATCTTTGATCTTCGTTACCGCTGCTGCTGATAAGTGCTGAACTGTGCGGTTACCTTACTTTACCGGATCAAGATGCGGTGAGCGCTGAAGATGACAGCAGAGCCCAATCTGGTCCAGGGTGCGTGCCACGTGGCCCCTCGCGCTTCAGGCCCTGCCTCCGTTACTGTCGTAGGGGGGACTCTCCCTGGATGTGCTCATCGACTTTGCCACATTTCCTCGCGACTGAGGGGGGACATGGGTAGAGGCAATTGTTAATAGGGGCGTTCGCAGCACACCCCCGTGTCACTTCAGGAGAGATCTTTTTGAGCAGGCGTGTTGTGGGGGGCCGGTGCCGTGCATGCCCATACACTCAGCCCCCGGGCTGCAGCTCCATATCGATTGCTGGCTGTTGGCTGTGCGGTGGTCCCCTCCGTTCACTACCGTCCGTTGCCCAGGCTGCTGGGAGATCACCAGGTTATGCTGTCTGCTTCAGGGTGGGAGGCGGCTCAACGCCATACCTTTCACTACTCTGTCACGTTCCGCAGCGCGCACTTCATGGGGCAGGTTTCTGTGCTCCTCCTGTGGTCCAGGATTACGCTGGTCGCCAGCCTGCCAAGGTTCCGGAGCCCACCCTGGCCACCTTCTGCCTGGGCACTGCTCCACAGGGGCGCGCAGCACGGGTTCTTCACTGCTGTCACTTGCCTCTTTCAGACAAGAGGGTCCCTCCAGCGCTCAGTTCCTCTCAGCTCGGGATGCCGGGGGTCTGGCTTCCCTCCTCTCTGCTTTCTCGACCCCTGTGTCAGAGCCAGGTGAGGATGCAGCGCCGGGGTCCACCAGCTCGCGGCGGGGGCCAGAGAATCCACGAGGCACACCCCAGCTGCCTTCACCTTGTCCTTTGAAGCTCCTGCTTCTGCGGACTCAGCAGGCCCGCCATTTTGGAGTCAGGTGCGTTAATCTGAGGCTGCCTTCCCGCTCCTTCGTCCTCGGAATCGGGACTATCTTAGTACTCCATCTGACACCACAGTGCACCCCGTCTCTTCTCCTTCATGGTACTCCACTTGAGATCTTGCTGCTTTTTGTATTGCCGGTGTGTGTATGCGGCCGATGGCGTGTCGATGCAAGGAGCCCTTACGGAGCCATGCTACTGGCTGTGGCTCCAAGCCATGCCCCCAGTATATCTATTTTTAAAACAAATTTACTAGGAATATTTTCAGGAAAATGTAAATAGGTGCCATTAAAAAGACACAGCTGCACCAACATTCATACTGGTGAATCCTGTAGGAAAAGTAAATATGGATGAAAGAAAAGAACGGCCTAGGCAAATGCAGGAAACACAAACTAGGCCAAAATGGCCACCATGAGAGTGGGAGCTGAGACTCGTTCTCGCCAAAGCGGTCTCCAGAGACACTTAGTAAACATATATGCGGACACGGGGCACCCCCACCGGTTTACCAGGTGGACGCCTCGCTTTCCGCGTGACAAGAGACTTGCACAGTAAGTAGAGGGTGAACAGGGGAGGAAGGGAGACCAAGAATCCAGCCCTGGGCAATCAGAGTAATGGGGTTATATGTATTTACAGATGGAATGAAAATATGATGCAGGGACATCAAGCATAGCAGAAACCCATGGGAAACATTGGCCGACAAACTGTCCATTCTGTAGGGTGCAACTTTGATTGAACTGTTTTGTGAAGCTTTCTCCGTTCTGTACCTGTAACATCCTTGGGTTTTTTCTCTGTGATTCCCGCTGTTGCTTTCACCATGCCCTCCTCACCACAACATGACTTCTATGCAGAAGGGATTTCCCTTATGTCAGAATCATGCGAATCGTCCCCACCAACTTCGATGAAATGCTCAGGCAATCTACTTCTGCTTGGCTCAACACAGCATTGCAGCCTCTTCCTGACCCACTCACTGCCGAATTCACATTCGCCCTCCTTTGCCCAGGTGAGTAGTTGACTGTCCTTGCATCCTGCTTCCGACATTTCATTGTCCAGCAAAGTGAGAGGCTTGGGCCTTTTAGAATGAAGCGGTGTGCTGACCTGCACCGCCACTGTTGCTGGCACCGGGACAACCTTATTTGCTGCACAGCAGGGTTAGAACGTCCCTCCTGGATTTATTTAGTTATTTTTTCATTGCATTTTTGTCTTTTCTTTTTATGCAATCCCAACTCATACAACCTTCATACTTACATTTATAGTGCTAACATCATTATTACTTACATCATTAGCGGGGTTATCCCCCTATCCAGAAAACCTACAAGACCCATATCTCAGCTAAATCTCATCAACTAATGCAAGATCCCTAATACCTTGGTCCGAAACCTCTGCCAATTGCGGAAAAATAGTAATAAGCATTCTAACCAAAGCAATGATGAGAGAAGTGTGTGGAGTAGTCATCAATCTAGACCATATATCTTAACTTACGATCTGCAATGTAGAATGTACAAAAGCATTAAAACCTCTGTTTCTCAGCAGCAAAAAAAACAGACAACACATCACCAGATGGGAGGTAGTTTCAGCTGCCCCTTTATCACACATTCTGCAAATTCTCAAAGCCTTTGATATTCCAAGCTTCAGGCCCGGGTTCTCCAAGGTTGGGAGACTTTGAAGTCGAAACCTGAGGTACCAGTCCCAGAGTTTTGCACAAGAAAATATCGCCAGGTATCTCCTAGGGGTCTTTATCGGTAAAAAGAATGACTCCTAACCCACATATAGCCTTTATCTACTTAAATCCTGAGAGTCCATTATTCAATTCGAATTGATGATCTTCCTCTTCAGTAGTAATTCAGACTCTGACCCAGACAGATTTTATTCCTCCCTCATCCTGGCAACTCGTCTTTTAAATTGTTACATAGGGATTGAAATCCTTTGTCAAGAGAGCCATGATATTGTACTCAAGAGAAGAGTTTCCTGCCTGTTCAAGACTACCCATTAAGGATAGATACTTCCTGGGGATCAAGCCAAGTTCCAGTCAGATAGCACTAACTAGAACTGATACTGGGAGGCCCAATGCTCGTTTGAGTATTCTGGCTTCTAGGATATCAAAAAAATTACCATCCCTGATGTTTAATAGTTCACAATTGGTGTAACTTTCAATTTGTAAAATGCAATAAACTGAACTGACAATAAAGCACATATTTTACTTTTTATGACCAATAAGAGTGAGGTGCACAAGCACATTTTTTCATCTAGTCGCATAATCAACTGATCACGATGCTTAGTCACTGAAATTGTGAACCCTAAATTGCATATTGAAGTTACTCTCTGGATTGGAGTAGTGTTCAGTGTCCAAGTAAAATTTCCAATCTTCTTTCGAGTGGCGGCAACTATAACATAAGACTTACTCAAATGTATCTGTAAGTTATTAATAGTTGAATACTTTTCTATCCCGTCCAGTTGCCGCTGTAATCTAGAGTGGGTATAGTCCATCAGAATAAGATCATCAGTGTACAATATACATCTTAATTTCAGATTTTGCCAGCTGCAGACAAACCCCTCCATTCTACATTCCTAGCCCACAAATCCGCCAGATACCAGTTGAATAATGTGCGGATGACCCTTGGCGTACCCCTTTCCTTAAAAAGATATTTTGCGAGATAGGTCCCCCAACATATTCAGCCTTACCTTGGTCGAGTTATCCGAGTAAGGAAGTTGAATCAGTGACAAAAGGGCTGGATGTATGCCCTATTCAGCTTGCTTTCACCAGAGTCTCAAGATATTGATATTGTCAAAAGCGGCTGACAAATCTATTGTGGCCACAAACAATGAACGACCCGCAGGCAGGCCGATATCAGATGAAGACGCTGTTACAGTATTCCTGCTAATCACATTGCCGCTCCCTTCCTGAAGCCTGTTTGCACAGGGTAAGAATATTGGCCTCTTCAGCCCACTGGGTCATTTTCCCCAGAAGCAGAGTTGCAAAAATCTTTGAGGAGGTATCAATCAGAGAGATAGGTCTATATGCGGCCAGGTTCTCACACAGTCCCCTTTTAAAAATGGGAATAAGCATTGAAAGATGACCAAGACACTGGACGGATGCCATCTTCAATGTTATGCTATGTTATGTTATAAGAATGTATTGAGCGCACATACGCTGAAGGCATCATGGCGCTAGAGGCAGCTAGCAGAAACAGAACAGGGAGGAGAGCCATTAGAATAATAATGTTTTCAATTTACGTCAAAAGCAGAAATGATCAGCAGGGCTCTGCAGAGCATGCAGAAGTTTGTTCCAGGCATTAGTGGCTACAGTAGAAAAGGCACGACCACCTGAACGAGCCAACCCGTGCCGGAGAACCACAAGAAGAAGGGCTGATTGAGAACATAGGGGGCGGGGAGGTATGAAGTGCACACATTTGGCTTGAAGATACTCAGCTCCAATACCGTAGAAAGCTCGGTGGACCATACACATAGATTTAAACATGACACATGCCTCTACAGGGAGCCAGTGCAGTTGCCTCAGTAGCGGGGACATATGAGTGCCGAAGGACGGGTGGAGGATAGATCTGACAGCTGCATTTTGAAGGAGCTGCAGACGTTTAGTTAAATAAAGAGGTTGGCCCAGATAAAGTGAGGTACAGTAGTCCAAGCTACTCAATACCAAGGCAGCCACCACAGGGGCTTGGCAGGCCATCGGAATAAAAGGGAGTACCTTCCGTAAGATCTGAAGTTTGAAATGGCCAGCCTTGCATACTGCCGCCACCTGTTCTTCGATGGCCAGGGAGGCAGAGAGTCTAACCCCTCGATTTCTGACCGATGATACTGGCGTGGGGAGAGAGCCTAGGGAGAGTGGCCAGAAGTCAGAAGTCCAGAACCGCTGGGGGGAGGATGTACCGACAACCAGCACCTCAGTCTTGCCATCATTGAGCTTCAGCCAGCTGGATGACATCCAGCTCCCCAGATCCTCCAAGCATTTCCGCAGACGGCCAGCAGTTTCAGGCTGAGTCAGGTCAAGCCGGACAATGATCTGCATGTCGTCCACATAGGAATAGTAGCTGAAACCATGAGATTGAAGAAGAAGTCTAATGTAGACATTAAAAAGAATTGGGGTGAGTGCCGATCCCTGAGGAACCCCACAAACCAGGGAAACTGGAGAAGAATGGAAAGGAGGAAGAGAGACCGACTGGGAGCGGTCGGCAAGAAATGCTGTGAACCAGTCAAGGACATGACCGGCCAAGCAGGCGGCGACAGACGAGAGATCAGGGTGAGATGATCCACTGTGTCGAAAGCCGCAGATAAATCCAGAAGCACGACGGCTCCGACACCGCCCTGGTCTACCAGATGTAACATGTCGTCAGGAACGGAATTAAGAACGGATTCCATGCCCCGGCCTGGACAAAAACCAGATTGAAAAGGGTCAAAGAACTGAGAAGCCTCAAGGAATTTAGACAACAGAGGAGCGACCAGGGCTTCCATAACTTTCATCATACAGGGCAGGATGGAGATTGGCCGGTAGTTAGATAGTACTGTAAGATCCAAGGAGGCCTTTTACAATAAGGTAATGACTAAAGCATGTTTAGGTGAAGGCGGAATGACGCCTGTGGCAAAGGAATGATTAACTGCAGAAGAAATGAAGGTGATCATGTGGGCAGAAAGTTCCTTTAGCAGAGCTAGGGGTATGGCATCCGCTGGGGAGGCCGATTTAAGGTGCTGAATAGCAAGAAGGATGTCAGCATCAGAGAGATGCTCTCAATCATGTGAGAGAATAATTTGTACACGATATTGACCCACAAAACAGAATTGCTTTTGATAATCCTGTTAGACACACCATCTGGACTTGATGCTCAAGAGTTATTTAGTTTATTGGTAATAGCCTCTATAACTGACTGGTCAAAGAACGGTTCTACAGGAAAAATCACCGGACCACATTCCCACATTAGATGCTGTTTGTCCTTGCCCTTTACCTCATATTTATCAGAAAGAAACTGAACCCAGACCTCCTCCGCTACTCCAGAGGACTGGTGCAGCGACTGCTTATTTGCCTTGTCATTTAAAATCCACCAGATCCCACGCGTACCATGCATCACAATGTTCCCCAATAGGTCTTGATTATTTTGCAATATATTTCTCCATGCAGTGAACTTGACGCCATAATCTAAACTGCTGCCTCAACCCCCCCCCCCTCATTTTGTCCTGCCACCCTTTTATTGGACATCTCTGCAGTTGCCTAATTCCCCTTTACATGAGACTTTTACGTCGTTGGATTTCGTGATCATAATTCATTCTACCCCCTGTGATAGCTATCCTAGCTTGAGGAGGAGACCTGCCTCCACTTCCTCAGTCTCGAGAGGATTTCCAAAAATGTAATGGGGTGAGACTGAAAATGTTTCTCTTGCGAGGAAAGATTCTCCCGCCAAGCTGCCAGATCTAAATTCACTGAGCCTAGGTTAGAGCTATAGAATAAAGTATGGGTATTGGACCCTACAGAGTGCGCTAAAACAGCTGTTACTCTATATGTTTGGGCGGTTGCATCATCCAATCAAGGTACAGGTGCACCCATAGATACCGGTAGATTATATAAAATAGAAGTGTCTAGATTGGCGTGTCGCGCTCTGCCCAATATTTGTCAGATTCGCCACATTATAAGCAGTGTATCAAATGTCCAAGAGGTATGTAGGATTTATGAACAGAAATCTGTTTTATTTTGCTTCAAGAAACTCAGCCGACACGTGTTTCACCGAAATCGTTTTCAAGGCAGTCATCCAGTATTCCGTGTAAATGGACAATATAATTATGCTCGATTATTTGGATGAATCCTAATGAAGCAGTTCATCAATATCAGGTGTGCACTCTGAATTACACATCAGAATTGCTGTTGTAGCTCCCCAATCCGTCATGTGTTTGAATTAATATTTCAAGTGTTGTCATCAATTGTAAGCATGTTGATAATTACAGGTATCAGCCGTCATGTACCAGAGCCTATTTGGTCATCCAAGGGTTAAATCCCAAAACTGCGGCCTTGGTTTAAAAAATAAAACAGATTTCTGTTCATAAATCCTACATAACTCTTGGACATTTGATACACTGCTTATAATGTGGCAAATCTGACAAACATTGTGCAGAGCGCAACACGGCAATCTAGACACTTCTAGCCTAGGTTATATAGCTATAGCGTGCTACCCTGTTTGCTTTATCGAACACCACTAAAGGCTTAACCTTAGAGAGCTCAGCAGGCTCACAATAGTGTGAACCATTCACAACCAAATGCAACATGGCGTGATCACTCAATGTAGTCTCTATGATCGAAAAATATACCACTTCCTTTACCTCTAGATTCTTAAAAAGGATGTAATCAATAAAAGAACTAACACATGCATTTGACCATGTCAGAGTCTCTGTGTGAGCCCCCCAAAAAAGTTGATTTGATTGCACAAAGTTCCATCTCGATAGAAAATGTGACCAATTTTTCCCACAACTGAATTTGATTGACGGACAGACAAAAGGAATGACCCGATCCACCTCACGTGCAGCCTCCCAACCACCCTCAGTGATCAAAATATTGCAATTAAAATCCCCTGCTACAATCACTACACCAGTCAGGTTTTCTGCTAACAAGGCAATCAAAATTCTGCCCATATCAAATACCACAGTGTCTGCATCCATACTTTTGGGGTTAAAATACACATTGATCACCAGAGTAACTACTTGTTTATACATGTCATTTACTTTCTCACAAATCATTGTCCCTAGGAAGGCCTCAGATTTCACTGGCATTTGCTTTATCTGACAGAACTTTTTAATTGTTATGGCCATCAGAAACCCACCCCTTGGTCTCTCCTTTAAACCCTTAGTTGCCATGGACGAATTAACAAACTGTCCCAAACTGGGTTACTCCTGAGCCACGTTTCTTGAATGAGGATGATATCATGGCTATCCAGGAAGTTCTTCTTAATGTTTGACATGAAAGTGTTGCAGAATTCTCCCTAGAATTCCAGCTTACTAATTGAAGGCTAACCCTAGAAACCAGGGCACCTGCTGTTTGAGGTGGGGACGGTAGCTGCCAACCGCCCCCAACTCAGATGCTCAAATTCGTGAGGATCAGATGATTTAAGCTCTTGGTCAAAATAGCATCTGATGGTGGTTTTCGGCAGTTCATGTGCTTTGCGGTTGGTGACACCTTGGATCGCTTGGTAACACTCAAACCCTGACATAAGGAATTCCTCCTGATGTCTGAGAACCAACCGCTTGATCATTTGTGAGTGGAAGTGAACTGCACACTTGCCCAAGAAATCTCTCTCAAACAGGTGAATAAAGTTTAAGTCCGCCGAGATCGGGGAAGGATGATAAAATAGCCAGTACTCACTGTTGATTTGAAGGAATCATCCTTTCTTCATCGAAGACCGATTAAAATATCAAAGTCAAACCCTCGCTCATTGACCCCACAGCTTTCTGAGCTAAGGGTAAGTAGATATTTGTAGGGCACTACCGGGTGGAACTCAACGGGTCCCACGCATCCCTGTTGTTAGGATTCCTTAAGGGCACTTGCTGAAAAGGTTGAGAACACTCCTCTTTCTTCCCCGTCTTAAGGATACTCTGAGTGGGGGCTTGAAGAATGCCACCCAAGAGTGCAATGGTTCCCTATTGGGCCACTCACCTCCTCAGCCACACTCAATCTAAGATTTGAGTTTTTGCCACCCTTAGGCACCAATCTCGTCTTTGCATGGCATTAAGTACATGTTGCTGAGCACGACTTGGGGGGGGGGGGCAAACAGGAGGTCCAAGATTGGTTACTTCTAGGTCCCTCAGATTGCTTATCATGTATGGAAGAGGTGGCAGCCACTTCTGGCTATGTGGGATTAGAGTTTGCGGGACCCTTGCCGATAGGCGACTTTGGCTGTCACCAAAATCTTTGCAAGAACTCTCGCAAGCCTTCCCTCCTTGATTTCTGATCCGCCTCCATATTGTTGGATTTCCTTTTCGCTAAAGAAAAGGAGTTAGCATCAGCAGTTACTGGTTGCTCGGCCACTACCACTGAGACTGACTGTACTCCTTTGTCCTCGTGACTTTAAGGGATTACATGCCAAGGTTCTGTTCACTGCAGGAACATTTGACGGTGTCAGGTTTGCCTGCAGATACTCCTTCGTAACTTGAAGGAGTGTACAAATCTTCGCTAGTGCACCTCTGTTCGTTCGGACTTCAAATGCCACAGTGTGATAGAGTCTGATAAAGGACTGGATGATCAAATGTAGGGCTGCCAGCAAGCTCTCACCCAACTGTCAATGTGTCCTGCACAATTAACTAATTTCTCGGGGGTGAATGTGGGAGAGCGGCCGCATGGTCATGATTGTCATTTGAAGACAGAGTATCCAAGTCTGAAATATCATGACTTGTTTCCGATTATCTCTCTTGGGTTGTGAAAAGAGCTGGGGAGACACTTGCTCCCTTATGGCTTCAATTGCCTGGATTTCACTCTCCAAGCTCGTACATACTTCCAATCATGTTAGAACTGAGCCAGAGATATTGCAGTTTGTACTTATACAGTTATTTATCCTGTCTGAAGTATTCATCGGAACCAGCCCAGACCATTTGCTTGAGACACCTGAGCATAAATTGGGCGCAGCTTTGCTGGAAGAAACACCAGAATATTCCCCTTCCTGGCACTCAGAATTGTTACTTGGGGTCATTCTGGAGACTTAGGAGCAGGACAGACCACCTGTACATTGCTTTCGCTTTGCAGCGGGTAACAAAGGGTACACTATGCTGCACACCGATTCTGCTCCATGGCACGTAGAGTGCCTCGCCAGCAGGACCTGGCCTGAGCATTTGCTCCTACCATCTCCTGTCAATCGGCTTTGATTCTCCTCTGGACGAGCGTTTGCTCTGCCACTAGCCAGCAACCAAGCAGGGGATTTGCATTGTTCTATTTTATGGACAATGGCCTCACAGGCTAGCAGTCCCACTCCCAGCAGACTGAAATGGTGTTTCTTTTCACACCGTAAAACCTCCAATACTTATCCCCTGAATATTTGGTGAGGCATAAGCATCCACGGCACCAGGCTGATTTCCTGGCCCGGGCTCCTCAACCTGCACACCTGTTGACTATGCCTTGATGTGCTCTTTGTCGTGCATCCTTCCTATTGAGACTGTGTGACTGGGGTGTCCTTGCCTTCGCTACCCCCAGCCCTGGCGCAAACATGGGTCTCAATGGCTTACCTTATACACCGTCTTCCACCCACCCTTTGAAAGATGGCCTACCTGCCTACCTCTGTGTTACACGTGCAATGTGTGAAGTGAGACAGGAGGAGAGGACGCCCACCTGGCACACTCCGCCATTGGCCACCCCTGCCTCTGTCCCTCTGCTTAATGCCTGTGCCCTCTAAATTCCTGGCTGGTGGACAATCAGGGTCACAGGACCTGCTCCGTCTTGGCTCCTTGGGCTCACACCTCTCTCTCACACACACACAAACACACACACACACTCCACAGTAGGGCCGGCCTTAGCAGCCGCAGTGCCCTCGGCGGCAAAACAAAAATGTGTGAATAGGCGCTGATGCATCCACACTCTATTGTTATGAAATGTTCTCCGCTCCTGAGAGTGGAGTGCATTTAATTTCAATAGGGTGCCTGCCATGCCTTCTCCCTCCACGCCAGCTAGGGGGAGACCTTGAAAGACTCCCCCAAGCTGGCGTGGTGGGTGGCTAATGGCCGTGCGACACTGAGCAGTCGCCCGGCACCCCCTGGCGTAAGGCTTGCCCTGCTCCACATAACACATCCTTCAAATTGCCTCAGCAATAATTTAGCTGTTGTCTCCTGTGGTCTCTTAGATGTCCCACCCAAATTGTGCTCCTCACACAAATGACCCACTCTGAAACATTCAGAAACAGTCACTGGAATGTCCCACACCCTCCCAGCATTGGCCTCTTAATTTGTCCAATAGATGCACGTCATTGATGTGTTGTGACAACTGCGATCAACGCTTGCTAAATGAGTGTGTAATGGAAGGGAGGATTTGATGGAGTAAGGATTTTGCAAGTTTAGACAGTGCTAGAGTACTCATGTATGCCCCTTCCATGAGCACAGTGGGCCTTGGCAACAATTGTGGCCATGAAGTGGTTTCTGCCCATTCTATGCCAAACCATGCAGGAAATTGATGGGAATGTCATCAGGTATTACAGGCTTTCATGTCTGTGTGTTTTGGATGGCTAGTTCAAGTCTCAATGTACTGAGGCCTTGAATTTGCTGTTAATGACACCTGCTGGCATGTGCAGTTCATGTAACACGGCCTGCACCGTTTTCTCGTGCCATGTCATCTTTGCAATATGTATGTGTAAGAAGTCCTTGTCATGGTCATGTGGTCACATGTGGGGGATGCATGTGCATATGCATAGGCCTCAGCATTGCTAAATTACATTTGCTATGGACTTCTTGCAAAGACCTGACACAGATGTGGCATTGATTTGTGCATGCGTGTGGGGCTGTCACATTTGGTCATTTGATGGCAGCATATTACTTTGACAATGTTTGGACATGCACATGTGTACACACATATGTCTAACTTTGTCCCCTTTCTCCCTTTTGATCCAGTGTCCGCTGCACCGGAAGAGGGGAGTACTGAGTTGCAGCTTCATTCCAGGCCAAGGCCTTCCAGATGACTACGCAGACCCTGTCCACGCCTACCATCATACACCTCATCTGAGGAACATGTGGCTGGGGAAGGCAGTATATATGATGGGGCACTGCTATTGAGGTGCAGGACGTTGGGAAGGGCATGGAGGGTGAGTCCTCAACAGCAGAGGGACAGTTTCGTTCCACAATCACCACTGAGGAATAATTCAGCATGGAGGTCCCACATGAGGTCTCAGGGTTAGGTGTGGTGGAGAAGGAGGAGGAGGCCATTGCGAGCCTGAGCCTGTCCGCAGCGTCAGGTGGGGGATCACAGTTGGATGTGCAGGCTGTAGAACTGGGCCTGGAACAGGGGGATGAGCAGGACACGGCGGAGGAGTCAGTGCTGATTACTGTCTCAGACCCATCTGTTGCAGGACTACACACCTTCTGTGATGCCTTCATGCAGACACGATCCGTTATGACAGCCGATGAGGCCATCTGTGATGCACTGTTGCCCCTGCTGTTGTCAGGACGTGGGCAGCAAGAGGCTGCCCATGAGGCCCTTGATATCATCTGAGGGCAGCTTGTGAGCCATCGCAGGCAGGTGGCCCACCTATTTCCCCTACTGGCAACTGCACTGCTGAGCGGTGGCCTCGCTGTACAGGCAACAACAATGCTCCCACATCCTCCTCCTCTGCATCTGTGCCCCAGGCACCCACAAATGTGGCTTCTGTGTTGCTCACCACCTCAGGCTCCTCTGCCCATATCCCCCCATCAGCATGTCTGGAGGTTCCTTCACACTCAGTGGATGTGGATGTGGTCACAGAGACAGTTCTGGTGGTCCCAGAGTCTGGCATGGTCCTTAGAGATGTACGATCTGTCGAGGGCAACATGACACTGGAGGCGAGTGGTGGTGCAGTACTCCCCTGCAGGAGTCGGTCATCTTACCGGGGGGTGTGCCAGCGCCAGAAGTGGCCTGCCAGGCAGAGGTCGCTGTTGCACCAGAGGAGGCAGGCACACAGGAGACTGATGGCCAGGAGTAGGCACAGGGCATACAACATGAGGCAGGAGAGGCGGGTGGCCAGGCAGAGGATTTGTGAAGCCACTTCAATCCTACTAGGACACATGAGACAGCAGGAGGAGCAGAGGCTGCAGGCAATGGCGGAGACAGCTGCCAGGGCTGCAGCACTGGAAAGAACAGAGGTGGTGCGTGCATACATACTGAAGGAGAGTCGCAGGACTGCAGATTAAATTGGATTTACAAATAGGGAGTCCCTGCAGGCCCTCAGGGATACCACGGAAGCCTGCCTGCGGCAAGTAGAGGCAGAGACACATGTATCCCTGGACCAGACATTATCAGGCATTGGACATAAGTAGTGACTGTATATCGTTTTATTTTGGGATCTTTCACATATGTATCATCTTTTTATTTAAAAGGAGGCTTCCTGATATTTTGTTTTATGCAAATGTTTTCCTGATTCATGATCTGTGTGTGTTGTAATACAGTTTTGTTTTTAAATCACTTTTTTGATGCTGTTCATTTGTTTTGCTGTGTACATCACTTTCCCTGACGTTCATATCTGCGTGCATTCATCTATTGCTGTGAATATCACATTGGGCTGTTTTGATGGTTGCATTCACTGTACTCATGTGGTATGCTTGTCAGGATTTATGAGACCTAAGTCAGCATCTCATTGTTAGAGTTGAATTGTTCATGTTTAGCAAATGTCCATGCATCTGGTCACCATGCAGGCATGAATCTGTGTTACATGTGCACATTGCCAACATGCACTGTGTGTGCTGAATGTAGGTTTCAGGCTCACAGCCATGCACCTCAGGAACAACATATGTAATTTGGATCATTCTGACCTTCTCTGTCCCTACATGTGCATAGGACAGGTGGGTATATTTGTGTTGCATGCAGACTGTCATGAGCATCTCTATTTAGCTGTATGCATGTAAGGCCGGTGGTCTCTGATTGTGGTTCATCATTGTGTTAATCAAGGTTGTCCTACATTGCATTCCCCGCACAGATGGTCATGTGGTCATGCATGTTGGCTGTACAAATGTATGATTACCTATGTAATACATTGATGACTGTACCTTGCAGTACACATGGATATTGCACTTTATACGCATGTGATCCTGACATGTGGTTGTTTTATATGACCCCACTTCTCATACAGGCTTTTCAGTTTGTAGTGGATGTAGGTGTGATTTTATGGGTGACATTTTAATCCAAAAGGCTTTATGACTGTCTTGGGTGAGTCAAAGGTGGGTTGGGTGTTGGGATGTTGCCAGTGATGGGGTTGGTGCCTCTGTGATGTTGTTGAAAATCACTGTGATGGCCAGTGTCCTGCTCAGTAGATGAGAATGTCTGCTCTGTCTGATAGGACCTTTTATGCAGAGTTGAGTTCATTTCGCACACTGAGACAGGAAATGCATGGGTAGCTCCATAAACATCCCTCCAACATCTGGAGGGCAGATGACTTTGTGTCTGAAGGTGTTCTTAGCAGAACAAGTGCATCAGGAGAATTTGTGGCAACAGTGCCACGAGTGCCTCCTATGAATGAAGTCATTGGAATCTGACCCACCGGTGTACAAGGGTGAGTAGGGGTATGATGGGCCACTCAACCCTCACTCATCTGATAACGGTGACACGACACATTCATGCAGGCAAACAGGTACAATCAGGAGATATACCTCTGCCTTATTTAGTGAGTCTGGCTGAGTGAAGTCTATTTCCTCAAGAGGGGTGTTATGGTGAACCAGTAGTGACCGATCGGATACAGGGTCACTGTCCAGAATAAAGGGGATGCCCAATCCGGGATTCATCCACAAATGTGGTCACTTAATGTTATCACACCATCCACAGATTGTCGAAGAAATTATTAGTGAACAATGTCCCTCTACAAGATACAGAAGGGTGATGTAGCTACAAACTGGAGGTAGTGACACTTCGAGTGCATTTCAATCGTGGTGGGTGAAGTACTGACATGCAGAGGTTTTTGGATTGAACACAAGAGCAATCATGTCACAACCATTGCCTTGCATACAAATGGGCCATGTTGTCAGTTCAGTGTCACAGTACCTGCATTCTGTTCTTGGTGGGCTCACGCAGCAGAGCATGTTGTTAAGTTCATGTGAATAGATCTGGCTCAGTTGGGCACATAGGTTCATGGAGGCCCTGGAAGCATGCAGGTGTTGAGCATGGGCAAATGCATGCGCTCTGTGCAGTCCTGAGTTAGCAGCTCAAATGATGCAGGTTGTGTCAGTGAAAAGTTGTCTTCAATTTAGGGCAGGCCAAGTTGGCCTTTCCCCACGGGAAGGGGACATGAAGTGGTGCTGAAGTGTGCATCGAGGTGAAAGCAATGAGTCTGCAGTTCTCTGCCAGCTGTGCGTAGCTGTGGTGGTGACCTGCTGTAAGAGTCAGCGACTGACTCTCCAGATATATGGTTGGGTCCACCATTGAACAGGCTCTTCTGGACTGGGCATTGATGTGTTTGGCCAGGACACATATCAGTGTCAGGCTGGATGGGGTTGAGTGGGATGATTCAGATGCTTGGAGGAAAGAAGATGCCAGCACCAGCACCTTCCCTTCGGGATGCATGGTCAATGGTGCAACCACTTTGGTGCAGGTGGACAGGGAGCTTTAGCAGATCTTGTCTTCTAGGTAGCTGAGGGTCCATTACAATGGACTCGTGGACAGGATGCTCCACTTCAGGGAATGCTCTTCAAACAGGGGATATTATGGAGATTAATTTGTCTGGGTCAATGGAACTGGTCACTCCTGATGTTCCTTCGGAGTGGTTAGGGGACAGTTGTTTATTCTGTCTTGGACAGTACTTTCCTCACATCCGATGGAGGGCTTTGGACGGTGCAACTGTCCCCAGAGATGTCCATGTGGGAATCCTCATACTGTCTGATCGGCCTTGAAGGTTGTTTGAGGAACTGATGTACACTCTTTTAAGAGCATGTCAGACTGGTTATATTATGGCTAGCCTACTTTAGGGGAACAATTCCAGCAGCTCCGGGCTGGGGAACAGTGATGTGCTGAGCTGGATTCCCCTTTGGTAATGGAATCACCAACAACATTTAGCATGAGGGGTCTCATTTTTGGGCAGATCTTAGCACCTTTGTCAGAAGGATGTCCCTCACAACAGCACAGAGGGGCCGTGCTTCAATACAGTATGTTCACAGTTGTAGTTTGGCACATGGGCCAACAAGAAGCATCATTACTATGTATCCTTGCACTTGCTGTCATCATTGCAATTACATCTCTATACTCAGGGTGGAAAATGTACACTAGCCAACAGCCATAGTGAGGAATGGTATGCTGACCAGTACAGTGACCAGGGAGTGCAGATCCCCTCATGAGCTTATGTCTGCATTGCAAGATGGATGCCCATGACACATTACAGTTTAGCCTTTGAGTCTGAGGCACTCACTGGGTTAGTGGCCCACTGTCACGCGTGGGGGACTGCTGCTGAAGGGCCAGGGCTCTGGCCTCGGTGCCATGGTATTTTACCATCCAGTGAGAGCTGTGGCGCCTGAGGACCAGAGCTGGGTTAGGGGAGAGCTACAACTCTGCATCATAGGATGGAGCCTACAGGGCTCAGTTCTTATGGGGAGCAGACCCAGAACGTCTCATGGAGCCCTGTCCAGGACCCAGCTCCCACCCTGACTGCCTTCCCCACGCTTGGCATGCAGCTGCTGCTATTTGTTGGGACTCACATTTGGCCCTTTAGTTCCATTTGGTGGATGCCCATTGCGCTGGGCTGACAGCCCAGTGTGTCCCAGTCCATCTCTCGGAGCCCTGCCAGCTCTTCCCCTGGGTCCCATGCCAGAGCCCAGGTCCCACATGACCCACAACTTCCAGCCTTACTTCAGCCTTGCTCTGAGCTCAGGGCTATATGGTGATGCCTGCACTGGTGCACTGGGGGCACCCAGGCCACATCGGGTGTGGTTGGCTTGCTGCCTTCCTGGTGCACACATGCAGGCGCAGGGGCGGGCTTCCACCAGCTGCACCAGGCAGGCGCTACCTGAGGTGGACATTTCCCATCCACCATTATGCCCCCACAGAGTGGGGGCTAAAGGTGACAGGTCGGACATAAATGTAAGTCAGCCATATGTCCTATTTTTTAATATGAGGGAAATGCGAGGGTGCAGCGTTATGTGTGTGGGGTGCAGATTGGTGGCTGTACACAGAGTAGGAATAGTGGGCATTGACGCACTTTGCATTAGGGGGCCCAAATTGGGTGTACAGGCAGTAGGAATGGTGGGTATAGGCGCACTTTGCATTTGGGGGGCTCAGATTGGTGGGTGTGCAGGCAGTAGGAATGGTGGGTATAGGCACACTTTGCATTTGGGGGGCTCAGATTGGTGGGTGTGCAGGCAGTAGGAATGGTGGGTGTAGGTGCACTTTGCATTTGGAGGGCTCAGATGGGTGGGTGTACACAGAGTAGGAATAGTGGGTGTGGGCGCACTTTGCATTTGTGGGGCGTGGATTTGTAGCACTACTGGGACTCTGAATGGTTGGTATAATTGCAAGTAATAGTGATTACTTGTGAGAAATCTTCCTGCCCTTATTGACATGGTTCTACAGCAGGACTGCAGGTTCCTGAGTGCACTTAATTCTGTGAATAGCCTCCTCACGCGATGCACATACGTAGCGCAATCTTAGGGCACGCGCATTAACTTTTGGGAGAATTTTGCGCTTTTTTTTGTAAATCAGGCCCTAGTGTGTAAGCAAAACTATCGTGAGGTAAGTTTTGTGTTGCGTCTCTTATATATTATATTAACAATAGCTGCACATTGTGGCGCACTGTCACTTTTGAAATGTGAAAGGTATACTTTTGAATGGTTTAAGTAGTTCTGGTCTGAAGGCCTGACTATTAGAGCCAGACAAGACCCTGGCTTGACTCTCCCACTGAATTGTGTAGCTCCCCTTCCTCTGTTAATAAAGGTTTGAGCTTTATTTGAGTTTTTGTTGAATTTGCTTTTTTTATTATTGCTTTTTACTCATCTAACCTCTAACTGATACACACAGGTTTTAAGAAGGAGGCCATTTCGTGTAAGTCCATGTCTGCTGTGGTTTGACACCCACAGGGGTCCGGAGGCATCACCTCAAGGTTCACTTCTCAGAATTCAGCTGCACATTCGCATTCACGTGGCCTTTGGCGGAACATTGGGCTTCTGCCTAAAATAAACCACACGCTGATTAATTTTTCAATTGCTTCATTGTAATCCAACAGTCGCCTGAAGAAAGCTTCACATAATGTCATATATATACCTTAAGAGCCTGCGTTCTTTAGTTGGTTGAGAAAGTAGATTTTTATTTGGTTCTAAACTGTTCCACGCACACCCAACGCAAAGAATAGTTAGTTTCCATTATTCTGTTATTTACATTGAAAAATAATTTTCTTTTGACATGCCCATATTGTTTGCACTGTAAATTGCCCATCCATTGACATGATGTCAAGAGGCTAATCCTTTAAACCAGAGAGTTAAGTATTTACTACAAGGGTGTAACCTTTGTACCCTAAAATATTGCTTTAGCACCTACTTTGACCTGATAGAGATACAGCACATTTTGTGCAATACCACGCTGTACCTGGGTATTTGTGGTTGCAGTGTCAACCTTGGCAACTTAACTGGACTGCCACCCTGTTAATGTAAATAAACGGTATAAACCTTGTTCCTTGTGGAGAGGTGCATACAACATGGAAAGAGACCTAGGCTCATTAATCTTCGGTGTGGGCCGGACACCCTATTACCCACTGAGGGTTTGCTTTCAGTTATCATGAAAGTCAAAAAAATCTTGCACTCTATTATTTCCATCCAAAGAAATTCAATAATTCTTGTAGGTAGTAGAATTTTGTGCTGTATTTTATTCATGTAAATTTGTTTGCAGATGCAAATAGTTGCTTATGCATTTCGGACATGAGTGTCCTTCGTCAAGGCCTATTCTCCTCGCCTAATCAAAAAGTTCCTCAGTCATGATTATTGATCATAAATGCCAATCAAAAGTTAATCAATTACAGAAATAATGATACCATTTCAGGAACAATTCCATATATACAAACAATGTGAGGATACCGACAAATAAGATGTGTGTTGTGCATCATGGAGACATAATGACATGGTTCAGGTATACATACAGAGGGTGAATTAATAGTATTAAAACAAGTAGGGCCTCATTACGGGTCTGGCGTTAACCCTGCCGGTGCTACCTGTGGCTTGCTTTTGGACCTGTAAACAATTATCGCCACCTGACTTCCTGAGCTATTCCAAGTCTGGCGGCTGGGAAGTCAGGCACCAGCAATTTTGTTAGTCCCCATTCCATGGAGTCCCGTAAGACTCCATGGGAATGGGGACACGGGAGCTCTGGCACCGTTGCTAGCAGTGCTGGTGCTCCCGTGAAAACTCTGCGGGCGGGTGCCGTCCCATCCGGCAGGTTTGACCCTGGTGAGTGGGACGGCACCCGCCAGCAGAGTTGTAGTGTGCCGGTCTGTAAACAATGGTGCCAGTAAGCTTACAGGCAACGTTGTTTCCGGACCGGCACAGTTATAATGAGGCCCATAGTCATTTCAACAGAACATTTCAGAGTTTATCATGAGAACATTCAATGGCCACAATACAAACTTGCACGAGACATACGGACAAATTTGAAAAAACATAAGAAAGAATATGAGATAAAAACATTCATGTAAATCTCAATAGCACTTGTTAACTCAATACTCTTCAATACAATTCTTTCTTGTACTCGGCATGCTCGGTTCTACCCATGGATCAGTCACACTATAATTCCCTTGTACCTTGTGTCTCTGTCAATCTCTGAATAGTGTGGGAAACTGCTACACCTCGTGTTCTTACTATCACATTACTCATGCTAAAAGCTCTTTGAAAAATAAGGTGCCACCATGGTCAAGTGAAACAGTATTGCACCGAATGTGTGGAGGGTGGCATGCTTGCTCAGCTAAAAAATAACTGACCTGTATGTGGCGATCATCGTGTGTAGTGCTGTCTGCTCACACTCTCTCTCTACAAAGGGACATATATACGTCATTTAAATTGCTCCTACTTCTGAATCCCTATGTGGATTCTATTGATGACTACCTTCACTTATAACTCTGGTCTGCGTGTGGTTGCAGTGTGCGGCAGAGGTCCAGCGAGTGTCAAACCGTCTGATACGGCTCGTCGCAAAATATTGAATATATCTCTGTTCCCATGGTGACGGCAGTCCGGCCCGCCTGACAAGATTGCCGTCTGTGTGAGACACGGCGGCCATCTTGTAAAGGGGTGCGGAACCACATTGTGCAATCACTAGTAATGGGGACTCTAAGTCCAATTCATAAGCATGCTCTGGCATCATGAGCCAGTGCTGCTAAAACCCGATCAAATTGGCAAAATTGGGCTGATCATGTGCGAGATTCCATGTTTTTTTGCAATTAAATTAAATAATCTAATTCTGAAAAATATTAATGGTGGAAAAATAAAGATGATAATTCTAAACAGCTAGAGCTCATGTTGGGCCACTTGCATGAAATGTGTGATGTAGGACAATATTCTCTTTTCTGTACGTGCACAGATATCTCTGTATTTTGACTCTGTGCCTCCCTCTATGTGGATCTTCTCCATTTCTAACCCTGCTTTCTGCTTACTGTCTACAGGATCAAGCTTTGCTATGTTCTCTTGCTATCTTCTCTTGTAATTTGTGTCTCATTCTAGTTATTAACCTCCTGTGTGGGTCACCCTCTTGATGTCTATTATCCACAGATCATCACTTTGTCCTGACTGGAAAACCTAGAAGTCCTGAAGTCAATGCAACATCGCTAGTTGCATCAACGTAACTCACATAGCAGATAGCTTGCTTTGTGGTTATTACGTCACTGGAATACAATCAATCTTTCAAATTAAAAAGGTTTACACTTGTTATGTGATCACAAAAAGCAGTTAAGGTCCCACTCTTTATTCATGCCATTGGGGACCAGGGTATCCAAGAGATTAATCCAGTATGCTTCATGTTGTCCTCTTAGCTTCTTCATATCCTGTCTGGGATGGTGTTTCTCAATAACCAGATACTAGAGGTTATTGAAGAGCGCAATAAATTTAGAATTTAGTTTGAACTTTCATGATAACTTAAAGCAAACCCTCAGTGGGTAATAGGCTGTGGGGTCCACACCAAAGGCTAATCCGCCTATGTCTCTATCATTTTCAGATTTTCAAGTGACTGGCATGGTGGCACTAATTAGTGGGCTGCACCCCACACACATAATGTAATGCATAAAAACATAGTTTGAACAATGTAATCATTAAGAAGAAGTAAAATAAGCAGTGCTCACTCACCAACCCGATATCTAGGTGCATACAACATGTCATACAAGGACTGTTGAATAAAACTTGACTTATGTATTTATGCATTCATTTACAGCGCGCAAAACCCTGAGGCATCTAGGTGCTAGTTACAGTAAGTGCTTGATATAGGATAAAGAGTATGCATAATATGACAGACTGGTAAGGCCTCTCCTCATCTTGCAGGGAGCTACATCAGGCATGTATACAAAGGACATGGTAAGTGCAAAAATACAGGCTGGCAAAACCTCTCCTCATGTTACGAGGAGCTACATCCAAGGTGTGTACATAGGCCATGGTAGGTGCAAAATATAGAGACTGGTAAAGCCTCTCTTCATGTTACGGGGAGCTACATCAGGCATGCATACATAGGACTAGGTAGGGGCAAATATACATGACACTCTATTATTCAAACCATCATGATTTATTTTAAAAATACTTTCTAAAGTCCAGCTAAGTAATAGGTGACAATTTAAGAATTGTTTGAACATAGAGCTATTATTAACTAAAACTGTATGTTATGTCATGTTATTGTTACTTGTACCGCACACTGCTGCATTTTTCATGGTGTCCAGGAGCTCAGGCGGATCTGAAACAGAAGGGGGTTCGGGTGGTTAGTTACTTAGTAGGGTTTAGCGAGACAAGCGCAAGAGAGCTTTGATGTGCTGTTGGTAGCTTCAGTTCGGAAAAACCAGGGACTGTGTGCTGGTATGGTTTTAGTTGTTTGTCATTGTTTGATGTTTTGTGTGTGGTTCAATGCGGGTGTTTCATGTGTGTGTTGGGTGTTGTGGAGAATTGGTAGAGTGGCTGCAGTTTGGGTGTTTTGTGGTGAAGGTCTGGGTTGGGTGGCGGGTATGCAAAGTGTCAGAGAGTTATTAGTAATTATTATTATTCTACTTGTGAGCGTGTATAATGAACATTTTTTTGTTTGTTTTTATTTTATCCTTTTAAACGCAAACATAGCTCAAGAGTAGCTGAGCGCTTTACACAGTGTGCAAGCTGGCATCGGGCATGATGCTTTTTAACAGTAGTGCAGTACTGTTGGCGGGAAGGGCGGAAACGAGGAACATTGGTTGGGCACAGGAAACACCTTCACAAAATCTCTATCTCTCTTGCCCATGTCTTACATTTACATGACACTGCTCTGGCCATATCTGCCTTTCAGAAATATTAGGTGTCGTTAGAGCACATACGTGTCGCTCGCATCCAATCCCCTTTGCCTGTACTCAGGCACTGGCATGGATGAAACAGGTTCCCAATCAGAATGTTTATAAAAAGGGACAGTCTTGCCATGCAGCCCTGCCATCCCCTCAAAAAGTGCAAAGATGGACCATCAAACCACAGGCAAAAGTCTCCAGTGGGGTCAAAAGACTTAATCCGTGGAAAGGAATGGTGCAAGCAGACATTCATAGTAATAGATGAATGCTTTCTCCTGTGGACACACATCATCAGCTGAAGAAAAGCACCTCCATCCTGTCCACACGAGTATTTACAATCAGCCAATAACAGAGAAGGATGTAGCAACACTACCGCCATGTTGGAGTGGATTCACAATCACAAAATACAATTAAAATCTAAATCGCAAACCCTGTACGCACTAGCAATATACATACCAGGATGGGTGTTTATAGTCACCAAACCATAACACCACCACACTGGTCCTAATTCAGCCAGGTAATTTATGGGAAAACCTTGTCCAGGATGCAACACAGCGCCTGGTGATATCAGAGCTCGCCGAAGAGACTGAGAAATGCCACGCTGGCCCACAGCACTATTGATGGTTCAGTGGACCGCACACTATGACATTGCAGGCACAGATCGATTATGATATCACATGATGCTAGTCATGTATTTCTAGACCTAAAACCTATTGAAAGGGTTTTTTGACAGATCGCTATCCCTTCCAACTCTCTTCCTCTCAGGAACATTCTATTCCTACAACAAACACAGGGTGCTATTGACCAGCCTTATTTACCGTCCATGTCACAGCCCACATTAACATCCACCTCACCATCTACATCCACACCACCTTTCTCACACACATTATTTTCACCATCCATATCAAAATTTCCATTCAGGTCATCATAACCATCCGCATGAATGTCCACAATTACATTTACATCACCATGAAATTCACATCACCATCGCCATTTACATCAGCATTCACATTACTGCTCACATCTACATCACCCTCCCCATCATTATTCACCTCTGCATCACTCCCTGCATCAACATGACCATCCATGTCCACATATGCATGCACATGCAATTCCACCCAAATGCATGCGCTAACACCAACATCACTTGACACATCACTTTACTACACACATCGAAAACATCATCCACGTCAAAATTCACATACACACAACCATCCTCATTTAAATCACCTGCCAATTCCTCCCTCACATAACTGTACACATCCACATCCCCAACTATGCGTACATCCCTATCCACAGACACACTTGATTCTGCACCTATGTACACATCTGCAGCCACACGTACAACACCATCCATATCCACACAAATATTTACCTTGAGGTTTTATGGAATATTCGAATATTTAAAGGCCTGTATTTCCTGACTCAAGAAGCAACACTCACCAACCAAACTAGAGGAGAAATGTACACCAATATTCAAACATATGTGTTGTATAATGTGCATCAATTGTGTAAGCCACACTCACTAATCGGAGTGTTTGCAGAGTGTTCGGCATTCCAAGCACTTTGGTGGAGTATCCTGTTTCGCTCCTGGCGTTTGAAGTCTGTCCACGCTTTCTATTGTACCTGCACCTTTAAAACATCTCCTTCGAACGTGGAGCGTCGCTGAATGTTTGCAGAGTGTTCGCAGAAGTCAGGGCTGTTTCCATGGACCATCCGCCAGCCGAGGTCGGCTGCCATCAGCAAACGAGACGACAAGCATGCCTCCATCTAATGATTGAACAGGGAGACGCCCAACTTCCTCTGGTGGTGAGTAGGACTCCAGTGACTGACCCAATGGACCCTAAAGGTAATCCTTCTATTTTATTCAGCGAACATCTGATCCAATTGTTCTTGCTCCAGTTACACCTAAACCGCTTGCAGACCTGCTACCTCCCCCCCAACACCCCTTATCGAAATAAGCAGATTATAAGTGCACAAAATCAGCACTTTCACCCCGATGGCATAGCAGTGGGATCCGACATTGGGGGTGAGAACTTCACGTCTACCTCAGAGAGCATGGGCAAGACAGAATGTTCAATCAAAGGAGCAGCAAAACTGTCGGGGAACAGGGTGGTCCCCATATTCAAAGTAGATGCCACTCTGTATCCAACAATAGTAAACTCAAGTGGCACAATAAATGTCAGGAGCTGCTGTGTGCTGTGGCTCAATTGCCCAGAGGCAAACCCAGGACACTTAAATCTCATATTGGACAAGTAAGGCAGGGAGGCAAGTCAGGGGGACCCTGGGCCCATATCCTTGACATAAGTTCCCTCTCAAGCCTTAACAAATGGATGGGGTGATCTGACTAATGCAGATATGTTGGGCAGCACAGAACCCAGGGACTTATATCACCACCCATCCAACTTTGTTGCTGACTCTCAGAAACCTTTTGTGGCACGTTGCCCATTAGAAATGGTTCTCGGTAAATGTGTGCCTTGAAACAGTTGTGTATAGGCGCATATAAATGCCCTATCATATCATATCAAGGGAAGGAAATAGACTCTTGTGTAACAGAGCCAAGAAGCCCTAGTGCATTTGAGGCATTGGAAGCAATGAGCCACGATCTCTCGACCCCAAACCATCTAGGGTCGCATGATTCGGCCAAGCGTGGGCCGTTACTTACAGAAACAGCTGAGTCCACCCCCCAACTTGAAGAAGCCCCTCAGTTAGTTGATGCACCATTCGGAACACATGGTATTTCAACCTTGGCCCGCAAGACTCACCAAAGACATTGCGCACTTGGCCTTGTGTTTAAGCACGGACGCAAGCTCGAGAACAGGAAAGTGTAAAAGCCTCGAAATAGGCAAGGACCAGGACTCAGTCTGTGCCATCCCAGCAAAAAAGCATAGAATGGACAGTACTTTTGAGCTAGCAGACGCTGCGATATCTACTGAGTGTCACTTGCAGCCCCTGGGCAACCTACCATGTTTAAGTGGCTGGTATGGAGGTCCCGCGAACAGGAGTGAGCTCTCCAGTGATGAGTCATCCTCGGAATCAGAATCTTTCAGGGATTCAACCCCCCACATGGAAGCCAGGGAAATCAACGTTAGGAAATCAAAACAAAAATTGAAAAACCAGGGCCGCCCTGATGAGTACCACCATTGTGAGGCCTCCTGGACTACTCAACTACAAACCAACATTCTTTCAGCAGTCACTATTACCTTGGCCCCATACTTGAAACCCTATGAGAGCTTGAGCGATAACTACAAAGATCAGACCACCTTCATTGCGCTGATGCACTCTAAATGAATTTACATGGAATCCTTTATACAATTGCTCAGAGAAAAAAGAATGAGGGCAAAAGAAATGGAGGGAATCGTTTAAAATCCCTGGTCGATCTCATGCAAGATGCTTGGTCTGATAAAAGAATTTTCCTTGAAGGAGTTTGCGAAATCGCTTCATGGTCGAAGGCTAAGAATCCAGTCAAAGGCACTGAACCAACTACCACTGGAGGAGCCGGTGAAAGAATTACCGACTCCATGGATGCTTAGTAGTATGCTACACGCTGCCCACAGATGTTGCAATCGGAGGCTCCACTGTTGGATCAACTGTCAGGAACCGTGAAAAGGGCAAATGAGATCTGGCAAGAAACCCCCCCCCAACCAGAAGTCTTAACACCTGTACCACAGTTTGTAGCAACAGAGTCTATGCTCGTGCAGAATAGTGTGGAACCTGCTATTGCCTCCAAGACCAGTGCGCCAATAGAAGTTGATCGCAAGGGCCTCTCTCGAAAAGAATGAATCCCAGGATAAACAATTTCTCAGTCTTCGACCAGAATAAAATCAACAAAAAAGACTTAAATGTAACAAAGACAAGTGAGCAACTGATGAAAGCAAAGAATATGCGGAAAACTGAAGTTCAGGAAAGCGTGTGGCTCTAGGAGCTTGCTGAGAAATCTCAAGAATGTTCTCCTTGAACCTTGCGCATCGCCAGGAAATAACAGGAAAAAAGCAGGATCCCCTTAAAACTCTCGCTAGTGAAAGATCATCAGAGGACTTAGAAAATGTTTCAATACAATCAGGGGACCCCATTGAACTGGGCAGTGTGGAGGACCCGCTGCTCGACTTGTCCATCTACAAAGACAGTGACATTCATGGAAAGACAAACACTGCCCCAAAATCGAACACCCAAGGGGACCCAAGGCTGCTAGATTGACCAACAATAGTCTCGTAACTCTCCCTCCCGTTTCTCACTTTGGCAGAGAGACGGGATAGAGCAAGTGGTATGAGTGATACGGGGGATGGTCCCTCTAAAGCTGGCGACATTATGAACAAGCAACCTTTAAAATCAAGAATGGACCGCACACTGGTACCCTGTACCAAAGCCCCTCAGGTGGGAGAAGTAAGAAATAGTGCTAATGCTTATGGAACCACTCCAGCTACAACTCATGGATCTAACAAACAGACAGATGCAAAACACAATGTAAACTTGGAAACAATACTAAGAGGAGACGATGGCCTAATATTAAATCGCTGAAACATCTTGTGTTAATTACATTACATTGCAAGACTATGGGTGATACATTCAAGGGATATAAAGATAGCTGATTTCTTCGACCATTTGTATATGAGCTCTGCCTCTTTGAGCCTACTGCTTCTGGATGCAAGTGATGAAATCCGCTCCCTGGGATTCGATCTGAGGAAGTGTGAAAAATGATGGAAGATCACGTATGAGAAGGAGGAAGAGAATCCTAAGTAACCAAAGTTGGTGAGGGACGGAACCACCCCAGATAGCTTGAAGGAACTTGGTCTGACCTCCCAGCTAGCACCATCAGCTTCAAGGAATCAGGGTGAGGCCCTGGCTTGCCAAAACCAGCTAAGGATCACCATAAGTGAGGCTAATACTGAGGATAAATCAAAGAGAGTGGCCTATCAAGATCTGTGTGTAAAACACCCCCTGGATGATGAGTATTCATGGAGTTGGCTAGCTAAAGCCCTAGCTCAGGTGGGCAAAGAATGGAGCCAGAGGAATGGAGGAGCCAGGGGGTTAGAAATTAGGTCCTGGAACACCCAGGGCTTTGCTCACCTTTTCCATAGTATGTACCCTGCCGTCACCAGATTAGACATAATATGCATCCAAGAATTATAGTTAATGGAAACCTTGCTTTTGGACGGCCTTTCCTTGTATCTAAACCAGGCTAAAAGCGGCAGGAATGGCACTCCTTTGTCTGGGCTTTTGACAATATTAAGAAATGGCCTAAATCTGTAGTTAATCCAAATAATCAATCCATACCACTACATCAAAATTCTGATTATAGAATTGGAGGAGATCTGGGATAGCAGCAGGAGCTGCTTGATCTTGTTTAACCTATATTGGAACCCGGACTTCAATGAAGGAAGCAGCTTTATAGATACAGAGACACAGTGGATTGACAGAATGTATAGCATCTCCACGAATCCACTGTTGATAATGTGCAGTGACTTAAATATAGATTGCCTAGTACCTGGGCAACGGAATGTCCAAAGTTTAGATGCAGATACTGGATCCAAGATAAGCAGAGGCCTAAAGTGGTTGAATGAGATGGATCTGAGAGGCATACCCATGCTGAATGGCAGCACCAAAGGTGTCATTCTGGGAGCCCTGACTTGGCATAATGGAAAACAAAGTGCTATTATAGACTATTTGTCTGTGCAACCTACTCCCTCGCGTGATAAGTCTGAGAGTTTCCCATGCTGCCTATAGTGACCACGAACCATAACACTGTTGTGGGCCAGAATGGTAACAGGAAACAATGATATCTGGAAGCAACGGCTGCAGGTGGAAGGCGAAAGAAATAGACTTCGTATTAAACCTCAAGAAGTCCCTCAATTAACCAACTCCCTTCCGGCATTGCAAGTTTGGGACACAGAGGGAGTTGAATACGATAGCGTCCTGGCTGCCTTCAGAGAGCTCCAAATTAAGGGGATGCGACCCACCCATAAATCCATCCACACTTATGACAAGGAGGTGGTAGCCCAGAAAGAACTCCTAAGTAGGGACCTGAGAGGACTAAAGGGACTACCACGTGCTATTAAAAGGTAGCACATAAGGAAAAGAAAACAAAATATATATTTTTTTAGCATTTGGTTTAAAAATACAAACCTTTGAGCTTTTATGATCAACATAGAAAATGAAATTACATAATATGCAGGTAAAGAATAAAGAAAAAGGATAAAGCCTGAAAGGAGTGGACAGTATCTCCGACATTGTATAATATGTCTTCACGTATCACCAGGGGTAGAACACTGTTTTCTCAGCTCAGGGTTACCCCGCACCATAGACCACATTGAAAAATTCAAAGCACCGTGAGCACCTTTAAAGCTCTGGTTCCATGTCTCTCACTTGTCAATCAGCATAAACACTTCTTTCAAGAAAGCTATTAATGCCAAAGTTACAGATACATCTTCTCCCAACATTAACTTTGTCCACCAGTCTTTCACCATTTGAGTTAAGAACTGATTGATATATGTTCCTGACCATTTAGACCTTAAAAGTTTTAGCCCGAGGCATAACAGCACATTCTGCATTGATAGTTCTGCTGCTCTTACGCCTTTCGTATTTCAGCAAGCTCTTTAGTCGGAAATAAGTTCAATCTGAAGCACAAGAATTGACCACGCCTATATTTAATGGAAATTTGGAGAGGTAAATGGGCACCGAACCCCTTGCTCCTCTTTCTGGAAAATTATTGCCATATGACTTAGAATTGCTCCTGTACTCCAAGGAACCAATAAAATCTAAGTCATACAGTTTCCTCTTCACCTTTCCAGGATTGGACCACAGGCTCAATTCGGACTCATTTAGGACTGTCATAATTGCAAGGCAAGCCGATCTCCAAGTTTGTAATAGTGAGTCTGTTTCACTGGACATTGCCTTTCCTATGGCTGCAAAGCCTGCTTCCGTGTTTTCCCCATCACATTTTCGGAAGAATCACCATGTTTTCCATACTGTAGTGATGTACAGTGAAGTCAAACCCAACTCGGCCCTTATAATCTGAATGGGCACACAGTTGGGCAAAGATAAAACTCTTCACCAGAAAATGTCTTCTAATTTCGGCCAGACCTCGACCAACAATGTAAAAGAGGCTTCTGCCCAATACGTCAAAATGGGCATCACTTTTAGGTGATGAAAGTCAATTATTGGGGTGAAGGAAAGTTTGCAGCAGCTCATCAGGCTCACTCTAGCCTGTGCAGCTAGATTCTTGGCTTTGCTTCGCAATATAACTTCCCTCTGTGCATCTGGAGCACTGTCATTCAAACACATGCCCAGGTAAGTTAAAGATGTCACCTCCAAGAGTTGTTCACCCTTAATATACCAGGCTTTTGATTTAGACACCTTTTTCCCTTTTTTGTGACCAAAAAAAAAAGGATTCTGGATTAATGTACATTGATCCTTAAGCCATTGGCATCCACGTAGTGTTCCAAAGCATTCAAATGTCTCTGAAGAACTACCTGGGTTTGATCCAGGAGGATCAAATCGTCGGCATACAATAGCCAACTGATCGCCATACCTGCCAAGCAGAGTGGGGGGCTTCTGGTTGACTTGAGAGCCTTGTTCACGTCAGAGATAAATAGGTTGAAAATAGCTGGCGCCAAGGGACAGCCTTGTTTTAGCCCATTAAATGTTTGAATTGGTTCAGTCAGATTCCTCTTTCGGTCAAGCCTCACACACAGAGAAGTATCATCATGTAATAGCTTCAGGGCCTCTCTTATGTCCTTGGGGCAACCCCACGATTTTTAGCTTTGCCCAGAGGAGTTGTCGATCGATGGTGTCAAACGCCTGAGCTAAATCGATTAAGCCTAGATTCAATACCCCTTCCTAATTTTAGCTCTAGCCTTTAAGATGTTTAGCAAAACTATGAGAACTGGATCATATCTCACAAAGCAATGATCTATCAGAGTAGCTGAAGTAATGCTACAGGCCCTAAATGCCAACAATAACAAAAACCCTGTGGCAACTTCGGAATGAGAAAGGGGCATCTGCTTGCTCATTACAGCAGAACCCAATACCAGAAGACATCTGGGTGAGCTTTTTGGGAACCTCTTCGAAATACACGATCAAATAGAAAGAAGCACATCACACGAACCTGGACAGCAATGGGAAATCGAGCTGGACAGGGAAGAAATACTGCTGCTCATAAAGAAGGCAAGTTGATCATGAGCCCCGGGGACCAGATGGGCTAACACATGAAATGCTAAAAGCAGCCGCAGAGGCTTGGGTCGACTTCTGCCTGGCTGTCTTCTGAAGAATCCTCCTCAAGGGTAAAGTCCCGATGTCTTGGAAAGCAGCACAGGTAGTCCCAATAGTCAAAACGGGAGACAGGATGGCACCCAAGAACTATTGACCTATTGCCCCCTTGGACGTGTTGGCCAAAATATTTGCTGCCCTACTCCTGAGACGTCTGAATGAACAGGTGGCAACATCAGAGAGCTTCGACTGTCGACAAACTGGATTTGTCAAAGAGGTGGGATGTAACCTAAATCAGCTACTGATTAGTCTCCTGAAAATGAGAACAACAAGGGGAGATGGCAAACTCTGACTTGCATGTATAGACATGGAGCAGGCCTTTGACAGTATTTACCGAGAGCTCCTATAGCAGAAACTAAGAACTCAATGGAGCCCTCAAAGCCTGCTCCTAGCCATTCAGGACTTGTATTCAGGAACCTCGATGCAGATAAAACCAGACCAGATGGGCCATCTAAGTAAATAATTTTTACCTTCAGGGGCCTGGAACAAGGGTGCACCCTTCCACCCATCTGGTTTAACCTGTTCATGGAGGACCTAAAACAAGTCATGGAACCCGAATCTTCTATCCCACGAAAAATAAATGGGACCTCAGTAGGTTGTTTTTTATACGCAGCTGATTTTGTGTTATTAGACCTGCCACCAATCGGTCTCCAAAGGAAACTAGATATTCTGCAGACTTATTTAAATCAAAACAGCCTAAAGATAAATGCTGCAAAGTCAGAAATAATGATCTAGGAAAACATAAAGGGCCAGTTAAGGAAGAAAACGAGCTGGGTATTGAACTGAAAACGGCTCTGGCCAGTAACTGAGATAAAATATCTTGGCACTATGATAAGTGCTAGTGCTTGTAAATCGCCCTGGACAGACTGCCTAAAGGGCAAAATTAAACATCTAACGGCCCAGGGGATCATGAAAGGGCAAACGTTTGCCACTGTTTTCTCCTCCCAGTTATACATTTCTACAACCAAAAAGTGACACCAGTCCTCCCCTATGCTTCCGTGGCTTGCCTTCATCTCCCCTGGGAACTTTGGGAGTTCCTGGAGGGGTGGTTTTGGAAAAGGGTTTTGTATCTGACAAACTCTGTACCAATGGCAATAATCAGACATGAGGTCGGCTTGTTATCACTATATTTGAGGGTGGTATGGAAATCTTTGCTTCTTTTCAGGAAGGTGAACCTCTCTGACTGCCCACCGCAATTCAGGATAATGAAGGTAAAACAGTTAGGCATGTACGGCTGGCCCTTGAATATGTGGCTCGACAGATGCAGAGCTGTTTTATCAAGCTTAGGCATTTCGATTGATACCCTATGGAAGAATCCAACATACCTTTCATTTTATCTGTTTATCTTCAGACTCTTTCTTTCTTTCTCCAGATTTTGTGGCATACTAGTTAATATATCTTATCCTGTCCAGTTCAGCAATTCTTTTCATCCTTTCTTGTCAACCCATCTGTGCCTGTTCCATGATGTTATTCCAGTATGATACCACAGCGTATGTCCGTTTTTTTCCTTCCCAGCTAAGATTGAAGCCCATCTGTCTTCAGACGAGAGTGTTGTTTGGTTCTGGACAAACCATCCGACGGAAAGATTTCTTTTCTCCGTTAGAGCTGGGCATGTCATTATTATGTGGTATAGACTTTCTGTTGTTGCTCCATCGCCGCAAAATCTGCAGAATTTTTGGTTTTGGTGCTCTGGTATTATTTTCCGCGCAGCCATGACTTCTCGTGTATGCAGGATATTCAGTCTCATCCTCATGAGGTGTCTCTGATTTTTGCTGATGGAAAGTATTTTAGGTATTCTGGTAGTTTATTAATTGGTCTGATGTCTGATGTGCTCAGGATATCCATTGCGTAATTAGACCTGTCCTTGATTGTCTATATCCAATCATTTTCTTTTAGTCTTTTTTTTGCTCTCTGCGGTCTATTTATGAGTTGGTCTCGTGATATTCCTTGTGCTTCACAGTTTGCTTTTATGAAGTTTTTCCAGATTTCGAGGGGTTGAGCTATCATCCCACTGCTTTGGTCTTGTAGAATTTCTATCGATGTGGGGTGGTTATCGCTTATTATCTTTCTGTACATATCTATTTGCTTCCAGCAGACAAGAGATTGTAGAGATTGTAGAGCTAGTTCTGCTCGGGTGCGTGGCATGGGGAATGATGTTGGTAGATTGGTAGATTTAAGACTTTCCGCCAGAACAGACCTTCTATTTGTTGCCATACGTTTTTTTCTATATTCAGCATTGTGTCTGTACCATATGTAAGTATTGCCATCACTTTCTGTTTGTAGAAGGTTGTGACTGGTGTCATGGAGAATTTCCCATATTTTGCGTGTAGTACCTTTGCTTGGCGTGCTAGCGCAAGTGCTTTGCCTTTGAGGAGTGCAATTGATTCTGCTTCTATTGCCGATTGATTTAGCCATATTCGCAGCTATTTTACTTTAGTGACTTCCTCTATTTATTCCTTTCCAATGAAGAATGCATATTTTGGTCTTTTCTTGCAATGTTTCTTCAAAGTCATAATTTTCGTTTTCTTCACGTCTATTACCAGTTGGTTTTTGTCCATGTAGGATTGTATATTTTCTAACGCTATCTGCAGGCCCCTTGGTGTTTTGGCAAGTACAACAATGTCATCTGCATACATGATGCATGTTATTGTTGTGCCATTCAGTTTCTGTGGGTTAATCCGGAGCGTCTAGATGTATTCTTCTAGGTCCGCTGTGTAGAGGTGGAATAGAATGGCAGCTAAGGGGCAGCCCTGTTTTAGTCCCTTAGTTGTTTTTATTTTGCCAGAGAGTGTACCTTCTTTGCTCATTCTTATCTTTATTGAGGTATTCTGGTACAATAACTTGATTGGTTCCAGGATGTTGCTTGGACATTCCCAATCACTGAGTTTTTTCCAAAGGAGATTTCTGTTGACTGTGTCGAATGCGAGTTTTAGATCTATGAATCCCGCATAGATTTGTGTCTTAGATTGTATGGTTTGTTGTTTTAGCAGGTTCAGGATAAAAAGGTTGATATTGGTTCCTATATTTTTTATGAATCCAGTCTGTCTCTTTGTATATTTTTTTTCCTTAGTTGCCCAGTTGTTCAAGCTCCTGAGGAGAATTTTTGCAAATACTTTCCCTACCGGGTCTAGTAAGGCCAAAGGGCGGTAATTGCAGGGTTCTGCCACTGGGCCACTTTTGTAGATTGGAATTATAGTGGCTTGCTGCCACGTTTTTGGTATGTGTTTGGTTTTCTGGATGAGATTGAATATGCTGTTGCATATTGCGCCCCAGGCTTCTGGGTTTTGTTTGATTATCATGTTAGTCAAACCATCAGGCCCTGGTGATCTTGACGTGTTCAATCCCTTTATTGCTTCATTGATATCGTCCATGTCCCACTCAAACTGCCATGTAGGGTTCTTTGGCTGTTTTTCATTCGTTTTGTTCAGTGTCTTTTCTCCATATAATTCCCTGTAGTATTTTATCCAGCTTGCTTCTGGTACATTTATTGTCATTGCATCTTGTGTCCGGGGCTGTGCATTAAGTAATGTCCATAGCTGTCTCGTGTTCCGGTTACTCATGGCATGTAGCATGCTTTCAGCATCTGCTTGCATCATCATCGCCTTATTATTCTTCATCCAGTTTCTATGTTGTTGTTTAGCCCATTTGACTTTGCTTGCTGAATCTTTTGCATTCTCTTTTTTGATTCTCTTTATTATATTTCTCAGGTCTTTCTTTTTTTGTGCAACTTTCGGGTTGTATGCATGTTGATGGTTTTGCATACTTTTTTGGGTTCTTTGTGTCTCTTTCTTGTATGGGAGGAGGAGCCAAGCATAGTTCATTTTTTGATTGTTTTCTAAGTTAGATTTGGTCATAATGTCTGGATGTTTTCCCACTTTCTGCTGGCTGATCCTTAGTCTGCTCATTCCTTTGTTTATCTCCATACTAGGTAGAAGACAGGTTGCTTTCTTAATGGGCACAATGTTCAAGACTCTTTTCAATATGTAATGGTCGCTGTTCAAGTTTTTCAGATTGTTGGCAGCTTTTATCTCTTTGTGTATCTCTTTTGACATGTAGATATAGTCTATTATTGCAGTTTTTTACCCATTTGCCCAGGTTTAAATCATGCGTCTCCCTGGGTTGTCCATACAATCTGATCTGAGCAGTTGTCTGTTTGCAATTTCTTTGTTCCATTTCCTTGCTCTATTTTCTAATGCATTGTTGTTTCATGCACAGCCTTCACTGTTAAACAGATGTATATTTAGGTTGCCGCAGATGATAAATTCTATACCTGGGTGTGTTATTTTGGCTTGGTCAATTGTTGGAAATGCACTCTCTATGAAGATTTCTTCTTCTATTGCAATGGGATTCCAATATACATTGACTATGCACCAAAAGAGGTTTTTCCCCGCACCTCTATCGGAGTTATTCTTGACTTGAGTATTGGTAATTTTTATTGTGGTCGCCTGTACCCATGGTAAGATGTTTTCTGACTTTATTATTTCCATATTAACTGTGCACTTTATCATAGTCAGTAGTCCTGCTGATGGCCGGCCCTTTTCCCTTTGTATCGCCGGATTCATCAGTGTCGTGAATCCGTCGCATATAGGTTGAGTCGTTATCCAGGATTCCTGTATACATAATATATCACAGTCGTTTAGTATTTCTCCTGTGTCTCTAAATAAGTGCCTATGTCCACGTGTATTCCAGGAGCCTATTGAGAGCGGTTCTGTTCTCTGGTTCTTCCGTTGTTATCTTTGGTTGTTTATGGCTGTCCTGTTCACTTGCATCTGAATCATCTAATTGTCTCCATATTCCTTTTTCCCTCCTTTAATCCTGCCACTTCCGCTGGATTTCTTCCTCTGTTCTGTTGGCATCTCTCTTGTTCCTTGTATGCGTCTCTTTTGCTTAGATCCTGTATTTCCTCATTTGATATTTCTTTGAGCGAGAAATCAAATTGTTTTCAATCATGCAGGTGGTTTTCGTCGTAGTGATCTATGGTGATCATTGAATCTTGGGTCATTTGAATTTGTGCCTCTTCTGATAGGTCAACAATTTCATCCTCGTGTACTGACATCTCCATCAGTTCTTCAATTAGTTTTTCTTCGTTATTGATTTCAATCCTTGTTGGTTCTATTTTCTTTGTCATTTCCGCATTTACCATTTTTTGCGCAGACTTCAACTTTTTTTAAAACTTGTTTTCATTGTTTTCATAAGTAATTCAGTTACAGAAAGTGAACTATCCCCAAACTTCCCATCCCGCCTCCCCAACCCACCCTGTTCTGGAAGAGATGCCCTTGTTCAAATGTCCTCGGGATCGATTAAGAAGTGAATAAATCTGTAAGTTTTATGGAGTGCGGGCACCATTGAGCCATATAGTCTGATTGGAGATAGTCCAGTACTCCTCCCCATTCTTTTGTGAAGGAGCCTTGTGTTCCTTGAAGATTGTGTGTTATCCTTTGCATGGACATTTGGGACCAGACCTTTTGTAACCATGTAAATAGCAATGGAGGTTCTTGTTTCTTCCATCCCTGTGCAATCGTGGCCCAGGCCGCTATGACTAGGCCCATGAGACTTCTCCATTGCGCCTTAGTGAGCGTTTTGGCCTGTTGCCCTCTAAGTCCACAGAACCACATCTTTTCAGTGAATTGATTCGCTTCTGGATAATTCTTTTTCAGTTTGGAAATTACTTCTGTCCAGAAGCCTTTGACCTTTGGGCAGTCCCACCAGATGTGTCTCCACGTGCCTGCGTCTGTACAGCCTCTCCAGCAATGGATTGGTGTGTGTGGGTTGTAAGCGACTTCAATTCAACAATACAGTTAAGTCAATGCCTAGTCTGGGATGCTGATGGAAGCCCTTACTGATGTATTTTTATGTCCAGTTCGTTTACTCTGGATGACAACCCTTATATAACACCCCTCTCTTAGAATCCCCCTGACCCCACTGAGCCAAGAAGTAGGTTTGTTTTGCAAATTAAAAGGTTTATTTGAAAATTAAACAATATATATATATATATATATATATATATATATATCACTTTTATAGTAAATTAATATTAGATAGATGAAACGAAGATGAAAGTGATGAAAGTGATCAACAATGGATAATGTTACAGTGGTACACTCTTTTTGATGGCTTAGAAGTGATATAGAGAGGAAAAAGTAGCTGAGAATGCTTTTATGGCTTCAAGGACAATGCAATGATGAATGAAATGCAGTACAGAAAATAAACTTGATATGATTTCAACAAAAGACAATGGCCCTCATTACGACCCTGGCGGAAAGTGACTGACCGGACCGCCACAGCGTAAATAGCGTTTCCGCCATTGCACGAAGGAGCAAAGTGCAGCCCATTCAGACCCATCGGGCACGAGCACCACGGCATGGCGGAAGTGCAAAGTCCGGGATGGCGGAAATGACCCCAAAACGGCCCACACCGCCGCCGTACGGCGCCCTAGGTGCAATACCGCCACCCATCACAGCGGACACCGCAGTGTGCGCCTACCGGAAAGTACGGTGACCTGAAATATACGGAAACGGAAGTAAAAACATGGGCCCGGAACGGGAAACATCCCGCCGTACACCTATAAAACCACTAAAACCACACAACCACTGAAAACACTACCCTGAGACACACCCCAACCCGTCATCCACCCTAGCGAAACCAAGAAAAATGGGAAAAGTAGCGAAGAAAGCGTGCGACCGCAAGCGGCAGGTCCACTTCTCCCGTGAGGAACTCACCGTGCTAACAGAGACCCTCCAGGAGAATGCTGCCGTCGTCTTCTGCACACAAATGACCAGGACGGCACTTGCAAACAAGAAGGCCATATGGGCTCTGGTGGCACAGCGGGTAAGTGCGGTGGGGACCGCACCCCGCACCCCACAGCAATGCCGAAAGCGATGGGACGACCTGCGGATACGCGTCCGCAGCATACTCTCTGCCAACCGCAACATTGCCACAGCCACCGGGGGAGGTCCTGAATCACCCATCAAGTTGACCCCCTGGGAAGAAATCTGTGCCTCCACCATCGGAATGGAGAGCATAGAGGGAGTCGGAGGGATGGAGAAAGGAGTGCAGACATCCGAAGATTCAGGTAGGTGGGCCAAATAAAACAATGCTAAATCCACAATGTCCAATCATGTGAAGTACCATGTGTCCACATAGTGCAACAGAAACACATGTCCAGGAGAACGTCCACACACATCGGCCTGATAGCGCACTTTAAAACTCACAATAAATACATGAATAATTAAAACCCCCTAAAACACCCACTACACGTGCAGCAGGCACACCCTAACTGCAGGCTGCCAAACAACTGCACCCTCACTCCACACACAAATGAAAGCACCTCCAAGGCCCCGACCCAAATCACCCTCAGGTACCACCCCAATGCATGTGATACAATGCCATTCCAATACCCACAGACCCATTAATAACCCTCGCCCTCCTTTACTCCACCACAGGGTCCGATCCAAACGACGAGCATCAGGACACCCCTACCAGCACACCTGCAAAGAGGGCCAAGACCAACGGCCAAAGACCCTCCACCTCAGCTGCACACATCAAGACACGGCAGCAGCACAAATCAGGTGGCAGCACAGAGGAGGGAACATCAACAGGCACCCCAGCAGCCAGCATGCCCACAACACCACCACCACAGGTCCCCCCAACGGATGCCACAGAAGGCACTGCCTCTGGTGGCAGCAGCACCATAGGTGACACCCCATTGATGGCAGCATGCTCCGACACAGAAGACGGGGATGTCGAAGTCAGATCCATCCATGACCTGTCCCAATCCCCCTGTCTGTCCCATCCCGTACAACATGAGGATACCACGCAGGGGCATCCACAAGACGACGACTGGCCATCCCCCACAAGCCCTGCGGCAAGGCAACATGAGGTCAACAGCCCCTCTGTGACACCCCCACAAATGGCCATGGCCCAGCAGAGGCAACAGTCCCTCGACCAGTTAATCGTGCAACAGCAGCAACTGGCCACGCTCCTCAAGGACCATGCCGATGAATGTGGGGGCACTAAGGCAGACATAGAAACATCAACTGAGACACTTAGGGCAGAAATGGTGAGAAGTACAGAGACACTAAGGGCACAAATGGAGAGTAGCACCGAGAGCCTGAGAGTCCAAATGGAGACTAGCACCGAGAGCCTGAGAGTCCAAATGGAGAGTGGCACCGAGAGCCTGAGAGTCCAAATGGAGAGAAGCACCGAGAGCCTGAGGGGGGAACTGCATGCGACGTCCACAGACGTATGTGCCGAACTTGCCGCTGTGCGCCGTGTGCTCACTGAGCTCTCACAAACCCTTAGGGACATGCATGGACGTGAGCAGGCAGAGACATCATCCGTTGCAAGTTCCGTCCAGGGCAGCCCCCAACGTAGATCTGGGAGGAACCTGCGCTCCACAGGCAGGGGTGCCCCTGATACCCGCAGAGGGGGCTTGCAATAGCGACAGCCCGCTGACAATGAGCATCTTTGGACACTGGTGTTCGGGGGGGAGGTAGGAGGGTGGAGGGGGTGTGTTGGGCTCACTTGGGTGGCGGGTCGATAGGGTGTTCAATATGATATCACATATGCCATAAACAGTGCACGATCAACCAATGTGATGTGTGGACAATGATCATTGTGTACTAGGCCATCATAGGCGTACAGTCCATATTGTGCATGTACCAGACACACACAGTGCCACGAGTACCGTGTCCATGTATCAGCCACCAGGCGTGAGTGCTAGAAGCATGCATCAATGAGATGCTGACGAATGTCACGGCCCTCCGGTGCCTCGCAGACTCCTTGAGGTGCTGCCACATCCCCACCCTCATCATGACCATCATCAGGTGCTTGCAGTTCTGCGTCAGGGGGCATGGGCACATTTCTACGTACGCACATGTTGTGGAGCATGACACATGCCATCACCATCTTTGCAACCTTCTCATGGCGGTACAGGAGTGCCCCGCCAGACCTGCTGAGGCAGCGGAAACGAGTCTTCAGTAGGCCGAATGCCTGTTCAATGACTACACGGGTACGTGAGTGGGCATGGTTGTAGTCCTCCTCATGCTGGTCCCGTGGGTTCCGGATTGGTGTGAGGAGCCATCTCTTCAGTGGATATCCAGCATCACCTGTATGTGGACGATAAACGGATTATGTGGAATGCCATTGCAACGTACGCACACCACCCCCCCCCCCCTTCCTGCCAGGTCATTGCCGAATCACATACCCCACATTATCATGCATGTAATGAGACTCACCGAGTAGCCAGGATCTGTTCCCTGCGTGTCGCTCCATGTAGCGTGGTATTGTAGAGTTCCTCAAGACCATAGAATCATGGGTTGATCCAGGGAATCGGGCACAACAATGTGTAATGATCCTGTTGGAGTCACACACCATTTGTACATTCAGGGAATGAAATTGTTTTCGGTTGCGGTACTGGGCCTCCATGGCATGTGGGACGACCAATTCAACATGGGTGCAGTCGATGGCACCAATGCAACCCGGTATGCCGCCAAGTGCATGGAATCCCACTTTCGTGTTTGTAATTTCCTGCTCCGAGCGTGGTAGGGAGATGTAGTCGTCTGCGTGCTGCAGGAGGGCATCGAGCACTTGCAATAGTGTCCGTGAGAACAGTGGCTGAGAAATGCCATGCAACTGTCCGACTGTGTGCTGGTAGGTGCCTGTGGCCAGGAAGTGGAGTACAGACACCACCTTCAGTAGGGGTGGGATGGCGGTTGGGCTATCTATCATGCTGACAAGGTCAGCCTGTGTCATGTCCACAATGGCGGCTATGGTGTCCCGGTCCAAACGGTAGAGGGTGTGGATCTGCTCATCAGTGAGGTTGAACGGATGTGCTCGGAGGCGTGGGATTGCGGCCTGCCTGCGTGGTGGTAGTGGCTGTGCTGGCGGCCCTTGCTGGCCCTGCCTTGCCCTCCTCCTCCTCCTGCGTCTCCTCCGTGCGGCCGGTTGTAGTTGGTGTTCGTCTTCTTCTTGGAGTTGGAGTACTTGCAGTGCTATCAGGTCCCCCAGGGCCAACATCGCGAGTCCTGCCGGTAGCATTTCGGAGTGGGTGTGGTTGTGGGAGGAGACTGGGTGTGCAATTTATGTGTTTTCAGGCTGTATGGCCTCCACCTGTGGTGATTCATTCCACCTGTGCAAGCTGCTCTCCCCTTTGGCCGAGCACGTCCCGCACACAACGCTGCAATTCGGTAATGGCATCTTGCTATTGCAATCATGTATTTGTACCCGATGGCCGTGTAACATTTGTTGATATGTACATTCGGCTATGGTCCCATTGTTTCACATACAATCTTTGCCGTCGCGAACAGACTTGTGAAGTGTCAGTGGAACGTAGTACTCGAGTAACGGTGGGCCCTCATGCATCACTGTACCGAGTTGCACCGACGGGCGGGGCGTCCCATTTGTGGGTGAAGGCAGTTGCCATTTTCACACACAGCCGCACTAGATGGATTAATTTGTGATTTCAAACGGCCACAGATGCCTTTTCGACGTGATGTTGCAAATGAGGAATTCGAAGGGCGGCGCTTTCGGTTTTCAGCTCGCGGCGAGGAGATGCCCACAGGTCTGACTGCAAATATAACGTTCTATTGTTCAATGTCCTTGAGACAGGGGCCATGGCGAGGAAGCAATGATTGATATGAATAGTTTGGGATGCGCAATAGCGACGTGGGCGATGAGGCCGGACGTTTCCAAATACATGTTACTTCACAACACTGGAATTACGGGCTGGGGCACTGTGGATTTTGCAGGCTGCATAACGCACAGACTCAATGGATATTTCTAATGTTATGTGAGTAAATGTTCAGGCGTTTTTATACCGGGATGAGGGAATGATGAATGGATGCATGGGCAGATGATTTGATACAGAGTTTGCCATGTTCAGGGCTTCTTGGAATCTATCCGCCTCCCCTGCGCTATGTGATGCAGGGCTGCCATAGTGGGACCATCGTCTATCTGGCCTTGTTGAGCCCTCCCTTTCTCGACGCGCCTTCAGACACTTGTGTCCATGCACGTTAACAATCCCATCAGATGGATTCTGTTTTCACAGACGCATGCACAGGTACACTCGTTTGTGATGGTGTTTACACCTCGATATAGATGGTTATGAGTCGCAAGTGGTTTTGGGGTGGTGATGATCCTTTGGAGTGGGCTAGCATGCATATGGCTGTGGATTCTGTGTGATCATTGAAGTGAGTTGTTCGGATGTAGTTCTGATGGCCATTCTGTTCTTTTTCTTTTCTTTTGGTTGACAGGTATCTCCTCCCCTTTTGCCACTGCCATCTGTATGCCACTCCTGCAGATGGCTTTTACTCCCGACACCTGCTGCTTCGTGTTAATCAGTGGAGCAGCATTACGATCTTATGGGACGATCGCCAATGGGCCACATGCCCTTACGCAGTACTAGTGGCTCGGAGCAACATTTCGGCCTTTCAGCTGGACTAGTACCTCCCCATTGGGACGGCCCTGCGGTTCTGTGCGCTTCCATGTTGCCTTTTCGTACGTGAATGTGGCTCTGTGTACCATGATGGAACAGGGCGTCACACAAGTAGTGGCTGGTCATTTCTTGCGGATGCAGCCCACAATGGTGAAATGTGTTTTGGAGTTCATGGCCTGATGGCTGTATGGGCTTGGTGATTTTGTTGTGCATTAAATTTCTATTCTGATTTGGCCCGTGTAGCGTTCTTCTTTGCAAGTGATGTGGCATATTCCTATTTGGGGAGCGATGTATTGTGAGGAGATCTGCATTGGGTTCCAGCTTCGGAGTTTGGTTGCGTGGTACTGTACTGGGCGCGTTTGCCTACGAAGCCCGTGAGGTCAGGGATGGGGGCTGCCAATATGACTGTTTGAATGTTGTCATGCTCAGGGGCGGGGGATTGGGTTTTGTGTAACAGATGCCGGTCAGCCAGGTGGACTGGTGGAATGATGTGATTTTCGGAATATTGCTGGTCACAGGTGCCTGTGTTTGCGTGCGTTTCTTGGTGGGGGACTGTGGTCATGTCCATTGGGATGGCTTCTGTATTCGTGCCATCTGTGCCCTGCAGCTCCCATTGGCCCCTCTTGTGTTTCATTTGTTCGTTGGCATGCATGGGTGACTTGTACATTTCAATGGTTGCATTGTGACTTCATTGCACCTACGGGGAGTTGTACTTTGTGGGCAGGGAGCGGTGTACAGGCACTCAGTGGGGCCGTTTACGGTTGATTCGCGATGCCGTACTTCTCACCATGGCGGAATGGTACATTCCGCCATGCTTGATGGCGTTAGGTACATGTCCGCTAGGGTCGGAATTAGCGTACCCTTGCGCCATGGTGGTGTTTACGGTTTGGCATGGCGCGCGCGCGCGTGCTTGGTGCAGTTAGCGTTGGCGTTCACTACGGTGTCGCTAATGGCTTCGTACTTTGCGGTGACGGGTCATAGTCGCACCGAGCGCTATTCGATGGCGGTATTGCATTTCCGCCATCGTTTTCCGAATTCCGCCAGGGTCGTAATGAGGGCCATGTAATCACTTTTCTTTGACAATTCACCCCCCCACCCCCTTTATGAAAGGTAAAGAGATGGAAGGAAAGCACACAGTTCTCAGGAATGCAATCAAATATAATTCAGTTCCCCCCTAGCAAGCTTAGAGGAAAACAGGTAGGAGTTTTAAACACAGGCAAGATACTTTGATGTGGTTGAAATTAAGTGAAAAATATGCTAAAAAGGCTTTTAATTCCCTATAGGGGGTTCAGGGTAGGTGATAGATACTTTGAATCAGTTCAGGCCAGCCCTATATATGATTCAGGGATGGTTATTAGGTTGAAAACAGATTTCAGGGATGGAAGCAAAAACAAATATTTTTACCCGTGGCTAAAATGAAGCAAAATGTCAAATTGCGGCAATTTAGTCGCGTGCAATTCTAGCGTTCGTTGGAAAGGCTAGAATCTTAGCTTTAAGATGAAAGTTAAATCTCGTTCCTAGCACAAACGGTTCCGGAGATACGGCCGATTTAGTAAAGGTAATTTTTCAGATTTGAAATTTTAAAGCTCAGAATGACAGATGACAGTTTTCAGTTTTAAAAATGACAGAATGCCACAATTTTAGGAGGCAGTTCTAATAGGCTAAAATAGTTTGGATTAGATTATTTTAAACTAAGAAATTGGTTTTGGCACAGTGCTAGCTGGGTACTCGCACTAGATTTTGGACAGGAATGCGACTTCGTCACGGATCGGGTCAACCGGTTGGACTGGACTCCTGGTGGTTCTCTCGCCACGGACGATCTCTGCCTGGTTCTGCTCACAGCGATCTGGGTCAGCTCTGCTAGCGGCACTTCACAGCGATCTGGTCTCTGGGTCTCCGGTTCTGTTATCGGTTCTGCTAGCGATTCCGGATACAGCGGTCTCTGGTTCTGCGGATCTGGATCAAGTGGATTCTTAGCAAGCAGCAAACCGCACAGCCCGGTGGTTGAATAGTTTGCAAATGATTTTTGAGGCCTGCTGAAGAGAACTCAGCTTGTGGTTTAGCCTCTTTGCTACAAGTTCTGAAGTAAAGTTCTGGATCCCTGGAGTTCTGGATTTGAAGTCTGGAGTTTCCCGGCAAAGCGTCCCGCAAGAAAGTGGAAAGTGAATGTCCCTACCTGGGTTCCAGTGGCTCTTTTTATGTGTTTAGAAAGTGGGTGGGTCGGCTCATTCTGCATGCCCAACCCTCTCAATTTATCATTGGCCAGTTCCTCCTCTCTTCCTTGATTGGGGGAACTGGGTTGTGAGTCAGAGTGATGAGGTAGGTTTATGGTCAGAGGATCCCCCCCCTTGTCAAATTGCACACAAATCTATTTCTGACCCAAATACATATTTATCTATGTACCATTTTTCTAATATTATAGGTCCAGTTAACATATTTTCTGTAGCACCAAACCATCCGATCCCTGTCTTTGTACGATGTCGTGTCCACTTATGACAGAATTCTCCCCTTTTCATCCAGATAACGACCTCTAAACCTTTCCAGATTTTACACAAATGTGCAACAGGGATATGGGTTTCAGATGATAAAGTGTCAGATTTTTAACATGCATACATTTGGAGTAACAACCTTTTTTCCGCTACTATCCCCAAGAACATACCACAGGGTCCTAACACCTCTTAAAATGTGCACAGAAAAATCACAAGAATGATGATGTTATTTATATAATTTTTACAAGTCCGCACTATGAATTATCCATCTTTTTAAAACCATGCTCTGGCCCCAAAGGGTGTGGTTTTCCAAAGCACATGGTGGAATGTCTGGTTTATCCACTTCCCCCAAGCTCAGCTTGCTCTCACAGGCACTGCCCCTTCCAGTTTCTCGCAAGAGGAAGCCATTTTACGACCCCCCCAATATAACATTTGCCTGAGCCAGGGACAGTGCTTTGTTTAGTTTCCTGTAGTCCCCAGGTGCCACTCCCCTAATTCAATCAGAGAGGTGTCATCTCCTTTTGGCAGGGGCAGCAGGATGCAGCCAGGCCTGGGAACACAGCTGCTGAATTCCCTCTCCTGTCGGGGGTAGTTGTCAGGCAGAATCCAGTTTCATTAAGCCAGGCTTCAGCTAAATGTCACTTTTGTTCCCAGTTTTTCTTCATTCAAATCAAACTCACAATGTTTGCAGATGCAGCTAGAATGCCGATTCTAAGTTCAAAACTATGACATTTAACAGTTGCAAACTATGTGACACTCAAAAGTAGGTCACTCATTTAATTTAAACATTTCGAATGTAGTGGATTTAAATCCAATTTCAGTTAAGCTGCTGACATCCACAGCTCAGCTAGTTTTGTTATGAACATGGTTTTGGGCTCTTTCTCTTTCCAGATTTAGTATGCACGCAAAAATACATTCTGCCAAATGTCTGCTGGTGTTCATTGAGATTTTTGAATATCTTGTGATGTTTAAAATAGGCATTTTGAGCTTGCATTCAGGGAAACAAAGGTGATTTTAAAGCGCTTTTTTAGCCAACCGGCACTGCTGTTTTTCCTTTGGCACACATTTCACTCATGGCACTCCTAGCCCATCATGCTTGCCCTGGTGGGTGGCAGGTCAGGGGACCACTTTGCTGTGCGCAAAACTGCACGGTTCTCTAGGATTCTGGCGCAAATATGGGCTTCTCCGCCCTCTGGGATTTCCTAAGCCCACAGCACCAAATGTTGCAGCATAATAGTCCAAACGTGGGTCAGGACACCCAACAGGGTACATGCTATTTAGCCTCTCTGGGGTGTAGTGCCATTGTGTAACTATTTTAATCCACATTTCTCTGGTTTGGGCTGCTCGGGTTAGTTTGGGGATGTCAGCCATAGTGACTGCCAGTGTTGTGTCGTGATGTCTTCTCCCAATGTCTTTTCCCATTTTTTCATGTATGCCCATTTTATTTCTTCTTCCTGTGTATTTATGAACTTGTAGAGATTGGAGACTAGTTTTTTGTCTCCTGAGTTGGTAAGCAGAAATTTTTCAAAGGCGGTAAGTTCCCTGGTTGCTGCGTGTGTAATCTTGGGCGAAGTCAGCCAGTGTCTGAGCTGTTCATGTTTGTATCTGTCCGCATTTGTGAGGTTCCAAAGTGTTTTGCAGTCAGTGAAAGATCTCACTTTCTTATCCACGAACAATTCCCCAATTTTCCTACATCTGGCTTCCTCCCAGTTCTCGTATGCGCCGTGTTCTGTCCCTGGAGGGAATTGCGGATTCCTGCAGATTGGAGTAAACGGGGCCGTTGCTGTGGTAATGTTTCCCTTCCGTGTCTGCTCATCCCATGCATTCAACGTGGCCTTCATGATTTCGCTGATGCGTAGGTTTGGATGCCTGTGCTGCTTTGGTTTCCATAAAGGGTCTTCTAGTGGTGTTCTTGCGACCGCCCTGTCCTGGTTCACCCAGATCGTTCACTGATTGTCCCCCAGCCATTCTTTCAAGATCCAAAGTTGCGCCGCTTGGTAGTAGTTCCTAAAATGTGGGAGCGCTAGGCCCCCCTCCTTGATGTGAAACGTGAGAACTGTTCTGGATACTCTGGGGGGTTTCCCGTTCCAAATGAATGAGGAGACTGACTTTGCCAATGCTCTGAAAAAGGAATCGGGGATCCTGATCGGGACGAATTGAAAGTGATACAGAATTTTAGGGAGGATGTTCATTTTTATCGATTGGATTCTTCCCCACCATGAGATATTCAGGGGACACCACCGCTCTAGATCTTTTTTAACTCTTGACAGGAGTGGGGGGTAGTTTCGATAATATAATGCCTCTACCTTACGCGTGAGAGTTATGCCCAAATATTTTATACCTTCCTCTGCGACTTTTAAGCCCAATAGCCCTGCTTCCATGTTCAGTGCATCTCTGCTCCCGGCTAAGATTAAGATCTCCGACTTATTCTTGTTTATTTTTAGACCCGATGTGTTCCCAAATGACTCGAGTAGGTGAATCACTGCGGAGATGGAGTGGTTTGGGTTTTAGAGTGCTAATAACATGCCATCCGCATAGGCGATTACCTTATGTTGTCTACCCGCCATCTCGATCCCCCTGATTTGGTCCGATTCCCTTATTTTAATTAATAGTGGCTCCAGGAACCGCGCGTATAGGAGCGGTGATAGCGGGCAACCCTGTTTTGTTCCCCTAGAGATCTTCACCCTCTCCGTGATCTCCCCGTTTACCGCTATTCTTACCGAGGGGGAGGAGTAATTGGCCTTGATCATGTTAATATATTGGTTCCCAAATCCCATGTGTGCCAGGGTTTTAAAGAGCATAGACCATTCTACACGGTCAAAAGCCTTTTCGGCATCTAGAGATAGTAGCACTACGGGGGTGTGGGATATTCTAATTTTTTCTGTTAGGTGTATTAGCCTTCTCGTGTTGTTGTGTGTCTGCCTCCCTGGAATGAATCCCGATTGATCCGGGTTAATCAAGGAGGGTAGGAGCGGGGAAAGCCTGGCTGCCAGGATTTTCGTATATATTTTTGAATCTAGATTAATCAGGGCAATAGGTCTGTATGAGCCCGAGAGGGTGGGGTCTTTCCCTTGTTTGTGAAATACCAATATTGTAGCCTCATTCATGGATGGGGTAACATTCCCACTATCTCTAAAGGAGTTTAGCAGTCTTGTGAGGGTGAGTGTGAGGATGTCTTCATATTTTTTATAGAATGAGGCTGTGAAGCCACCCGGGCCTGGTGCTTTGTTGAGTGGAAGATCCTTAATTGCCTTTTTCACTTCACTTTCTGTTATCTGGGCCTCTAGTTCTGTTCTGGCTTCTTCTGATATTTTCGGGAAGGGGATCGACGCCAGGAATCTATTTTGGTCTGCTTCGTCTAGGTGTTCAGTTGCATAAAGATTGTGATAGAACTCCCTGAATGAGTCCCCTATATCTTCGGTGCGCGTCAGCACATCACCTTGTGCGTTTTTAATGTTCCGGATGGTCATTGATTTTTGCTTCATGGAGAGTAGTCGAGCTAGATATCGGTCTGCCTTGTTGGCTTTTATGTAGTATCTCTGTTTGAGGTATAGGAGAGATCTCTGAGCTTTTTTGCTGCGGAGGAGTTCGAGTTGCCCCTCTGTGTGTTTAAGTGTCCTCTTTAAGTCTCTGGTGGGGTTTGCCATAATTCTTCCCGGATATTTGACAGCTACTTTTCCAGTTCAGATTCCCATTGCTGTGTTTGTTTATCCCTTGTTGCTTTCAGGGCTATTAAGTGGCCCCTGATTACCGCCTTGAACGCCTCCCATACTGTGCTCAGGGAGACCTTCCCTGTATCGTTGAGTTCGAAGAATTCTGCGATCTTGTCTCTTATGGATTCTCCCATCATTGGATCTGACAGTACCTCCTGCAGGAGCTTCCATCTCCATATCCCCCTCTCTTTCTTTGAGGTCGACAGGTCCATCCAAAGGGGTGCGTGGTCCGACAGAGAGATGGGGCCTATTTCCATGTCTTGGATTTTACCAAGGGTCCCCACTGACACCCAGAAGTAGTCAATTCTTAACATCGTATTGTGTACGTGCGAGTAATAGGTGTATCCCTTGGCTTGACTTTTCTGTTCCCTCCATACGTCACATAATGCCATGCCATCCATTCGTCGTTTAAGATGCTCGGACGGGGCACCATTGTGGTGGGGTCCCCCTGCGCTCCGGTCTGTCTGTGGGTGCCAGGCCATATTAAAGCCACCTCCTATGATTATCTCACCTTTCGCGTACCCCTCCAGCCTTCCCATGGTGTCTCTCAGGAAGCCATCTCGTCCCGTGTTTGGGGCGTAGATTGATGCCAATGTCAGCGTGGCATTGTGTATTTTAATATTGACAAAGGCGAATCTTCCTTCCTTGTCCGATTGTTTGTCTATCGCAATTGCTTCCAAGCACCCTTTAACTGCTATCATCACCCACGCCCGTTTCTCAGCTGCGTTGGATTGTGCAATTATATCGTAGCCTCTGAGGCGCATTTTCCCCCTATCCTGGGCTTTGATGTGAGTCTCCTGAAACAGCAGCACTTCCGCCTTTTTTCCTCCTTAACCTGTTTTCTACTTTTTTCCTCTTCACTGGGGAGATCAAGCCTCTTACATTCCAGGTTACGAGTCTTATCTTCCCCATTTCAGCTAGCTTTTCTGGGTGCTCCGTTTGCCCGAGCTATGCGTTCCTCTTTCTCTTCCGGATATTCCCCCCACCCTTCCCTCCCCCCCCGAATTGCCCAACTGTCCCCCAACCATTAACTTTTGTCCAACTTTGCTCCTGAGGAGGGCCCGGGTACCTAAGGTTGCTCTGGCGTTCCGCCACTCGCTCCCTGCCCTCTGTAGACTCGAGGCTATTATTGCGGGGAGTCCTAAACCCCGCATCATCCCCTGGTCGTAATGTGGGTCTTTCCATCCCCCACCGGGCCAACAGATTTGTTTATGTACGAATCCCTTCATTGGGTGCTGTTCCGCTAACTGTGTTCGGCTACGCGACTGTGATCCTTTTAGGCTTTGCTGAGTCACTCCTCTATTCTATTGTGTCTGTCGCATCTTTTCCCTTCCCATGCCGCTTCCTTTTCTGCCGAAAGGGAATGTCCATTTATATTTTATCTCTTTCGCGACCAGTTCCCTTATGAGTGGGGCCATTTCTATTCTCTTTAGGAGTGTGACGGCCGAGAGGTCTTGAAAGAGTTGAATATCCACCCCGTTCATCATGATTTGGTCTAGCTGCCTCGCTCTTCGCAGTATAAGTTCTTTTTGTGGGTAGGAAGATAGGGCCGCCAGCACATCTCTGGGTCTCTCCCCTGGTGCCCCTGTGCGTTTCGGGCCCACTCTGTGGCCCTCATTACAAGTCAGGCGTTAAGGGTTTAACGGCGCCGTCGGCACCATTAACCCTTAACGCCTGATTCACACTTTAACGCCTGCTTTTTGCAGGCGTTAAAGTCCAAGGCGCTAAGCGACCTTGGTGCTAATTACGGCACCGTAATTTACGGTGCCGTAATTAGCGCCTTCCCCATCCCCATTATGCCTTATGGGGCAAAAATGGGAATGGGGAAGGGCAAATGGTGAATGGGGAATTACCGTCCCACTCACCTTGGAATGGGGCGGTAATTCCGCCATCCACCATGGCGGAATCCGGCATGGACCATGGTGCTAATAGCACCATGGTCCACCGCCTGACTTGTAATGAGGGCCTGTGAATGTGGTCAATCCCAATAACCTCCATGTCTTGTGCTTCTGTGATATCCCTGAAGACTTCCTGCACCGCTTTCCTTAGATCCTTATCCAAGACCGATTCTGGCATGTTTTTTATGCGAATATTCGATCTGCGGGACCTATTTTCTAGGTCTTTGCATTGTATTTCCAGGTTGTGGGTCAGGCGAACAAAATGTTCTAGTGTTTTGCTATTTTGTGATGCCTCCTCTTCTGCATTTTGCACTATTTGTTTTAAGGTGTCTGTCCTTTCTTCTAGGTTGGCAATGTCTTGCTTAACCTCTTGGATTGCCTGTTGCATGTCGTGCTTGATTGCGGCAAATTGGTCCTGCACTGTTGACATGAGTTTATCTTGGAGTTCAGTGAACCAGGCGTGCATATCATCTTTCGTTGGGGGCTGGTTGCTGGATGTGGTGTGGCCTGCATTCGGTGCAGGGCTGGGTCGTCCTGTGATCTACCTCTGGTCACCACTGGTGTTTCCACTGCCCACATCTGGATAATGTTGGGGTCCTGTCTGGAGGGCTGCGGGTTCTGTTGGGCCCCCCCTTCCCCTTTGCTTTGGACATGCCCCTCACAGGGAGCCGCAGCCGCCGATCTAACCCTGGTGTTTCACCCAGTGGTGGGTGGGCCTGCCGCGCACACCTTTGTGGTGGCCTTAGTTTAGTCCTGCAGCGTGCTTCGCCCCCGTTCTTAGAGCTGTTGCCAGTATTTGATTAGTAGTGGGGCGGGGGCCTGAGGGCTTATCTCCCTCCTCCGTGTCTCTCTGCCCGTAGACGGATCCCCGAATATGCGTTGGCTCCCAGGGTCCGTTTATCGCTATGCTGGGGTCGCAGGAAAGGTCCCTGTGGGAGGGGACGGGGAGGCCTCACCTTCTATCTGCTGTGCCGGGAACTTCCTCTGGTGCCCCAAGCCTCGACGTGTACTCTGTGCTTTGCCGGCCTCTTCACTTCTCCCTCTTCTGCATCCGCTGGTGTCGGAAGAGGCCGAGTCCGCCCCTGCGGCCATCCGATTCCGCGTTCGCCCCAACAGGGTCTGCTGTGCCTGTGCGTTCCTCCCGGTACTGATCGGAGCTTGCTGCCTGCCTCCACTGTGTGCCCCGGGGGGGGCGTGTGGTCCGCTTCACCCCGCTCCACTCCCCCAGTGCTCCGCAGCCCCCAGCCACGCGGGACAACTCTGAGCCGTGGCGGGGGAGGGGCGCTCCTCTCCGCGGCGTTGCCAGAGGTTGAGCCAAGGGGGAGAACACCAGAACACCTCCCGTGGTCGGTCGTGCTTCTGGCGATGCAGTGCTGTGCCTCCCGTTCCCGGTTGGAGCGCGCTGCTTGTCTCCGCTGTGTGCTCCGGGGGGGCGTGTAGTTTGCCTCGCCCTGCTCTGCTTCCTTAATGCACTGCTGACCCAGGCCGCGCGGGATGACTCTGAGTCACGGTGGGGGAGGGGCGATCCACGCCACGGCGTTGCCGATGGTCGAGCCGCGGGGAAAGACACCTCCCGTGCTCGTCCCGTGTCTGTAGGATATGCTGGGAGCTTGATGTCTGAACAGACACCCTCCGGTTCGTCGCTAAAGGTGGTGCTGCTGTGTGGCCCAGCGGGAGCGAGACTCACTCACGTCTCCCTGGTCCGGCAGCCATCTTGGAATGCGCAGACTTTAACTTTGGCGTTTCTTTTGGTTTTTTCCCCTCACTTTCTATCCCGGGGATTTTTAGGTTTCGCAGGAACGCGCGTGAGCCTACTTTTCTTTTGTTTTTTCCATGGGTACTTGTTTTTGTTTTGTCTTCTCCGGTCTTCTTTTAACTTCCTTTGCTGAAGATGTCGTAAGTTTCGGGATTTTCCCGGTTGTCTTTTGTGGACTTCTCTGTTGGATTTGAAGGCTCGGTCAAATCAATTAGGTTTCCCACTTGGTTGTTGTGTGAATTATTTTGTTTATGCGTTTCTGCCTCATCATCTGGAGCTGTATTCTCTGCTTCTTTTGCTCTTTGTTGTTCGGCTGGTTACATATTTGTTCTTTTGTTCTCTCGTTCTTTGTTTGTTTCCTCAGACAGCTTCTTTCGGTCATCATCGTGATCAGCGCATGCGTTAGATCAGTTTTTTCAGCGCGTTCACTCCTTGCAATATCAATTAACCTTGCTTGCCATAGCTGGCTGGCATTTGCTTCTATGTCCAGCCGTTCCTGTAGTTTCTTCATATATGTGTCTTGATGTGTTTGTTTCGAGTGTATTAGTGCCAGTAAGGTTGCTTGGTCCTTTATTGTCTCAGTTAGAGCTTCTTGCAGTTTCATGTATGGAATTAGTGATTGGGTTGTTGTCGTAATTAGCATATTTTGGAGGTCCAGCATTGATGTTGGAATAGATGCCATTTCATGGTTATGGCCTTTCTCGCATCCACATATGTTTGGCGTGGATGATTCCTCTGGATAAAATGACATGTTATTTTTTCTAAAGGGTTCCTCTGTAAAGGGACTGCCTTTAATCTTATGATCTTTGCGTTCTTTCTCCATTCTTTTCCTGCTTTCTTGTGTTTCTTGTGCATTGGGGTTGTTTGCAACTATTGGATTATGCTGCTGCTTGTTGCCAAATACCTCTTTCCTTTTTTCATGGCTCTTCATAAGCTTTTCGATTTCCGTTATGTCCAGTGAAAGCCGTGCAGCTTTAGGGTTTATTTGCTGGTTTTCTTTGTTCAGCATCAGTTGTGATTGTCTTCTGCTCTCATAGAGTCCTCTTGTGTTATCTTATGTTTCTGTATTTCTTTTCCATATTTCTGGTCCTCAGCTGTGGCTTTTATTTCCTTTTCTTGTCTGTCGCTTTCTATGTCCATTTTAGCTTTGCTGTTTGTGGGCGTAGGATTATTTTGCTCCTCAGTTGTTGTAGGTTTAGCTTTGTAATCTGATTTCCTGTTTTCGATTGCTGTTTCTTGTCTCTGCTCTATTAGGTCTCTTTTCTCCTCTGTATTGTTATATTCCTGTTCATCATGTTTGTTTATTCCAATGTCTCTATTTGTATCACTTTTTTCTGTTAATGCAGGGGTAGTTTCCTCTGTTATGGGCTGTGCTCTAGCTCTTTCGTTTCCTTTGGATATGCTTTCATGGGAATTCTTGTCATTGGACTTTGGTGTCGTATTTTGTTTAGAGTCTTTATTTTCGCATTCCTTATCTGTTATGCCAAATTCCGTTGCTGAATTATCACTTGCTTCTCCGTGGCTTTTGCCCTGTTTTCTGCTGCCTTTATTCTTCATATTAGGAGTGCCCGTGTTCTTTGTTTGCAGTCTGGTTTGTGGCGGGGTCATTTCCTTGGCTAATAGCAGATGGATTGGTCCTATATTGTGCGTTGTAAGTATAGTCACTTGCAAGAAGGTGGATCAAAGGCCAAGATGGCCCGCAGTCTCCACCTGTGTGCAAGGTTAGGATGAGGATGTCTTGATATGTGCTTGAATCCGCGTTTTTGTTGGTGCCGTTTGGAAGAGTGTGGATCAAAGGCCGTATAGGCCCGCAGTCTCCACCAGAATGTTGTTGTATTGTATCCAGAGGCGTAGGTGCTTGCTTCCCGCTAGGATTTTTGGTCTCTAGATAGAGACTAGTCAGGTCTGTTATCAGTCTTTGTGGGTGTCACAATGCACTATGAGGATAAGTTGGTTTTTCCTTTTCCTCTCTTAGATGTTGCTATTACTGCACGGATGGTTCCTCTGCGCATCACTCAGGCATGAGTCACTAAAGCTGTTCCCACGGGGAGATGGTCGCCTGGACATGAAAGTTTACACGTAACCACCAAGGACCACTTCTTTGCGCCACCAAACAGCCATACAACAGTCGGCGCCCTTTACCCCGACGGGCTTAACGCCACAAGGGTGGATTGTGCTGTGCTTTGTGCCGAGGGAAGGTCACGTGGTCAATCACGTGACCGCAACACCACAGCTCCGCCTCCTCCTGGAAGCGAGCGTTGTTCAGCGTGAGTTCTTGGTAACTCCAAGCGCTGGTTTACATGCAGCAGCAGCAGGCTGGAAAATGTTCATTCCACAAAGCAATTCTTCACGCCGTACAATTCAACTCCTGTAGTGATTGTGTCTGTGCAGATCAAACTCTACTCTTCACACGCTTTCAAAGAAAATCTTTGCCCTGCCCAACGTTACACCACAATACCTGAGCAGGTTCCCAAGCAACTGACAGAGGGACCTATTCTTAAGATTCCGATTAGACATACTTCATAGAAAGCTTACTTTCCTCAGATATAGAGATAAGAAGGGGAACGACACGTGCTGTCTATGTGGTCTTCACTCAGAAGCTTTAAAGCATCTACTTGTGTTTTCTGTTGAGCTGAGAGATCTGGGGACATTACATCTGTTCAATTACATGAATGAGAAATTCGGAACTGATGCAGAGATGTGGTGGGAGACATTCTATGGAGGCAAAAACATCAGAACAATCTATGCCGTTGTAAAGTTCCTTGAAGCAATTATCATGAAAATCAAGCCGCTTGAAGATGCAAAATGGAGCAGTTGTTAACTGCCTTAAAGTAGGGAAAGACTAGAGTCAACTGAGAAGCCTTCTATTTCGCACTACTATCGATCCCTCAATTACTCTCCCTGTTTTGATAACGACTACTAGCGTGTGTTTCTTTCCCCTTGAACCCGTCTCTTGATTTTACTTGTTTAGCTTCTGTTTTTTTTTAAAGACCTTTCTTCCTTCTTCTCTTGTTTTACTTGTCTCCTCCCTGCTTTCCATTGTACATTTTGCGGGTATTTTGTTTTTATTTGATTGCGATCATGTACAAGGTGGTTAAAAGTTTGTAATAAACTAAATGGCTAATACATTTATTTTTTTTATTCAACGAATAATTTGAGTGGTGAAACTTACGCTGATATTTATGTCCAGGTGCAAATGTTAGGTTGCTGTTCAGATGACCATCCTGGGAGAACAAACTACACACACCCGTCACTCCAGATATGAGGGATTACCGGATGTATGCCATCCCCGTAGAGTAAATACTCTCTGCCTTGGTCAGATCACTATATCTGCAAGAGGCTATGGCAATAGTGAACATTGTGCTTCCAAAATCCAATTAAAGTAACAGAAAGGAATGGCACAGTCTAAACTCCAATAGGATCGTGTGTGTTAGGGCGATATTGGGGCAAACATAACTGATAGTGTTTGCTACTTATATGGCACTTTGCAGATATGAGCCCGTATGATGCTATTCCATTGCGTGAGCTTTTGCTCAGGCAGATAAAGCACGTGTCACTCAAACCTAAAGTAAGTAAAAACATATCCGAGGTGTAAGTCATTACCCAAGCACATTTCTACAGAAGGGATTAGTTCATTTGCTGCACTCGCCCATTCGGTGTCCCCAGGCATGTTCAGCACCCCCTTCATTCCAGGGAAGCGGTGCGTCTGCCGGCACCCCCACTTTGAATGTTGCTCCTGCATCGCAAAGATTGCGGTTATCCTCACTCCTTCGGGTGGATACTGAATGTCAGCTGCTCGCATTTTTGCAGACTTTGTAGGAGAGTGTGTTCCAGAGTCCACCTGCTCGCACAGGGAAAGATCCGCAACCCCCACTTGCCCTTCTATCGTTGGAAGGGTGAGCTCATGCACTGTGGCGATTGGAGCCTGAGGGTGTTGGTGGGTGGGCTTCAGTTGTGGATGAAGAGGCACCAGTGGATTGTGGGCAGTGCGGGGACGATCTGGTCTCTTGGACGAAGGTCCCTGGAGTAGTCTGGCGACCATTTTTTGTGTTATTTTTACTCTTTTTATGATATGGGGTGGTAGGCCAAGGTATAGCTATCTGCCTCAGTCAAGACTCAGACTATGCAAGTCCCCTTTGTAGTTATTGTAGGATATTTTATTTAGTAAATAAATAAATACATAAATATCAAAATCAGGGAAAGATAATGAGTGGCTCTGGGGTTTCCTTTGCAGGAGATATCTGGGTAAAACCTACATGAACTGCAGTAACACCCGCACCACCCTTATGAGATTGTGTCATCTATACGCCCATTAGTTTTCTTTTTCTATCAGACCTTTGTTAGACCACCCCTTGCCTTATTGGCTGGAGTTAGTCATTTTTGGCCACTTACTGAAGGCTTCATGCATACATAGGGGGTCATTCCGAGCTTTGGGGGAACAACGATGCCAGTAAAGAAATACCGGCATCGTTTACCGCTACGGGCTATTCTGACCAGCCAGACCACAATTAGCGGCATCGTAAAGTACGGGCACGCGACCCACCATGCTGGCAATAGCGGCATGCTGCAAACTGGACTAGAACACAAGTGAAGGGGACATGCAAATAACGGCCTCATGAAGGTGCAAAAAGTGGTTACCGGCATGCCGTAAATACCGGCATTGCCAACCTACCATAAAATGCCCTGAGCATTGTTCCCAACTGCCACAGGTGCACACAATCAGCACAGGTGGAGGCAATGGAGTCTGGCCCAGTACAAAAGGAGCACACCCACACACCACACCCCCTCCCACACGAAGATGTTTCCAATAGTAGTAGCATTACTGGAGCTGGAGGACATGCTTGCATTGCCACATCAACAACAACAGCCGGCACCACAGAGGAGACGTAGGAGGAGAAGGAGGGTGAGACAGGACCAGCATGCCCAACCAGTGCAGCCACCGTTACCACGCCGGCAGCCCCCAATCCCTCGCATCAGGGCCAGTCCTTTCAACCCAACCCCTGAGCAGATCCACGCCCTGTACTGTCTGGACCGGGACACTATGAGCACCATTGTGGACCTGATACACGATAACATAGTGAGCCTCATTGAAATACGCACCGCCATCCCCCCTCTACTGAAGATAGTGTCTGTGCTCCACTTCCTTGCCACAGGCACCTACCAGCACACAGTGGGGCACATGCATGGCATATCACAACCCTTATATTCTCGGATTCTGAACCAAGTGCTGGATTCCCTCCTCAAGCACACAAGGGACTACATATCCCTACCACGGACTCCTCAGGAGATATTTGATACAAAAGTTGCCTTCCATGCACTGGCAGGCATACCAAATTGTGTAGGTGCCCTCGACTGTACCCACGTGGAGTTGGTGGTCCCACATGCCATGGAGGTGGTGTACCACAACCGCAAGCAATACCACTCCATCAATGTGCAGATGGTATGCGACGCCAGCAAGATCATCACACATTTGTGCCCGATATCCCGGATCAACTCATGACTCTATGGTCCTGCGGAACTCCATGCTACTACGCTTCATGGAGCGACATGCTGGACGACGTGCCTGGCTGCTTGGTAAGTTGCAGGACTGGCACATGGCATTGAAATGGGGGGAGAGATGCACACACCACCGTGCTGTCAATGTTGATGTGACTGCATGATGTGCACATCACCGAACACTGTGCCCGAAACCATCACAAAAGGCACATGACACCCAAATCCAATATGAATTAAGTAAGGTCGACACCTATCACTACATGACTAACAGGAAACCACCCCACATCCCACAACACGTGCACCACTCATCAGCGGCCGTCACCCTCCATAACGCCATCCAGCACCTTGCAGTGCATATGTACTACGTTGCTGTCTCCATCATATCACCACACAGGACACGCATCCCTGTGAGTGCATCAAACTGAACCTGCTAGGGGATCCACTGTCTGTCACAGGGCCGCATGAGTGCTGCATGTTACCATGGGAATGATCAGCACCGATTGCCCAATATTGCAGACTACTGCCACAGCTCCCTCTAAGTAAATATCACAGAACACAACACCTCACTAATGTGACACTAAAACAGCTGAATGTGTACACGATGCATGTGCAACAAGATGTCAGTGCACACCATGTATCATCTTGAAGATGCAACCCACACCATTATTCCATGGCACAGGACACATTGAGAGACTGAAAATGGCGTCATAACATCCAGGGACATGTGCATGTGGGCAACGATAACCTGCAGGCATGTGTGACTAGTACAGCTGTCCATCATAAATCGCCTTACATTTAGCTTTAATTGACTCTCATGCAGGTGATAGTGGCTATCCCTTAAAGCCGTGGCTCCTCACCCCTGGCCAAAACCCCCAGAACAGGCACGAAGAGGACTACAATCGTTCCCATAGCCGTACCGGTGTGGTCATCAAGCAGACCTTTGCCCTGTTGAAGGCACGGTTTCACTGCCTCAGACGGTCGGGTGGGGCACTCCTCTACAGGCATGAGAAGGTGGCCAAGTTCATCATGGCATGTGTCATGAGGCACAATATGTGCATCCGCCGGAACGTGCCCCTGCCCCCTGACATTGAACTGCTACCACCTGGTGATGATGATGGGGAAGAAGAAGATGTGGGTGGACATCATGGAAGTGCCGATGCACAGGAGGGACGTGCTGTGCGCCAGTCAGTGATTGCACAATTTTTCTGACACACATGGCAGCAGAGGGTGTCGTGATGGTTGGACAGAGGGCACTGGGTGTGGGGTTACATGTACACTATGCACTGTAAATGAATAAATGACACATGCGCAATGAAGAATGTCCACTCAGGTCTTGTTTTCTACACAACGGGTGTATTAACTATAACAATGTAAATGTAAGTGCAAAAACCCTCCACCACCCTCATCCCCCCCCACATCTCCCCCACACACCTGTCATGATTCCTGCCCCTCATGTCCCAAGCCCTCCAAGATGTCAGGCTGGAGCCAGGCCACGATCACCTACATGGCCCTCAAGGGCCTCTCCATCCCTCCAAAGACCCACTTGGAGTCAGACTTGGCGCTTGTGGCACCAGACTCACTCACTTCCATAGGATAACATTGGGGTTTGGACTTGTAGTGCATTGATGGGGCAATGTGGATGCCCCCACATATTTCGGTTCCCAGAACTGCATGTGCAGTCTAGTCTTTTAGGTGTGGTTCAGCCCAGAGACACCTGGGATACCCAGAGACTATTTAAGCCACACCCAGGCTGAGAAACATGCTTTGTGTTTTCTGCACCTGCAGCGTGACACTCACCGTGTTCGGATCGGTCTCCAGTAGGCCTGCATCTTTCTTCTGCGCTCAGCTCCTGCAAGAACAAGAACACCGTTAGGAACAGCCTTACCTTGCGGCGCTTCTGCCCATCATTCATCGCTCCTTCTGTTCTGCGGGCATCTTCGGTGGTGTCATTGCCATCCCGGCACGCCGCTTCCTAAGGAAAAGGGAAAAGAACAGACAAAAGGCATTAGTAAGCATTCTGCAAATCTTCGCTTATTTTTAAAAACTGTACGAGTTTCAAACGCTTACCTGAATCCCAGCCGCTCTGGGGGAACTCTGTCTCGGGAACTTCTCATCCATCTGCAAGAGGGTAAAGACACTCCAGGTTAGCGTGGAAACATCTAGAGGCGCTGCATACCGTGCTTACCCACCGCATTTGTTCTGCATAACCGGCATCCACGCTGAAAACGTCGCGGCGCCTAAAAGACACAGAAAAATACCTCAGTTCAATGCGAATACAAAAGGGGTGCATCGCGCATCACGCTCTCACTCACCTTCAGCGCTATTCATCTCAGCAGCACGTCGTCATCCCCGGACGCCAGCCATTATCTAAGGAAAGAAAGGAACGAAGTTAGAGAACTGTTCAAAAGACTCATTATACTTACCTGTCGGACTCTTGCCAGTGAAGCAGAGGCGTAGGCAGGGTAGGGCCTGAGGGGCAAGGCCCACCCAAAATCTGTAAATGCCCACTCAGCAGCGCTGTGCAGGAATTTACAGATATTTTTGTCATTGCAGTGGGCCCAACTACATTAGCATCAGGCCCCATTTGCTAGACAATCCTGGCTACGCCTCTGGTGCTTCCCGACTCAACAACCCACTCACCCCTTCAGCCCTTCTTACTCGTCTCACAGCACCTCCCACAAGCGAGGAATGCATCTTTTGTTGGTAGATTTCCTTCATAGGGCTTAGCTAGGACTGCATTCCTTTTCAAAGGGCCATAGAGGAGAGCAAAAAAGGAGAAGGCATAGTAGAGCGGGAAGTAGGTGGAAGACGAGGGGTCGGGGCGTTGGCAGTAAAAGAAACAGGGCCTGGCCTGGCAGAGAGTTAGAAGTTAGGGAACACAATAAGCGAAGGAGGAGGAAAGATGCCTCAGGCATGTAGCTCTCTGACTCTTCCCCACCGTGCCTGCAGAAAGAGCCTTCCTATTTCTAGCTCTCTCCCGAATGGATACATTTGCCTGGAGATCCCAGAACTAATTTCAGTTAGCCAGAGGGTAAACAGAGGCCAGTGAGAGGTGCACACCCCTTCATTTCACTCGGCTTCTGGGGCTTCTGAGAGGAAAAAAGGCATCAGTATTCCAGCAAGATCATCGTCAACAAGGCCACCATCACTTGGGGAATACAGAGCATGCTGTGACACTCTCCGGGGCCTGGTTGGCTAAAGGGTAGTTAGTGCCACTATTCAGGGCCCTATTCTCCCCCTAACACCGTACCCAGAGCCCACTTTATCCTACATCCCCATGCTTCTCTTGTCCTACCCCCCACTCACCCAGCCCCCTCCTCTTCTTGAACCCAGGCCCCTAGCGCTGTAACACAAGCACTTAACCTCTAGGCCACTGCAGTTAGCTGGTATTTGGTGGAGCTGGGGGGCCAGATGTTCTATCCTCATTTTCTTCAGTGAACATGTTTCACAATGCAAATGGGTATGCTCACAGGGGCATGCAGAAGAAAGATATATATGCCCAAAAGTAGCACTTAGAAGCACCGCCACCAGTGGCTCAAATGATAAGTGCTTGGTCTTGGGATGTTGGAGACCTGAGTTCTAATTCAATGTCTGGAATCTGCTAGGAATGTTTTTTTTTTAAAAACATTTTTTTTTTCTTTTCAAAATGGGTATGAATTGCCCTGTGCGATCAGAGAAACAGCTAATGCCCCTTCAATACCTGCATTCTTACTAACAATTGTGCCTTTGTTTTCTTAACTCTGGCCTTGGTAACACCCATAGAAAAGCTTGTCTCTCTGGCCCTAACTGACTGGAAAAAACGAGGGGAAAAAGTGTAACCTACGGGTCATGGTTGATAAGATATTTGCACAGGGATTCAAACAGGACACCTTCTCGAGGCGCTGTGAGGTGACCACCGGCCCCTGCATTGCAAGCAAACCTGTATCAGCATTTCACCAGCAACTGAATGTGTCACCTACTGGCTACACATAGGAAGCTGCAGTAGGTGCATTAACCCATTGGGCTGTCGACCCTCCTTCCTCTGAGGGCAGAAAACTGAATTTCCATGTTGCCTTCCTTTGGCACATTAGATCTATCTTTCATCCCAATTCAGAGGATGTTTTGCTTCACGGAGAGATGATACTCATTGTGAGGGGTCAGCCACTAATAGCTAAGCAGATCAGTTAAATCTTTGCCTTTGCCATTGGGGTGTACAGATATGCGCAGGGCAGTCTTCTGTCCTCTACTACTGTATGCTTTGGTGTTGCTGCTTGTTCAAGATTTTTAAATGTAAACACTCTGCTCTCAAAAGTGAAAGATTTGAAAGACTCTTGTTCTAGCGAGCCTTTCCCACTCTTTGCCCTGGGGGAGAGAGCAGAGGTGTAGGCAGGGTAGGGCCTGAGGGGCAAGGCCCACCCAAAATCTGTAAATGCCCACTCAGTAGCGCTGTGTGGGAATTTACAGATATTTTTGTCAGTGCAGTGGGCCCAACTACATTAGCATCAGGCTCCATTTGCTAGACAATCCTGGCTACGCCTCTGCAGTGAAGTAACTAGGCAGCAACAAGCCTGCATCAATCAACACGCCCCTGCGCTGAAAGCAGGATGGAGAGCACACTATCCAAGAAAACAAGGTGAGCTGTGGATCAAAGGGAAGGGTTGGACCCCGGCGAAGAAGGGGTTCAAGCACACAGAGACAATAGGGAGTTAAACTCTACCAATCCTGTGTTTCAGGCCCAGTCTCCAGTCGAATAGCCTCCAGGGAAGGGTTCAAGGTCGTAAGAGGTCAGAACAGGCTGAGTGACGTCCCCCTCCCACCACAACTCCCCCACACCCCCTCCCCCCTTCAGCTCCCCCCACTACTCCCCCACACATGTCCCATCGAGTCTCCAATGCCTACATGAGGCTGCCCTGATGCTCAATTGGCACTCCCTGGTCCAGGTGGCGGCATGTCTTGCTGGCGCAGAGTATGTGCCGACCTGCTGAGCGGGCTTGTCTGTGTGGAACTGGATGAAAACGGTGTGCCCGCCTGCTGGGATAGTGAAGCGGGATGCCCTGCCTCCATAGCATCTGCTATGCGGCCTAGGACCTGGCGGAGGGCCGAGACCTCCTCGCAGAGGCGGCTGGTGTTCTCAGCAAAGGATTTCACCAGGGAGGCAGTATTGTCCGTGATGGACCTGCCTAGAGTGTCAAAGTTTTCAGCCACTCCTGTCTGGCCAGTCTGTTGTTCTCGATAAACTCCCGCACAAGGGCAGTAAGCAGGTCAGACCCGCTGTGGCTCTGCAGGTGCACCTGTGGAGGTGTGGGTCCCTGGCTGTCCTGCCCTGCCTGCTCAGCCTCCCTGGTCGTCAAAATTGGACTGAAGTGGCCTTCCATCTGCTCCTGACCAGACTGTTCTGGGGTGGTGGCGTGCTCTGTATCGAGGGACGACATAAGGGGGGATGTAGGTGGACTTGGGGTATGGACCACTTCCAAAACATCATCCACCATGGGCACCCATATGTCGTCCTGTGGGTCCTCCACAGCCAGGGGTGTTGTGGCTGCCACCTCCCCAGCCAAATTGGACTCCTCGGATCATGGTGCCTCGTCTGAATCCTCAGGATGGCCAATGGTTGGTGGTGGTGGTAGTGCTTCGTCCTCTACGGGCCTTGGTGGCACCGGTGTAATGGGTACCTGTGGTGGCTTGCCTGTTGGTGCACAGCGCCCCCTGGGTTGTCCCCTCGAGTTCGAAGGGTGGTTGCTGTCATCCCGGGACCTCTTCCGGAGTGTGGACTGTGCAGGGGTTGCGTCCTGCCCATCGCTGTCATGGTCAGTGCCGGTGGGGATCGAAGAGAGGGACGGAATGAATGATGTTTTAATAGGCATCATACATACATTAGGACAATTGCTGTTCCCCACAATTGGGGGTAATGGGAATTTGTGTTTGGATGAGCACATTCTTTGATACATGGGTGGTTTATGCAGGCATACGTCGGCGTCACTCATGTTGCCCAAGAGCTCTGCTTTCTGACATGCATAGTATTTTGGGCCTGCACACTGTTGACTCATGGCATTTACATCTTTGTGTGGCATGTACGATATTGCCTTGCAGCAGGCCTCTGCACGTGTCTGTAATGTGTCCGCCTACTTTGCTGGGAGTGTGTGTGTGTGTTGGACCATGACTTTACTCTTTGAACTGACATATTGGTTGACTTTCATCAGATTTGGCGTTACAATGTTTACTTTGGACACTCACCTTCATCGCCCGATGTTGTGGCGCCACACTCCATCTCGCCAACACCTTCAATCCCCTCCATTCCTATCATGCTGGCCAGATGTCCTCCCATGGGGTGAGCTTGATTGGGGAACTGGGACCTCCTCCTGTTCCCATTGCCTGGCTGCGGTTCACTGAGAGGATGTTTTCGTACCCTAAATTGCAGGTCGTCCCAGCGTTTGCGACAGTCTTTGATCGTGCGTGGGGTGTTCACCACAGCACTGACCTTCTGAGCAACAAGTGCCCATATCTCCTTCTTCTTCAGTACTGCCTCTCTCTTCATGTTATTAGAGAAAACTATGGCAGCATGCTCCTGCAGTGTGTCTACCAGCATCTGCAGCTCATCCTCTTTGAACCTTTCTTTCCGCTGGCAGGCAGCTCCCTTCTTCAGGGTCTTGGGCGTAGTGGTGTATTAGGTGGATCTTTTCCAAAAAACAGCAGGGTCCGAGGGGTCCTGTGTGGTGAGGATGGCAATGGATTGTGTTTTTAAAGATGGCACCATGCTCCTTCCCGTTCCTGTGCGATGACGCTACTCCCGGTTCCGCTTATTAGCGGTGACCTTTAATAGCGGTGACCGTTATTCGCGGTCACCGCTAATAACGGTCACCGCTAATGCCGCATTGGACCTTATCGGTAGTGTTAACTGTGCTATGCTTGATGCCGCTAAGGGCATTTTAGGTGCCTTTAACGGCATGGCGCTATTGACCTTAACGGCATGGCGCTAATGACCTTAACAGCATGGCGCTAATGACCTTACCGGCATGGCGTAAAGCTTGTGCCCGCAAAGTTGTAATAGTCTTCTATTAGCGGACTGATGACTGCCTGGACACGCTATTTATGCCATGCCGGTAAGGAGCGTTACTTACCTCCAAACTCGGAATGAGGGCCATAGTCTGAGTGAAGAAGGCTCCATCCCCACTGGGTTTACTGGAGCAGGACCTCAGGCCTGAGTTGAGAGGAACAATCCAGCATGAAATGGATGGAACAATGGGTTGTTGTATGAAAACGGAAGTCATCAGGGACCCGGGGGGACTACGCCTCTAGGCTATGGTGGCGTCTGGTCACGCTTGACGGGAAGAATGTCATTGCATGTCACTTCCATCTGTACACATGGGATGGGATTAATTGGATTATTGTTTGGTGGGAGGTAGGATAAGTGTGCTGGAAGGCCTAAAAGTAGCAGGGTTCTCAAATGTTCCCTGGGCAGGTGACCAGTGAGCTTTAAAGGTAACAGGTCTGGTCAGCGGGTGAGGTTTGTTAGGTGGGTCTTGGACAGAGGCAGGATGCAGGTAGATCGGATTCTCACATTGTGCCAGGCTTCTCACTTCTTCAGCTGGCTAAGGTATGGCCATTTGACTCCATCACTGGGGCCAATGCGCACAAGATGGGACAGTAAACTCATGCAATTGCATCTGGGGTCTCATTACTGCACTCCGCGTTGGGCTGATTCCCCTGCAAGGACACCCATTGGTATCACAGAAGAACCTACAATATCTCATCTGTAATATTGGCTCTGAGATATATGTGAAAATATTGTCCATTTAGATTTCGCTGCAAAAAAAAAAGTAAATAAATAATACTGTACAAACAACATCGCATCCTTAATAACTAAGTGAAGAAATAAACATTGAAAAGAACAGGCAAACAAACAATGTACTGGAAGCAAAACATAATTTCTTAGTCTGAAAGTAAAACAGAAGATAATAAACCAGTCGGGGAAAAAAGGTTTAGAAACAATGGTTCAGAACATACTCGAAGAAAAACCTTGCAATTAAATTGTTGACCGCCAGAGAGACTCTGTGATACACAAAAGACAACTTTCACTCACCTCACATTTCGCAAATGCGTCAAGGACAGATTCTCAAAAAGAAACCACCGAGGATGCCCTTTTTCGTTTGTGTTTGTTGTGCGCAGGTCAAATTAGTCACAAACATGACCTGTCCATTTCAGGGGGTCCAAACACCCCTGCAAAAGATGTACTGGCCAGCCCCCTTCCATACGTTTGACTGGCTCCCAGCAGCCACGCGGTTGCTGGGGTCGCATTTCACAGAGAAAGGCCCTTAAAGGGAGTTAAGCCAGGAGGGAGATGACACGTGGGGAGGGGAGGGGCACACAGCTTGTGGGTGATGTGTGGCTATTTACCCACCCGCTGACTCCTCATGTCCTTGCTAATCAATACAAGTCAATGCGATGCAATGTAATTGCAGGTACTTTATTAGCCTGGCAATGTTGTTAAATACATGGGATACAGACATGTTAGCGCTCACTTTGGTCTTCAGCTTTTTTCTTATGTCCATATTGCTTAATGCACTTTTTTCCTCGGGCCGCATGCACACCCATCTTGATGCTCTCTCTGTTCAATCTGGCATTCGTCCGAGTATGAAGCACAGTTTTAATTGCAAAGAATGACCCATTCCCGCAAAATGTGTGGGACTAAGTGTCTGAAATGTTTTTGTACGCAAGTCAGTGCAGGAGACATCATCTCTCCTTTTCTCTTTCTCCTCATTTAAATTGATGACAGATTCTATCCTCCTTCCTGAGCCTTTTGTCTGCCCTATGTTGGCCAGTCGCTTTTTCCCGAATCATGCTCACGCATACTGTACCCAGTGAGTGTTTGCCTGTGCTCTTGTTTTTTGTTTACAAAATGAGATAATCTGCAAGTTTAAAGTTTGGCCGCAGCTCTCCAGTACATTGTGTGTTACTTCTTTGTGGCCTGTTTCAAGTCCTTGGCCAAGTTCCCCTCTTGTCAAACATCTGTGCATTTAGAGGAAACATATTTAGGCAGGTCGTCAACACTATTCTTCTACAATCTAGGACATAATGTTACACAAGTCACCTCCTTTCACACAGAACTGTTTTGGATTGGTCGGAATGGAATGTGTATTCACATTACCCATATCAGTAAGGCAGATTGCTTTTTGAAACACTGACCAAGAGCAGAGGTTTTTGAAACACATGCCGCTAGGGAAACTTTAGGCTTCCAGTGGGTTGCGTTTTTGTACCTGTAGTCCTGTGTTTAAGGATGGCAACATAACACTTTAAACAATATACAGTAATACAGACAGATGAGAGCTAAAAAGACAGAAATTGCCAAACATCCATCCTTTATAGGGCAACTAAAGCTGCAATCTGTGCAACCTGAAAACCGTTGTACGCAGCTAGGCTTCCTATTTGGCCAATGTATGTGATCCTGAGCAAATCAACCTACCTAAGGGAATCTTATCCTCTTTGGCTGCCAAAGTTTGAATCACCTAGAAGAGGTTTTGTAAAGTGGGAACTATATAAATAGCCTCCCTCAGACGGTTCATTGTGATAAAATCGTGGCAAAAATTGCTGTGATTACAAAATATTGCGGCAAAAATGCTGTGGTTTTTGCGCCGCAATCCATGTAAAGGATGGGGGGGACAACCCCACAGCCCCCGCTCCCTTTAAAAAATTTTTTACCGTGACATTTTTGCACGATTTTATTACCTGATACCCCTCAGACTTGAATGGATAGAATATGGTGTTGGCTTCATAAATAATAACAGTTATCATTTATATAGGGCACAACACATGCTGAATTGACTCTTAGCTTGATCATTGCTCTTGGCACCATCACTTGTGACCAAAAAAAGTGATGGGTGAAAGGTTTTGAATTAATCTGAACCACTGGCATTGCTCTGGGCAACCTTTCACACCACCGGTTTTATCCCGGTACCCTCATAACAGAAAAGTTAGATGAAGTCCTGTAGTGTTTGGTCCAGTGGGTGTGAGATTTCCTGGGCCTTGACTGTGTAAGGAGTTTGCCCGCCCAATGTAATCTTTGCACCACTCCATCAGCCTAGGGGCATTGGACATAGAGGGCCTCATTACGAAGAACGCAGTAGAGGAATAACGGCGCCGGTAGAGCTGCCGGCCTCGTTATCCCTCTACTGTCCCATTATGAGGTCTGCTGCCGGGTGCCGCTAAGGACGTCTGGTAAAACCGGGTGTCCTTATCGGGACCCGCTAGCAGACCAGGATGCTAACAACAGGCCCGTCATTAACAGGCCCGTTGTTAGCATCCTCCCCATTCCCATTGAGCCCTATGGGGCTCAAATCGGAATGGGGATGTACTGGGTCCGTGTTCCTGGAATTGGGAAATACCGGGCCCTCCAAGGTTGGAATGGCCCGGTATTTCCCCATTCCAGGAACCCGGACCCAGTACCCGGTATGGGGTTATGGCTACCTCCATACTCGTAATGAGGCCCAGAGTCTCCATTTGCTTTCTTTACAAATGGGGAGCTGGAAGAGAAATATCCCATTGTAGGTCTGGGGGCTGTTTGCCTACTCCTGAGTGTTGCTACTACGACATTACTTTTTCTACCATCCATGACACGTGTTTTCACTAGCTGCTACCAGTTTTTACCTGCTGGAGGGCTTAAGGCCAATAGTAGTTGTGTGTACTGCTTGAAGGTTATAACCCATCTCAATGTTACTCATTGCATCAGACTCAGAAGGATTACATGATTTGCAGACACATCCAGGATACAAACTTGTGACATGCAGATTGCACACAAACTGCTACAGCAGGTGCATCAACCAACTCAGGATCTTCACAAATGATATTCAAACGATATATTCTGTGAGTTGAACGTCTTGAAACTAGGTGAGACATAAGGGTTGATTTAAAGTGAAGTGAAATAAAAAATAATACAATGTAATCTAATTGGATTTTGTATAGCGCCACATCTTCCATTTGGGAGGCCTCTTGCACTACACAAGTGATGGATGGAAGACTTGGAGCTATTCCTGGCCACAATCATTGCTCTGGGCATCTTTTGTGCCCTCATTTATTTATTTGCCTGCATCGTTACTGCAGTACATCAGCCATTTGCAAACCAGTTTGGGTTATGCCACCAGTTCAGGTCGCCCAGAGCAAGGATACTGGTTATGGTTAATTTAAAACCTTCTATCCATCACATTTTAGTTTTGGTGGAAAGCAAATTAAAGACACATTGTCAAAGCCAAGAGTTTTGGCTTTTGATGACTTAGATACAGATTTATCTGGCAGTGCTATCATCTGCCATGGCACCATTTTCCAGCTGTTGCCATGTGTATCATTTTGTCATTACCTGGCAAATGCCCTTCCCTGTCTACACAAGAGCCAAACTGTTGGCATTACCAATGCTTATTTATTTGGTGCTCTGGCAACGGCAGCGCTGATGATGCTTGGCATCACACTTCTATGTCATTTTACTGAAAGCATGATAGTGCAGTGTCCAGTGATAAAGTCGCCTAGAAAATGGCTTCTAGGGGGCGACAATACCGCAAAATGCACACTCATTAAAATCAAAACACTTTCCCCAAATATTCTACAGTGGGAGTTTATAATATAAAAGTATACCCCTCGTAGTATACTTGGGAAAAGTATTTTAGGGGTCAGGACAAAAAAATGTGCTCACCTGGTTACTTTTTCCAGATGACATTATCACATGGAACCGATAGTACGAGTTGGGGGGAGGGGCTGCTGTACTGATCACCATACTCTAGAATACAAACAAGGATGTAAGGGAAAGCCCAATTGAGCGCAAGATATCATTGCCTTCCCCGTTGTTATCCTCCCTCCCTCCTCTCAACACCCTGATTGGCTGACGGGCTTCCTTGTTGGAAGTTAGGTGGTTCTGCAGTGCACCGCGCTCGGCATTTCCAGCTTGCCTGAGCCGGTGACTGAGGACTGCAGTACACAGTATCAGACCCTCCATGGGTGCGTTTGTTTAATTTTACTGCCTGTTTGTGTCTTTGCCACCTTGCGTGTGTTCCCCTGCCCCCCTTTGTGGCCTTCCCCGTTGATCCCCTCCCTTACTCCCGCCTCCCAACACCCTGATTGCCATGCCCTCCCCCTCCTCATCTCGGGCGCTACCAGGGCAGCCCCTTCCCGGTAGCCCCACGGCTAAGGGCCCCTAAGGCAAGGGGCGGCTCCCACTGTAGCTCCCACTGTAGCAGCTCCTGTTGTGTCTGTAGGTATCTGCAGGGGACGCCAGTTGCCAGTCAGCCTTCCAAATTAGCCCCACAAGCTCCCCTGCCTACCACCCTCCACCTTCAGACACTTAACTCGGTTCTTCCCCGGTGTTCCAATTTGCATTGTATCAGTATTTAAAAGAATTGCATTGTGAAAAAAAATTAGGGTTTTTCTCCCCTATTTAGGATTCTGTAACTTAGGTGTGTCTTCTCACCTGTCTTTAACATGTGCATTGTGTAAACTCCTTAATCCCGAGTGTCTGTCCTATTGCTCAACTTGCTTGACTCTCACTGTCTTGTCTGCCTATTCTAGTGTCCTTTGCTAGTGCCTCCCCCTCGCCCCTACACCCCCCTCCTCTCCCTCCTACTCTATGGTGCTCTCTGTCTCTCCTATCTTTTCTAACTGCTTCTCTATTGACTATCCTGCTCACCTCACTAAATCTGGTAGGAAGAGGTTTAAAAAGGACATCCTGGTCTCCAAACCAGGCCTCCCTATTGCTGACACCTACACCAGTGCCTCCTCCGGGGAAACTCTCACTGACATCCTCTTTGTCGTGCCTTAACCTGACCTATGGACCCTTCATATGGTCTCTGTGCTCTCTCCTTTCTCTTCTTCTCCCATTAATGGTGGAACCCGTTGGGATGCCCTCCTGGCCTCCTTCCATTCCTCTAAGGTCATCATTAATGTTTACTCTAATGGGACCGTCTTCTTCTAAGGCCCTCAGGCCAACCTTTACCTCTTTAAAAGACGTTTCCTGTGCCTCATCAACTTCCTTTCCTCTCCTGCTGTCCCCTCTCCCCTTTTCGTGACTACCTCTGCCCCCTCCTTAGCTACGTTGCCTTCCCCCTTCCCTCTCTGCCCCCTCTCGGGCTCCTTCTACACCTCTGCAGGGCGTACCTCTGATCTGTACCCCTCCCCGGAAGACCTTCAAGGATGCAACCTTCTCCATATAGCCACCCTAAATTCTCCCTCTGCTGTCAAATACTCCTCTGATATCTGCCACCTTCTGGAAGAACTTGACCTTGATGTCCTAGGTCTCATTGAGACATGGTTCACGGCCACCTCTGGCACAAGGATTGATACGCTCCTACCCGACGGCTACAAGATCCTCTCTGCGCCCAGGTCCAACCACTCCAGTGGGAGTGTAGCCCTGATCTTCCCTGAGTGGATTCCTGCCTCTGTCACTCCTACGCAGACCTACTCCTCTTTTGAATGCCTTGTCTGCAGGCTCTCTCTCTCTTCTAGTCATTCCCTTACTGTGGCTACTATCTATCGGCCACCGGGTCAAATTTCCTCCTTCCTCTCAGAGTGGGCAGACCTCTCCTCCTCACTCCTGGTCTCTACCACTCAACTCCTCCGCCTTGGAGACTTCAACATCCACCTGGATGCCTCCTGCCCTCCCTCTGGACTCTTTTGCAACCTCTGTGACTCTCTCTCACTCACTATTCTCCCCTCTGGCCCGACTCACTGTTCAGGGCACACTCTGGATGTTCTGTACTCCTCAGACCTTCCCCTCTCTGTCCCTCTCACCACTCCTCTCTCCTGGAGTGACTACTTTCTCCTCTCCTGCCACCTTACCCTCCCTAACCCTCATGCAAAGCCACTTCCATCACTGCCACCCACCTTCTCGGTCATCGGACCCATGAAGCGTGTGTCAGCTGAGGCTTTCTCTGCCACCTTCTCACCCCCCCCCCCCCTTGGCTGACTCTCACCCTGACACAGCCCTCTCCATGCTCCACTATGATATATCGGATACTCTTGATATCCTTGCCCCTGTCATGAGAATCCGCCTGAAGCCCAAAGCCAAGTGCAACTCCTGGTACGAATCAGACCTCGTCACCCTAAAACGCAAGTGCAAGGTGGCCGAGAGGAAATGGCGTGCTTCATGTGCATCATCTGACAAACTGGCCTGCTGCCTGTTGCAAAGGCAATACCGACTCTCTGTGCGAACCAAGAAGAGAGCTCATATCTAAGCTTGCGTCTCTGCGGCATCTAACAATTCGGCTGAACTCTTTAAAATCTGCAAGGAACTGGCCAATCCTGCCACAGTCTCTACCTCTCCTGTCCCTTCCCAGGCCCTCTGCACGGCACTGGCTTCTCACTTCATCTCTAAAATTCAGGACATCTTGTCTTCTCTCCTCTCCTCTCCCTTTCCTCCCTCTACTCCCTGCTCTTCCTCTGGCCCTTCTTCAGCCACCTCTCCTCCTTCCTTCTCTGCCTTTCCCCTGTTCTCCACTGACGAGGTTTCTAGACAAGTCCGATCTATGAAAGTCTCGACGAAACAAGTTCACCCCTGTTCCTCCAAAACCACCAAGGACCACATCGACTCCCTGGCTCCTGCCCTGGCTGATTTCTGCAATCAATCCTTGGCCACTGGAATCTTCCCTTCCCCCTGAAGCACTCCCTTGTGCACCCTCTTCTTAAGAAACTGTCATGGCAATCGGGCCAAGGACTCCAACATTACAGGGCCACTTTCACAGGGGGCCTGGATGGACACAGTCCTGGCACTTTTGGTGCCAGGCTCATGAAAAATAATAACCAGAAACATGTATTTCGGTCAAGAATACTTTTATTATGAACATGGCGTCTCATTTTGTGAACTTTCATTACTACAGCAGCCCCACATGTACTCTTGGTTGGGGCTGCTGCTATTGGGTTGCCTTGCACGTGCTGGCTCTCAGGGAGTGGCAGGGTGTGGTAGGCAAACCAGGCCTAGTGGGCGCGCCCACAATCGCACCATTATAAGCTGCTCCAATCCCTGAGGCAGACGCTTCACGTTATTCTGCACTTCCATGCACTGTAAGGCTCACCGACGCCTGGGGTTAAACGTAACTTTGGAAATCCTGTTACCAGTGCCCATACTTACCATCTGAGGAACCTGCTCTCACCTGTGCGCATCTTCAAATCTTCCGGAACGCTGACATCTTCATTCTGGCACCGCAGCTCATCTTCAAATTTCCCGAGCGCTGAAATCCTCACCTTGGTACCGCTGTTCATCTTCAAATCTTCCAGGATGCTGAAACCTTCATCTTGACACCGCAGCATGACGTGCTACACCCGCGACTGCAGCACCTGCAAGTAAAAACAAAAGGCAAGGTTAGACACTTAACAGACATTAAGTTTAAAGTCGTGCTACCACTGAACCTCGCGCTTTTCCTTAAACCATCACTCACCTGCTGTCAGACATTGCGGTTTCATCCATCTTCCGCCCGGCCTCGCTCCGCGTCTCCACAGCTGCTTTTGGCCTGCATTTCCACCTATTGGGAAGAAAACAGAAGAGAAAACGTTATTCAGGAATTAACAACACTATTGAGATCAATAATACCAAGACAGAAAACAGAAAGGGGAAAGGACAAGAGACATTGCGAGACACTTACCATCAACCAGGGGAAAGCATAGTCGCTGCTGGACTGGACTATTACTTACCAGGGATCAGTGAAGGAACTAGATCCTATAAACAAGTGCTCCTGCCAGAGTATCAGGACTGAGAGCTCATCATCAATAATTAACAGGTGTGCCTTATGGGCCATTGCATGCCCACAGAAATTGCACCTTGGGTTGAAGGGTTAGAGAGGTATAACAGTCACCGACCAGCGCATTCACGTTTTCTCATATCCACGCAGGAGCAGTGCCATCAATTGTCGCCGTCCACAGTTTATCAGCAGGGGGAGAGACTTGACAGGGGTGATCTAACTCCTGAGAGGGCTGCAACCATGCCTTATTACCTCCACAGAGACCAGGTGAGCATAACAGAAACCCTCTACCGATCCCTCCTGCCTGGCTAACTATCACCCAATCTCCATCACTCCCTTCCTCGGCAAAATCCTGGAGAAACTGGCCATCTCCCAGCTTAATCTTGTCAATGTCAATGGTAGGGTTCTCCTGTTCTTGGTCGCTCAACTCCCCCCCTCCTCACCTGAAGTCTTGGTGTTCACTGTGCACACAAATCTCTTCTTCCACAGAGCCTTTTTTTTGGTAGGCTGGTAAGGTCTGCCCTGGAAGGAAGCCACCCTGACCTTAGGGCATAGAGGTCTGGGGGGCCCACTTCCGGAACAAACAGTTAGGGGAAAAAGCCTACGGCACAAAAAAACGCTCTCTGGGAAATGGTTGAAACGGTGTCCACAGGCTGTTAACTCCCACGCAGATATTGATGGCCAGAGAAGAAAGTGGACCAGGTCAGCCAAACAGAAATACAAGAGAGGACTCAGCCAACTGTACCAGGTAGGTGGAGAGAGGACGTAACAATGCTGCAGCGCTTGATAAAGGAAGTGTTACGCTCACCTGACTCCCACAGGGGCATCGGTCGGACCCGGACGGCTGCGGTCTCCACGAATGTGATGCATAGTGCAGAGATGACTGACTGGACTGGCCCTCCGAATCTTGTCTGCTTGACCCGTAGAAGTATTCTCCTGCAAGTGGAGGGATGGATTTATCCACCCGTGGATTCAAGTGATGGCCCCCCCACAGTCCTCCCCACTTATCACTCCGAAGTGCCCTTTCAGCAATCTCACCTTACACTCTTGAAAGATAAGCTCTCCATCCTGCATGGATTGCAGGGGTGCGTTGACACCAGTTACTTCACTGGTTTGAAGGAGTGGGAGAGTTCCGGAGAGTATTGCCTCTGAGGTTCCTGGCTAGGACCAGTAAGTATCAAGTTCATAGAGTTCAATATGTCCGATTTTCACTCTTGTTCCCCCCTTCCTTCCTTGTCTTGCAGCTGAGTTTGTGAGAAGATGCTCTCGTGGTAGCTGGTGGCACTCAGGTAAGAGTCTGTATTACCCAACGCTGTCCGGTAAATGTTGCACGTGTTTAACGTGTTGTTTTCTCTCTCTTTGCAGGTGCGGCACATGAAGATGTGAAGAGTTATAGAATAATTCCTCCGGTGGTAAATCAGGTAAGTCTATGGTGATAAGAGTTATATGTGTTGGTTCTCTCGGCTCACCTTGTTGTTTTCTTTTGTCCCCCAGGTGCCGGATTTAGGCGAAGAAATGATGGAGGCAGCACCGAATCGGAAGTTTCTGCGAGGACTGCTGAGTATGGCGCGGCGCTGCAGCTGGAGATGCGACGCGTACTGAAATGATGTTCTTTCCAGGTCCGGAGGCGAGATGGATGCGGAATCAGGTGAGGAATTCTAAAATAGTTTGTTTTCTAACCTTGTCCTTTTCCTTCCTCTTGTTTTTAGGAGCTCCAGATTCGAGGCGGGCGTGGCAGAAGACTGGATGCTGGCTGCAGGCACGGTGAGCGTTACGCTGCTGGATGCAGAATAACGCGAAGCGTGTGCTGCTGTTCGGGCGCGGTTTGAATAGCCTTCAAAGTAGTTCCAGGTAAGAAGTTCCCCAGAACCACACCCGAGTAAAAAATAGTCCCTGTAATAAAATAGTCCCATCCAGGCCTCACGTTGGCTTGGACTCACTTGCAGCATGGTCTGCATCAGGTAAGTAAAGTCTATGAGCCTGGCGCCTAAGGCACCAGGACTGATTCCTATGATGAGCCTTGCGCCTAAAGCGCCAGGACTGAACCCAAACAGCCCCCAGCCGGGGTTGTTGGGGTTTTAATAAGTGTCTGGATGCCTGCTCCCGGAGCTGATGGGCTTAGTCCTGATGCCCAGGGTAGGCATCATGACAGCACTCCCCCCCAAGGCCACTCCTAAAGTAGTTCTTCCCCTTGGCCCTGGTTTGTCTGGGAAATCCCAATGGAATCTCTTCACCAACCGAGGTGCATGAACGTGGTCACTAGGCTCCCATGACCTTTCTTGTGGTCCATAGCCCTTCCAATCGATTAAATAAAAAAGTTTTGATTTAACCATCTTGGAGTCCAGGATATTTTTTACCTCGAATTCAGGTTCTCCGTCTATCAAGATGGGGTCGGGTGGTTTGGTTAATCTTGTTCCTGGTTGAACTGGTTTTAAAAGTGAAACATGAAAGACAGGATGAATTCACATATTAGAGGGTAATTCCAATTTGACGGCCACTGGGTTGATAATGGCCTTAATGGTGTAAGGTCCCAAATATCTAGGGTTAAAAGTCTGAGTTCCCTTCAGAGGTATGTGTTTTGTAGCCAGCCAAACTTGAACCCCAATCTGGTATTGTGGAGTTTCACTTCTATGTTGATCAGCATTTTTCTTATATTTCTCTTTTGCTTGTTTCAAATGTTCTGTTGCCTCCTTAAAGGCTTGTGTAATAGTAGCGTGCAAATGACTAACTGCAGGCATTTCTAAATGCTGAGGCGCATCTAGTTCTGATGTTCGGGGGTGATGTCCATATATGGTATAAAAGGGGCTTTGTCTGGTTCCTGAATGTACAGAGTTATTGTATGCATCCTCGGAAATCCAAAAAATATCTTTCCAATTACTTTCGGTCTGGTGTAGCATGCAACGTAGGTACTGTTCAAGGGTCTGGTTGGTCCCCTCCGTCTGACCATCGGTCTTGGGATGGTGACTGGTTGATAGCCTCACGTCGATTTGCACCAATTGACAACATTTCTTCCAAAATTGTGAAATGAATTGACTACCTCGGTCAGAGACCAATACGGAAGGAAATCTGTGTATTTGAACAATGTTCTCGAGGAACTCCTTGGCCAGAATTGAAGCAGAAGGTAATCCCTTTAAAGGGATAAAGTGGTCCATCTTAGAAAAAAGATCCACAATAACTAGAATGGTGTTAAATCCATTACATGGAGGTAGATCTGTAATAATGTCTAAAGATAAGGTGTGCCATGGTGTAGGTGGAACATCCAAGGGTTGTAAAAGGCCAGCTGTTTTTTTCTTTTGACTTTTGTTTTGGGCGCAAATGCCACAAGACATCACAAATGACTTTACGTCTTTTCGCCAGGTCGGCCACCAGAATTGTCTCTTAATTTTAGCTTCAGTTTTTGTGATACCTGGGTGCCCTTCCATCAGGGTGTCATGATAATTGGAGATGACGAGTTCTTGTAGTTCCTTGTGTGGTGGAAATAGTCGCCCTTGATAATGAGGTAGGTCATTGATGACTGAGTAGTCCAGGCTTTTCTTTACCCAGTCCTGCAGGGCTGTTGGATCGAAGAGTTGTTGGATTTTTACATGAATATCCTCTAGTGTCTGTAGAGTAGTTATGCCAAGAATTCTTTGTTCTGAAATTATAGGCATCAGTTCCGGGTTTGCATATGCTTCTCCCATCCCTATTCGGGATAAGGCATCTGCCTTGCCGTTTTTACAGCCTGGTTGATAAGTGATCACGAAATCGAACTTGGCAAAGAACATGCCCATCGAAGTTGCCGCGATGATTGGGCTTTGGCTGTTTTTAAATACTGCAAGTTCCGGTGATCAGTGATTACAGTGATGGTATGCCTGGCACCGAGAAGATAATGCTGCCAAGCCTTGAAGGCGGATTTGATGGCTAATAACTCTTTATCAGTAACTGCATGGTTTAACTCGGATGCCAAGAACTTTCTGGACCAAAATGCTACTAGGTGAAGTTGACCGGTTTCGGGATCCTTCTGGGACAGGGCAGCTCCCATGGGTAAACTGGATGCATCAGTTTCAACTATGTATGGAAGTTCAGGGCGGGGATGCTTTAAGACAGGTGCAGACGTGAATTTTGCTTTCAGCTCTTGAAAGGTCTTTTCAGCCTCTTCGGTCCACAAGAAGCATTTGTTTTTTCGCAAAAGTGCTGTGATGGGGTGTACAACATGTGAGAAATCCGGAATGAATCTGCGGTAGAAATTAGCAAATCTGAGCATGCTTTGTACCCCTATAACTGAACTGGGTGATGGCCACTTGAGAATTGCGTCCACCTTTCGAGAGTCCATTCGGACTGCTTTTGGAGTCAGGATAAATCCAAGGAATTCAACTTCCGTATTATGAAAAACACATTTTTCCAATTTTGCATATAACTTGTTCCAGCGTAGTTTCTCAAGGACTGCACGCACGTGCTTAACATGGTCTGATTCTGAGGAGGAATACACTAGAATATCGTCTATGTATACGACAACACAGATGTCAATGAGTTCACGAAGGACATTGTTCATAAAATACTGGAAGGCTGCTGGTGCATTGCACAACCCGAAGGGCATCACCTGATATTCGAATAATCCGTACTTGGTGCATAAGGCAGTCTTCCATTTGTCGCCTTTTTTTACACGTACCAGATGATGTGCCCCTCGGAGATCCAATTTAGTGTAGATGCATGCATCCTTTACTTGGTCTAGTAATTCGGGGATCAGAGGCAATGGGTATCGGTTCTTCACAGTAATCTGATTTAATGCGCGGTAGTCTATGCATGTTCTGAGGTCACCGTCCTTTTTAGGGACGAAGAACAAAGCTGAATATGCAGGGGACTTGGATGGACGAATAAAGCCATTAGCAAGGTATTTGTCCAAGTATTGTCGTAGGTGAAGGTTTTCGGGTTCCGTAAGGGCGTAGATCCTACTGCATGGGGGTTGTGCACCGGTTATGAGGTCGATTTGACAATCGTATGATCTGTGAGGTGGTAAGGTGTTTGCCTGTTCTTTTTGAAAAACATCTTGGAATTCTTGATATTCCTGAGGTAACTGCACGACTGGGTTAGCAACTGTGGCCAGGCGTTTTTTCAATGCTTTTTCTGGGTAACAGGTCTGTGCACAATCCGGGAAGGTTATTCTCTTCTCTCGCCAATCAATACTAGGATTATGTGTTACCAACCAAGTTATCCCGAGTATTATTTGGAACTGTGGGGCTTTGATTAAATCAAACACAATAGTCTCTCGATGCCCATCTTGGCCCAACAGTGTCATCTCTGTGGTGGAATGAGTTACAGGCCCAGAGGCGATTTCAGTTCCATCAACTGTGGTGATGACAACCAAAGAGGTTTTTTTGCAGAAAGGTAGATTCATCCTAGAAACCAATTCGTGGTCCATATAGTTCCCTACGGCCCCGCTGTCAATGTATGCCCTTACTGCGTGCATACCTGATGGCTGCCTTGGATCAATAAGGGCCATTGGTATGATTAGGTGTGAGGTCTGAGTGTCCTTCTTCAAGCTCGGCAAGCGGACCTCTATGCTTGTCGGGCGTGGTCGTTGCCCGAATCAGGTTCTGTTTGATTTCTATCAGCGACTCCGACTATTTTCCTGGATGGTTTTATAGGGCAATCCCATAGAAAATGTCCTGATGCCCCACAGTATAGACATAATTGCATCTGCCATCTCCTTTCTATTTCCTTTTGAGTTAAGGGTCCCTTAACCCTCCCGATCTGCATAGGTTCTGCTGCATCTGTTCCTTTGGGGGTGACGTTGGGTTTAACCAATACCTGATTCTCGAACTTAGCTCGGTCAGCCTTTCTATTCTGAAGCCGATGGTCTAACTGGACCACTAAGTCTATATATTCTGCGCAATCCTGAGGTGGGTTAACAACTTGGGCCAAAACATCTTTAAGTTCTCCCCGAAGTCCACGATGAAATAGTGTGATTTGTTTTACCTCTGGCCATCCGGTTTCTACCACCAGCCTATTAAAGGTTGCGATATAGGGTAACAGATCCTGGTTACCTTGTCGTAGGGATAAAGGTTCGTTATCCAGGGCCTGTCCCTGGGAATGTCTAGCGAATAGTCTTTCCATGCTCATTTGAAAACCCTGAAAGTCCCGAAGAAGAGGGTCATCCTGATTGACTAATGGAATCGACCAATCAGCTGCACTGCCACTCAAGTATGATAATACAAAAGCTACTTTGGCTTGAGCATTCGGAAAAGCTCCAGGTCTGCATAGAAAGTGCAAGCGACATTGGTTCATAAACACGGCAAACCTTTTTGGGTCCGCAGCAAAGCGTTCAGGTGGAGCTAAAGGAATAGCCCCTGGTAAAACCACTTGCACCGGATTGCTCGATGAAACAGGAGTTGGATTCCCCCCGAGTCCGGGTAAAGGTGTTTGCCCTGCTGGGTTTTGCAGCAGCTGCCTAGCTAGATCGTCAGTGCGCTCCTTCGAAACAATCAGTTCTCTCCTGAGGGCATTAGTCTCTTGGCGAGCGGAGTGCACTTCCGCCCTATGTTCCACCAGAAATTGGGCCAGTTGGTCAGTTTCCGAGGTTTCCATAATGCCCGGGTGGGGATTTATAGATAGGCTTTGCATTCTGTTACGCTCACCTGACTCCCACAGGGGCGTCGGTCGGACCCGGACGGCTGCGGTCTCCACCAATGTGATGCGTAGTGCAGAGATGACTGACTGGACTGGCCCTCCGAATCTTGTCTGCTTGACCCGTAGAAGTATTCTCCTGCAAGTGGAGGGATGGATTTAGCCACCCGTGGATTCAAGTGATGGCCACCCCCACAGTCCTCCCCACTTATCACTCCGAAGTGCCCTTTCAGCAATCTCACCTTATACTCTTGAAAGATGAGCTCTCCATCCTGCATGGATTGCAGGGGCGTGTTGATACCAGTTACTTCACTGGTTTGAAGGCGTGGGAGAGTTCCGGAGAGTATTGACTCTGAGGTTCCTGGCTAGGACCAGTAAGTATCAAGTTCATAGAGTTCAATATGTCCGATGTTCACTCTTGTTCCCCCCTTCCTTGTCTTGCAGCTGAGTTCGTGAGAAGATGCTCTCGTGGTAGCTGGTGGCGCTCAGGTAAGAGTCTGTATTACACAACGCTGTCCGGTAAATGTTGCACGTGTTTAACGTGTTGTTTTCTCTCTCTTTGCAGGTGCGGCACATGAAGATGTGGAGAGTTATAGAATAATTCCTCCGGTGGTAAACCAGGTAAGTCTATGGTGATAAGAGTTATATTTGTTGGTTCTCTCGGCTCACCTTGTTGTTTTCTTTTGTCCCCCAGGTGCCGGAGTTCGGCGAAGAAATGATGGAGGCAGTGCCGAATCGGAAGATGCTGCGAGGACTGGTGAGTATGGCGTGGCGCTGCAGCTGGATATGCGACGCGTACTGAAATGATGTTCTTTCCAGGTCCGGAGGCAAGATGGATCCGGAATCAGGTGAGGAATTCGAAAATAGTTAGTTTTCTAACCTTGTCCTTTTCTTTCCTCTTGTTTTTAGGAGCTCCAGATTTGAGGTGGGCGTGGCAGAAGACTGGATGCTGGCTGCAGGCACGGTGAGTGTTACGCTGCTGGATGCAGAATAACACGAAGCGTGTGCTGCTGTTCGGCATGGTTTCAATAGCCTCCAAAATAGTTCCAGGTAAGAAGTTCCCCAGAACCACGCCCGAGTAAAAAATAGTCCCTGTAATAAAATAGTCCCATCCAGGCCTCACGTTGGCTTGGACTCACTTGCAGCATGGTCTGCATCAGCTAAGTAAAGTCTATGAGCCTGGCGCCTAAGGCGCCAGGACTGATTCTTATGATAAGCCTGGCGCCTAAGGCGCCAGGACTGAACGCAAACAGCCCCCAGCGGGGCTGTTGGGGTTTTAATAAGTGTCTGGATGCCTGCTCCCAGAGCTGATGGGCTTGGTCCTGATGCCCGGGGGTAGGCATCATAACAGGAAGCCAAAATGCTCAAAAAGAAAGAAAAAAAATAGAAGCAGGTAAGGCAGAAAGAAAATAGCTACGAATGGTGAAAAGGCTGACAAGGAAATAAAGAATGCGATGGAGAAAAGGAAGATAAGGAATGCGAGGGGCCAAGTAGCACACGAGGAAGAAAGCAGCAGGAAAATAAAGGCACAACGGAGAGAGGAAAACTTAAGCAGCGTTTCACCTGAAGCCTAACGCGAAAGGGTTGCAACGCGTAGGCTTCCGGGTTCGGCTGATGGAAAAAGCTTCCGACGGCCGTGCGGCTTCTGGAAACTAGACCGTCATGCCGGCAATGTGAGGGACTTGTCGGGCAAAGCAATGGCCGCTCAGGCGCCACTTGCTCCACACATGCCAGTTTCTTCGGCGTGTGACAGTATGCCCCCTTCCACTACCGGCACCCCCAGGCTTACCCGGGTGGGTGCGATGAAATCGCCAGGTTAAAAGTGGAGCATGGACATATGATTCCGGTTCCCAAGAGTCCTCCGAACGGGTATAACCCTTACAGGCCACAAGGTATTCCAGACGACCTCGCCTATATCTGGAATCTCGAATGTGGGACACTTCATATTCTTCGGGGATAGAAGCGGGACAAGTGGGTAGGCTGTGTCTCTTGTTAATAGGTGTGTCTGGGTCCACAGAACGGAGGAGGGAAGAATGAAAAACAGGGTTGTGCGACTCAAATTCTTTGGGAGTTTAAGTCTAAATGCCACTGGGTTGATCTTTTGAGTGATCTCAAAGGGTCCAAGATAACGTGGAGATAGCTTAGTATGGTACAGCCAGCGCGGCAAGTATCTGGTGGATAGCCAGACTCCATCCCCCTCTTTCCACTGAGGGCAGGGCAGACGATGGTGATCAGCCTGAACCTTGTACCTCGCTCAGGCTGTAGAGAAGCTGAGCTAGGCCGTCTTATGGGCAGCGGCTATCTCTGTCAGTGTGGACTCAATAGTAGGTAAATTTGAAGGGGAATGGAACACAGGTAGTAAACCACATGGATGAAAACCATAGGTACAGGAAAAAGGGCTAAGACCTGTAGCGGAGTGTACTGTGTTGTTATAGGCGAATTCTGCAGTTGGCAGGAGAGCTACCCAGTTGTCCTGATGGCGATTGATGTAACATCTCAGGTATCGCTCAAGGGTAGCGTTGAGCTGTTCTGTCTGGCCGTTAGTCTGAGGATGGAATCCTGATGACAAAGCCCTCTCTATCCCTAATCGTTGACACAAGGCAGCCCAAAACCGGGATGTGTACTGACTGCCTCTGTCAGAAATAATGCTGGAAGGCTTAGAAGTAGTAGGGTTCTCAAATGTTCCCTGGTCAGGTGACCAGTGAGCTTTAAAGGTAACAGGTCTGGTCAGTGGTTGAGGTTTGTTAGGTGGGTCTTGGACAGAGACAGGTGCAGGTAGATCGGATTCTCACATTGTGCCAGGCTTCTCACTTCTTCGGCTGGCTAAGGTATGGCCATTTGACTCCATCACTGGGGCCAATGCGCACAAGTTGGGACAGTAAACTCATGCAATTGCATCTGGGGTCTCATTGCTGCACTCCGCGTTGGGCTGATTCCCCTGCAAGGACACCCATTGGTATCACAGAAGAACCTACAATATCTCATCTGTAATATTGGCTCTGAGATATATTTGAAAATATTGTCCATTTAGATTTCGCTGGAAAAAATAAAGTAAATAATACTGTACAAACAACATCGCATCCTTAATAACTAAGTGAAGAAATAAACATTGAAAAGAACAGGCAAACAAACAATGTACTGGAAGCAAAACATAATTTCTTAGTCTGAAAGTAAAACAGAAGATAATAAACCAGTCGGGAAAAAGGGAATTTAGAAACAAAGGTTTCAGGACATTCTCGAAGAAAACCTTGCAATTCAATTGTTGACCACTAGAGGGACGCTGCGACACACAAAAGACAACTTGCACTCACCTCACATTTCGCAAATGCGTCAATGACAGATTCTCAAAAATTCAAACGAAAAAATCGCCGAGGATGCACTTTTTCGTTTGTGTTTTTTTTGCACAGGTCACATTATTCTCAAACATGACCTGTCCATTTCGGGGGTCCAAACACCCCTGCAAAAGATGTACTGGCCAGCCCCCTTCCATACGTTTGACTGGCTCCCAGCAGCCACGCGGTTGCTGGGGTCACATTTCACAGAGAAAGGCCTTTAAAGGGAGTTAAGCCAGGAGGGAGATGACACGTGGGGAGGGGAGGGACACACAGCTTGTGGGTGATGTGTGGCTATTTACCCACCTGCTGACTCCTCATGTCCTTGCTAATCAATACAAGTCAATGCGATGCAATGTAATTGCAGGTACTTTATTAGCCTGGCAATGTTGCTAAATACATGGGATACAGACATGTTAGTGCTCACTTTGGTCTTCAGCTTTTTTCTTATGTCCATATTGCTTAATGCACTTTTTTCCTCTGGCCGCATGCACACCCATCTTGATGCTCTCTCCCAGTTTGGCCCTAGCTCTCCAGTACATTGTGTGTTACTTCTTTGTGGCCTGTTTCAAGTCCCTGGCCAAGTTCCCCTGTTGTTAAACCCTTAACGCCCGGGTTTTAATGACGCCCTATGACTGTTAATGGCAAGGCTGCCTAAAACAATATTAAAAAAGAAAGAGGAATGTCAAATTTAAAGATTCGATTAAGATATTTCCAGCTGTCCTGCCAAAAAGAAAAAACAAAAGAGCATTGAAAAACATATTTCATATGAGGCAGGGGCATAGCCACAGGACCAACATTCATCACTGAGTCCCTTCTTAGACTTGGAGAGTTTAGCAGGAGTAATAAACACCCTGCGGATGAAAAATAGAAAGTGTTGCGTAATGTTAGCTGAAACTGAAATGTTATTGATTCTTGAGAAGATTAGGGACCAAGTATGTTCATCTAGGGCGGTACCAAGATCTTTTTCTCAAGAGCGACAAACTGACATAGCTAAAGATTTTGTGTTCAGAGCTGTATATATGTTACAGGCACTGAGGGTGGATGATGTAGTTAATAGCAGCATTCTTAGGGCGTTCGGTGAGAGGATGCTGTTTGAGAAATGATGTAGGGCACCCAGACAAGCGTTGACCAATTCATTTTAAAACTTGATGTTCGTATTTGGAATGGAAAATAAACGCCTAAGTTGCTGAAATGGGAAGATGGTGGGACCATTGATGATTTGTTGAATAAATCTAATACCTTTTGATATCCATGGTTTGCGACTTAAAGATCTATGATTAATAACAACGTTTTTGTTAAGCCAAAGCAAGGGAGACACATTTTTATTAGGAGTTTTATTGTGGGGGAAAAAGGAAGACCTTCAAAGCAGCGGTGGTAGCTTTGATTGGATCAGAAATAGCTAAAGAGGAGTAATTGAACCTGTATATAAGGTCAGCTGGATCATACGAGAAAACCATATTATCCTCCAATTTAGACCACAACGGGGTATCTGACCTGAGGGAAGGATTAAACCAACATCGCAATTGTTTAACTAGGAAGGCCATATGATATAGTTTGTAGTCTGGAAATTTGACTCCACCTTTATAATATGGGGCTTTTCATTTGGTTAAAGCAATCCTTTTATATTTGCCTTGCGACTCTGGTGCGAGTGGCACAGAGAAAAAAACATTTTTCAAATCAATGACGGTGAAGCTAGTTGCCTCTTTTGGAATACTACACGATATTGATGCTGGGTTAGGCACTAATGGGAACTCTTTTTGGATGACGTCATTGAGTGGGCGGAGATCCTAGACCATTCTCCACGCCCCTCCTTTCGCTTTTTTAATCAGAAAAATCGCTGTGTTGCATGAGGGAGTTGATGGCACTAAGATACCTTGGCTTAGGAGTGCATTCACTGTTTCTCTAATACCTTCCTCTGCTTCTTTGGATATTGGGTATTGTTTCACTCTGGGTGGGAGGGCACCTGGTTTCAGTTTTAGCTTTATGGGAGTCACCTCATGCAACAATCCCACATCGTGTGGCCCTGTGGTCCAAATTTCAGGTGCTACCCTGGCCATGTCTTCCTCAAATATTGTCAGTGGGGCCTTTATGTTAGCCATGAGTGGGTTGTGTATTTCTCTGTATTGGATCATAATGTCACATGGTATGCTTATTTCCATTATTATTTCTCCATCCCCCTCGTAATCGGTAAACAATTCTTCATCAGTTATATCTTTAAGCATTATGTTCGGCTCTATGCATAGTACATTTCTCCATTCGCGTCCCTGCATGCCCAGGCCTATGACCACAATGCGTCTGTTGGAAACTTGAACTGCCTCAATGTCTATAGATATAATTGTGCCTGGCACTACATCTGTTGGTGTGATTGGGCGGAATATGAAGTCTGATGGTATTCTCCACTCTTTTTGTGTTATTTCAGGCACTACTCGGGTTAATACCTGTATTCCAAAGACAAACATGTCCATGTCAATGGGGATCCCTCTTACTGCAACTTCCTTTGTAATCGTGCTTATTATCAGGAGTGCTCGTACTGGGCATACCCTGGCGTCGAGCACACTATCCCTCTTTCAGTAAAAGCAATGGTCATGTTTAACTTACTGAGCAAGTCTCGTCCCATCAAATTGATTGGCGCGTCTTCGTAATACAATAAGGGTGCGCACACTGTTTTTCCCCCTACTGTTACATCAAGATCTTTTGTGCGAGGAACTTTTAAAATAGCCCCAGAGAACCCCTGCGTCTCCAAATTTCTTCCCGAGAGCTGAAACCGCCCTTCTGTGAGACATGATCATTCTGCTCCAGAGTCTACCATAAAGATAAACTGCTTGTTTCCTATCTCTGCCGCCACTAGTGGTTCCTCATTTGCAGTTTGTGTGGTGGATAGGACTGGACACGCAAGTACTCCCTGTGGGCTGTCCTAGTCTTGGTATCTTTGCTGACCTGGCACTGAAAAAACATTGTCACCTACGACCGTTACGCCACGGAACGGTGCAAGGGCACCGTTTGCAGCCGCTGCAAAAGGGTTATTGTTTATGTTCCCTACTGGATTTTGTCTTGTCATGGGCCTTTGTGCATTTTGCTGTTGTGGCTGCTGCTGTTGCTATTGTTGTGGGGCTGGCTGTCTTTGTTGCATTTGGGGGTCATAGCAGTACTGATCTTGTTGTCCCTCCCTCCCCATTGGAGCTCCACAAGGGCTACCTGGGTGTAGGCAGCCCCACCCCTGTTCATTGTTCATGGTCTGCTGCTGCCCCTGAAAATACCCTGATGGTCACATTCTACAATCTCGTGAATAATGTCCCCACCTTCCACAATTCCAACATGACCCCTGTTGTCCTCCTCTTGGTCCTTGCCCACCATACCCTCTGTTTCCCATTCCTCCGTATCCTCCCCTCTGCCCACAGTACCCACCTCTTCCTTGGGCCGGCCTGTTCTGCCACTGTGATCCTTGGCATGGCTGTTCCTCTCCGTTCCACTGTCCTTGGTCCTCTCCAACCCACTGAGCTGCTATCCCAACGGGCCTTCCTCCCGCGTTTTCCTCTCCTTCGTTTTCTCTGTCTGCGGTTACACTGGCAGTAATGGCGGCGACCTTCACTAATTTTGTCTGCACTAGTTTTGCTTCGTCGGCCAGCCTCTTTTGTGTGACCTCCTTTTCCTTCTCTTTGATCCTCCTCCAATGGTGTACAATTATGCTCTGAATTTCAGGCCACCCTTTGGCTTCGATCCCAGCTATTTTGTCCAAGGCCTTCTGCACCTCTTTCGGCAACCCCTTTTTGATGATAAAATAAAATAAGGCTGTTGATTGATTCCATGCCGTACCAGTTTCACTTCTCCATAAGTCTTGCACTCGCAAAATGAATTGCGCAGGATCCTCACTCTCCTCCATCGTGCACTGCATCACTGCATGTAAGTCTGGAACGTCTGGAAATGCACGCCGGAATGCATCCCACACTTGTGCTCGAACATTGTTGAATGGTGATCCATAGTGGCGATCACAGCTCATTGTTACTCCCGGGAACTCTGCCCTTTCCCAGATTGTGTCTGCTTGTTCCCCGATTGCTGATACTAATAAGCTTTTCACGTCACCTATAGCTAACGGCACGCCTGCCGTGTTCTTCTCAAATACATGTATCCACTTACCTGCTCCTCCCGTCAGCGGGGGGAGCAGTTTTAACAGGTTGTTTTTGTCCATTTGGGCCCATGGGATATAGTTTGGCCTACCTGCTCCTTTATGTATTAGTGGCATTTGCAGTTTCTGTTTCTTTCCTGTTTTGCTCGTTCTCCCTTTTTTTGTTTTACTTACCAGTATGTTCCCTGTTCTCCCTGTTCGTTGTCTTAATCTACCCTGTCATAATGGTGGTGATAGTGTGTCTGGGTAAAGGCAGTTTGGTAGTGGGGAACCCTCTGCGGCAGCTGCTTCTTCGTATTCATCTAAATCATCCCATACTTCTTCTATTTCTGTCTCTGGCTGGTTATTATCCTCCCAGTTTTCCTGGGGTTCACTTCCTTGCCTTTCACCCTGATCTCTACTTTGTTGACTCTCTGGTGTATCTGGGCGTATAATTCTCACTGGCTTGTTATTCAATTGGAACAGGAACTGTCCTGACTGCCACTCTTGTTCTTGTCTTTGCTGTGATGACGTCCCTTGTGATGCTATAGATTGTCCTGATACTGAGACTTATGGGGTTGCATTGCTTGCTGCCCCTATTGGAGGTGTGAGATCTGCCAGTGACAGCGGGGGTACCTCCCCTCCCCCTGGCAGCATTTGTCCTTTGTCGCATAGAGCTCTTAACTGTGTTATTTCCATTTGTGCGTGTGCTAGCTGGTGATTTAAATCACCTGTTAAACGTGCTAAATTCACAGGAGACGCACTTGTGGGGCCGTACAGGCCTCCTTTGTCATATGGTGGGGGTTCATGGGCTGTTGCCCCACACGGTGCAGTGGGGGTGGGTGGTATATACATGGGCTCACTAAACCCTACTGCTGGCCTGGTCATTAAGGGATAGATTTTTGTTACTTCGTTCTCGGTTGTAGTTGTTGAGCACTCCCCTTTTGGTGTCTCGCTTACTTCTTCAGGTATTTTCTGCTTTTCTATCATTCGGCTTGTACCTACTTCTGCCGTGGGGGTAACTTCCTCGAACATTCACCATAAATCTAACACTTCTCTCTGTTTCTGTAACTGTTGCCCTTTGTATTGTGCTAGCAAATGTGTTGATACTAGGTCCAACACTCTTTTGTCGAATGACCGTCCTTCTGGCCAAATTGGTATAACCCCATCTCCTTTTATCTCAGTGATCCATTGATCATGATACTTCTGTATCCTGTCGCTATATAGTTGAAGGTGCTGGCAAATATGTGCCAGTGGCGTTACTCCCCCCCATGGCAATGCTTTTTTTCCTGTCTTGTGTGTTCTGGTACCCTTGAGTCCCTTCCCACCTCTCACTTGGTATGTCAGTTACAATATGTGAAAATACGTTCTTTATCAATGCTCGCAATTATGGTATGTCACATTAGCTGAGAGTCTGTCTCTTACTATGTCTCTTTCTGAGAGGTGTTACCTGGTCACCTCTCACAATTTATTTCTTGGCCTATTATTCATTAATCAACAAGTTACTTGTACTGAAATACTTTGGCGTGTTCAACAGGACATATACACAAAGCAGACCAACAAACATATAATCACTGCCTGCGCGTGTTTTTTCTTTCCCTATTCCCGTTACTGTCCCCGGTTTTTCTTCTTCCCTATTCTACCTACTATTTCGCATTCACTCCCCATCTCTTTCACCTTTATTATGTCTCAAGATTTCTTACCTCCACGGAAAAAGAATATTCTAAAACTACTCCGAGTCTACTCAATCTTTATCTCTATTCTGCACTTGGTCGGGACAAATGCTACGCGGCGCCACCTTCTACCCCGTACGGGCTAGGATACCACTTCTCTGCTTCTCACTTCTTACAACACCTAATGGCCATATAAAGGATAGATCAGAAAAGCCTCGCCGTCACTCACACAGACCCTATTCTTAACTACCTTCCCTTTGTTGCTAATTCCCTTCTTCCCGCATTTCCTCTTACCTTCCTTTGGGGTCTTTGCAACCGGGACTCCACTTGTTCAGTCAGGTACACCGAGGGTCGCCGCTCACGGCCGGAACTCGCTCAGGTCCGTCCCCCAACCAAGCCGTGGCCTGCCTTGGCGAGCAACCTTTTCGATCGGGTATTCGTCAACCGGGAACCCTTGACCCTTTCTTCTTGATGTACACAGTCTGGTCAACCGCGGAGGCGATGGTCTTGCTGGGGGCGTCCTGGATCTCGCTGCCGGGCGGTGTAGGCCTCGAGGCACCTCTCTAAATCATGTCGGGGTCACCAAAAATGTAGGTGCCTTTCCCCGGCTTACTATGTGTAAGAGAAAATATAATAACCAACACAACCCCTGTCGGGGAAGGAGGCACTGAGACCCGGCTGCAAGAGTTCAAAGGATGGTTTATTTCTCCAGCTAGGAAATGACCCAAAAAACCCTTCCAAAACATTTACATCATCACTCATATACATATTAATTAAAGTAACTCTAACAAAAAATACTAAATGGACCCGATTGGCCAGGCGGTGTGGTGCTGTAGGTGTGGGTGGCATCTCCTCCTTCTGATTGGCTGAGTGGCTGACGAGATGATGGACGTCAAATATCTTGTGCTCCACGCAGGTCAGTGTCCGGTCACTGTGGTCACTACCTAAGCTAATATGTTGCATTCGTAAAACACTAAATAACAAATTATCTAAACATTTTATGCTACTTTTCATATTTCTACACAAATCACACATAGTATTTATTGTCAGTAAAATTGGGTCATTCGTAGCTTTAATTGGAGGCCTTGACCTTTATAGTGCATGTAAAAAGAGTCAAGTTGTGTTTCACATATCTCCTAAGCTTTAGACCTGTTAGTGTAAGTAAAAACATATATTGTGGCAAAGTGCTTAATGTTAGTAGTGGGTGTGTTGGGTGGGTTTCGCAGCACAGGCGAGGGTCTGGCACTTGAAAGAAATACCTTACAGGGAGCGCAGGGCCAGGATGGCAATAAATTGCTCTAAATGGGGGTGGGTGGCTTGCACGTTTATGGGGACGAACGAGCAGAAAGTGCTTAGCTCATCCTGGTTCACATGCTGGTTCTCATGCTAACAGTGATCTCAGAGGAAGAAAACTGTATCATATTGGTTGTTGCAACTTTCTCCAGCTTCAGCATGAGAATGGGAGCGCGGAGCTTTCCTTCGCAGGGGGAGTGCAAGGGTGGGGGCCAGCCAGCTGCCTGCGCGCCTTGTGTGTGTGTCTCTGTCCTTGGTTATTGCAGTGGAAGGGGAGCTGAGCCTTGCTGTACTATCGCAGTGAGGCCTGTTCACCCAAGATGGAGTCGAAAGGGGGAACAAAAGATGGATGCCCCGTGTCCTGCTCAGTAGTCCCATCTATGTAGCGGTCAACCGTGGTTAACTTTACATAAGGGCAAGGGGCAACCCCACTACTGGAGGCACGTGGTCCAAGTCCCGTACTGAGGAGTGTACGGTGCGAGGGGGTCTGGGGGCCCCTCACTCCCATACACCCCATAGAAAATCAAGAAATAAGGAATTGATAGGTTTAAAAAAGAAAGAGGGAGCGAAACTGGAAGAAGTTGAAGATAATATAAGATTATAGGAAATACCATCATGTTTATAGTGTCCAATCTACCCCATCAAGATATGTACAGGGGGGCCATTTAGACGTGAGGGGTGGATGGATGAACAAATGGATGGGGTGATCTGACTAATGCAGATATGTTGGGCAGCACAGAACCCGGGAGTTTATATCACCACCCATTCAACTTTGGTGCCGACTCTCAGCAACCTTTTGTGGCACGTTGCGCATTAGAAATGGTTCCCAGTAAATTTGTGAAAACAAAAAAATGGAGTGTGACACACCCCACTAGACGGTTGCTCTCTCTTTTGTACCTCTGACTGAGGTTACCGTATTAAGTTGAAGAATATATATAATTATCAACTTTGATTATTGTATATCCAAGAGTAATATACGTATCTCCACACTGAAGTACTCATTATTTACTTAAAGTGTCGTCATGTATTTTTCCATTAGGTCATAGCTCAAGTATGGAAGATAATAAACCACCACGTTGGGCTCATGTAAAACAGAGGGGGATCACTTAATGTAGCCAATGCATTTCGGAGAGTATTTATCTCCTTCATCAGGGCCATGCCCCCTAAGCATCAATCATTATATTTACATTTTGCAAAACAAAAATTACATATGTGTGTGTATAAAGCAAAAGTTACATACCAATTGAAGTATTCAGGGAATTTCCAAGACCAAAAATTGAAAATAAAATAAACAAAGTACATCAGTCAAGTATTCGTAAAGCACCCATGCATAATCACAAAGCCAAATTATATAATTTCTTTTCTCCTTTCTTAATCCTCACATAATCCAAGTAAATACCTCATTAGTTTCTTTCTTCTCGAATTCACTGAACCAAATTAAGTTCAGAAATCAGAACCTCCCTAAAAGCAAATATGTATATCATGTCAAAAAACACGTGGTCATCCCAACGTTATCTTAACTCTCAGCACTGTGAATGACTTGTATAGAAAAAAAGTATACTCTGCTTACTTGCATGTTTTCTCGTGACTGCGTGTAACCCACGTTGAGTCAGGGCATACCTTTAAATACAGTAAAAAAGTATCCTTGTCAGTGCCCGTGTGAGTACCGTGATCCTGACATCATTTAAAGGTTTATACATTAGTACAGGAAGCTTGGCAAAGAGCAGTGTTTTGCTGCTTACCTTCTTTCACGTTCTGCCGTGCCGCGAGGAACGCGCATGCGTCCTCACTGCACTTGCTTTCATTAGTTGCCATGATAGCAAGCGAGAGACGCCTGAGTCTGACACACCCATGGGTGTGTCATGACTCAGCCATCTCGCGCCCTAGCCCCGCTGGAAAAGCAGAGGCCGGGACGTGCTGCCACCATGCTGATTTCAAACACGTGATTCTGTAAATCGAAAGTAAACAGATTTTACATTATCTGCAATAGTTGTTCCTCCATTCCCCAAACTGTTGGTCAATAGGCCCCAATGGTTCACTCGCGCACCTTGTAGCAACTTAAAAGCAAAAAAAAAAAACAAAACAAAACAAAAAATGCCTGCCACAATATATAGCATAAAGGTCAATATGCTTACAACTGTCTGTTATAACTTCACATTACATGTTATTCACAAGCAATAATAAGGAAGGCAAATCAACGTAAGAAAAAAAAACTCTAAAAACATAATAGGGTAAAATGACAATCCACATAGTGGGACAGATCCAGCTAAAATTAAACATCAATGGAAAGCAATTCAAATGTACATTTAAAAATAACAATGGTAGTTGATCTCATCATTCATACCAGCCGGGTTTAGACAACCCACTTTGTCGATCCAAAAAGTCTCTCTTTGATCCAATTTAATGTTCATATTTTCATGTGGATTCCTTGTCCTCACTACCTCCAAAATCTGGAATCTTATCTGCGATACATGATGTTTGTTCTCTACCCAGTGTCTCGCTACAGTTGAACCCATGTTTGCATTTTTTATGCACGACCGGTGCTCATTCCACCGTATTTTGGCCATTCTTTTTGTTTTGCCCACATAGTGTAGGCCACATGGGCATTTGATCAAGTAAATAATGTTTGTACTGTCACATGTGGCATAGTCCTTGAGTTTGATTTTCTGTCCTGTACGTGAATGGCTGACTGTGTCCCCTCTGGGGTCACTGGAGCAGGACCTCAGGCCTCAGCTGAGAGGAACAATCCAGCATGAAATGGATGAAACAATGGGTTGTTGTATGGGTTGTTGTATGAAAACGGAAGTCATCAGGGGCCAGGGGAGTGGGGGGTGACTACGCCTCTAGGCTATGGTGGCGTCAGGTCACCCTTGACGGGAAGAATGTTATTGCATGTCACTTCCATCTGTACACATGGGATGGGATTAATTGGATTATTGATTGGTGGGAGGTAGGATAAGTGTGCTGGAAGGCCTAGAAGTAGTAGGGTTCTCAAATGTTCCCTGGGCAGGTGACCAGTGAGCTTTAAATGTAACAGGTCTGGTCAGCGGGTGAGGTTTGTTAGGTGGGTCTTGGACAGAGACAGGTGCAGGTAGATCGGAGTCTCACATTGTGCCAGGCTTCTCACTTCTTCGGCTGGCTAAGGTATGGCCATTTGACTCCATCACTGGGGCCAATGCGCACAAGTTGGGACAGTAAACTCATGCAATTGCATCTGGGGTCTCATTGCTGCACTCCGCGTTGGGCTGATTCCCCTGCAAGGACACCCATTGGTATCACAGAAGAACCTACAATATCTCATCTGTAATATTGGCTCTGAGATATATTTGAAAATATTGTCCATTTAGATTTCGCTGGAAAAAATGAAGTAAATAAATAATACTGTACAAACAACATCGCATCCTTAATAACTAAGTGAAGAAATAAACATTGAAAAGAACAGGCAAACAAACAATGTACTGGAAGCAAAACATAATTTCTTAGTCTGAAAGTAAAACAGAAGATAATAAACCAGTCGGGAAAAAGGGAATTTAGAAACAAAGGTTTCAGGACATTCTCGAAGAAAACCTTGCAATTCAATTGTTGACCACTAGAGGGACGCTGCGACACACAAAAGACAACTTGCACTCACCTCACATTTCGCAAATGCGTCAACGACAGATTCTCAAAAAAAAAGCGCCGAGGATGAACTTTTTCGTTTGTGTTTGTTGTGCGCAGGTCAAATTATTCGCAAACATGACATGTCCATTTCAGGGGGTCCAAACACCCCTGCAAAAGATGTACTGGCCAGCCCCCTTCCATACGTTTGACTGGCTCCCAGCAGCCACGCGGTTGCTGGGTCACATTTCACAGAGAAAGGCCCTTAAAGGGAGTTAAGCCAGGAGGGAGATGACACGTGGGGAGGGGAGGGGCACACAGCTTGTGGGTGATGTGGGGGTATTTACCCACCCGCTGACTCCTCATGTCCTTGCTAATCAATACAAGTCAATGCGATGCAATGTAATTGCAGGTACTTTATTAGCCTGGCAATGTTGCTAAATACATGGGATACAGACATGTTAGCGCTCATTGTGCTCTTCAGCTTTTTTCTTATGTCCATATTGCTTAATGCACTTTTTTCCTCTGGCCGCATGCACACCCATCTTGATGCTCTCTCCCAGTTTGGCCGCAGCTCTCCAGTACATTGTGTGTTACTTCTTTGTGGCCTGTTTCAAGTCCCTGGCCAAGTTCCCCTCTTGTCAAACTGTGGCGCACTGCTGCTGAACAACCACATTAATGTACCACATTGGTAATTCTGTTTTTTTCAGGGGCATTTCTGTTCGGTCTTGCAGTGCATTTTAATGGAAGGAGTTTGGGTTACTGTTCTTGAAATGGCACCAGAATTGTGAAATGTGCTTATGGGCGTTGAGCAGCAGAGGGCGCCTGCCCAACTCTCCACCATGGTTTGGGTGGTTTCCTTCCACGCAAAGCCTGTCTAAAGAGATGGGGCTTCAGAATGAATTTCTGTGGGAGATGTGTCTTAGTCTGCATACTCTTTCTTAGTGCTGGACTCACCTCACTCCCATAAAATAGGGTAGGGTTAATGGTGCTGTCAAAAGGTGTTTGCATTAATTTCACAGGTGTATTGAAGTATGATAGTTGCTTCTCGATGATGTAGAATTATTGGCAGTTCATAACTTCCATATGCACGTATTCTGGGACCTGGGTGAGTGTAACCTGTATCGTGCCGGACCTCTGTGCTCTAAGGAATCGATTGTATTTGTTTCTGTGGTTCTTTGCTTTATTCTGGGATACTATGAGCTTGGCCTTTTGTAGGTTCACCTCTAGGGCCCAGGTCTTGCAGTATTCTTGGGAAGGTTAACATTGCTGTGGAGTCCTTCCGTGCGGGTGCCAGTATTTCCAGGTCATCTGCATGTAGCAGCCATTGTATTACTGTGTTATTCTGTCATCAAACCTGGGGCCTGGGATTCCTTTAGTAACTTTGGGTGGGGGATGGAGGGCGATCATTGAAATAAAGAATGAACAGGGTTGGTCTCAGGTTGCACCATTTTCTCACTCCTCTTTCCTTTTTAAAAAACCCAGTTTGCAGATTGTTAAACTTCACCTCCCAACTGATTGTGTTGTAGATGCCTTTGATTATTTCATAAATCCTCCCTCTATTGCAGCCTGCAATAATTTAAGGTTTGGTGTTGGTTCTCGGATTGAATCAAACACTTTTTGGAAACATATAAAGCAAGCAAATATGCCCTATAGGTTTTTGTTCTTTACATGTTTGCTGATCAGTGGGTGAGAATATGGTCGAGGTACCCTGTTTGGGCTTAAATCCTGTCTGAGTCTTATGAAAGATGTTGCTGTCAATTAGGAAATTCAGTATCTGTTGGTTTATTAAGCTGCAAATTAGTTTGCTGAGGTTACTGTTTACACAGATTCCCTTTTAGTTGGTTGTGTGCAGGCTGTCGCCATCTTTTCAGATAGGACTGACGAGCCCGTAGAACCAGGTGTCTGGGAAGGGACCAGACAGTAGAATGATATTGAATAGTGTCACTATTATTTTTTGAATTTGGTACGAGACATTCTTCAGCATTTTAGTTAGAATTTGAACTGGGCCAACAGAATTCTTTGCTTTTTGGATGCTTTTCTTAAATGTGTTGATTGTTATAACATAACATGTGTATTTGCAGAGCACCTGTGGCGTTACTGACCGACAACAGATGTGTATTGTAACCAAACTTAATGGTACTCATTTTATTGACCCCAGAAGGGTGAAGGGCTGAGTGGACATGCTGGGATTCGAACCTGTTATGAAACAGTGGGGGCGTCCTGCCACATATGTTTTTGTATTGACTCACATTAATCAATGTAGGGCTTTTATGACTTGCAACTGATTTCTCTGGTTGTGGCTTCCATTCACCCGCCCTAACCCATCCTTATCTAGGATGACTCTAAATCTGTTAGTGTAACTATGCAAATACACGTGCGGATTTCAAGGTCTGGGCACAAAGCATTTATTCATTAGCTGGTAAGTGCTTTTCTTTTCTTGATCCATTATTTTTTCAAACATTTTATCATTTTTCTTTCAAGTAGTACATACAGATCTAACAGTACATGAACAATCCTAGGTGTTCTTGTGAATAACAATACAACCAATACACGTGATCACATATATAAATACATGTATGAGTACCAGCAACTCTTCCTAGTCTGATTTTAGAAGTCTTGGTTGCTGACAGAGATATGTTCAATATATATCCTCTCACTTGACCCTTTGGGAGGTCAATATGTCAATTGACAGGACTAAAAAGGTCACCAAACCTTTGCTCAACATCAGGGTATGAGTCAATAGATATGTTATGGACTGATGGGCACTGCAACTACCTCTAGATGAAACTGCCTTATTCTGGCCCGTAGATAAGGTCTCCCTAGAGGAGGAACAAACAAATGCATGAAATTAGTGTAGAATTAATCAGTGCTGCACATGCATTGTTTCGGAGGAGGGTCTTAAAAATGATTTGAAAAGAGATTGAGATTCTCATTGGTGCACGGACAGTGCACCACTAACCTTGCCTCGGTTTCTCTTGTAGGCTGTGTAACACAAAGGGGTGCAGGGCACATACCAACGGTGTTAAAGTGTAAATGGAAGAAACCCAAAGCGGGTCTGTTTTCCAAACACAGTTTAACAACCTGTTTGGAATAAAACCACCGTGGTTGAGGGCATGGTTGTTTTTACAGATGTTTAAGATACTACTGTGAGTTTTAACACCCACAGTAACAAGGCTGTGTAGGAGGACAGAAAAAGGACAGAATTGAATTCTAAATAGCCCTTCCTATATACCTCTTCTGTTCCTGTGTAGCGCTGGTGTAGCGCCTACAAAAAGGGACAGGATAAGAAGGAACACTTATAACTTCTAGGTGTTAACAATCATTCAGCCTCGCAAAAATTATGCACCTGTGGGTGCGGGCTATTGTAGGCTTGTGGTGTCATTGTCACTAATCCATGTATACATTTTGGATGTGTTGCTACAAGGGATGCTGTGAAAAAAAAATGAAAAGGGGTAGTCTGAGCCGTTATTATTTCTGTGAAGCCGGTTCTATTGGATTAAGCCGGTTAACAATGGTGCGGCTCGTATGGCAACCAAAATTTAGCTAATGGATCATCACAACGCAAGAGAAAGTACCTTGGTTGTCCCTATTTGGGAATAGTGGTGCTTCTCTCCTGGTCACAGTCACTTTTATTCCTCGTGCTGGCGTGATGTGCTGCACGAGCCTGCAATGATCGGAACTCTGTGTTAGATACAAATTTGGGCAAATGATTTGGTCTTCTGCAAGGGATCTGGGGGTGGAGGGGCTCGGTGCATGGTGGGTGGAAGGAGAGCGGGCATCATTGTTTAGGTTAAGTGGCCCCCAGGTACTGGTGCTTCATTACAGAGGACTCTTAGCTTGGCTAGTTTTGTGAGATCAGCTGCCGTCGTATCCATGAGGGTCGGGAACGGGTGCTTTCGGCTACATGCCATGTCAGCAACTGGAGCTGTATAGTTCGTGACTGCGCCGACGCGCAGACTCAGTGTTTCTCCAGTGCATGAAGAACGCATGCGCGTGGGCTTAGTATACCGTTGTCATGGCAACACTAGGCCGAGACTAAATGCAACATTTAGTTTTAAACACTGCGTGTCCTCGGGAATGAAAAGGTATCTGATGTAAGAAGTAAGACACTTCTGGGCCTAAGGTGGGTGAACAGAGAACTCGCATTCAATATTCCGCCTCTAGTGTTGTGAAAGGCTGCTGAGTGACGTGAAGGCTTGATTTTGGCACGTGCGTCCATCCATTGTGGGCACGCTACCTCAACTCAGTGTGTGTTCGGAAGGATCATCAGCCCCTAGATTCATGTTTTGGATTGTTGTTAGTTGAAGAATGTGGGTGGGGCTTAGACTGTGAAGGCTATGTAGGAAATTAACTTCATATCGGCCCCCAGCTGTACTGCAGTGATGAAGCTATACTTCATTAATGAATGTAGTTCTTACTATATGGATGATGTTGTAGTGGATTCATTAGTTCACTGAGCCACAGACCCTAGCCTGGATTTCCCTTTCAGGATGTCTGTTCTTTAATAATTGCCTCCACGGGATTCCGTTTTGACAGGACATTGTTATGGCCCTCTGTGAGGTTTTCAGTGATGATACCTTTGTATAGGTTTCTCAGCTAGTCTGTCCATACTTGGCTACCATTAATAGCTATATCATGTTTCATATTTGTGTTACGTTTCCCAATAGTTTGCAGAAGGATTTGCTGTTGAGTGTAGCCTCTATCTGAGCCCATTGCTTGGCATCTATTTCATTTTGTTATTCCTTACTGTTGCATGTGCAGAGATAGAGCGAAATGAGGAGTTCACAGGGTCCTTCTGTTTACAGGTTGGACAGGTTTCTAAGTTTTTGTTTCAGTTTTGCACTGTCCTTTCCAAATCATGTATCCAGTCGGTTGTTATGGTTTTATTTGTTGCTGTTTTGTAACTTTAGTGAGTCTGTGTGAAGCCCTGACAAGTCTTTTATTCATGTCTCTGACATCTTGGTTGGTGCGGGCTCTTGTATGGTTGTAGGGATTGTCGAGAAAGGTGCAGGTCATGTGCCTTGGTTTGTTGGAATGGAGGAAAGGGATTCATTTGTACTTACTCTCTTCTATGCAGCAAATTTGGGGATTATGCGGGATGTTGTGATATGTCTTTGAAGGGGCTGTCCTTGTTGATCTGAGAGTGGGGATTGCTCTTTGACTTTCAAACCAATAATTTTACAGGGGGCTCGGTCAGCGATAAAATAATCGATCGCGCTGTTGCAATAAGTTGAACTGAAAGTGAATTGTCCAAAAGTATCACCGTTTGTCCTCCCATTCAAGATTTGCAGTCCTGCACTCTTGCACAGTTTTCATAACATCTTGCCCTTTCAGTAAGTAGCTATCTCTGTGCTAATGGGATAACCTGCTATGGTGTGTGCACTGCGAATATGAGTTTTCCTTTTTGGTTTGCGATAAAATGTCCAGTGCTCAACCTGAATGTGCCTCCAAATCACTATATAAAATGGCTTTACACATGAATTTCAGCTTGAATTTGAATAATCTAATCTTAGTTAAAGCCTGTAAGGGGTATGTTCATTACACAGATCCCCCTAGAGTGTCTTCCCCACTTGTGTCTTTTTTAAAGAAGCTGAGACACACTCCCTTTAGCCCTGTGTGTGTAGTCTTGGAACGTTTCTTTATCAATCCAGGTTTCTTGTAGAGTTATCATATAATTGGCATCAAGCTTTGTAAAAAACTTTACATTTTTCTGCTTATGCCCCTAATAGGACGAAGCTATACCCTGGGTGTTTCAATGTATGTTATGTTTTGGTTCAAACACTTGCTCACAATAAAATACTAGGAGCTGATAGTAGTGCTAAGAGTAGACTGTCACAGGGGCTGCAAGATGGAGTTGCCATGTTAAGGCTTATTTCCTTTTCTTTTGGTGCTAAAACGCTGAATTTGGGCATCTGTATTTATTGTTGCATTCATGCACCTGTTTCTCATTAAACTTAAATGTAGTCAAGTACCTACCCATATACAGATACATATATACATATTTAAAATATGCATCAAATGAACCATCCAATGCAAGGGGTTGAAAGGAGAGGGTTAAGGAGGATTTACCCAAGGGGGAGAACATGGGGGGACGTAGAAAGGAGGAGAAGGGTGCATATGAGAGAAGCAGTGGCGACGGGGAATATACCTTTAAATTGTTGAGTGTTTTCACATTACTGTGGTAATCGGAAACAATGCATTACTGCAGGAATGTCTACTGTTTATAATTATTGTGGAAATACAAGGTGGCATCGAGGTGGCTGCGGTATGTTTCTACAGGAATTTCTGGAGGTTACTTATGGCAGAAATGAAAGGAGGGGGAAAAAGGGAGGCATGGGCCAATGGTCAGTGTCCAATGCACCTTTGGTTGTGTTGGTGAGACAGGGGCAGTACCCATTGCCTGTGGGAGCTGATAATTTACTTTTGAAGGGATTTGGGCCATGTGGGATTTGGGTGAGAATGGCCCTGGCCACTGGATATTCAACTAAGAGTGGTGGGATCTAATTGGTTACTAGTCAGGAAGATGCGGGCCTCTGCATTACACCAGGGCCCTGTCCATGGTCAAAGTCAACGGTCAGGATGCCGTTGTCTTTTTTGACATGAACAGTGCCCACGGCCGAAGGCCATGAACAGTAGGACCTAGAGAAGAGGTACCAAAAGAAAACCCTTGAAATTCAGTGAAAAATCTTTAGGTAAGACAGAGTTAAAATGTTCCAATTAATTCCAACACTACCCAGGGAATTTGGCAGGTGTGTGAAGCAATGACGATCTTAACTCCACTTAAGTTGGTTCGTCCTTACATTTGATTTTTTTTAAAGGCTTTATTTTTGCAGGGAGCGGTGGTAGATTATTGCCATGCCCACTACACAAAGCCTGTTGATTCAAAGAGTGGCATGAAAACATGTGATGTGCACTCAGAATAATATGTGGCATTTAGAGCATTCACAGGATTGCAGGATTTCATAGACTGAAATTAAGATTCTGTTTACAAATCACATATATTTGGTGGTACAAACTCTCTGCTTGGAGGTTTTTAGGGATTAAGAGACCTTTTTTGGAAACAGGTTTATGATGAAATGACAAAAGTGTCAACTATTTTTTTAGTGGGTCCTATATGTGCAAAACACAAATGCATCCTATTCTAGCTTCTCTGGGATACTCAGTAAACACATTTTCTAGAACTGAGAACCACCAGTTAATGTAATTTACTGTACATTTAGTTTCCCCTTGTATTGTGCTATGGACGTTGCAAACGCAGCAAGTGTGACATGTCCATTTCTCAATACAAGATCACAACATGGGACTGGTGAGGGGGTCAGGCATAATGGGGATTGCAAGAGGACAGGGGGAGGAGGAAGGTAAGAGGGAGGGTGGAACATGTGAGGGGTCTGGGTTCTCCTCAGAAGACGAGAGCAGGGAGACGGGGTGGGTGGGTTAGGGCAAGACGCAGGGACTCCATGGGCACCATTTCTGCAGGGTTAGCAGAGGTGGGTGGGAGGACAGGGAGTGAAAGAGATTCTTTTTGCAACTCTTTTTGCTGAAAGTCTAACTGCAATGGGTTTGCAAAAAGGATCATTTTACAAAAGAGACATAGAACTATTTTCATTTTTTTTTTCTCAGAGGGAGTATCATCATAGTTTATTAAATTCGGGTTTCTTAATTAACATTGGATAAACACACATTTAAGGTAAAAAAAAAATACAGAGACACTTTCCAAATATTACCCATTATCAATTGCTAAAACATTGCCTAGACTCTATTCTGCACATCACATTTGATATCTTTAATACATTCTACATAAAATCAATCTGACCTAGCATTTCATATATCCAGCTTGACGAATTAACGCAACCCTAACATATTCGTACAAGTTCCAAATAAAATCTGCATTATTGCAATTCATTGTATACCACATTGCCTCCCCACACCGCCTACTTTTATTCCGGGTAAAGTGCGGTTTTACCCATTTCTTATGCAGATCCAAAAAGCAGTTACAGATCAGTAGAAAATGACCTCGATCCTCAGCGGCAGCCATATCACAGAAGCAAGCATTGGTCATGTCTTCCCTGACACATTTAATCTGTGCATTTAGAGGAAACCTATTTAGGCAGGTCGTCAACACTATTCTTCTACAATCTAGGACATAATGTTACACAAGTCACCTCCTTTCACACAGAACTGTTTTGGATTGGTCGGAATGGAATGTGTATTCACATTACCCATATCAGTAAGGCAGATTGCTTTTTGAAACACTGACCAAGAGCAGAGGTTTTTGAAACACATGCCGCTAGGGAAACTTTAGGCTTCCAGTGGGTTGCGTTTTTGTACCTGTAGTCCTGTGTTTAAGGATGGCAACATAACACTTTAAACAATATACAGTAATACAGACAGATGAGAGCTAAAAAGACAGAAATTGCCAAACATCCATCCTTTATAGGGCAACTAAAGCTGCAAGCTGTGCAACCTGAAAACCGTTGTACGCAGCCAGGCTTCCTATTTGGCCAATGGATGTGATCCTGAGCAAATCAACCTACCTAAGGGAATCTTATCCTCTTTGGCTGCCAAAGTTTGAATCACCTAGAAGAGGTTTTGTAAAGTGGGAACTATATAAATAGCCTCCCTCAGACGGTTCCATGTGATAAAATCGTGGCAAAAATTGCTGTGATTACAAAATATTGCGGCAAAAATGCTGTGGTTTTTGCGCCGCAATCCATGTAAAGGATGGGGGGGACAACCCCACAGCCCCCGCTCCCTTTAAATGGTATAATGGGGCATACCTCATCTGGTCAAACTTGCTGCAAATTTTTTTTTACCGTGACATTTTTGCACGATTTTATTACCTGATACCCCTCAGACTTGAATGGATAGAATATGGTGTTGGCTTCATAAATAATAACAGTTATCATTTATATAGGGCACAACACATGCTGAATTGACTCTTAGCTTGATCATTGCTCTTGGCACCATCACTTGTGACCAAAAAAAGTGATGGGTGAAAGGTTTTGAATTAATCTGAACCACTGGCATTGCTCTGGGCAACCTTTCACACCACCGTTTTTATCCCGGTACCCTCATAACAGAAAAGTTAGATGAAGTCCTGTAGTGTTTGGTCCAGTGGGTGTGAGATTTCCTGGGCCTTGACTGTGTAAGGAGTTTGCCCGCCCAATGTAATCTTTGCACCACTCCATCAGCCTAGGGGCATTGGACACAGAGGGCCTCATTACGAAGAACGCAGTAGAGGAATAACGGCGCCGGTAGAGCTGCCGGCCTCGTTATCCCTCTACTGTCCCATTATGAGGTCTGCTGCCGGGTGCCGCTAAGGACGTCTGGTAAAACCGGGTGTCCTTATCGGGACCCGCTAGCAGACCAGGATGCTAACAACAGGCCCGTCATTAACAGGCCCGTTGTTAGCATCCTCCCCATTCCCATTGAGCCCTATGGGGCTCAAATCGGAATGGGGATGTACTGGGTCCGTGTTCCTGGAATTGGGAAATACCGGGCCCTCCAAGGTCGGAATGGCCCGGTATTTCCCCATTCCATGAACCCGGACCCAGTACTCTGTATGGGGGTATGGCTACCTCCATACTCGTAATGAGGCCCAGAGTCTCCATTTGCTTTATTTACAAACGGGGAGCTGGAAGAGAAATATCCCATTGTAGGTCTGGGGGCTGTTTGCCTACTCCTGAGTGTTGCTACTACGACATTACTTTTTCTACCATCCATGACACGTGTTTTCACTAGCTGCTACCAGTTTTTACCTGCTGGAGGGCTTAAGGCCAATAGTAGTTGTGAGTACTGCTTGAAGGTTATAACCCATCTCAATGTTACTCATTGCATCAGACTCAGAAGGATTAAATAATTTGCAGACACATCCAGGATACAAACTTGTGACATGCAGATTGCACACAAATTGCTACAGCAGGTGCATCAACCAACTCAGGATCTTCACAAATCATATTCAAACGATATATTCTGTGAGTTGAACGTCTTGAAACTAGGTGAGACATAAGGGTTGATTTAAAGTGAAGTGAAATAAAAAATAATACAATGTAATCTAATTGGTTTTTGTATAGCGCCACATCTTCCATTTGGGAGGCCTCTTGCACTACACAAGTGATGGATGGAAGACTTGGAGCTATTCCTGGCCACAATCATTGCTCTGGGCATCTTTTGTGCCCTCATTTATTTATTTGCCTGCATCGTTACTGTAGTACATCAGCAATTTGCAAACCAGTTTGGGTTATGCCACCAGTTCAGGTTGCCCAGAGCAAGGATACTGGTTATGGTTAATTTAAAACCTTCTATCCATCACATTTTAGTTTTGGTGGAAAGCAAATTAAAGACACATTGTCAAAGCCAAGAGTTTTGGCTTTTGATGACTTAGATACAGATTTATCTGGCAGTGCTATCATCTGCCATGGCACCATTTTCCAGCTGTTGCCATGTGTATCATTTTGTCATTACCTGGCAAATGCCCTTCCCTGTCTACACAAGAGCCAAACTGTTGGCATTACCAATGCTTATTTATTTGGTGCTCTGGCAACGGCAGCGCTGATGATGCTTGGCATCACACTTCTATGTCATTTTACTGAAAGCATGATGGTACAGTGTCCAGTGATAAAGTCGCCTAGAAAACGGCAGCTTGGGGGCGACAATACCGCAAAATGCACACTCATTAAAATCAAACACTTTCCCCAAATATTCTACAATGGGAGTTTATAATATAAAAGTATACCTCTCGTAGTATACTTGGGAAAAGTATTTTAGGGGTCAGGACAAAAAAATGTGCTCACCTGGTTACTTTTTCCAGACGACATTATCACATGGAACCGATAGTACGAGTTGCGGGGAGGGGCTGCTGTACTGATCTCCATACTCTAGAATGCAAACAAGGATGTAAAGGAAAACCCATTTGAGTGCAAGAGATCATGGCCTTCCCCGTTGTTATCCTCCCTCCCTCCCTCCTCCCAACACCCTGATTGGCTGACAGATTTCCTTGTTGGAAGTTAGGTGGTTCTGCAGTGCACCGCGCTCGGCATTTCCCGCTTGCCTGAGATGGTGACTGACGACTGCAGCACACGGTATCAGACCCTCCATGGGTGCGTTTGTTTAATTTTACTGCCTGTTTGTGTCTTTGCTGCCTTGCATGTGTTCCCCTGCCCCCCTCTGTGGCCTTCCCCGTTGATCCCCTCCCTTCCTCCCGCCTCCCAACACCCTGATTGCCACGCCCTCCCCCTCCTCATCTCAGGCGCTACCAGGGCAGCCCCACGGCTAAGGGCCCCTAAGGCAAAAGGCGGCTCCCACTGTAGCTCCCACTGTAGCGGTTCCTGTTGTGTCTGTAGGTGTCCGCAGGGGACGCCAGTTGCCAGTCAGCCTTCCAAATTAGCCCCACAAGCTCCCCTGCCTACCCCCTCCACCTTCAGACACTTAACTCAGTTCTTCCCGGTGTTCCAATTTGCATTGTATCAGTATTTAAAAGAATTGCATTGTGAAACAAAATCAGGCCTTTTCTCCCTTATTTAGGATTCTCAAACTTAGGTGTGTTTTTTCCCCATATTTGTTTTATTTATTTTTTAATATGCACTGTATCAGTATTTAAAAGAGTTGCCTTGTGAAAAAAAATTAGGCCTTTTCTCCCTTATTTAGGATTCTGTAACTTAGGTGTCTTCTCACCTGTCTTTAACATGTGCATTGTGTAAACTCCTTAATCCTGAGCGTCTTTCCTATTGCTCAACTTGCTTGACTCTCATTGTCTTGTCTAGTCTCCTTTGCTAGTGCCTCCCCCTCTCCCCTACACCCCCCTCCTCTCCCTCCTACTCTATGGTGCTCTCTGTCTCTCCTATCTTTTCTAACTGCTTCTCTGTTGACTATCCTGCTCACCTCACTAAATCTGGTAGGAAGAAGTATAAAAAGGACATCCTGGTCTCCAAACCAGGCCTCCCTATCGCTGACACCTACACCAGTGCCTCCTCCGAGGAAACTCTCACTGACATCCTCTTTGTCGTGCCTTCACCTGACCTATGGACCCTTCATATGGTCTCTGTGCTCTCTCCTTTCTCTTCTTCTCCCATTAATGGTGGTACCCATTGGGATGCCCTCCTGGCCTCCTTCCATTCCTCTAAGGTCATCATTAATGTTTACTCTAATGGGACCGTCTTGGTCCAAGGCCCTCAGGCCAACCTTCACCTCTTTAATAGAAGATTCCCGTGCCTCATCAACTTCCTTTCCTCTCCTGCTGTCCCCTCTCCCCTTTCCGTGACTATGTGCCCCCTCCTTGGCTAAGTTGCCTTCCCCCTTCCCTCTCTGCCCCCTCTCGGGCTCCTTCTACACCTCCGCAGGGCGTACCTCTGATCTGTACCCCTCCCCGGAAGGCCTTCAAGGATGGCAACCTTCTCCATATTGCCACCCTAAATTCTCCCTCTGCTGTCGAACACTCCTCTGATATCTGCCACCTTCTGGAAGAACTTGACCTTGATGTCCTAGGTCTCACTGAGACATGGTTCACGGCCACCTCTGGCACAAGGATTGATACGCTCCTACCCGACGGCTACAAGATCCTCTCTGCGTCCAGGTCCAACCACTCCAGTGGGAGTGTAGCCCTGATCTTCCCTGAGTGGATTCCTGCCTCTGTCACTCCTACGCAGACCTACTCCTCTTTTGAATGCCTCGTCTGCAGGCTCTCTCTCTCTCCTAGTCATTTCCTTACTGTGGCTACTATCTATCGGCCACCCGGTCAAATTTCCTCCTTCCTCTCAGAGTGGGCAGACCTCTCCTTCTCAGTCCTGGCCTCTAACACTCAACTCCTCCGCCTTGGAGACTTCAACATCCACCTGGATGCCTCCTGCCTTCCCTCTGGACTCTTTTGCAACCTCTGTGACTCTCTCTCACTCACTATTCTCCCCTCTGGCCCGACTCACTCTGCAGGGCACTCTCTGGATGTTCTGTACTCCTTAGACCTTCCCCTCTCTGTCCCTCTCACCACTCCTCTCTCCTGGAGTGACCACTTTCTCCTCTCCTGCCACCTTACCCTCCCTACCCCTCATGCAAAGCCACTTCCATCACTGCCACCCACCTTCTCGGTCATCGGACCCATGAAGCGTGTGTCAGCTGAGGCTTTCTCTACCACCTTCTCACCCCCCCCCCCTTGGCTGACTCTCACCCTGACACAGCCCTCTCCATGCTCCACTCTGATATATTGGATACTCTTGATATCCTTGCCCCTGTCATGAGAATCCGCCTGAAGCCCAAAGCCGAGCGCAACTCCTGGTACGACTCAGACCTCGTCACCCTAAAACACTAGTGCAAGGTGGCCGAGAGGAAATGGCGTGCTTCATGTGCATCCTCTGACAAACTGGCCTGCCGCCTGTTGCAAAGGCAATATCGACTCTCTGTGCGAACCAAGAAGAGAGCTCATATCCAAGCTTGCGTCTCTGCGGCATCTAACAACTCGGCTGAACTCTTTAAAATCTGCAAGGAACTGGCCAATCCTGCAGCAGTCTCTACCTCTCCTGTCCCTTGCCAGGCCCTCTGCACGGCACTGGCTTCTCACTTCATCTCTAAAATTCAGGACATCCTGTCTTCTCTCGCCTCCTCTCCCCTTCCTCCCTCTACTCCCTGCTCTTCCTCTGGCCCTTCTTCAGCCACCTCTCCTCCTTCCTTCTCTGCCTTTCCCCGTTCTCCACTGACGAGGTTTCTAGACAAGTCCGATCTATGAAAGTCTCGTCGAAACAGGTTCACCCCTGTTCCTCCAAAACCAGCAAGGACCACATCGACTCCCTGGCTCCTGCCCTGGCTGATTTCTGCAATCAATCATTGGCCAGTGGAATCTTCCCTTCCCCCCTGAAGAACTCCCTTGTGCACCCTCTTCTTAAGAAACTGTCATAGCAATCTGGCCAAGGACTCCAACATTACAGGGCCACTTTCACAGGGGGCCTGGATGGACACAGTCCTGGCACTTTTGGCACCAGGCTCATGAAAAACAATAACCAGAAACATGTATTTGGGTCAAGAATACTTTTATTATGAACATGGCATCTCATTTTGGGAACTTTCATTACTACAGCAGCCCCACATGTACTCTTGGGTGGGGCTGCTGCTATTGGGTTGCATTGCACGTGCTGACTCTCTGGGAGTGGCAGGGTGTGATAGGCAAACCAGGCCTAGTGGGAGCGCCCACAATCGCAGCTTTATAAGCTGCTCCAATCCCTGAGGCAGACGCTTCATGTTATTCTGCACTTCCATGCACTGTAAGGCTCACCGACGCCTGGGGTTAAACTTACCTTTGGAAATCCTGTTACCAGTCTCCATATTTACCATCTGAGGAACCTGCTCTCACCTGTGCGCATCTTCAAATCTTCCGGAACGCTGACATCTTCATTCTGGCACTGCAGCTCACCTTCAAACCTTCCCGAGCGCTGAAATCCTCACCTTGGTACCGCAGTTCATCTTCAAATCTTCCGGGATGCTGAAACCTTCATCTTGACACCGCAGCATGATGCGCTACACCCGCGACTGCAGCGCCTGCAAGTGAAAACAAAAGGCAAGGTTAGGCACTTAACAGACATTAAGTTTGAAGTTGTGCTACCACTGAACCTCGCGCTTTTCCTTAAACCATCACTCACCTGTTGTTGGACATTGCGGTTTCATCCATCTTACGCCCGGCCACGCTCCGCGCCTCCACAGCTGCTTTTGGGCTGCATTTCCACCTATTGGGAAGAAAACAGAAGAGAAAACGTTATTCAGGAATTAACAACACTATTGAGAGAAATAATACCAAGACAGAAAACAGAAAGGGGAAAGGACAAGAGACATTGAGAGACACTTACCATCAACCAGGGGAAGGCATAGTCGCTGCTGGACTGGACTATTACTTACCATGGATCAGTGAAGGAACTAGTTCCCATCAACAAGTGCTCCTGCCCAGAGTAGCAGGACGGAGAGCTCATCATCAATAATTAACAGGTGAGCCTTATGGGCCGATGCATGCCCACAGAAATCGCACCTTGGGTTGAAGGGTTAGAGAGGTATAACAGTTACCGACCAGCGCATTCACGTTTTCTCATATCCACGCAGGCGCAGTGCCATCAATTGTCTCTTATCAGCAGGGGGAGAGACCTGACAGGGGTGATCTAACTCCTGAGAGGGCTGCAACCGTGCCCCAACGCCTCCACAGAGATCAGGTGAGCGTAACAGAAACCCTCTGCTGATCCCTCCTGCCCGACTAACTATCGCCCAATCTCCATCACTCCCTTCCTGGGCAAGCTCCTGGAGAAACTGGCCATTTCCCAGCTTAATCTTGTCAATGTCAATGGTAGGGTTCTCCTGTTCTTGGTCGCTCAACTCCCCCTCCTCCTCACCTGAAGTCTCAGTGTTCACTGTGCGCACAAATCTCTTCTTCCACAGAGCCTTTTTTTTGGTAGGCAGGTAAGGTCTGCCCTGGAAGGAAGCCACCCTGACCTTAGGGCAGAGAGGTCTGGGGGGGGCCCTATTCCGGAACAAACAGTTAGGGGAAAAAGCCTATGGCACAAAGAAACCCTCTCTGGGAAATGGTTGAAACGGTGTCCAGAGGCTGTTAGCTCTCGTGCAGATATTGATGGCCAGAGAAGAAAGTGGACCAGATCAGCCAAACAGAAATACAAGAGAGGACTCAGCCAACTATACCAGGTAGGAGGAGAGAGGACGTAACAATGCTGCAGGGCTAGATAAAGGAAGCCAAAATGCTCAAAAAGAAAGAAAAAAAAATAGAAGCAGGTGAGGAAGAAATAGCTACGAATGATGAAAAGGCTGACAAGGAAATAAAGAATTTGATGGAGAAAAGGAAGGTAAGGAATGCGAGGGGCCAAGGAGCCCACGAGGAGGAAAGCAGCAGGAAAATAAAGGCACAATGGAGAGAGGAAAACTTAAGCAGCGTTTCACCCGAAGCCTAACGCGAAAGGGTTGCAACGTGTAGGCTTCTGGGTTCGGCTGATGGAAAAAGCTTCCGACGGCTGTACGGCTTCTAGAAACTAGACCGTCATGCCAGCAACGTGAGGAACGTGTCAGTCAAAGCAATGGCCGCTCAGGCGCCACTTGCTCCACACACGCCAGTTTCTTCGGCGTGTGACAAATCTCCACACTGAATCTGTTGATTTTCTTCATGACCATCAGTCTGGCTTCAGAGCTGCCAGAAGCACAGAAACTGCTCTCCTGAACATCCTTGAAGACCTGCTCTCCAACCTTGACTCTAAAACCCCCTGCGTCCTCATCCTGCTTGATCTCTCTTCTGCCTTTGACACTGTCAACAATACCATCCTGCTCAACCATCTCTGTGATAATCTGGGTATCACTGGTCAGGCTCTGGTCAGGCTCTGGCATGGCTGACTTCTTTCCTCTCTGACCAACCCTCCCAGGTCCAGTTTGGGTCCTTCCGCTATCTTTTTCTCCACCTTTGGTGTCCCACAGGGTTCTAACCTCTCTGCCTGGCTGTTCACCCAATAGCTGCCACTCCTTGCCCACCGCATCAGCCCTCTCTGCCCCAACTTTCAGTGATATGCGGATGACACCCAGCTCATTTTCAGGCTACCCTGCGTCTCCTCCTCTCCTTCCCTCATCTCTGCTATCCAGGAGTGGTGTGCCGCCAATGACCTCTGCCTTAATGCCAGTAACACCTTGATTCTCCTCATCAGTCACCCGCTCCCTCCTCCCCTGTAGCTCTCTGGCCGGCCTCTCTTGGCCCTCTTCCGGCTCCCACCTGCAAGGCAAAATTCCTTGGCATCATCTTCGACTCCACACTCTCCTTCTCTCCTCACATCTCTGACGTCTCTAAGAAGTCACACTACCAGCTGCACCTCCTCCGAGGGATTCTTCCTTTCCTCTCCTTCGCCTAGAAGCTCTCTGTCTCCAGAGCTCTGGTTCTCTCTAGGCTGGACTATTGCAACAGCCTCTTTCTAAATCTATCTGCTTCTACTCTTCGCCCTCTGCAACTTATCCAAAACAGGACTGCAAGACTTGTCCTTGGCCTCAAGCCCAGGGATCGTATCTCTCCAGGACTGAAATCTCTGCACAGACTCCCAGTGGCTGCGAGGATTAAGTTCAAAACCCTCTGCATCATCCACAAGGCCTTCTGGGGTCTGGGTCCTCAATATCCTCAACTCTCCCTTCCTAAATACCTTCCTTATCAAGCTCTCAAGCTCTCCACTCATCCGCTTCTCCAAGCAACGAGTTGGTGGTAGATCTCTTTCTTCGGCTGGTGCCTCCCTCTGGAACAGCCTCCTTGCCTCCCTTAAACTTGAGGAGAACCATCTCCGGTTCCGGAAGCAACTCAAAACCTTTCTCTTTGCTTCTGCTTTCTCTCATCCTCATCTCTGCTGACCTCCTGGCTGAAACCTGAACCACACTGGCTACCTGGACACAATCTGATCTCGGGCCCAGGTCCCTCCCCTGCCATTGTGTCACACCTGCACTGCCCACCTGGCAAACCCCACACTCAGGGACTGTTTCTGTTTCCCTACAGTCCCCTACCAGCCCCTGACACCTGTTGTCTGCACTTACCCATGCACTTGCCACATGCTGGCCACTACTCACTTATTGTTATCATCTTGTAATGCACTTGCCACATGCTGGCCGTTACTATTGTTATCATCTTGTACTGTACTGTCCCTGCCCCCTTCCCACGCACTTGCATGATCGCTGTCTGTCCTCCCTCTGTTCCCCTCCCTTGCCTCGTCGTGCCTTGAAGCACTTGTGCATAGGCGCATTATAAATGCCATATCATATCATATCATATCGAAGTGTTGAAAGATGGATGAGGAGGCAGAAAACACCAAAGCTGAATTCACCAACATCCTGAATAATTTGATTTAGATTAACAGTGAATTACACTGCACAAAAGACTAGTTTGCCAAACTTCTTTATAAAGGTGTAAAGAAAAATCAACCAGCATCTGGATACGCAATTGCATGAAGCCTCAACAAATATTTACAAGAAGTATAGGCAATCAATCTGTAAAGTGAATATCGTATTAAAGTCTAAAAAGTATTCAACCGGGTTGCAAAACTACCACAAGAGAGATACTTCAACTCCCACAATGCATTCAGAACACTACGACTCATCGTTCACAATCAAAAAGCAGCAACCAAACACGACTAACAATGTAAAGAAGGGACTGAATAAAGAATACTCCAAATGCAGAAAGAGTTTAAGCCCTAGTGTACTTACCCTGGCAGTTACAATCATCAAACGGTAGAGAATGGTCAATGGAATGCTCCACGCATGAATTCACCAGAGACTCACTACAACTTCCAACATGCAACAGGAGTGCACATTAGCGGAAAGGACTTCGCTTAATTTGTAATGGCAGCTTTCACTGTACCCATGCGCACAGACAGCATTTGTTTGTCCCTACAATGCACACTACCATAGATAACTGGAACCAGTGTCCTACCACTAAGAAGAAGATACAGCGAATAGGTGATTGTTTTGTTTACTTTTTATTCTAACAGAAGTTCGAAACAAGTAAGATTCGCATGCCACGTACTCCTACTGGCTGGTACATGTAAGGGCTGTTTGAAGTGCATCGTTAGTGTGCAGAACGAATCTTGAAAGTCCTTCTCATGATCGCATGTGCACCTTTGTTAAGTTAATTAACAGTAGAGTTGTGTGGGTGCTTTCTCCACCTCCCCGTGGATGAGGGAGGGAGGATGTGTGTGAGTGTGTGTGTACTTTTGACGGAGCTTTTTTGCTTTCTGCTAGGTAATTTCAGGCGCTAACTTCAATTTTCGAAATCTCTTGTTTTAGGTATTTCCGTAGAAATAAGATCAACAAAAACGCAGTGTTGTTGTGTTTTGCATAATCTACTGAAGAACGGTGAACAACTGCATTCCTTTTTAACCACACCTCACCTTAAAACCTGCGCATGTCACTCTGAAGAATCGTCAAAGTAAATACATGAATCCACCAGCACAACGTGCGTATTTAAGAGAGAAGGTCCCATGCAGCAGCCATCTGGCAATTCAATTTTAAGTGAGTTCCATGCATTCACTTCACTCCTGCAGTGTGCGGGAAGCTCCTTGGTTGGCTGGCCCCAATTGGAAACAAGGCAAACCGTTGGCTTGGTTAATGCTTGTTTGTTTTTGACAGGACTTCACTGCAAGGAACATATATAAATCAAGTGGCTGAATACACACACAGCTAAGGCATTTTATTGCACCAATAGTGCAACAAATAAGCCAATAACATACTGCAGACTACTTAGAAAATTCATTGGCAGGCCAAAGTTTGATGCTACTTATTGATAGAGCTTAGCTCCAAGAGATCCCAGGCGGATGTGTTTTGGGTGGGGGGTGGGAGGTACAGGCAGTGTGTGCAAATGGCCACAGAGATTAATTGTGGAGAGAGGATGTGCTTCTCAACACTAAAACTGAAAGAAGGGAAAGAAGAATTAACGTTCCAATCACAAGGAAACAGAATTTATATATATATATATATATATATATATATATATATATATACATAATAATTCAAATGAAAGCTTATACTCAGCGGCATAATGAGGGGGCCTCTGCTGTGACCCCTGCTCAGGGCCCCCCTGAAATTCCTTGAAGAAGCATATTCTGCGTCACAGACTCTTGGGCCTGGGCCACCACTCATCCCTAATGATTCGGATGATCATGCTGCCGCAATGGCATGATGTGGATTGCATGGTATGAAAGATTGAATGTTTTGAATCAAAACTTACATCTTACACCTAACATAGAAACAAGTCGGTGGTGCCTATTATTCAAATGTTCTTGCCGCAACTGTGTGCGGCCAGTACCATTCTTATGCACACTTCTGTAGCAGAGGTAGCTATTGGTGCCAGGGGCTCAGGGGCACTGGCATTGTAAAAGATTCAAGGTCAGTGGCGGCAGGTGAATATCTTTAGTACAGGGGCATTAACATGTCACACAAATGAGTGCAAGCATAGAAATGGAGCCCTAAGTAAAATGGCTGTTTCTCCTGAGAACATTTTAAAAATCATGTGTTACAAGTGTGCATTTTACAACGTATTATTTTAGAAAAATGTGTAAAAAAGTCATACAATTTACAATTGGTCCTCTAAGGTAATGCATCGAGAAATCTAGTAGATGCTATGTCACCAACAGTACCAGGGAGCATTTGGTAACATTTTCATGATGCCTGAGTTCACAGTTCTAGTTCAAACACCAATTTTATTTTTATTGTGGGTACAAACAACACATTTATTCAACAATTTCTTTTACAGCAAGCCCCTCACCTAAACCTAACCCCTTTTTATACACCTAACCTCCAACCCTCATCTACCTATTTACAGTACAAACATCCATCATACCTAGTGTAAAGCACTTTGATTTTGTGGCTGCAATCTAAGCCATTATGTTCCCTATAAATAATGTTTATGAAGCAGCAAAAATGATCTAGGAACATAATCTAGGCTTGTATGGTCACCGTAAAGTGCTTTCGTTAAGTGCGGCCGCAGTCTATGCTAATATGGTCTTTTTTAAGTTAAGTTAAGTTATCATCAGCACCGAGATGCAGTGTCTGCTGCTTGGTTCCGCAAGGGTATGCATGTAATAATTCCTCAATATCAGAAAATTCTCAATATTGATGATGCTACAGCCACGCTCGATCCCAACATTCCTAATGTAGTACAATACAAACACAAGCCAACTTTGTCACCATAAAAAACTTCCATGATGCAGCCGCCTGCCACCAAACACATGGACGCATTGCGCACGCTCACACATACCTCTCCAAACACAAACATCACTCGCACAAATCAGACGCAAATAGCAGGGGCATGTGCAAACTTGAACTTGAACTCCACCGGGGCATGATGGAAAGAACCATGAGACATGCCTTCCATGGGTATGCCTCCAAACTCTGGAACCCAAACTCTGGAACCTTATACCCATCAACACCAGCCATGCCCACTGACGTTACCATTTCAGGGCACAGATCAAGACCCTCCTCTTCAAGGAATGGCTTCTCCCTAAAGTCTAAGTCCACCCACCCTCCACTCTCCACCTAAACTGAGACTGCAAAATCTGCTCTCTGCTATTTCCCCCCTGTTAATTGTTCCTAATGGCCCACCCTCGCCTGTTGTTATATCCACGCTCCCTTTTATTTCCCTTGCGTTCTGCTTTCTTCACTGTGTACTTCCCCCTATGACTTCTGAAGCACTCCATGATTTCCAAAGATAGGTCCACTTGCCATACATATAATAATAATGGTAATAATAATACTAATAATACTTTGAAAAATCATGAGAAATTGGAAACATATATTGTAGGTCACTGAGCATGATCTCGGGTGGCCTTTTTTGCACCCAGTTTCCATATTGTAATTACATTTCACTTGCTCAGGTTGTAATTACATTTTTCTGACTCAGTTTGTAAGTAAATCACAGTGTATGAATACAACATTCCCTCACTCAGTATGTACACAATGCAATACCAGTAAATCTCATTAATTCTGTAAATAAGACTCTTATGGGAAAGGGCATGGGGTTAAGTGGCACAATAGTCCCTGTCTGCTTGTCATCAAATCAAAGAGCTTTTGGGGGACATAAAAATGTGCATAGATTTTTATATGTAGCACATATGTATGTGATAATGATGTAAGCATGTGACTATTTTGAGCACACTGTGCACAATGGGATTGGAAACAAGGAAAGCAGGTGCAAAGGAAAAAAAATGTGTCATTTCAAAGATTTGTCTTTTTTCTTTATTGTGGCACGGTTTACAAAGTAAACCTTACACACAATGTTGTCAGTAGGCTCGCATAAAAATGAGTAAAAAAATAAACAATGACAGTGGCAAAACACATCTTACCTAATGGGATTGGTGGAAAGAGAAAACTCTGTAATCCTAACAACACCACCAGTAAAAAAGAATGACACAAAGTCAAAGAATTATTGGGAATGGCAAATGGTTGAGAGGAAAAAAGCAAAGAAGAAAAGAGGGAAAACACCTCTGTCAACGGAAGCAATAATTGAAGAACTTACAACTACGATTTCGATTCAGATGCAATCATCATTGAACAGGCCATGACGAAAAGGAGCTGACAGCGAGTTTCACTTGAAACCTGCTGTCCAACCTCAAATCATTAGGGAGGATGCCTCCGAAAATCTCATGCCCCAAGTCTTAATGGGGACTGTAATGGTGGAACAAAAATCTACTCCGAAATCTAAGAAGCCTCTGTCGTTCGAATCAGTCTCTGAGGAGGATCGAAATATCCTGCTGAATGGGGCGAAGCCGCTATCCCTGCTCTCCTCAATCCTGCATCTCTCACCAATCTCAACACAAGACCTAAAATGTGTGCACTTGAGTGATCGATCGCGCTTAGGCAAGCGCCCCGCTTACTTTGAAGATGTACATTGGCTTCTTTTAAAAAAGTCTTTTAGTTCTCCGTATCCATATGCTACACAACTTAAAGTAATAAAACACACTGTTGCTTCAATGTCACGCAACATACAATTTAATATGGATAAATGCCTAAACCTGGATTCTTCTTCCATATGTACTGTTTGTAATCCTGCCTTCTTAAACATGATCCTTAGCTCCGACATGTTGAATGGGCACAGAGGCTACCATGTTACGGCAATGTGTTTCTGTATTAAGCGTGAATAATTCACTGTTAATGAGACATATACTCACTAGTGTACAGGCCAAAGTGCAGGTTTTCATTGACACAGTAGGACCACTATGTAACCTAAGCCAACACCTCCCTCTGGCGGTGACAACAGGCAAAGCTACTGAATCGGACAAACATACAGGGACAAACATACATCTGGCCTTTTATTATACTGTTAGATGATTTATTCTAAATCAAGGACAACCTTAATACATAGGACTTGTCCTATGTTAAAGAGCAGACATTTGTAGAGCTCTGTTAACTAATCTTCTTCCATTTCCTGTGTGAACACATTTGGCAACATATCTTTCTTCAAAGTATTTGCCCTACACATGTGTTTCATTTGGAACGATTCTACGGGATCACAGTTAAGCACTTTAGAATATAAAGGCTGGATTGTACATTCTTCATACAAGTTTCCTTGATTTTCTAGTGACAATTTTTAAACTGTCCTGTTTGTTGAAGGTTTAAATTCATGCTGTCTTCAATATTAACATATTCGTAATGTTTACTGTTTTCTTTTAACCAAGGTAAACATTGCTGTACTCTATTCAAATCTGCAAGTTGTTACCAGATTGTTTTATTTCATGTTGGTACATTGTTTACTAATACTAGCAGTGTGTTTGCAATTGCATGATTAACTCCTAAAATGTCTACTTTGTCAGATATATTTAAAGGTAAATATACAACATTGCATTGTAAAGCTTTTCTTAATTCATTACCCTGGCCCTGATTCATGGATTATATGCGCAGAAAAAACACAGGATTTGTGCGCCATCTGCCCTCAAATCTCCATTTGTTAAACATGGATTTGCCTGCAGAATGGCGCGAAAATCCCGTTTTTTTTCCCGGCGCAAATAATCCATGAATCAGGGCCCAGGTCTTTCCCCAGACCTTGTATCCTTTGAATAGTTTTTAAAGGACATATTAGTTGAGTGATAATAGTTCCCTATAAATCTATATCTTGTTATATTTTCTGGAATGGGTTGTGATTTCACATTATTTGTAATAGAAAACGTGTCCAGTATATTTTGGTCTACATTTTTAAAACAATAAAGACACTGGTTTTTGCCTCCTGGGATGCATTCTTCTATAAACACATGCTAAGTCCAAACCACATTTTGTTGTTTAGGTCATTGGTCTTTTAATCTGCAATAATACATTTAATAGACATTTTGTAAAATCTGCATTTGCAACAATCACATACATGAAGCAGATATTGATTAATGTAGGAAATATATGTTTGTTATATTTACAGGGTACTTGGGATAGTAGATGTTTCTTCTTGTGTACTTTAATTCTAGAGTTAATTGACTTGAGGGAGACGAGAGCTTGAAGAGAAAAGGAAACTTATCAAAACTAGTCAAGACTATTTGGCATATGACCAGCATAAGAACATTTTCATGCAAACTTGAAATCCACTGCTGCAAAAACGAAAGGACCAGAAAATAAGCCTTCCATGCCTAAACCACCAGACTATGGAACCTCCTCCCCGTCAGCACCAGACTCGCCCCCACACTCCTACAATTCAGAAAATAATTCAGGACCAACCTCTTCAAGGAGTTTCTCCACCTCAACACCTAGGCCATCCCATCGCACCTCGCGCCATCTGACTCGCTTGACTCTGCCCAAACCTCTCTTCGCACCATCCATTACAGCTGTACCCATCCTCTCTGCCCCTGTGTATCCTACCGCCCGCTGTATATCTGTTCTATTACCTCTGAAAAGGACTCTGTTATGTATCTGTATTGTTGTATACATCTGTAAAGCGCTGCGTTGCTTCTCGAAGCGTTGGTCCATGCTCAGTAAATACCATAATAATAATAATAGTAATTTTCAAATTTGGGTGAATAAAAATGTTGTGCAGCAGATTATTTTGAAATTGAAATTCATGGCATAAAACTCTTTGAAAATATGGACTAATGAAATATTTGGTAGAAGATGATTCAGAAATGTCAAATTGTTTTTGTATAAAGCTGTATATTTATTGTTTTTGTCATTTAAGCCAATGTTTTTATTGAGATGATGTCGTAATTAACAGCGATTACATTGGCTAATCCCCAGCCACAGCAGTTGGGAAATGACATGGGTGCTCTTCAATCAGATATTCATAATGTCCTGCCAGAAATATAAACCTTCAGTTGAAACGGGAGAAGACAGTGTGCAGACCCTGGAAAACAACATGCTCTCTTCTGAGAGTCTTCAAGTGAAAATGGAAACAATACTCAGCTTGAACGTGGTGAGAAGGCGCTGCACAATAAGCTGGATGATATGGAAAACAGGCAGTGCAGAAACAACATACAAGTATGGGGATTCCCGTAGAAAGATGGAGACATTTCTATGGATCTGGAAAGGCGGGGGCCTGACATGATTAAAGGTTTATTGGGCACTGAGAACCCTAGGGTGGTTGTGTTTGTCAGGATCCAGAGGTGTGGAGTGTGAGAAACCTGAGGGTATTCTCACTCATACTCACCCTGGATCCTTTTCTCAGGTGGCCAGGGAAAGACCATTGTTAGGGGAGAAGTCTCTGGAATGGCTAATTTCTCTTACCAGTTGAGTCCCTCAGCAGCTTTGCTGGATTTCTAGGATTTCTTTTTTTCACCTGGTAAGAGTGTGAGCCTTTTTTCCCACTCTTACATGTGTTTTGCTGTGTGTTGTACATTGTGTGCTTATGGACTATGGAATCTCACATACTCCATAGGCATCATCTTTTTACTGAGTGTCACACAGCACCTTTAGTGCAGTGACACAGGGTTGTCTTTCTAGACTTCCCCCTCTAAAAACTCAATTTTCACGGACTGACGACTGTCTCCCAGAACATGTAAAGTTGCCACTTACTTTACTAGTCTTTTTAAACTTACAGACCCAGTACAAACTATCTTCCCATAGAGTACTGGAAGGGTTAATAGTTATCCCTTTTTTTCTGTTTCTCATGGAACATTATTTTGTTCCCCTTTCTCTGAGATTTGGCTGGTGGCAGTGGTATCTACCATTTTTATTTTACCGCGAGCCATGAAAATAGCCTTGGTACTGTTAGAGGCTATGGTGGTAGCCTCAAACTCTAACCTGCTGGACCCCATTGATTTTATTTTGGTTCCGGTCGGGTTTATTTGCCATTTCTTTTTGTAAAGGTCTTTCTCTTGTTTTACTCTGCGCGCCAAACCAGGTTTGTTTGCGTCCTTTGGCAGGCTTCTGCACAGAAGCCCTCCTTAGGCGCCTGAGTGTCTGGGTGGACAGGATGTGAGGGAGGGGTTTTAGGCCCCCTGCACAGGGTTTCCTTGGAGACCCAAGTCGCACTGTAGTTTGATTGGCTAGGTGGTTGTCCTGCCAGGACAGCCACCCTGGAGTGTGATTGACATCCAGGATGTGTGAATGGGGGAAAACTGCTTAAAAGCAGGTCTCTGGGACTTGGAAGGCAGAGTCACCACTGGATCGAGAGAGCCAACGAGAAGCTGTAGGAAAATGACTGCTGCAACTACTGGACACTCCGTGAAGCCCTGCTGCAGGTCCGAATCGCCTGAAACTTCGACGACAAAGGAGATCTGCAAGGAGTCTTCCTCCCTTGAGCCTGGTGGGACCAACCAGCTAACAAAGCCCCTGGACCTCCTCTTCAGCCTGGTCGAATTTGCTGTGCTACAGGAAACCGGATAGCCAGTAAGAGAGAGTCCATTTGTGCTTTTAAGGAGCGCACCTTTTATTTGACGCTTTGCTCTGCTGATGGCTTCTTCCCTGGGCAGCGCAGGACCCTCCAGTCTTCCTCCTTCTTGTCATCATGACAGTCGCTTCAGGAATGGTGAGCCTGCAGGAACTGTCAGGAACAACCGCCTCAGCCACAGCATTCTTCTTCATTTAAGGTACTATTCAAATCCAGTCGTTCGTTCCGTCCGACGGCGGTGAAAGTATTTCAAATCTTTCGCCTCTCTGAAGGATTGACCTTACTTACTCTTTTAAATAACTTTTCTTCCAACCAACTTCGTTTTGAACTCTTGGCAAAGACTTAACCGCAAACTACTCTGAACTGTGTGATCCTCTGCAAAGACTCTGAACCATTAACATTGGCCCAGGCCTATTGATTTGAATCCTAGTTGTAGTAAGCCTTTTCTAGATTGCCCTGCCTATCACTTGTTGGTGTTGTCGGTTTTGGAAAACCTTGTCTTTTCCTCCCATTTTAATTGCTGGAGCGCCACTTTGCTCACATTTTGAGCCTAACTTGTCCAGAATTGATTGGGTGTTATTGTAGTGCATTAAGATTGTGATTTTCTGATGCTTTATATTAGTGAACTGTTTTATATCTGACGGTGTAAATAAATGTATATTCTTTTACTCAGAACCTTGGATCAGTGTTTGCTTGAATCATAGTAATTACTGTCCTTTGTGTAACTTCTGATACTGCTCACTTTACTCTTGAGATAAGTCTGGCTGCTCAGCCATCACTACCACTTTACTGTGTAGTACAGGCTTCTACCAAAGGTGAAATTGTACTTACACTTGTAGTCTTAATTGTATGTGGTGTTCCCAAAGGGTACTGCATATGATTCTGCCTTACAACCATCACTTTTGGATCTGCCCTTGGGGTGGAGAAGCGAGGGAGGATCACTTGGGTGGAGGGTGCTTGGGGATTGGTAGTGGGGTGCCCACAGTTGGGACATAGTATCCCCTTTCCCTATTGACAACAAACATAACCTCCTTGACCTTTATGGGCTACTCACTGCAATACCTCTCCCATCATTTTCCCACATTTGACTTCTGACAGTAAGGGGACGAAGAAGAGGAGACTGAGAGTAATGAACGCTTAACCTTCATTTCACCACTCTGATACTTGGATGAGGAAGATGCCTGCAGAGTACTGTGAGGATCAAGCATGTCCCTTTAATCATGGTCAGGCAAGCCTAATTGAGGATCCATACATTTTTTTGGGGGGTTTTCGTTTATGGAAAAAAGTGGTTTTTATCACAAAAAACAGGGGTTGAGGGGGACCCACCCAAAAAAAAAAAATGTACAAAAAAAAAAAATGTAAAATGTCAATCCTTTTGTTTTCGGTCTTTTTTTATTTTTTTTTTATTTTTATTTAACATTTATGAAGCGCTCACACAGCCCGCAGGCATCGAGGCGCTGTTACAGGAATTGTTTGTTTTTTCTTAGTTGTGTAATTGTGTTTTTTTTTTGTTTTAGTTGCGTATTTATAACGCGCTTAAACACCCAGAGGTTTTTTAAGCGCGGACCCGGGGATCGAACCTGTTGTTGCTTCGTGTCGTCTAAGACGCGCACGCTGCCGCTGAGCTATCCTCCCGGGACCCTTTGGTGTCGACCCTTTGACCATTCGATCCTTTGGTTGTCAATCCTTTGACCTACAACCGTTGCAGGTGTATGAAGAGAGAGCCAGAGAACAGCAGACAGAGTAGCAGGGATGCCTGTGTGGGAGAGACCAGCAGAAAACCTGTCTCGTGAGGAGACAGCCGTGGTGGAACCTGGGAGGAAACCAGTAAGCCAACCTGTGGATCTCAAGGCAAGTCAAGCCGACAGGCTGCCACAGGTGGGGAAGCCTCTGTTGCCCAGCGAATGCAGCCGGAGCTGCGAGCCTGGAAGAAGAGAGCAGGGATTCTGTCCACCTCGATGGGGACGGGTTGCAGAGTTGTTGGCTTGTGCTGTGAAGTACCCGGGAGGTGAGCAGGGGACCGGGGACCAGGGACCGGCCCGCTCACCTGCAAAGCAGGACAGAGGTTCGAGCAGGGGTCACAGAGACTGACCCGCTCTCTTGTAAAGCAGAACCGATGCCATGTAGCAGCCGGAGGAGGAACGCCAAATGCCAGTGAGAGGAAAAGGTGTCACTCAAAGCCAGGGGTGCTCCTAGGGGCTAGGCGTGAATGTTAAAGTGATGTATGCCCAGTAATGAATTTCCGAACTGAACGAAAACTCAAAGAAGAGTTCAATTATGCACTTTGAAAACCATACTGAATGAAATTTTGGAACAAAGCAAAATTACATACATTGAATATTAAATTGACTGAAAGTTTGCAGCCAAACAAATAATTGAGGAAAACAAAAGGGGAAATTGCCCCTTTTGAAAGCAACCCACAGAAAAGTGCGCTAGTGTGAAAGCGTGTAACAAAAAGGTGGAAGACACAGAAAACCTCCTCAAAGGGGACTTTTATGAACACATACAGTGCAGCAAGATTAAAGACTAACAAGAGGTGTGTGATATACATTGGCAAAGCCAAGAGGCTAACATGGAGATGCCATGAAAGGGTGCAACTTTGCATAAAGCCAAGAAGCCAACAAAGAGAAACAAAGTAAAGGCGAATTGGGACTCGGGCAAATACAGAAGAACCTGTGTGTGCTGAAGAGCCAAGGGTTCCTGGTTGAGCGACCTGTGCTGGCTGGGCTGTGTGGTCTGACAACTGCGCCTAGACCAGAGAACCCTGAATTGGGAAAGCCAAAGACATTGTGAAATATAACAAGAAGGAGCATTGTAAGTCAGCTGGTGATGAAAACCAGAAGAAGGTTCAAATTGGCCTGGAGTTTTGTTGAACTTTTAGAGCTTGAAACACATATTTATTGCTACTTTGAAGTCTTGGGGAACAGAATCCTGAGGCTTGATGACCTGCAAATGGTGTCCTGAGGACAGAGCCTCAAGACCCCTTTCCCCTTTGAACTGTGTGGAAGGGAACCCCAAGTATATATGAAACATTCTCAAACTTAAAAGAGGTAATCTTGAGACTTATGTGAAACTTTCTTGAACTTTGGGAAGGGGAACTGAGAAGGAAGCTAGGAGCTGGAAGAAGCTCAGAATTTTGTATTGATCAACATTTCTTTGATTATTGGCATACCTACACATTGTTTAGCTTTAGTTGTGAGGGAAAGCATAGGTTTTGGATACAGACAGATGTTTAAGTTGAGCTCTTTGACTCAGACTTTCCTTAGTTTCTTTCAGATAGGGAAATCCCACCTTAGCATAGGGCAAGTTAGGCCTTCTATCAACCTACCATTTCAGTTAATACATTATTTTTGCTTGAACTTTGAATCTATTGTCTGTGTCTTGTTTCATGATGCCTTCACAGTAGTTAAGCAGCAGTTTCATAGGGCCATTTACCGGATTGGGAAAAAACAGATAAATGCAACATAAAACCACCTTTAAAAAACAGGGTGATGAGAGTCCCCTGCACTTTGTTCTATTCTCCTTGGTTGATAACCTCTGGTCATCTGTTTTTTGTCCTCAATATTGTAAGATGGCTGTTTCTCAGTGTGTCGGCCCATGGGCACCCGCACGCTAGCCCTACAAACTGATGGAAGCTGGCACAATCAAATGAATGGCAAATCCTCAGGGCTTCAACCGAGAGGCTGGTAGTATAGGTTTACCTAGAAACCTGAGTTCTTCTTTGCTGATATGTTAAGGGTCTGGCAGGTCAGGCGACAGTCCTACCTATTGATTTTATTCGTCTTTTTTCTCATATTGACTCTGACTCCGGGGGCCGATGATGTCAGCGCACAGGTCTTAAACCTTCAGCTCTCCAGATGTTTTAGATGACAACTGCCATCAGCCCTGGCCAGCATAGTCAATGGTGAGGGGTTATGCAAGTCACACTCCAAAACTTCTGGGAAACCACAGGTTGCAGACCCCTTTGTTAGGGAGTGGGGCACCGCGACAACCACCTCCCAGGGGTCGCCTTCCCTCCTGCAAGAGTTTCCCTCCACAGCCTCCTCTCACCATCCGATTGTTTGTACTCAAGGAAGATCTATGCATTTTTTAGGGCTGCCAATGTGGGCACCCACTGGGTTCCTGATTATGTTTTCCTCTGACTGCTGCTATGGACTCTCATTTAGTAATGCTGTTCTCCACCTGTCTTTATCAACATACTGATTTTGCTTTTATTATATTCCACATTTGTGTACAACTGTTTTCTAGAAGCAAGTGACACTGTAATAATTATTTATGCTCTGTCAAAAATAAGTCAAAACAAATTTGACACTTGACACTTTGACATTTGATGCAATTGTTATAAACTTGAGCATGTATTTTGGATGTACCTTTGTGGTAATTGGTAATTGTGGATTTTACGCTTTGCTGATATATCTTTGATGGCAGTTTTATGAATAAAGATTGACAATGGGAGGAGGGGATATGACTGGGTGGAAGTCTACATTTCATCTATAAGGCTCTGTTGAGGACAGGAGCTGTAGGAACGTTGGGGGGTTGGGGTCTTGCCCCAGTTGATGGCCAGGCTTAGACGCAGTGGAAAGTCATTTCACAGTGTTTACATGTATCAGGGGAATGCATGCTCCCATATCCCCTCTTTTGTGACCCCCTGGAATTGCAGGTAGGCAATAGAGTGGCTGCATGTGACCCACTGTCCACCAGAAAGGCCAGGCGGATCTGATGGCATGTCTGATTTAGTAGATGAAGCCTAAAGTCTTGAACTTAATGTATTGTGTCCGGAGAAATGATTGCTGTTCTTGAGGGAGGGAGTGCATTTTTGGGTTGTATACGAATTGTTCGTTTTACAACTGCTCGAATGACAATTGACCTTTTCACAATTGACCGAATTGTGAAGGTCAATCGTACCATATATGTGGGGGGAAACCCCCCACAACCCCCCACCCAACACCAAACCCCCCAAAACCCATATATATATATATATATATATATATATATATATATATATATATATATATATATATATATATATATTCGGTCAATTGTGAAAAGGTCAATTGTGACCCTTTAAATTCGGTCAATTCTTCATTCGAACAATTGTAAACGAACAATTTGGGTAATACCAATTTTTGTAACCAGTGATTAAGTGGGCAGCAGTGTGCTGGATTGGTGTTCATTAGAATTTTGGACAGGACGTTCCCAGAGTCTCAGGTCCTGAGCATACGTTTGGAAGTAACAGTAAAATCAGGTGGTATTTGGAAAAAACAACCGTGATGAAATCCTTGATGGCCCGAAAAAGCACAAGGGAGAATGAAAGGCTTTTTTATGTGTTATGCCCAAACTTGTACTACATTTTGGCTCACAGGCTTTCCAATCATAGAGGGTAAATAAACAAAGGCAGATGGTATATGTGCCTCAGGTATATGTGCCTCAGGTAGCATTAGCATGCACGCGGCATGCTCTCCAGAAGGGTCAGCCAATAGAAGAAGCAAATCAATCTCAGTACAGTCATTTCTAAATAAATGAAATATCCGAGCAAGTTTATATGAACATGGAACTCTTTACTTAAGGCACAGCAGACACTACCTACACTGGCAACACTCACCTGCAGTGTAAAGACACTGAAAGTCCAGACTGGATGTAAACAATATGTAGGCTGGGTTATTGAAATTCCAATGCAGGTTTGCATCAAAAATAGGAACTTTTAGAAAGAAAGAGAAAGTACAAAAATACTGTAGTCACTCTTTCTTCTTGGTTTCAAGGTCCTGGGTCGTGTACTGTCCTCATGGCCCAATATCTGGTGAAGTTTTCTAATGTGTCGGGAATTGGCACCATGTCACCGGTGGCGGTCTTGGTTCTTTAGTTTTCAGAGTAATTTGACAGTTCACTACCATGCCAATTCAATAATAGTCTGCACGCTGTATTTCAAGGCACTGTGGTCCTATACTGGTTAACTGAGTTCTTTCACCAGTGCAAACAAAGTTACATGATGATTTGTGATTGTATTGAAAAGCAGCATCACTGTATATGACCAATACCAAAAACAGTCCATATCCACTTCTTTCAGCAGATACCCCTAGTCTTCCACCAGAGATGTAAGGGAGTGGATTTTCTATCTTCATGCGTCACTCCTATAGAAGGAACCACATGGCTATTCTGACACCAATGTTGCCCTTCTCTCAAAAGGTGAAGGTAAGCATTTTAAAAACTCCCAAGGCGTTTTTAAAACAGTTTCCCGTACTGAAGGGAAGGGCAATCACTTCTCCCAAAAGCAGTATACAAAGAAGGCGAAAACGTGGGCTTCTCTCGTTTTCACCTTCTCACTGATTTTGCCATGTAATACACAAAAGGGTCATAATTGGCCTTATGTGCATTTAAAGACCTCATTATATGTTTGCCGGTCTGGAATTAACGGTGCCGGTAAAACCGTACCGCCACTGTTTTCTGGACCGGCAAACTACGTGTTCTGCAGGCGGGTGCCGTACTGCACGCCAGGTCTGACCTGGTGGCTGGAACGGCACCTGGCTGCAGAGATGCACAGAAACACCGGCACCATCATGACATGGTGCCGGTGTTTCCGCGGTCCCCATACCCGAATGGGGATTAGCAGATTTGCTGGCGCTGGATTTACCGGACCACAGTTGTAATGCCTCAGTAAATCCAGCAAGCCCAGCGCTGGTAATTCACTACAGGTCCGGCGGCAGCCTGCCGGTTTTACCGGCATGGCTACCGCTGGACTCGTAATGAGGGGTACCGCAATGATACACGTAGTATATATATGACGTGATGCAGCAGACAATCCATTTTCATAATAACATATGAGGGCGAAATGGGAAAATAATGCATGCAGTCTTTCTGTTACTACTGGCATCAACCTGATGGACTTTTCAAAACTAGGTCGATTTGCATAACTGCCACATGCTGTAACAGTAATTGCCACGTCGGCCACATCCATTTAGAAATCGGCACTACCCATAACGGGGTCCGTGTGGGTGAGTGCACAGGTTTGTACAGTGGAGCGCATGCTGGTGGGCAGGAGGATGTGTTTCACCTTTCGGAGGAGGTTCAACTTCTCACACGCTGTTGCCCTTTTTCTAGGTGCATGCTCCTATAATGAACGTTCAGGCTCAACATAAAAGCCTAGGCTTGACAAATTGGGTGAGTGAGAGAGTGAAATCACCCAGGTGCATGCTTGACTACCGAACTTTAATATGATTATCCTTATATTAATTGAGTCAAAGGAGAGCTTCTGTCCTTGTAGATGTAGTTACACAACTGACAGCCAAGACTGGATCTGGCTGAGGCAGGATCTGGCCGTCCTTGGCTAAATGATGATTCGTGAGCTTCTGCCTAGTGGACAGTTACCCAAGTGGTTCTATTTAGAATTTAAATATTTCTGCTGCGAGTGTAAGCCCCAGGTGTCTATGACTGTCAGTGGGGGATCTCTGGACACGTGGCTTTTGGAACCAGTGGCTGTTGCCCAGCTAGAAATCATGCAAACCGCTAGAGTTCGGTCCAGCTGCTGCCCACGTATGTGGAGAGGGAGTAGAGGAGGACCCACTGGTCAAAAGCTGTTGACAGGTGCAACAGGATGAGGTCACAGGTGTCTCATTTGTTTTTGATACATCACCTACCAGCTAGTTGCATCTCTGCAGCTGGAGTAGTAGAAGTAGTAGCCTGACTGTCCCTGGAGGATAGCTCAGCGGCAACGTGCTCGCCTTGGAACCAAGATGACACGGAGCAACACGGGTTCGATCCCCGGGTCTGCGCTTAGAAACCTCTGGATATTAAGCGCGTTATAAATAACCAGTCATCATACTAGGATTGGGAGGATGTAGGGGTCAGCTGAAGCTTTAAGCTTCAGAAGACAGCTTTCACTATGATGTTATGAAGGAAAGGTAGGTGGGAGATGGGGCTACCCCACCTTTCAGCATGCAATCAGTGTAAGATCCTTTCATTTTCACTACCAGAAAGGATAACAATAGCATACCTCTGAAATCATTGCGGGGGTGTTGAATAATGTACATCCTAATTTAGGATAAAACGGGTCACTGTACCCTAGAATGGATTCATTGACGTTATTTACAGCTTGCACTTAGAGCTGGTATCAACACTTTCAGGTTTTAACTCAGCTCAGATGAAACCAAAGCAGCTCAGACTCAGTGATCGAAGTGAATGGGAACTGTCGGGAGCGGCGTTCCACTACTTTTCTTTTTTTTTTTTTTACAATTCCTCTACCTTTTACGACCATATTCACCAATTTTATAGAGAGGATGTGTCCATTCACGTCCTTGTGCAAGTGTAAAGTTGCAACAGGACCTTTAGTTACTAGCACTTAGACTGTTGCAATGCCCTGCTTGCAAAACCTTTTCACATGTGCACTATGCTTCCGCCTACCCTCTCCCCTGACGAGACAACAGTTACACTACTTTTTTTGACACAATTCTACCACTGCTCAGACTGTAAAATGCTAATTAGTTGGATGCTTTCCACAGAGAGCGGATATGCAAAAAAAGTTCCTCATATTCTCTAGTGTAAAACGCACCTTAGCTTAGTAATTGCACACTCCCTCATGGGAAGGCAGCTTTTTTTTCCAAACATCCTAATTGTGAATTGTGACATAATGAGTCAAGACAGAACACCTGAGATTCCCTCACTGCTCCACCTGCTTCTCTTCTGGGACACGCTAACTGAGTGCAAGGGTGCAATTACCAAACAGCAACACTTACCAGATCTAGTAATACCAGGGGGACCAGCCAGGACAGCAAAGAATGACAAAAGAAAACCCAAGGCATCTTAATTAGAAGGGACTGAAATCCAGAGGGAATTGCTGAAGGCGACGGTGTGTCGAATGCGCGACATTGATGATAACAGCCTGAGTCAGGCAACGCTGCTTATTCCATTCATCGCATTGCACAGCACCATGTCTCACTGTGGTCTGTGAGCACCATGCCTGTGGTGGTTTTGCTAACGAAAAATAGTGTAATTGATTGATACTTTTTGGTCTATGGTTCAAATGCATAAACCACAGAGATAAATGTTTGACCTCAGGACCTCAGGTTCGAAATGTATCAGATGCACTCAGCTCTTCATCCCTCGAGGCGAGGTCGATAAAATGAGTACAATAGGGTGACAATAAGCATATATTATCAGCACCTGGGGAAAGATTACGGAAACTTTGCACCGGTGCAAGAGCAAAGTTTGCACAGTGTTAACACTAGGGCAAAATGTGCACTATTTTTCAAAACACTGGGACACATTAAAAACCATTACACCTCGACAAGTGCAGTTTGGCACATTAAAAGCACCAGTGCTAAAATTGCCCTAGTGCTAAAAAGATACACTTTTGATGCATTTTTGCATTAGGGAAAAGCTTGCCCTTGTGCTAACAAACTTTGCCCTGGTGCAATAATGTGTTGAAAATTCATCTTTTTTTCACTAGGGTAGTTTTTGCCCTGGTGCTTTTAAAATATGCCAAACTGCACTTGCCGAGGTGCAATGTTTTTTTAATGTGTCCCAGTGTTTTTCAAAATGGGGTCAACTTTGCCCTAGTGCTAATACCGTGCAAACTTTGCACTTGCACTGGTGCACAGTTTAAGTAATCTGGCCCCAGGTCTGCAATTACACCTGATATGTTGAAATGCTGTCCAAACGTTTAGCTTGATGGGGGAGTAGATCATTACATTATCTGTATGCCAGACCCGAACCTCCCCTTCATGGAGGATGGAAACATATGGTATAATGTCACCAATTTGGTTTTACTTTTGACATAATATTTTCAATATCAATAACGACTATCCGCCACCCATTTTAACCAGAGATCTGTATGGCCCTAATTAACTACAAAGCTTCCACCATACCCACTAACTTAAGTCCAAACTTCACCATCTCTGGAGCTGAATATCATTTAGCCAAACATGATGCAACCCCATTTCTAGAACTGGAAGGCAGTGAACCTCACCCCTGACCAGAGACCGACGTTCACCCATTGAAAGAAATGTCACTTATCCAAGCCCCTCATTGTATTGTCCCCTTCAGGTCTAAGGATTTTCTTTTGGATGTAGCCACTGAGCACGTTCAACTAAGCAAACATTCAAACATTGTTGCAAAATTGCAGATGAATGCAGCCAAAATACAAAAATATAGGCACGAAAATAAGCAGAAACTCTTTTTTTCAAGTAAACCATCTCATATAACAAACAGACTTCAAAGCAGTGACAACATTTGGTACACTCTACTCTCCTGGGATGAAAGCAACATTTGGTGCTTTATGGCCAAGCAGACCCGCCCAGATGGTGGCATCGTAATGTGCATATCCCCTTTTGCTTTCCCGAAGCTACACCAGCTCAGAAGCAATGACCGCGTGAGCATTTTTACCTAGTCCATCAACTCACACAAGTAGTGTTTGTGAGCTTGGAAATAACCCCTTTATTCTAACTCTGAGACCAAATACCAAACCTCATCATATCAAAGGTAGAAGTGGTTTGAAATGGCAACCTACCTGGCCATCCTCCTTTCTCTCTCCTAACGCTGGTGGTCAGATGTCTTGGTTTTCAGTGGGCAATCTTGGTTTTTCACACCATGCCCCCTCTCTCACACCTGTCCTGACAAACTTCTGCAAGCTAGTAAAATCTTCCATCTTTAGTTTGGGCTATTAGGTGGTGGTGAAAGTACTAAATTTAAGCCAAAACTATTATCTTTAAAATAAGAGCTTTAACATAAGAGCTTCATATATGGGCTTTGAATGAGGGAATGTAATGCTTTTCATTGGGAATGACATTTGAGGAGAGATACACAGTTTGGTTATTGAATCCCTGACATTCCCTGCCCTTACCCATGCTAATCCTATGGCGAATCCCACCCATTCCTGTCCATCTTGGAACTCTTTGAGCTGTGACCTCTTCCATGGAGGCAGCCATCTTCGATGACTGTCTCTAAGGAAGCTCTCTGGAAACAAGCAAAATCTAGTGGCCATATTTGAATGGGAAAGATACTATGCATGTTCCAAATGAAATGATACATTGAATCATGTGAGTATAAACTTTTTTAAAAAAAATAATAAAGTCATTTGCATTTTGGGAGCTTGTTTTAATTTACTATTACAGATTGCTTTTTATATTTCAGCTATATTTTGTGAAGAACTTCAATTACAAGTTAACCAACTTGTGTTTATATTTGTTTATATTTCAGCAATATTTTATTTTTTCAGTCTTGCAGTGATGTGTTTGGATTGCCAAAGCTGCAAGTGCTCAGCCTACACCTTCCAAACGCTGGCTGCTCACTGATCTACTTGTGCTGCTCTCGGATTTAGCAGGCTGTGTCCGCTACTGCCCCAAGGTCTCTCCATCTAGCTGCTGCTACAGTTGCGGCGGTACCCTCTCCATGGAACCTGCTGCAAATGCAGAGGGTAGGGGTCTGGCCCCAGGTGAGGCCCCCCCAAGTCTAGGAGGCTCTAGAAAATACTGCAGCTGACAGCAGAACAGCTCTTAATCCTCAGTCTCTTGCTGCTCACGCTGCACACCACTGTGCTCCAGGGCACTGCATGGGGAGGCCCAGGTACCAACCAGAGCATGCAGGCGAGTTTCTCTGGCTGCATTGGGAGCATGATCCATGCTGGGCATAGGCTGCATGCATGATGTGGAGGGCGGGTGACTGCCTATATCAGAGGTTAATGGAACAGGCGGGGTATTCGTATAGGAGGAGACTGGTGGCACGGCCCATTCAAACCCAGGTCATAGAGCTATCAGATATTTCCAGGTTGGTGGTATCTGGATGACTGACTGCATATATCAGCGTGGGTTGCAGTAACACAGAATGAAAACATGCAAGGTGTAAATCGCAAGCTGCATAAGAATATATGTGGTGCATATATACAAGGTGTCACTGGTAGGCTGCATCACAGGTTTTACTGGATCACGTGATTCATACATGCAGGAGTCACTGTCAGGCTGCATGCATGCATTATTGGGTCATAAGGACAAGTTGCTCATGTATAGGTTACAGGAACACTTGATGCAAACATGCAATGCACCGCAGGCTGGCGGCATGCACACTGCATGGTAGCTCAATGAATTAAAACTTTGCTTCAGACATCCGTGTTCAGTCTGCAGGACACCTTTGGCTCTTGACAGGGCTGATTCAATCCTTTATCCTTCTGAGGTTGAGACGTTGAGTACCAATACGACACGTAATAACACATATCAGTATAGTGCTTAAAAGCTGGATGACTGAGACATGAAGCCTGTATAGCGATACATTGAATGGATAACGGGTGTATGCCGGCTGCTGCCATTTAAGTGTCTCTGGCTAGCTGCCGACATGATTTCTTTGGGTGGTCCTTGCGTGCAGGAGAGGGTCGCTGCCTGGCTGAAGACAGCCCTTGAGAGAGGTTGGTGGTGATGATGTAGGCCATCTGGGGAGGTATGGTGTGTTTGTAGCATGCAGGTGAGGTGTCACTGACTGCCAAAGGTGGCATTGGGCGCAGGCGGAGGAGCGTGTCTTGTTGGCGATGTTTTTACAAGATCACCTTCCAGATCCCTGCAGCACTGCATACTGTTTAGTTTATTCCGAGTCCAATATTTTCACTTGTGGAAAATGCTCTTTGTAAAGCGTTCTGCAAAGCGCTCTGCTCAAGATGTCTGTAATGGGCGCCTTGCTTTCTGAAGCTGCATGTGCCCTTACCTGGAGGCGCTTTACAGCATGCATACCATTAAACACCTTTATTACTCGTTTGTTCAGCATCTCTCATCCCCAGTCCAACACTGCTATTAGATGCCAGGTACTCACACCATTTTGCACCTGTTAATGCCCCTACCGCAGTGCCCAGCAAGTGTTTTTCCCATGTCTACACAAAAGCCCAAACCGTTGGCGTTGCCAATGCTTGTTTAGGATAGGCTTTGATGCTCGATCCTTATCAGCGCACAAAGGGTGAATGCAGACCGGGTTTCAGATGCAAGAAATGCCTTATATGAAAGAGAAGCACTGCAAACATTAGGATCTCCTGCTGCTGCCTGAAGATGACATGGGCCAGACAATAAATAGAGCAAAGATTCCTTCTTTATAATGAAAGACAATGGGACAACACATATTACAGGGTGTTCAGTACCAGCCCTGTAGTTATGGTTAAGTTGCTCAATTTATAGAAAGAGCAGTTTTTGGGTGGCTAATAACTTTGCCCCCCCCCACAGACGAATCCTCACTAAACTTTGCAAAAAAGTACATGATCCCCTTAGAATGATTTTTTGCGAAGTTTGATCCGGTTTCGTACAGGGGGGGACAAAGTTATAGGGGGGGGTCCTAAAATGTGTGGAAATCCTCATAGAAGCAATGGAAACAATATTGTGCTTGTGCCGACAGCCCAAACCGCTGGACGGATTTCCACCAAATTTGCGCTAGGAGCAGCGTTGTCAGTAGATTTTTTAAAAATTGCCCAAAAGTAGGTAAAAAGAAATTGGTGATATCTGGGTCCGGTCCACAGACTAATTTCTTCATTCATGGTCAGCAGATGCCTTTGGACCAATAAGGGGCCGTTGTCACGTCCGCAAACATCGTATGTGCCCGCTGATTAAATGTTAAAAAATGTGAGCTGTGTCATATTTTTTGGAATGGTCGCCATGTAGGATACCCGGCCAGTCGCCAGTGTCCGCGGATAGCATGGTGAGAAAGAAGTATATAAAACACATTTGGGGTTATTTGGTGGCCAAAATTGGGCCTGGGAAGGGTGGAGGAGTGGAGTAAAGTTGAAAGGTAGCTGTTTTTATAGATGAAAAAAAGTTTTGCAGGTGCCTCTGAGTCCGTGGACTTCACTGCTGACCGAAGACATCGCAGTGAGAAACAAAAGTCTGGAAAACAGATTTTAGGTTATTTGGTGGCCGAAAGAGGGCCTAGCAAGGGTGGATGGGGGTGTAATAAAGTTGATATGGAGCTGTTTTCATAGGTGAAAAAAAGGCGTGCAGGTGCTACAGTAACCGCGGCTACCGCAGGTAGTCTCTGGACTGGCACGTGCCACTCAGGTCTTTTAAGGATGTCTGGCATGGGAAGAGGACATTGGGGGACTAGCCAATCAGCTTTTGTGAAGACTCCAGGAGTACAGGATAGCAAGTCTTTTCTTTGTTGTGTGTAGTGAAGATGGCTGCGGCTGTGGCTAGGAAAAAGCATAGCGTGTGGATGGTGGGAGATTCTTGGATCCATTCATTGAAGGTTTATACTGAATCTAGTGGCATCTCTGCTACAATTGGATTGGAAGAAGTGGATGTTTTGTGATATCTCAAAATGGAAAAAGTTCCCAAGTTGTGCTAAAACCTCAATAATTCAATGAGAGACTGAAGTTTGAACAAAATTGTTTAATCTATCAGTTGGATTCACTGATGATTGGTGGTGAAAATACTCTGTAATTCACTGGAAATTCAAATTACATCAGAAATAAAATTCTCCTTGCTCGGAGAAACATAGTCCTTGCAAATAAATGTTATTCTAGACCTCGACACGTGTTTCCCTACCTTCAGTGTCAAGCGGTTCTTCAGGAGGTACTGTTCTTAATATCACATGCCTCTTACATTGTTAATTCCATTCAATTGCAACCAGGCAAAATTGTATAGAAACAAATGTAAAAAATGGATGAGAGGACCTGATGTAGTGGTGAATCATTCAACAGAATTGCCCTGGATGCTGGAAATCTGTTTCTGGGAGCGTGGTTTGCAATGGTGCGATTGCCAGTATTTTCCCAACCAATCATAGTCCCAGTTAGCAGCTTACCAATTTCCAAACCGTGCACAACAAAGGATAGTGCCTAATACTGTTTTAAGACTGGAATTTTCTATTTTCTATTTTCTAGATGTTTGCGATATGCAGATTGTGGATTAAAGTGAGTGACTTTATACCCATGTGAGAGTATGGCTCACTTTAAACGTCTAGATATTAATATTGTGCATTGTGGAGGAAGCGGTTTAGGCTATGTGACTGCAGGATCTTTATAGTTTGCCATGAAGGACATGTTCAAAAGCCTAATGTACTGTTTCCAGCTGTGAAGATTATTTTTTTTATGAAATTCATGAAAGTCAAATATGGAGACGTCCAAACATGTTTTGTTCTGAAATAGAAGAAGCTAGACAGCATGTCAATAAACTTGTATGTGCTTTTTTATTTAATTTAGGAATGGCATTTTTTGACAACGCAATTATCAAGTTGGGTGGTGTAAATCTTTTTCGAGGAGATGCAATGCATTTGACTGATGTTGGAAATCTGATTTTTCTTTTGAATATCCAAAATGCAATGACACTTTTTTTGTGAACTCGTGAAATATGTTGTGAAGTATTTGTTTAGTAGGTGTAGTAAATAAAAATCAAATGGGGGTCAACCCTGGTACAGATGCAAAAGAGTTTAGGTCACAGGCAAAGTACTGGAAACCACAAGGTGAAACAGGAAGAGGAGCCACATTATGTTTTCTTGTGGCGCTTATTTGAAAAGTATGATAATAGCCCCCTAAACCATTAGCATATCTTGTCTGTGTTTTCAGAAGTGCCAAGCTTAAGGTTGATTAGCTCTAAAGATATTAAACAGGTGGTTTTTTGTCTTTGGAGATAGCTTGAATGCTGTAAAAATGCGCCTTCGATCAAATATAGTAAAGAATGTAATTATTGCAAAGGGTGAAGCTTTGTTGTCAGTTGGGTATGAGATCTTTGAGAATTTAGTGGTTCCTTTACCTTATCCCAATAGGGTTAGCAGGATCAACAATTGGTCATCACAAGAGTATACCCAACGCTTGACAATCAACCTCTGCAACAAACAATCCCAGGGGCCTAAAGTGAACAGTGAGAGAGTGGCAAATTACGATGGGGTTAGAATTGCAAACAATTTGCATGGGGAAGCTGCACACCCAGATTTTCAGGCATGATTGCCTTTAACAGCTATGGTGTCTTGGAACTCTAGGGGCTTTGCCAACATATCTAGAAACAAAGAAGAACTGAGCATTCTGCCTGTTGTGTGTCTTCAGGAAACCCTTACGTGTGACTCACCTATTATGGATGGCTATGAGGTTTTTGCAGTTAAGGCAGAACAGGGAGAAAGAATCCGCCCATATGCTGGGCTGCTGACAGCTATTAAACACAACCAAGGAATCATGGGTACTTTAATTCATTCGACACAAAAGGACATGTTGATTACATTATTGTCCTGGAAACCGTTGGCATCTGATAAGTACTCAAAGTTGCTCATATTTAATGTGTATTTCAATCCTGAACGAGCAGTCCTGGAAGACTTCCTATCAGATTTCTCCTACTCTATGTTAGGGGAAACCCCTGAGGAAGGTGCATATGTTATAGTGGTGGGAGATTTTAACTCTGAATGCCTCAATCAGTCGTGGTACAAAAAACACGACCGATTGCATGTTCCAACTAAAAAGCTCCACAATGGGAGATTGATTTGTCAAGAGCTCCTGACATGGGACTTGGTTCCCTTGACTGGAGCTGTGCAGCCCGATATTCCCCTCAAATATACGTAGCATAACCCCCTCTGGTGCTCGACTGTAGACTTTGGGCCTCATTACGACCCAGGCGCTAACCGACACCGGATTCCGCCATGGTGAATGGCGGAATTACCGCCCCATTCCAAGGTTGGTGGGGCGGTAATTCCCTATTCACCATTGGCCCTTCCCCATTCCCATTCTTGCTCCCATAGGGCTCAAAGAGAATGGGGAAAACGGTAATTACGGTACCGCACATTGTGGTACCGTAATTACCTCCAAGGTCCCTTTGCGGGTCCCTTCCTTAACGGCTGGTAAAACCAGCTGTTATGGTAGGAACCCGCAAAGGGACCTCGTAATTGGGCGGTAAGGGATTACCGGTACCCTTACCGGTACCGGTAATCCCTTACCGCCCGGGTCGTAATGAGGCCCTATGTCTTTGTGTCCACAGAGCTACAGGGCAGGGGTAGTTCCATGGAAGTACGACGCACCCAGTTAAGCAATCACTCAATGATAGCATATGAGCTTCCAGCTCTTTGGTCTTGTTTTGATGGTTGTGAAGAGCTGAAACTATCGGTTAATCCAAGGCACCACAGTGTGCATTGGCAACACAGTTTTGCTCAAAAATGTATTGGGATAATGGAGTTGAGACTCCCAGGAGAATTTCACCTGACTATGCAATCCAAATAGTTATGGACCGATGATCCAATCAATATTGGGAGACTTATGATCGTTATGAGGTCACTGAACCAGCTTGACCACTGACGTATAGTTGTATAGGTTTGTAATTTTGGCAGGTACATTCTTTATTTTCATGTTGTACACCATGTGCAATTTCTTTTGTTACTTCTTGAAAAATGGTATGCTGCTCATTGTTCAGTTTTGATTGCAGTACATTTCATTCTTCTGTATCTTCTTCATAGTGACACATGGTGTTTTCTACTTTTGTCATAGCTAATTCTGCCTCATTTGCTAATAGTGGCTGTCTGAGTGGTTCTTGGCTTCCTGTTATAGAAGGTTGACTACTGTCAGGAGTGTCTTTATCTAGTTGGGGGTTGGAGTTCTTCTTCGTGTTGCTGTTCATTGTGCAACATTGTTTTGTACTGTGTAAAGTTTACCTCGGTTATACTGCTTTCTTTTGCTTTGAAAACGTCTTCATAGGAGTCATAGATATCTAGTAATTCTTCTTCTTTTCTCCATGATTTAAAAAGTTGTAGCAGGCAAATATAATATAATTCTTTATGTTGAGGAGTTTTTAATGATAATTTGATTTGATTAATTAAGCTTTGTTTGGTAAGTTTCACTAAGCTGCCTTCACAATTTGTCACTCTGTATCTACCTTTGATTTCATCTGGTTTTATATTATTTCTGTATGTGAAGTTTTGGGCTATGTGGTATAGAGGCATGGTTTCTAAAGTGGTACTACTGTTTGGGCATTATGCGTCTAGTAAATTGTTTTTCAAAATGTATTGGCTGTTGGGATCATTTTTGGCTATTGTTTCTATGTCGTAGTATGATTTGAGAACTCTTTTTCTAGATTTAGCAGGGCCAAGACTTAGCCATACTATATTTTCAGATTTTCCATACAAAGCAGTACAAGTTAAATGATCTGCAGCTTCATAGCAGCCACATTCTCTATGAGATAGCATTTTTATGCCTAAGCTGTATAATTTCTGAGACAGTATTTTGTCCGAGGATAGGTCATCCCAGAGGTGTTGAAGCTCTGTTGTTTCTGCTTTGGTTAAGTAGGCTGTAACATATCGTGCAACTGCAGTGGAATTGTCTGAAATGTACTGCACATCTATGTTTGCATTCCATAAGAGAGCAATGATTGCATTGTAATCATTGATATATTTTGCTTTTTCTGTTCTTTTTATGTAATATGTGTTCTTAGGTGATTTACCTTTAACACTATGTCTAACTGAAGACATTACTTTTTTTACTTGACATGTTGCTCTTACTGGTCTAGGGAAACCAAAGCGCCATTTGGTGTAGCATTTCCCTTTGTTTTTGTATTTGTGACGATAATATTTCCCACATTGAAATTGTACAATTTGTGCATGAAGATCACTATTTGTTGCTTCTGATGAAATTTCACAAGTGACATATTTTTCCATGAACTGTAAAACAGTGGCATCACTGTCTTGACCCAATTTAGGAGCATCTTTAATCCATAAAAGCATGTGGATATGTGGTGCTCCTCTGGCTTGGTATTCTTTTCTCCAAAAGAAGTGTTGCACTTCTCAGAGGGGAGGAACCGTTTTATTACAAATAAAGTGTAGCATAGCAATGAAGCGATGATGGAAATATCTTGAAATATTAACAGGATCTAGAGAACAAAGTTCTCCAGGTGTTAATATATCTAAATTTGTTTTGTTTTTGTTTGGTATGCGTAGAAAATCATGTAAATCTTCCCATGCATATTCTGCACAACTTAATGTAACAAACCAAGTGGGTGGCCCAAGGTTTCTTATCATACAACGTACATCTCTGTGACGTTGGAACCAGTACTCTTTAGTTACACGCATGTTTGCTAACAGATATGTAATGCTTGATTGTAAAACCTCATCTTTTTCTTGCACGTTTTGTAGTAATTGCGTAGCTGATATATTTTGAAAGTGGGTACCTGATTTCAATGTGTTGCAACTCCATAGCATAGAGTTGCTAGTTCACTTTCAAAGAGTAGGTGGAATATGTATTCCACATTTTGTCTAAATCTCGGATCTTCAGAATACATTCGTAACGAGCGTTATTCTGATCTGTTATCTGAGTGGGTCTATCATCGTACCTTCCTCCTTTCCCAGTAGGAAAGAGAAGAGGAAAAGCACGTGCTTCTATACTTTTTTCCCATATGCTGATTGGTGATCCTTTGATTTGTCGCATTTGGTACGTTTCTAGTGCATCATCTATGGTGTCTTTAGAGTGTAATGTATGAATTGTAAAATGGTACACCATTTACTAAGACAATTAAATATTGCTCTATTGGATGTTGCACTCCTAGAGTGTGTACATTTTCTTTCAGGTCTAATGGTAAATAAACTACTTTGCCACAAATGCCTTTCACTAATTGTGAGGAAGGTAATTTTGCTGTTTTTGGTTGAAGGCGTATTATTGCTTGAAATGGATGCACTGTTTGAATTATGATGCTCTCATATAAATTGAGTTGTTGCAAGGGTTTGGGAAGTGGGAATAATTCTAAGTTATTTGTGATAGCACGAGAAGGAGTTTGGTTGTTGTCAAGTTTTGCAGTGCAGTAACTGCAAAGTTTTAAGGGGTAATTTATTTCATATTTGTTTTCTGCTATAAGGTAGAGAACTAATTCAAACCATTTGGAATCTTCATTGTCTTCTATTTTGTAAGTTATGTCTAAAGTTTTATAAAAGTTTTATAAAAAGTTCTGTGGCATTACGCACACACATAGTTTGGTACTTCAGCGGATGTACTTTTAAATTTTATAATTTCTTTTTTGTATGTGTGTAGTAGAAGGTTGCCATTTGTATAATTGTTCCTAGTCTGTTGTAAAGCTATTGCATTTTGTAAGTGGCTTTCACTTCCAAAATATTTTCTCTGGATGTGCTCTGGATATGCTCTATTTCTTTGAGTAGGTCTTTGGCTGTACCATGTAGAAGATTGTTATTTAAAATGTCTAATGCTAAAGATGGACTTTTAGCATAGTACAGTTTATGGACTACATTTCTTATAGTTGAATGATGTGTTGATATCATTTTGATATGATGGAAGGTGCTTTTGCAATTAGGTCCTGAAATGCAGGCTAATGAAAGTCCTTGTAGTCGTGTGTGTTTGTGCACTGGACAGGTATCCATATTTTGTAGAAGTTTCATTTTGAATTTGTCTTTGCCTTTCACATATTGATTGAGGAACTGGCGTAAAGATTTGAAAGATCTTTTGTCAATGTTACACATTGACGTGCACGGCCATTTGTATACTCGACATTTTGGTTCAGTCTGATGGAGAGGTGATACTGAGTTTTCTGGGGATATTTTTGTGAGCAGCGTTTCTTGTTCCATTATGGTATTATTAAGTTTTTCATACCCTTGTCCACTGCTGTGTATGGCAATTGTGTTTGTTTGCTTTTGTTTGTATGCTTCTTCATTAAAATATGGTTCTGTGCTCGTGGTGTGATACCATTAACCTCCACAGATATTTAAGAAGTTATTTTTGTTGACATTCTGTTTATTGAGAAGTCTTTTTTGTAATTTAGTAGTTATTCTTGTTAGTGGTTTCATTCTGTTTAACACTAAAATAAATAACTTCCTTTTGAGAAGGATTGCATTGTCTATGAGAGCTTCTAAGATTAATTTTCTACGATAGGTTTTAAGGTTTCTGTATGATTTCTCTCCTGTTTTTTAAAGATTCTGAAGGACTCTGTGGCAGGAAAATTTTTTGTAAAATACTTTTTTTGGTATGGTTACTTGCCAATACATCAAGATTTATAGGAGTAGTGTTAGCAGTAGTGGTAGCTGAATTCTTCTTAATCACTTTCTATTTCGTTTTACATTTTGAAAGAGGAGGCAAAGTTTTTGTACTGGAAGCTTGTTTTCTTTCGCTTAATGACTGTATTAGCTGTTTTGTTTGAACTTTTTGTAGAAATTCTTCTAGAGATGGATGCTTATTTTTGACACTTTTATTTTCATTTGCTCTACTTCTGCGTTGCATTCTACAGACTTCCTTTTTGGTAGGCATTCTTTGGGGTTTGTTGGAGAAAAAGAAGGTATGGGTTGGGCTGTTCTGCAATGTATGTGTGCGGTGTGCATGAGTGTCTGAGTAAGAATGTATGTGGAGGTGTGTGATTCTGCAATGGCCAGCTACAACTAGTTGGGAAGGCTATTCTTGTATTTGTGTGTTACTATACTCGGGTTTAGATGACCATACAAAGTAAGCTAATGGTCAGGAGAAGCGCTAATGCTAAATCTAATGGTATAGTATTAATACAGTTCTTTGTTCTGAAATACTAACATTCTAGGGGTTGATTTATATTAGTTGTGTGCTGAAAAATGGGGATTTGTGTGCCATTATGCTGGCAAATCCCTGTTTAACAAATGGGTATTTCTGGCCAGAATGGTGCACAAATCCCCGTTTTTCGGTGCACAAATTCAAAGAAACAACCCCACAGTGTGTTTGAGTAACAGTAAGAATATTATGGTAGTATTGTACTTACTTTTTTTGTTTGGAATTTGCAGGTTTCTTGTAAGTTGTTTGTACTTCAGATGCTGCTGCTTTTCAGGAGAGTGGTCTTCACTGCAATTGTAAAAGAAAGAAGTTAGTAATTTTGTGTGTTTATAGCACTGATGTTAATTTAGACGTTGATTTTTATGTTTTTGTAGTAGTATTCTTGTTTGATAATCGAGCATAGAATGTGCATGCACTTTCCTTTGCCTATGTGCATCCTGTATATTTTACTTAGAATCTGTTAGTTGAACATGTTTTACAAATAAATATAATAGTAAGCCTATAAAGCTCACTTGGCTTCTTAAGGCCCTGTTATTGGATGTTAGGAGACATAAGAAATAATGATATACTTATTTTGCAGTTTTTATAAGGTAAATAGCAGAAACTGTGTAGAAAAGCATAGAATGTATGCATTTGTGAAGGTGTGGGTAATAAAGCAGAAGCATGTGATGTACAGGCAGTGGTGTTATTTCAGCTGGGAGATTTTCAATGATAGTGTGTCTATCTGTGTGAGTGTATAGAGATGCATGAACTTATCCTGGCTCTGTGTAATTTTATAATACACTACTAAGTGTTTTTCTACAATTATACTGTTATTTCTCCCATCTTTTAATATCATAATTTTTTAGATAGTTGTGTGTGTAAAAAAGAATTTAGATAGCAGACAGGTTTGGAAGTGACAGCTCATTATAGCAGATGGGAAAAATAAATAGTAAGTTCATTTTATAGGTTACAGGTTAAGTGGCAGTTAAGTGGCAGTTACTCTGTTTATGTGTATTTAAAAGAGTTGTACGTGTACTCTGCAACAAATATGCATACCTGTAGTTTGTATTCATGCATGTGGATATGCATGCAGCTGCAAGTAGAAATCTTGGAGACTTGTACAGTAGTTTTTTTAGTAGGTGCTTTCCAATGATATAAGACTTGTACTCAGAGTGATCAACAGTACATTTAAGTGCTGAACTCTGATGATGGAGTTAGATGTAGAGGTCTTGGATGTGATTGGTGGATGGTTGTGTGACTGCTTAGCTGTATCCAATGAGGGTCTGGCACAAAGAGTGAAGTGGAAATGGTAGAAGGACTGTCTAAGAGTTACGCGCTCCATGGACACCGCGGCTGTCCACAGAAAGGGCGTGCCACATCCGGGGTTTTCCAGAAAATCCAGCATGGAAAGGGGACTGTAGGGATAAGCCAATCAGGTGTTGAGGTTGTGGATTTGTGTTGAAAGAGGCTGTGCGTAGTGAAGATGGCAGAAGTGGAGAAAGTCAGGGTGTTGGTGGTTGGAGATATGTTTGTGCATGGTTTACAGCAGTTTAAAGGATTGGAGGTGGCGTGGAGCACTGTGCCTGATTGCAATGTACAGGGATGTGCGCAAGTTTGTGAAGATATAGGCAGGATGAACAGTCCCCATGTGGTAGTTTTGCACTGTGGTGGTTTGCATTTGGGCTATGTCAGTGCCCCTACTTTGGCAGGTATGGAACACTTGGTTCAAGCAGTAATGAACATCCTTCCAAATGCCAAAGTTATTTTTTCTGGATTAGTACCTAGGGCAATATTGGACAATAGTAGTGTTTTTTGTCCTCAGCAAAACATTGCTAGGTGTGCATTCAACGAGGCATGTGTGCTTTCATGCTTAGAGCAGGTATGTTCTTATGTAATAATGAGAATATTGATTCCAGTAATGCTGTTTATTTTAACAAAGATGGCATTTCTTTATCTTTTACGGGAAATGCCATGTTGCTTTGGTAATGTAAGGGTTGCTTTGCAGAAGGTTATGTGAAGATTTTAGGAGTAAAGAAAAGAAATACAAATGACAGGTGTCTGTCAAGCATCTGCCAAAACCCCCCAAAAAAGTCTCTTTTCAGAGCCAACCTCAAAGGGGAAATGGGATACACTATTTAAATTCACAACGCTCAGATTTTTGATATGTCCGCGGACATGGCGGAAGGCCTGCGGTAGCGGCCCTGTAGTTATGGTTAAGTTGCTAAACCCATAGGAAGAGCACTTTTTGGGCGGCTTATAACGTCGCTCCCCCTGGACGAATCCTCACCAAACTTTGCATAAAAGGTATATTGCCCACTCTGAATATGTTTTGCAAAGTTTAGTGAGGTTTGGTCAAGGGGGAGCAAAGTTAAAGGGGGTCCCAAAATTAATTTTTTCCCACAGACATAATGGGAAACAAATTTGCTCACGCCTACAGCCCAAACCGCTGGACGGATTTTCACCAAATTTGCGGCAGGAGCGCCAGCTTGGTTCCGAAAGCATGCTTTTGTTAATTTGGTGTAAATCCGTCCAGTCATTTTTTTTTAAGCAACCAAAATGTAAGGCAAAAAAATGAGTGTTATCTATGTCCACCCCGCAGACACACATCCCTGTTTGCTGCGTGGACAGGACACTGATTGGCTAATAGACTTGCGTCATGTCCGCGGACACACAACGTGTTCGCTGATTGGTTGGCGTGATGCGTGAGGTGCGTCAGAATTTTGGAAACACCTGCCATCTTGGATTCCATCGCCAGGGGTGTCCACCGACATCGCAGTAAAACATATTAAAAACACAACATTGCACTTGTCAAACTTATCAAATAATCTCTGAGGTGGTGAGGGGTGATGAGGATGTGATGGAATATGGCTGCAAGAAGCAAAAAAACGGTTGGTTTTTGCCGCAAATGTCCGCAAACAGTTTGGATGTACGCGAACAGTCCTGAGAAGTTCGGGGACACTTCAGATGTTGGGGGCAGTTTTTGGATGGCATGTAACTTTGGCACCACTGAATGAAACCGCATGAAATTTTTCAATTATATTCCCGTCATAGGTTTGGTGGGATTCTTTCAAGAGGGGGAAGAATTAGAGGGGGATCCTAAAATATTGTAAAGGCTTATAAATGTGGTGCCATTTGACAAATCTACATAAAGGTTTGCAAAAAGATTATACATTTAGATAAAAATGTTTTCGTTAAGTCTGAATGGATTTTGTTTTTTGACACGTGTCATAATGTAGGTACAGAAAATAGTGATTTTCCTTTGGTGACTGAGGTGTAGCCTGTGGCCATGGGCAGTGGCCAGATTGTCTGGGTCATGAAATAGGGCCATGATCCGGACAATCAGGCTATTGGCCATGATCACGAGGGACAACACATGGGGTTAAAGTGGCCACCTGGGACTGTCTTTGTGGTAGAGTTATTCGAAATAGGGATAGGTTTGAAAGGGAAGAAAAATGTGCTTGTGGTAATATGGTCATAGGGTTCTCTTTTCGCTTTCTGCGGGCTGCCATGGAAAATGAAGAGGGGCCCTGTAGGGAACCCACCCTTCCCTTTCCAGGGTGGCCATCTTTGAAAAGGATTTTCCTTCCTGTAGGAAGAAAAATCCTTTTTGTAGCACCCACTTTTGGAACCTAGGGTGCTAATGGCCTTCATCCCCCATTAGAGGGGCTGGAATGGGAGGATAATGGTCCGGAGACCTCGCTTCGCTTGGGCTGATAACTTGGGCTGCCAGGCCGGTATCCACCGTTCCATCCCTGGAACGGGGGAGAAACGCCACAATATCGCCATTAGCATAACACAAAATGCAAATGAAAATGTTGGAAAATCTTATTGTGTCTATGTACTTTACTGAGAAATATAAAGTAGATGGAGTCTAAGTTTTTTTTCTGTTCTATTTTTCAACTGTGAATGGTGGTTCCTAAAGGAACATTTTTTTTATTGTTTTTGGATGATTTTTTTTTTTTTTTTGTCAGGAGAGCTTAGATTGAAAGGTGGGGAGGGAAATGAGGGAAGAGGCACCAAACACTAATATGGAGGGGCAGGCGGACAGGGGAAAATGTTGCGCGTGTGTTATTTCTAAGGTAGGGGGCAGTGTTTCTAATGCTCCTTGATTACAGCAGTGGTGGTGTCTCTTGGGGCGGAGGGATGGCCTTAGCTGATTTCGTTTTAAGATAAATAGCAGTTTTGCTAAAAGTATTTACTGTGTACTAGATTTGTTAATGGATGAGTAGGAATAGGTTTTTTCGCTGAATTTGATAGGTTTTTATTAGCGCAATTTAACCATAACATCCCTTTAACAAAGTTTTTTCATTGAATTTCATAGGTTTTTATTAGTTTGCATTTCTTATCACAATTTTTATCAGTCACATTTAACAAATGGCCTATAGGCAACCTACTGGCTACAGAAAAGGCACTACAACAATAGTATGGGAGGCAGCTTGAAAACAACCTTGACCGATGGAAATTGCATGCCCCCATACAACCACGATTTTCCCCCATGAAATGATAATAATCAGAGTGGCCTTCTCCAAAATATCTTTTCCCAACTGTATGTAGTTATTTAGGCCTGCAGAGCCCTCAAGTAAGTGTCCGATACCAAACAGTGCACAGACAGTAGCTTCATCTCCATCTGGCATTGATGGTCCAAACTTTGCTCTTTTGTCTGAAGTAGTTACAGGCCTTTCAGCATATCATACCCCAGGACCGATTCTGACGCCAAGATTAGGCAGATGGTCAGATTCATAGCCAGCAGGGAGAACAATATAGGGATCCCACAGTCTGCCTAATTGTTCTTTGATTCCTCACTCTTCAACTTTCCGATCTTACTTTAACATTCTTGTCATTGTGTTGATTCTCCCCCCAGCAGCTGGTCCTGCCTAGAGCTGAATGTCCCACTAAAACATTCCCACTCTTGCTTTCTATGTACTGACTCCCCTTAATCTCTCCTTCTCTCCCTGTCTGTATTCTCATTCCTTCCACCTCCTGGAACGTTGTTTGTATTGGATATCTCTTCCTCTATATGATGTGGTTCCCCTGATCGCTATATGACAGAACTTAAAACTTTCTCTACCACCTGCAACTTGTGGTACTCCTCCTTTTCCCTCAATCTCTTCTTCTGATGTTACAGATTGCATGTCACTCTTGGTCCCTGATATTCCCTTCCCCTCCTCATATCTGAGTGCACCACCTCATCCTGCACCTTGTCTTCTACCACCTTCTTTCCGTGTCTGGTGCCTGCTTTTATCTCCTTCTCTTGGACCTGTCCTGCTGATGTAGCCAGCTTCTTGTTAGGGAGAATTCTCAATCCCTTCCCTATTGAGTCCCTCAGCAGCTTTGCTGGATTTCTAGGATTTCTTTCTTTCACCTGGTAAGAGTGTGAACCCTTTTTCCCATTCTTACATGTGTTTTGCTGTGTGTGTTTAACATTTTTGTGTTCATAGACTGTGGAGCCTCACCTACTCCACAGGCATCATCTTTTTACTGTTTGTTACACAGCCCTTCAGTGCAGTGACACAGGGTTGTCTTTTAGACTTCCCAACTCAGACTCCATTTTCTGGGACTGACTACATCTCCCAGAACACATTAAGTTGCCATTAACTTTAATAGCCTCTGTAAAACCACAGACCCAGTACAGACCATTTTACAGACCATAATACTTATCCCTTTTTGTCTGCTTCTCTTGGAGCACTGTTTTGCTCCCTTTTTTTTAATGACTTGGCTGGTGGCAGTGGTAACTACCCTATTTTTCCTACCGCGGTTATCTTAAATAACCTTGGTATTGTTTTATGCTATCTTGGTAGCCTCAAACTTAAACCCGCTAGACCATATATGTTTTATTACGGTTCTGGCTGGGTTTATTCGCCATTTCTTTTTGTAAAAGTCTTTCTCATGTTTTGCTCTGCATACCAAACTAGGTTTGATTCCTTTGTTCACAGTCTTTTTGCGGGCTTCTACGCAGAAGCCCTCTTTAGGCGCCTATATGTCTGGGGGGGATAGGATGTGAGGAAGGGGTTTAGGACTCCCTGCACAGGGTCTCCTTGGAGACCCATGTCACACTCTGAAATGATTGGCTGTGGTGACTGTCCCGACGGGACAGCCACCCTGCTGTGTGATTGACAGCCAGGCTGTGTGAATGGGGGAAAACTGCATAAAAAGCAGTTCTCTGTGTCTGGAAAGGCAGAGTCTCCACTGGAACGAAAGAACCGATGAGAAGCTGAGGGAAGAGGACCCCTACCATGACTGAACCGCCCGGTGAAGCCCTGCTGCAGATCCGAATCCTCGAACTCCAACAACAGAGAAGATCCTCCAGGAATATTCTTCCCCTGAGCTGTTGGGACCAACCAGTTCATCCAGTCCAGACTCCCTCCTCTGGTTGAATTCCCTGTACAGAGCTACAGTGGGCCAGAGAGCCAGGAAGGTCAGACCCTGCTTGGGTTTTAAGGAGCACACCTTTAATTTGTTGCTTTGCTCTGCTGCTGGTTTCTTCCCTGGGTAGTGCAGGACCCTCCAGTCTTCCTACTTCATGTCAGTCTGGCAGTCACTTTAGCAACCGTGAGCCTGCAGGAACTACCAGGAACGTCCCCCTCAGCTACAGCTTCTTCTCCTTTAAAGGTACTGTGCAAATCCGGTTGTGCATTTCGTTCAGCCACGGTGAAGGTGTCTGAAACCTTTCGCCAATCTGAGGGCTTGTCCTTCTCTTCTCTTTAAACTAATTTTCTGCCGACCAACTTCGTCCGGAACTCTTGGCAAAGACTTAACTGCAAACTACCCTGAGCTGTGTGATCTTGAGCAAAAGATTTTGTCCCATTGACTTTGGGCCTAAGCCTATTTGATTTGATTCCATCACTGTAGTTCCTCTTTCTAGATTACCCTGCTTACTTGCCTGTTGGTGCTGCTCAATTTTAGCCTAACTTTGTTTTTTCCTCTGTTTTTAAATTGCTGGAGTGCCATTTTGCTCAAACTTCATTTTGAGTTTAAACTTGTCTAGAATCTATTGGGAGTGGTGTGGTGTATTGGTAACAAGATTTTTCAACTGCTTTACCTTATACAACTGATGTTTAAATAAATGTATATTCTTTTACTCAGAAACCTTGAGTCAGTGTTTGTTTGAATCATAGTAAATGCTGTCCTTTGTGTAACTATTTGATAGTGCTCACTTACTCTTGAGGTAAGTCTGGCTGCTCAGCCATCACTACCACTTTTACTGTGTAGTACAGGCTTGTACCAAAGGTGAATTTGAACTGTCACTTGTAGTCTTAATTGTGTGTGGTGCTCTCAAAGGGTACTGCATATAATTATGTCTAACACTCCTTATTTCCTGTCTCTTGTTTCCTTCACTTTTGTTACCACCTCCTCATTCAGTTTCTTCCTTCCCACTACTTCGTTCTGCCAACTATTGTTTTCTGATGTAACCACCTCCTTATTCACTTTCTCAACTCCCAACACCTTCTTCTGTCCATTATCACCTCATGATGTTACGACATTCTACTTCATGTTCCTAGCTTTCATCACCTCCCACTGTTCTCCAGTGATGTCACCTCACCAGGCTCCATCACCCCAGCTTCTGTACCGTCCACCAATCTCCAATCTTCACCCTTTTCCAAAGCCAACCTTTTATTCCTGCAACACAAATTCAGCAGTTGAGGCTTGCTGCATTTATACTGTACACCCTCCTCCCCCAGTGTTGGCCTTTCAGTAAGAGTCTGTACCTGTGATTGATAATTGAGCAGGAACTGGAATTGAATGTTTTCACTGAGTATAACTGGATATGGTTTAGGCTCAGTGGGTTATATCAAGCCTATGTCTGGCCTATCAATTATCTGTGATTTGAGATCTCTCCTTTGACCCTCACTGAAGCTGCCTGCATTGGGCATAGGGCTGCAGAGTTTGGAGGGACTATACCCCCAAGACTAGTATTTAACATGACAATGTGGCTGCCCCTGCCATGTGAGTGGAACCCAGGTAAAGTGGCCATGGGAACCTGCCCATTGCACCACAGGCTCATCATCCATTGGCTCAGTATAGCACCTAGCCCGTGAGTAACTACTCTGGCGGTACCAAGGACCATGCAGGGGACTTCGTCACATGTGTCCTTCCTACTTGCTCCTCTCCATGGGGATGTTTAGTGAAGGCTGGACCCTGGGCAATATCTTCTCTATTTCTGCCAAGAAATCCTGGGGCCATTCCAAACAAATAAGTTCCTCTGTAGACCAGTTGGCTCCTCAGCCTGGGATATCTTGAGTCACTTGTTGAACTAGGGAAGGTGAGCTGAGGATGACTTCTTCTGGTAATCTGGGCATTACTGCCATTTTTGCCTCACACCACTGTTCAAAAGTTGAATATCAAATGGACCTTTAGCTACAGGTTGTGATCCCTATGAAGACAAGTGACCGGAACTAGGCACAAGGTATTTAACTGTTCTGGGTTCACCATGTCCTTCTAGAGCATTGGCCTTCAGACTTGGGTACTGGGGGGTAATATGTTTTTAGTGATGGCACCATTGATATCATCATTGATGTCATCCTTGAAGCCTACTGTGATATCATCATTGTGGTTATAGGCTGCACAACAGGGGGTGTCAAGTTAAGGTGGCTTTAGCTGAATTCCCAGGGTTTTGTTGCACTATGTTTTTTCCTTAACTGATCTTTAACTAGAGTTTCTTTCATTGAATGTCATGGATTTTATTATTCCATAGATTTTTTCTGCATCACTGACCCTTCGGCCATGCCCACTGCATATTTTAGAACACCAGCAGACCACCAGTCATGACCTTCGGATTAGCTAAAGATCACACACTTTGGTTAAGCAGCGTGCTGCTAGCCCCTTGTTTTATGTCTGGTCTCTTGGTGTCCATTGTGATACATCGCGCAACCCCAACTAACTGCATTTAAACAGCACGGAAAAGGGAAAAAAAGGACCGGCTGTAAGAATAATATATGCCCAGGTACTTTGGCCCCATAGTGAAAATCAAAAGCTTGTACCCGTGAATAAACGCAGATTAAGTGCACATATATCTTTTAGTGAAATATACAAATGTAGTTCAATTGACCTACCACTTAGAAGAAAGTGTGCAAGATAAAATAGCTTTGTATCTTTAAAATAACTAACAAACACTAGAAGAATAGAGGAAATGTACCAATAAATATGCTGGCAAAATATAAAAGGTGCTCACCTTTTAAACCCAGAAATCTGTAGTGAAATATTCCCTGGACTACAAAATCCTGATACAAGACAAGTGCTTGTGTGTAAGCATCAGCACTGGTAACATGACAACCTAAGTACAATCCTGGTAGCCAAATAATTGAGCAAGCTTGCCAACCTCCAAAAAAACATGGGGTTGTGTCTGCCCTCTCAAATACCATTACGCTGTCCACACACGTGTCCTTTACTTGTGCCCAGAAAAACAGACACAATTAGGGGAAAATAACTGAACCAATCTCCAGGATTGCAACCTCTCTCGCCACATCCTGGGCAAATACTCATGACTTACTTGCCCTCAAATAATTTCCCCTTCTCACACCCATGTCTGGCTTTCAACAATACTCTGCTTTATAAAGATAACTTAAAAATTACACATTCCATAGGGTCACTCAAATATTTAAATCCTTATATAAAACAAAAGGTTATTCTAGTTTGCCTTGCACGTGCACGCTGGATTTGCAATTCTTCATGTATTAGCAGCTCCTTACCCAGACATAGCTGCTCTTTTCATGTGGGCCTCATGGCAGCTAGACCTTTAGAGTGCAATACTTTCAAGGACTGACAGCAGAACGGTTTTAAAACTAATAATGCAGAGAGACTGCTCGGGGCGCGTACCAGGATGGACACGTGAGGATCTCACTCTGTTCAGAGCCACTGTGCCTACGAGACAGCGTCCTCCCCCCGGTGAGGTGCGCACTGCCAGTTCCGTCCCTCGGGCACTCACGGCCTTGGAGGTGCTGCGGGCACTGGTCCCTCCCAACCCAGGTGAGAGAAGGAGATCTAAGAGGCCAAAGCGACCTGGGGCTCCCAAGGCAGTGAGAGGCGTGCAGCCACCGCACTTCATGCAGAGAGGGACGTGATACCTCTCCCCACACACTGGGACTGCGGAGACGGCGTGAACAAAGGGAGCATTCGAGAGGCAACCAGAGATCGCCCGGTGAACTTAGCAACCCCCAGGCACTGGTGTACTTGGAGCCCGATACGCGAGGCCTGGGTTCCAGGGGGCTGTGAGAGCAGGAAAAGTACTCAGCAGGGGCTGCGCCAAGAAGTTTGCCCGCAGTGAGCAAAAGATTGCACTTGCTGTGTAAGGCACGTGCGAACCTACAAAAGCCCCTGCCGGCCCCTGACCCGCATTGGAGAAGTGCCCAGCAATACGCATCCAGTACGCACAGGGAATACAAATCGGTTCCCGTGCGGGCACCCCGTGGAGGAAACAGAACCTTGTGGAGCCTGTAACCGGCCACCAGCCACTGAACAGCTCGGAAGGATTGGAGAAGGAGAAGTGGCTGCCCTGAATCAGAGGGGTATAACGCGCCATTGAGGTAGGAGGGCGATAAACACCCTGACCACGAACCTGATGGCCCAGCAGGTGGGAGGGCAGCAGGAGCCCACGCTGCCTCGACAGGGCCTGGTGGGAAGTCATGCGGGAGAAAGGAAACACCCTTGAGTCGGGGACTCGTCCCGGGAGGGAGAAACCAGAGCCCCCCTGTGAGTTGTGGACTCTTCAATAGACGATGGATTCCACACAAGAACGCCATTAAATCACACCACGGCCCGTGTACTCTGTGGGGCCCCAACACGTATTGAACATAGGCAGGGTGGACGGCCCCGGCCTGCGAAAGAGACCCCAAGGGGGATGCATGGAATTGTGCCGTGGTCCCGAATGAGTAAAGGAGAAGGTGGGGGCAGAGAGGAGCATTTTTGATGTGCAGGCGGAACCATCCAGGCAGAAGACCGGAGGCCCCAGCCTCTTACTAGGAGTCTTAACGTGAAGCATTGGGTGGCAAGAATAGGACTAGTTCCCTGGGATCAGTATCAAGGCGCCACTGCACAGAGGTGGACTTGGGGGCCCCCAAAATGACCCCCGGCCTAATCTCCCACACAAATTCAAGCCTTTGAGGTGTGAGGTCCCAGGGGGCATGGAGCAAGAGTGCCAGGGCCCAGAGGGGAATCCGAGGACACCCCACACCAGCAACCCCACCAGGGGCCCTTTAAAGATCAGAGTGGGCGTGGAGCGGCCATGGAAGAGAACCGGGGTACCATGGCTCTCCAGTTAGGGGCCTCCACAAGCGCCCCTTGCACAGGACAGTAATCAGGCAACCCGCAAGACGGAGGGGGAGAGGCACCCCCAGAGAGGACCTTCACGACACAAGTGACTAAGAACAAGCAGGTTGAGGACCCAATTCAGGGGGGGAAACTCAGGCACCCTCCGAGTGGTTGAAGAGAATCAGTGAAAAGACGCTCACTATCGGGAGCAAGCGTCAACGGGGACACATACACAGGCTTCAGGCCTCAGAGTTGTCTGGAGACAGACACATAAAACCAGGCGTACACACCCCACCACTGTCAGAGCACGAAGGATGCCGGCCTGTGCCCCCCACACGTAGTAACCCTTACCCACAGAAGAAAGGGGTGCCAGATGATTAAGGGGTCACACCCGAGGGGACACGGGTTCAGGCCGCACCCATCAGACCCCGGTGCAGCTGGGAGACAGGTGCAAAAGGCCAGACGAAGATGCCCTGACACATATCTTTTCTGCTTTCGTGCACAGCAGATAGGGGTCACACCCCAACGGGGAACCAGTGAACAGCCCTTGAGAAGATACGGAGTAAAGTCCGCACCACGAGGGGAGCACACACAGGAGTTCTCACTCTGTAGCATTTTTGGAGGCTTCAGGAACCACCCGTAGGACGGCCTCCCCTGACCCTCACGAAATGGCATCAGGGGCAGACACCCTAGCCACTGCTTTGACTAGGGAAGACCTGAAGGACATATTCCAGGAGATCAAGGCAATTAGAACTGACATACAAGCCTCAATGTGTGACCTCAAGGGCAGGGTGGATAAATTGAAGGACAAAATGGAGGGAATGCGGAACAATCACCTACAGATGGACATCCTCGACATGAAATACGAAGCGCGCCTACCTGACCTCGGAATGAGGGAAGAAGAAACATTGCTGAAGGTGGATGACTTAGAGAACAGAGAGAGGTGCAACAACCTACGGATTCTTGGAGTGAGTGAACAGAGAGGGGAATTGGCAAAGGAAGTTGTACGGAAGGTACAGGGCCTGATAAATCAACTGTTCACCCTGGAAGGGGGCAAAGAGGTCAAGTTGGAAAGGGCCCACAAAAGCAGAGGCGGTGGGGGCAAGGGCCCGAGGTCTATAGTTGTCTGCTTGCTTCGATACAGAGAGAAAAAGGAAGTCCTCGAAAAAGAAAAGCACCTGGGGAGCTTCCTCTATGAGGGTGGCACGTTCAAGGAGTTTCAGGAGCTCTTTGGCCCGTCTCAGAGACTGTCGCCCGCTCACGCATTGGCTCTCCGAACAGGACATCAGGTACAGGTGGTCCTTCCCCTTCGCCTTGACTTTCGAACGTGGGGAAGTAGACTATAGGGTAACCAGTGAAAATGAAGCCCTCCAGGTACTTCAGGTCATCAAGAGCAAAGAGGTTGCAGGGGATCAAGAAGAAGCGGTGGCAGCATATCCGGAACAGCAGCAGTGACCCAGTGGCCCACAGGCCACAAAGAAGAATATTCAGGGCGCCAGGAAGTTTAAGAAGTTGAATAACCACCTCATGAAGAGAGTGGGAACAACAGATGAGGACTGAGAAGCCACGGCTTTTCAGATAGGGGTATGTTAAGGTGCTGAATCTCTACCGGGGGGAGGTGTGGTGATAATGGAGACAGCGGTGGAGCAGCGTTTCTTTACCTTAGTGGCTCACCTTTGGGTGAGCGTCTCAGTCAGCGTAATGTTCAGCGGGAGGGAAGGGGCTGGGGGTCGGGGTGGTTACGGGGTGTCGGAATAAAAAGTATATCATGCCTCCTATTGTAATAAATATATTAATATTGGCCTCCGCCAAGCTGCTCGAAAGTCACTTGCGAGATCTGTGTTGCAATGTCCTGACCTTTAATCCATGTAGGCCGCCATTTTTAGATCAAACCGCCATTTTAGGATTTATGTGGAAAAGTCACCCTGTGAGCTAAAATGGTGGACGATGTCATTGCAAAATACAACATGGCCGTCTTGCCTCTGTACATTGCTAATGTGTAATCTGCCTGCAGGCTACTTGTTGAGGTCATGAACTAAGACCTCGTCCTACATTGACCTATGTGTAAACGGATTACTTGCACAATGAAACCAATCCACAAGTATATATTATGATAATGTATTTACACATTAGACAAAGAACATCTGTTTTACTATATTGTATTAAATTTTAAGAAGACCTGCAATACGAAACTTAGAATACACAGTTAATGCATACTCTTATTGTTACATGCAATAAAGAACAAACCAGTTAGATGCGGTTATTTGAGACTCGGCAACGAACCCTAGAATTGGTGATGTATAAAGTAGAATATTAACCCGAAGAGGGGTTGGCCATAGCACTCACAAAATGTAGAGCCAATAGCTATTTGACTTTGCACTGTTTTGTAATTGTATTCGATAGAGAATAAAAGTACTTTGTATGTTCCTTTGAAACCTGTGTTTGGTGTATTTCCTTTTGGGGTACTCAGCCTCGATATTTTGTTTCTCTTTTCACAGTTGGCACCCGAATAGGGACCCTCAAGATTGATGCCGGATTGTTGAGGGTTAACACTTGCAATCGGACCGGGATCGAATGGTGTACAAAAGTAAGGGGCCCCTGGATGAGACGCGACACCTCAGCAGCACTGCACGATCCGATCCCTGGACGACTAGCCTGTGGTCTGAGACGGCATCTTGACGAGGGTCCACTTATCGAGGTGGGCAGATTTGCCGAAATCACCATACACGAGGTAAGATTAGTTAGGTAAGAGTCTTAGAAGTACCGATCGGTCCTCCTTAGGTTTGGCCAGGTGAGTCGTGACCCAATTCTTAATTTAACCCTGGCAATTTGAATTTTGCCGCATTGTGTCTGCAGACACAATTATTGACCAGGTAACACCAAGAATTTGAGATATGCCTGGGAAATTGTCTACCTGCTTAAGGGCATTATTCCGCAGTGATAGACAATCTTTGGAATTTAGCCGTCCGGCACCACAGGAGGGGTCGCCGGCATGTACTATGTACTGTAAGCATGGCATTGGAAGTATAGAATTTAATGATATTTGGCCCAGACAAACCAGACATGCCTCCAAACTTCAGTGGCCAATCAATGGTAGTTTCGAGATCCCTCGCATTGAATATTTGGAGTCAGTATTGTTAAAGAAAAAGGGTAGACCTGTAGCATTTGATGTTTTACAGAATTGGAAAAAAGAAGCGTTACAACAGCTTAAGAGTAGAGAAAAACATGCGCGCCGTCATAAGACGGTTGCAGAAAAAGCATTATTATATGATCAGGATAAACAGTCTGAGTCGGCTAAAAATATGGAAAGGGCTTTCTCACTTGGTATCCAGAAAATCTATCCTTCCAAAGATCTTCATGATTCTGATGAGTTTCTTGAGAAAATATTAAACGAACGTAGGCCTGGTGCCTCTGCGCCACCTCCGTATGTCCCTCTTCCTGCTGCTGTACCTTTTCCTGCTGTTATTCCTACTCTTTCTGCTCAACCTGTTGTTCCTATTCCTTTGACTGTTGTCCTTCCACCTGCTCCTCCGCCTCTTCCTGTCGCACCAGTTATAGGTCCTCCATCGAATTTGCCTATCCCCTCTCTTCCAAGTGGTCTTGGGCCGCTTGTAATCGACCATGGTGCAGGCTGGAAGGTTGTCACTCGCAGTGCTGTTCCACCGGAGAAGAAACGTGAGTTAATTGCATGGGCTAAACATTGTATGGAGAAGGATGATCAGGCTAGTGTTTTTTCCACACTTTCTAATACGGATAATTTTCCTGTGAAAAACATTTTTATTGAAGGTTTGGGGATTCAGTTATGTATAATGTGGGGAAGATTAAATAATACGGATGTTCCGCAAGAGTTAAGGGATCTAAATACTTTAGCACTTTCCAGAGATACTGTGGAGAAGGTAAATGAGCATGTCGAAAGGTTATTTGAATATAGAAAGGAGTTAGAAAGGATACGGAATGAGGATGATGAAGAGGAAAGTATGTATTTACAGAAACGGTACCTTCCGTGTCATCAACCGATGTCGGAGGAAATGCAAATTTGTAAGAAAGATGCGATTAGATGGATTTCAGACATATCGATAACTCCTGTTGAGGTATATGTCACATATAGTCAATATACGTTGGAAATGCAGAGAAAAGTGATACAGGTAATGGTAGAGTACCTGCAAGATGAATGTGTAAAGAGGAAGATTAGTTGTCCCACAGAGTTATTGAATATTTATAAGAGAGCTTTTTCGTTTGACACTTCTTCGACTGCTTTAGCGCTCGATTTGGCTCTGTTGCTTAGTAAGCGTTCGGAGTTGCCTACATCTCAGTTGCCTATGAGAGAGGTTCCTCCGACATTTGTCCCGAAGGTTGAGGTTGCGGCCGATGCTGCACGAGGTATAGCCGCTGTGGACATTCCCGCACATTATGTATCACAGTTTGTTCATGTCCCGTTTTCACGACAGGAAGTGAACACCATTAGACAGTCCATTCCTGATATTAGGAATAATCCGACAGGGTTCTATAAAGAGATGGAATCCGTTTTGCAATCCTCACTGTTCACCTTGGGTGACATTGATTTGTTGTTTCCAGTACTCCTGCCCGTAGATTTGTGGAAACAAGTTAGAACTATTGACGATGTACCCGGGTTGGGAGATACATGGGCGAATTTAACTAGATTTGATGGGGAAAGGCCAGCTGGTGAAAGACCACAACAGGTGATATTAACCTTGCCTGATAGAATCATTGCTAAATTAAAAACCATAATTCCTGAAAAAAGAATTATATGGGACAAGCTGACGGCCTGTGTCCAAGGAAAGTCTGAGGGTGCTACCGAGTTCTTTAATCGGTTCGAACAGGTATTTTCTGATTTCAGTGGACAAGACTCAGGCACATAGTCTGGGAAAAGGTTATTTGTGGACAAATTTGTACGTGGATTGCTGCCTGACATCCAGTCACAGATTATGTCCTCTGAGAGCGCTTGGCAGGCGAAATCGCAATCAGAAGTACTGCATATGGCTCAGTATTATGAGAATCGTGTCAACAATGAAAAAGATAGGATTGAAAAACAGAAAGGTGATTTAAAACCAAAGGTGCTATTGCAGCAAATTGTTAAAGGCCCCAGAGGGGGTAACTCTCAGGTTAGAGGTCTCTATGTCCCACAGGGGAATGTGCCCTTGGGTCCTGTGAATATTAATCAATGTGCTTATTGTCGACGTGAGGGTCATTGGTGAGCACAATGCCCCGCCCTTCAACAGAGGGTGAATAATAATATGGGTAGGCGATCTAGAGGTCGCCCGGGCATAGGGGACCCTGGTAGAGGTCAGTTTACACAGGACCCTCAACAGCCTTTTTCACAGGACAATCAGACTCCGAGTGTGGATAATAGGAACATATTCGATCATCCTTCCGCTGCATATTTATCTGAAGAGCTTCCTTTTGACAATATTCTGTTTCGTTAGGATTGCCCGAAGCAGGGTTTGGAACCTACACCTATTCCCGTCAATCAGAAAGGTCCCTACGCTGAAATGATAGTGGGAAATAGGAAACATCAGTTTTTGATAGACACTGGAGTGCAGAAGTGTTCCATTGATCGTTCACGGGTTCCAAACGTTCCACTGTCAGGGCAAACCAATGTTTCTGTGGGTTTTCCGGTACTCCAGTTATTTGTCCGGTCTCTATACCAGTACCTATTTCTTTGAGTCCTTTTACGGACTAGTGTCCTTTTCTATTGACCTTGGATTGCGGGGAAAACTTGCTGGGATTGAACTTGTTAAAAGAATTAAATGCAGTGATTTATTGTTCTTCTGATGGAGTACGCTTGATAATTTCACCTCAGCAATCTTCCGCCTCGCAATTTCTGACTAGACCTTTGCCTCCAGAATTCATTGATGTACCGGAGAGCTTATGGGCTGTTGACGACAATGATGTCAGTGTTTTGCAGATTGAGCCTGTTAAGATAGTTTTGAAACATGGAATTGAGCTGCCACGCATTCCTCAGTATAAGATTTCGGTTGAGGGCGAGCAAGCTTTGAAATGTATTGTTTCCGATTTTGTGCACCGTGGTGTGATTGAAGTAATCTCAGGAAGTTTGTGTAATAGTCCGATTTTACCAGTGTACAAGAAAGGCGATAATGTAATTCCATTTCGTTTTATAATTGATTTACGTGCCATTAATAAAGTTGTGGCACCGCAGTTTCCAATTGTGTCTGATGTGATGACGATCCTAACCATGATTCCAGCTACAGCTACTTACTTTAGTGTTGTGGACCTAAAGAATGCGTTCTTTAGTGTTCCTATACACAAGGATAGTAGATATTTGTTCGCGTTCACCTTAGGGGGACGCTCGTTTACATTTACTCGTGCACCTCAAGGGTACACAGAGAGTCCGAGTATTTATAGTAGGGCTTTGAAAGAGCAACTTGATACCCTTGAATTGCCGTCTACTTGTACTTTGCTTCAGTACTTTGACGATTTGCTTCTGGCTGCAGACTCTGAGAGTGCCTGTAAGGAGGGCACCGAGTTACTACTTATTCATCTAGCTAAGCATGGTCACAAAGCTTTCCTGTCAAAGGAGGGAAGAAGATTGACACCTGAAAGAATAAAACACATATCTCGCATGTCTGTCCCAAATACGCAGAAGGAAGTTAGGGCCTTGATAGGTATGGCTTCTTACTGTAGGTTGTGGATCCCACATTTTTCACTAGTTATAAAACCGATGTTGGCCTTGACGAAGAAGGGCATTTCTTCGCCGTTGCCATGGACTTCGGAACACCAGCAATCGTGTGACTTGCTTAAGACTGCACTATGCTCTGCACCAGTTTTGTGCACACCAAACTGTGAAAAGGCCTTCGTATTGTTTGTGCATGAACGTGATAGATGTGCTTTGGCTGTATTAACGCAGGAGCATGGAGGGAAGAATAGGCCGTGCGGTTACTATTCCTCCGCCCTTGACCCTGTAGGATGCGCTTTGCCAAGATGTTTGTGCGTTGTCGCTGCTGCTGCTGCGTCTGCAAAGCAAAGTGAGGGAATGGTCCTAGGCCATGATTTCACCTTGATAGTGCCTCCCTCTGTAGATGTTCTATTGAACCGAACTCAAACGCAACACCTCACTTCCGCACGGTTGACGAGATACGAATTGATCTTGTTTGCCCCTCACATTCAAATTAAGAGGTATTGTGTTCTCAATCCGGCTGAACTCCTACCTTTCCCGCAAGATATTACTTGCAGCGATGAAGACTCACATGATTGTTTGTATATGACCGAGCAAGAAACAAAGGGCAGGATTGATTTGAAAGATACCCCTTTGGATAATCTACAAGGAGAGTTGTTTTGTGACGGCTCCTGTTTTAAACTTCCGGATGGTACATCCACAGCCGCTTATGAAATCACTACCTTGAGCACGGTTGTGGAAACTAAGAGAATTACGCATAATTCTGCACAGGCCGCAGAGATTATAGCCTTAACCGGAGCTTGTGAACTTTCCGAAGGGCTTGCAGTGAATATATATACTGATAGTCAGTATGCCTTTGGGCTGGTTCACAACTTTGGGAGACTTTGGTCGGAAAGAGGATTCCTAACCTCGCATGGCACCAAGATCCAACATGGCACCCTAATAGTGCAACTTCTCTCAGCACTTGCGCTCCCTACTCAGTTAGCAGTTGTAAAATGTGCAGCACATCGCAAGATTGTAGATAACATTGGAAAAGGGAATGCTTTCGCTGATCAAATAGCTAGACAAACTGCCACTGATCTCTTTATGGAGATATATGTTTCTAGGGAGACTGAAAATGCTAATGTGATGGATGAGGATTTGGGGTCTGTACGGGATATCCAAGCCGATGCCACAGTAGAAGAAACCAAGAAGTGGGCTGAGGGCTTGGGAAAACTTGATGACGATGGGTGTTGGGTGGACACGGTGGATGGGAAATGGTTACTCCCCGATGCATACGTGCTTATGATGGTTGTAATGGCACATGGTCCTACGCATGTGTGTGCTCAACAGATGACGAAAACCTTAGAAAGAGTGTGGGTAAACGACAAAATTTCAAAAATTGCTCAGCACTAGGTCCAAATTGTATGATTTGCCTACAACATAATGTGGGAAAGGGGACAGCAACCCCGAGGGGAAGTTTTGGGCCACGCTCTGTCCCATTTGAAGTAATTCACTTTGATTTCATTGAAATGGAGCAGTGCAATAATTTAAAATATGTATTGGTAGTCATTTGTGCCTTTAGTAAGTGGGTTGAGGCTTTCCCTGTTAAAGATGCCACAGCTATGACCACTGCGAAAACTATGTTAACGGAGTATTTCCCCGGTTCGGTTTGCCGAGAGTTATCTGGTCGGACAATGGTCCACATTTTGTCGCTGCTGTAATCCGACAGATATGCACAGCGTTACAAATTGACAAACGGTTCCATTCGGCCAGACATCCTCAGAGCGCCGGACTAGTAGAAAGACACAACGGTATCATCAAGAACAAACTAGCTAAGATGTGTGCCGGCACCAAACTAAAATGGCCGGACGCCTTACCGATCGTGTTACTAGCCATGCGTACAACCGCTCAAACTAAGACTGAGCTCTCTCCATTTGAGGTGGTAATGGGGAGATCTGCCAATATCTGGAATTTGCCAAAATCTCGAAAGTTAAGAGATATTGAAAATGTATTACTTTCAGATTATTGTAGCCAATTCACTAAAAACCTGTATTTAATTTACCACCAGGTACGGGAGGCCTTACCTGTGCAGTACGAAGGCCCGGGCCACGGCATACGACCTAGAAGCTGGGTGCTCACTAAGTCATTTGAGCGCACTTCCTGCCTCGCGCCTCGCTGGCGTGGGCCGTTCCAGGTCTTGTTGGTCACCCAAACAAAAGTGCGGGTAGCTGGCCGAAAGAATTGGATCCATGCGTCACACATCAAGAAACTTCCTCACCCTGTGCCACACGTTACAGAAGAAGCAGAACCCCTTGCTGATACTGAAACCAACGATTCTAGAGCAGTAAACAGCACCGAGAGTGTGTCGGAGAATATCTCTAAGCTTGAGAGGCTTGGGGAAGCTGCCATTTTGTTTCCACACTCTCCACCGATTTTGCACCCGGGAACGGCTGTTTCAAACGCAGCCCCTTGGTTTGTCCCAGATACGTTGCTTCCAACGGGAAGTGACGACACATTGCTTCCGGATCAATCAGTACCAGGAAAAAACAGATATCACTTGTATCTGAGAAAATAGACATACGGCACGGTTCGACTGTGCATTCAAGGAAGGAAAAGAATCATCGAAGGCTTACTTTTGCCCAAATTTGAGAAAGGGGATTCTGTTGGCTAGGGTTTTGGAAGGACACAGAAATCGCGCAACCGGGGGGTTTCCGTTTTGAAGACTGCAATGCCTGCTACCGCCGCCGCTCGTATTGGACTTGTAAATAAGGGGGTGACCAACCGGGACAATGGACAAAATGCCTGGGCCCCGAAAACGTACTGCTGTAGTTTTGTAATAATATTTGGTTTTATAATAGGCACTGTTGTAGGCCTTTGGTATTTAGAAGAAGCTTATCCTTTAGAGTTTTCGCTACCGACTGTAAATGTACCCACTGTTCATACACCTTTTGTGCATTCGCATACTTTGTCCTCTAGAGATTCCCAGCACGGACAAAAGTATCATAATAATACTCTGTTACTTATAATGAACGCTACGCATGCCATTTTTAATAGATCCAATTGTTGGGTCTGTTCACATTTACTGCAACACGGGGATAAGGGGCTAGGTTGGTATATTCATCCTTTACCATTAACAACTGCTTGATATGCTTCTATTAGGACACTGTTCTTTGGCCGATGGAATGATAGCGTCTCAGGGAACTTTGATGGCACCAATTTGAATAGTTTTGAGAAACGTGTTTTGACTCCCCTGGGATGCTCTCTTTTTGCAAATAGGAGTAGACTGAATGTTGCTTCTATTAGGCCTTCTGATAGACTGTCTCGTCCTTTTCAATCTTTAATTTCCTTTAAAATGGCTCCGATTGGCAATAAGGATGCCATGCCTCCTTCCTACACTGTTAACCATAGCCCCGATTCAGTTTTTTTCTGCATACAGAGGAATGGCACGCGGTCAATGGGAAATTTTAAAGGTTGTGCCAACGTTGGAAATTTGACTGGGGAAGACAGACCTTTGTATGTAGGCGAACCTGTCTATTTTGTTTGCGGTAATATAGCGTTTCCCTGGTTGCCCAGGGATTGGCAGGGAACCTGTTATTTAGGGATCCTGTTACCTGGGGTGTTCATAGCGAGTACTAAAGAAGTTTCGAAGGCTCGTCCACGTCGGGATGAGAATGGTGATACCCCGGTACGGTACAAGTATTAAGAGACATAGCAAAATCAGTTGTGCCATTTTGGGGGCAGATATGAAGATATCAGGAGACTACGAGAGTACTGTAGAGAACCATCAACCAGACCACAGATATACTCTATAATATGACATTAGAGCAGAAAGCAATAAGATTAGTGGCACTCCAAAATCGAATGGCATTAGATGTCATTCTAGCTGAGCGTGGTGGAGTATGCAAATTAGTGGGGTCCGCTTGCTGTGTTTTCGTAACAGATTCCTCCCCAACTATCTTTAAGGCAATACAAAATCTGCACGTCCTTGGTTCTGAAGTGCATGTTGCCGAGGGAAACTGGGATCTAAGCGCTTGGTTCTGGGACTTCTTGCGATCTTGGGGTTGGAAGGTACTTTCGGTTTTAATAACTATTTTAGGAGTTCTGTTGTTCCTTTGTTGCTGTATTCAGTGTCTGTCTGGTATGTGTTCGATGCTAGGGGGATGTTGTGCACAAGCAATAAATTCGATAGGATATGAGGTGTATGCCTCGGATAAAACTTCCAAAGAATATGTGTTAAAATATATATTAGTAAAAGACCTAATGGCAATAGATATTTCAGATAGTGATTCAGGGTACATGGATACTGATGCATGGAGTTATTCGTAAGGAGACAGAAAATAGTTTTTTAGCACTTGGCATAGGCCAAAAAGAGGGTTTGTCGGAATAAAAAGTATATCATGCCTCCTATTGTAATAAATATATTAATATTGGCCTACGCCAAGCTGCTCGAAAGTCACTTGCGAGATCTGTGTTGCAAGGTCCTGACCATGTAGGCCACCATTTTTAGGTCAAACCGCCATTTTAGGATTTATGTGGAAAAGTCACCCTGTGAGCTAAAATGGTGGACGATGTCATTGCAAAATACAACATGGCCGTCTTGACCTCTGCACATCGCTAATGTGTAATCTGCCTGCAGGCTACTTGTTGAGGTCATGATCTAAAACCTTGTCCTACATTGACCTATGTGTAAAAGGATTACTCGTGCAATGAAACCAATCCACGAGTATATATTATGATAATGTATTTACACATTAGACAAAGAACATCTGTTTTACTATATTGTATTAATGTTTAAGAAGACCTGCAATACGAAACTCAGAATACACAGTTAATTCATACGCTTATTGTTACATGTAACAAAGAACAAACCAGTTAGATGCGGTTATTTGAGACTCGGCAACGAACCCTAGAACTGGTGATGTATAAAATAGAATATTAACCCGAAGAGGGGTTGGCCATAGCACTCACAAAATTTATAAAAAGCGAATGCATTCTAATGTACAGTCTCTCACTGAACACACTGAACCACGCTGGAGTTCGTTGTGTTGTACTGAGGGCCGATAGCTATTTGACTTTGCACTGTTTTGTAATTGTATTCGATAGAGAATAAAAGTACTTTGTATGTTCCTTTGAAACCTGTGTTTGGTGTGTTTCCTTTTGGGGTACTCAGCCTTGATATTTTGTTTCTCTTTTCACAGGGGAACTACACATGGTTTGGCAGACCTAGGATAAATGAGGGAGGTGTGGTGTGTCTGGGCACCGAGTGGTCAGGTGAGGGATTCATGGCGCTCCATAATGCACTGTGAGAGTAAAGGCCGAGTGGAGGTCCTCAAGGTTGGCTCATTGAATGTAAAGTGCCTTGAGTCACCCACAAAACGTTCTTTATTGGGGAAAGAAATTAAAAAATAGGCAGAGTGGGGATCATAATGAACAGAAGGCTCAGACTCTCAGAACCGGTGGTCTGGAGCCGAACAGATGGGTGGGCGATGGTGGTTTCCGGGACTGTGGAAAACACTAGGATCAACATAGTGACCATCTACTGTCCAAACGTTGGGCAAATGCAGTTTTTAAGGGAGGTCATGGGAGAGGTCCTGGACAGAACGGAGGGTCTTCTCATTACTGGGGGAAACTTTAACATGTGGGTGGACAGGGAAATGGACCACAGTGGTGGACATATCACTACAGGGAGCAGGGGGAGCTGCAAATTATGGGTTGGTGGAATACATGTGGGACCAGGGGCTCATTGATGTCTGGAGGGACTGTCACCCCACGGTGAGAGGTTACACCTTCTACTCACCAGTCCATGGCTCCAGTACAAGAATAGACTATCTGTTCATGGAACAACAACACATTGGCCCTCATTCCAACCCAGGCGTTAAGGGTTTAACGGCGCCGTCGGCGCCGTTAACCCTTAACGCCTGATTTCCACCTTAACGCCTGCTTTTAGCAGGCGTTAAGTACCAAGGTGCTAAGCGTCCTTGGCGCTAATTACGGTGCCGTAATTAGCACCTTCCCCACTCCCATTATGCTCTATGGGGCAAAAATGGGAATGGGGAAGGGTAAATGGGGATTGGGGATTTACCGCCCCACTCACCTTGGAATGGGGCGGTAAATCCGCCATCCACCATGGTGTAAACAGAGTTTACACCATGGTGGTAAAGTAGGGAACTTACCACCTGGGTTGGAATGAGGGCCATTAACAGGGTGGGTAGCTGTGAGAATTTCCCGATCAGTTGGTCAGACCACAACTTGGTAGAGATGGAAATAACCCTATTAGGTCTGAAATCCAGGGAATCCCTATGGCCTTGTAACGACCTCCTCCTCAGAGACACAAGGCCTCATTACGAGTTTGGAGGTAGCCATGGTGCTATTAGCGCCATGGCTGCTTCCAAAATCGTGTCCGGGTTCGTGAATGAGGAATTACCGGGTCATTCCAACCTTGGAGGACCCAGTAATTCCTCATTCACAAAACCAATCCGCATTCCCATTGAGCCCCCATAGGGCTCAATGGGAATGGGGATCGAGAATGCGGATGGAGCTGATAACGGGCCCGTTAATAACGGGCCCGTTAATAACAGGCCCGTTATTAGCTCCTTGGTCCCCTTGCGGGACCCACAAAGGACGTCTGGTCTGACCATAGGTTCTGTGCGGGTCCCACAAGGGAACCTCGTAATAGGGCGGAATGGGTTTACCGGCACCATTACTGGTGCCGGTAAACCCATTCCGCCAGCCTCGTAATGAGGCCCACAGTCTTTGTGGAGGAAATGAGAGACGCAATTGGGGAATTCAACAAGCTCAATGACATGGGAGAAGTTCAGAAGGGCATGGTATGGGATGCTGCAAAGGCAACATACAGGGGCCTCCTCATCAGGGAAGGTGCTGCCAAGAAAAGAATCAGAACCTAGTTGTCGCAGAACCTTAGAGGAGAGATTCATCTTCTAGAAAGGGTTGAGGGTAAAGAGGAAAAGGTAAGGGAAGAGGATCTTAAAGTGGCATGAGGTAAACGAAATTGAGATGGCTAGAGTTTTATCCAGCCTCCAATATTTGAAACAGAAATACTTGCGAAAAGGGAGATAAGGCAGATGCCCTTCTGGTGGCAAAACTTCAAGCTCAGAGAGTGGAGAGGTGGGTGACCAGGAACCAGAGGTCTTTTGGAGCAGGTGCAGTGCCAGGGGAATTTGCCACATTAAGTGAGAACCTTTATGGGAAAGAGGGGGCCACTGACGAAGTCACATTCGGGACGTACCTTGAGGGGGTGCCTCTCCCGAGGCTCCACTCTGGGGAGTCCCTTGAACTGGACAAGCCCATCTCGGAGGAGGAGGTGTTGAAAGCGATAGCCGGACTGAAATTGGGGAAAGCACCGGGGGAGGATGGATATACGGCTGGGGTTTACAAGACCTTCGCAGGACCCCTATCAAGACAGCTAGCTGGCCTATACCCCCATCTTTCGGAAGGCATTGATTACATTTATCTGAGAGGCAGACAAGGACCCCAAGGACGGCAAGTCCTACCGACCCATCTCCTTACTCATTGTGGACACAAAACATTTTACCAGAATATTGGCCATGGGGATGGAGCACCTTATGCCGAGACTCATCCACTCAGACCAGGTGTGTTTCATCCAAGGCAGACAGTGGGCAGACACCATGCGTAAGACACTACACCTCATGAGGTCAGCCATGGGAGACGAGGGTAACCCGCTCTTGGTGGCCATAGATGCAGAGAAGGCCTTTGACCGGGTTGACTGGGGCTTTCTTGAGGGGGTGCTCCGGAATTTCGGCTTCGGCAAAGGGATTCAGCAGGGCATCCATGCCTTATCCGAGAATCCGTCGGCCAGGGTTAAAGTTAATGGGCGGTTGTCCCGGTCAATCTGATTACAACGGGGGACGAGGCAGGGGTGTCCTTTTGCCATAACGATGGAAATACTGATGGAATATCTGAAGAGGTCCCCGCAGGTAGTGGGTATCACAATTGGTGGTAAAGAATTTAAACTCGGGCTCTACCCAGACAATGTCATGCTGCACCTAAGGTATCCTGTCCGGTCCATCCCCGCAGCCATGAAGGTGATCGAGGAGTTTGGGAAATTCTTGGGATTTTAGGTGAACATCGGAAAATCAGTGGTCTTCCCCTTTGCCACTGACTCTGCCAGAAATATTAAAGAACTGGTGCCCCTTAGGTTGAAGATCAAGTCTGAGGGAGTAAAATACCTCAGGATTAACATCGTCCGACCAGGACAGGATGTGGGGCAGGCTATTTACCTTCCCTTGTTCTACAGATTATTTTCAGAAATTGAGGTGTGGGGGAGGGGCAGTTTTCGTGGATGGGGAGGGTCAATGCGATAAAAATGAATCTCCTCCCAAGGGTTCTATACTTGTTTCAAATGCTCTCTGCCCAGGCCCCGGAACGAACTTCTGAAAGAATCCAAGCAGCGTATCATGAGGTTCCTATGGCAGGGTCAAAAACCCAGGGTGGGGTATGAGACACTCATTCTCCTGAAGGAAAGGGGCGGTGTAGGACTCCCAGATCTGAGAACATACCATAGAGCGGCCCAATTTAGGGCATTGGTCCCACATCTGAGGGCAGATCGGGATAAACAATGGGTATTCCTGGAAAACCAACACCTGCTCCCGGCAACGGTGGGGGAATGGCTCGGGGTCCCAAGGAACATTCTCCTGAGACGTATTAGAGAGCATGCGATCCTGGGGGTCCTCTTGGAGGTCCTGGCTATGAGGGGAAGGAGGGTGGGGAATCACCACCTGACCCTCGCCTATTAGCCACATCTGGGCACCTCTGGTTAGGGATGACATACCAGAAGTCGAGCACTGTCAGTACTGGTTCGAGGCAGGTCTCAACAGGGTGGGCCAGCTAGTACAAGAGAGAGAGTTTATAAGCATCCAGAAGCTTGAAGAAGCATTGGGTATTGGTAAGCTGCCGGTCCTGTTACATCTTTGTTAAAGAGGGATATTCATGTCTGAGAGATGAAAGACATGCATTTAAAGGGACCACACTCCAGTTGAGAAAGTATTGGATGGGTATGCAGACATGAAAGGCATCATCTCATGCATCTACACAGGGAACTGCTGGAACCCAGAGAGGGGGCTATTAAGGGGCTCCGAACACGATGGGAAAGGGTCCTGGGCATGGAAATGGGAGACAATCTGTGGCATCAATTGTGCAGACAAGTTTTCAAGACCTCCATATCGTGCCAGTACAAATTACATGCAAAAAAATTGCTCCACCAATGACAATACGACCCAGTGAGCCATGTCCAGCCTGGCACGGGTGTGGAGCCAGAGCCGATTACTGGCACATTTGGTGGGCATGACCCAGGGTGAAGGTGTTTGGACGGAGGTCCTGGGGTGGATCAGGGAGGCAGGAGGGGGAGCATATACCTTGGACCATGTGTTGGTGCTATTTGGTTTGAAGAAGTGTGATGAGAGATGGGACACGCCGTCACCCTTGGTGCACTTTCTTCTGTTGGTGACACGGCATGCCGGGCCAGACATTGGAAAAGGGTGCTCCTCCCCACGGTGAGGGAGTGGTCTAGCACAGCCAAAGACATATACCAAAAAATCCCGGCAGCACTCCACGGAGGTAGTTCCTCGGTGGAAACTGAATGGTTATAATTTCATAACATGTTCCAGTAAATGGAAAATAAAAAATAATAATAAAGAAAAAACTAGGTGGGTTGAGCAGGAGAACTAACCTGGCCTTTTAATGTTCAGAATATAGGAGAAGTGTGCCGTGAACCCTTTGGGTGCAAAGATGATATGACTGTGACCCACCCGGTCAGGAACTTGTATACAAGAATACTGTTTTGAGCCTTTGTTTGCCTATTATGAAAAATCACTTGCGATATGGAGGGAGGGGGATCCGGGCAGAATCACAGGGGCTTAAGGACACGTTGGTTATTGCATCGCCAGAGGGCTTTCACCCTCATGTTGTCTAGTTTTATGATTGTATGACTCTGTCAAAAACGAATGAAAAGAAATTTTAACAGAAACTTTTTTTAATTTTTGTAATTTTATTTTATTTACTTGTTTATAATCAAAGAACAATTTGATTTTTACAAGACGTTGTTTCACATAAAAGACACAGTGTAAAAAGAGTGGGTAAGGGAAGACAAAAACAAAACCAAAAAGCAGGAAAAACAGGTGATATCCGGATTAACAGAAGCATCAAGATACATTTAGTCAAACTTGATTAATTGGCAGTTTCTGATTTGGTCTCAGTGCAGCTTCTAAAATCTTTACAGCCGCCGTTGACCATTTGGTTTTGTCTCATGCAATCAAGCGGCACCAATATGTGCCTTCCTCTAGAAGCGATACGTCATGCATCAGTGGTAACAGATAGGCCTCACGCAAAAACGCAGTTTTAGAACAATTCAAAAGTAAATGTCTTAAAGTTTCCACCTTTTCTGACTCTGAACAGAATCTACAGGTTTGTGATTCTGTTCTCGTACGAATAGCTATGATTTCCTGAGTTGGCATTTGATTAAATCTTATGTTCATAAATGTTTTCTGCAGTTTTTTGTTGGGAAATTTTATACAATAATTCATAGGTTGATTTAGTTTATTTGTTGTTGCGGGTAAATGGGCGAGTAACTTATTTGCTGTCGTTTTCTTGCCAGTTTGGATCCAATCTTCTTGGGCTATTTTTATCTTGATTCTGTTCAGGTTCAGGATGAGATCCTCAGGCGAACAGGCCAAGTCTGATAGCTTTTCTGTGAGTTTTTGTTCCCAGTTGTTCAGTGCATATAGCAGCGACCTTGATTGAGTTCTGCCTGGATCAGTTTATAAATCGGAAGGGTGTCTGGTAGAATAATTTTCCGAAACTTTTAAAAAATGAATAATGCGGATGCTTTTCTTAGTATGTTATGAGATATTTAAAACTAAGTAAACACACATCATCCGGGACTCTGGACTGGCTCCCATCTGTGCAGTAACCGTGACCTACCCTGCTAGTTTTAAAGCGAGGAAGGGGCCGCCTCCCTCAGACAAGGTTGCTCTAAGTGGTCTTGTAATTTGTGCTAATTTATTAGGAAACCTGGCCTGATTGGGGTGGCCCCTTCCTCGCTTTGAAGCTAAGCAGATTTGGTCCTGGTTACTGCATGGATGCAAGTCCCGGGTGCCTATCCACAGCCAGTGATTTTTCACCCCATGTGCAATGATTTTTCACCTCTGGTGTCACTGTAGCTGTCAACATATCTATATATTTTGTTTTCATTTTTTTTCTATAACCATGGCTATGAACTACAAATACCCTCCGTTATACCCTTGGTTATTATTTTGTATTCCTTATACTTGCGGTTATCGGGAAAAACAGCAAAATAAAAAAAAAACTCTGTGCCCTTCCAGACACTCATCAAGTGCCCTCAAATCTGTGCCAGCTCCTCCCACTGCCCCGATGCCCCCTTCACCTCCCATGCCCTCTCCCATTCCCCCCCACAACACTCGTAGTTTCTGCAATGCAGTTTCAGTTGTGATGTCGGGAAGCCACAAAATTCTCTCTGATAGCCAAGGTTTCAAAAAAGCTTTGTGTTGCAAAGTCAATCCCTACACCTCCACCAACTCCTGTAGAGAGGGGCCTCTCCCTACTTAATCCAAAAAGGTACCAAATAGGTAATCCAAATTCGAGTATACACTGTGCAAGAACTAACAGCTTTTATTGGCCAAACATTTGGGACCAACCATTCAGATAGTCCTATGGAACTGAACTGAAGGTAGCGAAGTCAACGCCGCCCACTGCGGCTATAATCTATACAGTTGAATAACAAAATGTACATATACACACTTGTTACATTTTGGGGCAGGGCAAAAGAACTGATTGGTAAAAATATGTCAGACCCTTATAGTGTTCCTTACATTAGGTGGCTTCCATTGGATAAAACATTTCTTGGGACACCTCAACACCCTTTCATGATGTCATGAGCTCTCCCACACTGCCCCTCAAGTATGTTATCATTGTGACAACTGGAAAAGACACTTAGCTGTCATTTGTCTGGCATAGACCAAAATAAAAAAGGATAACTTGCTGCATATTGATTGGGCATTGCATTTTGAGAAAGCATGAGACAAGAACTTATAACTGAGCTCACCCAATGATGTGCCTAGCGGACATCTGCAAGAACACCTTACGATGTTACACCCCACTGACCTTATATCTAACTGACAGGCCCGCACCAATATAACTAGTTGACAGGCAAGGCTCCACCCTACACCAGAAGATATGTCCATTAAGCACATGTGTCTGATTCACCCTATTCCAGAAACCTTTTGCCCAAGTCTAAAGAGCCCAACAAATTAAAGCATAACTGGAGTGACTGTGTCCATAGAAGGGCTGAATGAGAAAATACCTGTGTGGACCACTGCACACATCTGCAGTCCATATGGCTAATCAACAACTATCCAACGCTGAGGACTTTGAACAAGAGAGGGCTTCCTAAACCTGTGTTAGGGAAAAAAACAGCCAACTTGAAAGGCTTAAACATGAAAGGAATATGTGAGTGTGCCTAATATTTGGAGACTCAGCATATTCAACATTGGCTTAATGTGAAAGTTTACCAGTCAATGGCCAACTGGCTCATGGAACACATCATAGGCTTCTCCACAAACATGGAGACTGGATATTTGGTAAGATGCAGGAGAGATGTGCCAATGAGTCATCTGGTGCCTTGCAAATGACCAGCAGCAACACTGCTACAGATCTGACGGGGCAAGATAGTGGGTGGTCCTTATGAGGGCTTGGCCTGTGATGCCAGAAAGAAACACATGCAATGAGCTAAAGAAACTAATTCAAAATGGAATAGCCACATCCCTATTCAGCACAGGGATTAGATCATACAGTTCTAGTATGTTTCCTTAGGTAATTTTCAGCATTTATGATGTTTCGGAAAGGGCACAATTATGAAGACTCCCAGCGAATGATGCCAGGTGTGGATGAGGACAAATGAAGTCAGAGCAGGGCAGAGGTGATGACTTAAAGTGGCAAGGAGGTCGTAGAGCATGAGGAAGAAGGAAAGGAAATACAAGATGGCAAGGAGAAGGTGGGAGAGGTCTGGGAAGAGTGACACAAAGAAGGAAAGAGGAGGAAAGGTAAGATATACATAAAGATAGAAGAGGTGGACAGTAATATAGTGTACCATCCGCAGGAGGTTCAATGGAGAAAGGAATACTACAAAGAACATAGAACAGAGTTTGAAAAGAGTGACCAAAGTGGAGAAAATATGAGGGAGATGAGAGAGAACTAATGAGGCAGAACAGAAGAAAGCCATTATACAGAAAGAGGGGAGGGAATTAGAAAAGCAATTCTGAAGTAGGTTTCAAAGGAGGTATTGAAGGAAAACAAAAAAGAGGAGAAGAAAGAGGAAGGAGAGATGAAACATCTGAAGATGGTGGAAAATGGGGAGAATCAGAACAATCAGGATGGAGTGAGAAAGATATGAGCAAAAGTGGGCCAGAGCATGACAGGACATCACTTTGGAGGAGAGAGGAAATATCAAGGGTGGCTGGGAGAGTTAGGGAGTGCCAAAGGCAAGAGCCAACCAAATGGTAGTTTGCCTAGCATGCCAGTGATGGAGGAGATTGTGAACGTGTTTGCCAATGATACCCCATGTCTGTGTCTTGCCATATCCAGGCCTGGACAGGTATGGCACAGCTGCATATGGGTATGGAATTTTGGCCTTTTACATAAGGGCACATCAATCTCCAACTGATGGAGTTTTCCATCAAGAAGAATAAAATCCACAGTGAAAAGGCACCAAAACGGAGCCTTTTCTCAAACCTCGATCCGTCGCTATCCATTTGTTAAATTTACAGCTACAATCCAGTCTAATTCGAATTCTAGTCTTTGCATGCAATGCAATCAAGATTTAAGTAAGTTATCTGGGCAACCAGCACCCCTTCATTTACACCCCTTACTCTCAGATAGGAACTGCAAAACCAAACAGTTTAGAGATGTGCCCAAGCCTTCTCTAAACCCTGCTTGAGCAGTGCCCACTACCCTTACTCTTTTGGCCCATGCTTCCAGATCCCTCTAAATTATCACAGAAAAATGTTGCTACTGGCATCCAACAATGAAATAGGTTGATAATTTACTTGAATAGCCCACATCCTTAGTTGCAGTCTACACTAAACCTTTAACACATTTACTTTGTACAATTAAGCACTCTGAAATTTACTTTTTGGATTCTGAGTCATCTGCTGATCCCTCTAGTTGACAGATATTGGTGTTAAGTCACAGTGAGGAAGTTAGAGATGTGGGTAATCACTGTTTCAGTGAAATGACTGCTATGCAACCCAAATTGGATGGAGTCACTGAGTTTGTTGACCTCCAGGTAGTTTGTGATGCGGTTGAACACTCAGTCTTTTAATATTGATGAAGCAGAGAGATGGATCCATAATTGTCTAGGTTGGTAGCGATACTCAGTAATGAGTTTCTTCAGAATGAGTATGGTAGTCGCCATCTTGAAACAGGCTTGGAAGATACCAGAGAAAAGTGAAAGGTTAAAGAGTAGTGAGCGGTAATAACAGATCCTAGGTGCCCACCCTTTAACTGGTTTTGGTGTGAATGGGTCATAATGTGAACTGGAGGGGTTCTGAGCTTTGAGGATAGTAGGCCTGCTCAGTCAGAGTGGTTGGCGGTTTTTCTGATAGTGAAGAGATGGTGAGGATGAAGGTGTTAGTGATGAAAAGGAAGAAGAGAGCAGGTGGCAGACGGCTACTGCCATATCTTATTGAATTCGGTGGAGGCATAGCTGGCAAAGGCATGCTAGGGATAGCTTACAAGGATAAGAGTGGAACGATGAGATGAAGACAGGTAATAGTTTGACTTGTCTGAGCTGAGGGAAGTAGTTAGACCAAGCAATGGTGTCAGGTTCTCTTGTTGGTCCTCAGCGCAGAAGCAGCACGAACACCTACCTCCCCCAGGCGGTCTTGGCGCCTGGTTTATACGAAGCACAGGCCTCCGCGACCCCCTGAGGGAAAGAGGGTTAGGGTCCTTGGAATGGCTAGGTTTCGGGAGAAGAGGATCACCGGATAGAAGATTAGGAATTTGGTTAGGGACAGATGGGGGGAGTTAAGGGAAACATGCTCCAGGGCTCTTGTCCTGAGAGCCTTGGTACAACTCTTACACTTACAAAATCACTCTTTTTTTTGGCTGAGGTTCTTGCACTCATTTGAGCATCTGCACTGAGTTTACCCCTTGCCAATTAGTTATACTGTACAATGTTCACACCTGTAACCTCTGAGGGACTGCTCCCAGTTGTAGACAGCACTGAGTTGCCCCTTCACAGTTTGTACACATAAGTGCAATATCAGTATTCACACCCACTAAATCATAGCATGAAAATAACTGTTGGATTGTGTTGCACAAAATTAAAACATAAATCACATAAAACAGAATGGTACACTTAGCTTGGTGTTCGTGTCCAAATGGTTAATGGCAATGTTCGGAGGTTGGGGCTCGCAGCCTCAGGGCGTCAGAAGCGGCGTTAATGCCAGTGCACAGGAAACGTGCTGCGCTACATGCGGTTAGTGTTTTATAGCAGCGGGTATCATGCGAGAACTCCCTCGGATCTCCCAACGTGTCATGCGGGGTAACAGGGGTCCCTCCCACTCTGGTCCATGCACTGCGGGGTCCGATTGACGGATATCGGTAGAGGTTTACTTATCTCTTGTCTGGCGGGGCCGCAACAGGAATGCAGGCGAGGTCTGGCCCCGTGTAAGATGCTGTGTCCGGAGGTCATCGCAGATGCGTCCGCCCGGAGGAAAGTACGAGCGCAAACAGATTCGGAATGTTCGCGCATGCGCTGGAGTTCCTGCGCGCATGGCGTAAATCTGGGCGTCGGCTCCAGCCTCGACAGGCCCCGTGTGCCTGTTTCTTGGAGCAGAGGTTTCTGGGCTGCCGGGGCTGTAGTTCTGGAGGCTGAGCATGCTGGGAAGTGTGGTTTCTTCCTATCTTGGCTTTCTCCTGACTTTCTTTTCCATGTGCAGCACCAGTGACACCTGCAATGGGGACAAACATGACATCTGGTGCTCAAAGTGGCTCCCACCACCCCAATTACCTTTCCTTGCCAACGCTTTCTGACAGTACATCCCCTCCCTGAAGGGCCGGGTTCGTGGGATAATTTGAGTGGAACTGGCGCAAGAGCCGAGGAGCATGTATATTGCTAGCAGGTTCCCAAGACCGGTCCTCCGGACCGAAACCCACCCAATCAACCAGGTAGTGAAGCGGACCCCCCCCTCATGCGCGAATTCACTATAGCCCGAACCTCATACTCACGAAACCCCTTTACTATAACGGGTGGTGGTCTCTTCATCCGAATGTGGGGAGCAGCTGGTTTTAAAAAAGCCACGTGAAAGACTGGATGGATTTTCATATGCTGTGGTAACTGCAGTTTCATCGCCAATGGATTTACAATTTTCAGGATACGAAATGGTCCTCAGAACCGTGGTTTTAACTTTTGTGACCCTGGTATTTGCAAGTGTCGAGTCGACAGCCACACTTTATCACCTGTTTTGTAGTTTGGGCTGGGTCTGCGTTTCTTATCTGCGTATCTTTTGCTGGAGTCTTTAGCAGTTAATAAATTCTGATGTGCCTGTTTCCATGTTTGTGCTAACAGTTCCACCCTAGCTTGGACAGAGGGCAAAACATCGGGGACACGAGCGACTGTGGGCTGAATGCGTGGGTTGTAGCCGTATTTTATGTAAAATGGGGAATGACCAGTGGAGACATGCTTTGAATTGTTATATGCGAGCTCTGCCAACCAAAGAGTTTTGACCCAAGTTCCTTCTGTACTATGGGCAAAACAACGCAGGTATTGCTCAAGAGTCTGATTCAAGTGTTCCGTTTGCCCGTCTGTTTCGGGATGGTAGCTACTGGACATTTGTAAACTGATGCCTATTTTCCTACAGAATAAACGCCAGAACCTAGACGTAAACTGGGAGCCTCGGTCCGACACTATGTGTTGTGGTACACCATGCAGACGGACTATATGTTGCAAAAAGAGATCCGCAAACTCACTAGTGGTCGGTATCCCTTTACTTGGGATGAAATGAGCTAACTTGGAAAAAGAGTCAATGACTACCAAGATTGTAGTGTATCCTTGATCTGGAGGTAACTGAACAACAAAATCCAATGAGATCGTATGCCAGGGTTGCGTTGGAGTGGTAAAGGCCTAAGTAGCCCCATTGGCTTTTGGTGGTCTGTCTTGTTACGAGAGCACACTTCGCAGTTCTTAATGTACTCTTGGACTTCCTTTTGGAGATTTGGCCACCAGTAGTGTCGCTGGATCAAGTCTTGAGTTTTGTTCACTCCCGGATGCCCGGCCAATGGGGAATCATGGCACCATTCGAGTACCTTAGTGCGCAGGTTGTGGGTTGGTATGTACACCATGGTCCCTTGGTATGGTAAGCCATCCAGTATTCGGCGTTCCTTCCTTGGATCTTCCCAACGTAACAAGTCTTGTGACGTTATGCCGTTCCTTATTTGTTCAAACAAAGTGTTAGTCACACTCCCTATGATTTTTTCTGGTGATACAATGGGAGTAGTTTCCGTGCTGACGAGAGCTGGTGGGTCTGGATACCTGGATAGTATATCGTCTTTCTTGTTCTCTTGCCCCGGCCGATATGTGACCACAAAATCAAAATCCGCAAAGTACATTGCCCATCGCAACTGGCGCGGGGTGAGGGCACGTGCTGACTTTAAAAACTGCAGATTTCGGTGATCAGTTAATACTGTTACCGTATGTCATGCTCCTAGGAGGTAATGCCTCCACTCGGCAAAGGCGGCCCTGATGGCTAACAACTCGCGGTCTGCGATGGTGTCATTTTGTTCTGCTGGGTTTAGTTTTCTGGAATAGTATGCCACCGGGTGTAGCTGACCAGATCGATCTCGTTGGGAGAGGACAGCTCCCAGCGCATTACTGGAAGCTTCTGTTTCCACATGGAATGGTTGCGTTGGATCCGGGTGCAGGAGGACTGGTGCCGAGGTGAAGGCCTCCTTTAACTGCTTGAAACTTTTCTCGGCTTCCACACCCCACACGAAAGGTGTTCCTTTTCTGAGGAGTCGTGTTATGGCTAACACCTTTTGAGCAAATCCTTAAATAAACCTCCTATAGAAGTTTGCGAATCCTAATACAGATTGCACTTCTTTGATATTCCTTGGGGCTGGCCAATCCAGGATAGCTTGAACCTTGCGTATGTCCGAGAAACTCTACCGTGGTACAATGGAATGAACACTTCTCTATTTTTGCGTACAGGTGGTGTTCTCGCAGTCGCTGTAGAACAGATTTTACGTGCTGCACGTGTTCTTCCATGTTCTGGGAGTATATCAGAATATCGTCGATGTAGACGATAACGAAAATGTCCAAATAGCCACGAAGGACTTCATCTAAGAAATGTTGAAAGGCAGCGAGTGCGTTGCAGAGACCGAATGGCATGACTTGATACTCGTATAATCCAAACTTCGTTCTGAAGGTAGTCTTCCATTCGTCTCCTTCACGCACCCGCACCAGATGGTAGGCCCCTCTCAGGTCCAACTTGGTGTAGACCGTGGCTCCACGAACTTGGTCCAACAGCACGAGTATGAGGGGTAGAGGATAACGATTTTTCACGGTAATGCGGTTTATAGCGCGGTAATCAATACACGTCCGGAGCTCTCTTGTCTTCTTTGGCACGAAAAACAATGGTGAGGAAACCGGTGACGTGGAATGGCGAATAAACCCATTTTGCAGATGGGATTCTATATAGTCTTTCAGGTGTTAATTTTCGGCTTCTGTTAGAGCATTATCCTGCTGCACGGTAGTGTAGCCCCAGGCTCCAAATCAATTCTGCAATCGAAGGACCGATGAGGGGGTAGGGTCTCTGCCGGAGATTTACTGGAGACGTCTTGGTATTCCTGATACTCAGCAGGCAAGCCTTCCAAGCTTCCCTTTTGAGTGGCCCCCAGGACTCTAATTGTGCGTCCTTTTTCTTTAATGCAATGGCTGTTACAGAAGCCAGAAGAAAATTGTACCGTACCGCAAGTCCAGTTGATAGCTGGGTTATGAGTGGCGAGCCATGGAAGACCTGATATCAGCCCAAACTGAGGGGCGGCTATGACATCGAACCGTATACATTCAGTGTGCCCTTGAATGTTCAACACCATCTCCCCAGTATGCTGCGTCACTGGCCCAGATTTCAACGGTGACCCAACTACAGAACATACAGCTTCATGACTCTTTTTTGCACTCACGGGTAAACCTAACTTCTGTGCATATAACTTGTCCACAAAATTTCCCATACCTCCGGAGTCCACCATCAGGGTTACTGGATGATCCTTCTGAGACGTGCGTAGAATCCCAGTCACAGTGATGTGAGTTTCCAGTATGTGTGTGACGTTGGCTAGCATATGTGGGGCGTTACGGGTATTTTGGCTCGACAGATCTGTCCCTCTCACTGGCGAGCACCGGCGTTTCCCTGCGGCGGAGCTCCTTTCGGCTTGGCCTCACACTCTTTCACAAAGTGTCTTGACTTACCACAGTACATACATAATTTTTCTTGTCAACGTTTCTCCCTCTCTTCCTTAGTGATGGGTCCTCGAACCGTCCCTATCTGCATGGTTTCGGAGTCTGGAACCCTATCTCCTTTTCCCGTGGTCACCACGGGCTGGTGGTAGTCGAATCTCAGTGGACCTGGCTTAGGTTCCCACTTCTTTTATCTTGCCTCCTCTCAGCCTAACGGTGATCCAAGCGTAAGGCTAGATCGATCATTTGAGTACAGGTGTCTGGTTGTGGATCGACCTGAGCAATGAGATCTTTTTGCTCTTCTCGGAGCCCCTGATAGAAGAGTGCCAACCTCTTTTCATGCGGCCAATCAGCCTCAACCACCAGACGGTTGAAGGCTGTAACATAAGTGATCAAGTCTTTATTACCCTGCCGAAGGGTAAGCAACTCACGGTCCCTGATTAGCGAAGATGCCCTTCGATTGAATATTTTTCCAAATTCTTTCTGAAAACCTCTCCAATCGTATAGAACCGCGTTGTCTTTTTGCACTAGGGGGGTAGCCCAAGCTGCAGCGTCCCCGTGAGGTAAGAAATAACAAAGGCTGTGCGTGATTGGTCGGAGCGGAATATTGTGGGTTTTGTGAGGAAGTGCAGTTGACACTGTGTCAGGAACACTGAGTATATCTGTGGATCGCCGCCGTACTTTTCTGGGTTGGCTAGGGCCATAGGGGGTTCGGTGGTTACATGTACCTGAACCGGAGTGGAACTTCTGGGAGGCAGCGGGCTCCCCATGGCTGTTAACACCTGGACCCGAGTAGCCAACGTTGCATAGTCCTGCCTAGTAGCAGCTAACTCTGCATTTAGTTCATGCAGAACTTGGACAATTTCCTCCATTGTGGCGTATTCGTGCTGCTTAGGCGTTGTACAATACGTGGGTTTGCGCTACTGTCAGGTTCTCTTGTTGGTCCTCAGCGCAGAAGCAGCACGAACACCTACCTCCCCCAGGCGGTCTTGGCGCCTGGTTTATACGAAGCACAGGCCTCCGCGACCCCCTGAGGGAAAGAGGGTTAGGGTCCTTGGACTGGATAGGTTTCGGGAGAAGAGGATCACCGGATAGAGGATTAGGAAATTGGTTAGGGACAGGTGGGGGGAGTTAAGGGAAACATGCTCCAGGGCTCTTGTCCTGAGAGCCTTGTTTCAACTCTTACACTTACAAAATCACTCTTTTTTTTGGCTGAGGTTCTTGCACTCAGTTGAGCATCTGCACTGAGTTTACCCCTTGCCAATTAGTTATACTGTACAATGTTCACACCTGTAACCTCTGAGGGACTGCTCCCAGTTGTAGACAGCACTGAGTTGCCCCTTCACAGTTTGTACACATAAGTGCAATATCAGTATTCACACCCACTAAATCATAGCATGAAAATAACTGTTGGATTGTGTTGCACAAAATTAAAACATAAATCACATAAAACAGAATGGTACACTTAGCTTGATGTTCGTGTCCAAATGGTTAATGGCAATGTTCGGAGGTCTGGGCTCGCAGCCTCGGGGCGCCAGAAGCGGCGTTAATGCCAGTGCACGAGAAACGTGCTGCGCCACATGCGGTTAGTGTTTTATAGCACCGGGTATCATGCGAGAACTCCCTCGGATCTCCCAACGTGTCATGCGGGGTAACCGGGGTCCCTCCCACTCTGGTCCATGCACTGCGGGGTCCGATTGACGGATATCGGTCGAGGTTTACTTATCTCTTGTCTCGCAGGGCCGCAACAGGAATGCAGGCGAGGTCTGGCCCCGCGTAAGATGCTGTGTCCAGAGGTCGTCGGAGATGCGTCCGCCCGGAGGAAAGTACGAGCGCGAACAGATTCGGAATGTTCGCGCATGCGCTGGAGTTCCTGCGCGCATGCGGGTAAGTCTGGGCGTCGGCTCCAGCCTCGACAGGCCCCGTGTGCCTGTTTCTTGGAGCAGAGGTTTCTGGGCTGCCGGGGCTGTAGTTCTGGAGGCTGAGCATGCTGGGAAGTGTGGTTTCTTCCTGTCTTGTCTTTCTCCTGACTTTCTTTTCCGTGTGCAGCACCAGTGACACCTGCAATGGGGACAAACATGACATCTGGTGCTCAAAGTGGCTCCCACCACCCCAATTACCTTTCCTTGCCCACGCTTTCTGACAAATGGTCTCCTGTATAATGAAAGGAAACAATGTAAGTGGGGTTTGCACCAGAGGCTCAGGTTGAGGTACATTGTTGTCTGCTGTTGCCTGGATGGGAAGATCCATGGTTGAAGGAGTGGGTGAGATGTAATAAAGGAGAGAACAGGGTAATGGAACAAAAAGATAGCTGCCAGTGCAAAACTGAAAACCAGAAATGCTACCCAATGGATTAAGCAAGAGGTTGAGCGAAAGCTTGATGGGTAGTCCTGACATGAGTAGTCCTGACATGATATAGATATAGATATAGAAATCGATATAGATATAGATATAGATAAAGATATAGATAGGGACCCGTAGAATCCGGTTTGAACTTTAATTTAAATTAAGTTACTGCTTATAATAGAAGGGGGAGGGAGATCAGAGAAGAGAACCAGAGAAAGTTAAATATATAGGAGGGTGGTCAGAGGGTAATGAGACTACAGAAAGGGGCATACGAATTGAGTGAGATGTTCAGGCACATGAGTTGGCATGATTGGTGTACAGCAGGTTAAATATGCAGAGAGAGTGGGGTCCACCGGGAGCGTGTGGGCCCTGAAGATGGTGGGGATTTTGAAGTCCCCCGTGAGTATGACCAGGACTTTAGCAGGAATGGTTTTGACAGTGGAGTTCAAGATCATGAAATAAGAGGTTGAGGGTTTCTGCTGGATCCAGTTTCTGCATTTAGGTTTTTATTTGGAAATCAGGTAACAGATACTAATGCTAGAAAATAAATAGGCAGTTTAAATGCACCATTCACAATGAATACTATGCAATTTGCAACATGTTGCTTTGCTTCTATACTTAATACAAAAACTTTTGTTTGATGCACCATACATTTTATGTAATACATAACATTTTACCTACATGTGTACAGTATGAACAGAAACAAAAATATGTAAATTGACAAATATCTGTCTGCAGGTGTGCATGAGATGCTGCCCGACGAAACGTAGCATGTTTGCTACGTTCACGCTTCTTAGCCTATATAATCTGAGGTTCGGACCCTCTGCACCAAAACCCTTGCAGGACAAGTCTGCGGTGTTCAGTAACTCAGGTGTGCAGGAGATGCTACCCAACAAAACATAGCATGTTTGCAATGTCCACGCTTCTGAGCCTATATAATATGAGGTTCAGCCCCTCTGCGGCAAAGCCCTCGCAGGATAAGTCCATGGTGTTGAACGACGCAGGTGCACAGGAGATTCTGCCTGACGAAACATAGCATGTTTGCTATGTCCACACTTCCGAGCCTATATAATCTGATGTTCGGACCCTCTATGGCTAAGGCCTTGCAGGACAAGTCTGCGGTGTTGAGTAACTCAGGTGTGCAGGAGATGCTACCCAAAAAAACATAGCATGTTTGCAATGTCCACGCTTCTGAGCCTATATAATCCGAGGTTCAGACCCTGCGTGTCAAAGCCCTCGCAGGACAAGTCCACAGTGTTAAGCGACACAGGTGCGCAGGAGACGCTGCCTGATGAAATGTAGCACATGTGCGTCGTCCACACTTCTGAGCCTATATAATCTGAGGTTCGGACCCTCTGCAGCAAAGCCCTTGCAGGACAATTCCGTGGTGTTGAGCGACGTAGGTCCGCAGGAGACACTGACAAAATGTAGCACGTTTGCTACATCCACGCTTCCAAACCTATATAATCTGAGGTTCGGTCCCTCTGCGGCAAAGCCCCTGCAGGACAAGTCTGTGGTATTGAGCGAGGCAGGTGCGCAGGAGATGCTGCCCAACAAAACATAGCACGTTTGCTACATCCACACTGCTGAGCCTATATAATCCGAGGTTCAGATCCTCTGTGGCAAAACCCTTACAGGAAAAGTCTGTGGTTTTGAGTGACACAGGTGTTTGGCGGTGAAGGGTTTGGCGGTGTAGACAGTGAGTGCGGATGGCTCACCCTCCTGTCTGCGGCCGCCAGGTAAGAAGTTGTGGGGACTTAGATAGCTTTGGGCTTCTTAGCCCTTCTCCCCTGACCTGCATCCTCTCTCCCCCTGAGACTTGCCCCTCTGCCTGTGACCCATAGGCCGGGTTCACGCCATCCTTGTTGATTCCGTCCCGCGTGGTTCCATCGCACTCTTCCTTGCATTTCTTCGCCCCTTCCTTCCTTGTATTCTCACCTCTGCATTCTTTGCCTGCGTGGTTCACTTGCAATTCTCGATCATGTGTGCTCCGCACCGTTCCATCACTGGCTATGTTCATGCCTGTGCCTCCTCTGCTCACGTGGTTTCCGCACAATCCTTAATTGCGCATGGTCCGTGCCCCTTCCATCCTTGGCTACGCTTGTGCCTGCATGTCCACTGCCTGTGGCTTTCCTCGCAATTCATGACGTGCATGCTCCGTGCCCCTTCCATCCTTGGCTGTGCTTGTGACTGTGTGTCCCTGCCCGCGTGGATCACTCACAATCCTTGAACATGTGTGCTCCGTGCCCCTTCCATCCTTGGCTATGCTCGTGCCTGTGCGTCCTCTGCCCATGTGGGTTCCCTAGCATTCCGTGATCGCATGTGCTTGCGCCCCTTCCATACTTGGCTACACTCGCACCGGCACATCCTCTGCCCATGTGGTTCCATAGCAGTCCTTGATCGCGTGTGCTCCGCGCCACTTCCATACTTGGCTATGCTTGCGCAGGCATATCCTCTGCCTGCGTTTTTCCCTCGCAATACTTGATCGCGTGTGCTCTGCGCTCATCCCATTCTTGGTTACACTTGCACCTACATGTCATTGTGCGCCCCCTTCTCCCCTGCAGGCCTCTCCCCCACACTTTTTTCCCATCCCAGCCCTGTTACTACTCTTTGCTCTGCTTCTTTCTTCTTCTTCTATGCCCCTTTTTTGCTTGACTGCACTGTTCTTGTGTCTTCTATCTTTGACTGCGGTATACTTGTACTGCCTACTTCTGTATGTGTTTCATTCTCTTCCTTAGGTTCCCTTGATCATTGTTCTGTTCTTAGCCCTCACTCTGCCTGGTTGTTCCCTCACATCGTACTGCTGCTATCCCTGTTGTGTTCATTTTTTCTTTCAGGTTCCCCTGTTCTTACTCTGCTAAGTGGTTTGTTTTTTCTACACGATTGCTCTTATTTTTGTCTCATCAAGCCCAACGTGTATGGTAATTAATGTGTTCTTGTCTTGTTCTTGTCTGCTTGCACCCCTCGTCTTGGGCCCGCCCCTAGTGTCTCCTCCCCCCTTACCTTTGTTCCCCCACCCCTTAACTCCCCCCTCCTTTCTCCTCTCTCTACTCCCTTTGCATCCTCTATGGTGCTCTCTGTCTTCTCTAACTGCTTTTCTATTGACTATCCTGTGCTTCTTACTAAGTCTGGTAGGAAGAAGTTCAAAAGGGAAATCCTGGTCTCCAACCCAGGCCTCCCTATCACTGATACCTACACCAGCGCTTCCTCCAGACAGACCCTGACTGACATCTTCTTTGTCGTTCCTTCACCAGACCTATGGACTCTACATATGGTCTCTGTGCTCTCTCTTTTTTCCTCCTCTCCCATTAATGCTGGTACGCAGTGGGAGGCCCTCCCGGCCCCCTTCCAGTCCTCTAAGACTGTCATTAATGTTTACCTAAATGGCACAGTCTTGGTCCAAGGCCCTCAGGCCAACCTCTTCCTTCTTGATAGACACTTCTCGTGCCTCATCGATTTCCATTCTTCTCCTGCTGTCCCGTCTTTCCCCTCTCTGGCTCCTCTGCCTCCTCCATCCTCTGCCACCTCTACTGGTACCTCTTCTGCTTCTCCTGCCACCCTGTTGCCTCCTTCCTCCGCCACCCCTCTGGCACCCACCTCCTCCTCCTTGGCTATCTTTCCCTCTCCTCCTTCCTCTTCTGCCCTCCCTCGGGCTCCTCTACACTTCCGCAAGGCATACCTCTGACCTGTACCCCTACACGAAAATCTTTCAAGGGTGGCAACCTTCTCCACATTGCCACTCTCAACTCTCACTCAGCTATCGAACACTCCTCCGACATCAGCCGTCTCGTGGAAGAAATTAACCTTGATGTTCTCGGTCTTACCAAGACATGGTTCAAGGCCAGTTCTGTCAAAAATGTTGACACTCTCCTCCCTGATGGCTACAAGATCCTCTCTGCACCCAGATCCAACCGCCCTGGTGGGGGTGCAGCCTTGATCTTCTCTGAGTGGGCAGACCTCTCCTCCTCCCTCCTTGCCTCGACCACTCAACTCCTCAGAGACGTCAACATACACCTGGAAGCTTTCTGTCCCTCCTCTGGACTCTATCCCAACCTCTGTGTGCCTCTGTCTCTCTCTCTCTCTCTCTCTCTCTCTCTATCCTTCCCTCTGGCCCGACTCACTCTGCAGGGCACACCCTGGATGTTCTGATCCCCTCAGAACTCCCCCTCTATAACCCTCGCACCACTCCTCTCTCCTGGAGTGACCACGTTCTTCTCTCCTCTCATCTCTCCCTTTCCACCCCTCAATCCGAGCCAACCCCTGTACTGCCACCCACTTTCTTGGTCATCCGACCCATGAAGCGTGTGTCAGTTGAGGCTTTTGTCACTACTTTTTCTCCCCCTGCTGCGCCACTGTCTGACTCACATCCTGATACAACCCTTTCCAACCTCCCTTCTTCTTTCTCTGACACTCTTGATGTACTTGCACCTGTCATGAGGATCCTCTTGAAACCCAAAGCCAAGTGCAACTCTTGGTATGACTCAGACCTCGTCACCCGTAAATGCAAGTGTAGGGTGGCTGAGAGGAAATGGCAGGCATCTTGTGCACTCTCTGACACATTGGCCTGCTGCCTGCTCCAAAGGCAATACTGACTCTCTGTGCACACTAAGACGAGAGCTCACATCCAATCCCCATCTCTGCGGCATCTAACAACTCTGCTGAACTCTTTCAAATCTACAAGCAGCTTGATAATCCTGCTGCTACCTCTCCTGTCCCCTCCCAGGCCATCTGTACTGCTTTGGCTTCACATTTTATCTAAAAAACCCAGGACATCCTGTCCACCCTCTCTTCCTCTCCTCCTTCTTCTTCTATTTTCTCCTCTACCTCTGGCCTTCCTGTGGCTGCCTCCCCTCCTCCCCTCTCTTCCTTTCTTTTGTTCACCCCTGACAAGGTTTCTAGACAAGCATGATCTATGAAAGTCTCATCAAAACAGGTTCTTCCCTGTTATCCAAAACCATCAATGACCACATTGACACCCTCGGTCCAGCCTTGGCCAACTTCTGCAACCACTGGAACCTTCCCTTCCCCCCTGAGCACTCCCTTGTGCACCCTCTTCTTAAGAAGCCCTCAGCTGACCCCATCTGTCTGGCTAAATATCCCCTGACCTTAATTACTCCTTTTCTGTGCAAACTCTAGAAAAAGCTGGCCATCTCCCAGCTTAACCTTCACCTCAAATTTATTGGTTGTCTCCATGGCCATCAGTCTGGCTTGAGAGCGGCCAGAAGCACGGAAACTGCTCTCCTGAACATCCATGAAGACCTGCGCTCAAACCTTGACAATAACCACCCTCCATGATCTCTCTTCTGCTTTTGATACTGTCAGCCATGCCATCCTGCTCAACCAGCTCCGTGATAACCTGGGCGCACCGCGAAGCACCAGTAAGCACTGTTTACTGGGTGGATAGACTGTGAGGACCTTCCTTATGCTGCTGCTAACGCCGGCAAGAGGACGTCTTTGGCTGCAACACCAGCGAATACACCTCGAATTGGGATTTATGTTGACATCACTGGACTTGTTTAAACTCATAGACTTATGGGCCTTTATATGTACAGACGTTTAGTCAGTACTACTGTCTAAGTAACCTACCTTTACTTTTCTTTCTCTTTGAATCATAGCGAGCGTCACTGGCTCCGCCCCCTTCTTGTTCCGAGTTTTCCCTACAATTACCCATGGTGCAGCCCACCTGCGCGCGCACCGCGAAGCACCAGTAAGCACTGTTTACTGTTCACTGTGAGCAGCGCGCGGTGTGGGTTAAGACCACTATTCTTCTTCATGACAATTGGTATTTCCACATATTGGATGCGCTCCCAAAAGTAAGTGTTCTGGATAGCCTCTACATTGAAGATTTCAAAAGTTTAATCTTCGTGACATCTTGGGTATGTAATCCCGTTACAGAGTGATGTGCCAACACGTGTTACCCGAATCAAAATTAGAAGAAATACCATTGTTTGAGACGAAAAAAATTGCAATTGGTTTCCGGAATTGGTCTATTTTAACAGATCACTTGGTTCATTTTTTGATTGACAGGCTAATCCAAGCGGGATGTCGTAATGAAGGAGAATGTTTAAAACGATTTAAATAAACAAAACAATGTCGGAAGGTAACAGATAATATTCATAATGAATGTTTTCACAGGTGATTTAGGGTTTCATGAATTTGATCGAGGTATTTCATGTCTTTTCAGAAATTTTGGGCACTAAAACACTTCTCAGCCGGTTAGACATCGTCTCAAACAATGGTATTTCTTCTAATTTTGATTCGGGTAATTCTTGACACTTTTGGTGTTAGCGGATGGCGTTTTGCGGTGCCCATGGAGCTTAATTGGTTCTAATCAACTCAATATGGCATGTGACAACCTTGATACAGTGTAATTTTCTACCCAATGGGTGCGGCTTTGTGTGCAGTGCAGGTTTTCGGTTTGACGCTTGGCGACTATATGCACGATTGGTAATAAGGAAGTGACACACTTTGGTGTAATGGAGTATTGGGAATTACATGTACAATGTGTATACATCAAGGATGATATTTTGATTGCAGTAATTATTCTTTTATCATGTCTAATACATATATATAAACTGTAACAAGTGATGCTGATGGTGAGATGATATGTCTTGATCTCTAAATTGTGTTAATTATTATTATTTTTCATGTGCTGCCATGATCATGCTAATTCCAACCCACTGGTAATGTATATTTGTATATTTCATGATGTTGTATGTATGTGTTCCATGTACGCTATGTCCTGGTTTATGAATGGGGACTTGTTATGTATTATGAATTTGCATACACATGCTTATTGTACAGAGCTTTGCCTTGAGAAAGACCGAGAGAGGTCGAAACACGTGTTGGCACATCACTCTGTAACGGGATTACATACCCAAGATGTCACGAAGATTAAACTTTTGAAATCTTCAATGTAGAGGCTATCCAGAACACTTACTTTTGGGAGCGCATCCAATATGTGGAAATACCAATTGTCATGTTTGTGTTGTTAAGTGGGTATGAGGTGCCCGCTTTTTTCACAGGGTGCTGCAACCCAAATTTTGGGGTCTAATACAATTGATTCCGGTATATTAATATTGCTCTAGCGCTATTGACCTGGCACACCTTATAACTACTGCACTATTCTTCTTCTCTATACTTGCTTCACTGAGCAAAACGCCCCCTGGAGTTCACCCGTAGTGAAATGAGTTACAGTGTTGGGGCTTAGGTTGGTAAGAAGAACATGTGATTTAATATGCTGTGTGATGCTATTGTGCTACTTTACCCTTTTTCTTTTCTGGGTTAAGCATTTACTTTGTTGAATACAACTGGTTTACTTCTGGTTCCTTTTGCATAGCGGGTCAAACGTCTCTTATAATCTGCTTTAGTGTAATTTGACTACGGGGAAAAAGAAAGCTGCCTTTGCAATGAAAGACATTAGAGCAGACTTTTTTAATGCAGTTAGAACATGACGTGTGAGCTTGGCGCTGGCAGTGGCCCTTCCACTTCCTGTTATTAATGATGAGGAAGAAGCCTTGCTGCAATGCGCCCAGGATTGCTCTCCCAACTGCAAAACCATAGAGGACCCAATGGACCCCTCGCAACCTCTCTTCATTGATGAGGAATTATCTCAATCTAATTCAGGGAATGTCATTATTTCAGAGAAAGAGGATACCCGGGAGGAGCCCAAAGCTATGAAAGAAAGCAGTTTTCCTTATGACAATTTTGTTGACTCTTTATTTAATCCTTCTTTGGAGGCAAGTCATAAGTTAGACTCTGATGTAATATTTAAAAATGACGTGACCCACATGGGAATTGGATCTGATTTTGCTGCAACAATTAGCATATTTAATAGACTATTGCTATCAGAAATGAGAAAACAGACAGCAGCTCTAACCAATTTAGCCACCGAGTTCGTAAAAATGCCTCAATATATAACTAAATCTTTTGCTGCGACATTGACTAAAGAAACCTCTAACATTCTGGCACTTATGCAAGGGCTGCTAAGGGTTAAGGATATAACTGTCCTGGGCAAACCTCCTTCCATTGACGAGATAATCATAATTCCACCTACCCAAGATGGTGTAGTAGGGGGCGGTTCATTGACAGAAGGTTTACTTACTGAGTCACAGGCGGTGGTCTTTGAAACTGGTAAAGAAGAAAATGGCCTCCCTAAAATTCCCACTAATGATGTCTTTGAGGTAAAAATGTCTAAACGACAGAGTAAGAAATTGGCCAAACAAAATAAAAAAACAAATAATAATGCGGCAAGAAAAAAATGTCGCAAAAATGTATGAGGAAATTGGATATGCAACAACTTGCTCATGAAGAGGGTGTTGTGCTCTCTGAGCCTAGAAAGAACCCCTAATAGTTTGACAACGGCTATCACGACGGGACAAATAATTGATGTGGAATATACTCAAAGGCGTGCCTTCACTGAAGGGGAGAACACATTGAGTGAAGCCTTGAAAAGAAAGTCGGATGTTATGTATCAGATTTTGAAAGGTACACACTCACTGGACTTCAGTAGAGACAACCTAAACCCTAAAATTGTCTGGGGGACTAAACTGCATGATGACTGCACAAATAACAGTGTGCCTAAAGTTATACAAGTGCCACATCCTGCACCTGTAGGTTGTGCAGGCAGTTTTGGGGAATCAATCAATGTAATGCGACCCAATGGGACTACTCATGTGAAACAATCTGGAATTACAGTTAATACTGGTCTGGGTAGTGTGGAGTGGAGAAGTAACAATGAGGCTTGGAATACCAATACACACTCCAGTGCTAATAATGATGCGAATGGGGAGCGTGAGCTTTTTCTTTTCAAGCCTAATTGTGAGACAATTGTTGGTGCTCAGGGTTTTGATGAAGGGGCTAAAGAGAATGATTTAGGGCGTGTTGTTTTGAAGGTGCTTGGGGTGAATCAAGCCTCTATAAACAACTGTACCTTGGAAATAACTCACCCTAGATTGTTACAAGAAAATGATGTGAACAGGGTGAATGAGCCTTTTCTTTCCAAGCCTAATTGTGAGACATTTGCGAGTGTTCAGGGTCTTGATGAAGAGGCTAAAGAGAATGACTTAAGGTGTGTTATTTTGAAGGTGCTTGGGGAGAATCAAGCCTCTATAAACAACTGTACCTTGGGAACAACTCACCCTAGATTGTTACAAGAAAATGTCCCTGAAACATCGATGGAGAATGTCTCTAGAGGGTTGGGAAGAGAAAACCATGATGTAAAACCAAAAGAATATGAATCTGACAACATGGGGTTTTACTCTGGTAAACAGGACACTGATCTAAGACAACCAGTCTTTCCTGAAATCCCGGGTTTGATACTGAAAGTATTATTTAATGACAGAGGTCATATTTCATTAAACAGACCATACATTCTATCCTTATTAGCCACTATACCTGAGCTTAGTCTGATTACTTCTGCGGATATCATCTTGGTTGATTTTATTCATAGATCCAGATATGACTATGTAAGACTGGTTATTCCCTCCACTCTGGTTAGGTCTCTACTATTAAGGGAGGCTGAATCTCTTCAAAAATGAGGTTTTGACATTTTTAAATATAAACTCCCTGTGTCTACACAACAGAAATCTAGACTCCCTGAAGCAGAGCAACAAGAATCCAGCCAAATTAACAAGTCTTTAATGTTGAATCGGATCTGAATAAACAAGAATGGTGATGGTTGGCGTTGACCCTGAGGGAATCTATTGACTCACTCAGAAAACTCGGCAAACCCCTCTAGCTCCTGTTCGAATCTTAAATTGGTGAGCTGGAATTCACGGGGATGCTTGAATCTTTTGAATAATGAAAAAGTCACAAGCTATCTATCCCAATTTGATTTTGTTCTTCTTCAGGAGACCTGGTCAAGGGAGCAGTTGTATTAGGAAGGGTTCACTGTGGTTACTGTTTGTGCTCATGGTTGCAACAAGGGGCGCCCGAAGGGTGGTCTCCTTTTAGCTGCTAAACAAGCTAATCGTTTCTCTAAAATGGGGGAATGGTGTTTGGAACACCACTTTCTTGTGGCTGCTTTTAAACTTGGAGTAAACAAGGATTGTTTTTCTGTCCTTCTTATTAACATCTATTGGAACCCGAGTGAACTGACTGACCAGCAACTTGGAAGGGAACAGACCAAACTGGGAAATATAATTGAAACTCGGAGGGAGACAAATATGAGAGGACACATTGTGATGGCAGGTGACATGAATGATAATTGTCTCTGTGATCAGCTGGTGGGCGATGAAATGTTGGCAAATGTTGACATGCCCTCACGGGTGGGAGGTTACAGTATTATACGTGGAAGGTTGTGGATGCACTTTGCAGAATCCTTGGAGTTAGAACTTCGAAGAAGTGATCACTATACTTGGAAAGCCAGAGGTCTAGAATCAACTATAGACTATATTTGTGTTTCATCCGGCATTTCTAGGACCCTGTGCAACTTTGAAGTTTTGGACTCTAGTACCAGTGATCATTGCTTTCTCACTCTTAACATGGCAGTGGACTTTCAAAGTCAGGGTAATGAGAAGTATACTCATGGGGTGAAGTTTAATCAGCAAGGGAACAGAATTAAGTGGTGTCACAAAAAGAACGTTAAATTCACTTCTACAATGATTAATGATTATTGGTCTATGTCTAAGCCCCACCGAGAGGTTTGTTATTCATCTTTAAATTTCTCTGACTACATTAAAAAGACTGTTGAAAACGTGGTTCCTTTCCACGCAAACACTAATAATCTGAATGTGAATCAAAGACATCATACGGATACAGTGGTTCATGCACGCAAGACTCTATATAGAAGAGAATTTAGACAACTAAAAAAAGTAGTTTTACTGCCTTTGGAATACACGTTGAGAAAAAATAAACTCAAACGGTCCTACAAAAACTGGCATATACATTATAAAGGTTCTCGCATGCAACAGGATGGTGAGTTGATGCTGAGAGCTCTGCGTGGACATGGATGCACTAACTTCTGGTACTTAATCAATGATATTGAAAAACCTCAACAGGATATGGCAATGAATGTTATTAGTGAGGACGTATGGTTGGGACATTTTTCTAAACTATACACAGCTAATAAGGAGTCAAGCCAACTGAAAATTGCTGAAAGTCTGACATGGTCTTTGAAGGCATCAGTTTATGATATTACAGTCCTTATTAAGAAATCCAAAAACTCGGGTGCCGCTGGACCGAACAATCTGTCTAACAAACTGTTGAAAATGGACACGGTAATATGGGCTAAAATTTTGCCAACATTATATGCTAACATTCTAGAGACCAAGATCATTCCTCAATCATGGAAGGTCTCTATTGTCATACCGGTTTATAAGAAGGGGTCCTGCATGTGTCCAACTAGTTACAGGCCTATAGCAATTGCGGACCCAGAGTCTAACATATTTTATTCCTTGGTTTTAGCGCATTTGCAAGAATGGATTAAAGATAAATCCATTCTTGATATGAAACAAATAGGTTTTAAAAACAATATTGGAACTGACTGTGGGGGCCTTGCACTAAAAACTCTGACAGCTGATTCTATGAAGTTAGGTGAGAGACCTCGATTTGTGGCCTCGATGGATCTAAGCTCTGCTTTTGATCTTGTCGATAGGAAACTTCTGTGGCTAAAACTAAAAGACCTTGGTATTCCAGCTCAATTACTTCAAATTATTATTGCCCTATATACAGACACCAGGTTGAAGGTACGTCTAACGACAGAAGGTTTACTCTCTAAAGAAATCATTATTCCGAACGGACTACGCCAAGGGTGTATGTTGGCCCCTACAGTCTTTAATCTTTAGGTGTGTGGTGCTCACAACACCCTTGGTAGTAAAGGTATGGTTTGTCCCAAATTGAACGGCGTGTGCATCAATTGGATGGCATATGCCGATGATTTCCTTCTTTTTGATAGAACCAAAATTGGACTCCAAAGGCTACTTAAAGCTTTTGAAAAATTTATAGACAATCTTAAACTTAAAATCAATCCATCTAAAACGGTTATCGTCCGGTTTGGTAAATACAATAAAAGAGATAATGCTTTTGCTTGGGTCTGTGAAGGAAAGAGGATTAAGGCACAACCGTCGTTTAAGTATTTGGGCTTTTATTTCTCTGGGCTGGATTCCACTAATTTGATAAAAAGTCAGCTGAATCTGAAAGCAGAAATAGCTATTAGACAAGTGAGGGCCATAGATAATAAATTTGGAAAGTTTTCTCTAGTTCTGTTGAGGGAATTCTACAATAAAAAAAGTTGTTCCACGTTTAACCTATGGAACTGAACTATTCCCTAACGGATTATATACACATCTGACCAGTATTGAAGCAAAAATTTGGAGAGCTGTGTTGTGGTTCCTACCCAAATGTATTCCTCTAGACCTAATAAGATACGAATTGGGTTTGCAATCGCTTTCTTCCTATGCAAATTGGAAGAGATTATGCCTATGGAAAAAATATAAAACATCATTGGACGAAATCTTGTACGCTTGTGCCTATCACAAATCTCTGAATCCTTTCATGTATGTGCTGAAAGCTGAAACTGAGAACTGTCTGAAAGAGTTAGGTTTATCTATGGTCTCGCTATGTAACAAGCCAGTAAAAGTAAAAATTAGCCTTATGGGCTTTATTTGGCAAAGAACGACAGGCAAAATCCTAGAATATAAACTTCATAAATCCGCCTGTTCCATTTGGAAATGGCAGCCTGTCATGGAAGGCTACTTGATCCAATACCCGTGTAAGCAGCTGCGTAATGATTTTATGCGCTTTCGCTTCAATGTTCTAACAACTATTCAAATAAAATGTATTAGAAATCTTACTTTAGAAGCCAGTCCATGGTGCCGATTCTGTAATATCTCTGGCGTAGTGAAAACCTTGCAACACATTTTATTGGTATGCCCTCATTTGAAGGCTCAAAGGTTAGAATATTTTGCGAAATGTGTAATCTCAACCAATGAAGTAAATAGAGACTTCATAAGGTATCGAATGTTACACGATAATTGTACAAGCTTAAACATTTGTGTAACAACTTTTTAAAGAAATATTTGTGACTTGAGTTAATGAAACTGAAGATTTTAGACATAGGAATTAGCTATTGATCTTAAAAGTTTATTGTACGAAAATGTGGAATTTGTCGAAAAAGTCAAAATGAAATTCTGCATTTTGAGTAACAAGCAATACGATTGTGATGTGGAAATTTTTCTACACAATATGTACATTTTTGATTGTTTTGTCTACATAGTTTGCTTTTTTTGTATTTCTTTACTCTTCTTTTAATAACAATGTTTGATACTTTTTGTGATTTTGTAAAGGTTTGTAAATAAACCAAAATGATAAAAACCTGGGTATCACTGATCAGGCCCTGGCCTGGCTAACCTCCTTTCTCTCTGACTGACCCTCCCAGGTTCAACTTGGGTCCTTCCTCTCCTCTATCTCTCTCTCTACTTGTGGTGTTCGCCAGGGATCTAATCTTTCTCCCTGGCTGTTCAACCAATACCTGCCACCTCTCACCCACTGCCTAGCTACTCTCTGCTCCAACTTCCAGTGTTATGTGGATGACACTCAGCTCGCTTTCAGGCTCCCCTCACCCGCCTCTTCTACCTCTCTCACCCCAGATTGTCTATCCGCAATCCAGAGTGGTGTGCCACCAACGATCTCTGCCTTAATTTCAGTAAGTCAGAGATCCTCCTCATCGGCTCAACAGCACCTTCCTTTCAAGTCACTCTGTGGTCGCCCTCTCTGAGCTCTCTTCCTGCTCCCACCTGTGAGGCTACGTAACCCTGGGGTCATCTTCGACTCCACACTCTCCTTCTCTCCTAACATCTCTGACATCTCTAAGAAGTCAAACTACCAGCTGCCCCTCCTCAGAGGCATTCTTCCTTTCCTCACTTTCCCCCAGACGCTCACTGTCTCCAGAGCTCTGGTTCTCTCTAGGCTGCACTACTGTAACAGCCTCTTTCTAAATCTACCTGCCTCTACTCTCCGTCCGGTACAACTCATCCAGAACAGGACTGCAAGACTTGTCCTCGGCCTCAAGCCCAGGGATCATATGTCTCCAGCTCTGACATTTCTACATTCGCTCCCAGTGGCAGCAAGGATCAAGTTCAAGACCCTCTGCAATTTCCACATGGTTTTCTGGGGCGTGGGACCGAAATACCTCCAACTCTCTCTACTGAAATATTTTCCTACTCGAGTTCTAGTCCTTCGCTCATCGACCTCCAACTCCTTGAGTGTCAGTCGCTTCTGCAAGCAACGAGTTGGGTGCAGATCTCCTTCTTTGGCTGGTGTCTCTCTCTGGAACAGCCTCCCTGCCTCACTGAAACTTGAACAGAATCATCTCCGGTTCCGGAAGCACTGCCCCACCTTCCCCTTTGCTTCTCCTTCGCTCTTCCTCTACCCTGTTTATCGCCTGTCTGATACATGCATTGCTCACCTGGCAACCCTCTGAACTCTGTCCCAGGTCCCTGCCTGTCTAGCTGCATACCCGCACTGCCTCATGGCACCCCCTGCACTTGTGGTCTGTATCTGTAACCCTACAGTCCCCTTTCCTGCACTTATTAGACACCTGTTGTTTGCACTTCTAATACCCGCACTTGTCACCAGTTGGCTACACTACTTGTTGTGTTCTGATACCTTGTCCTGCACTTGTCCATCCTAACACCCGCCTCCCTGGCACTGCTCCACTCCCCGCCATTCTGCACTTGTGCAATCTCAATGTCACTAGGCCTAGTAAGATAGTTGTTTTTTGTCCTCACTCTGTTTCCCCTCCCTTGCTTTGTCGTGCCTTGAATCACTTGTGTATAGGTGCGTTATAAATTCCATATCATATCATATTTCTCCAATCCTTGGAGGCGATGTGCAATCGACTCCCTAGGATTGGTCACATAGCGCAAAGCTCATTGCCAAACAAGGCCAATTCGTACATCTTCCCCTGAATCGTAATGATCCCAAACATCTGGTCCTCCCCCACACTTGAATCCCATGGTTCCCTCACTAGCGCATATAAAGAAAGGGATATTGGGCACCCCTGTCTAGTGAACCCGCGCAGGGGAAGTTATCTCGATGCCATTCCATTAACAAGCACTTTAGCGGTGGGAATTGAGTAAAGTATGTCATGGGATTTAGCCCATTCTGCCCTGCAGGGATGGGTGGACTAGGTGAGACACCATCTCATTTCAGGAGAACTATTTAAGCATTGGCTTTAGAAGGCGAGTAGAAAATAGGGCTTTGAAGGGGATAAGCAAATTGATTCCTACATTATATCCTGTCAGGATAAATTAGGTTATTTTTAAGTATAGGTAGAAAGAATAGTAGTGTAATACATGCTTAAGGGCAGTCCAGACTGCAATACTTAAACCAGCAACTGTAATGCTAAACACTGCAAAAGTATACTCAAAGCGCTTTAAAGCTCAAATTTGCTCCTATAAGTCTATATTAGAATTTGTAAGGAAGGCATGGTATCAACAGTAATACAGACACAAGTGGCTACAGTTCAAGGGTGTTTATTGAACTTCAAAAAGGTTGAAAAATGCCTATCTAATTCTAAATCTAAATATAGGACCAAGCAACGACCATCAAATAATAATAACGAAGTCCTAGTGGTGTCTTGTTAAAATAAAGGGGCCCATACTAATAAACCTATTGCCAAATTTTACCTCTAAATACAAATAGTGCTGGGAACAATGTTATGTAAAAGAAAAAAATGTTTAAGAAATGATAAGTCAGGATATTCTGTCCGTGGGCCTCCCTTCCCCATGTTTTCAGCATGGGACAAGGACAACGCACTCGAGCTCAGCACTGTCTCTGGCTTCTCTAGCACGAAAGTGCAGTTCAAACATTAGCATCAGGACCTTCCGTACCCAAGTCTCTTTACCTTTCGAAGTAGCTTGTTTCCCCGGGCCTGATGCGACATACAAGCAATACGTTCTTTTCCTCTCTGGATTTGACATGCATTCAATTTCTCAGGTGATTCACTATTCACCTTGGATCCCCCTCAGCTGGGCTCAGATCCTCTTTAACATAATGTTTGTAGGATTTTCATGTATCCAATTTCTCAGGTAATTCACAGTTCACCCCGGATCCCTCTCACCGGGCTCAGATCCGTTTCAACACAATGTTCAATCAGTCTCCCTCTGCTGGGCTTGGACCAATTTTACAGTTTACTTTTACACAAACTTGATTCATCCAAAAGTTCCCAGTTGATCTTCCTCGTTCGGGCTCGGACCAACTTTATCTACTTTGTCATCAACTTTCTTTACTCTATTAACATCTAAGACCTTCGATTGTGCACATGATTTTGCTTGACCTGTTGCAGGACCACTATGATACACAATTCTTAGTCACTCTCTCATTTTTGCTACCTCTCAGTTGGATACCTTACAGAGACCTTTGAATGAGCACACACGCGGTACCGGACCACTCTGTCTAAGGTACTGTATCTTGGTTTCCAAGTTCAATCACTCATCTGCTGTCCAATTTTACTCACGTTGGTTATCACATGTGATTCAAACACTGTTCGCTTCAGCATTCACCATACAATGTAGCTGCTTGCAACCTTGGCTTCAACACAGACAGTGGTCTGTCGTCGGCTTCCAAAATTCACTGGCTGTGTTGATTTCACTCGTGCTGCTTTGTTGTAGGAGCCAAGGACAGTACCACGTCAGCAGGTGATTCTCCCTGCCTTGATTATCGACGCGGGAGAGCCCCGGGTACCTCCGACACACAATGCAGGATTCATCAGCCTGGTTTCCTGGTCTTACGCTTTCTATTCTCAAGGTTTCATGAAAGTAACAGCTCCTTGTCAAAAAGGTGAAGGGCACTTCTCTCCTTGTGATCCCCTTTTGTTTTGGAGTCTTCCACCTCATATTAAACTGTCATTTTGGAACTGCTGCTTCCTCGTGTGCTTTGCCTCGTGCAGAGTATGCTCTCGTTCTCTGCCTTTTATCTGTGTGGGAAATGTAATGGAAGTCAGGTGTATGTGATGCCAGTAATTGCCTGACCCTGCCTGACTATCGTATTGGGACATGTCAGGTATACGGATCCGGCGTTAGTCCATTTTCTCTCATAGCAAGCTGTCCATGAGAAAGTGTTCAAGTTGTGAAGTGGGGGGGATTAAGTTTAAGTATCCTACCTGGTAGGATGGGGTAAATGTGTTAAAGGGAAAGTGATACCGCGTCTCGCCATCCGGTGTCCCACTCCCCGAAGACCCCTCACCCAAGTGATCCTCCCACACTGGTGCACCCCCAGGATCTGGAACAAAAAGAGATGACTGTGTTCTGGCCACCTGGATGTCAGATCCCGGGTACTGGCTGGTGAGACAACTTTAGGTTTCAAACACATAGTAGTGAAATGCAGCTACATAGCAAAGGAGCGTTAGTTGTATTGTCGGTATCTAGGCATTGTTTCGAATATATAGTTTCGAATGCCAAAGTTTCGAAATAAATGCATCACAAAAATGCATTTTTTTGTAGGTAAAGTTTTTTTTTTTTACTAAACATTGCCATTCGATACTTTGGCTTTCGAAATAATCACTAGGAACCGTATTGTCACAGACACATAGTGAGAAGTGCATTTTTGAGTTAACATGTATTGATTCATTCATTTATGTAACCATTTAACATAACCAAATGCTAAGCAGCTTGATCCTATCATGCATGCAAACATGCTTATATACGTAATGTAGTTTTAAATAGTCAAGTACATTCAGAGCTATGCAAAAACATAGGCATAGTAGGTAGACAGTGGAACCAAATCCACTCCATTTTCGATTTAGAAAATAGACAACATCTTGCTTGGAAGATAAGAAAAACACATTGTGATGTTGAGGCCTCGAGGTAAGGACATTCTGGGCATATTAGAAAAATCCTCTTGGTGCTGTTACTGATAATTTGGCATGGTGTCGTTACTGATTATTCGGCTCGTAGCTGCTACTGATAATTCGGCAGAGTGCTTAGGAGTGGTACTAAACATTTTGTTTACCATCATCCTAAGGAGAAAGGACAGTACTTCCTATCTAGAAGCCAGAAGCTGAGGGAGTCGTCTAACACTGACAGCATTTATGCTAAGGCGGAATTCCAAGTGAGAAACCGTATAAATAGGCTACTGGCCCATAGACCAGGGCTGCTGCTGATGCTGATGCGATGCCAGGGATTAAGGGGTGCAGGCCCTGAGACTAACAAAATGTCATGCTTGAGTTATGCTTTGAAATGCATTGGGTTTTGCTTGTCTCAATAATGTGCAATTATGGTATTGTGGTTTGTGCTTTGCATTGAATTGTTTCAATTATTTTGATGCACAGGATTTCTTCATTGAATCAAACTTTTGGTTTGTTTTGGAAGAAATAGAAATAGGGTTGAGTATGTTTGTATAATATTGCTTAATTAAATTGATGATTGTGGTTTGATTTACAAGTATTGTGCCATTGTTTAGAGAAAGGATGAAAATAGCTTTTTGTGTTTACAACATGAATTAAGCCCCTAATTGGGAGAATTATTTATGTCAAGATGATTTAGTTAAAGAGTGGTGATTATGAGAACTTTAATAATGACACACAAATGTGTTTCAACCATGTCTTGGTTGAGCAAGAAGGAACTGAGGTACTTCTTTGATTGTATTTGAAATGCTTATTTTATATTCAACACTGGTCATTATTCACTCTGGTATATTGCAGACACAGTGAATATTATCAATGTTTGCCTCTCTCTGAATTCTATCTCATTATCCTTGTGTGTGCATTAGGAAGCATCATATGAGTTGACGAGGAACAGTTGCAGAACCCGTGAGTTAGACGGTTTGTAGGGTTGTAAAATGCTAATGATGTGAACGAGGGAAGGGGACACACCTTGAGGTCCATGAATCACAAATATATTAATTGTAGCAAGGGCACATATCAGCTCTGTACTATATATTTCTTTCAGCCTGTGGTGACTAAGGCGAGTTTCCTAAGTTCTTATGTAGTTTAATAAAGGTTTGTGTTTGCTGCACTTGGAGCTTGAAACACTGCGACTGACCAGTGTTAAGAAATTGAAACTTAATAATAACCACAAGGAGTCCTCTGGCGGGCTCCAAAAATAACTTGATCTCAGCATAGTTCATGCAAATAGTAATCATTAACATGTATTCAATTCATACATCAAATCAAAGCGCATTTCATCATGTCATGACTTGTTCTTTCTCTCTACACATGTTTTCCCATCCTTTCAGATGGTTCCTCAGGAGGGATTCCTTATTTTCGTTTCAATATGGTTGTCTATAGTTATGTATTTGGGAATACTTTCAATTTGAGATTGTATGTCTCATGGCTGTGGGAACAAGAATTTGCATGTCATTGACTGTTACTATAAGGGGTCCGCGTTTTGGTGCTGCATAACACTTAAATCTAATTTATGATATATACTTACTTTTACTGATTAGTCAATATCTTTGTTTATTTTCCTTCCATCATTTATCGTGTTAGGTTCCACTGATTTTTTTTTTGTTGATGCTGTTTCTTTTCCAATTAATTTTTATGTATCTATAATTTCACCATGCGGTTTTAATCCATTATTTCCATTAGTTATTTTTTCTGTTATCTGTTCAAAAAGAAATGGAATATGATATATAGCATCCCTTTTTTTGTAATACTCTGGAGAGTTGGATACAATCGACCGACTGTGGCTTCAAAATGGCCGACTTTCATGGACCCAATATGTACCGCATTCTAAGTATGGAGAATTCTAAATATCATTTTAGGGGCCTGAATGTAAAGATTGTGAGTAAAATGTGTTGGCCTAAATGTATGTAACATGATTGATATTGACAACTGTCTATTATTCCCCTTCATCTTCTGGAGTGTGTGTTATACAATATCACGTATATAACGTGATTGGTATTAACAGATGTCTATGTATTTCTGTTCATCTTCTAGAGTGTGTATTATAAAATATCACATATCTATTATAACAATTCATCAGCAGCTTACTTCATCAAAAACATTATCAGTTATCTTTAAAATCAAGCTTCATTTTTCATTATCACTTAATATTGTAATACAATAGTAAATCAATTATGCATCAATTATATGGTCAGGTGCCTTTCAAATCTAGCCTAATTTTATATTTCCCCAATTATAACAGTTTAGTGCAGATTATGTGGGTATAGACATTTGTAAGGGAAATAATGTCTACATGTTATTCAGACCAGTCTATGAGAATTATTATAGAAAGTGGCCCATTTCTGTATCACAATTCAGGCCTTTGTTGCAACAGTCTAGATTGCAGATCCAAATCACTTCTCATTGGCGCAACAGTTTTTCTCTATTTCCTCCCCTGGGAGGGGCTTCAACTAGTTCCAGTCCATAGTATCTTATTCCTTTTGTGTTTGCATTGGGATGTTCAGATTCAAAGTGTTGTCCTAATGGATATCTGGTATCTTTGTTTTTAATTGTTCTCAGGTTCTCGGAAAACCTGATTTTGAGTGCTCTTACTGTACTTTCTACATACAGCTTGTTCCAGATTCATTCTAACGCATACACCACGAAGTTTGAGTTGCAGTTTATGAAGTCCTTAATTTTGTGTTTCTTGCCATTTGGTAAAATGATTTCCTTTCTTCCATTTTCTTCATATATACAATAGTTGCAGGTACCACATTTGTAGTGTCCCTTTAGCTTTTCTGCTGACCAAAAATGTGCTTTTTCCCTTGGTTGCTTTTCAAGCACAAAGTGTGATGGACATAAGATTTGTTTCAGGTTTTTCACTTTTCGATACGTGATGCTTGGATTCTCATCAATATAATATGTCAAATCAGTATCAAGTTTTAATACAGACCAATGTTTTTTGAGAAATGTTCTTAGAATCATGTTGTCCGAGCTATACGATGTGATGAATCTTATTGTATCTCTAGAATGTCTCTTCATTTCTTGAGATTTGTTTTGTAATAATTCATTTCTTTTGAGTAGCTTGGTTTTCTTATAGGCTTTCATTAGTTGTTGTTAGCCATATCCTCTTGCTTGAAATTTTGTGAAGGCTGTATCCACATGTTTCATCATTTCATTTTCCTGTGTGCAATTTCTTTTACTCCTCATGAATTCTCCATTCGATATGTTTTTAATGATGTGTTGTGGATGATTGCTTCCAGCGTGTAAAATGCTATTTCCAGACGTTGGTTTGGTGTATAGTGTGGATTGTATTTTGTTATTGTCTATATACAATTCCAGGTCTAGAAAGTGGATTCGATTAGTACTCTCTTCCATCATAATTTTGAGGTTGTATTCACTATTATTAAGGAACATGTGATATTCTTGTAGATACTTTTGGCTTCCTTTCCAGGTGACTAAAACATTGTCTATATATCTCCCCCAAAATACAATGTTATTTTCTTCAGTGAATGCTTGATGTTGTCAAGCATGTTTAAGTTCAAAGTGTACATGTACAGGTTTGAATAGTGGGCCGAATTTCACCCCCATTGCAGTTCCTTGGCTTTTTTTTATAGATTGTGTCGTTGAATAGGAAGACATTGTTGTTCAATACGAAATTCAACATTTCAAGGATCATGTTGTTTTGCTCCAAGTACAAGATTGATCTTGCTTTTAGAAAATAGTTAACTGTTTCCATTCCTTTTAAATGTAATATACGTGTATAAAGTGCAGTGACAGCAAAGGTTACCAATCTAAACTCGTCTTTCCATTCAATGAATTCAAGCTGTTATATGACATGTTTTCTGTCTCGCACATATGATGCCAGACTTGCTGCCAGGGGTTGTAGGTGTCTGTCTATGTACCTTGATATTGGTTCGCTCACTGATCCAATTCCAGTGATAATCTGTCTACTGGATGGTATTTTATTGTATTTTATGTGTATTTTGGGTAAGAAGTAGATTGTTGCAAGTACCGGGTATTTATTTCTTATGTAATCATACTCATCATTTGTTAACAATCCATTCTCATACCAGTGGGTGCTTGTTAGGAAAGATTTCTTAATTGTGGGTAATTTTCCTTCCATGTGGCAACCCCTAAACTTTTTGCTGTTGTTTTCACCATGATGTAGACTTTGCCAGAGAAGTGCAGCCTTCTGCTGCACTCCTCCGGGCTTTCGCTCCATTCTTACGGGGAAACTGTCATGATGCCTACCCCCGGAGCACCAGGCCAGGCCCAACACCCCCGGAAGCAGGCATCATGCCCTCGGGTAAAAGCCCAGCGGCCCCTTATAGGGGCTCTTTGGACTCAGTCCTGGCGCCTTTGGCGCCAGGCTCATGTTGGACATCAGTCCTGGCGCCATAGGCGCCAGGCTCATAAAGGGAGGTGTTTTGTGCACTTACCTGATGCAGACCATGCTGCACGCTTCAGGCCTCCCTGAGACCTGAAAGGGACTATTTTTTTATAGGGACTATTTTTTCACTCGGGCGTGGCCAGGGAAGGATACATACCTAGTTGGGGAAGGATACATACCTGGGACTTCTTTGGAGGCTATTTAAGCCACTCCCAGACAGCAGCTCATGCTTCGCGTTGTTCTGCTTCCTGCAGCTTAACGCTCACCGTGTCTGCTCCTGCTCCTGGACTCCAGCCACGCCCGCCTCGAACCTGGAAGACCTGCAAGGAAGGAAGAGAAGAGAAAGGTGAAAACCAAGGACTATTTCAAACTTCTTACCTGCATCCGGAATCTTCTCGCCAGCATCCCTGAAGAAAGACTTCCATTTAAAAGCATCGCGTTGCTCGCTGCAGCGCCACGCTTCACTCACCTGTCCTCGAGACATCTCCCGGCTCCATCGCGGCTGTCAGCATCAGACGCCACATCTCTGCACCTAGGGGAGAGAGGAAGAAACAAAAGGTGAGCAGATGGAACACAGAAGGAAAGCCTGATTAACAGCCATAATACTTACCGGATTTTCTTCCACATTTCGGGTCGGCGCCGCCCCGTTGGCAGGTACCGTACCCCGGCCCCTATGGGGAAAGGACAAGAGACATTTCTGGGGAATGATAAGGACATTTAGAGGCATCGCCCTCATCACTACTCACCTCGGCAGTTTAACCCCTCGACGCATCGCCTTCATTCTGCACCTGAAATAAAGGATAGCTCACAGGTTAGAAAGACAACATAAAGGGGGCCTCACTTGAACTTTGAACTTTCATACTTATGGCGCATCGCTCAGGAAAGTCAAGTGGATTTTGCCAGCGCCATTCTGAAAACCAGTGAAGTAACTGGACGAACACGCGCCCCTGCACCAGAAGCAGGATGGAGAGTTCATCCTTCCAAACCATAAGGTGAGCTTAAACCGGGGTTTGGAGGAAGTTAGAGAGGAACGAAGGTGGAAAGGGGGGAGCTAGCACACTATTCTGCAGACTGTTAATCCCCTTTCTCATCTGCAGATGGATATTCCTGCGGGCCAGGCAAGCACGATTTGGAGGTCCTGTCCAATCGGTGTTCCGGGTCCTGCGCATCACGCTAGAAGAGGCCACAGCAATCCAGACTAGACCAGCGCCTCCGTGGGAACCAGGTGAGCGTTACAGAACGCAAAGCCTTCCTACAAATTCCCACCCAGGCGCTATGGAAACTTCCGAAACTGACCAGTTGGCCCAATTACTGGGGGAATTACGGGCCGAAGTACACGCCGCTCGTCAAGAGACTAGTGCCCTCAGGAGGGAAGTGATTGTAATAAAGGATAGAGCTGATGACCTGGCTAGGCAGCTTTTGCAAGGTCAAGCTGGACAAACTCCTTTACCCGGTTCCGGGGGGAACCCCGCTCCTGTGGTTTCCAGTAACCCGGTGCAGATTAATCTACCTGGAAACATGCCGCTGGCCCCACCTGAACGCTTTGCTGGGGACCCCAAACGATTCGCCGTATTCATGAATCAGTGTCGTTTGCACTTCCTATGCAGACCTGGGGCCTTCCCTAATGATCAGACCAAGGTAGCCTTTGTGTTGTCATATCTCAGCGGCTGTGCTGCCGATTGGTCAGTCCCACTGGTAACTCAAGGTGACCCGATTCTTCATGATTTTCAAGGATTTCAAACAAGCATGGAAAGGTTATTTGCTCGACACTCCCAGGGACAGGCTCTGGATGACGCACTTCTATCTCTGTGACAAGGCAATCAAGACCTTCTATCCTACATTGCAACCTTCAATAGACTAATTGTGGAAACTGGTTGGCCAGAGGATAAAAGAATCACGTTATTCTATCGAGGTCTACGCGGAGAACTTAAAGATGTCCTGGCACAAGTTGTAAATCTGCCCCACGAATGCGCTGAATATATAGACTTAGTGGTCCAATTGGATCACAGGCTGCAAAACAGAAAAGCAGATCGGTCCAAGTTTGAAACCCGGGTGTTGGCCAAGACCCACGCTAACCCCAAAGGGGCTGATGGCTCGGAGCCGATGCAAATTGGAGGGGTTAAAGGACCCCTAACTCAAAAAGAACGGGAAAGAAGACGACAGATGCAATTATGCCTTTATTGTGGGTCCTCTGGACACTTTCTACGAGATTGCCCGGTTAAGCCACCCAAGAAGGTGGTAGGAGCCGCTGATAAAATCCATGGAAACTATGTATCGGGAAACAACCACGCCCGGCAAGCGTAGGGATCCGCTTGCCGAGCTTGAAAACTAACTCTCAGACCTCGCATTTCATTGTGCCAATGGTCCTCGTAGATCCGGAACAGCCTAAACGGTTGCATGCTATAAAGGCATACATCGATAGCGGGGCTATAGGAAACTATGTGGATCGAGAAGTGGTCTCTAGGATAAACCTCCCTCTGCGTCCTAAAACCAACAAAGATGTCATCACCACAGTAGATGGAACCGAAATTGCCTCTGGACCGGTAACACATTCCACAGCTGAGCTGACACTTGTAGGTCCGGATGGCCATCGGGAGGCAGTTGTGTTTGATGTAATCAAGGCTCCACAGTTTCAGCTTATTCTCGGAATCCCTTGGTTAGAGACACATAATCCTCGAATTGATTGGCGAGCGAAGAGAATAACCTTCCCGGATTGTGCACAAACCTGCTACCCAGAAAATCCAAAGATTAATCTAGCATCAGTAACCTCTGTCCCCGTGCAACTACCTCCAGAGTACCAAGACTTTCAGGACGTCTTCCAAAAGGAACAGGCCAACACGTTACCTCCCCACAGATCGTACGATTGCCAAATCGATCTGGTGCCCGGTGCACAACCCCCTTGTAGCAGGATTTACGCCCTTACTGAACCAGAAAATCTGCATTTCAGACAATATTTAGATCAATACCTCGCCAATGGTTTCATTCGCCCGTCAAAGTCCCCGGCATCCTCAGCTTTGTTCTTCGTGCCTAAAAAAGAAGGCGACCTTAGAACTTGTATCGATTACCGTGCATTGAACCAGATAACTGTTAAATATCGTTACCCACTGTCTCTGATCCCTGAACTCCTTGACCAGGTGAAGGACGCTTGCGTATACACCAAGTTAGATTTCCGGGGGGCTTATCATCTGGTACGAGTAAAAGAAGGCGACGAATGGAAAACGGCCTTCCGTACAAAATATGGACTATTCGAATACCAGGTGATGCCTTTCGGGTTGTGCAACGCGCCTGCAGCCTTCCAATTCTTCATGAATGATGTCCTTCGGGAACTCATCGATGTCTGTGTTGTCGTGTATATTGATGACATTCTTGTGTACTCCTCTTCGGAATCTGATCACAGAAAGCATGTCAGGGCCGTCCTAGAGAAACTGCGCCAGCACAAACTGTTTGCCAAGCTGGAAAAATGTGTTTTACATACCACCGAGGTTGAGTTTCTCGGATTCATCCTGACACCTAAAGGGATCCGAATGGATTCACGCAAAGTGGATGCCATCCTCAAATGGCCATCACCTAGTTCGGTGAAAGGTGTCCAAAGCATGCTTGGTTTTGCCAACTTTTATCGCAGGTTTATCCCGGAGTTTTCACGTGTGGTGCAACCCATCACTGCACTCTTGCGAAAAAATAAACGTTTTGAATGGACCGAGGAAGCCGAACATGCCTTTCAGGAGTTGAAAGCTAAGTTCACGTCCGCACCTATTTTGAAGCACCCGCGTCCCGATCTCCCATATATAGTTGAAACCGATGCGTCCAGCTTAGCCATGGGAGCTGTCCTGTCTCAGAGAGACCCTGAAACCAACCAACTGCACCCCGTAGCATTTTGGTCCAGAAAGTTCTCGCCGCCGGAGATAAATTATGCGATCACCGATAAGGAACTATTAGCCATTAAGTCCGCCTTTAAGGCTTGGCGGCATTATCTCCTCGGCGCCAGGCATACCATCACCGTGATCACTGATCACCGAAATTTACAATATTTAAAAACTGCCAAGGCTCAATCGTCTCGACAGCTCCGATGGGCTTTGTTCTTTGCTGAGTTCGATTTTGTAATCACCTACCGCCCCGGCTATAAGAATGGTAAGGCGGATGCTTTATCCCGAATTGGAATGGAAGAAATAGACACAAACTCAGAACCTGTGCCGATAATTCCCGAACAAAGAATTTTGCGGATAACCGCTTTACAAACCCTTGAAGACATTCAAGCACGAGTGAAACAATTCCTGGACTCTTCAGCCTTGCAGGATTGGATCAAAAGGGGGTCTAACTTTTCAGTCAAGGATGGCTTACCTTACTTCCAAGGATGCTTATTTTTGCCAGAAAAGGAATTGCAAGAACTGGTTATTTCCCGTCATCATGATACCCTGATGGAAGGACATCCTGGCATTGCCAAAACAGAGGAAAAGGTTAAACGACAATTCTGGTGGCCTTCCTGGCGAAAGGATATTAAATCTTTCGTGATGTCCTGTGGAGTTTGTGCCCAAAACAAAGGTCAAAAGATAAGACCCGCCGGTCTTTTTCAGCCCTTAGACATTCCACCAGCACCTTGGCACACCCTGTCACTAGATTTTATCACGGACCTGCCCTCTTCTAATGGTTAAAATACTATTCTGGTCGTGGTGGATTTATTTTCCAAAATGGCCCACTTTATTCCGTTGAAAGGATTACCTTCAGCCTTTGTTCTTGCCAAGGAACTCCTCGAAAATATCATCCGTTTGCATGGATTCCCATCCATACTAGTCTCCGATCGGGGAAGCCAGTTTATTTCTCATTTTTGGAAAAAGTGTTGTCAACTGTCACAAATCGACATAAGACTCTCGACCAGCCACCACCCACAGACCGATGGTCAGACGGAGAGAACGAACCAGACCCTTGAACAATATCTACGATGTATGTTGCACCAATCGGAAGGTAATTGGAAGGACATTTTATGGGTGGCTGAATATGCATACAATAACTCGATACACTCTGGAACTGGTCAGAGCCCCTTTTATACCCTATATGGACATCACCCTCGTACTTCAGACTTGGACTCACCTCTGAGCCTTGAAATGCCTGCAGTGAACCATTTGCATTCTACGATTACTCAAGCCTTCAAGGATGCAACTGCACATTTGCAACTTGCGAAAGGGAAATACAAAAAGAATGCGGATCTGCATCGAAGAGAGGCGCCTCCATACCAAATAGGGGATCAAGTATGGTTGGCTATCAAACACCTATCACTCAAGGGGCCTCAAACTTTTAATCCAAGGTATTTAGGCTCTTACTCGATCAAAGCTATAATCAACCCAGTGGCAGTCAAGCTCGATCTACCAGCTAACATGCGGATTCACCCCGTTTTTCATGTGTCACTTTTGAAACCAGTGCACCCAGGAACCAGATTAACAAAGCCACCAGAACCGATTCAGATAGATGGGGAGCCTGAATTCGAGGTGAAGAAAATTTTGGATTCTAAGATCTCAAAATCAAAACTTTTCTATCTTATTGATTGGAAAGGGTACGGGCCTCAGGAAAGGTCTTGGGAACCCAGTGATCACGTACATGCACCTCGGCTGGTAAAAAGGTTCCATCGGAATTTCCCAAACAAACCGAAACCTCCAGAAGGAACGACCTTGGGAGGGGCCTTGGGGGGGAGTGCTGTCATGATGCCTACCCCCGGAGCACCAGGCCAGGCCCAGCACCCCCGGAAGCAGGCATCATGCCCTCGGGTAAAACCCCAGCGGCCCCTTATAGGGGCTCTTTGGACTCAGTCCTGGCGCCTTTGGCGCCAGGCTCATGTTGGACATCAGTCCTGGCGCCATAGGCGCCAGGCTCATAAAGGGAGGTGTGTTGTGCACTTACCTGATGCAGACCATGCTGCACGCTTCAGGCCTCCCTGAGACCTGAAAGGGACTATTTTTTCATAGGGACTATTTTTTCACTCGGGCGTGGCCAGGGAAGGATACATACCTAGTTGGGGAAGGATACATACCTGGGACTTCTTTTGGAGGCTATTTAAGCCACGCCCAGACAGCAGCTCATGCTTTGCGTTGTTCTGCTTCCTGCAGCTTAACGCTCACCGTGTCTGCTCCTGCTCCTGGACTCCAGCCACGCCTGCCTCGAACCTGGAAGACCTGCAAGGAAGGAAGAGAAGAGAAAGGTGAAAACCAAGGACTATTTCAAACTTGTTACCTGCATCCGGAATCTTCTCGCCAGCATCCCTGAAGAAAGACTTCCATTTAAAAGCATCGCGTTGCTCGCTGCAGCGCTACGCTTCACTCACCTGTCCTCGAGACATCTCCCGGCTCCATCGCGGCTGTCAGCATCGGACGCCACATCTCTGCACCTAGGGGAGAGAGGAAGAAACAAAAGGTGAGCAGAAGGAACACAGAAGGAAAGCCTGATTAACAGCCATAATACTTACCGGCCTTTCTTCCACATTTCGGGTCGGCGCCGCCCCGTTGGCAGGTACCGTACCCCGGCCCCTATGGGGAAAGGACAAGAGACATTTCTGGGGAATGATAAGGACATTTAGAGGGATCGCCCTCATCACTACTCACCTTGGCAGTTTAACCCCTCGACGCATCGCCTTCATTCTGCACCTGAAATAAAGGACAGATCACAGGTTAGAAAGACAACATAAAGGGGGCCTCACTTGAACTTTGAACTTTCATACTTACGGCGCATCGCTCAGGAAAGTCAAGTGGATTTTGCCAGCGCCATTCTGAAAACCAGTGAAGTAACTGGACGAATGCGCGCCCCTGCACCAGAAGCAGGATGGAGAGTTCATCCTTCCAAACCATAAGGTGTGCTTAAACCGGGGTTTGGAGGAAGTTAGAGAGGAACGAAGGGGGAAAGGGGGGAGCTAGCACACTATTCTGCAGACTGTTAATCCCCTTTCTCATCTGCAGAAGGATATTCCTACGGGCCAGGCAAGCACGATTTGGAGGTCCTGTCCAATCGGTGTTCCGAGTCCTGTGCATCACGCTAGAAGAGGCCACAGCAATCCAGACTAGACCAGCGCCCCCGTGGGAACCAGGTGAGCGTTACAGAAACTGACATGCCCTTAAGACAGTCAGTACCAGGAAACATTGTTTTCCGTAGTTTCTTTATCATGTTGCAGCTTTCGCGCAACATGGCACAAGAGGGCACTGTAAGCTAAGTTACTGCTCTCTTCGGGTCTCTAGTCTACTACAAGCCCTAGATACTCTCTTGGGATTGTTATCGAACGGTGCAAGTGAATCACGGACGGGACTGGTGGCAGCGATCGTTTCTTTGTGTTTTTGAGCTCCAAAATGGCCAGACCACGAGGCTCGTTGTACTTCCGCTGACCGTCTTGCCCCCTTCACCTTCCCCAGGTCGAGCCGACCGGGGCCTTCCTTATTTGGGCATGTACTTTCCCGGGAAACACAGATGCTTTCGCTGGCTTCTACAGGCCTTGTGTGTGCCTCCAGGATGTGGGCTGGGATGTATGGTCCCAATACACATCCTGGGTGCCAGAGAGTCTAGGGTGGTGTGAATGCCTGGGACCTCTGTAGTCCGTGATAGGTCCATGTATGGTGTGAGTGTTTTGGGAGCAGATCTCCCTTTGGGTCCCCTCCGTTCTGGCGCAAAGGGAACCGTGGATAAGAGGGGGCTGGAAACACTGCTACCATGTCGAACAAAGGAATACAGGAGCCAAGTATCCTGCAACCACGAGGCTGAACCGAGGAATCGCTGGTGACCCGATGAAGGACTGCTCCTCTGCACTGCTGTCGCTTTGTGAAACCCTTTCTACCTCGGATCGAACGAGAAGGCCTGTACTGGTACTTCGACCCTTGGAATAGTGGGAACAACTATTCTCTGCATCTTCACCATCTCTGGCACGTAAGCCTTCGGAAGTGTCTCTGGGCCACTCAGTAGACTGACCAGCCTACCCAGGAGTCTTTCTCTGTAACCGCCGTCAGGTTGTGTTGTATTACGAGTCCTTGTCACTCTCACACAATTCGTACACTTGGCATTCCCAGGTCTGAAGTGAGTAGTGTACATATGGCTGAAATACACACGGCCGCTCCGTTGCCCTGCTGTGGTAACAAACTGTGCGGGTTCACTGCGTTTGGGACGTCCTCAACTCAACTTCTGCTGCTGCGGAATCTACACGACGACGAGACGTCCCCTGAACCTGCCAGCACTGAAACTGACACGGAGAAGCCTGGGTCTGCTTGCATCGGGGACCGATGAGTAGCATCGCTAGGAACTGGTCGCCCTCATGCAGGAGCCCATAGCTTTTCCCCGCTGTGTCTAACAGCACGCCTTTCCGTACTCGTGCTCTGCTTCTGCCCAAAGTGGAGGCTGCGCTTGAATCTCGGAGCTCTGTTCATCTTCATTTGTTCACCGAACTAAACTGCCTGATTCTCTCGAAGAGACTCCCCTTTTTGCCTGTTGGCACCAGCGTGTGCAGGTACTTTTGAGCACAAGGCTCCACTCTTCGTAGGGCTTGGACTTCCTTTTAGTTAGGTGCCTCTGAAGGCGGACTGGGTCTAATTATTATTCGCACTGCCTGTTTTCCTCCTCATCTAGGTGGTCTACACATTTTGTGCGTCTAACTCGTTAGAGTCGTTTGCATTTGTATATATATTGTATTGGTTTGGTATGTGTTGGTTTACTGGAGTTTTATTGTGATTTCTGGCTACGGTCAATGTTACAAAGGCCTTGTAATAAATGTGTATATATTTTTAATATAACACCTGCTTGGAGTAATTTGTAAGTGTCCTTGCATTGTGTGCTCATTGCGGGCTTTCAGTCACCCTCACCCATCTTGAGACATAGTCTTGACTGCCGCGATCGCTACCCTGATTGGTCTGGCTTGTCCAGAGGTTACCCTGTTCCAAGAAACTAGGCTGGCCTTCTGAACCTCTGCCCCTCCAGGACAGAGTTCAGAAATTCGTCTTAACAGTGCTCTTGATATTCCATTCATTGGTAATTTTTGGCAAGGGGTTCTCCTTTAGCTTTTCATAAAATGTTTCATCATTTAGATAGATTTCTGCCATTTGTATGTAATCTATAGTTTTTAGAAGGACTATCTTGCCTCCTTTTTCCACCTCTTTTACTGTTATTTCGTCATTATTGCTTAAATCATAAATGCCTTTTCCTTCTTTGACATTCAAGTTGTATTATTCCACTTGGTTGGCTTCTTAGATGTATAATTCGTTCTTAGGTCTTGCTGCACTGCAAGTACAAAGATGTCAATTGCATTTTCCATTGATATTTGCGCTGTGAATTTTGATTTTGGTTTTCATTTTGATGCTTCTATTAATCAGATGTCTATATTGAAATCTGACGCAACTGTCTCCATTGTGTGTATATCTTCCGTTTCTCCAATATTAAGTAGATTGGCTGTATTGTCTGTATCTAACACTGTCAGTTCTAGTGGTTGTGGCTTTTCAATATGTGGTTTGTTCGGTTTTGTTGCTGAGGCAAAGAATTTTTTCAATTTTAAAATTCTACTGAATTTGAAGAGATCTCAGTTGATTTGAAAGAAATTTGACTGATTCTTTGGGCTAAAGGATAATCCTTTGTTCAGTGTCATTACCAATTTTTTAGGTAGATCTGCGTTATTAGGTTGAGTACTATATATACATACCCGCTCTGGACTGGCAATGGGAGAAGTCCTCTTGTATTTAGTCCAGTGACCAATCGCTCCTTCTGTTTGCAGAAATAGGACATTAGACCCCTCTCTGAGTAGAGCTCAGAGAGGGGCAGAGTCCTTATCTAGCTGGTAGGTCATTAGAAATGACACGCAATTAGTGCATCCATCCAACCGATCACACTTCTCCCACACCAGCCCCTCCCAGCACCGCTTTCATGATGGACCAATTAACCCTTTTAAATGCTTTCTTGGAATTGAGGGAAAGAACCTGGGCCCACCCCGCCTGACCTCGACAGAAGTGTTTTCCTGAGATTGTCTGCCCCTTTCGTGTTTTCACTAAACTAGATTGATCCGGACAGACCAATTTGGGGGAGGACTATCTCTAGTCTTGACACCTCAACTCGTACGAAGACCTTGGCATCAACATTCAGAAGAGATATCGGTCTATTGGACATGCAGTGTGTCCATTCCTTGCCTTCCTTCCGGGTAGTTACCAGGGTGCTCATAAAGGATGGGTGTATATCTCTCACTGAATTTATGCTTTTAAACACCTTATCCAGGGGCGCAGCCAAGATGCAAGACGTCAACAAACATTTTATAAAATGCTGAGGTGAAGCTGTCCACATCCCTGACTTCATACGGAGGATAGCCTGCTTTACTTCGCACACGGTAATATCAGTCTCCAGGCTTTCCTTGTCTTCGGACAATAGAGATGGCAAGCTGATGGCCACAAGTAATCTTCCAACTCCAACTTTGATGCAGCATCATCAGTATGATATAGAGCCTCATAAAACTCAGCAAATATGTGGAGAATCTCCCATGGTTCTGACCGCATACTTCCAGGCCCATCGCTCATTTGCTCCACTCGCCTATCATTTCTATCACCTCACAGCCTACAAGCCAACAAAGTTCCCACCCTCTCGCCTTTTCTATAATATTTCTGTTTAATAAACTTTATCATCCAGTTAACCTCCTGGGGAGCAAAGAGTGCAGCTCCTCCCTCTTCTCCCTGTTGGATTGCAGGGATGCATTCAAATCCCCCTGATTATTGTTCCGGCTGGCCCTCAGCTAAGTTATATCCCCCTTCAACAGTGTTTCCTTCTTTTTTCCTACCGCCTTCCGCAATGAAGAGCCCTCTAAAGGTGACCTTTGCTGCCTCCCAAACATGTTGCTGATATACTTGCCCAGTATCATTTGTCTCAAAGAAGCATTCAATTTCTTTTGCTATAAATTCGCTAAAGAAGAAGGGTATCATGACAGCGCCACCTCGTGTTGCCTTTCCTTCCCTCACACAATTTCAGTACCATTATGACCATGTTGTGGTTCGACAACGCTATTGTCTCGACCACCACCGCCTCTAAGTAGCCCTGATATTCTTTTGGCATGAGGAGAAGTTCTATCCTAATAAACATATTGCGTGGAGGGGAGAAGGAAGGTGTATGCACCCGACTGGGCGTAGTGAATCCTCAATGAATCCAAGAAGAGAAGGATAGGACAACTATGGCACACCCTAGTAAGGAGAAATATTTGTAAATGGTAAGAGTCAACTTGGATACTAGGTGTTTGGAAAATTTGCTAATCAAGTATGAGGTGCAGAAGAGAGAGGGGCAACCTTGACACCTTGGTTGCACAGTACAATGAAGAGAATCTATTTACACCAACAATGTTTGTTCAACAACATTTCTAAATAACTCATTTTAGATCTGGATATGTATCACAATAACCCATGACATACAAGGATTACATATGTGGCAGAACGTTTGACATTTTAAATGTACAGAGTATACACTAACCCATAAGAGGACAACCTGTCCCTCATTAATATGTATAGAGACTGATGGTAAATTCACTAGGTTAATAGTATCTTCTCTGCTGTGATCGAATGAGGAAATATATAGAAAAAATATATAGAATAACTACTGATAGTGGATTCACTGAAATTCTAATATGACAAGGTAAGAAACTGTGCAACTATTTAAAGAGTCTAACCTTGTGTTTTTTATGAAGGAGGTTCTTCAAGAGAACGAGGGTGGTCCGGGACGGGAACCCCAGTCCCCCATCCAAACAAGACAGCGGGTCTTCGATGGTAAGTCCTTATCTGTAGAAATAGAATAGACATCGAAGACGTCTATTTAGACCGTTGTAAGTGACATAGTGAGGATAAAATAAGTTAAGACAGTAATGAGTCACTTACAGCGGTATCGCGGTTGACCAGTATCAAGGTAGCTGAGGGGGAGTGGTAGTCATAAACCGCAAGTGGTCTGGAGGTTACTCAGGACTGGAGCGCTGAGAAAAAGTGGACAGAAAAACGAAGGTAGAGTCTCAGTAATGGACAGAGGAAGTGAACAGAGTGTTCACAGGCTTTGTTCTGAAATAGAATCCTGGGTCGAGCCAGTATAGGAAGACTAACATTCTTACCTAGTGTATGTCAGTGTGGCACACATGGAGACCAGCTGCCGGAGGGTTGCTCGACTCCATGTCAAGTACCGCCACTGTTTATAAAGTAATTAGTAGTGTGACGTAATCACGCGCTTGCGTGTGGTACGTCATACTGTACGCTGAGCTCCAGGCTCAGATGGATGAAAATTAGACAAGATGGAATCTAATTAGCCTCCTATGGGAAGATGCTCGACAGGGGCAGGTAGGGCTATAAGAACTTAAACAGTCGAGTGAAAAAAAGAAGAACGGACCGCGGCGTGTTTACAATGTGACGTCATCACGCATGCGCGTGCATGACGCCACATGTAAACAAACCTAGTGTCGGGGTGAAGGAAATATGACAATATGACCTCTAGGGGAATGGCAATGTCCAATATGTGCATGACCCTTGATGGTTGGAACTAATATCATTCATCTGAAGGTAAGGGCTCATGATGACTAAGCTTATAAAAATCATGTGGAGCAACGTCCACGCATTTAAAGTGTCATGAATAGTGTAGAACTAGAAAAGCGTTAGAGTTAGTGAGATGTTCTAGGCAGGACCGGGAGGCTGAAGGACCATGGGAGGGCCAAGGAGCTTACTATGGTAATTACGACTGCCTGACTGGAAAAAATTGATGGATGTTGATTATACATCGACCTATGTATACTATAGGGGTCAGAAGACAAAATAAAATGGCAGACTGTGATTTATTCTGATTATAGTCCTGCATGTGAGATCTGAGTTTTAGGGTCCAAAGTGGTTGAAGACCTTATCAATAGTTGTAGTAGTAAACATAGTTGATATTAATGGTTAGGTACATTCTTGTTATGCAACCAACCAATGCCATTCTGCCCACACGTCTGGTTCACAGTCTAGTGAAGGGAGTATCAATTGTACAGGTTGTACATTTCCGAGATAGAGTCAACGGAATGACTGGATATGTATAAACTTTGAAAACATTTTTACATTTCTATCCAACTGTCTAAGTTAAATGGTTCACAGTCTTATGATGTGGTTATGATAATTCTGACCAACAATCCTATCAAATGTTTTTAAAGAGACATTGATGAAGATGAACGGAAAGAGAAAATTTAACGTAGGTATTCTTTAAATGAATGGACCTAAATAGTAGTCTTCATTCAGACCGAGTGGGGTCATTGCATCTAGTCTATGAATCCAGTACAATTCTTTTTGTGCCAAAAGTTTGGGTAGGTCACCTCCTCGTTGGAGGGGGTGTAATACTTCCAGTATTGCAAATCTCATTTGCGAGATGTTATGCTTATTGTCTCTAAAGTGCCGGAATACAGGTGACTTCACATTTTTTGTTCGAATCTGGGACTTATGTTCAGTCCATCTTTCTTTGGCTTTTCTACTGGTTTTCCCCACATAATATTTCCCACAAGGGCATCTAATGGTGTAGATGACATTTTTGGAGTCACCGGTTGCAAAGTATTTTAGGAAAATCTTTTTACCATTGTTCGGATGTCTGATGTGATTGCCTTTGATGATGTTCGAGCAGTGCTGACAATTTAGGCACGGAAAAGGCCATTTCTTGACTTCGTCAATGTCCTTCGAGTGGATATTTTAGGTCTTTCAGCTTTGATTAGCATGTCTCTGAAATTCCGTCCTCTTTTGTACGCTAACATTGGGGGGGCTGGAAAGAGTCGGTTGAGATTAGGATCCGATTTAATAAGATCCCAGTTCTTAGTGATAATTTTTTTGACTTGAAAGCTCTGGGCAGAGTACTTCAGTATGTAGATGAGGTTTGACTGAGTTTGTTTCGGTTGTTTGTTAAGTAATAAGTCACGGGGGTGTGCTTCTGTCCTGGAAATAGCTTGAGCCACTACTTCTTCCGGGAATCCTCTTTCTAGAAATCTTGATCGCACATTATCAAATTCTGTCTGAAGTTTTTCTATATTGGAGGTTATCCGTTTAGCCCGTAGTAGTTGGCTATACGGTAGGTTTTCTTTTAAATGTCTCGGGTGGAAACTGTTGAAATGGAGGGAGCTGTTAACATCAGTTGGTTTTCTGTACATTAGTGTTGTTAATTCCATGTTTTTCCATTCTACTGTTACATCCAGAAAGTTCACCTGTGGTGTGCCGATTTCCATAGTAAATTTGATTCGTGGGTTGCATTGGTTTATATATTGCCAAAAATCTGTCAGTTCTTGATGTGTACCATTCCAAATGCCAAATACATCGTCAATATATCTTAGCCAGCAGTGTATTCTGTGTTTCCAATGTGGGTGATCCAAGACAGGTTTTCTCAAAGTAAAACATAAAGATGTTTGCGTAAGACGGAGCCACAGCCGAACCCATAGAGGTACCCGAGATCTGTAAATAGTACTTATCATTAAATCTGAAGTAATTGTTGTAGAGTATTAGGTTGATAAGTTCAATAGCAAAGGTTTTTTGAACCTGAATTTCATCATGTTGTAAAAGAAACCATTCTAGGGCAGCTATGCCTTCATCATGGGGAATTGAAGTGTATAGACTTGTGACGTCCATAGAGAATATTAGAGGATCCGGAAAGCTGATCTGTAAGTTATTGATTCTCTGGAGAAAATGTGTGGTATCTTTTAGATATGTCGGTATTTTCTGTACCAGAGGTTGCAGCGCTGTATCAAGGTAGACAGCCAGGGGTTGAGGTATACTGTCAGTACCAGCGACAATTGGTCTAAAGGGCGGGTCTTTGGGATCTTTATGAATTTTAGGTAACCCATAGAAAACTGGGATGATTGGGTTAGTTTTAATCAAAAATTCTTCAGTTTTGTCTGAAATCCAATCCATCGTACTAGCCTTTTCAATTGTCTGTTTGATGATGGTGCTGATGTCATTTGTAGGGTCGTTATCTAACAATAAGTAAGTCTGTCTATCGTCCAGTAGTTTAAGACAGCCCGTATTGTATAGATTTGTATCCATGAGTACAAGGGCTCCCCCTTTGTCGGCTTGTTTAATTGTGATAGAAGTGTCGTCGGCAAGCTCTTTAATCAGTTTGAGTTGATGATGCCGAATATTCTGTTGAGTAGAGGTCTCATATTTGATTTTTCTCAGATCACGAGTGGTTTTGGTTTTGAAGAGATTGATGAGTGGATTATTAATTTGCGGATGGAAATTACTCTGGTTCTTCATCTCTAGAAAATCATGTTTTTTGGCTGGGGTTATTTCTGCCAGATTATCAAAAAAGACTTTTAGTTCCATTCTGCGTATCAACTTGAAAAGGTTAACTTCTTCTTCAAACAGGTTAGTTGAGTTTGTGGGGATAAATGATATCCCAAGACTACGCGTATCAGTCTGGGTTTTAGATAGCTGTCTGGAAGAGATATTAATGATCAGGGGTGAGTCTATTTGTTTTTTTGGCGTGGTTTTCTTTTGCCCTCTTCTGGTCGGGCGTCTCCTAAAAAAGGCTGCGCCGGGATTGTTGGAATGGATGTATCTATTATCCTTGGGATTGGAATAGTACTGCCTGTCACTATGAGGGTGTTGGTTGGAGTTGCTGTACTTGTACTGGGTTGTTCTTCTTGTTCCCCACTTGTAATGTCACTGCTGTCAGTATTATTGTCAGGAGATGGTTTCTTAGGGACTCCAGATGGACCAGGTCTTGGTTTATAGTTACTATAGTATTCTTGCCAAGTATATACTATTTCTCTGGCATAGTCTAATGTGTCTCTCCGGAATTTCCGAATCTTTCGTTGCTCAATGTCCCATTTATAGCTATCGAGCTTATTATTGGTGTCTTCCAAGATTGTTTGAAGTTCAGATGCAGTTTTGAGTTTCAAGAGTTGCATAGAGACTTCTTCAATCTCTTGGTTGATGATATGGAGTGATTTTGCGAGTTCCTCTATGGTAAGTAATATCAGATCAAGGGAACATTTGTTTAGGATGTGCTCCCAACGTTTTACAAACTCCTTGTTGTCCTTGCAAAGTGTCGGACGAAGGTACACTCTAAGTCCTCTCGGGATTCTCTTGGCCTTATAGTACTGCGTTAAAGTAGTAGCATGAAGTTTCTGTGAGATCTCTCTCCTAATGTGTCGTTCAAGTCGTTGGATAAGTATTTCTGGATTTTCTCTATTGATTTCCTCAGTACTAGTATCTCTAATTAGAACTAAGATCCTAACGGCTTCTTCATCTGAAAACGCTAAGGTAGTCGCTGCTTTGTCTGTTAAGCTATTGATTTTAGAAAATGACATCTCAAAGATATCGGGGTGCTCAGGTCCAGAAATACTTATCCAACGACTTGAACGACTCATTAGGAGAGAGATCTCACAGAAACTTCATGCTACTACTTTAACGCAGTACTATAAGGCCAAGAGAATCCCGAGAGGACTTAGAGTGTACCTTCGTCCGACACTTTGCAAGGACAACAAGGAGTTTGTAAAACGTTGGGAGCACATCCTAAACAAATGTTCCCTTGATCTGATATTACTTACCATAGAGGAACTCGCAAAATCACTCCATATCATCAACCAAGAGATTGAAGAAGTCTCTATGCAACTCTTGAAACTCAAAACTGCATCTGAACTTCAAACAATCTTGGAAGACACCAATAATAAGCTCGATAGCTATAAACGGGACATTGAGCAAACGAAAGATTCGGAAATTCCGGAGAGACACATTAGACTATGCCAGAGAAATAGTATATACTTGGCAAGAATACTAAAGTAACTATAAACCAAGACCTGGTCCATCTGGAGTCCCTAAGAAACCATCTCCTGACAATAATACTGACAGCAGTGACATTACAAGTGGGGAACAAGAAGAACAACCCAGTACAAGTACAGCAACTCCAACCAACACCCTCATAGTGACAGGCAGTACTATTCCAATCCCAAGGATAATAGATACATCCATTCCAACAATCCCGGCGCAGCCTTTTTTAGGAGAGGGCAAAAGAAGAGGGCAAAAGAAAACCACGCCAAAAAAACAAATAGACTCACCCCTGATCATTAATATCTCTTCCAGACAGCTATCTAAAACCCAGACTGATACGCTTAGTCTTGGGATATCATTTATCCCCACGAACTCAACTAACCTGTTTGAAGAAGAAGTTAACCTTTTCAAGTTGATACGCAGAATGGAACTAAAAGTCTTTTTTGATAATCTGGGAGAAATAACCCCAGCCAAAAAACATGATTTTCTAGAGATGAAGAACCAGAGTAATTTCCATCCGCAAATTAATAATCCACTCATCAATCTCTTCAAAACCAAAACCACTCGTGATCTGAGAAAAATCAAATATGAGACCTCTACTCAACAGAATATTCGGCGTCATCAACTCAAACTGATTAAAGAGCTTGCCGACGACACTTCTATCACAATTAAACAAGCCGACAAAGGGGGAGCCCTTGTACTCATGGATACAAATCTATACAATACGGGCTGTCTTAAACTACTGGACGATAGACAGACTTACTTATTGTTAGATAACGACCCTAAAAATGACATCAGCACCATCATCAAACAGACAATTGAAAAGGCTAGTACGATGGATTGGATTTCAGACAAAACGGAAGAATTTTTGATTAAAACTAACCCAATCATCCCAGTTTTCTATGGGTTACCTAAAATTCATAAAGATCCCAAAGACCCGCCCTTTAGACCAATTGTCGCTGGTACTGACAGTATACTTCAACCCCTGGCTGTCTACCTTGATACAGCGCTGCAACCTCTGGTACAGAAAATACCGACATATCTAAAAGATACCACACATTTTCTCCAGAGAATCAATAACTTACAGATCAGCTTTCCGGATCCTCTAATATTCTCTATGGACATCACACGTCTATACACTTCAATTCCCCATGATAAAGGCATAGCTGCCCTAGAATGGTTTCTTTTACAACATGATGAAATTCAGGTTCAAAAAACCTTTGCTATTGAACTTATCAACCTGATACCCTACAACAATTACTTCAGATTTAATGATAAGTACTATTTACAGATCTCGGGTACCTCTATGGGTTCGGCTGTGGCTCCGTCCTACGCAAACATCTTTATGTTTTACTTTGAGAAAACCTTTGTCTTGGATCACCCACATTGGAAACACAGAATACACTGCTGGCTAAGATATATTGACGATGTATTTGGCATTTGGAACGGTACACATCAAGAACTGACAGATTTTTGGCAATATATAAACCAATGCAACCCACGAATCAAATTTACTATGGAAATCGGCACACCACAGGTGAACTTTCTGGATGTAACAGTAGAATGGAAAAACATGGAATTAACAACACTAATGTACAGAAAACCAACTGATGTTAACAGCTCCCTCCATTTCAACAGTTTCCACCCGAGACATTTAAAAGAAAACCTACCGTATAGCCAACCACTACGGGCTAAACGGATAACCTCCAATATAGAAAAACTTCAGACAGAATTTGATAATATGCGATCAAGATTTCTAGAAAGAGGATTCCCGGAAGAAGTAGTGGCTCAAGCTTTTTCCAGGACAGAAGCACACCCCCGTGACTTATTACTTAACAAACAACCGAAACAAACTCAGTCAAACCTCATCTACACACTGAAGTACTCTGCCCAGAGCTTTCAAGTCAAAAAAATTATCACTAAGAACTGGGATCTTATTAAATCGGATCCTAATCTCAACCGTCTCTTTCCAGCCCCCCCAATGTTAGCGTACAAAAGAGGACGGAATTTCAGAGACATGCTAATCAAAGCTGAAAGACCTAAAATATCCACTCAAAGGACATTAACGAAGTCAAGAAATGGCACTTTTCCGTGCCTAAATTGTCAGCACTGCTCGAACATCATCAAAGGCAATCACATCAGACATCCGAACAATGGTAAAAAGATTTTCCTAAAAAACTTTGCAACCGGTGACTCCAAAAATGTCATCTATACCATTAGATGCCTTTGTGGGAAATATTATGTGGGGAAAACCAGTAGAAAAGCCAAAGAAAGATGGACTGAACATAAGTCCCAGATTCGAACAAAAAATGTGAAGTCACCTGTATTCCGGCACTTTAGAGACAATAAGCATAACATCTCGCAAATGAGATTTGCAATACTGGAAGTATTACACCCCCTCCAACGAGGAGGTGACCTACCCAAACTTTTGGCACAAAAAGAATTGTACTGGATTCATAGACTAGATGCAATGACCCCACTCGGTCTGAATGAAGACTACTATTTAGGTCCATTCATTTAAAGAATACCTACGTTAAATTTTCTCTTTCCGTTCATCTTCATCAATGTCTCTTTAAAAACATTTGATAGGATTGTTGGTCAGAATTATCATAACCACATCATAAGACTGTGAACCATTTAACTTGGACAGTTGGATAGAAATGTAAAAATGTTTTCAAAGTTTATACATATCCAGTCATTCCGTTGACTCTATCTCGGAAATGTACAACCTGTACTATTGATGCTCCCTTCACTAGACTGTGAACCAGACGTGTGGGCAGAATGGCATTGGTTGGTTGCATAACAAGAATGTACCTAACCATTAATATCAACTATGTTTACTACTACAACTATTGATAAGGTCTTCAACCACTTTGGACCCTAAAACTCAGATCTCACATGCAGGACTATAATCAGAATAAATCACAGTCCGCCATTTTATTTTGTCTTCTGACCCCTATAGTATACATAGGTCGATGTATAATCAACATCCATCAATTTTTTCCAGTCAGGCAGTCGTAATGGCCATAGTAAGCTCCTTGGCCCTCCCATGGTCCTTCAGCCTCCAGGTCCTGCCTAGAACATCTCACTAACTGTAACGCTTTTCTAGTTCTACACTATTCATGACACTTTAAATGCGTGGACGTTGCTCCACATGATTTTTATAAGCTTAGTCATCATGAGCCCTTACCTTCAGATGAATGATATTAGTTCCAACCATCAAGGGTCATGCACATATTGGACATTGCCATTCCCCTAGAGGTCATATTGTCATATTTCCTTCACCCCGACACTAGGTTTGTTTACATGTGGCGTCATGCACGCGCATGCGTGATGACGTCACATTGTAAACACGCCGCGGTCCGTTCTTCTTTTTTTCACTCGACTGTTTAAGTTCTTATAGCCCTACCTGCCCCTGTCGAGCATCTTCCCATAGGAGGCTAATTAGATTCCATCTTGTCTAATTTTCATCCATCTGAGCCTGGAGCTCAGCGTACAGTATGACGTACCACACGCAAGCGCGTGATTACGTCACACTACTAATTACTTTATAAACAGTGGCGGTACTTGACATGGAGTCGAGCAACCCTCCTGCAGCTGGTCTCCATGTGTGCCACACTGACATACACTAGGTAAGAATGTTAGTCTTCCTATACTGGCTCGACCCAGGATTCTATTTCAGAACAAAGCCTGTGAACGCTCTGTTCACTTCCTCTCTCCATTACTGAGACTCTACCTTCGTTTTTCTGTCCACTTTTTCTCAGCGCTCCAGCCCTGAGTAACCTCCAGACCACTTGTGGTTTATGACTACCACTCCCCCTCAGCTACCTTGATACTGGTCAACCGCGATACCGCTGTAAGTGACTCATTACTGTCTTAACTTATTTTATCCTCACTATGTCACTTACAACGGTCTAAATAGACGTCTTCGATGTCTATTCTATTTCTACAGATAAGGACTTACCATCGAAGACCCGCTGTCTTGTTTGGATGGGGGCCTGGGGTTCCCGTCCCGGACCACCCTCGTTCTCTTGAAGAACCTCCTTCATAAAAAAACACAAGGTTAGACTCTTTAAATAGTTGCACAGTTTCTTACCTTGTCATATTAGAATTTCAGTGAATCCACTATCAGTAGTTATTCTATATATTTTTTCTATATATTTCCTCATTCGATCACAGCAGAGAAGATACTATTAACCTAGTGAATTTACCATCAGTCTCTATACATATTAATGAGGGACAGGTTGTCCTCTTATGGGTTAGTGTATACTCTGTACATTTAAAATGTCAAACGTTCTGCCACATATGTAATCCTTGTATGTAATGGGTTATTGTGATACATATCCTGATCTAAAATGAGTTATTTAGAAATGTTGTTGAACAAACGTTGTTGGTGTAAATAGATTCCTAATGTACATATTATATATATCTTTTCCTAGAAACCTTTGTTATTGCCCCTGATGAAGAGTGTTGTAGCACTCGAAACGCGTTGGGCCTTCCACAGCTTCAACATCAAGAATAAACAATGAAGAATGGTTCTTGTAACCTTATCTGATTCAAAGTCATTTTTTTGAACAAATTACCTTTCTCTATGTATTACCATTTACAGATCTTCTTGAATTTATTAAGAAACATTACTTGTTAGATAAACCTTATTGTTGGTCTGGTATTCCAGATATTAGATAGTGTGCAGGGGACGTAAGTTCCCGGCTTGGGAACTTATATTCTCTTCCTCAATGAATCCAACCAGAAATGATCCACAATAAAACACAGGAATAACACATTTTCCCTGCACCATTCCCTCTGGGCCCCTTCCCTGTCAGAATTCTAGTCAAGCCTCTATTCAAGTATTATGTTAAAGTCTCTGCCGAGTATCTTGGGACCCTCCTTCCACTGTTCAATCATAGCAAAGACCAAGGATACAAATAAAATTTGACCCATGTTGGGGGCATAAACCTCACCAGTGTGATCCCCGTTCACCCGTTCAGACTTTTAGCATAAGAAATCTCTCCTCAAGCGCCATCCTGACCTGACCTTTCTTTAACATTAAGGATTTTGCCAACAGAATACCCACTCCACCCTTCTTCCTCTCTCCATCTGAGGCCCATAAGGACTGCCCCACAGCCCCACCCATCAAACGGGACTCCTCCCCACCTCAGAAATGAGTCTCCTGCAAAAATAAAATCAAGAAGTGCTCTTCTTTAATTCCCTATGTATGACTGATCATTTGTGTGGTAAGTTAAGAACCTTCACATTCAGTGTCACCAACTTAATGTCACCCATGATCCCAAACTTTAGTGGGCAAGTGTATCAACCATATATCTGCCAAAGACCTCCTTGAGCTTGCTCCCCCACCAATGCCTAGATGAGTGAGATCCTCCTCATCCTGCCCCTCTTCCCTCATGCACTGGATTCCTCATAATAGAAACCAACACAACAGGAACAATTCCATAACTGTGTCCAGTGGAAACAAATTAAAGAGACGCCCAGAGATCATTTGGTAACCAGAATCTCAGGTCACAATTCCCTGTACACTCCTGAAATCCCATAATTCATTCACTCCACCCATCCCTGGACATTTCCCTAATATTCACCATGCCTCCCCACCCCATAAAACAAACCCCCCATCAACAATGTCAGGCATCGCCAACTCCTTCTCTGGTCCTATGACGCCTTCTTGAGATGAAAAACTTCAAAATGTCCTCGCTCCAGTCACTTTTTTCCAGGAATACTGGCTGGGAAAAGGCCTGCTTACATTTCTCCCTCATCTGCAGCTATCCCTCAACACCATCCCTGCAGCTCATGAAGGAGCTGTTCGGCCATATGCCCCTCCTTTATCTCCTATGCTTCTCCCTGCACTTGGTACCTCCACCTATACTAAATACCCTCGGCTAGGAGCCAAGATATCAGCGGTCTACACAGTCATCTCAGGTCCAGGGTGTATGCCAAATGGCCTTGAAACAACTTAATCAAGGCTCCCTCCCATTCAAAAGTGTCCGCAGTCTGTGCTTTCTTTAGGATGGCCTCAATGTCTGAAAACGGTGGCATTTTGACACAACCAATCTGGGCCCTGAGCTAGAGCCCTGGCCCGATGGATACTATCAAACACAACCATCCTGGGGTCCTCAGGGCCCAATAAGTCTGTAATGATGTCGGACACCCAATTTTCTAGATCCATACACGTTTCTCCATCTTTCTGCAGGAGGCCCCATACACGTATGTTATTTCTGCGCCCTGTGTTCTCCATGACATCCAGCTTGTTGCGCACCTCCTTCTCACCACGTTCAAGCTCCTTCAGTCTTGTTTCCATTTTAGCTTCAAGAATCTCAGAAGAGAGCACTTCGTTTTCCAAGGCCTCCACCCTGTCTTCTACCTTCTCAACTCTCTCCTTGATAGCTGATAGGTCCGTATTTACTTCTGCCCTGAAGAGAGGAGTCCCACTCCATGCTTCCCAAGAGCAGGAGTACTGGGCGATCGCGGTCCGGCCGCCTGCTCAACTTTGGTAGCACAGGATTTCCCTAAACCCAGCAGAGCTTCCAGAGGCGCAGACCAGTTTGGCTCACAAGACCGCTCCATGTGACAGTCAGTCCTCACCAGGAGAGGTTGCTCTGCCTCTACTATCCCTATTGGCATTGCAGAACATCCAAAGCCCACAAAGACTTCAGCATGCCCTGGAGCAGAGAGCCACTCCAGCAGGCCTCCTCCAGGCGGCAGCAAAATCGCTGCACCAGGCTTCACACTCACAGGCCATCCAAATCTTCCTCTGTGAGGATCCCCCAGGGACACTCCAGTCTTTAGCTCTGCTGCCCGTCTGCGCATGGTTCGTGGTGAAGGCTCTTATTACAAGTCAGAGCGAGAGTGAGCTGCTTACACAGCCATTTTGTCCCCACCCGACAGTGGACTCCTCAATTTAATTTTAATATGACAAGACCCGCAGCCATGGGACTTTCCTAAATAGCTTATACTTGTAAAATATGAATGGTAGCATGTAAGGGTCAATGGCAGATGCTTCCAAAGTCGTTTTGTGCAGTTGGCCACCAATGCCTGCAGAACCACATATATGTATTCATCAAAAGAATTGTACCACTCTACGTTCTTCAGACTCATAGCATTTGTTTTTGGCTTCTCCATGTGCCTCAAAGCAATACCTATGAGCTAAAGGGTTTATGGTCTTTACATCAATGCATCGAAACACAAATGCATCGATGAAAATCCATTAAATGGAAATGCATCGAAATGCCATATTTTACATGTAAAAGTACAGATCCATCGAAACTCGTCCATCGAATTTAGGATGGACAAGTTTCAATGGATATGTGCTTTTAAATGCATTTGGAAGACAGTCACAGAGTCTGCTTTTTTGCATACTCTGATTTGTAGTCCTGGTTTTATAATAGGAAAACAACAACTACAAGTCCCAAAACACAAAGATAAAAGCAGGACTGGATGAACAACTCCCAGATGAAATGGGAGGTTGTTACTAGAATGACAGAGGTGGTCATTTTTGTAATGAAGTACAGTAAAACGAATTAATAAAAGGCATGTGTAGAAATATTATGCCTGTTTTATATTCAACTCCATAGAGCCAGGACAGCAAATTGGATTGCTGTTTCTGCCACTCTCCTCCAGTGGCTATACAGATCCACATATTTATACCAGCAGGATATTTTTCTGATGGGGCAAATGCAGGTAAAAGCAGCTAAAAGCAGGACGATTCCGTTGGAACCCATAATATATGCGACCTGCGAAGCGTAAATGGCTGGCGGAATTTATACAATTTGCACTGTGAAGTGCAAAAAGAAGGTGTAAAGGCTCTCCCGCCTGCTTTTAATCCTTCATTTTGCCCTTGGTAGTGCTAATAAAAAAAAATGCAGAGAGATGACCAATGTGTGTGTAAGTGCAAATGTAACAGGTATTCTCTGTGCAATTTTCTAGGTCATTGAGTCAGAAAATCCAGAGTCTTTTATGAGGAGGGGTGAGATGGGAGGATGTGTTCTGAATTTGCAAGCACACAAACATCCCCCATTCCATTTGGGAGATAGTACTCCAGTCTTGGGTTCACCTTGCATCCTGGGGCTTGTAGTCCTAGATTTATAATGGGTAATTCCAGGACAACAAACCCCTGAATGCAAAGGAAAAAAACAGACCTGGGTACATCTCCCAAATGGAATGGGGCATGTTGGCTTGTTTGCAGTTGACGGGGACTAAAATATTGGTCTAACTTTGTTTATTATCTGGCTCATTTTGAACTAGATAGGGGTTTCTATCACTATGAATGGGTACTAGAAGGCTCACCACTCTAAATACCCCCATGTAAGGTAGATGTCTTCCTTGTCTGCCTGCTGCTTTTGAAAATGTATTCTCTTCTTATGGCGAATTTGTATGTACCATTCCCTGGGAGTCGCTGTCCTTTTCCTCCCATCCTCTTCAGTATCTTTTCAGTAGGTGTACCACCGGAAGTACAGTGGGATGCACAGACACAGAGGGCTCACTGCCACTGTCACCATACTTCCCCCTCCCCCCAATCTCAGTCAGAACCTCGTTTCACTCCTGTGGTCATGAGGAGATGGACACGGTGGGGGTCACTGGAAGTGTAAGGGTCACTTTGTCTTGTGCAGGAGGTGTTGAGTAATCAAGTTGCCCCGTTGTAAACATTGAGGAACAGCTTGTTACATCGGATGTTGCATACATGCTCCATGCCATCCGTTTCTGTTTTTTCTTTGTATGCTGGTACTTGTAATTTTGCTTTTCCCATTTTGTATCCTTGAGTACAATTCCACGAACTGAAAGAAAACAAACAGGACTAGACAATAATTCCCAGGAGATTATAGTCAGTGGCTGTGAGCGAGTCATTTTACTACTGGTAGGCAGGAGAGAAACCAAGAGACCGTCTGGTAAGACACAAACAAAAGTGGCATATTATAAGAGTGAGGATAAGAACATACAAAATTGTTTGGAGACAGGTAGGAAATCATGCAGCACTTTGGCATGCATGGATGTGGAAGAATGGCATTGTGTTGTGAAGCCTTATTGGAAAGTCCTGCTTTAGCATTTGCAACTGTACTACCTTATGCTGCTGAATGGCTAGTGTCACCGTAATGCTAATGTCGCTAATTGCACGAGAGCTCTTAACCTGTTACCTGTCAGGCTTATGCTGTTTTTTAGTCCTGCATCGAACATTTTCATATAGGTTTCATATAAATGAATGGCTACAAGATCCAGACCAGAATGCATTTCTGAACCTGAGAGCTCTGTGTAATGTTTGTTGTACCATATGGTCCTGGAGCGACCACTGAGAGACTGAGAAAGCAATCCATGAATTTCATTTTATGTGTCAAATACTAGATCAGCGAGTTAGGAGCACGCTGATGAGGATAACCTGGCATCCTTCTGTGGTCAATACCTTGAGGGCCATTTAATTGGATAATCTTAACCTCTGTGGATCACAGTGCAGCAAAGATAGCACTGGCAGGTGAATGACCCTTGCTAGGAAGTCTAGACCGACCTTGTCATCAGCTGGTGTAATAGTGAGTCCGCAGGAGACAGTCTCTCAACGGGTAGGATCATGCTGACACCAAAAGATAATAAGTTGTTTCCAAGAAGTCAGCTCACTTTCGACCTCTACTCTAAGGGGCAATGCCTGGGCACATTTATTTCACCATGATCTAAAATATCAGGATATTGAATAATCCAATATTATCAGAATGTCAGGTCTTGTAGGCAATTTGAACTATTCAAAACATTATAAGTGGTTTGGGCAAGATGTTTCAGGTGGCTCGGATGAAAATTGCATCAATAGGGCATGCTTCCTTCCCTTATAGCAGGCAGAGACAGAAGCAGGATGTTGCTAATGCAGTTTAGAGAACAGTTTTTATTGAAGTAGAAGTAGAGCATTAACAGGATTTAATTGAGAGAGAAGTGGAAATGTAGAATAGGATTTCGTCAAGGTTGAAATAGACAGTTGATAAAGTATAGGATATCGTTCTGTCAATACTGCTTACTACTACATTCAAATAAATACTTTTTTGCAAGTAATCTAGTTTCTAGAATTTACATACGAAATATTTTCATATGTGTTTATTGATTAGTGTGAAATAGTAGTGGATAGCTGCCCATCGGAAATACAGTATGTTTTGTGTGCAGATGTACACAACTTGTTTACTTCCAATTTACATGATAGACTTTTGCTTGCAGCTTATTTTCACTCACACCACCAATATCATTGTATCATTGAATAAACTGAATGAAATATTTAAATATTTTTTTATTTTTTAACTGTGCTGAGCAGACCATTCCTACCAAGATGTGTCATACACATTCCTAGTAACCACCTTGTGTGAGATACACGCATGTGACATTTCTAATCAGAGTGAGGATAGAAAATATCCCAAAATTAATTAGAGGCATACAGGACAGCGCATTTAGTATCTGTAAGTAGGAGCACCACCGTGTTGCGGTATACAAAATACTTCTAGGCTGTATAGAAAATGTCAGGATTGGATATAGGAAAGCGCCTACAGTGGCTGTACCGACGTGCATAACTTTTGTGTAGCAAGAGATAATTCGTATTACAGAGAGTTTGTTGTATAATTCTTTAGAGGCAGGAGGAGATTCCGATGAATGGCTTAGTTCACTATCTGTTACTGTCAACACATAATACTGGTTGCGTACACAAAAAAAAGTCAAATGCATTGGCTGTAAATAACTCCACCCTCTTTTTGTGGTCATCCTGGCACCATCTCACCTCCTGAAACCCTTTGATTTAGGCCAATGGACTGCACACATTTTTCATTTTCTTTTCAGGGGTCCACACTCAACCTTCCATGTTTTCTACTCCTCATTTCATCATGAAGAATCCCTTGCAGCATGGCAGTATCACTCTGATACTGAAGACCTGGCACTGTGTACACCATTTAGGCCAGAATGACAGCTGAAAAAAGTCTGAATTGTTGATTTGGCTGATTTTTGGCTGTTTGAAAATTCTGAAAGGCCAAAAAGTTCGACCAGATCACGCATTCGGTGCAGCCATCCCAGAAAAAAAATAAAAAATAAAAAGGGCTGCGGGGTGTCCCCCGCGACCCTGCTCTCCATACTGTGAGCAGGGGTTGCAGGGGTGTCCCCCGCAGCTTTCCCACAGTCCCCCAACCAACAAAAAAAAGGCTGTGGGGAGCAGCAGGCAGGTAGCGGCTGCCGTCCCCTGGCCACATGGGAAGGGAGTGATGATACTGTCAGATTCATCACAGTATTCAGTGGCAGTACTGAGCGTATCATATTATTCTGGTGAGGCAAAAGACTTCTAGCTTGTACAGGACATTTTCTTATTATTATTAGCTGTCCCACGGTGATGCGTCTTAGAACTACTTGGGAGAGACTCCCAGTAGCCACATTGCATGACATAACTACAAGTAACATCTCTTCTCAGTGCAGGAATAAGAACATCACAGAATTGATCAAAGGGAGGGATGCGATAACATTCAGTGACTGCAAATCTGTGTGACATCATTTAGTAGCCATAGAAGGTATGTGTTGCTTGTGTAGAAAAAGACGTATCATTCTTGGTAGGCATGATGAAATGATATTCTGCTGTTGAGTGTGAATGCAGCATTTTACTACTAGTTTAGAGTAGCGAATGCCAGTGACCACCTTGCATGAGAAAAATGCATGCACTATTTCCAGTCACACGGGGGAGATGAGCATTACAGAAGTGATAGGAGGCCAGCAGTAGATTGGCTTCAGGGGCTGTAAATCAGTACACCAGCTCTTGGCAACCAGTGAAAATACGTGTTGCATGTATAGAGAAAATCTCACAGTTCATTAAGGTTAGTAGAGTCAGGGACGTCATTTCATCAAAATGCCAGGGGTAGCGGAAGTGACATCACACGACCCTTGATCCCCTGATGACATCACTAGAAGCAATGTCATTTGACCCCACCCCAAAGAGATATCGTGGGAAGCGATGGAACACAACCTTTCACCCGTTGACAAAACAGGAAGTGGCATCCCATAGCATTCTACAGTAGGAAAAATATGGTTACGATATGACTATATCACTGTGATGTACATTTCATACCTGAATGGATCGCCATATGTATCATTAAGATCAGTGCGTATAGGCCCATATTACCAAATTACTGTGATTGCAAGCAGACGTCCATGACCAAATGATAATGATGTGTTATTATATAGCACTTACGCTTAAGCGCTTTACATAGAAGACATATACACCCACTATCACCCAACCTGTGTTGGTACCCATTTATCAACCTCAGAAGGATGAAAGGCTTAGTTGAAGCGTTTGAGAACAGACTAAATCAGTGACTGAAGTGTGCCTGAAATAAACCTTTATAGAGTCTAGCAATTATTGTATAGAATTCCAGAAAGACACATTTTTTGCCAGTCCTATTCTTTCTTATTTAGGTTCAGTGCTGAAAGTGTTAGACTTGTGGCCCTCATTTTCTTATTTTTCTTCTTATTAAACGGGCCTGAACAAGAAATCTAGCCACTCCAGAATTAAAGAGTGACATGGTGCTGGCCACAGCCCAGGAACTTGCATTGGAAAAACATTTATTTTTTTTTTTAGAGGTTGCATGGTAGAGCACAGAGGTCGCAAGGGAGACCTCAGAGGTCGCAAGGGAGACCTCAGGGGTCGCACTTGCGACCTCTGGTGACCCCCAAATGACGTCCCTGAGTAGAGTAGGAGAGTGTTTTCAGTTGTGTAGAAAAAGTCTAATAATTCCCAGGAGATTATAGTCAGTGGCTGTGAGTGAGTCATTTTACTACTGGTAGGCAGGAGAGAAACCAAGAGACCGTCTGGTAAGACACAAACAAAAGTGGCATATTATAAGAGTGAGGATAAGAACATACAAAATTGTTTGGAGACAGGTAGGAGATTACATTTAATGGCAATAGATCTTTAAGTGGGCAGGAAAATACATTTGGCTTACACAGAAACAGTGTAATAATTCATTAGAAGCACACGAGTGTGTTCACAGGCTGTAATTAAATTCCTTGTTGGTTACTGAGTGCATGATCTAGTTTTAGACATAGAACATAATCATTGTTTGTGAAGTTGCAAATCAAAAATATAAGAAAAACTTTTAAGCCCGAGAGCATTCAGTGGCTTCTTGTGGCTATGGGAAATGGACTATTTTAAAGTGTCAACGCCAAAAACTGCCAGGGGAGAGGAAGGCATGTGAAGGTGGAGCAATTGCCTCTCCGGAACAAGGGAGAGAGTATCTTCAGTGTGTATATACACTGATGAGTTGAGAGAAACAACATCCAGTTCAGAGATGCAGGATATTGACATTCATTTTCTGGTCCCCCTCTCCTTTACCATCCACATCCTCTGATGATGAGAATGAGGAAAACAATGATGATAACCAGGATAAAGATGCCCCATGTAAGTGCAGGCTGTAATACATGATTTAGGGGACTAGTAAAACCATGGAGAAGGAGCATGGAAGTGCCAAAGTTGCAGAGACAGGATAGAAGTACACAGTGACTGCTCCACCTCTGTACAGGGTCTTTAAAGGACAGCCTGTCATCTCTGAAAGTACAAAATGTCAGTAGGCAAGCAACACCACCAGCCCCTCCACCACCACCATTGTGGCCTGATGAGCCTAAGAGGACACATCTTCTAGGGCCAGCAAGAAACCCTTAATTGAGAAAGTTCTGCATGCTGTAGGAAAATGAACACTTGCTCCTCACCACCTGCAGCCTGTGCAATTAAGCAGAGTGCTGGGGAAAGGTTGGGTCCAAGTTGGATACCACACCTGTGTGGCACTATATGGTAAGAGGCCATCCACAGGACTGAGATGAACCAACGTGAACTCTACTGCTACCTTCTCACTAGTAGTCAGTCACTAAACTACACCCACACTGCACATTTGCCCCATCAAACGTTGCTGTTGTTGTGTGACTGACTTTAATGGTCATATATGCCATGTGTGTATGCGCTACTACTGTCTTACAGATTTGGCTTCTGCTTTTTCACTCCAGGTAATACTGACATTGAATATAGTAATGGCTTGGTGAATTTTCCGTAAGTCTCTACCATGTAGAAGATTGAGAAAGGCAGGTGGGGCATTCCTAGCTGGCAATGTTTTGCATTCTGCACATGAAAGTTACAAATGTGCGTTAACAGGTGGAATATAATTCATAAGAGTTCTGTCTTTGGAGGATTTTAGGACTTTATTGCATATTTGCAAATCACAACCATGTGCTACCACAGCCCAACACATAGTTGATTATTTTGATGCTGGTCCAGATTAGCTTCTTTGACTCCAATTAACGCCTTTACCAAATGTTTCCCTCCCTTTTCAACTCTGCAGACAGTGGTGCATCTAAGTGGCTTTTGCAACTCTTTGCGACTGTATCGCATATTATGAGAGTCACTCACACAATATTTGGGCAACTTTCCCTCTGAAGCGGCCACTGGACTTTTCCTTTTCCTACCTTTGTGACCACTGCACGTTATTCACCTACAAGAGGGTAGGGTGGATCTTGAGCACATGACTTTCCACAACATTCCCCACTACTGTTTATTTCAGCCCCCCAACTGATGCTCATATGGCAAAACAGCTACGACCTACCAGCAAGATACAGCAATCAGCCTTTTGCAGTGATGGTGGCAAACATGCTCTGCTTTTGGAGGATGCCGCTGGTGCAGTATGCACAGAAAGCAAAGGTGCTTGGGCAGGATCAGAAGCGGAGATGTTTCTATAGGTGGTCAAAAGGGGCATGTGCCTCATGCCCCCACCACTGGTGGTGCCACACCTGCTGCCCACCTAGGGGTTCGGGGAGCGGCATTGCTTAGGAGGAGTGGGCGGCACTTTGTGTGTGGCAAAGTCACAAGCCCAGAAAACATTTTGAATTCTTTATTTCTTTCACTCAATTACATCATCATTTAGACACTGAAAAGACCATATGCTTTGTGTGCATTGGCAATGCCAACAGTTTGAGCCTTTGTGTAGGCACGGGAAAGGTACTTGTCAGGCACTGCGTAGTGGTATTACCTAGCCATTGATGGTGGCAAGTGCAACATGGTGCTAGTACCTGGGGATCTACTGGCAATGCGTGGTAAATACCTAATGCTTATATGAAGACAAATATGTTGACCATGTCAATGCTTGTTTATAAATTGAGTGGCTTAAGGCAGACCTGGTTAAGATATTTTTGTTACACCAGTAGTGCATGTATTACTACAATTAAGTCATTAAAGTGCCACCTAATAGCGCAAATTACAAAACAGTAATGATCCGGAAGGATAGCTCAGCGCCAGCGTGCGCGTCTTGGAGGCAAGACGACACAAAGCAACACAGGTCCGATCCCTGGGTCCGCGCTTAGAAACCTCGGGGTTGTAAGCGCGTTATAAATACATAACTAAGACAAAAAAAACACAATAACACAACTAAGAAAAACAAACAATTCCTGTAACAGCGCCTCAATGCCTGCGGGCTGTGTGAGCGCTTTATAAATGTAAAAAATAAAAATAAAAATTTTTAAAAAATGATTGACATGGATGTGCTTATGTTATTTGGTGGCTCCATCGCTCCTTGGAGTGAGGCAATCATTTGTCGCTGTTCTCTCTGCCTTCTCTGACTGCTGGTTGTGGCAGTGAGTGCAAAAGTGAGTGAGCGCAAATGCGCGAGCCTCAGAGCGAATCAGCATGAGGGCCCATGCTTTGAGAGGCAGCAGACACAGGCTTCTATCTTAATTCCTGCCTGCCTTGGATCAGATGCTTCCCCTTCTCCTATTTGGGCTGCATACTGCAGCAGCTTGCCTGAGGCGGCTGCTCTGCCTCTGCCCTTCCTAAGTGCATGGAATAGCAGGTCGCCACCACTGTTACTGTTTGTCTGCCCCCACGATCAGCACTTTCACTTTGCTGCCTAAAGCCTGCCTGCCACAGAAGGGAAACCAGTCATGAGCCTGGGGAGCTCTTCCGCTAGTCAGTCTTCCTTGAGGCTAGAGGCAAGGGAGACAAACGGTCATCAATGTGGGGAAGGTACGGTCATCACATGTGGGGGTGCCAGTCAGAGAGGCACACTGCCCCAGACATCACAGAGCAGGGTGGGGTAGGTGTTCTTCATGTGTTGTGTTGTAGGTTATTATTTGCATAGCACTTCTGGCATCTGTGGCCAAGTCCCAGTGACAACAAACTGGGATGTGTGACCTAGTGTCCACATTACTGAGTTTAGCTCGCAGACACTTGGATTTAAATCCTAGCATCAGTACCTGATCAGCAAAGTGTTATTTTGGAGCAATCTCTGAATCGTCCCATGTCTAAATGTGCAGTTATGCAGAATGTGATGTGAAACTGCAGCTGCCAGCTGCTGTGCTTCTGTGTACTAATATTGTCACATCACTTCTAGGATTCTCAAATCTGGCCACAGTCCCAAGGCCACATTGTTATGTGTGTGATAGCACATGTTTGACGAATCCCTACTTCCATCTATCTCAAATATCAGATTTTCTGAAGCAGGATACGAGCAACGGGCCAGTAAGATTTCACCTTTTACCCTACGTCCGATTTGTAATAACCTGCTCAGAGTACAACAAATATACACACAGTTAAAGATGAAGGAAATGTGGAGCTGAGCTTTGTAACCTGCAGGACACAATTTCTGAACTCCATCATGAACGACTCAGCCTTTCATCCTTTCAGAGGCAGATGAAATGAGGACTTAAGTGTCATGTTAGTTTAAAGTGCCAAAACTAACATGACTCATAGATTTAAAAAATGCTTTTTTGAGGAGGAACTGTCATTGTCACATTGGGGGTGGGAGCCTGAGGAGGGCATTGGCAAGTCCTCACTTTAGTGAAAAGTATTTCTGACATTGAATCCCTCCCCCTTGAGCCCTTCATTCTGCAAGGTACACAGTGAGGGGGCATCTTTATCCACAGGGTCCGCAAATAAGTGTATGGTTTCAGAAGGAGGGATGTATAGCCAGACAGGGCAACACTTATGAAAACAACTGAGTATAGTTGTCACACAGCATGCTCTAAGAGCTAAATCTAAATCATGTCTTTGTGTTCTAATTGTTTTTATGTTTTTATATCACATTGTACCACACATAGGCATAGGAACTTGCTATCTCAACAGATACTGGCCCACTTCTAAGAAATGGCACATTTGATTAGCAGTTGTTATTGGCTGGGTTAACCTCCCTGGAGCCTGTGTCTCCAAGAGAAACAAAAGCAGGTGACAGATAGGCCACAGTCCCAGTTGTTTTGGTGTGTGAAGGCTTTAATTGAAAATATTTTCCCTGACAATTATGTGTGTGTTTTACTGTTGTAATAGGAGCGGTAGACATTTGAATAAACAGACCTAGGTTGCAATTTTGTGTTAGTCCCTTCTGCTCAATGTTGGCAAACATTTTGAAAAACAAAGAACACTGACATGTTTGCTTCTCTGTGAGTGTGTGCTTTCCAGCACATCTGTTACAGTTCATCTTTGGTGCAGGGCTGGCATTCACACCTTAACCATTGGCACTTTGTAAATATCAAACAGTGCCTAGCTAAGGTGATGGCTGACAACAAAAGGATTGTGATAACAGGCAGGAAAAGTGTGATATATTTGTCTGCAGACACTGAGATGTTGTACTGTGGAAGTGGCTTCCACAAGGCTACTCTGCATAGAAGTTGTTACACTGATTTAAACACTTAAACACATCATGATAATGTATAGTGTGCTGATGAGGTATTGCAACCAAGTTCAGATCAGATCAAGTGAACCTCCAAATGCCCAGTCTGTGAATTCACAACAGAACAATCTTTGTGGCAATTCCATCTTTCTTTGGGGAATACAATAATAAAATACAATAATCAAAGTTGAAATAAACATTGATAAGTTTGAGTCCCAACATGGCAAAGAAGATAGCTCAGTGAGTTAAGCACTTGTTGCAGAGATCTGTGTTTGTGTGCCGGGGTTGATATGTATAAATATCCATGCTGTTGATAGGATCACTTACTGTGCTACTAAACAACATACCTGCGATAAAAAGAACTAGTCATGTAAACTAAAATAGCGTCATTATGGGGCTGGTCTAGTTAGTGCCTTTCCTCACACCAATATTTTTTATAGAAAGAACAGAATTGCAAGAAATGATATCGGCTACATTTCTCAGTGTCACCCATCTGCTTTTTCTCCAAAATGTGCAATGGGAAGTGATGTTAGAGTTTCTCAAAGCCCCCTTTAAGGCCCCTTATAAATGGCCTCTTCATCTATTCTTTACTTTACTTTAATTTGTGCTTTCTTTGAGACATATCTTTCATAGTGTGGACCCCTTTTTATCAATGTCCTGTTTTTATTAATCAATTCCTGAGCATGACATATGTCACATTTAAGAATGTGCAGAGTGTGAAGAATTGCCATCTGGCAAAAGTGCAATGCTCTAGCTTTTGGGAATTGTTCTTAATACATAAAATGATGTGGGTAATTAATATCTACAAAAGGGTAATCTGACAACCAGATTCCCCTTTTTTCAACTCAATGCCAAAATTGTAGTGTATTTGTGCCCTGCTGCATCAGTAGCTTGACCCACAGTGTCTGCTCTGCTCCTGGCATAGAGCAGATTCAAAGGTCAAAAGATTCCCACGTGACAGCCACAGCCACAGCCAAGTTTTTGCCTATTTAAGATACTCCCCTCATACCAAAACTATGATGATCACGAGTAATCCATGCTAGTGGCAGGGTTAACTATAAATAAAGCTATGCCTAAGGTATGGCGCATGAAACTACTTATGATCATGGCCACCACATTGTCAATTTATATTGCACATGTGCCAGCTCCTGTGAGTCAGCTCTGCTGTCAAGGTGATGTGAATTCTGGTCAGCTGGGTGAAGACCGCCAAATGCAGGACAGGAACCTGGAGGACCAGGCCTCTTCTTTGATCTCCTTGTGAGGGCAGGCAACACCTTCCACCAGAGGCAGCTGTTCTGAGCCCGGGTGTCAAAGGAGCACAACCATTCAGTAGAAGTAGCCTCACAACAGGGTGCTGCTTCTCTAACGACCTTTGTTCTTAGTGGGAAGGGAAGGGGTTGGGATTAGAGTATGCTGGAGGCCCTGGTCAGTGGAAGGAGACTTCCGCCATCTTGTTTTTCTGTCTCTTTCTCTTTCCTGTGCCATCCACTTCCTTTAGAGTAAAGCACTTTGGGTGTAACATTAGAAGGGCAAAGTCCACTCTATTCAAGAACAGGTATTGGACCACTAAGCCAGGCTAGCTTTTGCACAATCAACTTGGGACTTTTGCATTTAAAAGAATTGGTCTCCCAGCCCTTCTCTGAGATCCTAAGAAGTCATGAAGATTCACCTGAGAAGGACTCACTCACCTTCCTTTGGGGAATTAGTGCTTTCCAAAGCCCTCAGCCTGAGGTGAAGAAGCAGCCATCCATGGAGGTAGGACGGTCTTTCTTAAAACCCACCCGCAGAGCACATCGGTAGTGACCTTTGCTGTGGACCAGGACCTACCACCAGGACCTACCACTCTGTGCAGACCCTGAATGGAACCATCCTGTCCTCGAGTGCCCATGAGCAGGCTTTAGGGGCAGACCAGCCAAAGCTCTCTGTTCTAACAAACCGGTTGCTCTGTGTTTATTGCACCATGAACGAGAGGGAAGGTGCTGATGCTGGCTTTTGCACTCTTCCACCAAGTCAAACTATTGTTTGCCCTTCAAACCAGCTTGACACTGCCTCATGCCCCAGCTAAGCCCATCACGTGCTAGTCCGAATTGACTGCTCAATGCCAAGATCTGATCTGAATCACTGGTGAGTCACATCCTGACTCTGAGCATGGGTTACAACCATGGCTCAGCCCAGTTAGCCTTAGAATGGCCACCTCATCCACCTGCACATTGATGCCGCGAAAGTCTTGACAACCATTGGCCACCGACTCGAACTGCTGGAACATCACTCATCGACCCTACCCAATAGCTAAAGCCTGACTCAGCCTGGCTCAACTGCGAAGCAATCCTGGGACCGCTCTGACCTGTGTCATTGAGAGCATTCCTTCCGCTGCACAGAGCAACCACATTTGCCACGGCTTAGCACCCATCAAGAACTGAATCCAGGTACTGTTGGCCCTGAACTGCCCCATCAGTCCAATTGGGCCCTATTGAGTAGTTAGGTCATGATTGCACCTGTTTTAAACATGAACATATCCTTTTTGTGGCTATAAATTCTCCTACCACCCCTGGAAGCATGCTCAGAGTCCTAGTTTCATCTGACATCTCCTCTGTTCCTCCTTCCTGTTTACATATATATACATATAAATATATATACAATTGTATAAACCCTTCATTGGACATTCCTTTCATTTTGGACTGTGATCCTCTATTGTTTGGATCACTACTGGTTCACCTTCACACCCCTCTTAAGAGCATAGCCTTCCCTCGGCCCACATAACCACATAAGGCGAAGGAGGTATATCTGTTAACTGTCCCTGATTTACCTTTATGATTGAAGCCAGATAGAATTATTTGCCTCTGTTAAGCATTGAGTCTGGAATTGTTGAAAAGATAGAATTATATGACATCATTGATGATTTTACAATATGCAAATCGAGATGGAAATATTTAGTTTAATCTTGCAGGTTTTCAGACACATCTGCCATAGGCAGTAGAACGCATATACTCACTGGGAGCTTCTCATTTCATTCTTTCTATGATTACTTGATATTTTCTGCTGTGTGGGCATGAACTGAAATGCTAGGGGAATTTTGATGTTTGTCACGTGCCTTGTTCTTTTGTCTGCTGCCTAGTCATGTAATGTTTTTCCAATGGCACATACTTTGGTCACATTCATTCAGAATAAAATGGTCAGGCTGAACTGTTAGGGTTTCATTTTATTGAATAAATACTTGCTTAAAAATAATGTTGCTTTATTTTCTTTCAAAATAATATATTATTCGAAAAACAAAGTGAAAATGTCTTCAATATAGGGCAGGGCTGTCTGTGTCCCAGGCCCCCAGAAACTGCTAAGATGGCCCTGATTACAATGCAGGGGAACTGAAGGATGCTAGTCTCAGTGTGTGCAAGACATGTATATCCTCCTGTAAAGGCACTCCCTGATTGCCATCCAAACCACTGAAGGATGATGTAGAAGAAGGGTGTCTAGTATCTGATATGCACACATTAGGACTAGTCAGACCATGGCCCCCATTACAGTGTTGCTGTTATCCCACCGGTAATATTGGGATATTATGGGCGACAGAGACACTCGTAAGTTCACATTCCATGGAGTCCCATAGGAGTCTGTGGGATGGAATTGCTGGAATTATCAGCACCAGCAGTACCAGTTCCAGTGTTTTCGGCATCTATTTGCCAGTAGGGGCCTGAACGTCCAGCAGGTCAGGTCTGCAGGTAGTTCACTGCCCCACTGGCAAACTTGTGCCTCCCTGGTTCACAATAAGTGTTGGTGCTGGAATTACCAGCAGTTTTTCTGGCATTTTCTCCAGACCGGGGAACTGGTAATGAGCCGCCATGTCTTTATTTCATGTGTCTACATTGCTATGGTTCCAAAGGAGCATTGTTGTTTGGTAGAGTACACCTGAGCCAGCTCCTTGCATATGTTGCATATCATGATGCTTCCTTCCCCCTCAGGGTCTTCTCTCCAGCAAGCTAAACGGTCCCTAAGTCGCTGTTATGCATTTTCTAGGCTGGGGGTCAAAAAACCTCCTGTCTTGCCTGAAACTTGACGAGGGATACTTGTGTCCCCCTTTCCCATCTGCAAATGCAGGCCCAGATGCAGAGGCATCAGTCCCTTTGTCCTCCAGACCACCTCTTTTCCCTCTATCTGTTCCTCTTCCATCACCGGAAGTACCACTAAATGTACCCCCTCCTTGTTCATCTCTCTGTAGTCCCACAACTCTGCTGCACCCTTTCCCTGTTAATGTGTCTCTCCAACCTCAACGTTAATTAAGGCCTTGCCCAACTAAATATCTAGTGTGTGTACTCCTACATGTGCTCCTCCATCAAGTTAGCTAGGGTCTGATAGTCCAGCAGCAACACCTTGTTAGTGCCTTCACCACCGATGTAAGAACAACTTCCTGCATAGCACCCATCAAAGGCCCTGCCTCCCCACTACCCTCTATGCTACTGATTCCTCCTCTTAGTCCAACAATACATGGATATGTTACAATGCAGACTCACAGATTGGCACTATGTTTCTTAACAGTTAAACCATGCAATATGCAAAATAGAATGTTTACCAGAAATCTGCCTCCCCTGAAATCAAAAGGTAAAGAAGTTCTCAAAATAACGTTTGAAACAAAATGATCTACACAGTTTTCTCTGAATCCATTAACAAGTATTGTCATTGAAAATAATATGTGTTCTAATGCATGGTTCTCTGATTCCAGTGCTAGTCCAAATGTAAAATGGTGACCACTATCTATGACATATGAGTGATTCCGAAATTGAGCATAGGTGCCATTAGGCACCTGTTGACATTTTGCATGGGTTGCAAATAATTGTAAAGGCTTGTGTTACTCAGGGGTTCAGTTTCATGTGGAATGCTTAGACAGCAGCACTCTGCTCTCTCACTATTCTCAAGAAATGAGATTCATCCTCATAGCACCCCAGTTGCATAGGTTCATAAAGGAGTCAAGTTCAGTTAATTTAGTGAACTATAGCAGACAGCATTCAAAGGACTTCTCATTCCATGTTTCTGTAGGCCTACAGGGATATGAACCGGCAGGAGAAAATCCATCTTATGATGAGGCTTCCTAGGATTTAAATTTGAATTAAAAATAACAAAACACTTACCATATGCCTTACTACCCCCTCTTCTGTGACAGATATCCTAAAAAGGGTTTCCACAAAATTATGCTTATTGTTATCTGAGATTTAATGAATTTTGGGAAATACTTATGCATCATGGTACTCACTTTTGGCTTGTCTTTAAAAAGCCCAGATGAGGTAAGGGCGCCGCCTGGCCTCAGGCAGCTCTGCCAGGTACTCTCTTCCTTTCAATCTGTGCATCTGCTCTAAAGTCTCTCTCAGGAAATCAGATCTTGCTTTTGGAAAATGCCTCTGCATTCAGTCTAATGCAGAAAAAGGCATTTTCAAAGAGATCAAGGGCATACCCCTGATTTGTACCCCTCCGTGGAAGGTTTTTAAGGCTGGCAACCTTCTTCATCTTGCCACTCTCAACTCTCTATCTGCTGTCAAACACTCCTCTGACATATGCCGCCTCTTAGAAGAACTCGACCTTGATGTCCTAAGTCTTACCGAGCCTTCTTTCATGGCCAGCTCTGTTTCAGGTTTTGACACTCTCCTCCCTGACGGCTACAAGATCCTCTCAGCCCCCAGACTTAACTGGCCTGGAGGGGGTGTAGCCCTGATCTTCCCTGAGTGGTTTCCTGCCTCTCTCATCCCCACTTACTCTTCTTTCAAATGTTTTGTCTGCAGGCTCTCTTTTTCTCCTAGCCATCCTCTCACTGTTGCTACTCTCTACCGGCCCCCTGGTCAAATTACCTCTTTTCTTTCAGAGTGGGCTGACCTCTCCACCTCCCTCCTTGCCTCAACCACACAACTCCTCCTCCTTGGTGACCTCAACATCCATCTTGACTCTCCTTGCTCCTCATCTGCGCTTTTCTGCAACCTCTGCGATTCATTCTCCCTCTCTATCCTCCCCTCTGGTACAACTCACTCCGCTGGTCACAGACTTGATGTCTTGATCTCCTCCGACCTCCCCCTCTATACTCCCCTCACCACTCCTCTCTCCTGGAGTGATCACTGCCTCCTTACCTCTCATTTTAGCTTCTCCTCCCCATAAGCCAAGCCTTCCCCAAGAGTGCCACCCACCTTCTTGGACATTCGGCAACCATGAAGCGTGTGTCAATTGAGGCTTTCGCTGCCACCTTCTCCCTCCCTCCCCCAACTCAGGCTGACTGACACCCTGACACAGCCCTGTCTCTGCTTTACTCCTCTATTTCTGCTATGGTTGATGTTCTTGCCCCTGTCATGAGGATCCATTTGAAGTCCAAACCCAAGTGCAATTCCTGGTATGACTTGGACCTACCTACACTTAAACGCAGGTGTAGGGTGGCTGAAAGGAAATGGAGGGCTTCCTGCTCATCCTCTGACAAACATTCCTGCCGCCTGCTCCAAAGACTATACCGTCTCACTGTCCGCTCCAAGAAGAGAAGCCACATTTAAGCCTGCATCTCTGCGGCATCCAACAACTCAGCCAAACTCTTTAAAATCTGCAAGGAGCTGGCCAACCCTGCTGCAGTCTCCACCCCTCCTCTCGCCTCCCAGGCTCTTTGCAATGCCCTTGCCTCTCACTTTAATTCCAAAACCTGGGACATCTTGCCCAGCCTCTCCTCCGCCCCCCTCCTCTACCCTATCCTTCCCGGCTTGCTGATCTTCCATCAGCCACCCCCACCCTCTTTCTCCTCCTTTCCTCGTTTCTCCCCGGATGAGGTTGCTAGAAAAGTCTGATCTATGAAACCCTCATCAAAACAGGTCCATCCCTGTTCTTCTAAAACCATTAAGGACCATATCGATACCGTCGCTCTGGCCCTTGCCAATTTCTGTAACCATTCTTTTGCCTCTGGATCTTTCCCCTCCCCTATGATGCACTCCTTTGTGCATCCTCTTATCAAGAAACCCACAGCGGATCCCTCTTGTCCGGCTAACTATCGTCCAATTTCCATTACTCCCTTTTTGGGGTAGCTTCTTGGAAAGCTAGCCATCTCCCAGCTTAACCTTCATTCCAACTCTATTGGCTCTCTCCATGAACACCAATCGGGATTCAGAGCAGCCAGAAGCACACAAACTGCTCTCCTGAACATATACGAAGATCTGTTCTCCAACCTCGACTCTAACGTCCTCATCCTACTCAATCTCTCCTCTGCTTTTGACATGGTCAACCATACCACCCTGCTCAATCGTCTCTGTGACAACCTGGGTACGTCTTTCCTTTCTGATCTACCCACCCAGGTACAACTTGGGTCCTTCCTATCCTCTATCTCCCTCTCTACTTGTGGCATTCCCCAGGGTCTAAACTCTCGCCCTGGCTTTTCAACCAATACCTGGCAACTCTCACCTACTGCATTTCCATTTTCTGCTCAAACTTTCAGTTCTATGCCAATGACACCCACCTAATTGTCAGTCTTCCTTCAGCCACCTCCTCTCCATCCCTCATCTCTGAATGCTTAATCGCCATTCAGAATTGACCATTCAGAAATGATCTTTGCCTAAATGCCAACAAGACTGAGATCCTCCTCATTGGTACACCTTCACCAGCCTTTCCCCTAACTCTCTGGCCGGCCTCTCTTGGCCCTCCTCCTAGCTCTACATGTGAGGCTAAAAATTTCAGGGTCACCTTTGACTCCACACTTTCTTTCTCTGCTCACATCTCTGATGTCTCTACAAAGTCAAACTTCCTACTGCATCTCCTTAGAGGTACTCTGCCTTTCCTCGCCTTCCCTCAGAGACTTACTATCTCCCAAGATCAGGTTCTCTCTAAGTTGGACTTCTACAAAAGCCTCTTTCTAAATCTACCTGCCTCTACTTTCCGCCCTTTACAACTAATCCAGAACAGGACTCCGAGACTTGTACTTGGCCTCAAGCCCTAGGATTGTATCTCTCCAGCTCTTAATTCCCTTCATTGGCTTCCCATGGATGCAAGGATTACATTTTAAACCCTCTGTATTGTCCACAAGGCTTTCTGGGGCCTGGGTCCAAAACTACTTCAACTATCCCTCTGTAAATACCTCCCCTCTCGAGCCCTTCCCTCCTCTACTTCTAACTCCCGCAGGGTCAGTTGTTTTTCAAAGAAATGAGCTGGGGGCAAATCTCTATCTTCAGCTGGGGCCTCCTTTTTTGAACAGCCTCCCAGCCACCTTGAAACTTGATAAGAGCCATCTCCGGTTCCGGAATTACCTCAAGACCTTCCTCTTCGCTTTTGCCTTTCCCCCCAGGACCCTGCTGATCTGTTTTTCTCTCTCGGCACCGTGAACATGGCCACCCTCTGTCCTTCAGGCCCAGGTACCTGCTCATCTTGCCTCCCTCCTGCACTGCCTCCGGGCCACCCTTTGCACTGGGATCTGTATCTGTACCCATACATTCCCCCATTCTTCTCTGAACTGATCAGATATACCGTATCTGACTAATCATGCACTTGCCACTTGTTGGCTGCACTACCATCGTCACTGCCTTTTTCTTATTTATTTATTGCACTTATTATTTATTCTGTTTCTCTCCTTTGTTCAGCACTTTCCTCCTCCCCCCCTTCCACAAACTTTTTCCTGCTTCCCTTTTTCCATGCATCTGCACATTCTTAATGTCACTGGGCCTAGTAAGATTGCTGTTTTTGTTGCTCCCTTGTTCCCCTTCGCTTTGCTTGGTCACGCTCTGAAACACTTGTGTATGAGCGTGATATAAATATCGTATCATATCATATCACTCCTTTCGAACAGGCTTGATTGATTTCTATTTTCCCTTTCTATGGGCCTCATTATGAGGTGGGTTGAATGGGTTTAATGGCGCCGGTAATCGTGCCGGTGCCGGTAAACCCATTCCACCCTATTACGAGATTCCCTTGCGGGACCCACTCAGAATGTCTGGTCAGACCAGACATCCTTTGCGGGTCCCCCAAGGGGACCAGGGAGCTAATAACGGGCCCATTATTAACAGGCCCTTTATTAGTTCCCTTCCCATCCCGATTGAGCCCTATGGGGGCTCGAATGGGGATGGGTTTTTTGAATGAGGAATTTCCGGGTCCTCCAAGGTTGGAATGACCCGGTGATTCCTCATTTAAGGAACCCGGACAAGAGTTTGGAGGCAGCCATGGCTCTAATAGCACCATGGTTACCTCCAAACTCGTAATGACGTCCTATGTGTTTGAGTGTAAATAGCCTGCAAACTCTACCCATTCAGCGCCAGTTGATGCAGCATTTTTGGATTGGATAGAGTCTGTGATAGGTTTCTAGAGACTTCGTCCTGGATTCCTGTGGCCCAATGTATTTTGATGTCATACAAGGATGTATCAACTATGAGCTAGACCTCCTGCAAGAATGAGGAATTCAAATTGGACTGAAATATTCATTTTTCTTATAATTGTCAGTATGGAAATGTGATATTGATGACAATTATATATTCAGATTCATAAGAATGTTCTGTGCTCGAGGTATCTTTAATGTTTTTTTCACTGAATGCATAATGGAATTTTTAAATATGCCTTTTATGCACAATTCATACACTTTAATATAGTCATTGTAAATGCATGTGATTTGTGCTGTCTTGCTGAATTCAAATCTGCAATCGGTTTTCAGAATGGACACGTGGTTCAGAAATTCCTAATAAAAATGTATTTCCCAAGTTCACTTTAAATGCTTCTCTTTTAAAGCTGAACTTTGACATGAATTGTAGCTGAATTGCATTTGTCTGTAGACTAAATCAATACCAAAAGACCACTTGATGTTATGAACAAAATTTGTTTATCGAAGCTGAAGATCAATCTTCCTAGAGCCCACTGCACTCAAAGGTCAGGGGTTGATGGCCTGCCCTAGGCATCTCCTTCTAATAATGCACTTACTGAACTACCAAACACTGGCATTTTTGACTTTCAAATAAGATTGAAAAATACAAGCCCATGAATTTGGTGGGAATCATCAATATAATGTTCAGATTTAGATGTGCTTTTTGTAATTTGAAAACAGGGCCTGGTCTTAAGTACACTCAGATGGGACATTAAATCTTTTCAGCATGCATCAAAATGATGGATAATGGACCTGACATTCCTGATTATCAACAGAGACACTTCTACACAAACAGATGTCTTGAGTTCAAACTTAGTTGACAAGATCAATGCTACATGTAAAAAGAAACTGTTCTCTTTCTGTCAACTGTACTTGTAATGGTAATCTTCTAATTAATTGTAGACATATCAACAAAGTTAGCACGACCTATCAAGTGATTTTTAATACACATTCTGTCTGTCATTGTCATATGGAATAATAACATTCAGGTTGCACAGTTCCCCTTTCACATAATATCAAACATGCAGAAAACCCTTTACATTGCATAAACATGTGTTTTATTAAAGAGTACAACAGCATATTGTCCTTATAAAAAGAATTCTGGTGCAATTTAATTTTCAATTGATTCAATCTGATTCAATCTGTTGAGCACTAATTAGTAGATTTTTCATTTGTTTAAACTAGATTATGATTATCCATTATTAATTGAGAGCAAAATATTAAATCAAATGATACACACGAAAGAAGCTGTTCTCCCACTCAGGGATTTTCTCTACCTAAGGTCACACTTATGTTGTTGGCCCACTTAAAATCACTGAATGCGCCAAACAGAGTTGGATACACAACATACTCTAGCTCTACCTCTCTGAAAGAGTCCCCTGTCACCAACACTGCAGAGGAGTAGCTTCATGCCTCTGCAGAAAACCCTGCACCCTACCTCCCATATGTTGGAGACTTGAGATTGTGCCGTGTTTGACACCTGCAGTTGTGCCAGTACCGCAGCGTGTGTTTGAGAAAATATTCCCATTGAGATAACCCTACAATATGCATGCCCTAAAAGATGACAATTTAAGGAGGAACTTCCGGAAGGAATATGAGGAGCAGAGAAAAGAAGCCAGTGACATCACAAAATAGTATGTACAAAGTTCTGAGATACTGGCTGGAGAAGATGTATAGATCCTGAAGAGACTAATGATGAAGTAAAGAATCAAGTGAACTTTCAAATCATCATCATAGAAGCTGGCTATATGTAGTGAATAGAGCGCAGGCGAAGCCACCATTATAAAGAAGCTGGACAGTGGTATCATGAATTTAGTAAGCCAGGGATAGGAAGAGGGAAGGGAAAATTGTGTTGCAGCAAAAACAAGCATAATAGTTGAGCTGCAGGACAAGGCTGTCTGACTGCAGTCAAGAATGAAGCAGCCAATGGTAGCTATCTATTCTGGAAAGGAGTAAACGTGCAAAGAATAAATCATACCTTGTTAAGGTGCAAAGAAAGAATACCAAGAGGGCCAAGTTTAATTAATTTACAGCATTTAAAACCTGCAAAATGGACCAAATCATGGTCTCCTGTCAGGTAAGCCAAGAATGAAAATAAAGTTCGGACTTGGAGTCTCAGACCACAATAGTGAGTGCTCTCACTCCTATGTATTCTAAAGACAAGGATACTTTTTCAAGGCCAAGTTCAAAGACAATCTTCACGGAAGAAGACATGGGTGATGAGAGATGCTGGGTTATTTGGGTGGGAGGTAGTGTCATGCTTCATCTCCTTGCGCCTGGGTCTGGGTTTAAATGCTGCTAAGTGAACCGAATGTTCCAGACCTGGAACAAGCATGCCAACCAATTGTAGTGGACTATATGACGAAGGACCTTATAGTTTGAAAATCAATGAGAAACTGTGTATCTAATGTTTCTGAAGATTACATGTTTTAGAGGTAGGCACATGTTGCCCACCTGACAATGGGCAGTCAATCACAATCCTAGTTCCTATAGAAAATATACTCAGATGTTCCCCCTATGCCAATCCCGACCCTTAATAGGTTTTTTGTTATTGCCACGTAGTATGACATCACCTCTGATGTATTGTTGATATAAAAGCTATGATTTGTGTGAAGATCGCTGAGAAAACCTAAGCGAATGTCCGTTGATGTTCGTTGTAAACTCCCTGTTTTAGATCATTGTTAATAAAACAGTACTTTGCCATCTTCCTGAGTTGGTTCGATTATTTGGATTTGGGGTTATTCTGTGTGATCCCATCCATTAGATATGCATGTTCCTAAAGGGCCCTAAGCTCATGCTGTAGTGGTGCGGATGGTTTAAAGATCCAAACTAGTTCAGCTCCAGATTTCTGAATGATCAGGCATCCTCCGCCATTAGCCGGAAGAACTCAGAGTTTCCTGTGGAGAGCGGACGATTAGAAATGAACTTTCAAGAAGAACCGAGACGGTGGGCAGGACCCCTTTGAAGAAATCCCTGCCCGGTTTCCACAGGCACTCTGCGGATGGAAGGCGAAGTGGTCAGATTGGAGTTGATACCAAAGGCATCAAGTCAATTAACTAATGGTAAGTAGACTAAGGGCAATGGCAAATAAAGGGACTTGATTGTGAACATTTTCAGTGACGGGGAAATATTGTGAAGATAAAGAGATACCGTCTTGGAGTCCTAATTCAAGGAAATTAGATGGAGACATTTCAAACCACAATGGGGGTGGAGAGACATATAAAACACACAGGTCAAGACTGTGTAAGGTAATGTCTCAAACCCTATACAGGGTAAAATGTAAAGAAAAGGGAAGAGGTAATCACAGTGTTTTCTAAAGTGTAATGTGTGACTAGTCTCAATGTTGTTTTTTGAGTAAAATATCGAGGCGCGATAGAAATTGTGAAGAGTTGAAAAAGTAACACTGAGTAAAGATAAAGTGTAATAAAATGATTGCTGCCAATCAAAAGATTAGAAATGGCAGGGAAATAAGAGGATTGAGCAACGATTGATGGTGCTTGCTCATATTTGTTGTTTTAAAACATTGCAAATAGTGATTTAAGTCAAGGTAAAATGTTTATTTAATGATCTGGTAAGCATTGTAAGTCAATTAAGACTTGTCATTATGGGGGATACTCCTCTCATGCTCCTATGCAAGACACTAATAAAACATATGCCCAAGCTCAAACAGTACAGTGCAGAATGCCACAAGGGGGTTCGTTGTCAAGAGCAGTATTACAACACATGACCACATACCTGCCTGCTGCATACAGAGGAAAGAAATTAGAGAAATGATTAGCAATTTTAGAACTTTGGAAAATGTATCAAGAGGAAAAAGAAGACCAGCCACCTGAGGAGTGGATGCTTAATCAGCATAAGGAGGAAGGTGTTGATCCCTCAGCTTCCCTTAGCTTGCCTGAAGCAAAGAGTGTAGCTACAGAAGAGATAGGAGTGTATCCTTTAAAGGAATTAAGAGCAGTGATGGGGTACAGTAATCTGATATATGAAACTCCGTTAGAGTAGTGACAATATTCCAGAAGAGAATAAAAGAAAGGAAGATATGTTTAAATTCATACAAGACAAGAAAGGAAGAAGTGAGTGGTCGAACTTGTCAACAGAAATATACAAGGAGATTAAGAGATGAAAGGAGAAAAAGATAAGGCTTACAAGGCAGCACTCATACAAAACAAATGGATGGGAGGACAGATATTACTCAAGATAAATGGGAAAGGTATTGAGGAAGTTAGGCAAAGAGAAGATAAGGAAAAACAAGAAAGGAAGGATAGGGAATGAAAGAGAAGAGATTGAAAGAGGATGAACAGAGAAGGAAAAGTGGGGAGTGACGAGAGCAGATGTATCAGGACGAACGAGAGAAAATGTAAGAACGGGCAGAAGAACAGAGAAAGTATGACAATAGACAAAGAGCGATAGAAGAAAGGGACAGAAAGGAAAGAAAGAGAGTGGAGGAAAAAGCACAAAGACTAAGGGACAAAAGATTACAGAGACAAAGTTAAGAAGAGGAAAGAAGGGGAAGAGTAAGTAGAGGAGAAGAACGAAGGCAAGAGGAAGAAAGAATTAGAAGGGATGCAAGAAAGCGAAGGGAAGTAGATGAAGAAATAGAACAAAAAGAGAGACAGCAAGGTTTTGATGTCTCTCTCATCCATAAAGAACGAATGAGGCTGAGCCCGGAAATACGATGGGACACAGTGGAAGAGATTCTAACCATTAAGGAAGTAATATCAGCAGTATCTAGAGTAGCGCTAGATGAAGAAAGATTTAATGCTGAAAAGCATTGGCGAAAGGATCGATAAAGTTTATCAACAGTTAAGATGAGAGAGCGAGTATGGAGCTCAAGGGAATGATGATCAATCCCCAGTATCTCTATCATGAAGTGAGCAGGGAAACCTGTTTAGTGATGAACGTCGGGCATTGTCTTTGAGCAGACTGAACTTTGACAAGGGTGAGGGGGATAATAGTCACACTGGTTGGGGCATAGACATGTCAGACGAGGAAAACGAGTCCAGTTTTGGGGCAGAAGGAGGGAGCGCGTGTGCCCCTGAAGGAAGCCCACAAATGGATAAGGAAGTGAGATGGTCAGATATATAACAACCTAAAGATAGAACGTCAGATCCCATAGCATATTTTCCGAGCAACCCTGAGGATGATCACATAGTGAGAAGGGGGAGTCGCCACCATATGTAAGCAGGTGAAGGTCATTACCAACAAGGAGACAAACAGGGATGATTGTCCCTACAATGGCTAGATTAATAGTGGGATATGACTATGGGATGGGTTTCACATAGTTTCCCTTGTCAGAGAAGGGGTAAGCAAGACCGCAACACATTCCATGTCCACAGATGGACAAAGATAACTTAAACTGCAAGCTCCCTAGTTTGACTTCGGAGGCTGGGAAATGGATATACGAATTCGAGAAAATGGCAGGAGGAAATAGGCTGTCCATGGGGACATAAAAGGTCTCCTGGCAGCCATTCTTGGAGAGAGGGCTGATGACATATGGAGGAGAACAGAATAATCAAGTGTGACTGCACAAAACACAGCACATGATGGAGCAGAGTTTAATAGTTGTAGAGCAGATGTTTGCAGAGCTCTCAGGGTACAGTATCCTGACATATCAGATATAGGTGCAATTATAACATGCAAAATGAAAGAAGATGAAGACCCTATTGGTTATATTCAATATATTCAGGAGAAATGGCAGCTTGAAACTTGTGAACCGTGGGAAAAGACAGTGGCATTATTTTATCACATTTTATGTCAGTGGTTGCCTGAGCCAGTACACAGGCAGATTAAAAAACAAGTGGGGATGGAAGCAAAGCCATGGGCTGAGATACAATTGACAATAGTACACCATTACTGGTTATTACAAGAAAAGAACAAGAAGAAAGATGAGAATAGAAAGATTGAGGAAGTCAAGTTCGTTCAGAAAAAAGTTGTCAAAATGTTCCATAGAAGGGGTGGTATTGACAAGTGGAGAAGGAATGGTCATGCAGGAAATAATGGGTACATCATAGGTAAATAATCTGTGCCCGATGGACTAAGGTGGGTATGGATTTACGCCACGAGGCAGAGGTTTGAGTTATAGAGGAAGAGGAGTCGGATTTCAGAATATCCAAGGTGGGTTTCAAAATACACAGAACGAGAACCAGAGTGCTCAGGGAGAATATAAACAAGGAGGAATTAACAGAAGGGTTCCCTTAGTATGTTGGATAAGTGATATAAGGTTGACAAGGAGAAGTTACAGTTCTGTCAAGAAGAGGTGTTATACATAGGTCAGTTGATTTCACATGAAGGAAGGAAAGTGACACCTGAGAGGGCGGAGGCAATCATGAAAACATCCAAACCAAACACAGTGAGACGGAAGCAACAGTTTCTGGGTTTGTGCAATTACGTTACAGCCTGGTTGTTTGATTGTAGTTCATACACAGGGCCACTTCTGCATGCATTAAAGAAAGCAAAGGTTGATAAAACAAAACTAGAATGGACTGAAAAAATGGAGGAAGGATTTGAGGATTTGAAATAAGCAATCTGTAAAGCCCCAGCTTTAGAAATTCCCAATTATGGCGAGGAATTTTATTTCTTTTCCTATACAAATGGGTCAATAATGACAGCAGTGCTTAACCACAGAACCACATTAGGGTACACAACGTTGGCATATTACAGTGGGATTTTAGACCCAGTTATGAGAGGAGTGAACTGGATAGTCCAGCCCCTTTGATGAGTAGCAATTACCCTGGAGATGGATGGGATGCAGACATTACTCATACATTAATAATAGAGCCGACCCAGGAAGTTGACAAAAGGAAGACTGTTTTATCAATTTTCCAAAACAGGGAGCATGACAAACATCAACGCAATCGCTCAATCCTTTTACTCAATATTTGTCATCAATGACGTTAACCTGTGTGTGTACTATCGTCATCCAATCTATTCACTATAAGCTTAAAGCTAGCTTCATGATTACTTTACTGCTTGTGTTTCTTTTACATCTGTACATGTGTAAAATAACTTGATATCTTCATCTGTTTCTGTGGCATAGGCTTCTTCACATAGAGCCCAAGATGTCACTTATCCTTATTACTTTCTTGATGCGTTATAGAATATCTGCATTCTCTAGTCACTGCATCTCTTCTATGTACATCATCTTCAACTCCATGGGATGCTTAAAGTCGTGGGCCTAGCACTCTAAATTATTGACATGGGACAAATCCGGCCCAGTAGTTGTAGTACCAATGGTTAATGCAACACTATGTTTCTGAAATCATGGGAAGTACCATGTGGGATATAAAAAAGAATGCAAAGCCACAATTGACGTTCCGGGGATGCGAGAAGGGACAGCCATCCTTATGGATCGATATTGGGTTTGTGGTTCTAGAGCCTATATGAAGGTGCCCCAGGATTGGGGTGGAGTGTATTCCCTGGTGCTCATCCATGTTCCAGCATTAGTGATTCCTCAGAGCGGTCTAAACTTTCATGAATTTCCAAAAGTGGATGACCATTTGAGAAAAAGAAGATCGTTTGAACTTCTCTGATGGACAAAAAGTGAAAAAAGAATTCTTGGCCAAGTCGAGAACAGCGTATGAAACCATTCCTGATGAGCAAAAGTTGTTCAGCAAGACTGCTGTGATAATGACAGCTATATGGATGCCTGGGATCCAAACAGTGGCGAATGCCATATGGTTGCACATTACCATATGGGAGCTTTTGCAGACAATCAATGCTACCATAAAGGGATTCAACGCTATTAAAGAAGAGCTGAGGCCCATACGACTGATGACCCTCCAGAATAGATATGTCCTTGATATGATCACAGCGATGGAAGGAGCAGTTTGCGCCAACATCGGGCCATCATGTTGCACATTTATACCTTCTCATGATGGCCAGAATGGAACCTTGACAGAGGCCATAACGTTGTTGACAGACCTGCATGCCAAGATGGAAGACGAGACAGATGACATTGAAGATGACAGCTGGTTTGCCTCTTTATTTTCATGGATTCCACAGTGGTTGGCAAATATATTTAATGTTCTTGGAGTAATACTGGTGTTAGTAATGTATAGATTCTGTAAGATCAGGATGGTGATTGCCCATTGTAAGAATACAGCAAAGAAGGTGGTAGGGATGAAGATCATGATCAATGTCAAACCTGAACCAAATGACAGAGAGCTAACTGATGATGTCGTTAGAAAATACATAGAGGCTAGCATCGTAGCAACTGAAGGAACCAAGTTTTTCTATCCAAAGAATCATAAGAAGTATGTGGGACGATGGGTCTATTGTACCCTGAATGGACAATGCAACTACATGACCTGGAGTGCAGATGAACATGTCATATCGGCTCGCACCCTGAGGGGGATGATGAACATATGGACAACAAAGAAACATTTCTTCAAGAGAAAATACCAGGATGTGGAAATGATTGAGGAGGTAGTCACCGACTAGACTAGAGGGGGGAATGTATAGGAGCATATGCATGCCTCCTCAGAAAACCCTGCCCCCCTACCTCCTATAAGTTAGAGACCTGAGATCATGCCATCAGTTGTGCCAATACTGCAGCGTGTGTTCACGAAAAGATACCCATTAAGACAACCCAACCGAATGTATCCCCAAAGGGATGACAACTTAAGGGAGGAACCCCCTGAAGGAATATGAGAAGGAGAAGATGAAAGAAGCCAGTGACGTTTCAAAAGAGTGTGTACAAAGTTCTGAGATACTGGCTGAAGATGTATAGATCCTGAAGAGACTAATGATGAATTAAAGAATCAAGTGAAATTTCAAATATGAAAAAGGAGATCACATGTGCACAAAGTGCTGCAGAAAATCCACTGTTCAATAATTGTAAAGATGCTGAAACACAAGTAGACTAAGTCATCAAAGAAGCTGGCTATCCGAAGTGAATAGAGTGCAAGCGAAGCCATCATTATAAAGAAGCTAGACATCAGTATCATGAATTTAGTAAGCCAAGACCCAAGAAGAGGGAAGGGAAAATTGTGTTGCAGCAAGAATAAGCAGAATCGTGGAGCTGCAAGACGAAGCTGTATGGCCTGGAGTCAAGATTGAACCAGCCAAGGTCAGCTATCTATTCTGGAAAGGGGCAAACATGTGACGAATGAATTATCCCTTGTTAAGGTGCAAAGAAAGAATACCAAGAGCACCACATTTAGTTCATTTAAAGCATTTAAAACCTGCAAAAGGGACCAAATCGTGGTCTCCTGTCATGTGAGCCAAGAAGGAAACTAAAGTTCGGACTTGGAGTCCCAGAGCACGATAGTGAGGGCTCTCACTTGCATGTATTCTAAAGCCAAAGCTATTTTTTGCAAGACCAAGTTCAAAGACAATCTTCATGGAAGAAGGCATGGATGATGAAAGATACTGGGCTAATTAGGTGGGGGTGGTAGGGTCATGCCCCATCTCCTTGCACTTGGCTTTGGCTTACGTGATGCTAAGTGAACCGAATGTTCCAGATCTGGCACACATGTGCCAACCAATTGTAGTGTTCCATATAATGAAGGACCTTGTAGTTTGAAAACCAATGAGAAATGTGTATTTAATGTTCCTGAAGATGATATATTTTAGAGGTAGGCATATATTGTCCACCTGACAGTGGGCAGACAATCACAATTCTAGTTCCTATAGAAAATATACTTACATGTTTCCATTAAGCCAATCCCGACCCTTAATAGGTTTTTCATTATTGCCACATAGTATGACGTCACTTCTGATGTATTTTTGATATAAAAGCTATGATTTGTGTGAAGATCGTTGACAGAACCCGAACGTACCTCCATTGATGTTCGTTGTAAACTCCCTGTTTTAGATCATTGTTAATAAAATAGTACTTTGCCTCCTTCCTGAGTTGGTTCGGTTATTTGGATTTTGAGTTATTCCTTGTGATCCCATCCATTTCATATGCACGTTCCTAAAGGGCTGTTCAGGAGGAGAGGAATTCATCCTCAAGAACCTGTAAGACAGGATAGCTGCACCTTGTGAGGACACGGGGTGCGGGATTCACTTACTCCGACACAACTCAATAATGAGGACTCAGTAGTTTGGCAAAGGGAAGTGTGTTTAATGATACATACATCAAACAGGGAAACAAATGGGAATCAGCTGTAGTGCAATCACCGGTCTCGCTCCGACTTCAACAAACTTTGGTAGAACAGCAATTCTCATAGGCTAACATCATCATCTCTGATGTCTAATTTCTATAAAAAAAATCATCATGCAACATAATTGGTTAGGAAAGGTAACTTAAGTATAGGTGCCATATCTGTATAGAGAAATAAAGCATGTGGATTTGGATAACTCTTATCGGGTGGGCGTCTATGCCCATCCCTCTACAACACACGTGATTGACGTCACTATGAGTACGACGTCTCATTGGTTACAGTGTCTATAGGACCCTAGATTACATGGTCCATTGTGATTGGGCAAGTTACACCCCTAAACATAAATCTCCACTTTAATTAGCAGCATGCAGAATAGACACCCAGGTGCCTGGTGCCCCAAGATTCACCCTTCCTCCTTTCCATCAATCAGTGTTTTAGGGCTATGTGTCAATTAGTTGGCTGGGTAGGGCCTCGGAACTGTAGCCTCTTATCAGGAAAAGTTATGGCATCCTCGGGTTCCGGATGACATCAGGCGGCGGTACCTCTTCGCGCCTGGCTGGTCACGTGTTGGTTCACCATGAATCTGCTTCAGCTTCTAGCCTTTTGTGCATTTAATTCTGTGTCAGCCTAGCCACCTGCATGGGCCTCACTTATCTTGACCTTCACAGATGGCCTGGTATGCTCTGTGTAGTTGGAGTCGTGTGAGCTCATGCTCTCCTCCCCTTCTCTGGTCGACCTCGATTTCCTAAGCATGAGCCGTTCTTTGCTGAGTTTCGATTCCGTTCCGTCTCCTGCCTTTGGCTGGTTTCGAAACTTAGCTTGTCAGGCCTCTGGCTGCTTGGGTACCTTTCTGCTTTCACAAAATGGAGTCGCACTTGTATAATGTGCCTTATTGAGGTAGTTATATGGTTGGCGCTCGCCGCTCCATCTTCTACTAAGCATTGCAGGCAGTATCAATTTCTTAGCATCTTGCGTTTCAAGCCTATTTACACACGTTGAACAAGACGGTAGCTTCCATCTTGTCTCGTAGTACCTTTTCCTTATGTTTTAACATTGTCTCTTCTCTGCGTACATTCCATTCAATTTCGTAGTAACTCGCACTGCGTGTTATCTTCGATAGCTGCTCTCGTTCATTCTCGGATCTGTCCAGGCCCTTGTGTCATTTCCACTGGCTTTCCATTAAGGCCTTTGGGGTCTCTTCGTGGACCGTGTGTAGGTACTCCTCATTTCGTATCAGAGGCTGGTATGGCTGTCTAATAGGGTAGTGTGCTGCCCGGGGTTGTCTGATTATGGGTGTTTCAATCGGTATGGATCTTCTGATGTATACTGGGCAGAGTCCCAGTGCGGCTCTTTGTTGGTTCATTTGCTCCTCATACGTCACGTACCTAGGCAAATACCTTCTTGGTAGCTCGATCTGTGGGGCAGGGGTGCAGGTCATGTCTGGGACCTCCATTACAGGACCCTAAGCTCAACACCTGCCCCAGCGCTTCTTTGTGCTCAACTATGTTAATTCCACTGCAGTTAGCTTACATTCTCTAAAATTCCTAGACCTGCCACCATTAAAAATGTCCTTCCATGCTGAAAGCTGTCTAAGAATGAAAACAATCTCAAACCATTTATGGCCCTGTATTGGCTGTGCTGTAGTACTCAGTTTAGCTTAAAATGTTCAAACAATGTTCAAACTGAGCCAATCACCTGAAATATGGGTGATTCAAGGACCTAGCCATGAGGTTTGTCCATGAGTATCCCATATTTAATATCAAAATGATTATTAGCCTTCCTCTAATCTGACCGGAGAATCCCACCAATACATTACAAATTGCCTGCAACTCTGATCAGTTGGATGACTTTTGAAGTGGCATAGTAAAATACACACTTTGCAATGAAAGGTATTGTCAAGCAATGCCTCAATCAACTTGCTATGACTTGCCCGTACTTCTTGAACCAGATGATTCTGAGGAATTCCTAGCCCCAAATTCCATGGTTGAAACTACCATTGCTATTTCTTATTAATTTCCTCTTACACAGGGATCAACATTTCAACGATCTGCACGCAGGCTGAGAAATGGCATGTCACCAGGGGTTTCAGGTTAAACATTTGCCATCGTACCAAGAACCCTGATGATGTTTTATTTCCCTGGATTGTCAACCATTTCTTTAGGCTACAGAAGATCAGACCATCCTGAAGCTTGTGTCTCACCATATGAACTCTTGCCAGGGAAGGAAATCTACTTCAAGTATTGTGAAAAACAGGGCACCAGTCGACTGCAGCTACTCGGATGGCAGGAACTGGGACTGGAAGATGCATCAGCAATCTCCAAATGATAAATCACCTGTCCCCCTTGTCTGGTGTTCTCTACACACTGGGCTTTGAGGCTGCAAGAATTATCCAGGTGTCCAGATGAAGAAGCAGATTGCCAACTTTTGAACACATACATTTCACTACTGGACTCACCACTTTGGTGAAAATGCTAGATGCTAACTTGAGACCAAAGAACAGTACATTTTAGCAGTGTTTACATAAGGTGATGATCTGATGCTCTGGGGAAATCTTTTGTGAGCCTCACATGCTGGGATATTGTGATCAGAGTCCTGAACATCATTTGATTTCCTAAATTTCCCTAAACTCACTACAAAAATTTCCAGTACCAGAATCTCCTTCCTGAAAAGATCTATGTTGATACATTTCAGTCTCTTGAAGTCCAACACACATCCTACTACTCTTCTGTACTGTGCATGAGGCATTCTATTGTGTATAATTATAACCTTACATATAGTCTTCATTGACTGGAGCAATTGTCTCATTTCCCAACAGCAGTCCTATATTCTGGCTCAATGCTTTCCTGCAATGCATCTCCCTTCAAGTCTTAGTTATAACTATACCTGGATTGCGAGGAACAGAAGTGCATTTGATGAATTAAAGGGGACTCATTTTCTGGCAAACCCAACTGTCTGGTATTAACTCCTTTCATTGCTCTTTGAATATTCCTACCTGAACCTCCTACTCTTCAGGTTTTGTAAGTCAGCTCAGTCAGGCGGATTTAACTGCTGTTTAAAGCTTGTCGAAGTATGAAGAGCACACCTTCTGGATGAGATGATGAAGCCAAGGTGGTCTTTAGCCTCCATTTGGTTTCCTCACAGCCCTGTTGGTGAAAGGTTCCATTTGTATTGTTCTTGGGTTTTCTTGTAGCTTTTCCATGCTAATGATAGGGCATCTTCCTTTATGTGAAAGCCTCTTTCACCACATCATCCAATTTAGGATCAAGGAACTTTTCCCCAAAAAACAGTGTATGTTGGAGGATAAACTTCTGAGTGCCATTGCCTTTCTCTTTCCTGAAGTAGATATCATGGTGTGCTACCACATAATCTCCTTTTATTAATTGAGCAGTTGTTATAGAGTCCATAGATATATCAGACATCAACTGCAAATGCTGCTCCATATGAAGCAAGTAATGTGTGCAATAAGCCTCATCCACCTCCTTAGAACAATGAGATTACAAGCCCTCAAGTATTGATTGGGCTAAATATACTTTGTAAATCCCTATTCTCAGACATAGATTGGAGCCCCTGAACAGACCTTTCTGAGGACTGCATCTACCTTCCTATCCTCAACCCTTGCAGTCACATCCTCTGCAACCACTGAATCCTTAACTTTTAGATTTGGACCCATGGAATCCAATGGATAGTTTCCACTAGTTAAGCGTTGGAACCTTGCACTGGATACATCTTGGAAATAAGTGTTGCCAACATTACCTTCTGTGGGCCTTTCCATTGCTTGGAATGACCATCTGGTGGATTTCAGGAACAGAACTTTGGTGGCCAACAGGACATCATATCTACTCAGTCAATATTTTTTCTGTGATGTATATTCTGTTTGTCTGAGAAAATTCAAATTCTGCCAGGCACAACTAGATTATCAAGCAGCTGCTCTCTAGAAATAAAGTTTCCTTTTGCATCTGCATCCTTTTCTGTTCCCTCCTCTCCTTTGTCATCTGATAGTAGATACCCTTGTCTCAACCTTCTGCTTCTTTGCTCCTCTAAGATCCCTGAAGGGATTGCTAATTGGCTGAAGGTCCTATGTAGATTTCAGAAGCTATGATGATAAACCTTTTCCATGACCACAATAATCATTCTCCGTTGAGCATCTGAATTGTTAATATTGATTGATTTCATGTTATGGTTAGGTGCTGTATGACCATCTTGACTTAAGTGACATGAGTGCATGATATGAATGCGCGTGAAACCTTTTTAAGCATGCTTGTGTGCATCCTGTACGAAATATCTGTAATCAAAATGGCTAGAGAGAGAAGAGCTGAGATGAATGGCAAGGCCATTTTGATTATGTTGGCGTGTTACAGAGTAGGTGAAATGTTCAGGTACAGGACCAGTGTGAGGCGCAGGTACAGAATTAGGAATGTAACATAGAGACATGGAAGAAGAATGTATTGGCATAACATAATTGCAAAATTCCTTTTTTTGTGAAATAGTTTATTCAATAAACCTTTCATATATTTCATCACAAAAATTCATGACAGTATATACATTTCACAATTTAATCATAAAACTGAAACAATATAATAAAACAATTAGATGAGTCGAATGTTATGCAGTTTCTTCTTTAGATGACAAATGGCTTTAACTGGTGCCACTATTAATGATACTGTTTTCCAAGCATAAAACGATTCCATATAAGGTTCATAGACACTAAGGTTGCATTATGTACACATTTGATACAATAATTAGTTCTTTGTTCCTGAGTGCTGATAGAATTTTATGTATAATGTCTAACGTTGCCCCTTGACACAGCCACACCACTTGTTTATCTCTTCCTATTTTCTTTCTTGAACCAACCACCTCAAAGGTAAATATTACGTAAAAGTGAAAATCAAGATACATTGATCTAAAATAACTCTAAGGGTATTTTTCAACTTATGCTGGAAGTTGATAACAACTTTTATGCATTTCCACGTAATCTTTGTATAACTTATTAGATTCAATACAACATTTTCTGTTGATCCAATCAAGACCAACAGTTTCTTTTTCAACAAGTAAGGAAAGTGAATCACTTGATTTCACTGAATCAAGTACCACATATCTGGATTAGCGAACATTTGTTTTGTTTGAAAAACCTTATAAACCGTTTTGGAGAATCATATTTATTTACTTACACAGTAAGTTTGTTGGAGGTTTTGGAGTCTTTGCTAATATTTGCCTTTTCAGGTTATGCTTGTCAGCATATAGCTGAAATAGCAGTAGCTTGCACTTTAACCCTATGTAGGTAGCATAAAAAACAGATGATGTGATCAGCATAAGCCAGCCATTAATTAAAGTATTAAGTGTCACAATGTTATTCGGAATTTGTTTCTAGCATCAAGAAGTACATTTATATCAGATATATATAGAATAAATAAGTTAGTGCCAGCACACAAGCTCTATGTAAGCCCACCAAGGTGGACATTTCTCTTGATAGCCCACCATTCTTATTTAATCTGACTTTAATTGAAAAATGTTCATGAAGCATCATGAGAATTATTTTAATCCTGCTGAAATCTCCAATTTTCTCAATTTACTCCACAACTTTAAACTTATCACTGAATCAAATGCTGCACCTAAGACCAGACATACCATATATATATATACTGATTGATAGCTTTTTTGATAGCCCTTTAGCATAAGAAGGTCTGAACGAAACCATTTAAAATAGTGCCCAGCCCAAAGTCCTGTTAATCTCACAGATGACCAAGACAGTCTTCAATGTTTATCAGGATCAGGGCAGCAAATATCTTTCTCGAACCACCAGGGGGCGCAGAGATGCACTGACGCATCTCCTCTCGTCTCCTCCGAAGGGTGCCGTTTTTGGGACTTGAGCCCCCCCAGAATCACCTGGAGTGAAGTGTCGACCCCCACCGCAGCCTTCTAACACCGTGGGGCACCTGAATGCCCCAACTCCGGTCTCCCGACGTGGCGCCTTCGCTGCGCAGTGAGCCCGCGAAGATAGGAGGGAGGGAGTGCCCCACCTCCCCCGGCGCCACGGCTCCGCACGAAAACGGAGAGCCGCGGATAAGGTGAGGCCTGCAGCTTCATCGGACAGCGTGGGGTGCCCCACAGAGCCAAGGCAGGGCAGAGCGACACTTTGGGCTACTTCCCGCCATTGGGGCCGCACCCTGGAGCAGCGCACCGGGCGCGGAGGCCTGCGCTGCGTCCCCAGACTTCGGCGCTCAGTGGACTTGGCCCACGAGGGCCCATTGGAGAGCTGGTTTGCCCCCGCGACATCCCCGGCCCCCGCTCCTACCGGGGGGCCGGACCTCATCGGAGTCTGGCGAGAGCAGAAGCCCCCGCCGGCGACTTGGAAGAGCGGGCACCCTCCCCAAGGGGTACCCAGAGCAGCCCACCCATCCCCCCCGCTTTGGGCCCTCCCTGGAGCTGGCAGCGGATCGGGAGATGAGCCGAGGGGGCACCAGAGCCCCCGCGAGGTGAGATGCTGCCCTAAAGTGCTGCATTATATTGGGGGCAAAGAGAGCCGGCCATTGACCTAGAACCGGAGAATAGGCCTAAATAACCCCCTACCCCAACAGTGAGCACGGGGCCTGGATGGCAAGCAGGCAGGACCTCTTCAGAGGCGTATCGTGGCCCGGCTGCGGTGCCCATTGGACTTGGGGCTCCTAGGGGCGGACCTCGTGAAGTGGTGAGGAGCCGGGGGAGGCCTATGAACTGGAAAGAATCTCTGCAGAAACTCCGACTCGCCCTGAGATGGCGGCCTCGACGCATCAGGAACTAACAGATACTAGCACGGTCACCAAGGGTATAGCCGCCCTCCTCGAGGAGATCAGAGGCTTCAGGGTGGATATAACGCTACGTCTGGACACTGGACAAAAAAGTGGACAATATAGATGACAGGGTTCAAGCGCTAGAGAACAATACGGCCTCGAATGACATCTTTGAGACGCAATTTGACATGCGCCTGGCGGAGCTCGAGAGGAGGGAAGAGAAATGTTCCCTAAAGCTTGACGATCTGGAGAACAGGGAACGTCGCTGTAACCTGCGCTTTTTAGGTTTCCCGGAGCGTGAGGGCGAAACACAAGCAGACATTATAAAAGCTGTTAACACAGTGGTTCAATCACTCTTTGAAGGGTCTAACATGAACGAACCGACTATTGATAGACCCCATAGAGCAGGTGCAGCCAACAGAGGCCCCAGGTCCATTCTAGTACGATTCCACTACTTTGCGGAGAAAAGTAAAATCCTTGAACTGGCCCGCAAGAAAGGCCCAGTGGACTGGGAGGGTGCTCAGATCTCGGTGTATCAGGATTTGTCCGCCTTCACCCTGGCGAGATGTCGGCTCTGCTCCCCGCTGACGAAAATGCTTCAGACCAAAGGGGTCCGATATAGGTGGGGATACCCTTTCTCACTTTCCTTTGAGCTAGACGGCTACAAGTACGCCCTGGTCACGGAGGACGATATTCGCAGGTTGTCGGGGGAGCTCCTGGATGATCCAAATATGGAAGTGTGCGAGCGAGAACGCGAGAGAGCCCCAGCTGGCCCCGGGCGGACGAGGGCTCCACACGAAAGGCGTAAGGTCCGAGGCCACAGGAAATTCAGAAGAGTGGCGCCGGCATCCCCGGAGCTGCCCAACACTTGAAGAGCCCCCGGGAGCTCGACGATCAAGCGTGTACCTGATTCTGTGAGTGGGGAGGCGAAGCAACTGTTTATTGACTGATAAGGACAAGGGGGTGGGGGGGCTCGAGTTGTTGTTTTTGAAGAGTTTGAGAGCCCGGTGGGGGGGGACAATGGTGGCCTGGACTGGCGACAAGATGAAGCCGCTAATCAACCAGGCGTTCAGGGGGGAGGGGAGAGGGAGAGGGGGGAGGGAAAAGTTGGGGCTTGTTTATTGGGGACTTTCAGGTCTACTATGCACCTATAGAACTGTTTCTGGGCATCAGCAGGGTGCGGAAGTTCTGCAGGAGCATTGTCATTTCGCGCTCCACGGAGGGAGCCATGAGCCTTTATCATCATTTTGATGGATGACTTGCTCCAATTCTTGACAGTGGGGTCGTTAAACGTACGTGGGCTTAACTCACCTACAAAAAGGTCGCTGGTGGTGAGAGAATTTTCAAGGCTCCGCCTCCATTTCCTGTTTGTACAAGAAACTCACTGGGTTCGGGGCAAGGAACCTAAGCTAAGGGCTGAAAACATTGATCAGGTGTATGTGGCGACCTTCCGGGTTAAAAAACGCGGAGTGGCCCTCCCGGTTTCTCCCGGGGCTCACTTCGTGGCCAAAGCTCAGAAGTTGGACCTGGAAGGCCATATATTATGGTCAAGGGGGAGGTGAGGAGCTGGCTGTTTACCCTGGTTTGTATTAATGCTCCAAACGAGGCACAGGATGTCTTTTGGGAAGGGATGAAAGAGAAAATTATGGCTTTCTCCGAGGGCACCCTATTGGTAGGTGGGGACTTTAACATGGTTCTTTGCCCCGAGAGGGATAGGAGATCAGTAAATCCATGTCCAAACTTGCGTTTCCACAAAAAGCTGGCAGAAGTTTTCCAAGAAGTCAATGGAGAATTGGGCTTGAGTGATACGCACCCCATTAACCAAGGCCGAGACCCCGACTTTACCTTCTATACAAAGTCTCATACCACATTCTCCCGTATCGATTACATTCTGGTTGATGCCATGCTTCGAGGTGAGGTTACGGACTCGGGGGTGGAGATTGTCCCTTGGTCTGATCACGATTTGGTTAGAATAAAAATAGGAATTTCCCCAGCCCCCGCATCAGGATCCCTGTGGAGGTGCAACAACCTCCTCCTGCACGATAAGGAAGTACGCCAAACCCTTTTAGAAGCCATAAAAGATTACTTCTCTGCCAATGACAATGGGGAGGTTGGCATCATGGGTGTCTGGGAGGCATTCAAGGCAATATGCTCCAAACGAGGCACAGGAGGTCTTTTGGGAAGGGATGAAAGAGAAAATTATGGCTTTCTCCGAGGGCACCCTATTGGTAGGTGGGGACTTTAACATGGTTCTTTGCCCCGAGAGGGATAGGAGATCAGTAAATCCATGTCCAAACTTGCGTTTCCACAAAAAGCTGGCAGAAGTTTTCCAAGAAGTCAATGGAGAATTGGGCTTGAGTGATACGCACCCCATTAACCAAGGCCGAGACCCCGACTTTACCTTCTATACAAAGTCTCATACCACATTCTCCCGTATCGATTACATTCTGGTTGATGCCATGCTTCGAGGTGAGGTTACGGACTCGGGGGTGGAGATTGTCCCTTGGTCTGATCACGATTTGGTTAGAATAAAAATAGGAATTTCCCCAGCCCCCGCATCAGGATCCCTGTGGAGGTGCAACAACCTCCTCCTGCACGATAAGGAAGTCCACCAAACCCTTTTAGAAGCCATAAAAGATTACTTCTCTGCCAATGACAATGGGGAGGTTGGCATCATGGGTGTCTGGGAGGCATTCAAGGCAATATGCTCCAAACGAGGCACAGGAGGTCTTTTGGGAAGGGATGAAAGAGAAAATTATGGCTTTCTCCGAGGGCACCCTATTGGTAGGTGGGGACTTTAACATGGTTCTTTGCCCCGAGAGGGATAGGAAATCAGTAAATCCATGTCCAAACTTCCGTTTCCACAAAAAGCTGGCAGAAGTTTTCCAAGAAGTCAATGGAGAATTGGGCTTGAGTGATACGCACCCCATTAACCAAGGCCGAGACCTCGACTTTACCTTCTATTCAAAGCCTCATACCACATTCTCCCGTATCGATTACATTCTGGTTGATGCCATGCTTCGGGGTGAGGTTACGGACTCGGGGGTGGAGATTGTCTCTTGGTCTGATCACGATTTGGTTAGAATAAAAATAGGCATTCCCCCAGCTACCGCATCAGGATCCCTGTGGAGGTGCAACAACCTCCTCCTGTACGATAAGGAAGTACGCCAAACCCTTTTAGAAGGCATAAAAGATTACTTCTCTGCCAATGACAATGGGGAGGTTGGCGTCATGGGTGTCTGGGAGGCATTCAAGGCAACAATTAGGGGCGTCCTTATCGAGATAGGTTCGAGAAAAAAGAGGGAGAGGGGCCACGAGGAGAAGCTATTGAGGGAAAAGATAGATACTATCCAACCGGGGGGGAAACTGAAAACGCAGATGTTTCCCGGACAATGAGAGGAGCTACAAAGATTGCGTTCTGGGCTGGCGGACCTCAAGGTGGGACAAACGGAAAGGAAGTTGTCTTTCTTGAAACAGAAATACATGGAAAAGGGGGAAAAAGCGGATAAGATACTAGCTTGGAGGCTCCGCGAGCTCAGAAATAGTAGAAGGGTGAACTCCATTCGCACCCCGGAAGGGGACTCGACAGTGCGAGACAGCAAAATAGCTGAGCAATTCAGACAATATTATGAACGGCTGTATTGCTCGGAGTATGCAGGGGACGGGACCGAAATAGATGGCTTCCTGGACTCCCTCCAGATCCCGGGCCTCTCTCCCGACAAGGCAGAAACACTAGAACTGCCCATAACCATACAAGAAATAATAGACACCATATCCTCATTGAAGAGTGGAACAGCCCAGGGGGATGATGGGTTCACTGTTAAGTTTTACAAGACCTACCGGTCTACGTTGGCCCCGTTCATGGCCAGGATGTTTAACTCGGCACTGGAACTGGGCTCCCTTCCACCCACGATGATGTCCGCTCTGATAGTAGTGCTCCCCAAAGAAGGGAAGGACCCTTCTCAGTGCCAATCATACCGCCCTATATCCCTCCTCAACACCGATATAAAGATACTGGCTAAACTTTTAGCAAACAGACTTGCGAGACTCCTACCTTCCCTAGTACACGGAGATCAAGTGGGCTTTTTCCCGGGTCGCCAGGGATCTGATAACATACGGAAGACCCTGGATCTTATGCATGAGGCTTCAAGGCAGAGGGCGGAAGGCTATCTCCTCTCACTAGATTCGGAAAAGGCCTTCGACCGCGTCGAGTGGCCTTATATGGGTAAAGTCCTTCGAAAAATGGATCTGGGGGACAACTTCTGTGGCTGGGTTTCAGCACTTTACAACGGTCCCTCGGCAAGAGTCTTGGTTAATGGTGGCACCTCAGACCCGCTGGCCCTATCTAGAGGCATCCGTCAGGGCTGTCCCTTGTCACCCCTTCTGTACGCCTTGGCAATGGAGCCCCTGGCTATAGCGATCAGAGCTGACCAGGTAATTACAGGGATTAGAGGTGACAATTGTGACTTGAAACTCTCCCTGTTTGCAGACGATATCCTGGGCTACCTGAGTAACCTTCAGGACTCTCTATCCCGGTTATTCGGACTTATAGACTACTATGGCACCTTTTCAGGGCTTAAGGTGAACACGTCCAAGTCTAGCATTATGCCTATGGGTCCCGGGGACCATGACATCGGGGGTAACTCCGAAATCCTGGGAGTGAGAATAGAGCGGGTTTCCACCAGGTATTTGGGCACCACCATTCCCAGGGATCTGTCACAACTCTATCAATGTAACTTCCCGGGGATCTTGGCCAAGATTAGTAGTGATCTCAAACGATCGGCACCCCTCACACTCTCTTGGTTTGGGCGTATGGTCACGGTTAAAATGAATATCCTGCCCCGCCTACTCTACCTCTTTGCGGCCCTCCCTGTGGTGATCCCAGAGGCCTTCTTTGAGACACTACAGTCCCGAGTCCTTCAGTTCATCTGGGCTGGCAAAAGAACAAGAGTCACATTTTCTACCTTAACTCTTCCCAAGTCCCATGGTGGATTTGGCTTCCCGGACTTTAGACTTTACTACAAAGCAGCTCAACTCCGGGTGACGTTAGAGCACATGAGGGAGGACCTGGGGACATATTGGACTTTCATTGAGGATGTCCACACCCACCCCAAAAAAGTCAGGGACCTGCTATGGGCCCCCCTAAGTTACCCCCCCACCTCAGAAAGCACCCAACCTTAGCGGTCCTCTGGGCAGTCTGGAAGCCGAACAAGGACAACAACCTGCTGTCCCCTTTAACATCGCTGTGGGGTCCCCCCATCGACCTAGACAGGGGCTTTAGAGACACACAGGCATGGCCGGACTTGGGCCTGGAGAGGGTTGCTCAACTCTCTCGGGAGGAGGGTTTCATCGAATATGATTAGCTGACTGAGGCATTGGGCGACAACCCGCCCTCAGTCTTTGAATATTTGCACCTGAAAGGGATCCTGACCCACCCTCATTGGGCCGATAACCTCAAACGCCCCCTCACACCTTTCGAAACTGTCCTAGCTAAAAGCGCCTCCCGGAAAGGCTCCCTGTTTAAGTTTTATGGCACATTGATAATGGCTAATCTGGAGGGTAGGCAGCCCTTCAAACGAATATGGGAAGAAAGGTTGGGCATGACGCTGGATGACCACACATGGACAGCAATCTTGAAATCTATATTCACGGGTTCACTGTACACCGCTGCCAAGGAACATAGCTTTAAGATACTCCATTCATGGCACCGCCCTCCAGCCACCCTGTCCAAAATGTTTAAAGAGGTGTCCCCCTTTTGCCCCAGGACATGTCAACAACGGGGCACTTGGTTTCACATGTGGTGGGGATGCCCGGTCATTCAGGTGTACTGGTCGGAACTGCTCAGCTGGATCAAGGACATAGAAGGGTACTCCCCGACTTTACATCCACTGGAAATCCTCCTGGGTACTCCTATGCCGGAGACAGAACAGCCTGCAATCCCGAGGGTCATTGGGGCCATGTTGAGGACAGGGAGGCTAGCACTAGCTCAAAAATGGAAACATGTCCTAGCTCCATCCAAGGAGCAATGGCTTTGTAAACTTAGGTCGATCTTCACCTATGAAAAGCTCACTGCGATAACAAATGACACCATGTCGGACTTTGTACAGGAATGGACCGCAGTGCTTCTTGATGACGATTGCATCTCTATGCGTCTGTAAAGTACGTCCCTTAACGCCCCCATTTCACACATCTCTCCACTAACCCCAGGAACCTAGCTTGGGCCCACTATTCGCTGTGAACTGATCTGACCCCATCATGTCAAATTGTATGTCTAATAACATATTGATATCCAAATGTTCTCTCTGCAGCTTCTATAACCGCAAAACCTATACACCTGGTATGTTCAAAAAGTTGGGGGGGAGGTGGAGGGTGTTGGCTGGTAAGATTAAAAAATAAAAAATGTACACTGCCATCTATGTTTGCCCAATGTATTGCTGGCAGGGATTGCCCGTGCACCCTATCTTATATGTATGATGTCAATAAAAACAAAGTTAAAAAAATATATATCTTTCTCAAAACATCTAAAAGCATGATCCGGCAATAGTTGTCAGGATCCCATCTGTCACGCTTTTTATGAATTAAAATTACAAAAGACAAATGCCAAGAAAATGGCAGGATCACACTCTGCATGACATCATAAAAGAATATATACAATATTTCTGCCCTAATCTCAGGGTTGGCCTTTAATGTAACATTTTGCTGCCCATTCGGAACCTGGAGATTGAATTTTTCAATCTTATAAGATACTCTATATTGGTTCTGGCAAAATTATTCTCCCACATGTTCTTTAGTCTATAACATCAGATTGGGGAGGATTCTAGGTATGTAGCTTTTAATAGAATGTATACCAAACTTCTTCCGAAATAAGTCTGATGGACAGATTGGTGAGTGATTTTGTGGTGGTTTTATCTAATCCTCAAAACATATCAGATTGTATAGCTATACACACTGTTAACATCACTAGATTTTTTTAAATGTGATTGCACCTTTGTATGACTTTAATCAATTGGTAAACCCCTGCATTAACTTTTTGTCTTAACAGCGTATAATATAACCTAACCTAGTCATTTTACACAAAATCGTTCCTCTGCCATCAGGGTGCAATTCCTTTCCATAATTTGATTATCATAGATACACTTATGTCTAGGTTAATACAAATGCTTCTTTTTGATGAACTCCCACTAATCAAAATATCCACATTAGAAATAGAATTCCTAGAGTTAAAGATGATGGATATATCCTGCGATGAGGCCAGTTCTAATTCACACAATTTAGTTATCCTTAGTATTTTTCATAAGGTAGAGTAAGAATAAATATCAGGCAGACATGGTCGCAGTGTTCTGAGAAAACAAAACCTAAAGATGCACATAATTCATGTACATTCAATGAAACATACATATAATCAATGTGGGAACAGAAGGAACCTCTGTCACATGGGCTTAGAGGGATATCACCTTTAATTATACCATTTACATTAATCAGGCTCCAAAAACATAGCAAATTACCCCATTGAATCCTCTTCACTTGGGTATGATTGTTGGCCAATGTTACCAAAGTGTCATTATACATATTATCAACTTTAAAAATAGCAGGACAATAACAGTTAGAATCACCTGCCAAGAGTATATTATCTGACTTCCTGCTAGTAAGAATATTATTTCATTTTTCTAAAACAATAGTGACTTCATATTTCACTGGATTTGCATACACATCTATTAACAACAAATCCCATTAACAAACACTGTGCTTCCACGTCAGTGTGATAGCTATCAGGCTATCCGTACTCATATTGGAGACACTCAAAGAGAGCCCTCTTAGGTTTTGCCAAGCTGGTAACAAATGGTATTGTATCCGTCCATTAGGAACTGGGTTCACTCACCAGGTTTCTTGTAGAAATATAATTTCGTATTTTCAATACAAGGGAAGGCATAGGGATAATCCATGAAGACAGTTCCAGGATGAAAGCTTATTTAAGAATAGTTTTCTAAAGATGTCTCGGTCATGCTCAGTATCAAGCAATGTACGTGACATAATTCCCCCTGTGGGCTCTTCAGAGTGAGTCTCAACCTCTATAGCTGACAATCTCTGCAGCAGCAATATAAGTTAAGATTTTCTTTTTTGTTTTGCCACTTTTTACAATTTTTTTGCATTCTGTCTTTTTCAGACAAGAGCATAAGCATTACTGAGAAGATCAATTTGTATTCTTACTTGTGTTTATTACTTCTTACATTATTTACTAGTTTTAGTGTTTTTAATCTTGTTGGAGATTGGCTCAGAATCAAACTGATTCTTAGTTAAAGCTGGTTCACTCAAACGAAACAATGTCATGCTTGGTCGGTCTTCATCCTTCCTCAATAGGAACATTAGTGGAAATGATTGGTACCTGGTGGCCAAATTGCACTATCACTGATCAGCACCATCTCCTCTATAGCCTTGTTGGCAGGCTCTCTTTATGTGCTATTAATTGTTGTAGTCAAAAGCAGCAATGTTTGTATTCATAGAATTAATAACTTATAGTGACATTTGACCTCTTCATTTAGGTCATCCTAGAGGTTTTTCACAGATTGTAATAATTCATTGAGAGCTGAGGTTCATTTAATGACCTTGGGGCAAGTGAATCTTCAGAAACAGGTGATAAATGAGGCGAATCCGTAGCTTCGCCATTAAAAGTCACCACAGCCCCAGTTTGAAGGATAAAATTAGTTCCATGCCATGCCACTATTTCATGAGGTCAACTTTGCATATCGTTTCCAATTATAAAGGCTAGTACAAAGCCATAAGAATGTGGCATCTAGAGACGTAGAGAATGTGAAAGGACGTTTGGGCAAGTCCCACGGGTCGAGTTGGCAGAGCTACAGTCTCGAAATAAGGTTAAATTTACTTTTTGAAAAAAGTAAGCTGTGATTCTACTCTGAGCACTCCCTTGAGAAGGCCTAGTACACTGTGTAGCTGTGATGTCTTCCAGGGAGAGTAAATCTGTTTTTATCATGGTTGAAGCTCAAAGAGCTAAGGTTTAGGTTTCCCACATCGGGCAGGCAGGTTAACAGATGTGCTGCTTAGCTCTTTGTGTGTCTTGCGCCTCAAAATGAAAACAGGAGACCCAGAGATAGTATTTTTTGGCAGTATGTTGAAAACCATGAAGCTAAGTCCAAAACTGCTGACTGCCTACTGTTGGTATGGGCCCTTGGAATATCCTGACTCCTCCACACGCAACTGCAGGCAACTGCACTTCACTCTAATTCTCCATGCGCTGCTCTGCGCTGGAATGAGCCATTTAATTACTTCCTTCACATCAAGGCCTTTACATACAAGCCCACAAAATGTTCAGCACTGTACGGCTGCCGGGAAACGGCTTCGGCAAAAACAGGGAATCACCTTTCCGCTGTTTTTACATTCTTCTGTCAGGGCTAGTTTGGGATGATTACATCAAAAACGTTTGGTCGAATTCAATTTGGTTGAGTTTTTTTTTCTCTAACTTGAATTGGAGGCAAACATATGTGGGTCCCGCAGCACCCCGCTCTCTTAACACCCGCTATATTTATATGCACAAACCCCCCATACGCGTATGTGTGCAGCCAATTTCGTTAAAAAAAACTGCAACCAATTCGGATTCGACCAAATCTGCAGCACAGTAATCTGCCAATCCCTCAGTGACAGGCACCTGGCAAGGCCCATGAATTGCATGGGTTGCCAAGAGCCTGTTCCTGGTTTGTACCTTCAGCAAAATGCCCAAATATAAGAAGACACATTGATTTCCCCTCTCTTTTTTCTGTTTCATTGTTCCTTGATTCAGTCCTATTGCCCTTTCTTTTTAGTCCATATGTTCAGTTCATCTTCCTTCTTGCATCTTTCTCTCACCTTTCTTCTTTCTCATTCTGACTCTACCCTTCCTACTTCTATTTCACCCCACCTTTTCTTGCCCCTTTTTCTCTTCCTCCATTTTCTTCACACTTGTTTCTTCTTGCTTAATTGCAGGCCCTTTCATTATTCGTTCTTTGTGTCCCTGTCTCCTTTCTTTTTACTTCCTTCTTTACCTTCCCATTTCTTTGTACTGCCTTCGGCCCCTCGTCTCCTACTTCCTTAAGTCCTCTTCTCTTTACTTCTTAAATTGTTCTGTTCCATCTCCTTTCGTCCTAATTTCTTCCACTTCCTTGTTTCATTGTGTGCTCCAATTTATTTACTTTATTATGCCTCTATTATGCCCCCTTTCTATTTCCTTTTACTCATTCACACCAACTTTACCTTTTTTGTAAATTCCTTCAGCCCTTCTGATGTCTTTTTGCCTCTTTCCTGTTACTTCTTTCGGTCCTCCCTTTATTCTTAATTTCTAGTAGTGCTATCCCGTTCCTGCATATCCTTTCTCAATTCAATTCATAAATCTTTATTTCGATAACAGCATCATAAAAGCCAACATTCCATCATTTACTAATACATAAAATAATCCGTCCCTACGAGTAAAACTATCGAGGTGTCATAAAGGCCAACATTTCATCACATAACAAAACATTAAAATAATTCATCCATACAAATAGCACCATCAGCAATAACAGTACATAAGAATGATTTATCCCTAAATGTAAACCCCTTGTGTAAAAGTAAAAGTGGGTAATAAAAAAATACAAATAAAATTGCACCCCAGATAGTTCATGAAATGGCAAACCATCACTGGCAATTCATCTTTACCTTCTTCTGTCTTACCCTCCAGGCCCACACTAAATATTTACAAGTAGCATAGACTGCAGGCACGCCACTAGAATGATTGCAAACAATCATGTCCTCAGCAATTGAGCAACACCCTCGGACCTTCCATAATGGCCTTAAGAAACGTTTTCTCAGTGACAAAGTGGTCAGACATAATATTCAAAAATGATCCATGTTTCGGTCTTAGAACCGCACAAAGGGCAGGATGCGGCCACCTTATTATTCCATTTGTCTTGAAGATTCGCTATTGGTAAAATCCCAAGGGTAAATTTTGTGTACAGACCTCTCATATTTTGGGTTGACTAGCTCCAGATAGGCCTCATAGCTCTTATTAACCATAATGCTCCAGTAATTTTTCAGGATCAATGATTCTGTTGCCTTAGAATGATTATCCGCCCTTTGAAGAGATCAACCTTAATTGTAGTCTCGGTAATGTTAGTTATGGAGCTTGGGTTAGTCTAATACTCCCCAAGGGCCAACCTCTGTTATATTTCTTTAACATGGGCGAACCAAGGCAAGGAGGGTCCCCCCTGCCTCAGATAGCACATCCAACAGGACTTCTTTATATTTCAGTAATGAAACATAATAAATGACAGGTCTTAACTGACAGATAAATTCAACACCTGGCATCCCTGTTTCTAATAACACTGGTAAATTAGGCACACTATACAATAGTTCCAGGATATTCTTAATATACTTGTTTTCCACAGCAGCTATTGAATTTATCTTTAGCGGTCCTCATAGCTCTTCCCCGTAAATAGTGGCCTGCCTGGCTTGGGCCTTATAAGCCGCAAGGCAGACACACACTGTGATGTTACCGTGTAACCATTTTTAGAACCCAGCGGGGGCAGGGGTGCGGCGGAGGTGGCAGCATCTCAGCCAATGAAGAGGCTTGGAGTGTGGGAATTACCAGACTGTAATCCCCCCTCCGAGCCTCCTCACGCCTGGAGGCTGCCATCTTTCCCCGCTGGGGAACCAGGTAAGTGGTCCTCCTCTCCGCTGCCCCTCCACAGAATTACCACCCCCACACCCCACTTACCTTCTTTTCTGTCCATTTTGGGAGCAGACACACTGGGGAACATTTCTGTTCCCAGCGAATCCGCTCCCGATCTGCAACAGGCTGTTATGGAAAGGAAGAAGGGACTAAATATAGTCCCTTCTTCCTTTCCGTGGTGGCCATTTTGTTTGTTTACTTTTTTATTGTTTTCAATGGGTGCCATGGAAAGGGAAAACAGACATCGTTTTCATTCCCGACGGCCAATTTTTAACAATTTTTTTTCTGTTCTGAAATGCTGGAGCTTTTCGGAACAGAAAGAAAATGCTTTTAATACCCCAGTCTTACATTCTGGGGTACTAACAGCAATAGGTCTCTCACAGGGGGGTCATTACCGCTTCAGGTAACTATGGGCCCTGGGACATTACCTGAATTGGTAATGCCCCCCGTACTCCGGGCTTATTGCTTAAAAATGCACCGCTATATATGGCCAGTGTGATCCTTGATTTATCCAAGTGCATCCCCCAACTACACTATGACGTAACCCTTAGCCCCAAATAATCATACAAGTCCCCATATTCTTTAGGACCCTAATTCAAAGGTAACTTTAGAGATTTAACCTTTCAGCTTGCTCTTGTATTAAAGGTCAATGGTGTCATTTTAGCGATGTTAAGAGCCAGGCTGTTGTTCGTACCAAAATTCACAAAGATTAGTTGCCTACTAAGACCAGTAGGTGTAAGAGATAATAAAACAGTGTCAACGGTGAACAGGAGGGCCGGGAACTTATCCCCTGCAATGACGGGGCATCAGACTGGGAGCTGAGAAGTTCATCGAGTACACCATTTATAAAAATGCAGAACAGTTTATGGGCAAGAACACACCCCTGCCAGACACCCTTTTTGATCTTAAACGTGCTAGTGGTGTTTCCATCTATGCCCCAATGCACAACAGCTTATTTCCCCAAATATACGTTTTGAGTGGCATCTAATAATTGCACAGGAATGTTCAATGCTTGTAGAACCTCCCACAGCCGACTCCTGAGTACCATATTGAATGCCTTACGAAGAGCAATGAAAATGGCATGAACACTCATTTTCCTAAGGACAGCATATTTGTTACATATTAATCTCAGCTGTAGGCTTTGATTGACTGTGCTCAGGCCTCTGCCAAACCTAGCTTGACGATGATTAATGATATAATTATTAGAAATCCAGGATTCCATATGAGTGAGGATAGCACTGGCATAGATATTACCCCCTGAATCCAATAGCGAGATTTGTCGGTAGTTTACCGGCTGCTCTCTGTCTCGGCATGGGTGCATGTGGAGGGGACTGCATTGTTTTTAGGACTGCATTAAATAACTTATTGGGGTACGGAATCCAAATATCAGGTTCTCTGGCATCTAAGTCTATTGGGACTTTAGCTGGGCATGGAGGCTTACCCAACTTTTGGCTGTGAAGGACTCTACCAAATTCCTCATGTGGAAAGGACACACGGGAAATAGTTGTGTCCCGCCACTCGCAGCCCATTTCCTTCTTCTGTGGCATATCCCTCAGTAACAAATCTGTTCTCATTGTATAGCTCAGAAAAGTGCTTTTACCACATGGATTCCTTAATACAGCCCTGTATTGTGTGACGTGTAGGGTTGCGCTCAGTGCCCATTATACCCCAAAAGCCCCTAGATTCCTCTTCGCCTATGGCAGAGAGTAAAGCACGCCAGGTCTTCTTGCTCCATTCCCTCTTCCTGTACATGAGGAGTTTCCAATATGGTTGTCCAGAGTCCTGTATGTTGGACGAACCCCTTGAACGATGTCACCTAGCTTCTCTAACTAGTTTACCTTTCGCCTTCTGCCACTTTACATCATACAGGGGTCCTAGCCTCCACTAGTTTGCAGACCACTTTCTGGGGTTTAGAGAACATGGGCCCCAACTTCCCAGTCAGTTTTTCGTGAAGTTTGACTATCGTAGCATCGTGTTCTGAACCAACATTACCGAAGTCCTCCAATTAGTGGAGTATATCATGGTATACCCTGGGTAAAGTTACTTCCAGATCAAGATTTCTCCACCTAATCTTACGTCTAGCATGCCCCGATATAATCAGCGGCACTTTGGCCACCACTGTCTCAAGTGCCCCATCGTCATTCAGGCCCATGAAGGACTCCTCCACCACCAGCAGCAGTGGATGATGATCACTTTCAATCCTACTTTGTATGGCGAAGCGATCTATGTATGACCATGCATCTACGTTCAGGAAGATGTAGTCAATTCTACTTTGGGCCATATCGTTGTCGTAAGTCAGCACGGCTGGTGCATCCGCAGCAAAGGGACCATTACCCACCCTAAGGTTGGCAGAGAATAAGAGGATAGCTGCCTCTTCAGTATACCTACAATGCCTTTTTGATTTGCCTGAATTAAGGCTGCAAGTCCCCCAGCAGGTGTCTTCCTCATCCATTATTTTAACCATGATATCTAAAGGCTCGAACTGGAGATTGAGGTCCCCCACGACCAACACCCTCAGGGAATTGAGCTAATTGGCTCTCTAAGTGTCAGTACTCTCAGTCACCTTCTGGATGAGGTTGGCACCTACCCAACGATCACCTCTATTGTAAAATTGTTCAGGTGCAATTTGAGTATGTCAGGTGATTCATAATCGTGTACGTAGATTTTCATTCTCTTTCATTCTAGTCCCCTTTCTTTTGTATCTTCTTCTGCACACTTTATGTTTTACTATGTTTTGTCCCCATTCTTCTCACTTCCTACTGTTCTATTTGCTTCTTATCTTATTGCCCAATGCCTCTTCACATCTTTTTTACTTTTGTATTCTGTCCTCTTAGCTTTTCTTTTAAAATGTTTTATTTCCTTCCCTTTCCTTAGCCCTGCACTTTCTTCTTTCTTGACCCTTTCTTTTTGTTCTTACTTTATTCTGTCTTATTTCCATTTTCTTTTACTTGCTTGTGTCCTACGGGACAGGAACAGAGACTTGACGCTGTGAGCGGGAGGCAGGGACCCCTCCTGACCTGGGGTAGGCGGCAAGCGAGATGTGGGAGTTAGGAGGGCCCCCAGTACCTGAAGCCCCTTATGCACCTTGACTGTGGTACCACAATACCTTGCACCCTCAATTTTGCATTGAGTTCTCATTGCTTCATATCAGAATTGTGAGAATTATGCAATCCCCGGGACAGGCTAGAGGTCGGCTGGGTGAGGCCAGCAGCCCCAATACTGATTTTAAAACTCTGGCGCCAGTCAAATCAAGATAGGAGAAACATAGCTCACCACAGCTCGGACCAACCTAATTCTGCATAACCATCCAGCGTGACAAACAACAGTGAATGTTCAAAATGCTGCACTCTGAAAGGAGGCAGAGCTAAGAGGAGCGAAAAGACCACTGCTATGCAAGAATGCAAGGACGAGTAGTGACTAAACATCATACTCAGCACTCACAAATCTATTTTAAAAAACTGCGATCCGAATCATAAAGGGGAAACAGGCACAGATAAGGGATGTACCTCTTTCACCGTTTGGTGTAACGTGGGCTGAGGGCAGGCTATACTCCTAAGTAGTGACGTGTCAAGTTGAGACAGTCTCAACCAAAACAGCAATAGTACAACATTCCAGAATGAAAGAATGTCGAACCAAAGCTCTATAAAAACATACATGCTTTGATTAAACACACCAATATTCAATTAGAAACTGTACTGGAAAACACTAACAAAAACCCACCCCCATAAAATGGGACAGAGAAGTGCAAAATCTAATGGTGCAAACACTGGGATAGCTAGCAGGGAGGAAAAGGCAATCCATCACCAGAATGTCAAAAAACTATTTGGCAAAAAGGTACAAATGGGGGCTTAGCCAATTTATTGGATTGCAACAAATGAACCATGGTGGGCAGGAGCTTTCTAAAGGAACGGTAAATCCTTCTTGCTGGTTTGAGGGTCCCGAACCAGGCTTCTTAACATTATGTAAGCAGGTGGAACTGGTTACGGCTGCACCCAGTCCTGGTGAGCCGGTTGGGGAGCAGGCATCTTATCGGGTACAGGCTCATTGCGGTTCGATGCCGCTTTCAAAGTATGCGGGTCGATGGGGACACTAATGTCACTTTGGCATTCAGGTAGGGGTCACGGATAAAGATATTGGCGGTTCGAGGTATGGTTTGAGACGTGGTGGTTTAGTTCAGAGGGGATCACAGCCACTGTTTCTGGACAAGGCTTTGTGGTGTGGCCATCGCTTCCCTGGTCGTCCCGAAAAGCCACTGCAGGTACACACAGGGAATAAAGGGACACGTTTCATTCCGTCTTCTTCTTACTTTCCTGACTCCTCTTGCCCATTCTTCTGAAATCATCTGTTCCCATCTACTTTCGTCTGAATCCATGTGTTCCTCTTTGTCTATTTATACGTAATTATGTTCCTTCACCTTCTTCTTTCTTCCTACTGTATCCCTCGCCGTTCATCTTAATTCCTTACGCTACCTCCCATTTCTTGTTTCTTCTTTCTTTACTTTCTTCCTTACTTCTGTCCTCCTTCCCTTTCTTGTTTTTTTTCTTTCTGTCCCATTCCTTTCCTTCTTACATCTGCTTCCCTTTCTTCCTATTTTCCCCCCACTTCCCATTTTGTGTTTCTTGTTCGGTCCCGATTCCATCACTTCTTAGTTCTGGCTCCCTTCTTGTCTTCCTAATTCCTTCTGCCACTTCCCATTCCTTGTTCTTTGTTTGGTCCCCATTCTTTTGCTTTTAACTTCTTTCTTTCTTCCTAATTCCTTCTCCCACTTCCTCTTTCTTGTTCTTCTTTTGGTCCCCATTCATTTATTTTTTTACGTGTGTCTACCATTCCTTTATTCATAATTCCTATGCCACATACCATTTCCTGTTCTTCGTTTTGTCCCCATTCCCTTCCTTCTTACTTCTCTCTCCTTTCACTTTATTTCTAATTCCATCTGCCACTTCCGATTTCTTGTTCTTTGTTTGGTCCCCATTCCTTTCCTGTTCTCCTGTCTCCGTCTCCCTATTTCCCTCTGCCACTACCCGTGTTCTACATTTGGTCCCCATTCATTTCCTTCTTCTGTCTCCTTTCCCTTTTTTCTTAATTGCTTCTACCACTTCCCATTTCTTGTTTCTTCTCTCTCTCCCCATTCCATTCCTTCTTAGTTCAGTCTCTCCCTTCTTTTTGGTTCCTTCTCCCACTTCCCATTTCTTGTCCTTCAATTGGTCTCCATTCATTTACTTCTTACTTCTATCTCTCTTCCCTTTCGTACTTTTTATGGATTCCTGTTCCCTTATCGTGTTCTTCGTTCGATCCCCATTGCTTTCTTTCTTACTTCTGTCTCCCTTCTTTTCTTCCCAATTCCTTCTGCCACTTCCAGTTTCTTATTTATTGTTTCTTCCCCTATTTCTTCCCCCATTTCTTGCTTACTTCTTTCTCACTTCTCTCCCTTCCAGATCCCTTCTTCCACTTCTCATTTCTTATTCTTCGTTTGGTCCCCATTTTCTTCCCTTTTAATACTCTCTTCCTTCTATTTCTTCCTAATTCCTTCTGCCACTTCCCATTTCTTGCTTTTGTCCGCATTCCTTTCCTTCTTAATTCTGTCTCCTGTCTCTTTCTTCCTATTTCCTTCTGCCACTTCCCATTTTGTATTCTTTTTTCTGTCCCCATACCTTTCCTTCCTATGTATGCCTGCTTTCCTTTAGCCCTAATTCCTTCTGCCACTTCCCATTTTTGGTTCTTCATTTGGGCACCATGTTTACTTGTGTCTCCTTTCCCTTTCTACCCATTTCATTCTGCCTCTTCACATTTCTTGTTCCTCATTTAATCCCCACCCGTTCATATTTACTTCTGTCTACATCCCTTTCTTTCTCATTCCTTCTGCCACTTCCCATTTCTTGTTTCTTCTTTCTGTCCCCATCCCTTTCCTTTCTACTTCTGACTCCCTTCTCTTCCTTCCAAATCCCTTCTGCCACTTCCCATTTCTTATTCTTCGCTTGGTCCCCATTCCCTTCCTTTTTAATTCTGTTTCCTTTTATGTCTTCCTAATTTCTTCTGGCACTTGCCATTTCGTATATTTTTCTCTCTGCCCCCATTCCTTCATAATTCCTTCTGTCGCTTCCTATTTCGAATTACTTCTCTCTTTTTTCCAACCCTGTTCATCTTGCTTCGTTCTCTTGCCATCCGTCTGACTTACATCGGTCCCTTTCGGCCTCTTCGGACTCCTTCCCCATCTTTCTTAATCCCTCTCTTCCCCCATCGGTGAACCTTTCCATGCCCGTTCTTGTGTTATCCTTTTATTCCAAAAATCCGAAACCCAATTCTCTTCATAATATCAATTCACAATAGATGGTTTAAAAGCGATGTCTCAGCCTCCGCACTGGTTGTTGTATTTTATGAAACTGACACGCGGCGGGCATGTTATTTCAGGTATCCCTTTAACAGAGGAGTACTCCGCTGCTTGCCATTGGAACGCAACACTGTGACAGATGGAGTGGTACCCGCTTTGCGCTTTCAGACCCAGCAGCATCTCAATGATGCGCGTGTTCAGGACTTGTTGTTCTGACCCTTTTTTTCTCCAAAGGGCGCGAAAGACGAGCCGATTCCCCAAACCCCGAGGATAAGGACAGCCGACGAGACAGTGCGCTATCGATTGGGTGGTGGGAGTGGAGGGGGGGGGGGGGGGGTAGGGTGGTTGTGTATTTAGGAGGTTCTTCTTTCTATGCAATATTTTTGGATGCTGCTCTGCCACATGCCCACATGTATGCTGCATGCAGCGTTTGCCCGATTCAGCACAATTGTGTGTGGTTCTTTTTTCTTAATTCCGCTGCGAAATCCTAAACGTCGCCCCTGCGACTGGATTTGGAATGGTAGCTAAAATAGCCCACGTTTGTAATCTAACAGCCGCCTGCGCTGCCGCATAAGTGAATAGATATAAAATGGGCACAGCAGCGCGTCCAACTCATTCTAATTACACAATTAAAATGGGAATATATTAGTTACGTTTCTGTATGCTCGCGTGGAAAAGCATCATACAGGCGACTCTTATGTATCGGCTGAGCGCGGCGCGATGGAGTCCAAATGTTCCTTGTTTTTTTCCCACTACTAGCGCTTATGTAGAAGGATGCTGGTATAAAATACCTGGCACGTGATCAGGAAGGTATTTCCAAGCTAGATCTGAGCTCCATTCCTTCGCACAGCGAATAGGAAAGTATTCATTGGCTGCACAGTCTGAGAGGGACATGGATTCGGCTCCGGGTTTCTGTTGCATCCCCGGTCCACGCAGGGATGCTGCCGGGATGATGCAGTGATGCAGGAGGTATGTGCTTTTTCAGTTCTGGTGCTGATGCTGATCTTGCAGCGAGGTCTCTGTGGCGCAATGGACGAGCGCGCTGGACTTCTAATCCAGAGGTTCCGGGTTCGAGTCCCGGCAGAGATGTTCTGCTGACAGGTGTCACTTTTATTTTAAGAGAATACGCATTAGCATACGAATTATATTTATAATAGAAGAGGAAAGCAGTTTCAGCCCTGTTAGAAACGCCATGTATTCATGGGCATCATGCAATTCTGCTTTTAATAATGATCTCTGACAATAATAACCTGCAATTGTAATCTACGTTTGTATATTTATTTTTAGGAAGAAAAGTTGTATTTCAGAATTCCGGGTGTGTATTATTCGGAGGGGGCATTACCTTAAAAGCTTTTCCTGAAATAGTTCCTGCCTCTCATTTTCAATCAACCTTGTACTTTTCTCCATTAGCTGGAAGATGTTTCGTTTTTTGTTATTGACAATATGTCATGCTCTGAGTTTTAGTTGAGAATAGCCACAGACCAAACACATGCCAAGTAAGGTTTCACTAACGAAGGAATCAGGTCAAACCTGCTAGGTTTATCATTGATCCGAGATCTGCTATTTAGTTCGGCTTGGCTGGCTTTTTCTACAAATATGGATGAATACGTGAAGGAACACCTATTTCATGGCTTTGCACTTTACCATGTACTCTTACCATGCTCCAGGTTATGTTATCACCAAGCCATGTACACTATTTGGTAGCTATCGCTATTGCATGCATAGTCACTCACACCATCTGCCAATAGAGTATTGGGGATGCACTTCTCTCTGGCTTCCATAGTAAGCACTCCAACGAGACTACACTCATGGATGGTTCCAAGTTTCACTCCCATGCTCACCATCCACACTCTCTTCTAATCTCACTCATTTGGACCTCTCTGCCACTTATGGTGCTGTAAATCTCCTCCTCTCTCCTTTTCACTCTCCAGGACCTTGGGTTTTGCAAATCTGCTCTTGCCTGTATCGCCCCTTACATTTCTGCCACTTATGGCACTGTAAATCCGCTCCTCTCTCCTTTTCACTCTCCAGGACCTTGGGTTTTGCAAATCTGCTCTTGCCTGTATCGCCTCCTACCTTTCTGCCACTTATGGCACTGTAAATCCTCTCCTCTCTCCTTTTCACTCTCCAGGACCTTGGGTTTTGCAAATCTGCTCTTGCCTGTATCGCCCCCTACCTTTCTGCCACTTATGGCACTGTAAATCCCCTCCTCTCTCCTTTTCACTCTCCAGGACCTTGGGTTTTGCAAATCTGCTCTTGCCTGTATCGCCTCCTACCTTTCTGCCACTTATGGCACTGTAAATCCCCTCCTCTCTCCTTTTCACTCTCCAGGACCTTGGGTTTTGCAAATCTGCTCTTGCCTGTATCGCCTCCTACCTTTCTGCCACTTATGGCACTGTAAATCCCCTCCTCTCTCCTTTTCACTCTCCAGGACCTTGGGTTTTGCAAATCTGCTCTTGCCTGTATCGCCCCTTACATTTCTGCCACTTATGGAACTGTAAATCCCCTCCTCTCTCCTTTTCACTCTCCAGGACCTTGGGCTTTGCAAATCTGCTCTTGCCTGGATCGCCTCCTACATGGAAGGTTGAGCCTCTAACATCTCTTGGAACTCGCAAACCTCTGACCCTACCCCACCCCAGTCCCCATCTGTGTCTCTCAAATGTCAGCTCCTGGACCTTTGCTCTTTACCCTCTAATCCTCAGCCTTAGGAATGCTTATCTTGTCCTTTGACTTCGATTATCACCTCTTTGTTGATGACAGGCAAATCGTGTTCTTCTTTCCTTCAATCACCACTTCCATTTCGGAATGGTTTACCAACTCTCTCACTCTCATTTGTTACTAGATGGTTCTCCGCTGCAGTGCCACGCTTAGGAATCGGCGGCCCGGTTAGTCGCCCAGGGCGCCAAACTAATATCATTTATAAAGGGTGCCATTGCCGCTACGGCACCAGCATGTAGGAGCCTTGAAAAATATACTTTGTGCTGGCGTGGCTTTGGTGCCCTATGTAAAATGAAAGGCTCCCCTGTGCTGGCGCTGAAATGACACCCAACGTAAGTGAAAAGCTCCCCCGGTGGAAGGGACTTTTCATTTAACGTTGGGTGCCGCTGCTGAGCCAGCATGACTGAGCAGCTTTTCTATTAAATAGGGCACTTTTGCCATGCCAGCTCTGGGACGTCTTTCAGGATTTCGCCATGCTGGCCTGGTGGAGGCGCACTATTTGAATGAAAAGCTCACTGCTCTCGTGCTGTTGCTGGGTGCTGCAACAGGGGACTGGGGAGCTTTTCATTTGAATAGGGAGCCGCTGCCACACCAGCACGGGGCAGCTTTTGAAAGGCTTCCATGAGCTGGAGTCGTGGTGGTGCCCTATTAAAGTGAAAAGCTCTTTGCTTCTGTGCTGGAGCAGGACGTGTTTTAATTTAATAGGGAGCTGCTGCCACGCCAGCAACGGGAGCAGCCCTTTAAAGGCGTCCCTGAGCTGGCGTGGAGGTGGGACCATATTAAAGCGAGAAACATCTTGCTCCTGGGATGGAGTAGGGAGTTTCTCACTTAAATAGGGTGCCGCTGCCCCAACATAAAAATCCATCTGGCTCCTCCTTGGAGGAGAAGGAGAGTGAAGCCGAGGACCATGGCCCATATCTTCATGGAACCCAAGCCTGGCATTTTCTGAATGCAAAGTGCATGTTTCAAATTTGAAATTCTTAAAAATGTGTACACATTGTGGGCATTCTTAATAAAATTGCCCTCAATTTTAAATTTGAAACATGCATTTTGATAGTGATTCAGCAAAAACTCCTTTTGAGCCAGTAATGGAAGTTGGACTCTGATATTTTCATTGGTCACAATACTCACCCCAACAAAACATGTCTGTACATTACAAGCAATATATACTAATTTGGACACATTTTGAACAGGATGTGAGGGTGGCTATGTTTGCATTCAGTCTCATGCTAAGTCTTCGAGGTGTAGCCTCGAGCAGATATTTTGTTCCCATTCAAACCTAACCTCGTAGTCATGGCCAGTGGCCAGAATGTCTGGGTCATGGCCTTTGAATATGACACGGACAATTTGGCCACTGGTCATGGCGACAGGCAATAACTCAGTCACCAAAGGTATATCACTATTTGTTGTACCCAAATTATGACACTTTTCAAAAAATAAAACATAATCACACTTTCGAAACCATGCTTACGGGTCCTTGCCAATGCTCCTTACACGAGTTTGCTGCAAATCCGTCCATGTTTTAGTTTTTGAAAAATGTCGAAATGTACGTACAAAAAATAGTCATATAACTTAGCCCCCACTTGACAAAATCCATTCAAACTTTTCACAAACATTCAAGGTTGGGTCTATAATCGTTCTGCAAATGTTTGTGCAGATTTGTCAAACAGCACTTAAGTTATAAGCCATCTAAAAACGTTGAGACCCCCCCTCTAATTTTCATCCCACTTGCCAAAATCACACCAAACCTTGCAAAATCATTCAACTTTGGGTCTAAAATCTGTTTGCAAACCTTTGTGCAGATTCGTAAAGGCACCAAATGTATAAGTCTTTAAAATATTTTTCCCCCTCCCCTATAATTTTGCCCCCTCTTGATGAAACAGCACCATATTTGCAAAACCATTCAAGGCCGGGTCTAAAATGATACTGTAAAATTTCATGCAGTTTCATTGAGTGGCACCAAAGTTATAAGCCCGTCAAAAACTGTTTTTCACCAACCCTATAATGCAGACCTATGCATGGATGTCCCCGAGCATCTGATGTTCGCAGACTTCGGACAAGAAAAACACAAGATTGTTGGCTGTTTATGGCCATATCCCAAACCATCCTCATCACCCCTCACCTCCACAGAGATTGTTTAATTATTTTGGCAAGTGCAATATTGTGTTTTTGAATAAGTTTTAACTGTGATGTTTGCAGAATACAGGCGCAGTCTGTGAATCCAACATGGTGACCGTTTCAAAAGTTTTGACGCACTTCCCGTTTTTAATTGACATATCAGCAAGCACGTACGATGTCCACGACCATCACGCTGCTCTGTGATTGGTCCAAGAAGTGGGTCTGTGGACGAGACCCAGATATCACTAATTATTTTCAGACCTCCTTTTGGTCCATTTTTTTAAAATGACTGGACTGATTTACACCAAATTTATAAAAGCAGGCTTTCGGTTCCATGCCATTTCTCCTAGCGCAAGTTTGGTGACAATCCGTCCAGAGTTTTGGGCTGTAGGCGCAAGCTAATGTTTTTTTTCCATTGTGTCTACGAGGAGTTAAAAAATGCTGGCCCTTCCTACAACTTTGCCTTCCTTGACAAAACCTCACTAGACTTTGCATAATCATTCAGATGTGGCCATTTACTGTTTTAACAAAGTTTGATGAGTATTCGTCAAACAGCACCAAAGTTATAAGCCGCTCAAAAAGAGCTCTGTAATATTTATATTACAGGGCCTGCATTAGCGGCCCTGTAGTGATTGTTAAGATGCTCAACTCATAGGAAGAGCTCTTTTTGGGCAGCTTAGAACTTTGCCCACCCTGGACAAATCCTTACCAAACTTTGCAAAATGTATATGGCCCAGTCAGATTAATTCTGCAAAGTATGGTGAGGTTTCGTCAAGGGAGTACAAAGTTATAGGGGGTCGCAAAATGTCTATTTTTTCCGTAGATGCAATGGAAATAAAATGTGCTCACATCTACAGCGCAAACCGCTGGACGGATTTTCACCAAATTTGTGGCAGGAGCGGCGGTTTGGTCCCGAAAGTGTGATTTTGTAAATTTGGTGTAAATCCGTCCAGTAGTTTATTTTCAAAATGGCCCAAAAATAGGTACAAATAAATAAGTGATATCTGGGTTCGGTCCGCTGACTCACTTCCCTGTTCGCTCCGATTGGTTCAGATGGCGACGTGAGGCCAGCGGACATAGGGCGAGTCCGCCGATTGGTCAATCAAAAATGTGAGGTGTGTCATATTTTCCGAAACACCCGCCATGTTGGATCAGCGGACAGCCTCAACTGACAGCAGACGGATCAGTGGGGAAAAAGTCTGGAAAACAAATTTTGGGTCATTTGGTGTTGGAAAGAGGGGCAGGGAAGGGTGGGGGAGTGGAAAAAGGATTAAATGCGTCTCTTTGTAGAGGTGGAAAAAGAGTGTACGGGTGGCGCAGCAGTCTGAGGACACCACGGTAGTCTGTGGTGAGAGTCTTGGGCGGACAGCTTGAGAAACACATTTGGGGTTATTTGATGACTGAAAGAGGGCTTGGTCAGGGTTGGGGAGTGGAATATAGATGATATGGGGATGTTTTCATAGGTGAAAAATAGGGTTGGCGATCCATTTCGAGGTCTGCAGATGTCATTTGAATTGGGAGGGTGAGGTTGAGGGAGAGTTGTGTTATTCCAATGTGTATTGTATGTCCTTGTTATATATGGTTTAATTATGCTGCACTGGTTGTGGCACCCAAGAATCTGGCCACTGGCCACAACCACAACAGCATAATACAGCCATACACCCAAGAATATGGCCACTGGCCACAACCGTTATAATAATATGTGTATAGAAATTGAATCTGGCCACTGGATACAACCATTATAATAATATGTGTATAGAATTATAGATAGTGTAGGGGCAGTATACAGTATTTGTAATATTCTGACATATTACAATTGAAGTGCACATAGTACTTGTGATTGCTGTACCATTGAGGTTATAGGTTGAGTTTGTTGAACATGATTATGAAGTAGAAAACTTTGCTTCTTTGTTTGTGAAAAAAACACAGTATAATATGTTAGGACGGATAGTTTAACATTTTTCATTGCATTTTATCTCACATATTCATGTACTTTTTAGACCCTCATAATCAGTACATTCTAAGTACTATGTTCAGAACAACATTACTGTGTGTTCTGCACAGTTGCCATTTTCTGTTTGCATTATCATTGGGTCATTGGGAGAAAAAAAACATACAGGATTTAAAAAATTCCTACTACATTTATGTGAGTTTAAGTTTCACGGTATGTTTGTTTGAACTGTGCAGTACTTAAGGGATTGTTTAAAGTGCACAGAAAAGTGTATTTGTTGTTACAAGCAGTGTTGGAGTAAGAAGAATCATGATGGTGTATTTGCAATGAAGTGTAAGGGAGGGTATTTTTGAAGTAGTTGATTGGCGAATTGAAACTGTTTCGTGTTTTAAAAGCAGCATTGCAACAGTATAGATGTAGTTAGATATCAGTTGGCGTATTCTAACTGTATTGTAACTGTTGATAATTTTATAGTTCTGAAGGGTATTTTTTGAATCAGTTAGATACCTGTTGGCATATTCAAACTATTTTTCCATTACAAAGTAGCACTGCAGTATTATGGATGCAGTTAGATAACATTTGGCGTATTCTAACTGTTGATACTTTTAAAGGTCAGTGACTAAATTTAGGTTTAAGGAATATTAAGTAGGCATTTGTTAGATTTGCTCGTAATCTCTGTTTAAGAGACATGGAAGTGGTGTTGCATTCAAACCAACCACTTCTTTTTTAATGTATGCATTATACTGACCTGCAGTGGTTGTGGCACCAGTGTGGTAGATCATGCCTAGGGTTGTGAAGGTTTTCTTGCCAAGAGATACTTGCCCGTGTGTGAAGCTAGTAAGCTTGGAGTTGTTGTTGATACCATCTGCGTTGTACCGTAAATGCATTAGTATCAGATATTGGCAATGTGAGTTTATGTGCATGGTGGAACGATTGTTTGAATAACAAAAAGTGCATGATATGCCATGATTTGCATTTTTCAACAGCTGATAAAATGGAATGTAGTCACAATTTGGTACAGATACATACACAAATTGTTCATTAGGGATGTGCTCTTATGAAACATTGTTGCAGAGAGTGCATGTATGTTTCCACATGTATGAAATTTGGAAGATTTCATTTATAGGTATGTTTGATTATTTCTAGTGCTTGCAGTAAGTACATTAGACATTCTTGTGGATCTTCTTGTGTGTTTATGCTGAATTTTAATATTCATGTACAGTAGTCCAGCGTTTGCCTTATTCCTGTGACATGGTAAGTGTTGTTAGGATTATTTGTGGCAATTCTATGAAGAATGAGCATTTGCAAACAACTGGTCTGAGCCATTCAATTACATGTTTTGAACAATTGGTGGCAATTGGAACAGAAGATTGATTTGTTACATTTGCATAGCAATTTACACCAGTTGTGTTGGAAAATTTAAATTGACCAGAGAGTTCTGTCTCTGTGTCATTTGCTGGACCTCCACTTGCTTTTTTGTAAGAAATATTTCTCTTTATGTCTGCTGATGGATGTGCAGTTGTGTTTGCACTAAATAGATTTGTGGTTGTACTGCCTGATGGAGTAGCAGTTGTTTTTTGTTTCTTTGGTGGTATTTTTGGGAGATCTCGTATATGTTCTGTTTGCATTAATTTTCTTTTTAAATCTTTACCTTTTTGAGGAACAGGGTACATATCTAGATGAGGTGTGTAGAGTGCACAGAGTCTGTTGTACTCTAGGATGCAAGGAATGTCAGCCTTGACTTTGTGTGCATCAAAATTGAATAGAAAAAGTTCTTCAAGTATCCGTAAATATGAAAGTTCTACATAACTCATACCTTATTTAAAGACGGTGCTGCCAATGTCAGTCAATGCCTCATCTAGGGTTAGACCATGTGATTTGTGAATAGTGACTGCATATGCGAGAAACAGAGAGAAGTGTTATCTGCATGCATACATGTCTTTGAAAGAAGGAATTGTGCTGCTGAGCATCCTATCCTTTTAACTTCTGAAAGTTTGTCAAAGTGGATGTTGACAAACCGAATGTTGTTGTCACATGGATATGTCTGGAACCAAGAAATGTACCAACTGCTCAATTGACTAAACCTTGCTCTTCGTCAAGGTTATCTTTAAGAATTACTCTGCAGTTTAGACACAACATTACCATGTTCTCCAATCCAGCTGTGTTGGAGATCGTTTTTTTTCTTAGCTATTTAGTCGTGCTGTTGTTTGTTGACACACAGGGAGTGTCATGCCATAAACTTCAAATTTGTCTGTAAAGGTAATATGCAATATTGGTTGCATTGTCTCATTGAATTGACTACAGCTTGCTATGGTTGGCATTAAGTACATGCATTTTACATTTTTTTGTGCTAATTGTTCCATGACATCAGGAGCAGATGTGTTACGCCCATATAGCTCATGGATGAGACTACTATTTAAGATTGATTGTGCATTTTTAGAAAGAGGACTAGTTCCAATGCTTTTTACAAATGTTAGCATAGGTGAGGTCGATAGACCGATGCATGTTTTGAGTTATTTCTCTGTATTGGAAATGTTGCCAGAGATTTACATTTCCTATGTCGCCAAGTGTATTGCAGAACTGTTTGTGTCCTAAGGTTTTAAAAATAGGTTCCCCTTTCACTGGTGTTAACCGTAGGAGATTTCCAAAAACAATAACATGTTTTCCTCCAAAGAGTTGTTCATAGTTCGTTTTAGGACTTCTTGTAATCTGAGGCGAATTAAAGCCAACATAAGGTTGGAAACCATGCTTACCTCATCTATTAGGAACATTTTCATTTATTTCAGAATTCTGCATACTTCAGTAGCAGCTTCTGCTGATAGTTTGTAGTATTCAAATTTGTTTTGGTGTTCTACTGGACGGAGCAGTTGTCAGTGTAAAGTAACACCTCCTGTGTTGTAGGCAGGTAAACCTGTGGGGATTGTTACAACAGCTGAAAGGTTGTTGTTTGTTAGGTTTTGTAGGAATTTGCTGATGATTTTAATTAAGAATGTTTTTCTAGAACCGGCTTCACCACTTACATAGAGGAGCAGAGGTTTATAATTTTGACAGCTACAAGTTTTCCCTTCATGTTTCAAACCATGTTCAATTTCTTCAGTCACTTCTAGGTAATGGTAAATTGCTCAACATTTAGCTGTGATTTCAGCACTGACACGTCTTCTTCTGATTGTTTATATTGATACATGGCATTTACTACTTCAGTCATGGCTATTTCTGCTTCATTTAGAATGAGTGGTTCTCCAAGTGGTTCTTGGCTTTCTGTAAGAGGAGGATGACTGCTCTCAGGAGTGTCTTGATCTAGTTTTGCTTGAACTTCTTCCTCCTCTTGGTGTTCATTGTCCAATTTCTTTTGTATTGCTTGAAATTGACATTTGTTACACTGCTTTCATTTGCATTGCATACAGCTTCAAATGAGTCACGGTTACCTAATAATTCTTCTTCTTTTCTCAGTGGTTTAAAAAGTTGCATTAGGGCCATGTAATAAAATTCTCTATGTTTAGGAGTTTTAAATGATCATTTTATATGATTAATTTGGCTGTGTTTGCTAAGTTTGAGACAACATATTTTCCAGTGTGTTCATCTGGTTTGACATTATTTTTGTAAGACTAGTTTTGGGCTATGTGTTATAGGCACATGTTTTCCAAAGCAGTACTTCTGTTTGGGAAGTATGTGTATAATACATAGTTTTTTCTAATATCACGGCTGTTGGGATAATTTGTGGCTATTGTTTCTATGTCTTGGTAGTATTCCAGCACTCTTTTTCTGGATGCAGCTGGACCAAGCCTTAGCCAGACTATGTGTTCAGACTTGCCATATAAGGTTGTGCCTGTAAAACGGTCTTCAGCTTTGCAGCATTCACATTCTCTGTGGGATTGTATGTTTATGCCAAAGCTGTACAATGTTTGTGACAGTATTTTATCATATGATATGTCATCATCCAGAGGTCTTTTAGCTCTGTTTTCTCAGCTTTGGTGAGATAGGCTGTGACATATCTTGCAACAGCAGTGGAATTGTCTGCAATATATTGTATATCCATGTTTGCATTGCACAAGAGAGAAATTGTTGCATTGTAATCATTGTTGTACTTTGAAGCTTAGATTCTTTTAATGTTGTATGTGTTTTTAGGTGATTTGCCTTTCAGACTGTGTCTAACAGAAGTCTTCAAGCTATTTACATGTCCTTTTTCTAAAACTGGTCTAGGGAAACCAAAGCGAAATTTGGTGTAGTATTTAACTTTATTTTTTATATCTACGTCAGCAGTATTTGCCACACTTATGTTTTTGGAAGCGTAACATTTGTGTACATAGGTCAGTATGTGTGGTTTCTGAAGGGATGTCACAGGATATGTATTTGTGAATAAACTGCAAAACAGTGGCATCACTGTCATGCCCAAATTTAGGAGTATCTTTTATCCACAAAAGCATGTGGATGTGTAGTGCTCCTCTGGATTGATATTCTTTTCTCCAGAAGAAGTGTTCCACTTCTCAGAGGGGAGGGGCAATTTTATTGCAGATTAAGTGCAGCATGGCAGTAAAGCACTGGTGAAAGTATCTTGATACATTTAAAGGGTCAAGAGAACAGAAGGGAGTTGGTGGATGGTGCAGGGTCTGGAGGAGGGCTGGAAAAGCCTTATTTGCAAGGATATTGTGAACTTGGGTCTCTTTTTGGTTTACATACCATGGTGTGTTGACCATGTTGTTTTTGTGAAGACAAGCTTAGGAGTACCGCCTGGTGCCTGCATCCCAGGGCAGACTGACTACTGTGTCCAGAGTGCAGAACATGCTGCAGCGGATTTGTATTTGCTTCAATGCCAGTGATTACTCTGTCAATGAGTTTGGATATTTGTGGATTCATTGTCGCTAACGTTCTTTGATATGGCCTTCCGGTTGTTGACACTGGGTGGACAATGGTTGTCAAATTACATTCTTACTGTTAGGCTTCCCCACGATGCTGGCAAGTAGCACAGGGACCGAATCTGTCTGGAACCATTTGCTGATTAATTCTTCCTACCAATATACCACTCTACTTGATATGAAATAACAAGCAGAACGATCTATTAGTGGAAAGATGGACACAGGAACTCCCGACACACACACTGGCTGCAAGGGAAAACACAATACTCAATACAAGAACAACTTGATACAATGAGAGATAATAATCCAAGTAGACTTAACCAACCTCCACTAGATGTAAAGAGGCCCAGGAAGACAGTGCAAGGGAGGATGGCAGAACGTTTTCCTGTGACCTTAGTAGTATGCAAAAGCTGTAAGCGGAGAAAGGGCAACAGTGAATGTAATACAACAATCCTAGATTCTAACAAAAAGAAAAATGTGGACAATGTCTTACCAGCAGGACAGAGTCTTGAAATCCAAGAGGACAGTGCAATGCAATAAGGCTGTCCCAACAGCACGTGGACGCCTGATAGTGTTCTTCCAGAGTCCCACAGTTCTATCCCGATGGCACAAGGATGCAAATCCAGGAGCAAGAAATAAGTCCAATAGCAGTTTGTTAACTGCACGTGGGTATTGATCCTGAAGTTCTGGAAGCAAAGGGCCTTGAGTAATCCGTTGGTTGATATGCAGATGGTTGATGCGATAATGAATGCATGGCAAGGGACTCATGTTCAATATGAGTGCTGAAACGTTATGGGATGAAGACGCTAGTGCAACGGTCCATAAGGGAAGTCGGTAGATAGCTGTTGGCGGTACCGAGGACAAATTCAGAAAGAGGAAGGAGTCCGTTACACAGGCCAGTTCGGTTTGGGTGCAGGCAATACCAGGGACAAAATCGCTAGCAGAAGCAGTCCATTACACAGGCCAGTTCGGTTTGGGTGCAGGCAATACCAGGGACAGAATCGCTGAGCGTATGGAATCCGCGAAGCAGAACAGGTAGTTTCAGACGCAGACAGAAAGTACCAAGGCAGTTTCAAAAGTAGTTGGTAGGGCAAACCACGTCAAAAGGCAATAACACCTGAAATCGAAGAACAAAAAACATGAGCACTGAAGCATGAATGGGGTAACTTCAATTAGAAGCACCAAAGCTTGAACTAGGCGTTCTTTTAACGTAGGATGCGTCCTTGAACGCGTCACGTGAGGCTGTCTAATGCCTCCTTCCCGTTCAATAGTGCGTGAGACTGGGTTTCCAGCGTCTTCATGGCAACTGCCAGCAGGAGTGGAACGTACATGGAGAATACGCTGAAACAGCACCCGTTTGTTCTTGTGCTTCTGTGTGCATGAGGGAGTTAGCACACAAGAAGACTGTTTGTGTGTTCCCCTAGGAATGTGAGTCTGTGGATTCGTGACAGTTACATACTGGATAAATCAATGTTGTCCTGTTTGTTTACTTTCATGCAATGCATGTCTGTACAAGCCAAGAATATTATTTCAGGTGAAATGCTGTGGATGTGAGACAGGTGTGTACCTTGTGCAGGTAAGCCCAAGACACCCAGGTGGCACAAGTTGTGGTATAATTGGTGGCAGAGAGGCTGTCACTGTGTGGGATGTTTTTTATTACATTAGCCTGAGGTGAGCGGGTCCGGCTGCATGGGTGCGGAGACAAAGAGTGATGGGAGGATGGCGAGTCATTGCTTGAGGTTTTTGCATGGCACTCAGGGGGGCGCAGGTTGTGATGTAATTGGTGGCAGGGAGGCTGTCACTGTGTGGGGTATTTTTTATTGCCTTTGCATGAGGTGAGCGGGTACGGCTGCATGTGTATGGGGACACATGGTGATGGGAGGCTGGCGAGTCATTGCTTTCAATTTTTGTATGGCATTGAGGGGGCACAGGTTGTGATGTAATTAGTGGCAGGGAGGCTGTCACTATGTGGGGTGTTTTTTTATTACATTGGCCTGAGGTGAGCAGGTCCGGTTGCTTGGGTGTAGAGACACATTATATGGGAGGCTGGCGAGTCATTGCTTGCAGTTTTTGCATGTGTCATGGCTGCCGTGCGGCATCCCGTTCCCTCAGCTTTTTATGGCATGTCTATCCCCACTGGCAGTCCACTCCTGGTGCTTTTGCTCTGTCTGGGGATGCACTCCCAAGATAAATTCATACCCAGCACGGCATTTCAGGGCTGCCATGTTTGTCCATCCACAATAGGGAGGTCACAGACACCAAGAACACTCCATAGGCCTAGTGTAGTTTGCAATGACTTTGCTGATCTTTGTGTCCATCTAATACCCATCTGACCTGCATGTCAGATCCCCACTTGCTCCTTTGGTACTGCTGCTATTTCTGTGTCCTCTGACTTGTTTGTCATCTGCATAGGATCCTTCATACCTGGGCTCCCATCGGCTTGTCTCTGGCTTCTCCTGAGACTCTGCTTAAACTACCCAGAGACCCAAAATTCTTCGTAGCCTGACAAAATCCTTACGGTGAAACATACCTATTCACCTCCGATTGCTTAGCCATTTGCACAGCATTGACCACCGTGGGTTACTGTCCCAGTTCCTCTGACTCTGATTATGTTACTGGTTCATCCATGGTCCCTGGGCACCTGGTACAGAATGTCTTCTGTGCCTTCCTGTGATCTTCTTTCTTCAGTCACTCTCTGTGTGACTCTGCAGCTTTCCTTCTCGGAGCCTATGGTGATCACATTGGCCTCAGACTCCTCAGCTTAATGGTTGCTGCCATCTCTGCTCCGATAGTCAGTAACATTCAATTACTATGTCATCATAACTTTGAGATACCTATGTGGATGTCTGATTACATTTTGTGACCAAACTTTGTGGAAGGGTAAAAACTCCCTAAAGGTTGCATTTCATTTAATGTGTGTATGTGCCTGTGGGGTGTTGAGAGGCAGATGAATACATCATCCATAACTTCTGCCCCGCCCCCAATCCAATACTGCACAGGTGAAAAGCATTACTCACTAAGACAGCCATACCGCCCTGATGCCAGGCAGGCACAACAAGTCAAAGGGCCTGATCACGACTTGGGCGGTAAATGTGGTGAATTATCCGCCGGACCTAAATAGCGCTAACACCAAGGCACCCGGCAGATAATCCGCCAGATCACGAGTCATCGTGCACGCGCCCCGGTCCAAGGCGTTAGCGCGATTAGCGCGAACCCTTAAATCCGGTGCACCGTGCGCTATCGCCACCTTGCGCTCATAGCGCGCGCTATATGCCCGTGCTTATAGCGCGCGGGAAACGCGTCACCGCCGGAACGGGAAATAAAGCGACGGCCTTCTTGGAAATCACAATCCGTCGGATATCACAGCCACTGGAAGCAATCCACGCGATCTGAACCCTGAAAATGAGTCAAGAGCGCACTAGGGGAAAGTCTGCACTGGACAGGGTCAGAAAACCCAAGTTCAGTGACCAGGAGCTTGAGGTACTTGTGGAGGAGGCACTAACATACCACAATGAGCTGCAGCAGCGTAAAACCAGCGCCCAGCGCAGAGGCCAAATATGGAGATCCGTCGCACAAAGGGCCAGTGCATTGGGGCGCGTGCCCCGTGATGGGGAAGACTGCCACAAGCGGCTGAATGACCTGCGTGTGCAAGTGCTAGGCATCCTGTCCCAGCACAGGAGTGTAAGCAGGGGCACAGGAGGAGGGGCACCCCCCCACCCGACCTCACACCATGGGAGGAGAAATTGACGGGCCTCATCGACATCGGTACCATTAAGGGCGTTGGTGGAGCGGAGGCAGGGACTGGCATAAATCCAACGGCAGGTGAGTCCCATCCCCAAATACATGAATCTGAATGAGAGTGAAGACATGTGTCTGAGGCACTGCATACACCCGTAATTGAGGGCCACATCCCTAGAACGGTAGTGCTGCCTAGAAGACCCTGTACGTGCAGTGCATGAATGACAGGGGCAGGGGATAGACTCCCATACCCATAGGACAGCTACGTAGAGTGGTACTGTGCATCAACACAACCACAAAAGCCTGAGCGCAGTCCACCCCAACCACGCGTTCCCATGCAGTGTACCTCCATGCACATCCACAACAAGCACCACATGGTGACTGAACGGAATGCAAGTTGACTGCGTCATTGTCACTGTCTTCATTCACACTTGTTTGCATGACCTGCATCACACAAATGTTTGTAGCATTGTACTCAAACCACCCCCTATGTACCCCACAGGCACACGTCGATCCCAACAGCCTGGTGATGATGGCGATGAGGCCACACCGACAATGCGCCCACAACACCGTGCCTCCACCAGCACCAGCACCCCCCAAAGATGCCTTACCCATGGGAGACAACACAGGGGAACACCCACCTCACCCCAACGCAGCCCCGCCAGACAGCAGCAGCAGCCACATGGCTGCAGGGTGGCGACCGGCAGCTCACCAGAAGTCACCATCCACGGCCCCGATGCCAAGGGAGAGAGGCCTGAAGTGGAGCCCGACGTGGGAGCAACACCTCCACGTGGGCATCATGCCGCCGCACAACGTCGCAGTAGTGATCGAGAAGGGGTGTCAACACCCCATGGAAGCCCAAGACCAGGCAGACACCAGGGAGGGAGTCGCCATGTGCCTGTGCGTCGCTGCAGCACACCGCAGCCTGATGTGGACACTCCGTCCTATGGGATTCCAGAGGGACAGCGATCTGAGCCAGGCAGCCCAGTCCAGTCTGGTGGCATGTCGCCATGCAGCCCCCCCCCATAGTGCCCAATTTGCGGTCCACCTGACGCACCAGGAGAGCCCTTTGTCACTGGGGCAGCAGCCATGGGCCGACTGGATATCATTGAGGCAAAACAGGCCCGGGTGGAAGGAATGGCAAGGGTCCAGAGCCGGCATGAGTGCAGGTACATTGCGCGGGACAATGCGTGCACATGGCAAGTTGTGCAACAATGCACCGCTGCCCTGACAGGCTTTGGGCAACGAGTCCATGAATTCACGGAGGCAGTGTCAGAACTGGCAGAACAGCAACGCGAGGCCAATAATCTCATGCGCCAGCACATGATGGCCAGCGCTTCCATACCCTCCACTTCCACAACACCCACAGAGGATTCACTAGAGCCGGTCCATGCGCCACCTGAGGGCACGCACACCGGAGGGTCCTAGGAGAGGGAAGCGCCCGCCCCCATCCTAGTGGTGCATGGAAACATTGTTGTTGGCCTGATGAGGCAACTGCACAGTTGGGGGTTGTACACTGGGGGAGGGGGGAATTGTTGGGTGTTCACTAGGGGGAGGGGGGATTGTTGGGTGTTCACTGGGGGGCGGGGGGATTGTTGGAGGGAAAATAAATCACGTTACAAAAAACACAATGCATGGACAGTAGTGATTGTAACAAATGCAATTTGATGTTGAAGTGACATGTTTACAATTTGCCTATTACCCATTTCTAATGGAATCCATCAATCAATCTCTGTCTGGCCGACCTCCCTTCCCTCTGCCCAACCCTTTGTGCATGTGCAACACCTTCTGGCACTTCATCGCCCTCACTACCATCATCAGGTGGCTGCACATGTGCAACAGGGGGCAGTGGCACATTTCTGCGACAACAGATGTTGTGCAGCATGGCACATGTCAGTACAATTTTTCAAGCTTTTTCTGGTGCATACATCATTGCCCCTCCTGTGCGGTCGAGGCACCGGAAGCGTGCCTTCAGCAGTCCAAATGCCCTCTCCACACAGATCCGTGTACGGGCATGGCCAAGGTTGTATGCCCACTCCGCCGCCGTGTGTGGGTGACGCACAGGGGTCATGAGCCACGTGTACTGGGGATATCCAGAATCACCTGCAGGGGAGAGTAAGCCGTTATGGGGACAAGGTAAGTCCAGTGGATGTACAGAGCCCTGTCATCAGTGTGATTTTGCCATATTTGGCATGTGGCCTATAACATTGTGGAGTGTGCTGTCCTACGGGCACGATTGAATCAATGGGGTACTCTCCACTTGGTACGCCTATGTTTCTGTATGTAACAGTACTCATTCACTTGTCGCAGGATGAGGGGGCCTTTCCATCTACTTCTGCTTGACAGAAGTGGCTGCCTCATGTGTCATTGCAAATCCATTTGGCTGCAGTTGCATTTGCTGCTCTTCACTATTCTGTACTGTTCTCCATGCATTTCCATGGCCATTTTGGGGACAGTGTCTGTGGGATGTGCATTGTCATTACTCGGCCTACTTATGTGTGGGGCATTCGTGGATGTGCCAGCTCATGGTTTGGAATTACATTACTGTTGGATGGCCAGGGTGGGATATCTGGACTGTGTCAGTGTTGTGAGCCATGGTGCTACTCACACAGGAGGCTTTGTTGTGGTGGGGATTCCACATGTCACTGTGCCGCCACATGTCTTACATCCTGCATGGGTGTGTTCTGTTGTGTAGGACATGTCCAAGGTTCATCGTGCAAGGTGCTTGAATGTGTATGCTGCTGTGATGCTGCTGACTATTGGGAATGATGGATTATGTGACAGGCACCATCAGTTGTGGATTGACATGCTTTGTGGGATACATTTGTACTCACCCAGTGGCCATGTGTTTTGGCCTCGGTGCCTTTCCATGTACGCTGGCAGGGTACTGTTGTGTAGGACCATGGAGTCGTGGGTGTATCCTGGGTAGCGGGCACAGCAGTGGCTGAAGGTGATGTCAGGGCCACATGTCATCTGCACGTTGAGAGAATGGTACTGTTTACGGTTTCTGTAGGCAGCCTCATGTGCCTGGGGTGCTACAAGTGCCACATGTGTGCAGTCCAGGGCTGCTATTACATTCGGGACTTGGGCAATGGCATAGAATTGACCCTTCAGCTGGTGCACCTGTGCCTGTGTGGCTGGGAATGCAATGTGTTCGTTCACATGATTCAAAAGTGCATCAGGCACCTGTCCCAGCATGGCACTGAATGTGTATTGGGCCATTCCATGCATCATGGTAACGGTATGTTGGTAGCTGCCAGTCCCAAGTAATTGAAGCACAGACACGAGCTTCACTAGGGGAGGTACTGCCGTGCTGGTGGCTATGCGGCTGCATATGTCACCCTGGATTGTGTCCAGCAACTGGGTGATGGTTGCCCTGTCCAGCCGATATCCTGTCACCAACTGACCATCAGTTAGGGCCCAGGGTGTTGGCCTGACCCTGGGGATGGCTGGCCCCCTTGCTGGTGCTGCTCTCCTCCTCCTTCTCCTCATCCCCACTGCCCCCTGCACTCCCAGGGACCTGGCCTGGTTGACTGGCCTCTGTAGCTCCAGACGCAGCTGGCAGAAGTCGACATCAAGGCTCCCGGCTCCAAATGGCAGCATGGTGTTGAGGAGGGTGTGTTGTGCATGGGTGGGTCCTTTGTAGGCCTCTGATTTGCATTGCTTCCATCTGGGCCCTCATTGCTGTCTCCTCCCTGCTCCTGCTGGTGTAATGGGGTTGGGGAGGGTGTGTTGTACATGGGTAGGTCCTTTGTAGGCCTCTGATTTGGATTGCTTCCACCTGGGCCCTTATTGCTGTCTCCTCCCTGCTCCTGCTGGTGTAATGGGGTAGGGGAGGTTGTGTTGTGCATGGGTGGGTCCTTTGTAGGCCTCTGATTTGCATTGCTTCCACCTCGGCCCTCATTGCTGTCTCCTCCCTGCTCCTGCTGGTGTAATGGGGTTGGGGAGGGTGTGTTGTGCATGGGTGGGTCCTTTGTAGGCCTCTGATTTGCATTGCTTCCACCTGGGCCCTTATTGCTGTGGCCTGTGTTCTGTTACCTCCAGCTTTTTGCTGGAGGTATTTTCGGCGTATTATCCGCCGCTTTTCTGGCGCTAATAGTGCTTACGCCGGACTTGTGATTGATGATGTTTTAGCACGAATGGTTCCTGGCGCTTTTATGGCCGGCGCTTGTACAGCCGGCTGTCCTTGTGCTGGCTGTTATTGCGCCGGCGGTATTTGGAGTCGTGATCCGACGGACCCTTAAAATCAGCGCTAAGAGCGTTACCGCCGATTTTAAGGGTTACCGCCCAAGTCGTGATGAGGCCCAAAGAGACTATCTAAACTGAAGATAGCAAAAGCAGTTAAGCTGATGTTCTAACATCAATAAACGCATGCACTAGACATGAAGTAGATATGCACTCCAGAGGAAGAACATGTATACTAGGTCAAATGTGCATTTAGACATGAGAAACATTAACATAGCAACCACAAGACATGAAGAATACTAACTTAACCAATGTGTAAGCCTAGGACCTGCTACATCCAACTCTCTCTCCCTAAATACCTCCCTGCTAGAGCCCTTTGGTCTTCTTGCTCCAACTCTCTGCAGATCAGACACTTCTCTAAGCAGAGAGTGGGGTAGATCTATCTCCTCTGCCAGAGCCTCTCTCTGGAATGGTCTCCCTGTCCCACTGAGGCTTGAGCCAGATCGCTTTAAGTTCCGGAAGCTCCTCAAGATGCTCAAGATGCTCCTTTTCTCATCTTCCTTCCCCCTCCTCCTCCCCTGCCAACACCCATGTCTGCCACAGTGACTGGCTGCCTGGTTGCCTCTGAGTTCACCCCATCACAGTCCAACCTCCTCCTCGCACTTAGCATGTGGTCCCCCCCCCCTGCACCCCATGCAATCCCTAACATAAATTATTGGCCTCCCCTTAGCACCCACCTAGCCCCTGTGGCCCTCTTTTCCCCCTCCTCACCCCCATTTTACTTGCACTCTCTCCTCTTCACCCTGTACTTGACTTGTAATTGTAATTGGTTATTTATAACATGCTTAATACCCAGAGATTTCTAAGCACGGACCCGGGGATCGAACCCGTGTTGCTCTGTGTTGTCTTGCTTCCAAGACAAGCACGTTGCCCCTGAGCTATGCTCCTGAGACTTCCCTTCCTACCCTAGCACTTCACATTTTGCGAAGACCTGAACCACCCCTCTCCCTCACACTTATTGTTACTGCACTTGCATGATCCGAATGTCACAAGGCATAGTAGGATAGTTATTGTTTTCTTTCTCCTTTGCCCCCCCTTGTGGTGCCTTGAAACACCATTTTTTGTATATGCATCTTACAAATATTCAATACATAAATAAAGAAATAAGCTGAATGCATCATGAATGACACGGGAGTATAGCTCTTCAGTATGGAAATAAGAGTGTAATAGGACCGCCATCTTCTTTAAAATGGATGCTGCAGCATGCTTTTAAATAGATCCTCAAGGTCTTCAGAAAACTGAAAAATCCGAATCTGCAGAAATACACAGCTGTGCAGAGCTCATGAACTAGTTAGCAGTCAGTGCCAAGGCCAGCATGAGATGGAAACGGCAAATTAAAGGCATGAGATAGTGATTCCTAGGACATAGGCAGGGTACTCCCCATTAATTCATGCACAGAAGAGCACCACTGACCCTGGTTAGATGAAGGCCACGACACAGTGAGCTAAAAGGACCCCATGGAGAATAACTCTTCAGAGGCAGCAGAAAACATGTCTCACACATTAATAATAGCTAAAATCCCAATAAATAGGGGGTAAAGCTACTTCATACACCGTCCTCTAGTATGTGACGTATAATTGGAAAACACTGGCTATTCATTAGGTGCCAGCAGAAGATAGGACACATGTGGTACTCCCTAAAAAGCACACACAGACCCAATGCCAAGAACACAGAGATTGCCTGAGCTCATGGTATAAGCAATGAGGGATGGTCATTTCTTTAATGAATAGAAGACATTTCATGGGTCTCACTCCCCCTATGACTCATCTGGCGCCTATCTTGATGACCTGCCAAATGTCTAAGGTTGGTTAGCAAGAAGCCATCCAATCAAATCTCTCAGTGTCATGCCACCCACCATGTAGTATGCCAGCCAATTTGTTTTCCAAGAAGCGATTTATTTTTACTTTTTATCAATATTCGGATTGTCTCAGGAGGGGTCATCAGATATCATTACCCAATTAACTTTTCAACCCCTATGTGATCTATATGTAGTCACATCCCTTAACCAATCCCCATGCCCTGTATTTTGTTAAGTTGTGATGATGTATGACACAAGAGATGATGTTTCAAAGGTAGTTAAGATGTTGCTTAGTTTGATTTTGAAGTGAGATTCAAGATGTTGATGCTTGTATGCTGTCCCTGCTTTATTTGTATAACAAAGCTGAACTTTGCCTTGCACTTTCTCTACTTCATCATTGAGTTTAGCCTAGAGTAATTCCAGGACCTCTGACATACTTGGAACTTCTGAGCCCACTTACGTATTAACATGTGGTAGTAGGGGGTGGTTGGCCAAGTGTTGTTGAAAGTGTTGGGAAAGTCCCTGCCAAGGCTGTGGAGGCAACCTGTGATGAACAAGAACACGCATGACAGAGAAGGGTTGACAGGAGCCCCTTTGCAGAAAGTCCTGTCCAGTCCCCGCAGGTCGCCCTGTAGGGCATGGAGAGTCGCAAGCTGATAGGAGAGACTCAATTCCGAAGACCTTTATCAGATCTGTGGATGTATGTAGGACATCAGCACAGCAAAACAGGGGAGGGGATGTGTTGTATATTGGGGGATTGTGATGAGATAAAGAAACTAAGAAAGACATAAAAGAGATAGCTTCTGGCAAGGGCCATGTAAGACTACGTAGTAAACCTTGTTACGGGGTAAAAATGAAAAGGAGCAGTTAACCTCATCAGGAGATGGGAAGACGGTTGTATTGTATTGCATTGTGTATGGATTGCTGGCACCGGCATCATGTTGTAAGATAGTTAAGGATTTATAGAAGTGGATTTTTGTGTATTTGTGGAGGACGTAAAGTGGTGGTTTGGACCAAAGGGTGTGGACCAGTATGAGAGTAGTGAGGTGGGGCCACTTGGTACGTGAGTGGCATTGTGGGGCCACAGAGAAGGCTTGAAGGACAACGAGGTTTGGCTGCTCAAAAGTAGAGTGGCGTTTTGTGGTGCTGCTCAGAAGGATTGGGTGAAGCAGGAGGCATGGCCTCAGAGAAAGATGAAGGAAGTATACAATTGGTGGAAAAGAATTGCGGGGATGGGGCTTGAAAAGGAAAAGAAGGGTGAACAAGAATTAATGAAAGGTTTGGTGAGTATTGGTAAGATGATTGTCACAGTATTAAAATGGAGGATGCCCCAATAATTCATCTATGTAAGGCATTACCTTGGAACAAGGACAAATTCCATACTTACCACACTGATTGGGTTTGGGACACAGCGGGCAAGATGTGTATACCCTGGCTACAAGAAGGCACTAATTTAAAGACAGTACTGCAAAATATGTGTATCTCCTTACATGACGCACATACGGGAAAACAGTTCCAGAACAGGTTAGGTATACTGGAATTATGGAAATGTATTCAGAAGACATAGTAGAAAAAAATACAAAGGATTAGATGCTTAATCAGCATGACGAAGGGTGCACAGAACCCATGGTTCCTCTTCCTTAGCCTCAGAGTGAAGAACAGTCTTTGATTGCACCGGTATTATACCCTTTATACGTATTAAAAGCAGCAGCAGTATTTACAAACCCCACATATGCGCCTCCAGTCTATAGCAGCGAAGACATTGTAAGCAGAGAAAAAAGTAAATAAACAAAGTACGATGAGCTCCACGAGTTACAAGCCAGGCTGACAGAAGCAGAGGAAGAGGTTCAGAAAGAGAGAGGCAGGCAAAATTATAATATTGCGAGATCCATAGTATCAAACAAATGGGTGGAAGGACAAATAATGCTCAAGCTGGATGGTGAGGGCATCAATTACCCTAAAGAGAAGGCAAAGGAAGTTAGCGACAGACAGGAGATAAGATAAAATATTGGAGGAGGTAAGAGAGAGGGAGAAAGAATGAGAAGCAGAGAGAAGAATAGAAGACTTAATGAAAAATTGAAAAGAGAAAGAGAAAAACAGGAAGAAACGGAGAAAAAGTGAGATGAGGAAAGAGGCAGGGAGAGGCGCTGAAAGAAAGTGAATGGGATTATTACAGGGCACACCATTTCAGACAGAGAAAGGGAAAGGAGACAAGAAGAATAGAAAGAAAGACAAGAGAGAAGCAGTGAGAGGAAGACAGGGAACGAGAAAGGAGCTGAGAGAAATACCCCAAGGAGGTTGATGCCTTCATGCGAAAGCATACGGGTTGGATCAGGAGGAAAAAGGCATTATGAGAAGAAGATGTTACAGTTTAGGCAGGAACAGAAAAGAGAGTATAGAGGCAATAGAAATATTGAGAATGGGACAGTTGGAGGAAAACAGAAATATCATAGAGGATGTGATGAGTGGAACGTACAGGACCGATAGATTCCGAGGACAGTGAAGATGTAGAAAGTGACGATACAATGTTTGAAGTTGAAGGAGATGAAGATAGTGATGGGGAGACGACACAAGCCCCATCCACATGTACCCAGATAGGTAGAGGGGTAGCGTGGGCAGAAATGGAGAAGCCAGCAATAAGTGCAGCACCTTTTCAGTATCCACAGTGTCCGAAGGCACTCTGAGACAGTTTAGAAGCATGGACACCATATGTAACTAGATTGAGAAAGTTACCTGGATGGCCGGGAGTTACCATGACAGATATGGTGACAAAGGCAAGAGATGCAGCTCTGACGGAATGGGACACAGGGCTGAGCCAATTCCTCCTGCTTGAGAAAGAGATGACTAGCACAATACATACCATGGACACAGACAGACAAAAATAACCTGATTAATAAACTACCATCACTCACAGTGGGGGTGGGAAAATTGATCTATGAACTAGAGAGAAGAGAGCTGGAATGGCTCTAGCAGTAGGTGACATAAATAGTTTGTTCGCTGCTATACTGGGTGAGCAATCGAAAGACATCTGGAAATGGGTGAGGTACCCTGGAGTGACAGCCCAAAATACACAACATGATGGGGCACCTTTCTATAATTGCAGAGAAGAGGTTTGGGGGCATTGAGACTACAGTATCCAGACATATCAGACACAGGGTAAATTTTGACACTGCAAATGGGGGTGGAAGAAGACCCAGTGGCATACATACAGTATATTCAAGAGAAGTGGAGATTAGAGACATGAGAACCATGGGATACAGACATCACCATCCTTTGCCACATTTTGATTGAGGGACTTCCCGATGAAGTACAGGGGCTATTAAAGAAAATGCTGGGTTTAGAGGCAAAACCATTGCAAGAGAAACAGCTGAATATCGTTCATCACTGCAGATTGAAACAAGAGAAGGATAGAAAGAAAGTTGTGGAAAGGAAAATAGAAGTAGCAAAGCTGGTGCAAAAGAAATTATTGAAATTGATGATGGAAGTTGTCATGATGACAAACGCGGGAGAAAACAATGCTGTACAGGAAGCACAGCAAATGCAGCCAGGGAACAATGGAAATTTTGCATGGAGAGGAGAATATAACTATTACCCATGGGGATGAGGGGGTGCACCATGAGGTAGAGGATTTGGGTTTCCAGCACAGCTAGGAGGAGGATTTAATGGAGGGCCACCTTGATTCGGAGGACAGCGACAACAGTGTTGGAAATGCGGGAACATGGGGCACATTTGATGTCAATGCAGAGGCAGGGGAGGAATGCAACAGAACTGGCAGCAGGCAGACACGAGAGTGTGCCAGCCTAGCTCTTGCCATACAGTTCCGAGCCACCAGCAGATTATGCCTAGGATCAGAGCCAGTATGAGGCACAAGTGCCACAAATGCAACAAACAAAGAAGGGAATGCCATTCCAAACCCAGCAAGCGTCAATGCAGACACAGTATGGCACCGATATAACCACAGCAAACACTGCTGCAGACACAGGCACCTACACACCAAACCACAAAGACATCATGAACCGCAAACACATTGTTACAGACATCTATATCTTTGATAGGCAGTGTGACAGTAGTTGGAGGGATCTCTTTTACAGGCACAGGACTGAATATCTACCCACATAAGGACAACCCACAAGATAACTTGATGTGTCCCATCCTATCAGTTACGCTAGATCCACAAGAGGAACCACCGGTCAGAGTGACAATAAGTAACGAAAAAAGTCCTTCTTTTTAGATACCGGAGCTACACAATCTTGTGTCAAGGAGGGAAAATTCTCAATTTCAGGTATATCCATGGACGCACAGTGTTTTTCTGTGGCAATTACAAGGTTTCCGTTTACAGATAGCATACTCATTAAAATTGGGGAACATGACTTAGCTATGCCATTGTTATATTCCTGCCAGACACCTGTAAATATATTACGGAGAGACCTAATGAGTAATTTAAATATGAGAATCTCATTTACTGATGAAGGCATAATATGTTCCATGTTATGGTCAGAAGGCACAGAGGGGCGTGCTACTCAATCCGGAAGTGTTCCTTTATGGAGTCCACATACAGCTAGCATGGCTCTCAAGAATCCATGACAAAGTATTGAGGTAACCAGTAGAGTTTATATTTTTCCCAGAGGTACCCACGGACGTGGATCAAGGGCAGATGAGCTAGGAGCAGCTATAGTAATGGAATACAGACTGATTTTGCACAGAACTGATGATGATGGAATAAATTGGCCCACACTGATAGCGCTTGGTGAGGCATACAGGGTGACTGACTTGACAGATGAAAAGTTGTTCATAAATGAAGAATCAGTGGTTGAAGTAATGTTTAACGTTTGTCTTACATATTAGCTGTGAGTTGTGAACAGGCAGATTCCCTGGAGAATGACATTAGTGACTAGGTGATGTCATATTTACGGAACATTTTGGCGTATGTACCAAGCTCACGATGGACCAGCAGTCCATATGATGGTGGGTTATTAAAAGGAGTAGGGGCAGTAAAAATTAAACTGAATAAAGTGGCTATTTTACCACAAGTAAGAGAGTATCCATGCCAAAGAAAGCTGATGAGGGCATATATGAAACCATTACCACCTTGTTTGTTTGTTTGTTTGTTTGTTTATTACATTTATAAAGCGCACCAGACCCAGGAGTAGCAGGGCGCATAAAGGATATGCGAAGCTTACAAGTGTTGCATATAATACAGACAATAAATGGCCAGTAACATTACACAGGAAGTAATAAAATATACAGGCTTACAATACGAGGAAGGCAGTTATTTACATCTTAGTAGCTATAGGTATGCACAATTAGCAAGTATAAAATCTAACAGCAAGACGCGCTAGTGTCTCCCAGTTACAGAGGGGAGCTCATTTTCAGTCAGGTTGAGGTGAGTAATGAGGTTTTTTCTAAAGAGAGGATAAGGTATGTCGGCTCTCAACTGGTGTGGTAAGGAGTTCCAAAGTTTGGCGGCCTTAACAGGGAAGCTGTTGCCGCCGATCCTGGAGGATTTGAATCTGGGTACTACCAGACAGTTCGTGTTGATGGTTCTAGACGGTCTAAAGGAGGTTCTTCTAGAAATGTTGTCAATTAGGTAGCTTGGTGCAGCGTTATGTAGTGCTTTGTACGTCAGGGAGGCCATTTTCAGATGAATTTTATTGTGGGTAGATAGCCATTTGTGGTGACGTCTGATGGCAGAGATGTGCACTCTTTTGTTAATGCCTAGTGCAGCTCTGATGGCGTTATTTTGTAACGTTTGGAGTTTTTGAATGATCGTTTTGTTGGCACTACTGTAAAGGGCGTTACAATAGTCAAGTCTTGATAGGATTAAATCTCTGGCCAGTATAAGGCAATTATCTTTAGAGAGTAAGGGCCTACCTGCTCTAATCAGCTTACATGTGTAGGCTGTTGTGGACGCCAGGGAATTTAGTTGCTTGGTAAAGGACATAGTTGCGTCGAGGTAGAAGCCCAATGTTTTCACCTCCTTGGAGACAATGGTAGTATTACCGTCAATGATGAAGGAGGTATATTCATGTCCTAATTTGGAGATGTTGGAGGAAGAACCGAGGATTAACAACTCTGTCTTGTCATCATTCAGGCATAAGCCGTGGCTTGCCATCCATGCCTGAATGATGAGATAAATTCTATTTACCAACGCCAGGTCCCTGCCATGATCCCCAGAAAGAGGGAGGAGAATCTGAGTGTCGTCTGCATAGTTAGTGTAGGTGACACCCAGAAGGTCCAGATCATCGAACAATGGCTTGGTAAATATATTGTATAGAGTGGGAGACACACAGGAACCCTGGGGGACTCCACACGTAATCGGTGTAGGGTCTGCAGCTGCAGTGGGTGAGAATACTCTGCTCGTTCTGTCATTCAAAAATGATTCTATCCACTTGACAGCGTCTGTGGAAAAGTGGGCTGCTATGACTAGATGTCTGCAAAGGACCTTGTGGTCGACTAGATCAAATGCAGCTGAGAGATCAAGTAGCAGCAATAATGCTGTTTTCCCTTGATCCCTCAGCTCATCAATCTGAGTCTTCAAGTCTATCAGTGCAGTCTCCGTCCCATGCAATGGTCGGAAACCTGACTGTCGGACTCCCAAAAGTTTATGCTTTTCAAGATGTTTCTGGATCTGTGAGTAAGCAATTTTATCTAAAATCTTAAGTAAGAAAGGTACCGTTGTGATAGGTCGGTAGTTGATCGCGATGAGTGGGTCTAATGTTTGCTTCTTGAGAAGCGGGAGCACCCAGGACTGTTTAAGATTAGCTGGAATGGTGCCGGATGCAAAGGAAGCATTAATCAATTTAGATATAAAGGGGGAGAGGTCTCTGGCAGCCTCTTTTATGATGTATGCGGGGCAAATATCTCCTTTGCAATTCGATGGTTTGAGAGATAGGATGGTTTTTTCCACTTCCAGGATAGTTGTTTTAGTGAAGCAGAATATGGTGTTTGGGTCAGAGGTATTTCCATTTGGAGGGGAGTGGTAGTTGTTGGTATCGGACGGTGGAGATAAGTTTAGCAAGTCTTTCTTGTTTTTTATTTTGGTTTGGAGGGTGTTGATTTTATTAGTTAGAGCTAGTTGTATTTCTGAACACCAGTTCTTGTCTTTGGTACAGATGTCAGGCGGGGAGATAGGGGACTCTAGTTCTTTGAGGATTGTAAATAATTCCCTCATACTGGAGTTGGAATTTGCTATTCGTTCATTATAGGAGTTTCTTTTAGCCTGGCATATTTCTTTTTTGTAGAGTGATGCAGTGGTTGCTAGCTTCTTTTTATTCTCGTGGGAGGGGCAGGCATGCCAGTCAGTTTCGCATTTTCTTTTTAAAAGTCGCATATCTTTTAGTTGAGGAGTGAACCATTTGTTGAGATGTAGTTTAGGTTTACTCGCTCTCAGTTTAAGGGGGGCGACTTTGTCCAAGGTGGAGAGCATGATCCTATTATATTCTTGCACCATTGCGCTTGCAATAGGGAATATTAGTGCCTTCAGAATCAACATGAAACATGGCTGTGTACCCAGTAAAGAAGGTGAAAGGGGGGTCGTGGAAATGTATACAAGATTTACATTCCCTGAACAATATCGTTGAGGCAGTGTTCCCCTTAGTGCTAAACCCAGCTGCGATATTATGTAACAACCCATCGACAGCTAACTATTTTACAGTGATCGATTTAAAACAATTTTTTTCAATTCCCCTACATTAGGTGTTCCAAAACTTGACACTGTTCATTCATCGCAGAATGAATCTGAAATATACTTGGTTACCACACAGGTATTGTGAATCAAGCTTGGTCTTCAACCGAGTGTTAAAGATGGACTTGGGAAAAGTACAACCTGACAGTGTGGTCATCCAGTATGTGGATGACATATTGGTGTGTAGCACCACAGAGGAAGACTGCAGGAGAGATTCAGCGAAACTGATGACAGTATTGGCAGAGAAGGGATATAAGGTGGACAAAGAGACAATGCAATATTGTCAGGAGCAGGTCCTAAACTTAGGTCAGTTGATCTCAGTAAATGCTATCAAAAGAAGGAAGGTAAAACCTGAGAGAGCAGAGGCAATAATTAAAATATGCAGGCCAGAGACAGTGAAAGAATTACAGTAGTTCTCGGGCATTTGCAATTATTGCAGAGAATGGGTCTTTGACTATAGTACATATGTCAAGCCACTTTACAAAGGTCTAAAAAAACACAAAAAGACTAAATTGACACAGAATAGATAGGTGAAATGATAGATGCTTTTGATGAGTTATAAGTAGCAATCTGCACAGCTCCAATGTTAGGGATCCCGATTATAATGAATATTTCTAGTTGTGTTCCCATTCAAATGGGGCAGTAATGACAGCTGTCCTTGAACAGAAAACTACCATGAGACGGAAACCACTAGCATTGTATAGGGGGATTTTAGACTCAGTAATGCAAGGCCATTATCCATGTGAGTAAGCATTAGCACTAGCAGTTTTCGCAATTTAGAAGTCTGCCACAATAACTATGGGCTGTGCAGTAACATTATATGTTGAGTACTCTCTATTTGCCATCCTTGAGAAACGCAAAAGCACATTAACAACACAGAGAGCATCCTGTTATGAGGTTGTAGAGAAGCAACTGGACGCATTTCCCTAGTTACCACAACTTTACCCCCACCCTACTTGATTGACAAATGAGGAACCACAATTGGGAACCCATGCACAAATGTATGCAACATGTTCATACCACGTCAACTATATGAAAGATGATATGCACTCAGGCAGCCATATCGAAGATTTCCTCACGTTGAAACAGTGAAGAAAAGCTACCAAGAAGGATGTCCCTTGCTGAGATGTCAGAATGCACCCATGAATAAAATGGTGCGCAACATGGATATATGTTAAACAAAGTCTGATGACAGTAAAAGAATGCCCCAAAGAAGATACATGAACTCATGCTGAAACAATATGGAAATACTCAAGAATGGCAGTGTAATTGAAGCGCTAAGAAAATAGGTGCTCCATAATGAAGTCCTTATGAAGGCAAAGAAGAATGAAGTGACTTAATGGCAACCACCTGTAAATACGCTGAAATCAAGGTAGAAAAAATTCATAGATGCATGCATATGAGAGGTATATATTCAACGTTTAGGCCAAGAAGATAAACCGCACCAGCATTATTGAATCAAATGGTTTTAAATGCACTGTCGATATAGACAATGTCATGGTCTTGTAACACATGACGTATAGCTCGGTAAAAAGGGCTATTAATTAAGTCTGAAGCTAAGATAGTCATGTGCCTACACTTCCTCAAATGTCCCGAGACAGTGCAGACTGGCAAGGTCAACCTTCAAACAAAAGATGCTTCAAGGAGCTAGAGCACCTTTGGTAGCAGTGCGGATGGTTCTGGTCTAATCAATCTAGAGCCCCGACCTACAACCCATACCTAGATTTCCAGACAATCGATGACTCCTGCCATAAGTCAGACGAGCGCAGTGTTTCCTGCAGTGTGTGGTTCACAAATAGAGTCACATAATCAACATTTGCTCGACAGGTACCCCTTTGAAGAAATTCCTTTTTGGTCGAAAGACAAAATGGTTGATTAAGGAGAGTCGATGCCAGGGTACTCAAGCTAAATACCAGAAGTAAGTGGAACATCGTAGTTGGTAAAACATGGGGCAGGTATTGTAATTATGTTACAGTGAAAATAAGAAGCATAAAAGAGTAACAGGATTTTTGGGGATTATAAAAGGAAGAGAGATAAGAATACCTCTAAATCATGGGCTCAAGAGAGATGGAAAAATACATGCTATGGTTCCACAGTGGAGCATTAAGGAATCCTAAGGGCAGAGCCTATTAGAAGAGCATGTATTAAACTCCCAGAGGGGGTAATAAAAAACAAAGGAGAATACATCCACTAAGGCAGTGGAGAAAGACGTGCGTAACGGGAAAAAGTGAAAGTGCACATATACAAAAGGTATAAAATAATTGTACAAGAAATAACATGTTCAAAATGAACAACGGAAAACACAAAAGAATAGCGTACATACATAAATGACAATTTTTTCAATACACTTTTTTAACAAAGGATCGACGTCGACCAAAAAGTTAGAATTAGACAAAACCAAAATAGAAGTAGAAAAGACAGTTTGAAGATACTGTGAAACCAAGAACAAAATAAAAATAATTCATGAAAAGTGTAAACAAAGGAGCTAGAAAAATAGTGTCAAATACATTTTGTTTTCAAAAATAATAAAGAAAGGTAGGAAACATTTCTTGATCTCCTGGAATACGAGTGGCGATTGATGGTGTCTACTCAAAAATATTGAAACAATACATTTCATTAATTTGGAAGAAAAAGAAAATTTGAGTAAATATTGATAGCCTGAATCGGCTTGTCATAATGAAATAAAAACCTCTCACACATCTATGCAGAACACTGCCAAGGTATACAGCCAAGGGTATGCAGTACTATTCCACACGGCCTAAGGCATGACCAATAAGACATTTATGCCCTGGCCTCCAAGAGGCTTGTTATGAAATACAGTATTATGCAACATGGTGACATATTTACATGCCACGCATATGGGAAAAAAGCTAGTGAAAACATTGGCAGTATTAGAAAATGTATCAGAATGAGAGAGAAGATCCGGCCTATTGGGAATGGATGCTTAGTCAGCATGAAGGGGAAGATGTAACGCCTTCAGCTCCTCTTTCCCTTCCCAAGAAACAAGACGTAGAAGAAAAAGAAAAGAGATTTTACCCTTTAAAGGAATTGAAAGCTGCAGCAGGGTATGTTAATACACCATATGAACTCACTGCCTATACAAGTGAAGAGTCAGAGGAGGAGAGTAAAAGCAGAGAATGCTTATATCCACAGACATGCAATGAAAGTGAACAGTGAGATGAGAAAAAGAATAAACATAATAAACATACAGCGATAGAGGAAGAGGTAGAGAAACAAAGAAGAATAAAACATGCAGCTAAGGTTATGAACATAGTACAGAACGAATGGATGGGAGGACAAATATTACTCAAACTAGATGACAAAGGTATTGGTAGAGTTTGAGAAAGGGAGGAAAGGGAAGATCAAGACAAGAACGTGAAAGAAAAGGAAGATGAAAGGCTATACAAATAAGACAGAGACAAGGAATGTAAGCAAAGCAAAGAATGAAGAAATATGAGGAAAGAAGGAGGAGAGGCTAGAAAAAGAGAAACGAGAAGAAATAGAAGTGCAAAGATTGAAAGCACATAGGTTACAAAGAAGGAGAGAGGAAGAAGAATTAAGGGAAATAAGAAGGGAGGAAGAAATTAACAGAAGTAAGGGATTTAAACATGCTGAGATTGAAAATCTATGCCATGGAAGCATAATACCCATAAAAACGCAAAAGTGAACTGAAGCGGTGAGAGGGTCACAACCATTCCGTGGATGGGTGTGAGGACCATTAGATATGCCAACATGTAGAGAAGAAGATGCAGAGACCATAGGGACAAGGATGGGGAAACTATATAGACAAATGAGGGATAAAGAAGGGTATATAACTCAAGAGGGTGAACAAGGAGCATCCTTTAGAGGAACAGCAGGAATCTTAGATGATGTCAGAATAGACGATCATAGAACTATATCCTTAAGTGGGCTAGATCTTGAGGATGCGGAAGAGGACAATAGTCATACGAATTGGGGCATAACAATGTCAGATGAGGAAAGGAAACAAAATAAGAAGATGCAAGAAGAGGCGCATATGCATTTTCAAGAGAATCAAGTGTAGATAAATGGGTAAAATGGGTAGATCTAGAGGATCCAAGAAGAAAAACACTGTGTGTGGTTATGTATGGCAAAGAATCAGGTTTTTTACAATCCCACCTATTAGAGAAAGGAGGAGGTCGACCACAATATATACCATGGCCCCAGATGGATAAGGATAATTTAAAATGAACACTGCAGAGTTTGACTTCCGTTGCGGGAAAATGGATTAAGGAATTAGACAAAAGGACATCAGGAATGACGTTAGCTATAAGCGATATAAAAGGCCTGTTATCACCCATTCTAGGGCAAAGATCTGATGACATTTGGAAAAAGCAGGGTATCCAAAAGTAACTGCACAAACCACAGTGCACAATAGAGTGCAATTCAATAGCTGTAGAGCAGACATATGGTGAATGCTTAGAGTACAAAATCCAGACCCATTAGATGTTGGGGCGATAATGACTAGAAAGATGAGGGAGGCTGAAGACCGCATTGCATTTATTTAGGATATTCAGGACCGATGGAGCGTGGAAATGCATGAACCGTTGGATAAAACGGTAGTGTTATTTAACCACATATTATGTCAGGGACTGCCAGAGGCAGTAAAAGGAACAGGTGGTAATGGAAGCAAAACCATGGACAGAGATACAATTGGCAATCATGCACTATTGCAGAATGTTAAAAGAGAAAGACAAGAAGAAAACCTAGGGTTGAGAAAGCAAGAAAAATAATCAAAGTTTGCCATAGAAGGAACATTGTTGACCAGTAACGAGGGAAACACAGTGCAAATAATACCGTTCCCACGGCAAAATAACATAGCCAATGCCCAAAATCAAAACAAGCATAATTACATGTCAAATGGCAGAGGGAATGGGCCTCGAGGAGGAGGACAAGGAGGATTTCAAAACCCTGAAGGAAGAGGTGGATTTAATGATGGACAGCCCTTATCATGTTGGAATTGGGGAAAAGTAGGACATATTCCTAAATTATGCAGCAGTATAGGAGAAATGCAACAACAGATTTGGCAATCTTCACAAAGGGGGAATGGATATACTTCACAATATAATACAGATTTGCAAGGATATTTTGTCCAAGATCACACACAGAATCAGGCGTATGCGCCACAAGCACAGCAGTTTCAACAAGTGCCAACACAGACACAATTGCCACAACAGCATCAATTCCAACAAATACCAATGCAGACACAGTCAGTGCAGGGACAGCAACAGCAAGCACCTATGCAAGTGAAACGGGCACCCACAAAACAGATACAATATATCCCAATGCAACAGACAGGTGCATTACATTGGCAGATGGACACAGGGGCTACACAAATGACCAAATCCAAATTAGTGAGTGTAACTGTGGTGAGAGGGAACAGGGATTCATTTATACCCACAATAGGACAGCCCCCCAGGACGACCTGATGTGTTTAGTACTATTTGTAACACCACACCCCCAAGAGGAACCAAGGGTCAAGGTGACGATGAGGCAAGAAATTTCATTTCTTGTAGACACTGGAGCGATTCGTTCCTGTGTTTGTGAGGGAAAATACCCAATGCCTGGCATTGTCATGAATGCTCATGGATTTACTAGGGCAACAAGTTTAGTTCCATTTACAGACAAATTACCCATTTCTATAAGCAAACACGATATGACCAAGCCATTATTATATTCTAAACAGACACTGGTCAACATACTAGGATGTGATTTGATGACAATACTTAACATGACAATGGCCCTCATTCCGAGTTTGGAGGTAAGTAACGTTCCTTACAGCATGGCATAAATAGCGTGTCCGGGCTGTCACCAGTCCGCTAATAACTATTACGACTTCGCAGGCACAAGCTTTACGCCATGCCGGTAAGGTATTTTGCGCCATGCCGTTAAAGGCACCCTAAATGCCCTTAGTGGCATCAAGCATAGCGCAGCTAACACCACTGACATAGTTCAAAGTGGCATTATCGGTGACCGTAAACAGCAGTGACCGTTATTAGCGGAACCAGAAGTAGCGTCATAGCACAGGAACGGGAAGGAGCACGGCGGCCATCTTTAAAAACACAATCCATTGTCATCCTCACCACGCAGGACCCCTGGGACTCTGTTGATTTTTGCAAAACACCCACCTCCAACACCACTATGCCTAAGGCCCTGAAGAAGGGAGCTGCCCGCCTGCGGAAAGAACGGTTCAATGAGGATGAGCTGCAGATGCTGGTGGACACACTGCAGGAGCATGCTGCCATTGTATTCTCTAACAACATGAAGAGAGAGGCAGAGCTAAAGAAGAAAGAGATCTGGGCTCTTGTTGCCCATAAGGTCAGTGCTGTGGGGAACACACCACGCACAATTAAAGACTGCCGCAAGCGCTCGGACGACCTGCGACTAAGGGTACGAAACATCCTATCTGTGAACAGCAGGCAAGCCATGGAAACAGGAGGAGGTCCCAGTTCCCCGAACAAACTCACACCATGGGAGGACATCTGCGCCAGCATGATAGGGATGGAAGGCACTGAAGGTGTTGGCGAGATGGAGTGTGGTGCCACAACATCGGGCGATCGAGGTGAGTGTCCAAAGTAAGCATTGCTATGCCAATTCTGATGAAAGTCAACCAATATGTCAGTTCAAAGAGTCAAGCCATGGTTGCCCACACACACACACACTTCCACCAAAGTAGGCTGATGCATTACAGACACATGCAGATGCCTGGTGCAAGGCAATATGGTACATGACACATACCACACAAAGTTGGAAGTGCCATGAGTCACAACGCGTGCATGGCCAAAATACTGCACATGTCAGATAGCACTACTCCTGGGCAACATGAGTGACGCCGACGTATGCCTGCATTAACCACCCAATTATCATAGAATGTGCTCATTCAAACACAAATGCCTATTACCCCCAATTGTGTGGATGGGCAATTGTCCTAATGTATGTATTGTGTCTATCAAAACATCACTCATGCCGTCCTTTGTCATGATGCCTACCCCCGGGCATCCGGATCGAGTCCATCAGCCCCGGGAGCAGGCATCCAGATACTTATTAAAACCCCAACAGCCCCGGCTTGGGGCTGTTTGGATTCAGTCTTGGCACCTTAGGCGCCAGGCTCATCATAGAAATCAGTCCTGGCGCCATAGGCGCCAGGCTCATAGACTTTACTTACCTTATGCAGACCATGATGCAAATGAGTCCAAGCCAACATGAGGCCCGGATGGGACTATTTTATTACAGGGACTACTTTTCACTCAGGTGTGGTTCTGGGGAACTTCTTACCTGGGACTACTTTGCATGCTATTTAAACCACGCCCGAACAGCAGCCCATGCTTCGTGTTATTCTGCATCCAGCAGCGTAACGCTCACCGTGTCTGCAAGTCAGCATCCAGTCTTCTGCCACGCCCGCCTCAAATCCGGAACTCCTAGACAAAAGGAAAAGAAAGGAGAAGAGGTTAGATCACAGACATTATTTGAGTCCTTACCTGATTCCGGATCCAGCACAGCTCCGAGCCTGGAAAGGACATTATTTCAGCACGCGTCGCTTCGCCAGCAGCAACATCACGTTATACTCACCAGTCCACCGCATCTTTCGACTCGGCGCTGCCTCCATCATTTTCTTCGTCAAAACCCAGCACCTGGGGGGAAAACAAAAGGAATAACAAGGTGAGCCGAGGAAACCGACAAAGACAATCTCTTGCCATCATAGGCTTACATGCTTTACCACCGGAGGTATTATCCTTTAATTCGCCACATCTTCCTATGCTGCACCTATAAAGGCAGAGAAAACAGCAAGTTAAACTCATGCAACTTTTACCGGACAGTGTTTGGTAATACAGACTCTTACCTGAATGCCATCAGCTGCCTCCAGGCAATATTCTTTTGGACCAAGCTGCAACCTAACAAGGGAATGGAACAAGAGTGAACATCGGACATATTGAACTCTTTGAACCTTATAGACACTGGAGTCAATATTCCTCCGGAACTCCTCCAGTACCTTCAAACCAGTGAAGTAACTGGTATCTACGCGACCCTGCATGCCATGAAGGATGGAGAGCTCATCATTTAAAAACATAAGGTGAGGTTACCAAGAGGGGATACCGGAGGTGATTAGTGGGGAGAACGAGAAAAGTTGAGGGGCCATCACTAAAGTCCACGGGTGGCTAAATCCCTTTCTCCGCTTGCAGGAGAATACTTCTACGAGTCCAGCAGACAAGATTAGGCGGGCCAGTCCAGACTGTCATCTCTGCACTACGCATCACGTTGGTGGAGACCGCAGCTGTCCGGGTCCGATCGACGCCCCTGTGAGCGTAACAGAAAACGAAGACCATCTACAAATCCCCACCCGGGCATAATGGAGACCTCAGAAACCGACCAACTAGCCTAATTGTTAGGGGAATTTAGGGCAGAAGTGCACTCTGCGTGCCAAGACACCAACGCCCTCAGGAGAGAATTGATTGTTTCAAAGGAGCGCACTGATGATCTTGCCAGACAACTGCTGCAAAACCAAGCCGGGCAAACACCACTACCTGGACTTGGGGGGGAATTCAACCCCCGTTTCATCGAGCAGCCCTGTGCAAGTGGTTCTACCAGGGAGCATTCCTTTAGCTCCACCTGAACGCTTTGCTGGGGACCCGAAAAGGTTCGCGTGTTCATGAACCAATGCCGCTTGCACTTTTTATGCAGACCAGGAGCTTTTCCAAACGACCAAGCCAAAGTAGCCTTTGTACTGTCATACCTTAGTGGCAGCGCAGCGGATTGGTCAATTCCATTAGTCAACCAGGATGACCCTCTTCTTCAGGATTTTCAGGGTTTTCAATTGAGCATGGAAAGAATATTCGCCAGACATTCACAGGGACAGGCCCTGGATAACAAACTTTTATCCCTACGACAAGGAAACCAGGACATGCTAACTTATATCGCAACCTTCAATAGGTTGGTGGTGGAAACCGGATGGCCAGAGGTAAACCGAATTACATTATTTCATTGTGGCATTCGGGATGAACTCAAAGATGTTTTGGCCCAAGTTGTGAACCCACCTCAGGATTGCGCAGAATATAAAGACTTAGTGGTCCATCTAGACCACCGACTTCAGAATAGAAAAGCCGATCGAGCTAAGTTTGACAATCGGGTATTCGTTAAACCCAATGTTACTCCCAAAGGAACAGATGCATCAGAACCAATGCAGATCGGGGGGGGGGTTAAGGGACCCTTAACTCAAAAAGAAAGAGATAGGAGACGACAGATGCAGTTGTGTCTGTACTGTGGGGCCTCAGGACATTTTCTATGGGATTGCCCTTTAAAACCATCCAAGAAAGTAGTTGGAGTTGCTGATAGAAATCAAACATGGCCTGATTCGGGAAACAATCACGTCCGACAAGCGTAGAGGTCCACTTGCCGAGCTTAAAGAAGGACACTCAGACCTCGCACCTAATCATACCAATGGTCCTTATTGATCCAAGGCAGCCATCACGCATGCACGCAGTTAGGGCATACACTGATAGCGGGGCTGTAGGAAACTATGTGGACCACGAATTGGCTTCTAGGATGAATCTACCTCTCTGCAAAAAGACCACTTCGGATGTTATCAGCACAGTCGATGGAAATGAAATTGCCTCTGGGCCTGTAACTCATTCCACCACAGAGATGACACTGTTGGGTCAAGATGGGCATCGAGAGACTATTGTGTTTGACTTAATCAAAGCCCCGCGGTTCCAAATAATACTGGGGATACCTTGGTTGGAAACACATAATCCTTGTATTGATTGGCCAGAGAAGAGAGCAACCTTCCCGGAGTGTGCGCACACCTGTTACCCGGAAAACACCTTGAACAAAAGCCTGGCCACAGTCGCTAATCCAGTCATGCAATTACCTCAGGAATATCAAGAATTCGAGGATGTTTTCCAAAAAGAACAGGCAAACACTTTACCACCTCATAGATCATACGATTGTCAAATCGACCTCATACCCGGTGCACAACCTCCATGCAGTAGGATCTACGCCCTTACGGAACCCGAAAACCATCACCTACGTCAATACTTGGACCAATACCTTGCTAATGGCTTCATTCGTCCATCTAAGTCCCCTGCATCTTCAGCTTTATTCTTAGTGCCCAAAAAGGAAGGTGACCTCAGAACGTGCATAGACCACCGCGCATTAAACCAGATCACGGTGAAGAACCGATATCCATTGCCTCTGATCCCCAAACTACTAGACCAAGTAAAGGATGTTTGGATCTACACTAAATTAGATCTCCGAGGGGCATATCATCTGGTATGTGTAAAGAAGGGCGACGAATGGAAGACCGCTTTTCGCACCAAGTACGGATTATTCGAATATCAGGTGATTCCTTTCTGGTTGTGCAATGCACCAGCAGCCTTCCAGTATTTTATGAACGATGTCCTTCGTGAACTCATTGACGTCTGTGTTGTCGTATACATAGACGATATTCTAGTGTACTCCTCCTCAGAATCAGAGCATGTTAAGCACGTTCGTGCAGTCCTTGAGAAACTACGCCAGCACAAGTTATATGCAAAATTGGAAAAATGTGTTTTTCACGCTACAGAAGTTGAATTCCTTGGATTTATCCTGACTCCAAAAGGAGTCCGAATGGACTCTCGAAAGGTGGACGCAATTCTCAAGTGGCCATCACCCAGTTCAGTTAAAGGGGTGCAAAGCATGCTTGGATTTGCTAATTTCTATCGCAGATTTATTCCTGACTTCTCATATGTTGTAAACCCCATCACAACACTTTTGCGAAAAAACAAACGCTTCTTGTGGACCAAAGAGGCTGAAAAAGCCTTCCAAGAACTGAAATTGAAATTCACGTTGGCACCTGTCTTAAAGCATCCACGCCCGGAGCTCCCCATACATAGTTGAAACTGATGCATCCAGTTTAGCCATGGGGGCTGTCCTGTCCCAGAAGGATCCGGAAACCGGTCAACTTCATCCAGTAGCATTTTGGTCCAGAAAATTCTCGGCTCCCGAATTAAACTATGCGGTTACCGATAAAGAGTTGTTAGCCATCAAATCCGCCTTCAAGGCTTGGCGGCATTATCTTCTCGGTGCCAGGCATACCATTACTGTAATCACCGATCACAGAAACTTGCAGTATTTAAAAACAGCCAAAGCCCAATCATCCCGTCAACTTCGATGGGCCTTATTCCTTGCCGAATTCAATTTCGTGATCACTTATCGACCAGGTTGTAAGAATGGTGAGGCAGACGCTTTATCCCGAATTGGGATGGGAGAAGCATATTCGAACCCGGAACCGCTGCCTATAATTCCTGAACAAAGAATTCTTGGGATAACTACTCTATAGACCTTAGAAGATATTCATTTAAAGATCCAATAATTTTTCGATTCAGCAGCCCTGCAGGACTGGGTTAAAAAGGGACAAGATTATTCAGTTGTCAATGACCTACCTTACTATCAAGGGCGTCTATTTCTACCACACAAGGAACTACAAGAACAAGTCATCTCCAATTACCATGAAGCTCTGATGGAAGGGCACCCAGGTATTGCAAAAACTGAAGCTAAAATTAAAAGACAATTCTAGTGGCCCACCTGGCGAAAAGAAGTAAAGTCATTTGTACTGTCTTGTGACATCTGCGCCCAGAACAAAAGTCAAAATAAGAAACCAGCTGGTCTTTTACAACCTATAGATATTCCGCCCACACCATGGCACACTTTGTCTTTAGACTTTATTACAGATCTACCGCCATGTAATGAATTCAACATCATTCTAGTTATTGTGGATCTTTTTTCCAAGATGGCCCACTAAAAGGATTACCTTCTGCTTCAATCTTGGGCAAGGAATTTCTCGAAAATATTGTTCGAATACATGGATTTCCTTCCGTATTGATCTCTGACCGAGGTAGTCAGTTCATTTCGCAATTTTGGCAGAAGTGTTGTCAATTGGCACAAATTGACGTAAGGTTATCAACCAGTCACCATCCCCAAACCGATGGTCAGACGGAGAGAACCAACCTGACTCTTGAACAATACCTACATTGTATGTTCCACCAAACGAAAGTAATTGGAAGGACATTTTATGGATTTCTGAATACGCATACAATAACTCTGTACATTCAGGAACCGGACAAAGCCCCTTTTATACCATATATGGACATCATCCTCGAACCTCAGAACTCGATTCGCCCCAGCATTTAGAAATGCCGGCAGTAACTAATCTGCATTCTACTATTACAAAAGCTTTTAAAGAGGCAACAAAACATTTGAAACAAGCAAAAGAGAAATACAAGAAAAATGCTGATCAACATAGAAGTGAGACCCCACCATATCGAATCGGAGACCAAGTTTGGCTGGCTACCAGACATATACCTCTGAAAGGAACTCAGACTTTTAATCCTAGATATTTGGGACCTTACACCATTAAGGCCATTATCAACCCGGTGGCCATCTAATTAGAATTACCCTCCAATATCCGGATTCATCCTGTCTTTCATGTTTCACTTCTAAAACCAGTTCAACCCGGGACAAGATTAACCAAACCACCTGACCCCATCCTAATAGATGGAGGACCTGAATTCGAGGTAAAAAACATCCTGGACTCTAAAATGGTTAAATCAAGACTTTTTTATTGAATCGACTGGAAGGGTTACGGACCACAAGAAAGGTCATGGGAACCTAGTGACCACGTTCATGCTCCTCGATTGGTGAAAAAATTCCATCAGGGCTTCCCAGACTAGCCAGGGCCAAGGGGAAGAACAACTTAAGAAGGGGCCTTTGGGGGAGTGCTGTCAGGATGCCTACCCCCGGGCATCCGGATCGAGTCCATCAGCCCCGGGAGTAGGCATCCAGATACTTATTAAAACCCCAACATCCCCGGCTGGGGGCTGTTTGGATTCAGTCCTGGCACCTTAGGTGCCAGGCTCATCATAGAAATCAGTCCTGGCGCCATAGGCGCCAGGCTCATAGACTTTACTTACCTTATGCAGACCATGCTGCAAATGAGTCCAAGCCAACATGAGGCCTGGATGGGACTATTTTATTACAGTGACTATTTTTCACTCGGGTGTGGTTCTGGGGAACTTCTTACCTGGGACTACTTTGCAGGCTATTGAAACCACGCCCGAACAGAAGCCCATGCTTCATGTTATTCTGCATCCAGCAGCGTAACGCTCACCGAGTCTGCAAGTCAGCATCCAGTCTTCTGCCACGCCCGCCTCGAATCCGGAGCTCCTAGACAAAAGGAAAAGAAAGGAGAAAAGGTTAGATCACGGACATTATTTGATTCCTTACCTGATTCCGGACCCAGCACAGCTCCAAGCCTGGAAAGGACATTATTTCAGCATGCGTCGCTTCGCCAGCAGCAACGCCAAGTATCGTCGCTCGATACAGAGTACGCCACCACCCCAGAGCAGTCTGGTCATGAGCAGACAGAGGGACACTTCAGTCCAATTTTCAGGTTTAGGGAGGCTGAGCAGGTTGGGCAGGACAGCCAGGGGCCACCTACCTCCACAGGTGCACCTGCAGTGCCGCTGCGGTCTGATCTGCTAACTGCCCTTGTGCGTGAGTTTGTCTAGGATAACAGGCTGGCCAAAGAGGAGTGGCATCAGGACCTAGCCGCACTAGGCAGGTCCATCCATGACAACACTGCCCCCATGGTGAGATCATTCTCTGACAACACCAGCCGCCTCTGCGAGGAGGTCTCGGCCCTCCAGCAGGTGTTAGGCCGCATAGCAGATGCATGGAGGCAGGGCATCCCGCTACACAACCACAGCAGATGGCCACATCGTCTTCCTCCAGTTCTACGCAAACAAGCCCGCTCCGCAGGTCGGACCCGTACTCAGCACCGGCAAGACATGCCGCCCCCTGGACCAGGGAGTGCTGATTAATTGTCAGGGCTGCCTCATGTAGGCTTTGGGGACTCAATGGGACTTGTGTGGGGGAGTTGTGGGGGCATGGGGAGGGGGGTGAGGGTGTGTGGGGGAGTTGTGGGAAGACGGGGGTGAGGGTGTGTTGGTGAGTTGTGGGGGGAGGTGGGGTGAGTGTGGTGGAGGGATTTTGCACTTACAATTACATTGCTATAGTTAATAACCCGTTGTGTAGAAAACAAGAGCTGAGTGGACATTGTCGGGGTGATTTCCCAGGGGCCGGCAGAGCCGTCTGCGGACTTCCAGGGCTGGGGAGGCCCCAACTCCTCCTGCGTCCCAAAAGAAGTATGAGGCACACACAAGAGCAAGGTAGTTACTGCTGTTTATTATAGTAACGGCAGGGATAACTCTCAGCCTGTATGCATCCGGAGAGACTCTCAGCATTAGTGGGGCTCGCAGGCCCTTTTTACTGTAGTATGATTCGCTACTTGCATCACCTGGGAAAACTGTCCCAAAACCTAACGCCACTTCGGATTGGCTCCCAGAGTGGTAGGGTCAGTATGGTTACCTATAGAAAAAGGGTTATTGGATGAGAACGGGTCAGGTGGTGCACTTGGGCTGTCCTAACAGTTGTTACACCAAATTGGTTACAAGGGGACACTTGGTGATTGGCTAGCTAGAATGGCGTCAGTGATGAGCCCCTCTTATTCTGATTGGTTCACCCGCGAGCCCCTAAGCCTGGGACCATCGCTGTTCCCAGCTCACGGTGTATCTGGTGCTGGCAACAATGTGCAACTATGTGTAAATGGCGGAAAATGTACAGGTCTGGCTAGTGACTGCTGTGCATGTCTTTCCCATCGTTGTAGGTATCCAACTTGTTACTTCGTTGTTGCAGATCATGTCCCAAGACGTGGGACCCTGGCGACTTTCTGTCTTGTAAGCTTGACATCTTGTCAGCTCAGCTTGGTCACGTGTGGAGAGACCGTGGCTGGAGCAGAATTATGAGCATTTGATTTGTATTTCAGCTCTGAGGAGCGTTCGGCATTGACAGGTGTAACCTTGGTGCGGGGAGCGCAGCATGTAAATGGCAACATTGCGGCCTTGGCTGTGATCTCTCGTTGGGGCTCGTTCTGCCAGATCAGTGCCTTGATTTTCTCCTGGGAGGATTTTCGTCTGAGAGGCTCCTGCCTGGGGACTCTTGCTTTGCGGCCTACCTTGGCCTAGTTTCAGGGTGGAGGTACATGATCCATAGTATGGGGGTCGTGAGGGGCGACAGAGTGTCACAAGCAGCAGTAGATATATAGGGTGGCATCTTCATAGGAATAGGTAGCGGGAAAGCATCTGCAAGCATATGTACATGAGCTCTTCAGGCGTCTTGCATTTCTCGGGTGCTGTAGGAGGCCTATGTGGAAAATAACAACGATGCATGTCTGGGTGTATCGGTCCTCTGCATCATAGCACTGAGTATGTTCTTCGTGTGGGTTGGTGTGTGAGTGACCAGTGTGCATGGTGTCACGTGTGTTCTTTGTCTGTTGGCTATGTCGTCATGGCATCTCTGACGATGATGGTGTTTGTGGCTGTTGCCTAATCGAGTTGGTCCATGAGGCTGATGTCGGCGGTTCCCGGACGTGGTAGTGGGCAGTCTCCCCGGGCATGTGGGCCGTGGACACAGGAGACCTTTCTGTCTGGTGAGGAAGTAAATGGGGGGTGCTTGGGTCTTGATGTCCTGGGCCATGGTTTGGATGAGAATGGGGAAGGGTATTTCCCCATTTTCCCACTTCAGTCCCCCCTCTGGTCGACTTGTCAACCACAAAATTATCCACTCTCTTGTCTCTGCGTGCTCTCCATACTTTTGTTACTCCCGCCAGGTGTCCATACTGGTTCACGTGATCTTCAAACAACCAGAACATGTATATGCACATGTCGAAACTTATAAGTTAGTGGGAACAAAATCTCCATGTGGTAATGAGAAATGCAGACCTGACGGGTGAGCTTGTATTAAAAATGCTGCAAAGGACCAAAATAAAACTGAGACGCTGGAATTGGATTCAGAACAATCAAAAACGAAGGAAGTTAAAATCTACACAGGACCTCAGAACCTCGGCGCATGGGCTCAACGAGACCCCCAAATACCTGTGTAAATTTCCATCATGATACCATCGGAACCAATTTATGAGACTGCGCTTCAATCTCTATAAGACCAAAGCGATATTGATGCTGAAACATGACCCGGAAACATCAGACAATCGATGCAGATACTGCAAAAGTGCAGTTGAATCAGTCAAACATCTGATAACTGAGTGTACAGTCATTAGAGCTCAAAGATCGCTGCACCTTGAGATTTTCGCACCAAAAAATAACAACTTGGGAGACTGGTGGAGTTACCTAATTACAGGAACGAATACGAGGCTGACTTGTGCAGTAATTAATTTCATGGGCCCTCATTACAAGTCAGGCGGTGGACCATGGTGCTATTTGCACCATGGTCCATGCCGGATTACGCCATGGTGGATGGCGGAATTACCGCCCCATTCTAAGGTGAGTGGGGCGGTGATTCCCCATTCACCATTTGCCCTTCCCCATTCCCATTTTTGCCCCATAGGGCATAATGGGGATGGGGAAGGCGCTAATTACGGCACCGTAAATTACGGTGCCCTAATTAGCACCAAGTTCGCTTAGCGCCTTGGACTTTAACGCTTGCAAAAAGCAGGCGTTAAAGTGTGAATCAGGCGTTAAGGGTTAACGGCGCCGACGGCGCCGTTAAACCCTTAACCCCTGACTTGTAATGAGGGCCATGGACTCGGTTTTACCTGAAAAGTGATACAACGGACAGACAAAACAAACTGTTAAGTTTTGGATACATGTAATGAAAAGCTTGTTTTTCTTTTCAAACTAAAAATGACAATAAAAAAAAACATGCATACGCATCCACCGCCAGGCTTGCAATAGACCCACTTTCCAACGTAATTCTTTGGGTTCCTTGGGTTTTCTACCTTCACTGATGGTGGATATAAGTCTGCTTCCAGTATCTGTTGGCGTAACCGCTCTCATTCCTTTATTATGATGTCTGTGTGTTCGTCGTCTTCAGCTGGCATTAGAGCGTGCATGCCGATCATTTCCATCATTTCGTCAGTAGTACGCGCTGTCCTTGCTTTCCATAACCTCATTCCCAACAGGGTGGCTATTCCCAATATTATGCATCCTGCTACAATTCTGAGACCATCTGACAGCCACAATGGCATCCATGACCACAAGAAAACCAGATACCATCTTTCTTCACTCCCTTTGCTTCTCCTTCCATCTTGGCGTGCATCTTGGAAAGTTGTGATACTGCCTCTGAAAGCGTGCCATTGTCCGCGTCGTTGGCAGGGATAAAAATGTGCAACATGAGCTCCCAATTTTCGCAAAAACTCCTCCTTCCATTGCTGTTAGGAGATCAGCACATATCTGTTCTGGAGCGCCACCATTCGTACTGCCCTGAGTTTTTCTTTTAATGCGTTGAATCAATTGATAGTGGAGTTAATTGTCATCATTAACTCCCATCTGGTAATCTGGAGCTACTCCGCATTTGCATATGCCTGCATCCCTGGATGTATTATGGAGGAGAAAAACATTGCTGCTCTGCTGAACAATCTGTGTTCTGGTGAAATGTCACTAAGAGCTGTTTCTGATCTTCACCACAGGTAGTTTCCCATCAGTGGTTCTCCTTGTCTCTTTACTCTCGACAGGCTTGCCGTGTTGCTCTTTTCCCTTCCTCCTATCTTCTCTGATCTTTTCTTCCTTTTGTTCCCATCTTAGGGAAGTTCCCCATGTTGACATGTTTCTGCGGTACACCCAGGGATGATACGTTGATGTGTACCATAGTGCATACTCCATTCTATGATGGTCGCAAGCTGCGGTATGTTTTTTCTATGCAGGCCCAATAGTGGTCCATCAGAACTGCTGTGCCAGCACCCCCCTCAGGGATCATTATTGTTCGTTTGCAGTTGCTGTTTCTTCCAACATCTACATTCCCATCGTGTTGATAACATAGTGTAGGTGCAGTAAGTGGAAGTATTCTTATTGGTTCCTCGTCCTTCTCTAGCCAAGTTACTAGGGCTGCGCTCCTTGTCCATCCATTGTAACATTTATTGTTCTCTTCATTTACTGTTACACTGTTGCCTTTGCCAATGTCACCATATTGCCGCCTACAACCCTGTCCACCCATCCCTCTTTCGTGTGTACCTTTCCATATATTAATATCAGTGGTCTTTCCCAGCACCCTGGTAACCCAGGAACTTCTCTTGCGCGCCATTCGCATGGTAGGTAGTTCAATGTTACTTCCTTTGTTTCTCCTTTGTCAGGTCCATCCGTCACATATTGGAGCCCTTGGGTATGCTGCCAGTAATTGTCGTACATGGGTAGTGTTTTGATGAAGCTATTTTCATACGGGTATGTATCCCTCGATTTCCACTTCAGCGTTGCAAGTTTTTCTTGAAATCGTCCTCTTGTTTGGAACAAGACCAGGTATAGCAGACACTCCACTGATGTTGCAGGTACCTCAGTTGCCACAAATGTTCTGGATGCACTCCTGACATATGGGATCAATGAGCACACATAGCAGTTGTCCTTAGTTGTCCCTTTACCAATTTTGGACATGTGCTGGTACCACATGTTATTTGAGACGTGTGCGGACTCTGTAAAATATGTGTCTACCTCGTGGTTATCAATAGGAGCACTACGTTTATCCCTCTTCCTGTTCCCTCTTGGGTTACTTGTACCACCTGACACTGTACCTGTTGCAGCCGTGGTGAGGGGTCTATTAATAGAGGGTGATGCCATAACATAGGAAGCATAGTGTGCCTGGCAGCAAGTACACCAGTGATGACAAATATGGCTATCATCTTTATTACAATTGCTAATATCACTGGCATAATTCTCTTACCTTTGCTGCAGTCCTGCAGTTTCTTTACTTCTGATGATATAGATGCCTGCCTGAAAATTTCTCAAAATATGCGCTATTTGGTTAGTGTTTGTTTTAAGCTCTCCCTATCATATAATCGTTCAAAGCCCAGGCGAAAAGCTGTTCCCATGCTTTCCTTAGCATCCTATCTCTTAAGGCTGATAAGTGCTCGTGGAGATGTGGGAAGGATTGCTCTATGATCAAAAGGAACATGTTATAATACACACATATTCTTCTTTTCTTTAAGTGTTTTGGTCTTTTTATAACGTATACAAATTGGTGTGGCAATGCTTCTGGGGTGTTATCATCCACGGGCAGCATTTACCTCTGGGCAGTGACGTATGTGTTAGTAACTTAAATTCAACTCTTTCTATATATAACAGCACTGTGCGGTACCTGCATGTGTGAGACAAAAAGGAGAAGAGAACATGCACGTGTCTACACAGTGTGGTGTAAATTTGCACATTTTCAGACAATGTTCTTTATTAGGGATTGGGTGGGGTGGTATTAGCTTTAGTCTAGGATCTCGTGACCGTGGGGTGGGGTATGGGTGATTGTTCAGTTATATCTTTAGGGGGGTTTGGTATCTGGGCTGTGTTGCTGTCGTTGTTGGTTGACATTGCAGGTGCGTTGGCCCTTCCGTCCACACAAGGGGGGGTCTGTGCTTTGTAGGGCTTGATGTCATCTAGGTGGGACCAGATGTTTTTGTCCCTCAGTTTTACAGCTCTAGGAGCTATTTTTTCCACCTGGTGGGACCCAGTGAACCGGGGGCTGTTCCACCGGTGGTTAAAGTTCCTCAAAAGAACATGGTCCCCCTCTTTTACTGTCCACTGTGCAGCTTGTTCCTGTTCTTCGTTTGCTTTTTCTTCTTGTTGGGTGTTCTTCGACCCTCCCCGTGTCCTTTCGATCTGTTGAGAGATAAAGGCGACACTAGTAACCATGGAAGAGACATATTCGTACATTTCTTCACCAAAGACATTTTGCGAGGCATGGCAATCTGTTATAGCTCTTTATGGTGGTGTGAGTGGAAGGAGCATTTGGCATCCGGTCACCACCTCGTGGGGTGTGAGGTGATGGTCCGACCCAGGCCTATTCCTTAATTCAAACAGAGATAAGGGGAGGCAGTAAAGCCAACTCTTTTTGGTTGTTTGCTGAATCTTGGCTACCTCTCATTTTAGGAGGCCGTTGAGGCGTTAACAGACGCCATTTGCTTGTGGGTGGTACACGCTTGCAATCTCATGCTTTATACCAAGGAGGGCAGTTACGTGTTGGAACATTTCATTGGCAAAGTGTGGGCCATTGTCAGACCGCAACACTTCACATACCCCCCACCTCGGGAACACCTCCCTTACCAGGAACTTAGCTGCTCTGAAGGCGTCTGCATGGCAGCATGGACCGGCCTCGATCGACCTTGAAAATGGGCATACTACTACAATCATGTATCTGTATCCTTGACATACATTGATAATGTGAATGTAGTCAATATGTAGGTGCAGAAAGGGTCCTTCTGGCCAGGGTATAGTACCTTTGATCACTTGCAGCGTGTGACCGGCTGTAAATTGTTGACAAGTGAGACAATTGCTAATAAAGTTTGCAACGTGTGAATTTAGCTCGGGACAGAACCACGCCTCTTTTATTCGTGCTGCAATCATTTATTTTCCTGTGTGTGTGGGGTGGTGTAGTTGTGCCAAAGCTTTTTTCAACTAGGCTAGGGGCATGAGTAATTTTCCTGTATTATTCTGTCACCATAATGCGTCCGTGGGAGACATGGTGCATCCTCTTTTGACCCATAGTTCTTTTTCTGCCATCGGTGCTGCTGCCTGTAATTCCATTATTTGAGTTTCAGGGATGTGTGTGTAGCCATCCTTCATCAACATCTTTCATGCCCCCGCACACCCTTATCTTTTTGTTTTTCTGGGAGGTTCCAAATCTCACCAAAATACGCAGCATATTTAGCATGTGCGCCTGCTCTTTCGTTACCTTTTGAAATTGGGTCATCCCCGTTTTTATGGGCCTGACACTTTACCAAGGCTATTTCTCTAGGGTCTTCAATTACTTCAATTAGTTCAGCAAGTAGTAGAGCATGCTGCACCGGGTTTCCGTCTGCTCTTCTGAACCCTTATAGTTGCCACTTAATTAACCCTGAGTGCACTGTTGATGTGACGTATGCACTGTCAGAATATATGGTTACCCTCTTGTCATAGCTTTCCTTGAGGGCCAAAATCAGGGCCACTAGCTCTGCTGCTTGTGCTGAATAGTGTTGTGATAACTGTACGCACTTTACTGGAACGTACGTCCAATCGTCCCTCAGTCGTACCACTGCTGCACCTGTTCTTCTTACCCCATCACTCTGATCAATTGTTGAGGACCCATCAATGACATTACCTCTCCCCTCTAGGGCATTTTCCTCAACTTTCCTTGTGCTTGAGTATATTTCAATGGCCTGTGTGCAATCATGGGTGTATTTGCCATCTTCTACTACCTGTGCTGTAAATCTTGCTGGATTTACATTACTGAACCTCACAATTTTCAATTCTGGTCTGGATAAAATAAATTCATAGCCTGTTACCCTCTGAGTGGTCAATGTGGATTTGGGTTTTTTTCAATATTGCAAAGAGTGCGTGTTCCACGTACAGTGTGGTGGGGCACCCCATTGTTATTGATGATTTTTCTACCGCAAATGCTGCTGCTGCCAGGCTCTGTTCGCACGGGAAGTGACCCATCATTACAGAATCTAGATAGCAACTGAAAAATGCTACTGGTTTGTGTCCCATGCTAGTTTTTTGTGTCAGTGCCGCTTTCATTACTGCTGAGTCACAATGTGAAAATATGTAGAATGGTTCTTCATAGTTTGGGGTTGCTAGTACAGGTGCAGTGGACATGGCATGTTTTAATTCACTAAAAGCCTCTGTCATTTCTCTTGTCCATCCCAACTTCTTCTCTCCACTTTGTGCTTCTCTGAGGGCCTCAAGTAGTGGTCCTATGTATGAGCCGTAGTCGAAAACCCATGCCCTGCAGAAGTTGCATAGCCCAGAAACTGCTGCAATTCTCTTACTGTCTGTGGCTACGGTGTGTTTGTTATGGCCTGTGCTCTTTGTGGTGCAATGTTTCTCCCTTTTTGTGAAATTAGTTGGCTTATGTACAGTAGTTGTTCTTGGCAGTACTACAATTTCTCCTTGTCTACCTTGTACCCTTTCTCGGCTAGCACTGTGAGCATCTTTACAGAGTCTTTCCTGCACTTTTCCTCTGTGGTTCCGCAGATGATGATGTAATTTACATATTGCAACACCGTGCTTTCCAGATCAATGTTACTCAAATCCATTTGTATCACTCTGTTAAAGATGGATGGTGATTTGCAGTACCCCTGTGGTAGACGTGTGTGTTTCCATTTTGTGTTGCAGTATGTGAAGCTTGTCAGATCTTGTGAGTCAGGTGTAGGGGTATGGAGAAAATGCATTTTTTAGGTCAATCACAGTGAGCCATGATGCCTCTGCTGGTATTCCACATAGTATAGTGGCTGGGTTAGCTGCTATGGGGTATTCTGCTTCGACAATGTGGTTGAGGGGTCTTAGATCTTGGATGAAACGCGAGGACCCTCCCTTTGCTTTGTGCACAGGGTACACAACAGTGTTGCATGGGGACTCTGATGGTACTAGTATACCCCTATTTATTAGTGTTGTTATGGTTTCATATATCCCCTCATCTGATTCCTTTGATAGTGGTTATTGCTTTACTCTTGGCAGCATTGCTCTTTTTTCAATTTTATTTTTACTCCTCCAATGCTTTTTATGCAGCCCACGTCATATGGACTGGTTGTCCATAGAGATGTTGGTACTGCTGCCAGGTCGTCCTCGTAAAATGGCACTGCTTTAGTGGCAGGTGCCTCTAGTGCCATTGCCATCTTTTGTGCTACTTCTTTGTATGTCACTCTCAACCAAATGTTAACGCTCATCTCAAACCCCATCTCCCCCTTTCCATTAACATCAGAGAACAGATCCTCATCTGATACCTGTGTTAGTCTGCATTCTTCAGCTCGTACTATTACTGTCCCTTCCCTGTGCTGGGCATGCACTGCAATGTAGTCTGTTGTTTCCACAATGCTCTCTATGCTCACTGACATTGTGGCCCCTTCCTTTTCTCTGGCTGTTGTTTCGGCTCTGAAAAGGTAAGCTGCTGGTCTCCTCCATATTTTCCCTTCAATTCCTGGTAGCCATGCTATTGCCATGTCTGTTCCATATTGGAAGATATCTCCATCTACTGGTTCTGCCCTGGTCACTGTTTTTCCACAATAAGCATGCAGTATTTGTCATGCTGTGAGAATGTTAATGCCTGGTGTAGAGCAAATGATCCCCTTTTCAGTAAAGGAGATGGTCATATTCAATCTGCTCATGATGTCTCTCCCTAGTATGTTTACTGGTGACTGCTTTGAATACAGCAGCGAAGGGACATGTCGTGATCTCCTATAGATAAGGAGATGTTATCAGTGAAGGGAACCAACGGTCTAGCCCCAGAGAATCCTTGAGTGTTCATAGCTTCGCCTGACAAGTTAAACTTTCCCTCCCTTATGCATGACCTAGTGGTCCTGTATCAACTAGGAAGGAACATTATTTGTCACCTATCGCCACCTGCATGCGTGGTTCCTCCGCAGGGTTAGGTGTTACTGATAGGATTGGACACATCAAGAATATCTGTGGGCTGTCCTATTGTGGGTATAGTGACTCTCCACTCCCTGTGTAAGGGTTGTGACCCAATATTGTCACCCTCCCCACTGTGTGTGTTTTACAGGTGTGTCAATCGATGATATTGCATTGTCCTGTATTTGTGTGAGCTGGTGCACTGTTTGGACCTGTTGTTGTTGTGTTGCAATCGCCTGCTGTTGTGGTTGGTGTTGTGTCTGTTGCTGTGGTGGTGTGTATGTTTGTATTTGTAGCTGTGGTTGCTGTTGTGTTTGTTGTGCCTGTTGTTGTGGTTGTTGCATGTACCCTTGAAGTTGTAGCTGGGGCTGTTGCAGTGGTTGCTGTGGTTCTTGCTGTTGTTGGTAAAATTACTGTTCCCCAATAGGTCCCTGCTGTCCTTGTTCCCCCCAAATTGCTTGTCCCGGTCTCATTCTGCAAGTGCGTGACATGTGTCCTACTATTCCACATATCCAGCATATTCCCGGGCTTGCCATGGATATCCTCCCGTGTTATCTGAGTACCCCTGCTGTCCAGATTGGTTGTAACCCCAGAACCCTCCCCCTTGTTGATGTGCATTTGTGCCAAATCCTCTCCCTCTCAAGTGTCCTCCCCTCCCTCTGTAGTTGTTTGAGTATCCATTCCCCATTTGCATATAACCCCCTCCCGTTTGTGTTGTGTATGGTGGGGGTGGAGGCATATGCTGTGTCATAATTTGTGCTTGCTGTAACGGTGCTATTTGTTGTTGTGTTGTGTCTTGTGTTACAGTGGCTTGTGTGGGCGTGGGTGCTGTTATCAGTGCCCCTTCCATAGCATATTTAGATAGTTTTTTTTGGACCAATTTCGCTTCCTCTGTCTTTCCATCATCCTCCTTTTGTTTCATCTTTTCTTGCCACCTCCTGCAGTAGTGTACTATTGTCAGTTGTATTTCTGGCCATGCCTTTGCTTCCATTCCCACTAATTTCTTCAACTACCTCTGTACTTCTTCCGGGAACCCTTTTATTAGTATCTGGTAAAAGATTGCTAGTGCCTTGTCCCACGGTTCCCACGTTTCTAGGCGCCACTTCTCCTAGATATAATCAACAGGGTCCTCATTCTCGCACATCTTGCGAGACGTTATTGCTCCTGGGTATTGGATCCTCAAGGCCTGCCATAGAGCGTGCCTACAGTCAGCAAATGGCGCTCCATCATGTGACGTGTCGTTTATTGTTACCACTGGGAATCCTGCCCTCCTCCAGATGTCGTCTGCAGCATCCCCCAGTATTGAAATTAGTAACCCCTTTACATCACCCACCGCTAACTTTTGACCCGCAGTGTGTTTTTCCATTTCATATATCCATTTCCCTGCTCCTCCACTCAGAGATGGAAGTCTGCATTTAATATTTTCTTTATCTGCATGTTTCCATGGGAAATATTGTTTGTTTGTTTGTTTGTTTATTCATTTGTTAAGCGCACCAGACTCGTAAGTAAATGGGCGCAGCGATAAGGAAATGCAAGGCTTACATAGTTGCGTATACACAGGTTACAAATTTACATAAAGCAAAATAAACAATTTTTACATGACTACAGGATATATACAATATGCACAATAGGACTGAAGCAAAGGTACATGCATTTCAGATATAAAGCTTATATAGTTACATATACACAGGTTGCACTATTTACATATAGCAAAAATATAGCAAAATATACTATTTTTACTTAACTACAGGATAATGTCCTCAGAGGAGAAAGAGATGGGAGACTAAGGATTCGTAGCAGTGATGTGTTTTATTAGATTTTTCCTGAAGAGTGGATAGGGTTGGTCGGCTCTCAGCTCCTGAGGCAGTGAATTCCAAATTTTGGCTGTCTTAACAATGAAGCCGTTGCCCCCGATGGTAGTAAGTTTGTATTTGGGAATATTCAGGCAGTTAGTGTTCCCACTTCTAGTGGGTCTGAGAGAAGTTCTTCTCTGAAGTTTGTCTATAAGGTAACTAGGGGCCGCATTGTTCAAGGCTTTGTGTGTCAAAGAGAGTGTTTTTAGTAATATTTTATTGGATGTAGAGAGCCATTTGTGTTGACGTCTCAAGGCAGAGATGTGGGTTTTCTTATTTATGCCAAGGGCTGCTCTTAAGGCGTTATTCTGTAACGTTTGGAGCTTTTGAATAGTGGATTTGTTGGCCCCAATGTAGAGGGCATTGCAATAGTCGATTCTAGAGAGTATAAGAGCTCTGGCCAGGATCAGACAACTGTTCTCGGAGAGGAAGGGTTTACCAGCTCTAAGTAGTTTGCATGTGTAAGCCGTGGCCGAGGTAAGGGATTTGACCTGCTTGTCGAAGGATAGTGTGGAATCCAAGTAGAATCCCAAGTTTTTACTTCCTTGGAAACTGTAATGGTATTGTCGTCAATATTGAATGATGAATATTCTTGGCCTAGTTTTTTAATATTGGCCTGCGAAGCCAAAATTATTAGTTCGGTCTTATCAATGTTCAAGCATAGGCCGTGAGTGGCCATCCATGCTTGGATGATAAGGAAGACTTTGTTCACTAGGCCCATGTCCGTACCGTAATCCCCAGAAAGTGGTAGGAGAATCTGAGTATCATCTGCATAGTTAGTGTAGGTGATACCCAGTTAGTCCAGATAGTCGAACAATGGCTTAGTGAAGATGTTGTAGAGGGTGGGCGAGATGCAAGACCCTTGGGGAACACCGCATAGGATGGGTGTAGGATCGGCCGATGCTGAGGGGGAAAAGACTCTCATGGTCCTCTCACTCAGGAAGGACTCAATCCATTTGATGGCATCCATGGAGAAGTGAGCTGCAGAGTCAAGGTGCCAACATAAGACCTTGTGGTTGATCAGGTCGAATGCGGCCGAGAGGTCAAGTAGGACCAGGAGTACTGTCCTTCCTTTGTCTCTTAACTCGTCTATTTGGGACTTTGGGTCGATTAGGGCGGTCTCAGTTCCGTGCAGTGGGCGGAAGCCAGATTGTCTGTTGCCCAGGAATTTGTACAATTCTAAATGCTTCTGAATTTGAGTGTAGGCGGCCTTACCCAATATTTTTAGTGGAAATGGGACTGTGGTAATAGCCCGGTAATTGGTGGGAATAAGGGGATCAAGTGTCTGTTTCTTGAGGAGTGGTAGCACCCAGGAATGTTTTAGGTTGGCAGGTATAGTACCTGTGGCAAATGAGGCGTTTATCAGTTTGGTTATGAATGGGGAGAGTTCTCTAGCAGCATCTTTTATTAGCTGTGCTGGGCAGATATTGCCTTTACAGTTTGAGGGCTTCAGAGATAGGATAATTTTTTCTACCTCTAGGATGGACATTTTGGAGAAGTGGAAGGTGGTATTGTGTGCCAGTGGTGACTCATTGAGCAGAAGCGTGTTAGGCGAATGCTGTAAGTTTAAAGCCTTCTTTTTTTGTTGAATTTTAATCTGAAGTGTGTCAATTTTATGCGCTAAGGCCTGTTGTATATCTGTGCACCAGGATTTGTCCTTAGTGCAGACGTCAGGGATAGCAATAGGGGACTCTAGTTCTTTGAGTATGCAGAAGAGTTCTTTCATGCTTGAGTTTGAATTAGCAATACGTTCATCGTAGGAGTCGCATTTTGCTTGGCAAATTTCCTTTTTATAGTGTGAGGAAAGTGCAGATAATTTGGCTTTGTTCTCACTGGAAGGGCAGAGCCTCCAGTTTGTTTCATATTTGTTCTTTAAGGTACGGAGGTCATTGAGTTGAGGGGTGAACCATTTGTTTGTGGCCTTGATCCCCCCTCATCAGTAGTGGCATTAACTTGTTCTCCCTTACTTCCCCTGGCGTTCGCCTGTGTGGGGATATTCTGGTGTATTCATCATCTTCTATGCTAGGTAACTCTTCTATACTGTCAATGTTACAGTATTTTGTGATATCACTTCCCATGCTATTCCTTCACCTTCTGTTACCCTCTTGTTCCATCATGGGTGTGCCTGCTCGCTCTTCCTGCCTGCGTCCTGGGAGGTCCCTAAATCTGTTGACGTATGGGGTGTGTACAGGTGTTGGTGTTAATGGTCGTGATGTTTTTCTGTTCACTTCTCTCCTTCCCATTTCCTCTGTGTGTTGTTCTCCCCGTGTCTCGCATGCCCTTGTCTCGCATGCCCATGGTGACTCGCAGTTAGTGAGCGTCATGTATAGTTTATCTAAACTTTCTCTATTTCCATCTCTTCTATCTACGCACAACCCTTCCTCTTCCTCGCTGCAAAATCCATCTTGAAATGTCGATCCCCACTCTGTGCGTCCCCCCCACTGTCACTGTCCTTAAATCTATTAGGTCTATGTCGGTGTACTCACCTCCTTTGAACGCAGCCCCCTGTGTTGATGTTGTTGCAACCTCCTGACCCTGGCGTGTATACTTTTTCACTCCATGCTCCACTTTCCTTTCTCCTCGTTCCTCATTCTTCCTCTGTACTACCTCGCCACCTATTTCCGCTCATTTCCTGCAAAGTTCTTCCATTATTTCTTCGCTCACCTTTGCCAGTATCCTCTCCTCTTGTTCCTTTCTCCCCCATGTGCCCCCCTCCCTTTTTAATATGCTCTGTATTAACTCTCCTTCTTCATATTTCCGTGCACTTTCTGATATAATCTTCTTTTTCCACAGTCCCATCTCCCTTTCATTTTCTTCCCGCTCCTCCTCTTTCCTTATCTCCCGTTGCTCCATGCATGCCACTCTTTCAGCTATTGCCAGTATGCGCGCTTCTTCCTTTCTTCTGTTTGTTCCTTCATCCTCACCTTTCCCTCCTTATTTGCTTTCTTCTCTTCCTTTCTTTCCCATGTTTCCTGCTCAAACTGTCTAATCAGTGTGCTTTCTACTTCCCTCAATTCTGCCAACCTTTCCTGCATCATCTCTTCCTCTTCTTGTGAAAGTCGCCCTTCTCTCTCATTACTTACCTCGTGTTTTGTCTGTACGTGGTCCATCTCTTCCTTTCTTGCCTTCCTCACTACGTCCTCCTCTTTCTCTGTTAATGTCCCCAGGAGTTTCAGAAACACCTGTGCTGCTATCCATTCATCTGGCCCTATGTTTGCAAAGTCCCCCCAAGACCCTCTTCCTGGCCCCCATGCCTGCCTGCGTTTTGCTTATATCTGCCGTGCCCGTCGCTTCCACCCATTTTTGGTAGCTATCTGTTGGTGCGTATGGTGGAGGGCTGTACGCGGGGTGTGAGCACCCCCTCAACGGCCATTAGTTGCTGTTGGGCAGCTTCTCTTAGTTCTGTTATTGGATACAATCCCTCCTCCTCCTTTTTTACTACCTTAGCCATTGGCACGTCCCCTGCCCATTCCTTTTTCACCCTTGCCTCTGCTACCGCAAATTATCCTTCTGCCTTCTCCTCACTTTCGTCAGTGCTGGGTGAGTTTTTGTGTGTCGTACCCCCGCCCTTCCTTTCACCTTCTCCTCTTTTACCTCCTTCTCCCTTATCCCCTTCTCCTCCTTTACCCCCTGTACTGTGAATATTCCCGGGGCTCCTGGTGTACCTCCCTGGAACATCTTTCAGAGATCAAAAACCTCTAAATGGTTTGCTAACTTTTTCCCTTTGTAGGTATCATGTAGATATGTCAGTAGGTAATGTTGGGTAAACGTGTCGAAGCTGCCGTTGGGCGGCCACGGTACCCTTATTTTGTTGTCTGTTCCTTGTGTCCATTCAATGCTGTATTTTATAATTTTCTCTTTGTGCTGTGACAATGTTGCGCAGATGTGTTGGAGTGGTGCAGCTAAAGCGCTTGCTCTGAGCCCCAACCCTGCTCCTATCCCAGACCCGTAGTATGTGGCCATGTTACAATTTCACATTTCTCAACTTCAAACTTTTACCTGGCCCCGTAAACTGGGAACTTCCGACTGTCCGCTGGAAAGGAAGGCAATTTCAATTTTACAATGCTTTGCTTTTGCTGTTCTTTCTTCCCGATGTTGCAAATATGGGACCCTTCGGCTGTAGCGCACAAAGCCCCCTGCGGCTACGTGCCCTGTGTGGCATGCCTTTGAGCTGCCCCACCTTCCTGTGCTGCCTATACTTGCCACACCCTCAACTTAGCTCCTCCTCCTTCACGTCCTCACTGCCTGCTCAGTCTCCTCCCTCTTCTGGTTCAACCCCCTTGTCAAGCGCGGCCAGCGTTCTCCTTGCACAGCCGCCTCTCCCTCTTCGGCACTACCCTTTTGTACTTCCTGTCTTCGACCACCCCTGGATGAAGACAAGATGGTTGTTGTATCCTATGTAAGCCGTCACCAACCTCTACAAGATATTACCAGTACGTACAATTTCAGAACCAATGAACGCGCGCTATCCTTGACACTGTTACTCCCCGTTAACCTCACAGCTGTCTTCCCACTTCGTCTGGAGTGGGGTAATCAACAATCAATTACCTATTATAATCGGACTGCGCACGCTACGTCGCCTCACGTGTGATATGCCCCCTCTCCAGGGGAGCTTAACCAGCCAATTATCTTCCGCACTCGGGAAACAATCTAGCTACCTCCTGCAGGAAAACATCATCTACCCACTGAGCTAAAACGCTCAACTAGTAGGGATCTTCATCTACTCATTGAACTACAACATCTATTCATAGGAAAGCCACACCTCCCTTATACAGATGTCCGTGATATAGACCAATCCGTGCGATCTGCCAGTCATACGTGGGTGCTTGAAGCCCCACCCATTCCACTTCGTGATGCTGTAGCTGACGGCCCTAGTGCTGTCTCGCTACGCCACACACATCTATTGCCGCCTATTAGTCGAAATCAGTTTCCACACACTGTAACAACCACCCGCCACCCTCGTTACAATTCCTCCCCCCCTCCTGCACAACATTACATTGCTGGTTGGGTTTGCCATACTCACATCAAGTCCTCGTGAGCCGGGGCTGCTGAACCGCAGACACCCCTCTAAAGCGGCTCGCCACCTCCCCTCGTCTGGACCACGTCTGGACACTCGCCAACCGCGAGCGGGATACTTCTCAAGTCGGCTCCCGACAGCCAATGTCTGGATTGCGCTGTCTGGTCGTCTCGCAGTTCCGCGATGGTCCTGTAGTCCTCAAAAGGGGGCAACGGCAGAGGGGGCCACGCTGCTGGGTTACCTCGCCACAGGAGGCCTTGTAGTGGTTGTGGTTTGGTGTGTGAGTGACCAGTGTGAATGGTGGCACGTGTGTTCTTTGTCTGTTGGCTATGTCGTCATGGCATTTCTAACGATGATGGTGTTTGTGGCTGTTGTCTAATCGAGTTGGTCCATGAGGCTGACCTCGGCAGTTCCACCCATTTTTGGTAGCTATCTGTTGGTGCGTATGGTGGAGGGCTGTATGAAGGATTTGAGTACCCTCAGCGGCCATTAGTTGCTGTTGGGCAGCTTCTCTTAGTTCTACTATTGGATACAATCCCCCCTCCTCCTTTTTTACTACCTTAGCCATTGGCATGTCCGCTGCCCATTCCTTTTTCACCTTTGCCTCTGCTAACGCAAATGATCCTTCTGCCTCCTCCTCAGTTTCTTCACTGCTGGGTGAGTTTTTGTGTGTCGTACCCCCGTCCCTTCCTTTCACCTTCTCCTCTTTTACCTCCTTCTTCTCCCTTATCCCCTTCTCCTCCTTTACCCCCTGTATTGCGAATATTCCCGGGGCTCCTGGTGAACCTCCCTGGAACATCTTGCAGAGATCAAAAACCTCTAAATGGTTTGCTAACTTTTTCCCTTTGTAGGTATTATGTAGATATGTCAGTAGGTAGTGTTGGGTAAACGTGTCGAAGCTGCCATTGGGCGGCCACGGTAACCTTATTTTGTTGTCTGTTCCTTGTGTCCATTCAATGCTGTATTTTATAATTTTCTCTTTGTGCTGTGACAATGTTGCGCAGATGTGTTGGAGTGGTGCAGTTAAAGCGCTTGCTCTGAGCCCCAACCCTGCTCCTATCCCAGACCCGTAGTACGTGGCCATGTTACAATTTCACATTTCTCAACTTCAAACTTTTACCTGGCCCCGTAAGCTGGTGACTTCCGACTGTCCGCTGGAAAGGAAGGCAATTTCAATTTTACAATGCTTTTCTTTTGCTGTTCTTTGTTCCCGATGTTGCAACTATGGGACCCTTTGGCCGTGGTGCACAAAGCCCCCTGCGGCTACGTGCCCTGTGTGGCGTGCCTTTGAGCTGCCCCACCTTCCTGTGCCACCTATACTTTCCACACCTTCAATTTAGCTCCTCCTCCTCCCCGTCCTCACTGCCTGCTCAGTCTCCTCCCTCTTCTGGTTCAACCCCCTTGTCGAGCGCAGCCAGCGTTCTCCGTGCGCGACCACCTCTCCCCCTTCACCCCTACTCTTTTGTACTTCCTGTCTTCGATCACCCCTGCATGAACATGAGATGGTCGTTGTGTCCTATGTAAGCCCTATGGGTGACGTCACCAACCTCTACAAGATATTACCAGTACGTACAATTTCAGAACCAATGAACGCGTGCTATCCTTGACACTGTTACTCCCCGTTAACCCCACAGCTGTCTTCCCACTTCGTCTGGAGTGGGGTAATCAACAATCAATTACCTATTATAATCGGACTGTGCACACTGCGTCGCCTCGCGTGTGATACGCCCCCTCTCCAGGGGAGCTTAACCAGCCAATTATCTTCCGCACTCGGGAAACAATGTAGCTACTTCCTGCGGGAAAACATCATCTACCCACTCAGCTAAAACTCTCAACTAGTAGGGATCCTCATCTACTCATTGATCTACAACGTCAATTCATAGGAAAGCCACACCTCCCTTACACAGGTGTCTGCGATCTAGACCAATCCGTGCGATCTGCCAGTCATAAGTAGGTGCTTGAAGCCCCACCCAATCCACTTTGTGACGCTGTAGCTGACGGCCCTTGTGGCTGTCCCGCTACGCCTCACCATCTATCGCCGCCTATTAGTCGAAATCAGTTTCCACACACTGTAACAACCACCCGCCACTTTCGTTACAATTCCTCCCCCCTCCCGCACAACATTACATTGCTGGTTGGGTGTGCCATACTCACATCAAGTCCTCGTGAGCCGGGCCGCCTCCAAAGGGGCTTGCCACTTCCCCTCGTCTGGACCACGTCTGGACACTCGCCAACCACGAGCGGGATACTTCTCAAGTCGGCTCCCGATGGCCAATGTCTGGATTGCGCTGTCCGGTCGTCTCGCAGTTCCGCGATGGTCCTGTAGTCCTCAAAAGGGGGCAAATGCAGAGGGGGCCACGCTGCCGGGCTACCTCACCGCAGGAGGCCTTGTAGTGGTTGCCCTTAGGTTAGGTAGACCTTGAACAGATCTCAGCAGTGACTTCAACTTGTCGGGGTGATTTCCCGGGGGCTGGCAGAGTCGTCCGCGGACCTCCTTGCTACTTGCGTCACCTGGGAAAGCCATCCCAAAACCTAACGCCACTTCGGGTTGGCTTCCCAAGTGGTAGGGTCAGTATGGTTACCTATACAAGAAAGGGCTATTGGATAAGAACGGGTCAGGTGGTGCACTTGGGCTGTCCCTAAAAGTTGCTACACCAAATTGGTTACAAGGGGACACTTGGTGATTGGCTAGCTAGAATGGCGTCAGTGATGAGCCCCTCATATTCTCATTGGTTCACCTGCGAGCCCCCAAGCCTAGGACCATTGCTGTTTCCAGCTCACGGTGTACCTGGTGCTGGCAACAATGTGTAACTATGTGTTAATGGCGGACAATGACAGGTCTGACTAGTGACTGCTGTGCATGTCTTTCCCCTCGCTGTAGGTGTCCAACTTGTTACTTCGTTGTTGCAGATCATGTCCCAAACGTGGGACCCCAGCGACTTTCTGTCTCGTAAGCTTGGCATCTTGTCAGCTCGGCTTGGTCACATGTGGAGAGACCGTGGCTGGAGCAGAATTATGAGCATTTGATTTGTATTTCGGAACTGAGGAGCGTTCGGCATTGTCAGGTGTAACCTTGGCGCGGGGAGCGTGGCATGTAAATGGCAACATTGCAGCCTTGGCTGTGAACTCTCGTTGGGGCTCGTTCTGCGTGATCAGCTCCTTGCATTTTGGTCTGGGAGGATTTTCATCTGAAAGGCTCCTGCCTGGGGACTCTTGCTTTGCCGCCTACCTTGGCCTAGTTTCTGGGTGGCGGTACATGATCAATAGTATGGGGGTCGTGAGGGGCGACAGAGTGTCACAAGCAGCAGTAGATATATAGGGTGGCGTCTTCATAGGGATAGGTAGCGAGAAAGCATCTTCAAGCATATGTACACAAGCTCTTCAGGCGTCTTGGGTTTCTGCGGTGCTGTAGGAGGCCTATGTGAAAAATAACAACGGTGCATGTCTGTGGGTGTATCGGTCCTCGCCGTCATAGCACTGAGTATGTTCTTCGTGTGGGTTGGTGTGTGAGTGACCAGTGTGCATGGTGGCACTTGTGTTCTTTGTCTGCTGGCTCTTTCGTCATGGCATCTCTAACGATGATGGTGTTTGTGGCTGTTGTGTAATCGAGTTGGTCCATGAGGCTGACATCAGCGGTTCCTGGACATGGTAGTGGGCAGGCTCCCCGGGCGTTTGGGACGTGGACACAGGGGACCTTTCCATAGGTGAGTAAGTGAATTGGTCAAACTCCTCGAACGTGGGGTGCTTGGGTCTTGATATCCTGGGCCATGGTTTGGATGAGAATGGGGGATGGGTATTTCCCCATTTTCCCACTTCACCATTCTTCATTGTGCATGTGTCATTTATTCTTTTACAGTGCATAGTGTACATGTACACCCACACCCAGTGCCCTCTGTCCAACCATCACATCACCCTCTGCTGCCTTGTGTTTCAGAAATATTGTGCAATCACTGACTGGCGCAAAGCACGTCCCTCCTGTGCATCGGCACCGCAATGATGTCCACCCACATCTTCTTCTTCCCCTTCATCATCATCAGGTGGTAGCAGTTATATGTCATGGGGCAGTGGCACGTTCCGGCGGATGCACATGTTGTGCAGCATGACACATGCCATGATGATCTTGGGCACCTTCTCATATATGTAAAGGAGTGCCTCACCCGACCGGCTGAGGCAGCAAAATCTTGCCTTCAACAGACCAAAGGTCTGCTCGATGACCACACGGGTACGGGTATGGGAACAATTGTAGTCCTCCTCATGCCTGTTCTGTGGGTTTCTGACAGGGGTGAGGAGCCACGGCTTCAAGGGATAGCCAGTATCACCTGCATGAGAGGCAATAAAAGGTAAATGTTAGTCAATCCATGATGGAGGGTGAGGGCCGCAGATGAGTGGTGTACATATTGTGGGATGCAGGGTGGTTTCCTGTAGTCATGTAGTGATAGGTGTCAACCTTACTTCATTCCTATGGGATTTGGGTGTCATGTACCGTTTGTGATGCTTTGGGGCACAGTGTTCGATGATGTGCACATCGTACAGTCACCACAGCAATGACACCAGGGTGGTGTGTGCATCTCTCCCCCCATTTCAATGCCATGTGCTAGTCATGCAACTTGCCAAGCAGCCAGGCATGTCATCCAGCATGCCGCTCCATGAAGCGTGGTAGCGTGGATTTCCACAGGACCATAGAGTCATGAGTTGATCCGGGATATCGGGCACAACAATGTGTGATGATCTTGCTGGCGTCGCATACCATCTGCACATTGATGGAGTGGTATTGCTTGTGGCTGCGGTACACAACCTCCATGGCATGCAGGACCACCAACTCCATGTGGGTGCAGTCGAGGGCACCTACACAATTTGGCATGCCTGCCAGTGCATGGAAGGCGACTTTTGAATCAAATATCTCCTGGGGAGTCTGTGGTAGGTATAGGTAGTCCCTTGTGTGCTTGAGGAGGGCATCCAGCACTTGGTTCAGAATGCAAGAAAATAAGGGTTGTGATATGCCATGAATGTACCCCACTGTGTGCTGGTAGGTGCCTGTGGCAAGGAAGTGGAGCACGGACACTTCCTTCAGTAGAGGGGGGATGGTGGTGCGTATTTCATTGAGGCTGACTATGTCATCGTGTATCAGGTCCACTATGGTGGTGATGGTGTCCCGGTCCACATGGTACAGGGTGTGGATCTGCTCAGGGGTTAGTTAGGTTGAAAGGACTGGCTCTGATGCGAGGGATTGGGGGCTGCCGGTGTGGTAACGGTGGCTGCACTGGTGGGGCATGCTGGCCCTGTCTCAACCTCCTTCTCTTCCTGCGTCTCCTCTGTGGTGCCAGCTGTTCTTGTTGTTGTTGATGTTGTGGCAATGCAAGCATGTCCTCCAGCTCCAGTAATGCTACTACTATTGGAATCATTTTGGTGTGGGAGGAGGTGTGTTGTGTGGATGTGCTCCTTTTGTACTGGCCCAGACTCCCTTGCCTTCACCTGTGCTGATTGTGTACACCTGTGGCAGTTGGGAACACTGCTCAAGGCATGTTACAGTAGGTCGTCGATGCCGTTATTTACGGCATGAGGTAAGCACTTTTTCCGCCTTCATGAGGCTGTTATTTGAATGTCCGCTTCACTTGTGATCTACTCCATTTTACAGCATGCTGCTATTGACGGCATGGTGGGTCGCGTGCCCGCGCCCAGACCGCTATTAACAGCACCGTACTTTACGATACCGCTAATAGCGGTCAGACTGGTCAGAATGGCCCGTAGCGGTAATCGATGCCGGTATTCCTTTACCGGCATCGTTGTTCCCTTAGCACCAACCTCGGAATGACTCCCAATATCGTTTACTGTCGAAGGCATAGTGTGTTTAACCACAGCGATACATTATATAAATGTGAGGGAATTTATATCAGACTTTGCAGGAATAAAAGCTTTAAGGGGAGTTCCTCTAGACGAGGAAGTATTTTTGTATGGAGTGAACGTTTAAATATTATGGTTACCTAAAATAGCAGGTAATAATAAGGACACTAGATACATTTTTGCTCAGGCCAGAAATTCCCATGGACCATGAGGAAGGGCAAATTATTCCTTTAGAATTAGAAGCAGCAGTGTTAAGAGGGGAAAGGGGATGCTTCATGGGACAGATGATGAGGGAAGGGGATGGAGAATGGTGACAATCATCAATTAAGGATACAAACTGACAGATGAAGACAGATGAAGACAGATTAGTGATTAGTATTTAGACAGTGAATTAGTATTCTTTATAAATCTCACTTATTGGATTAAAGTTGAGTGCATAGAGATACCACAGAGAATGGCGGTAAAAACAAGCCCATCATTTTTTCAGGAAGACATGGAGAAGGTGGCAAGTATTTTATGGACCACAAGTCCATAAGATGTGGGCCAATTGAAAGGAGCAGGAACATTGAAAATTAAGCTTAAACCAGGAGCTATTTTGCAATGTGCAAAACAGTAACTGATGTCCAGAGAAGCGGATGAGGGGGTTTTTGAAACTATATCCACCTCAACGAAGCAAGGCATTCTTGTACCATCATATTCTTCATGCAAAAGGGCCATGTACCCTGTCAAAAAATCCAAGAGGGGTCATGGAGATTTATCCAGGACCTTCGCCATTTAAACCATATAGTCGAGGCATTCTTCTCAATTCCCTTACACAGGGACTCACAGGATTTGACCTCCTTTTCATATTGAATAATTCACCTGACACACACTTGTTTAACTCAAGGGTACTGTGAGCCCCCTCTATCTTTAAGAGACTCCTTCAGATGGACTCAGGGAACATTGAGCTTGAAAGCGCCATAATTCAATGTGTGGATGACATTTTAGTGTGAAGTGAGACAGAAGAGAAATGCAGAGAGAGAAGATTCAGTCAAACTAATGACGATACTCGCAGAGAAAGGGTATGAAGTAGACAAAGAAAATTGACAGTATTGTCAACAAGAAGTACTATACATAGTACAGTTAATCTCGCATGAATGGAAAAAAGTGACATCTGAAAGTGCAGAAGCCATTATGCGAACAGTGCAGCCAAACACTGTGAGACAAATGCAGCAATTGTTATGTCTGTTATGCAATTATTGTAGGGGCTGGGTATTTGATTACACTACATATATCCAACCCCTTTTAAAAGTTCTCAAAGAAGCACAGGTGGCTAGAACTAAATTAGTCTGGACAAAAGACATGACTGAAGGATTTAATGAATAAAGAAATGCGCTTAGTACAGCTCCTGTATTAGGGATTCCAAATTATAATGTCTAATGTTATTTATTTTCCCATTCAAATGGAGAAGTCATGACAGCAGTGATTACACAGAAAACAACATTAAGACATGTTGTAAGGAACTCATGGTGGCAACAGTAAAGACAGACACAAGTGATCACAGTTAAAGGGTGCTTATTAAACTGTAAATTTGGGGTAGAAAAACGTCTAAATGAAACCTAAATCTAAGATGGAAGCAAGCTTTGATCATCAAATGAAAAATAAGGCAGTCCCTGTGGCGTCATGTCAAAATAAAAAGGCCTACACTAAAAAAAAATACATGCCAAATCCTTAAAACGAATTACAGAAAGAGTGTCGGGTAGGGCTTTCAATAAAGAAAGAGGTATTCACAAATAATAAGTCAGGATGTGATTGCCATGGGTCTCCCTTCCACACATTTTGAGCACTAGATAAAGTGGATATCCTGACCACAGCACACGCTCAAGCTTCTCCAGCACGAGCTGACAGTTATGTATCAGTTTTCAGGTTCTTTGATGATTAATTCTCTTTTCAATAAAAAAGTCTCTTACCTTCGAGGCCTGATATATCCAACAAACAAACAAACACAAAGTTCAGCTTCACGTATCCAGTGGGTGATGGCTTCACCCCTGGGTCACCCTCTTCAGGGTCTAGACCCTTCAGAACATCATATTTAACAATTGATTAAATAGTTCCTTTTTCAATGAACTTTGGGTGATAACTTTCTACCCTGGATCTCCCTCTTTTGGGCTCTGACCCCTTTCAGGCATTAGCCTCCCTACTTCGGGTTCACTGTGGCTTTTCTTACTTTCACGAATCTTAATGTCTTTTTAAACAGTTCTTTGGGCTTTGCCCTTTTTGTCGGATTCCCTCTGCTGGGTTCACTCTCGACAACTTTTACAACAAACTTTTCATAAGTTCATTTCACCAAGCATGACACATTTCCCTTAGCTTCACAATCATCTGTAGGTCAAAGACTTTCGATGGTAGAGAGGATTTTCCAAGACCCCTGTATGACCACTTTGACCTCTTCTCACTCTTTCCCTCGGGCTTCTGGTTACGGTAGTTTCTACCATCGGGTAATCGGCCAGAGTTTCCTGCCTGAGCACCCACGTGGTGCCGGACTCCTCTATTGCTAGTTTTTCCCCTCTTTCCTCAATAGTATCTTTTAGCTTTTCAAAGTTCAATTTAGCCGGTGGCTATTTAGCGTTCAATACAGTTTGGTTTCTTATCGACACTCCCCTTGACTTACCGGCTGTGATGAACCACTCAGTTTTCTTTCTCCTTGGAGTCAAGGTTGGTACCACAGACACAAGCGCCTCTCCGCGGCTTGGTAATCAGCGGTGGAGGGTCTTGTGTACCATTGGCATCTGTTTCAACACACGCTGGCTATTGTTCACAGACTTATGATTCCTTCTGTGGAGGTCTTGTGGGACTAGGTCAGAAAAGGCAAGGTCGCTTCTCTCCTTGTCACCCTCTCGGTCTATGCCATCTTTCTCCTCCTCTTGAACTGCTGTGCTGAGTTAGCTCTCATGTCGTGTGATCTGCCTTGCACGTCTTGTGCTCTTGTGCTCCACCTTTTAATCCTGCGGGGAAGGGAACGGGCCATCAGGTGTGTGTGATTCTGGTCAATTGCCTGACTTTGCCCGACCCTTGTATTCGGACATGTCAGGTAAACGGCTCTGGTGTTAGTCCGTTGTCTTCGGTGTTGTGCGAAAGTGTTCATTTCTGGAAAGGGGGGGCAGTGTTTTGGCATATCCTAAGTGGTAGGATGGGGAAAAGGTGTTGAAAGAAAGGGGATACTGCTTCTCACCCATCAGTGTCCCACTCCCACTCCCCAAAGAGCCCCCAATCAAGTTGATCCTCCCTCAGTGGTCCAACACCAGGAACTGGATCCAATAGCTATGGCCGTGTCCTGGCCACCTCAATGACAGATCTCCGGGAACTAGCTAGAGAGACAACTTCAGGTTTCTCACAATCGTCACAAATCATTAGCTAATTACAGAGGCATTCTAGACCCAGATATGAAAGGACACTATACCTGTGAACGATCTTTGGCAGCTGCTGCATTTGCCATATTAAAGTCTACAAGTATAACTATGGGGTGTTTTGTAACTCTTTTTGTAGAGCATGTATTATTTACAGTTTTAGAGAAACCCAAAAGTACATTTACCAGTACAAGAACATCAGGGTATGAGGTAATTATCTCAAACCCAGCGATGAAAATTGTAAACTGTAGCATAGTGAATCCAGCAACGTTTGTAGCTGAACCAGTGGGAGAAGATGAAGCGCATGATTGTTTTACATACAACAAATTTTATAATAATATTCCCCATATTAGAGAGAATGCTCTAGGAAGAGGGGAAGTGGTTTTCATTGATTGTTCATCTAAAATTGACTAACAAACTGGTCTGAGATATTTGGGATTGGCAGTAGTAAGGGTGACCGTAGTCGGCACCTTTGAAGTATTAATGAGCAGACGATTATCGTCAACCTATTCAGAGCAGGCTGCAGAAATATCCACGCTCATTGATGCACTGCGAAGTTTTGAGGATGAGGAAGTGATGGTGTACTCCACCTATGTGACATCAACAGTACACACAGGCCTAGCTCATTGGAAGAGGAGGGGATTCCTCCACCCAGACAGCACTCCAGTGCAACATGCAGGGTTATTGGACAAACTCATTGAAGCTTTAAACCTTCCAACAACCATAGCCATCGTGAAATGTGCAGCACAATCCAAACAAACAGATTTAATGTTCCACCGGAACAAAGCCGCAGACTATTCAACTATGTATGAAGATAGTTTCAAAGATTTGAAGAAAGCGTCAGGGAAATGCATGTTGGTTAAAGAAGGATTTAATATGACGTCCATTGTACAGTTATTTGAAATACAAGGAAGATCATTGCAAGAGGAAAAGGAGCTATGGAAAAAGCAGGGGTGTTCTTTATCCCCCCACTGAGGCAATGTGGAGACTGGACAATACAGGAAGTCCAGTTATACCTCTAGCATTATTGAGAGTAGCATTGGAGCAGCTCCACTTTCCCACGCATGTGACTCGAGAGGGTTTAGGTGCTTCAATAGCAGAAGACTGGTTCATACCGACCCTATGTGAACATGTGCCACAGTTCATTGTAAATTGTATTGTGTGACAGAAATGTATGCCAGGGTACACCCTGCAAGTGGTGAGAGGAGTTATCCGAAGACAAAGTTGCGCCTTCCAACATTTGCACATAGATTATGTGGAAATGTTGCAAACATGTAATGGCTTTCGATACATGATAGTTGTGGTTTGTCCCTTTTCCAGATGGATTGAAGCAGGTCTGTGCATGCATCCCGATGCTGCATGTGCTACAAGGTTTTTAGTCTGTGAGGTATTTCTAACACGGGGTGTGTGCAAAGTTTTACAATCCGATAATGGACCGCATTTTGTCAATTAACTCTTTGAAAATATATTCTCACTATTAGGCATTATGCTTTGGCCTATCACCCACAAGCCAACAGTTATGTGAGTGATTAAATGGATTTCTGGAGGAAGGATACCAAAGCTTAGATTGACATTGAAGAAAGGATGTCTACATTGCCTACCCCTTGCATTATGTGCACTAAGAATTCAACCAGGTTCAGATCACCATTCAATGCCAGATGAACAGGTGACTGGATGACAAATGAGAACTCCTCTCACCCCCCCTACCCCCCACCCACACCAACAGGGGCAAATATAGACACTTACAGCATAGTGAGGGCATTAGGCATGATTATTTAAAAAATGATAACTTAAAGGTTTTCTTTCATTTTTCAACAGATCAAGCATCAACAGGAGGGGTCATACGTAAATAAAGATTACAATTTGCCTATGAGTTTGGAAAACGCATTTAAGGCATTACCAGTATATATAGGGGACCAGGTGCTAATACACAAGTTTGTGTGTACACGGAGTACCCCTCGATTTGAATGTCCACACGAGGTGGGTCCTATAGAAGTCAAATTAAAGGGAAGAAGGGCATGGATACACCTACATGATATCAAACCCTATAAAGGCAATGCAGCATTGACCTCTCCTGCACCCGTCCAGAGTGAAGCAAGTACCTCCAATGAAGCAAGTGCTCCCAGTGAAGCAAGAGAAGAGTAACAAGGCATGACCACATGATTAATGGTCAAAAACTTGGATAAAGAAAGGGAAACATTTTAGATCAGTATTGATTCGTGGATCAATTCATCTGCAGTAATCCTGGAACCTTCCCTAAACTATGATAGTGAAAACAATGAAATAATTAAAGAAAGAAAAGAATGTTTGAGCCTTTATGTTGCTGATTGTCAGTACATTCTTACCTGTTGTTTTTCACTATATAATTCATTCTTATCGAGCCTTAATATGAAGAAATACAAATATTGTGACATTTTTCAGAGATCCAAAGAATGGCTTCACTGTTTTAAGAATTTTTTTGACAATCATTTTACAGTTCTTGTTATGAATGTATGACTCACGGTTAAAAACAATAAGAATTGACATTAAAAATAAAGTGTTAACAATGGAAATGTTCCAAGAGATGAGAATTGTAGCTCTATGAAAGTGATGTACTAAGCGAAAGATAATCAGTGGAGTTCTTTGTGGTATTTTGATTTTGACAGTTCTCCTTATAACATTGGCATTCACGCATGTTATAAGTGTCGAGAAACCAGAAAATAAGACATCCCCAGTAGTCCCATTATTGCCAAACTCCATATGAAGAGACCAAGAACACCATTACATTATGATATTAATGAACCCGTTTCCCTAGTAAAAATAGATGTTGAGGAAGATAATGAAAGTATCATTCTTAGATAAATCTGCTAATTTGGCAAATAGCATATGGTACCAGCACATGAAAGAGGAGGGAGAGATTACATCAGAAGAAAGTTGATATGTCTGTTCCTTAATACCGTATGCCATGAATGCAGCAAGAACATTTATTGCAAGAGAAATGACCCCACATGATGCAAAATGTCTCAGTCCTTTAGCGGCCTGCACTATGAGAGGCCAATCCGAAGGGAAATGGGCAACTTTAAGATAGCGATCAAGACAGACATTTCCAAACAAATATAAACACATAAAGACAAAAAGGATGGAGAGTGGATTAGGGTGGACAAACAAGGTATCCCTCCCAATTTGGAGAGAAGATACACGTTGTTGATATGAAGCAAATTAATTTCTCAGAAATGTCTGAAAAATCAGGAGAGCCAGGATGCTGGGAAAGGACCCAGATGTTGGTGTATGAGCACCTAATAACCAGCACTGGGTGTAAGATGGCCTCATATTATTGACCTGTGCATATTATATCCTGCACACTTATTGAAGAAAGAAGCAATCCATGAGGTGCAAAAAGATGAACAATGAATGACTAGAATCATGGGCCAAGAATGTAAACTACTAACATGGCTTGAGAATGAAGCAGGACCTGTGCATATATTGCAAGTGAAGAATGCGACAACCTGCTTCAAGAAGGATGGCAAAGTCTATGTTGGAAAGAACAAAGGATGATGAGAAACAATTGAAGTACCAGGAATGAATGGAGGAACTGCAGTTCTGATGGATCGAAATTGGGCCTACGGATCCAGAGCTTATATGCAGTTGCCTAATTATTGGGGAGGATTGTGCTCCATCGTTAATGTACATGTCCCAGCACTAGTGATTCCCCAAAGTGATCTCCATATTGAAGAGTTACCGAAAATGAATGACTATAACAGGAGGAAGAGATCACTTCATCTTTGCAGACTAAAGAGCGAGAATGGGGGTCATTACAAGTTTGCCGGTCCGGGAACTATGGTACCGGTAAGCTTGCCGGTACCTTAGTTCCCAGACCGGCAAACTACAAGTTCTGCTCGCGGGTGCCATTACGTCTGCCAGGTCTGACCTGGCAGCCATAATGGCACCCGCGAGTAGAGCATGTCGGATGCACCGCACCATTCTGAATGGTGCGGTGCATCCGACCTCCCCATTGCCGGGCTCAATGGGAATGGCGAGCATTCCATTCCGGCACCCGCGATTGGGCAACAAAATTACAAGTTTGGCGGCAGCCTGATGGTTTTACCGGCAAGGCTGCCGCCAAACTTGTAATGAGGCCCAATGACTTCTCATCAAAGTCCACAGAGGTGAACAACAACATTCCTGATGAGTATAAACTATTCAGCAAGACCAACATGATAATTACATCTATATTCATACCAGGACTTCAAGCTGTAGTGAATGTCAAATGGCTCCAGATTACAAGATGGGAGCTGCTGCAGACGATCAATGCAACAATAAAAGGATTCATTGAAATAAAGGATGAGTTGAGAGCCATCAGGCTGATGACTCTCTAGAACAGGTATGTTCTGGATCTGAAAACAGCAAAGGAAGGAGGCATGTGCGCCAAGGTTAATAACGATGCACACACAAATGGAAAATGAAGCTGATGAAATGCCAGGAGATGATTGTTTTTCATCATTTATTAGATTGGTTCCATCTTGATTGGCAAATGTTTTTAAAATACTTGGAGCAATATTACTATTAGTAATGTTGAGATTATGTCTCATGAGGATCATCTTGGGACAATACGAGAAAACAGCCAAGAAAGCTATTGGAAATGAGGATAATGGTTGACATTAACAAGCATACTGGAGAACAGATGCAGACAGAAGAAAGCACTCAAGAGAATTAAAGAAGAATTCCCTTTCACCTCCATGAATGAAGTACTATTATCCCCAAGAGCCAAAAAAATATGTGGGACGATATATATTTTGTGCACCAGCAGGAGTTTGTCGTCAAATGACCTGGAGTGTGGATGAACATATAAAGAATGCTGGTCACCTCAGGGGGGGTGACGAAAATATGGGTTCCAAAGAAAAGAAAATACAATGAGAAGATTGAAGAAGATGAAGCAGGAATTGCAGAAGAGGAGGCAAAAAGTCTGGTCGAGATGCAACCAGAGGGGGGAATGTAGAGGAGCAAGTGGATGCATTCTCCCTAGTTACCACCCCTTACCCTCACCCTATTGGAATGACATATGAGGAGCCGCAATTGGGAACCCATGCACAAATGTATTTGACATGTTCATACCACGTTGACTATGTGAAAGACAATATGCACTCAGGCAGCCATTCAGAAGATATCCTCATGTTGAAACAGTGGAGGAAAGTTACCAAGAAGGATGTCCCTTGCCGAGTTGCAGGAATGCAGCCATGAATAAAATGGTGCACGACATGGATGTACATTAAACAAAGTCTGATGACAGTAAAAGAATGTTCCAAACAAGATATATGAACCCATACTGAAACGATATGGAAATACTCATGCATGGTGGTATAATTGAAGCACTAAGAAAATATGTGCTCCATAATGCAGTAATTATGAACGCATAGAAGAATTAAGTGACTTAATGGCCACTACCTGTAAATACGCTGAAACGTAAGGTAGAAAGAATACGTAGATGCTTACTTATGAAAGGTATATATTCAACGTTTAGGCTGATCCTTAGAAGATGATGGGTGACAGCTAATGGCAATCAACCCAGTTACCTCAAAATGCAAGCCCATAATCTTAATGTGGAAAGATGATAAAAAAGCAGTTTTTCCCTTGCAGAATAAAGGAGCACATTGGCTTGGGATCAAGGATGCTATTTGGAGAGCTGAAGGAAAAGCATGAAGGGAGTCTACGAACAGACCATGCGCAACAACATATTTCTCAAAGATTAGGAGGAACAAGAACATTTACTGATGCCAACTGGTGAACACTTAAAAGGACATCAAGTTAATATGGAATAGAGTCAGCAAGTCTCGAAAGGCCAAGAGGAGCAACTGCAGCCAGCATCATTCAATCAAATGGTGTTAAATGCACTGTCAATATGGGCAATTTCATGGTCTTGTAACACGTGACAAATAGCTAACAAACAATGGCTATTCAGTAAGTCTGAAGCTAAGATAGTGATGTGCCTACCCTCCCTCAAATGTCCCGAGACAGTGCAGACTGGCAAGGTCAACCTTCAAACAAAGGATGCTGGCATGAGGCCTACTGATGAGAAAGCATACACTAATTGGGGAAACAAGGGGAAATCTGACATATCTCCAAGCACCAGGGTTTTGTTTCTATGTATGTGCTGTTAGAAATCCGAATGTACAAGGTCGGAGATGGGTTGACAACCAATTAAAATAGCCTGCCATGCACTTTTACATACAATCACAATCATTACGACCCAGGCGGTAAGTTACCGCCTGGGTCGTACCCTTACCACCATGGTGTAAGGGTACGACCCTTGGTGTAAACTATGTTTACACCATGGTGGATGGCGGATTTACCGCCCCATTCCAAGATGAGTGGGGTGGTAAATCCCCATTTCCCATTTTACCCTTCCCCATTCCCATTTTTGCCCCATGGGGCATAATGGGAGTGCGGAAGGCGCTAATTACGCCACTGTACATTACGGTGGCGTAATTAGCACCATGGTCCCTTAGCGCCATGGATTTTAACGCCTGCAAAAAGCAGGCGTTAATATCACCATGGCGCTAAGGGACCTTATAATCAGGCGTTAAGGGTCGGAGCCGTTTACGGCGCCGTTAACCCCTTAACACCTGACTCGTAATGAGGCCCATTGTTGCAAAGTATTACTCTGCTGTTATATTCTCTGTTATGAAAAGAGCCTTACACCACATGTGTAGAAGTAGCTCAGGGTGTGTCTTACAGATAAGAAACTACCAATGAGGAAATACCACGTGTATTTTCTATATGTAGATTTGATCCCTAAATCCAATCCCACCCCGATAGGTTTTACGATTTGCCACCTAGGATGATGTCATACATGACGCATCTAGCATTATATAAACTAGAAAGAACCAGAAGGACAGTGTGATCCTGCATGTGTCAATTTGATGAGTGTTTATTCGCCCTGCTTTACTTCTTGAGATTAAAGCAGTATTTTGCAATCTCCTTTGAGTCTGTCCAGTTATTTGGTGGGAGGTATTTTATTGGTTATTCCATCTAGCCAGGGGTGTACTGGCCTATAGGGAACTCTGGAGATTTCCCGGTGGGCCTCTGCACCCTGGGCCTCTTTTGTGTGGTATTTCCAAATGTTCTCATAGAAAAAACATTGGGCTTGCTTAAAATGTGTCATATGGGGCCCCTTTGAAAATTATTTCCAGGGCCTCTTTTGGTCCCCAGTAATTATTTCCAGGGCCTCGTTTAGTTCCCAGTCCACCCCTGCATCTAGCACACAAATGCTTCAAGGTGCTAGAACACAAGGTGAATATATCAAACCCCTCAATCAAAATTGTCAGGTGTCGAGTGGTGAACCCGGCTCGATTAATAGCAGAGCCTGTACAGCAGGGATAGTACACGCACAATTGCACAAACTATACTGAATATCATGGTGAGGTACCTCATGTTAAAGAAAATGCACTAAGAGGGGATACAATTCTCTTTGTTGATGGGTCCTTGTTGATCGATCAAAGCACGGGTGAGAGGTACAGCGGGTCAGCAGTGGTAAAAGCAAAATCGAATGTCAGCTTTGAGACAGTGACAAGTGCCTGATTGCCAGCACATTTCTCAGCACAAGCAACAGAGTTGATAGTGTTAATATTAGCGCTTGAAGCATATGCAGATGAGGCAGTAACTGTGTGTTCCAACTCCGCCTACATGACATCAACGTTGCACGTAGGAACGTCATAGTGGAAAAGGAGGGACTTCTTCTGCGCAGTCTGCACACTAGCACAGCATGTGCCATTACTATACAGGCTCATAGACGCACTCAAACTCCCATCGGCTATTTTTGTGGTGAAGTACACAGTGTACACTAGAGGTCCAGACATGATTTGTCACAGTAACAAAGTCACTGAATCAGAAGCAAAAAGAGCAGCCTGTTCTCAGAAATAACAGACATAGCGACCGCACCGAAATATTACACATGTGTGCACAACATGGTGCTAAATGAAGGCTTTAATAGATTGCCCATAGCACAAATAGTGAAATTACAGGGAAGGGCACCACCAGAATAACAGGGATTTTGGAAAAGGAGAGGGTGCTCATTATCCCCCACAGATGCAATGTGTTGGCATTAGAGTAACTGCACTACCCAGCACACACCTCCAGAGAAAGGCTTGTAGAAAATGATTTAGGAAGAGTGGTTAATTCCTAATTTGCCTGAGCACATTGTCAACTTTGTGATTGTTTGATATTTCAGAAATGTAATGTTGGCCACACTCTCAGAACTGTAACAGCTACAGGTACATGTTGGCAGTCGTATGCTCCTTCTCTAGATGAATTGAAGCAGTTGCATGCACCTATCCAGATGCCACGTGTGCAGCAAAGTTCCTCATACTAGAGGTATTTCCAAGGTGGGGAGAGTGCAATGTAAATGAAGTATTTGAGCACATAACTCTCCTACTGGGGATAAAGCATAAATTCTCGACTGCTTATCACCCATAAGCTAATGGTGTCTGTTAGTCCCACAATAGTCTATTAAAAGAAAGAATTGCCAAAGTAAAAAAGCCTTTGAAAAAGAGCTGGTTGCACTGCCTTCCCATAGTCCTATTTGCATTATGTAATCAGTCAGTCTCTGATGATCTCCTGATTCCACATGAGCTGGTGACGGTACACAGAATGCCCATGTTGCACTTTCCCCCTTTGCCCTTCCCATGCACTGAATGACACCTGGCCTAGTATGATCGTTGTCTATCTTCCCTCTGTTCCCCCTCCCTTGCCTCGTCATGCCTTGGAACACTTGTGTATAGGTGTGTTATAAAAGCCATATAATATCATATCACGTCCATTTCTCCTCCCACACAGGCTCACACTGATGTGGAAAATGTGGCTGCTCTGTTAGGAAAGGAATTGCATGATTTCTTGACAGCGATGACGGCATCTCTTATATGTATGTCTCAACAGGTACAGATCCGTCAGGGGGTTACGAGGAACACAGCTGAAAACATCAAACAATCTAACACTAACACCTTATCAAGACAATCTTTGCTTTACCTCCCCGTCCGAATGTTATGCTGGATTTTCATCAGGAGATGGCCTAAACCCTGCTTTGAGAGACTATTTGTTGTAAAAGCTGTCACCCAAACTGCAGAAAAAATAGAAGGATGCAGCGCCTGGATCCACCTCCACAACATCAACCTGTACAAAGGAGACACCCCACTGTCTGCAGATTTTGAACCGGAAGGTGAAGGAAAAGTTAGGCGACCTCAAACATGAGCACAGACAACAGCCAATTAACAGCAACAGCGAGAATAACAGAAAAAGAGATTAGAAGTTTTCCAGCATGAGAACCATTTTCCTAGCTGACATTCATTAAAAGAGGCTATAATTCTTTTGTTGTTCGGACCCTCTCTTTGCAAGTGACAAATTATTTTCTTTCAGGAACCTGGATCATCAATCAAGCTGCTATACTGTGTAGAAATAGAAAAGCACTTACCACATTTATAACATTTCTTTGATATGACTAACAAAGGTTGCCCTGGTAAGAAGGGCAGAAACATTTCACTGACCACTATGGTTATATCCATGTTCTTCACATTTTGTGGTCTTTATTTTCTCATTTTTGTTGCATTAAGACAACAGATCATGTATAATACAGCTAAACAAGTAAACATGAGCATAACCCCATAGCAATTCCCAAACTTGAGTACACAGACCAAAAGGATAACACGGAGTGTTATGAGTTAATATGTACCTGAGTAAATATATAGATGATTCCGCCCATGTCACCAATAACGTGTGGTATCAGCATATGTGCAAAGTGGGGAGAGAGAGATCTGATGAGAGCTTTTTGTGTCTTTCTCATACCTTATGCCATGAGTGCCTAAAGGATATTCGTAGCTACAGAAATACCTAGACACAGAGCACATTGCCTAACACACTTAGCGCGTTGCACAACTAGGAAGCAATTTCAAGAAAGCTGGGCCACACTGCAATGGTTGACAAAAAAGACGTTCTCTCATGAGGATAGTTATATAAAAACGAAAGCAATGATGGATATGCCAAAACAAAAAATAAAGTGATACAGTATATACTAGAAGGCCCAAGAAGAGGAGAAGTCAAGATAGCAGACCATAAGTTACTGAAATTCACACATGCAGCAGGAAGAGAAACACCTGGGTGCTGGGAAAGACCTCAGTTACTAATATATGGACAAGTTTTCACCTCAGAAGGATGTCTCGAAGGGATGATGGGTTGTAGGGCGCAAGCACACCTAACAGTACCTGTAGAGGTTGTGCAGAATGCAAATGATGTGTGCCTCAAAGAATGGACAGGAAGTTCCAAATTGCTCACGTGGGTAGAAGATGAATCAGGACACCTACCCATAATACCACTGAAGAATACCACCTTATGCTTCAGAAATGTGGGCTCAATAAAAGTAGGGGAAGTGTGGTCTTGAGTGTGCAGTCTTTGCAGTTTGCAGTCTGCAGTCTTTCTCCTGTCTACATTGTTGCCGGAGACGGAGCACCTTCACTCCAAAATCTACACCACACCGTGGAGTGTGGTCTCAAGTGTGCAGTCTTTGCAATCCTTGTCAGGACTGGAAGACTACTAAGCTGCCAGAAAATGAGTCAACAAAGCCCACCGTCGAAATCAGTGAAGGAAACTGAAGATACTGAATAAAGGTGCTTGAGAGGTTCGCGCCCGACATCTCAATCAACTGGCCATTTTCCACCAAGGCAAATCCCCAGATTACGCCTGCCCGGTCTGCCAAACACATGTTTGATGTCCCCCTTGACGCTCTCTAACACAAAATCCACTGCACCCTCTGGAAATTTGTTTGGCTGCAACTACCCGCAAACAACGGGAAAAGAGGCATCAATGGGTGAGGATTTTCAAAATAAGCAGTTGCCGCCTCAAGACCCAGCCCATAAGGTCAAACCACAAAAAAATATCATCCAGGCACAAATCGAATTTTGCCATGTCCAGGCGCAAAAGGAAGTGTTAGCAGACTCTGTCCCACGACAACTCCCACCTGTTTGCAGCAGCCCAGTACAACCTGTCGAAGGGCAGGCTGCAAGGGTTTTCGCTCAAACGGGTGGTGCGAGTGCAAGCGAGCCTGACAATGCCTCAAAACAAGAAACAGCAGACGACCAAGGAAACTTATCTGATGAGAGGGGCAGGGCGCAATCAGAGGGTGCGTCTCCTCAAGCCACGGCGGGGCCCAAGCAGCTGGTGGAGCCACTGAGCCAGACGCGTGACTGCGACAATCCTGAATGGGGGCGGCAGCAGTGGACCTCGCCTGCGGGCCAGTCGGGTCTCCCGGACACAGAGGGACTGGCCGGCCGAGGGGCCGCGCAGGAGATCGTCGCCCAGGTCAATGCGGCAGAGGTCGAGGTGGGGGCAGAGCCCAGCATGCGTCGGGCGCAGCAGTACACGCCCACTCGCTCTGTGCTCCGGTGTCCTCGATGGCTGCAAGTTCGTCCCTAGTGGAGCGATACAGCTAACGATCAAATTAGAGCAACTTTCCCCACGAAAGAAAGATAAACAGGAGAAAATAGCCAAAGAAAAATTAAACAAATTGGACACTTCCCAATCCAAAAAGAACCTGGGGCACTCTGGACTAAAAACCCATAAAAATCTGCCCACAAACTACTCGTTAGACAAAAGAAAATTACAACAAAATTGAAAACAGCGCAAAAACAACCAAGATAAACAGACCCAACAAAAGAAGCATGTTTAAAAACAACATTTTGCAATTCTCTCAATGACTTCTTTGCAAGACAAGGCAAAAGGAAACACAAAGTCCTCACTGAGTTAACAGATGATGAGATCCTAGAAGTGCTACTGGATCCTGTGCCAGCATCAAAAGCCCACAAAACAACAGCCAAAAGCACAAAGCTACAAAAAAACCAACCAACAGCACAGAGCCGGGAAACCACCTTTAGCAAAATCCTAACAAATCCCCTCCTGAAACACCTGCGTTAACCAACAAAACCTAGCGGGATGTAACAGAAGAGTTAGACACGATTGTGGAAGACCCAATGCTGCTCACCACTGGTTTACCCCCCCAGGGCGACCCCAAGAACTCCCTGAAGGAGGCTCCTCCTGATCAAGCAGAGGCCAGAGAAAGGGAGAATGAGCCAAGTGCCCCCCGCAACTCCTGTCTCTGCTGGCACCCATCCTCAATGAAGAGCTCCATAAACACAAAGATCAACCCCACCTCAACCCGGCCACTGAAACAGAAGAAGACTTGCAGATTCCAAGAACGCCAAGGCCCTCAACTACAAGCTCTTCAATGAGGGCTCAAAGAGAAATCCATCTATCCCACAACTAGTCTTCAGAAAGACCAAGACATGAGCCATCCTAAAGCACGCCATTCAGACCCCACCGCAAAAGTCATCCGCCCCCAACAGAAACCCCTTAAAAAAGAAACAACATGATGACCATAATGTCGGCCATCACAATAGCTCTAGCGCCCTTTGGAAAACTCTACGAGGCTCTCAATGAAACGCTGAAGGACCATACAAACTTAACTGCACTAATGCACACAAAACAAATTTTCCTTGAAGGTTTCATCACGGCTAAAGAACAAGAGGACAAAACAAAAGGACAGTGCCCTCAAGCCGAAAGGGGTGAAAAAAACACCAATCAACAAAGGAATCCCAAACAGAGCTGCCACCAAGCCCTGCGACCTTTAGATTCACCAGCAAATTACAAGATGGACAGAAAACAAAGAAAAACCCAGAACCCAAAGAACCCAAAGGGAGGCCTACAAGACACAAAATACGGTAAATGATGACTGCATCACAATTGGATCGCCGATAAAGTCTGGCCTCCATCACAGGCCCCAGCAGGAGCAAACGAGCAATCCAGAAAAACAAAAAAAACAACCAATCAAGGAGACAGAACGGTCTAGTGTCAGGAAAGCAGGCCCAGAGAAGACCAAACAAAACAATGTGTTCTCTTTTGCTTGTCAAAGAAAAAACGCACTGACAATTCAGACGGCGACACAACACCAAACACAAACATCCCCAAGATTGATTAAAGACTTCATGGCAGACAAAACATCTATGAACCTCACCACACATTTGACGCCAGAACCAAATGTCAAAAAGGACACTGTAATCAGTTTAAAACCAAAACAAACAAGAACTCATCGCCAAAAAAAAGCAGATGCAAGAGCTCAACCTGTCCATCTCCAAATTTGAGAGAAAGCTTGAGATACCCAAAAGGGCTGGCGACTTCAAACCAGTATGAAAGAGGCACACCATCGCACAGACAAAGAAAAACAACGCATTGTGACAAGAGACGAGATGACAAAAGCAAGGTCAACAATCCACCAGAAAGAACCCCCCCAAAAAGATTTAAGGAAAGAGTTACTGAGTGCAGAACCCCAAGTTGTTCCCCTTCAAGACTTCAATATCTCCCGATTAGACCAAGAAAAAATTGGGTCTCGCAAGTACAAAAGAAGAAATTGCACCGTACAAAGACTTTTAAGATGGAACAAACAGAGCAAAATTGTGAAGCAGTAATCCTAAATCGAGGGACGTTAATGAAGATCTTTAGAAATATCAGGGACCTCAAATACCTAAGCCCAGAAGATATCACCCTCATAGAATCCTACCACAAAGACAAAAAGGCAAAAGCCTAAGAAACCACATCAATAAAACAGTCCAAAGATATAAATGAGGCCCTGCGACAAAGAGGCTATCTCCTGACGGAGCTCCAGGCGAACGTCCAAACCGTTGATAAGCACACTTCTCGCACTACAGCAAGACCTAAATCAATGGAATACAGGTCGCGACCCGAAGCAAACCATAGCCCAGAAAACAGCCCACAAAGCCAACATCGACTTCTTTCCAGACCTGTGCTCTCGGATAAGCAAAAAAAGGAACAACCCCCAAATCAGGGTGGCAAAGAGAAGGAAAAAGAAAACATGGATAAAGAAAAATCATGCGAAGGGGATCAAATAAAGAAAGGACCAACCGAAACTAAAGAGAAAACAAAACAAACCGGCCTCACTTTTGCATCAATCAAACAACTTTGGGCATGGCCACCTAAAGCAACCTCAGACTCATCTAATAAATAGCAACGATCAACGAGGGCCGAAACGGTAACATCTGGAGAAAAATCGCTCTCGATCACCACAACACTAAATCTGCCCTCGTGGAATACACAGGGTTTCAAACATTTGATGAGAACAGGAAAAATAAACCTGGGGGACTTTGATATCTTAGCACTACAAGAGACCTGGCTCACTGCCACGCCAGCAATGGACGGATACGAAATAACCGCCTGTCCAGCTACAAGAGGCCTACAAGGTTACCCCTCAGCTGGCCTACTGGTTGCAGTGCACTCAGGGAGCGGTCTATCAATTGAAAAGCAATTATCCGCCTCGCAAAACCACTTATCGGTATTGGTTAGATGGGTGCAACAAGATCACAATACAAACAACACCTGGGAATCCCCAATATAATAACAACTTACTGGAAAACCAGTTCAGTCTCAGACGCCAAATTTCTTCGAACAATCGAATTAGAAATCGACGAGATACAGGCCAACTTGGATATCAAGCAGATAGTCATCTGTGGCGAACTAAACGCCAAATGCCCAAACACTAACATCCACCTGCCTATATCCAGATCCAATCTCTGAGGTGATTCAAGAGGACAGAAATGGCTAAAATGAATGGATTCACGAAACATCCACAATTCCGCGCACCTCCAATTAACAACACCTCAAATCCCAACTTGGGAAAGAAGCACTCAAATGGCAACCATAGATTATATATTTGCCTCGGAAGAAATGTTAAATCTCATAACCTCGTTCAACGCTCTACGAACAGTTGCATAACATTCTCCAAATAACATGGTCCATGAAACATCACACAAAGTCCACAATGAAGGAAAAGGTGGAAGTGTCAAATCAAGGGAATCGCCTAAAACTAACAACAGAAAGGATATCCGATTTGGCTTCAAACTACAAAAAGAAACTTGAAAAAACACCTGACAAGAGCAGGGCCGAAATTGACTACCAACCCCTTTTAATTCAATACCAGGTAAAACCCTCTAAACATCGGAAAAAAGGCGGACAGCAAGGGCTCCATCAGTATGACAAATTACTGGTGGATAAACGCCGGGCTATAAGGAAATTAAAATGCCAGGCGTCAAAATCCAGATCGGTATACATCAAAAACAAACTTAAAGAAGAAGCAAAAAAATACAGGTCTTGGATAAAATCCCACCGCCTGACACTCTACCAAAATGATTCAGAGGAGACGCTTAAAAAGGTCACCTGAAGAAACTCCAGGGAATTTTGGTCACTTATAAAAGCAGTGGACAGAACAAAGGACCTCGTATTAGCCAACACAGTGAGCAATGATAGATGGAAGAGCCATATCACTGCCCTGTTTCAAACACCACAAGGTTCAATCTTGCCGTATAATCCCAGCTGCCTCTCTCCCTGAGAAGACCTCTCAAACATTGAAGACATTGAAGGACAAATTCACAAACTAAAGTCAAGTCGAGGACCTGGCCCAGATGGAATAACAAATATTGACTTGAAAAACAACTCTAGCAAATGGGCCCCGTTCATCAGTCTTGTATTTAAAGCAATAACAAACACAAAGTCAATACCCCGATCTTGGACAATGGCGACGGTGGTGCCAATCTTTAAAAAGGGAGACAGATCCGACCCCAGCAACTGCCGATAGCATTGTTGCATACAATCGGGAAACTCTACAGCTCACTCTTACTAAAAGGATTCCAAAAATGGGCAAAAAACTCCCCGAGTTCGGGTCCATTCCAAGCGGGCTTCCCAAAAAATATTGGAACATCGGCTAACATTATGCTTTTGAACATCATGAAGAACAAAATGCGTGCACAACGTTCTAAGGTCTTTGTTGCCTTTGTCGATCTAACACAGGCTTTCAACAAGATTGATCACACCTTGCTATGGTCCAAACTAGAAGCCTGGAAATGCCCAAATCGAATCCTGGAACCCATCAAAGCTCTACATCGGGAAACATCAATGAGAGTGAAGCTAAATCAACACAGAGTATTATCGGACGAAATCTTAATCAACCGAGGGGTGAAGCAAGGGTGCCCGCTGGCGCCAGCGCTCTTTACTGCGTTTCTCAGCGATCACAAAGGCTCTGGCAAAAAGCTTAGAACTTTTCCACTGAAACTGAGAGATACAACAGTCCCAAGGCTGCTCTATGCAGACGCCATCATGCTCATTGACCAAACCCCTATTGGGTTGCAACGTCAACTAAATAATCTAGCCAGTTACATTTCAAAGAACAACCTTGAAATAAACATAGAAAAAACAAAAATCCTAATTCTAGAAAAAACAGCAAAAAAGTAGAAAACACACCGCTGGAACATCGAAAACATCACAATTGAAGTTGTAAAAGACTTCAAATATCTAGGAGTGATGATTGACAGCACGGGGAATGAGGCAAAAATGCAGAGCCATCTGTGGGAAAAAAACAGGAAACTGCCTGCTTAGGCACGAGCCATGGATAGAAAATGTGGACACTTCTCAATGCTTCCGGTTATAAGGTTCTACAAAGCCAAAGTTGTCCCCTCCTTGACATATGGAGGCAAAGCTTTCCTCACCATTCCACCGGGTCTCCGGGCAAAGTTGGAAAGCCACTTTTGGAGAGAAGTAATACGCCTCCCAAAATCAACATCCATTGCTGGAATCAGAAGAGAACTAGGACTGTCTTCACTGAAAGTGTCAGTAGACGCTAATGAAATGTTACTATACAGAAAAGTAACCATGAAAGAAACTCCAGCGCACTACAAACTGATTGAGCAAGAAATTCAAAAGGGCCAATGCAAACCACTATTAGCCTGGGCAGAAGAAAAAGAAAACAGATTGGAACAAATTGGCTGCTCCAAAGAAGACTTACTCATAAATCCAACCAAAGTCAAGAAGAAGATGGACGAACAAGACTGGATACACACGCAAGAGAAAACAACATCCAACAAACCTCTCGCTCACCTTCCGTGGCAAAGCAAGAAACTAAATGACATCAACTTAGTCATTAGAAGATTTCCAGATAAAGGCTTAAGGCAAACTTTCATAAGGGCAAGACTAAACCTCCTCCCAACAAATGAGATAAGAGCAAAAAGAGGTCAATCCAATTCCGACATCTGTAGATTGTGCAAAGAGCCCACAAAGATCGAAACAGTGCGCCACCTTCTAACATAATGTCCGGAAACCTCCACCTTGAGAAAGGCCTATTTAACTCCTCTACTGAAGCCATTTGACCTGCGAGAAGAAGAAACCTGATGGAATCGACTCATAAGTGGGAACAAAACGAGCTGGATAATTGCGGTAGCCAAGATTCTCGAATCGGCGTTGGTGGAATGCCTCACATCAGAAACCCAACTGGCAAGGACCCCAGAAATAGACAACCAAGTTTAACACCTGAAGGAAAAACTGACTTCATATCGCAAGACAAAACCACAAAAACACATAAAACAAAGATATCTTCAGCATCACTTTTGTAAAATCAATGAAAATTTGATATACACAAATTTAAAAAAAATTAAAAAATTAAAAATTGGGGAAAACCAAGGGTGCAAACACATCTTTGATGTGCCTTCTATGAAAATATGCACATCTGTATTACTGGACCGCTATTGGGCCTGTGGTTCAAAAACCTAAATAGAGCTTCCCCCAAATTGGGAAGCCTATGCTCGCTGGTGATGATAAGGTCTCCAGCCTTAGTAGTACCCCAGAGTGAGGCACAGATGTGATTTTCTCTGGATGGATACACACTTAAGAAATAAGAGGTCGCTCACCCTCGAATAAACCAAAGGGAGTAACTATTTCTCAAGCAAAATCGAATAGGCATTTAATGATATCCTAGACAAGCATAAATTGTTTGGCAGAACAGACATGTTATTTGCATCCTTCTTTACTGCGGGTTTGCAAGCCAACACATATGACAAATGGTTAGACCACACTGGGAGCTGTCGCAGACAATACACACAACTGTAAAAGGATTCAATGCCATAAGGGAAGAGCTGAGTGCAATACATTTCATGACCCTTCAAAATAGGTATGTCCTAGATTTAATAACAGCCATTAAGTGAGGCATGTGTGCAAACATTTGACCTTCTTGCTGCACATACACAGATGCCCACAATGAAGAAAATGGGACCCTCACAGAGGCAATATACACCATGAAAGGATTGCACACAAAAATGGTGGAAGAAGTGGACAACATTCTGAATGATAACTGGTTCACTTGTGTTATCTGTCCTCCTGGATACCCACCTGGTTGGCTAACTCATTCAAAATAATAGTAGATATGCTGGTACTAGTACTACTGGGATTCTGCATCTTGAAAACAGACATACGCCAATGCAAGGAGAGTGCCAAAAAGGCAGTGGGAATAGAAATAGTGATAAACTTGGATACTCATGTGCATGAGTGCATGCAAACAGAGGACTTCTTCCGTAAAACAGAAATAGAGAGTCGTATAGCCCCTCCTGGGTCAAAATATAGGTATCCTCTGGATCCGCAGAACTACACAGAGCACTGGGTGAGTTGTGGCATCTCTGTGGTGAGTAACTACATGTCATGTAGCATTGACTGCTATGTGAGATGTGGAGGTGACCTGAGGGAGGTGATTAAAATATGGATACCCAAAGAGCCCTATTTTGGGGAGAACAGAAAGAAGAGCATGGTTGAGAACTCAACCAGAGGGGGTGGGAATGTTGGGAGGCAGATGAATACGTCATCCATAGCTTCTTCCCAATACAATACTACACAGGTGAGAAGCGCTATTAGACCTGCAAAAACAATCATGAGAGAAAAGTTCCCAAAGGTGTGTAATCTCCCGTCCCCTGTACACTATCTTAAGCCAGAAAAAAGCCAAAACAATCTCAGAAAGATATAACCATAGGATCTCATAGAAATACAAGTAAAGTACATGGTTAGTCACAAGTCAATCATGAAAATAAATGCTTATAATACATTTACTCAGCATAAACACTTTACAAGTGCTGAAAGTAATAAGAAAGGAACTAATATAAGTGACCATTCAGATATCACAGTAATTGAATACAATATACATAATCATTTATATGATGGGGCAGCGTAAGCTTGACACGTCACCTCATATATGTGAAGTTTCAAAGGGAGCCTGAAAGAGAATATAAGACCAATAGTCAAGTCTTGTATGACCCTTGATTAAATCAGACACATATCTAGAAAGGGGAGAGGAACCAATAGGAGGTTACTGTCCATGTAAGTGCAACTAATCACGGGTAAAGTACTACAAGGTAATATATGGCCTCCTTACCACTACATGGGTCCTAGACTCTGAGCCAAACTGGTGCCACACTGGTGGGGCTCCTCACTGTACAAACAAAAACACTCTTAAGGAAATAAAACAATGCCACAATATGGTAAGCCAAAAACTCAGAATAACTAGTGTTGCAAGTTAGTTATATCCCTAGGAATTGTGAATAAAATATAACCAGACCTCACCCAAGTCTCTGTGCGGTCAGGAATATTAAACGAAAACACAGACTGAGTCATCACGAGTTGGGCGGTAACCCTTAAATGTGGTGGTAATCCTATTACTGCTGCATTTAAGGGTCTGCCAAATCACGGGTATGGCAGTATTTACGCCCAGCTCTGTGTTGGAGGGTAATCCACCCGGAATTTACTATTATCGCGTGGTGATACTTCTGACGGTAATCACACTGAAAATTCGCCATTGAGTTCAATGGAGAATTCCCGAATGGGCACAATGGCGAATGGGGAAGGACCTTTACGCCAAACCCGTGGCAGTAGTGCTATTAGCGCGGGCGGTATCCTGGCGGGAATACCGCTGGGATACCACCCAAATCGTGATGAGGCCCATAGTTTCAGGTAATACAATTCAAGGTTGGAAAGTAACCTCAAGTACCTGAATCAAACAAAATAAGATTATGTTGAAACTCCATCCTCCATGGGAACAATTAGTCCAAAATGTCTAGGATAATAAATCCCATGTGTCTTGTGGCTAACATAGATACTCACCAAGTGTGGGTTTTGGGAACCCTAAGGGACATGCTGCCATTACTGACAATAGAGAATTGCTGAATTATGAAAACAAAAATGGCCGCTGTTCAAATAAGCGTGCATGTCAATAGGATGACATCATAAACTCGGGCGCTATTGCTTTTGTTATTGTGGCGGAATCGCAGGACTGTAAATGCATCTACAAGGCTTATAATGGAAATGGTAACAGGGGTATTAAGAAAATTGTAAATTAAGTTTCAATATTATGAATATAAAAGAAATAACATGGAAGTTAAAAACTAAAAGTACACCAAGAGAACTCTAAGGTACAGTTGTCTACCATGTAATAAGGAGCGCATTTTTGTGGTTCAGACCACTTGTACTAAATTATGGATACAAGGTGAATGGGAAAGCCTATGATGGTAGAAGGCTATCACTTACATTGTAAATGTTATATGAGCCCCATGGGCCTGCTGCTCAACAGTATAATTGGAGAACAATGGTTCCAGGCCAAGGTAACCAAAGCAGCTCATCCTATCAATATTTCTCATCATTAAATGATATTGCAAAAAATATTCACAGCAATAGTGTATCATTACCTAATGGCATCCCAAGAAAAATAGTGTTATATTTAGGACTTTGATGTTAACAGTTAGAGTAGGAATAGATAGAATAAGAGTAATTCTGTCATTAAACTCAGAGCAATAGTTTCCTTTGACAAATCAAATAATGGCAAGGTATCTCTTACTATAGCGGCAGTTCCAGGTAAAATAACAATACAAATCCTCTCAGAGAACCAGTGGTGTCATGGTCCTAACATAAATGTAATCAGCTAGCTTGAATGGCAACTTAAATTGCCGTAAATCTATGATCCAACACGTTGCAAAGTTGTAGTCAATAAAGACAACATTTAACCAAATGACTTGAAAAATTGGTTGTCATAGAGGTCCCAGGTAGAATTGCATGTAGATTAGAAAGGACATATAGATTCTTAACCAGAATGTTTGCAGCTGGCATTTACATCAGTAATCTAAGTACCAAAAAGTATAGAGTCAGCCTGATCTCAAACGTGACACAGGAATGTGGTTAATCAAGAGAGAATAAAACTAGATAGACGTGGATTATAAGAAGGGTCCTAGGTAGAATTCCTCAATCATACCTAGTAGACAGATAGCATCAAGATGATATATCCAGTATAACTGTAAGTGCCCACAAAATTGAAGGGTGTGAACCACCTCCAGTATGACACATCTCATTTGTGCAACTGTGTGTCTCTCCTTGAAATGTCTGTACACTGGTGACTTGTTATTAGCTGGTCTGATGTTCGACTTATGTTCAGTCCACTGCTCTTTTGCTTTTCTCATAGTTTGACCAACATAATATTTTCCACAGGGACATCTCAAGGCATAGATGACGCTCAGGTGTCACAGGTTGCAAAGTGTCGAAACATGATTTGTTTGCCTTTGTTAGGGTGTCTGATATGGTCTCCCTTGATAATGTTCGAGCAATGTTGGCAATTAAGGCATAGATAAGTCCCCAATTTGGGTTAATGTAATACTCTCTTGGTCGGTTTTTTGACCCTTTCAGCTTTGACCAAAGTATCCCTGAAATTGTTGCCCCTTTTAAAGGCCATCATCGGCTGTTCTGGCAATAACTTATTTAAATGGAGGTCGAGTTTATTGAAACTCCAATTTTATTTGATAATTCTCGCTACCTGATGATTCGGTGCAGAATATCTCAAGGTATGGATCAATTTGGTGTTGTCGCTTTCGGGTACAGATATTAATAGATCTTCTCTCTTATGTGTCTCTGTCCTTATTATAGAATTCTCCAGAATCTCTGAGGGATAGCCTTGGTTTTTTAATCTTTCTGACATGAGGTCATATTCATTCTGGAGTGTCGTGGTGTTGGAAACAATCCATTTGTAGAGGAGGTCCCAAGCATGACCCGCACTCCAACCATTCATTTTGAAGTACCAGGAACGTTCACACCGAAATATGTGATGTATGATGAACAAATAAACCAGCAGAGAGCCGCAGTGGGGCTCGGTCAAGTACCTATCAGAAGAACAGCACCTGTTGAAGTACCAACACCTAAGAAAACGTGGACATCTTTGATGTCCTGGGTGTTAGTGTTAGCAGTGCATGGTGGCGCAAGTTATGGTTGCTTATCTTACCATAACTGCTGAATTTCAGGGGTTTTTTCGGTTTTACTTTGAACCATAAAGTCCCTTTAACAAAGTTTTTTTACTGAATTTCATAGGTTTTTAGTTGCGCAACTTAACCATAACGTCCCTTTAACAAAGATTTTTTTACTGAATTTCATAGTTTTTTATTAGTGCAACGTAAACATAACGTCCTTTTCAATGGAGGAAGACCACTAGCATCCTAGGTTCTCAAAGTGGGAACCCGGGGTGGTAAAAAAAAGATTTTTCTTCCCAAACCAGGACACCGCAGGCAGGCGTCCCGGTGTAGGAAGGAAAATCTTTTACCAAGATGGACACCAGGGAAAGGGAAGGCAGAGTGTATAAAGAGAACACAACAGGGCATCGGCAGGGGGTCGGGAAGACCAGGAGAGAGACACGGGGCATGAGTGGGGGGTAACACGAGGGAGACACGGGGCATGAGCAGGGGGTGGAAAGAAGGGCGACACGGGGCATGAGCGGGAAAGAAGGGAGACATGGGGCATGAGTGGGGGGTGGGGGTGAACAGGGGAGACACGGGACATGAGTGGGGGAAAAGGAGGGAGACAGACATGGAGCATGACCAGGGGTGGGGGTGAACAGGAGAGACACGGGGCATGAGCGGGGGTAGGGCAACGTGGGGCCGCCACCCCGCTCATGCCCCGTGTCTGCCCTGTTCCAACAGTGCAGACACGGGGCTTGAGCGGGGGGTGGGGGGAAAGAAGGCAGACACGGGGCATGAGCGGGGGGTGGGCGCCGGGAGGCAGAGAAACACGGGGCATGAGCGGGGGTTGGGCGGCGGGAGGTTTAGACACATGGGGCATAAGCGGGGGGTGGGCGGCGGGAGGGAGAGACACACGGGCCATGAGCGGGGGTGGGCGGTGGGAGGGAGAGACACACAGGACATGAGCGGGGGGTGGGCGGCGGGAGGGAGAGACACACGGGACATGAGCGGGGGGTGGGCGCCGGGAGGGAGAGACACATGGGGCATGAGCGGGGGGGGTGTGCGGCGGGAAGGAGAGACGCACGGGGCATGAGCGGGGGGTGGGCGGAACACACGGGGCATGAGCGGGTGGTGGGTGGGTGTTAGAGACACACACACACGGGCATGACCGGTGGGTGGGTGGGAGAGACACACACATGGGGCATGAGTGGGGGGTGGGTGGGTGTAAGAGACACACACACTGGGCATGAGCGGGGGGTGGGTGAGTTGTCCGAAACACACACACACAGTGCATGAGCGGGGGGTGGGCGGGTGCTTGAGACACACACACAAGGGGCATGAGCGGTGGGTGGGTGGGAGAGACACACTCACAGGGCATGAGCAGGGGGTGGGCGGGTGTTAGAGACACACGGGGCATGAGCGGGGGGTGGGCAGGTGGGAGAGACACACGGGGCATGAGCAGGGGGTGGGTGGGTGGAAGAGACACACCGGGCATGAGCGGGGGTGGGAGAGACACATGGGGCATGAGCGGGGGGTGGGTGGGAGAGACACATACACGGAACATGAGCAGTGGGTGGGTGGGAGAGACACACACACGGGGCATGAGTGGTGGGTGGGTGGCAGAGACACACACACGGGGCATTAGCGGGGGGTGGGCGTGTGGGAGAGACACACACACACAGGGCACGAGCAGGTGGTGGGCGGGAGGGGAGAGACACACGGGGCATGAGCGGAGGGTGGGCGGGAGGGGAGAGACACACGGGGCATGAGCGGGTTGGGCGGGAGGGGAGAGACACATGGGGGATGAGCGGGGGGTGGGCAGGAGGGGAGAGACACACGGACATTCGGGAGAGACACACGGACATGAGTTGGGGGTGGGCGGTTGGGGAGAGACACATGGACATGAGCGGGGGGTGGGAGAGACACACAGGGCATGAGCGAGGGGTGGGCGGATGGGAGAGACACACGGGGTATGAGCGGAGGGTGGGAGAGACACATGGGGCATGAGCGGGGGGTGGGTGGGTTGATTGAGAAACACACACGGGGCATGAGCGGGGGTGGGCGGGTGATAGAGACACACACAGGGCATGAGCGGCGGGTGGATGGGAGAGACACACACACAGGGCATGAGCGTGGGGTGGGCAGGTGGGAGAGACACACGGGGCATGAGCGGGGGGTGGGCGGGTGGGAGAGACACACGGGGCAGGAGCGGGGGTGGCCGGGTGGAAAAGACAAGCGGGGCATGAGCGGGGCATGAGCGGGGGGTGGCGGGAGGGAGAGACACACACATGGGGCAGGAGCGGGGGGTGGGCGGGAGGGAGAGACACACGGGGCATGAGCAGGGGGTGGGTGGGTGGCAGGGACACATGGGGCATGAGCGGGGGGTGGGAGAGACACATGGGGCATGAGCGGGGGTGGGTGGGAGAGACACACACACGGAGCATGAGCAGTGGGTGGGTGGGAGAGACACACACGGAGCATGAGCAGGGGTCGGTGGGTGCTAGAGACACACACACGGGGCATGAGCGGTGGGTGGGTGGGAGAGACACACACACGGGGCATTAGCGGTGGGTGGGCGGGTGGGAGAGACACACACACACACACACACGGGGCATGAGCGGGGGTGGGCGGGAGGGGAGAGACACACGGGGCGTGAGCAGGGGGTGGGCGGAAGGGGAGAGACACACGGGGCATGGGCGTGGGTGGGTGGGAGGGGAGAGACACATGGGGCATGAGCGGGGGGTGGGCAGGAGGGGAGAGACACACGGACATTGGGGAGAGACACACGGACCTGAGTGGGGGGTGGGCGGGTGGGGAGAGACACACGGACATAAGCCGGGGGTGGGAGAGACACATGGGGCATGAGCGGGGGTGGGCGGATGGGAGAGACACACAGGGTATGAGCGGAGGGTGGGAGAGACACATGGGGCATGAGCGGGGGGTGGGGAGAGACACACAGGGCATGAGCGGGGGGTGGGCGGGTATTCGAGAGACACACAGGGCGTGCGCGGGGGGTGGGCGGGTGGGGAGAGACACACGGGGCATGAGCGGGGGGTGGGCTAGTGGCGAGAGACACATGGGGCATGAGCGGGGGGTGGGCGGGAGGGGAGAGACACACGGGGCATGAGCGGGGGGTGGGTGGGTGGGAGAGACACACACACGGGGTATGAGCAGGGGGTGGGCGGGTGGGAGAGACACACACGAGGCATGAGCGGTGGGTGGGAGAGACATACACGGGGCATGAGCGCGGGGTGTGCGGGTAGTAAGAGACACACGGGGCATGAGCGGGGGGTGGGCGGATGGGAGAGACACACGGGGCATGAGCGGGTGGTTGAGACACATGGGTCATGAGCGGGGGGGCTGGGCGAGACACACGGGGCATGAGTGGGGGGTGGGAGAGACACACGGGGGGTGGGTGAGAGAGACACACACACAGGGCCTGAGCGGTGGGTGGGTGGGAGAGACACACGGGTCATGAGCAGGGGGTGGGCGGCGGGTGGGCGGGTAATGAGAGACACACGGGCATGAGCAGGGGGTGGGCGGCAGGTGGGCAGGTGGTGAGAGACACACGGACATAAGCGGGGGTGGGCGGGAGGGGAGAGACACACAGACATGAGCGGGGGGTGGGAGAGACACACAGGGGGTGGGAGAGACACACTGGGCATGAGCGGGGGGTGGACGGGTGGGAGAGATGAGTGGGGCATGAACGGGGCATGAGTGGGGGGTGGACAGGAGGGAGAGACACACACACGGGGCATGAGCGGGGGGTGGGCGGGAGGGAGAGACACACACACGGACATGAGCGGGGGGTGGGTGGGAGGGAGAAAGACACATGGACATGAGCGGGGGGTGGGCAGGAGGAGAAAGACACACGGACATGAGCGGGGGTGGGCGGGAGGGAGAAAGACACGGGGGGTAGGCGAGAGGGAGAAAGACACACGGACATGAGCGGGGGTGGGCAGGAGGGAGAAAGACACACGGACATGAGCGGGGGTTGGGCGTGAGGTCGAAAGACACACAGCGTTCGTGTGCAGGCGGCCGATCCTGCTCCTCGACCCTCTGCTGCCCACCGTGTGCCGATGGCGTGAGCGGGGGGCTGGAGGAAAAGGGAAGACACGGAGCATGAGTGGGGGTGACAAGAAGGACACACTGGGCATGAGCGGGGGGGTGGGAGTAACAGGAGACAGACACGGGCATGAACGGGGGTGGGGGACTTACTGTGCAGGCGGGATACAAAGCCTCTCATGCGAGGAACAAAGATGGCGGGCATCACTGAAGCCAGACGTACTGCACGCTTTCACCGCATCCAATGAGAGAGCACGTCAGATGTCCACGGACATCACGCAAGCTGCTTGCCCAATCACCGTCCTGTCCTTTATTATACACCAAATAAAGCAAAGCACGCTTTCGGGACCAAGCCGCCGCTCCTGCCGCAAATTTGGTGTAAATCCTTCCAGCGGTTTGGGCTGTAGGCATGAGCAAAGTTTTTTCCCATTATGTCTATGGGGAAAAAAAAAGTTTTGGGACCCCCCCTATAACTTTGCCCCCCCTGGACGAATCCTCACCAAACTTTGCATTTCAGAGTGACCCAAATACTTTTTTTGCAAAGTTTGGTGAGGATTCGTCCAGGGAGAGCGAAGTTATAAGCCGCCCAAAAAGTGCTCTTCCTATGGAAACACCAACTTAACCATAACTACTGTGGCCATGTAATAAGGGAAGGAAATAATGACTCGAGGGTGACCGAGCAATATATAGAGGGTACCGGGAGGATACCCGCGCATAGGGGAGGATACCAGGAGGATACCTGAGCAGAGTGAGGATACGCCCAAATACCTACGCTTTAATATAGCGGTTAGAAGAAGCCTGCATTCAAAGTCCTGAATAAAATAGGACAAAATAGGAGACCAAAGCGGTTAAAGACGCTTTTGAAAGGGATGGGCTTACACTCCATGTCGGGGGAAATCATAGGGGCAGAGATCTGTGTAGCCGGCTGGAGTCTATATAGTCTGTCTAGTCTGTCACATCTGTCTTATGTTTTTCTTTTCTATCTTTTTTCTTTCTTCTCTCTCTCTAACGTCATAAAAAATAGGACATTTTTGAAGGAATTAGCACGAAAATTACACAATTGTTTAGCTAGGACACTGTATAATATGAATAGATGATTGTTGTTTAAAAAAAAGAGGAAAAAAAATAATTTTTGTGGAAAAACGGGATTGGAGCTTGCGATGATTGGTGCTCGCTCATATTGTTGGAGTTAGTTAAGAAACGTAAAAGCATAACAAAGTGTTATATATAAAGAGAAGGTGAACAGATTAGACATGGAAGATGTTACACCATTAATACACTTGTGCAAGCAGTTGCCAAAACATGCACCTAAACTGAAAAAGTACAGTGCAGAATGGGTTAAGGGAACCACTAACAAAATGTTTATGCCATGGCCCCAGGGTGGGTCACTGTCGAAAACGGTCCTGCAACACATGACAACATATTTGCACGCCACGTACATGGGCAAAAAGTTAGACAAACGCCAAGCTAATTTAGAACTATGGAAGATGTACCAAGAGGATAAGGAGGAGGATCCACCATTAGATTGGATACTTAACGTATGCACAGAGGGGGCTGAGACGCTTTCCGTGCCCCTACCTCGTCTGCAACAAAAAGTGAAGTCAGTAAAGACGAAGGACTATACCTGCTAAGGGAACTTAAAGCCGTCACAGGATATAGCAACCCGGCATATGAGTCACCTCTGCAAAGTAGTGATGAAAACCCAAAGACAGAGATAGAGATATCACCTCCAAGTTCCCGAGGGACAAGGAGAGACGTGAGAAAGAAAGAGGAGATCAAGCGCAAGCAAGTACATCTCTAGATATGAATAGAGAGGGCAAAAGATGGAAAGGAGATGAGGATAGAACTGATGAGATAGCATTCACACAGAACAAATGGATGGGAGGTCAGATTCTATTGAAACTTGATGGTAAAGGCATTGAGGACGTGAGACAAAAGGGAGAGCAAGATGATTTACAAAGAAAAGAGAAGGAAAAGGAAAAAGGATTGAGAGACTAAAGGATCAGGAAAAAAGACAGGCAGAGACGAGAGCAGTTGTGTCGTGAGGAGCAAGAAAGGAAACACAATCCTAAGCAGAGTGCAGCTAACAATCAGAGCAGGCAGGAACAGTGGAGAATAGAAGAAGAACAAAAGATAAGGGAAAAGAGAATAAAAAGATGAAGGGATGAGGAAAATTTGAAGGGCAAATGAACGTAGTGATGCAAAGAAATGGGAAGAAGATAGGGTCAGGGAAGAAGCGAGGAAGCGCAGCGAGTTTGATGATCACATCGAACTTAAGAGAAGACAGAGGGCACGCGATCTTGAATATCTGGAAAGAGAGGTTAAAAAACCCGATCCAGCAGTAAATTGGGAAGACATAGAAGAATTCATTCCTGAGTACGATTCATTATCAGGCACGTCTGGGGTAAATATCGAGGATGACTTTGACACCAGAAGCATCGGAGAGACGATCGATTGGATATATGATGAAATGGGGCTAGAACAAGTACCCCAAGGGAGAGGAGAGGACAAGCGTCTTGCGAGAAGGCTGTCCCTAGATAGGTTGACACTAAATAGGAATGAGGAAAATGAGACGAGTCGCACAAATTGGGCACAGACAATATCAGACGCAGAAAGAGAGGAATATGAGGAAAAGGAAGAAGAGAGAATACGTGAAAAAAGCTTCTTTGGAGGAAAAGGGATAAGATGTTCAGATTCTAGTGAGTCTGTACCTAAGGCATTAGAATCAGCCACGCAGTCAGGCCGGCGCGAAGGAGTATCTTACAGTCAGAGAGGGGTGTGTCCACCAACCTATGTGAGCTGACTAAGGACATTGCCAGGTAGACGGCGATGCAGGAATATTACCCCTGCGATCGACAGGAAAATGATGAGAGAAGAGACTGTGCTGTGCGTCGCAATTCCCGTTGCTCGAGAAAGGAGGAACGAGGCCACAGTATATTCCATTGCCACACATGGATCGTGAAAACCTGAAAGATAAGCTTCCAATGTTAACATCGGAAGTCGGAAAATGGATACATGAGCTAGAAAAAATTACGGGAGGGAACACGTTGGCTATTGGAGATATTAAGGGTCTTTTAATCGCCATACTTGGTGATCAAGCTGATGATGTGAGGACTTGTGCAGGTTACCCTGGCATGACTACAGCTAATACTGCACACGATGGAGCTCTATTTAACAAATGCAGAACCGCGGTATGGAAAGCATTACGATTGCTATACCCGGATACATCTGACATGGGAGCCATAATGACACATAAAATTAAGGAGTCAGAGGATCCTTTGCTTTACATTCAGAATTTCCAAGACGCATGGGTGCTCAAAACACATGAATCTTGGGGGAAATCTATACCCATGTTTGACCATATATTATGCCAAGGGGTGCCAGATCAGGTACAGAAGCAACCCAAGACATTGGTAGGAATTGAGGTCAAATCGTGGTCTGAAATACAGTTGGCCATAGCTCACTATTGTAGATTGCTGCAGGAGAAGATTCGTAAAAAAGAGGCTGCGTGAAAAGGTGAAGAGGCTAAAATAGTACCGAAAAAATTGTCAAAGTATGCCATAGAAGGCGCAATGATAACTAGCACAGACAGATCGAACATACAGCAGGTCAATAATCAACAGCAGTGTAATCAGGGCAGTAATGGGTTCTACCGCAGACTTAGAGGCTTTCGAGGAAGAGGATGGCAGAGTAATCAGTGAGGCTTTCAAAACATTCAGGGAGATTTTCCAAACATGCAAAAAGGCAATCAGGATATGTCAAATGGGCAAATAATCAGACCACAGCCAATATGTTGGACGTGTGGGATGACAGGGTATCTAGCACGCACATGCAGAAGTCAAGGCATGGTGAAAAACGACCAAGGAACAAGAGCAGGTATAGTGAATCCCCCTGTGTTTATACTGCAAGGAGGAAATGGAGTTGCACAGAATCATACGGTGCAACAGCAAGCGCCAGGAGCACAGCAAAGCTTGCAACCTCAGAACTTGATACGTTTTCCACAGGGACAGTCCCAACAGTCGCCGATGCAACTTTCACAGACAACTAGTGCAGGACAGGCATTGAACTCTGCAATAAGAGCTAACACTGGTGATGGAGGAAGTCCATTCATGCAGCATGGGACAAAGTTGTATGTGGACTAGGACAGCTCACTGCGAAACCTGATGTGTTCTATCCTATCAATGCCACCTAACCCTCACGAGGAACAAAGGGTGGATGACGTTATAGGGGATAAAACAAATTTCTTCTGAGTAGACTCAGGTGCAACACGCTCATGTATATGTGAAGGCAAGTTTTCCTTGTCTGGCGATGCTATAAATACTCAGGGCTTCACAGGAGCACCAAGTCGTGTTCCTTTTACAAATTAACTTCCAGTCTCTATAGGAGAATGTGATATGAATGTGCCACTGCTATATTCAAGACAAACCCCAGTAAATATCTTGCTACGAGACCTAATGACAAAGTTAAACATGACAATCTCGTTCACAGAGAAGTGCATTGTATGTTTAACTCCAGGAATGCATTATTTGAACGTATGCAAGATGATTAGAGCATACGCGGGACAAACACCTATGAGAGCTTGCCCATTGGAGCCAGAAATATTTGCGTATGGAGTACGTGTGTTAATGGCAGGGCTACCAGGCCTTGCAGGCAAAACCATGAGGACCCCGATTAATTTCTATTTAGGCCAAGAATACCTATGCATGAAGAAAAGGGACAAGTATTTCCCTTGGCAATGCACATTGCCATAGTGCGAGGAAAGATAGCACTGATTGATGGTTGCGATGATGAAGGCCGACAATGGTGCACAGTAATGATACAGATTGACTGACGTCACTGATGACGATCTGTTTGATGAACAAACAAATGGGGAAGAAACAACAGTTGAGGTAAATCTCATCTTTTGGGTGAGGATGATCAAAAGAGAAGTGCCCCAGAGAATGATGCTGGCACAGAACCATCCTGAATATTTTGATGACGACATGGCCCAAGTGCCTGTCCCAGTGTGGACCACAGGCCCCAATGACTCAGGCTTGCTGAAAGGAGTCGGAGAAGTAAGGATTAAATTGAAGCCAGGAGCAATTTTTCCGAAAGCACAACAGTACCCCATGTCTAGGGAAGCAGATGAAGGAATTTTCAAGACATTTTCTTCCATAATGGAACAGGGCATCCTAGGGATGCCAGAGTTGTCATACAATACTGCAGTGTACCCTATCAAAAAATCAAAGGGAGGGTCTTGGAGACTAATTCAAGATTCACGCCCGATGAATGTTATTGTGGAGGCCGAGTTCCCTCTAGTCCCTAACTTGGCCACAATCCTATGTAATATACCCATTGAGGTCAGATATTTCTTGGTGATTGACTTGAAAGATTTATTTTTCTCAATCCCATTGCACCAAGACTCATAAGATTTGACGTCATTTACATTCAGACAGATGCGTCTGAAAAGCACAAGGTTACCCCAGGTGTTCTGTGAGTCTCTGTCAATTTTCAACAGAGTCCTGCAGATGGACTCAAGCATTGTTGCAGAAGATAGTGTTGTCTTGCAGTATGTGGATGACATCTTAACTTGCAGCACGACAGAGGAAAGATGCAGACACAATTCTATTCAACTGTTGACTATATTGGCTGAGAAAGGATATAAAGTTGACAAATAGAAGTTACAATTATTCAGCAAGAAGTGCTGTACATAGGCCAGCTGATCTTGCATGATGGGAAAAGGGTCACCCTGAAAGGGCTGAGGCCATACTGAACACAGCCAAGCCACACACGATAAAACAGATGCAGAGTTTTCTAGGTCTTTGCAAATATGTCGGGGCATGGGTCTTTGACTACAGCTCATATACGCAGGCCCTAAAGAAGGCACAGGTCACAAAAGAAAAAATGGAATGGTCTGAGACCATGCAAGAAGGGTTTACTGAACTCAAGAGAGCCATTTGCACCACACCAGTTTTAGGGATTCCTAGTTATGCAGAGGAATTCTACTTGTTTTCACACACGAATGGCAGCGTTATGACGGCAGCGAACCACATTGGGGTACAAGCCCCTGGCATACTACAGTGGGAATTTGGACCCAGTGATGAGAGGTCACTTCCCTTGCGAACAAAGTTTAGCTGCCGCAGCATTTGCCACAGAGAAAGCTACAACCATTGTAATGGGAATCTCCATGACATTGTACATCAAGCATGCACTATTTGCCATTCTAGAGAACCAAAGGGCACATTGACATCTCAGAGAGCTTCTGCTTATGAAGTGATGATATCAAATCCATTGATTAAGATAGTTTGATGTAAGATAGTAAACCCAGCTATGTTCATAGCAGAGCCAGTCGCTGAAGGAGAGACAATACATGACTGTGCAAATTATGAAGAATTTTATGATGATATTCCCAAAGTGAAAGAAAATGCATTGGCAGAAGGAGAAATTGCCTTCGTTGATGGTTCTTCGAGAATCGATCAAAATGATGGGCAAAGATACACAGGCACTGCTGTGGTGAAGCACATGGCAAATGGAGAATTTCGAGTACTCATTAGTGCATGATTACCATCTCACTATCCAGCACAGGCTGCAGAATTATTGTTGTTGATACTCGCCATCGAGAATCACGCAGACCAGGAGGTGAAGGTGTACAGTGACTCTGCCGATGTGACATCTACAGTGCATGCAGGCCTAGCACACTGGAAAAGGAGGGGCTACCTCTGAGCGGATGGCACGCCAGTGCAGCATGCAGCCCTATTGGATATGCTCATTAAGGCGCTACAGCTGCCAGTGGGCATAGCGGTCTTGAAATGTGGCGCCCACATGAATGGGACAGATTTGATCTCACGAGGAAATCAAGCAGCAGACACAGAGGTCAAGCGTATGGCATCCAAGGGCGAAACCATAATGGATGTGTAAATAATTGATGTCAATGAAAAAATGATTGTTGCACGAAGTGAACCTGAGGTTATAATAACATGGGGTTGTTGATACTCGCCATCGAGAATCACGCAGACCAGGAGGTGACGGTGTACAGTGACTCTGCCGATGTGACATCTACAGTGCATGCAGGCCTAGCACACTGGAGGTCAAGCGTATGGCATCCAAGGGCGAAACCATAATGGATGTGTAAATAATTGATGTCAATGAAAAAATGATTGTTGCATTGAAGTGAACCTGAGGTTATAATAACATGGGGCAAACCCAGTTAATTGAACTCCAAGGGGAAGCACCGCAGGTGGAGAAGAACCGCTGGAAGTGGTCAGGGTGTTCTTTAAGCCCCTCCAAAATCTTGTGGCGACAAGACAGCACTGGTAAACCAGTTATGCCGATAGCCCTGCTAAAATTAGCATTGGAACAGTTGCATTAACCATTGCACATGACAAAAGAGAATCTAGCAGCAACAATCGCTGAAGACTGGTTTATACCGAACTTAGCAGAGCAAGTTGCATTTTTTATGGTGAATTGTATAATCTGCCAACAGTTCACGGCTGGACATACACAAAGAGTAATTAGAGGAATCATCCCAAGGCCCAATGGACCTTTTCAGCACTTGCATGTCGATTATGTTGATATGATTAAAGTATGTAACGTGTACAGTTATCTACTTGTTGTGGTGTGTACATTCTCTAGATGGATAGAAACAGATCCATGTACACACCCACACTCTACCTGTGTGGCCAAATCTGGTGAGAGAGGTATTTCCCAGGTGGGGAGTATGTGAGGTCATGAGATCAGATAATGGGGCTCACTTTGTTCACAAAGTCTTTGAAAAGATTAGCTTGTTGCTTGGTATAAAGCCCAAGTTCTCATCTGCGTATCACCCGCAAGGTAATGGAATATGTGAGAAGCTCAACGGCTTGTTAAAGGAAAGGATAGCCAAGCTGAAGCTTACTCTAAAGAAGGGATGGCTACACTGCCTTCCATTGGCACTGTATGCACTCAGAAACCAGCCTGGTTCTGACCATCATCTTACGCCGCACGAAATAGCAACAGGTAGAAGGATGCATACTCCACTGACACCCCGAAATAGAGCTATATGTGATGCCCAGCCAACGGGAGAAATCTTAGGGTCTGAAATGCAAAATTACTTGAATTGCATGACATCTTGTCTTAATGTAATTTCAGGACAGCTGGAGCGACGACAAAAAGGGTGCAGGGCAGCACAGAACACAGAAGGAGATACTACTGCAAACTCAGTTCAGAGTTTAGGTGTACCATCAATCTTCCATGGAGACATGGTCCTGGTGGAAAACCACACGAGAAAGAAGTGGGACAAGCCAAGGTTCAACTGACCCTTTACAGTGGAAGACATCACTCCATCTGCAGTCAAGCTACAAGGAAGAAGAGCTTGGATTTTCCAGGGTGACATCAAGCCATACGTCGGAGAAGGCCCCCTGCCCGCACCCCAATGCGTAGAGACCAAAGACAACGGGGAAGAACCGCAGCACGTGCAAACGAGATCCATGATGAGGAAAAAGGATGCATGACCACAAAGATTGTTTGTTCAAGGTTATGGCTTAAATTTGGACATTTCCTCTTTGCAAAAAAGGGGATAAGGACATAAAAACTGACACTTTGTGCATCCTAGTTGCAGGGTGAAGAAGAGAACTGCATGCATAAGCCACAACATAGGTTATTGACTTTGAACTTTGGACTGAGGCACACTAAAGCCTTGATAAGAAAAGGATATGGAAAATTTTGATCGGGGACACACGAATTGGAAGAAAATACAGTATCCAGACACATTCCATACAGGAGCATTGTTTGGACTCACTTATGGTGTCCCACAGCAGCAACATCACTAAAGACGTTCTGAACTATTTTGACCTAGTCTTGAGGTCATACCTGTCACTGGTGTGAAGGCTCACTAGCATCACTGAATTTCTTCAAGACCCTGAAAACGAAAAGACAATAAGGAGGCTGCTCTCCGTGATCGCCGAGCAGTTCCTCCTATTTCCGGAATACAGAGAGGAAAAAACAAATGTCCCAAGCAGAAGAAGAAGCGAATAGGCTTGTCAGCGTGCTATTCTTTTGCTTAATTGAAGACTGTCCAGATCTTGTCGGGAGACAAACTGGCCCTCATTACAAGTCAGGCGTTAAGGGTTTAACGGCGCCGTCGGCGCTGTTAACCCTTAACGCCTGATTCACACTTTAACGCCTGCTTTTTGCAGGCATTAAAGTGCAAGGCGCTAAGCGACCTTGGTGCTAATTACGGCAACGTAATTTACGGTGCCGTAATTAGCGCCTTCCCCATCCCCATTATGCCCTATGGGGCAAAAATGGGAATGGGGAAGGGCAAATGGTGAATGGGGAATTACCGCCCCACTCACCTTGGAATGGGGCGGTAATTCCGCCATCCACCATGGCGTAATCCGGCATGGACCATGGTGCTAATGGCACCATGGTCCACCGCCTGACTTGTAATGAGGGCCACTGACGTCTTGACATTTCTTCGAGATCCAGCAAACACAGAACGCTGGAGTATGATCCTGAACAGAATTATAATTCAAGTTGCTCTCCATACACATCGAGATTGCAGAAGCTGCTCACAGTGAGTGAGGACGAACAGTTCCAAACTTCAGCAAGGGCAGGACAAATGTCCCTGTCACCAGAAGATAGCAGACTGGCGAGCAATGTGTTTTTCACCTAATTGAGGACTTTCCAGAACTTGTGGGAAGGCCCGCCGGTGTTGACGTCCTCACTTTCATCAGAGACCCGACTAATTCTACACAGATGAGCATGCTCTTGCATGGTATTGTGATGCAGGTTGAACTTTCTAATCATCAGCAGAATTATCTGAGAAGATTTTAAATCTTTCCACCGAGGGACAGATCAAGAAGGTATTGCCAGAGACTTCTCTCTTGTTTATACTGACAAGGACACGACATGTTGTTTGGAGTGAAGCAGATAAGAGGCACCGACTGGGAGCTTGTGTATTTTGAACATGCACAGTAAAAAGGCTTGCTGAACTTATTGCCTTAATTGACATTTTTCGAATACAGAAAAGAGAACTGTATCCAGAGACAATAGACACTCCATTGTCCAAGCCGAAAAGGACAATTGTTTCAGTACCTGCAACGGACAAGCAGAGACAGCAGATCCAGAGCTATTGTTGCATAGAGTGCATAGAGTATATATATATGAACGTTAGTCTTTTTTCCTTAAATGATAGAGATGAGAAATCAAAACAGCAGCATCGTCATCCCTCAGGAGGAGAGACGTGCTCATTGCTCCAGAGCGAAGTGCTGCCACATAACCTACAGGGGCATAATGTATTTATGCATTGTATTCATCGTTGTTTTACTGTCACTAACGATTTGAACTGCATTTTTCATTGGTGCAAAAAGCATTCTGATTCCAGTGAACCCATCTAATGGTGTATGCATGACACCCACAAAAGCACCCAGACCCTTTATAGTGATCCCAGTTCCTAGAAGGTCTAACAAAGGAGTGAGTGAACTTGAAATGGATGTGATTAGCAATGACACACATGCAATGACAAGCGAGTTGAAAAGCCGGAGACATGATCAGCAAAGTAAGAATGAAATAAGGTTACTGACAATCGCATGCATGCAAGCGATGAGTGCACACACACCAGGTCTAGTGTCAATGACTGCAGATCCACAGGCCAAAGAAGGGGAGAAGGTTGGAAAACCAACGATGAGAAGCTATCCTACTAGAGAAATGAAAAGACACATGGAGAAAGCTGAACTAATAAAGAGACAAAAGGAGTTGAAATAGAAACAAACCGAGACAGCACTGATAAGCACCCCTGCTCCGACACTGACAAGGGCAAGTGCAAGCCCAGCTAAAATCTCACGAGTGTAGATGATAGCAGATCAATATGGCCGTCAATAGCCAGAGCTAGGAAAAGGCAAGAGGAAAAAGAATTTCCAGACTTTCACCTACTCAGTTGGTACAAATGAAGAGGCCCGCACAATGGATTGAGGTACCTAGGATTCCTCCAGCAAGAAGCCATACGGATGTGATCAAGGATGTAGTTATAGCAAACTACATGAAAAGCTTGAGAATCAAGAGAAGCATAAAAGAAGATGACAGTGAACTAAATCACTACTTGGACAGCACAGCACACTTGGGAAATAACATTTGGTACCAGTATATGAAAGAAGTTGGAAGACAGAATTCTGAGGAGGCACGCTTTGTTTGTGCACTGCTACCTTACAGCATGGGAAAGTCAAAGATCTTCGTATCTGTGGAAATTGATGTCCAGACAGCACACTGTCTATCACACGTAGCAATGTGCAAGACCAGAGGCCAGTTCATGGGTAGTGATGACTCACTGAAATGGGCAACCTAAGCAACTGATCCAAATGAAGACGATTATGTCCAGGACATAAAGACAAGGAGCAATGAAAGACAAAGCACATTGTGATCAGATACGAGAAGCCTGGAGTTAAAGGAGAGGAAATCAGAAGAGAAGCGAACCAGAAGCTAAACGTTCAAGGAAAAACTCCAGAAGAAGCTCGAAGCTGGAAGAACAGACGCCAAATGCAGATTTGGGGAACAGTGCTTTCACCAGATGGATGGGAGAAAGGAGTAGTGATCTGCAGAGCATGGATGGACATTGGTCGTTACCAAGGTACCATTGACATAGTGCAAAATGGATGCAAGCCATTATGGACAAAGCTTACCAAGCTATTGACATGGGTCGAAGACAGGGGAGCACCCTTGAAGATAGTGCCATTGGAAAGCCCAAAATTCTGCTTCAGGAATAATGGTACAAGAAAAATGGGAGAAAACCAGAATTGTGGACGATTGTTTGATGCACCAGGAATGGTACATGGTACTGCAGTGATCATGGATCATTATTGAGTATGTGGATCCAAAGCATATATCAAACTGCCGAGAAACTGTGGAGGTATATGTACAATAGTAAATGTCCATGTTCCAGCATTTGTGATTCTAAAAAGTGATCTGAATATTGACAGTTTCCCGAAAGCAGATGCTGACATGAGGAAAAGGAGATCTGTGGAAATGATTAATAGAATAAAGAGAGAGAATAACCTTTTGGCTAAATCAGAAGAAGCTTTTCATTCAATCCCGTATGAACAGAGACTGTTCAGCCTGACCGCATCAGTGTTCATGACAATTTTTATACGAGTTAAAGTTGGAGCAATTACTAAATGGTTGCAGATAACCAGATGGGAGTTGCTGCAAACCATCAACATGACCAAAAAAGGATTCAACACAACCAAAGAAGAGTTAAGGGCAATCCGACTAATGACTCTCTAGAATAGATATGTCCGTGACATGATCACAGCTATGGATGGAGGTGTTTCTGCAAAAATCAAAGAATCATGTTGCACATTTATACCGTCTCATGATGATGAAAATGGAACTCTAACAGAGGCCATAGTTATGCTGACAAAACTACAGAATCAAATGATTGATGAAACTGACGAAGTGGATAATGACAGTTGGTTTGGATCACTATTCTCATGGGTTCCGCAATGGATGGCAGATGCATTCAAATTCCTAGGACCCCTGCTAGTGATGATACGGCTTGAATTCTGTATTATCAAGATACTAATCTCTCAGTGCCAGAAAGCTACGAAAAGGCCATAGGGATGAAGATCATGATTGATGTCAAACCAGGATGGAAGCCCAAAGACCTGACTGATGAAGAAATAAGAGAATTTGTGAAAGCTAGCATTCATGCGTCAGAAGGAACAAAGTTTCGGTATCCAAGGAAACACAGAAAATATGTAGGAAGATGGATCTATTTCAGCCCAAATGGACAATGTCAAATAATTACATGGAACAAAGACGAACAAGTATGAACAGCAGGAAGCTTGAAGGGAGTCATAAAAATATGGACCCCAAAAAGACATTTCTTCAGACCTTCATGTGTGGACAATGAAGGCGAGGTAAAAGTGGACCCAGAAGATGAAGTGAAACTGAATACAGAGGATGCAGGAAAGATGGATACAAAAGAAAAAGTGAAAGTGGTCGATGAAGCGCCCAGGGGGGGAGTGTAGAGGAGGTCCCAAGCCCGACCCGCACTCCAGCCGTCCATTTTCAAGTACCAGGAACGTTCACACCGAAATATGTGATGTTTGATGAACAAATAAACCACCAGAGAGCTGCAGTGGGGCCCTGTCCAGTACCTGTCCGAAGAACAGCACCTGTCGAAGTACCGATACCTAAGAAAACTTGGACAGTGAGGTACCCATTGAGAAAACCCTATCGACAAATGAAACAGAATGAGGATTGTCAGAATGCGATGCCTGAAGAAGCCAAGAAAGTCCTAAATGAAGACGAATGGTGATGTCACACGAACCCAGACTGACTCACATATAGAAGATCTGACGACCTGCAAATTATGAAAAGAGACGAAACGCCATGGATAAGGGACATCATGAACCCAAAGTAAAATAACAATGTCAAATATAAGAAGCTTATACCATAAATACAATGAAGATATTCGGCCAGTTTACACGTGTACATATGCATGGAACCACAAGAAAGCTAAGAAAATTGTGCAGCTTGCTATGCTTAGTAGTAAGATAGATTGCGGCAAGCACCACCTATACATATCTACGTCAAAAGGAGAATTTTATATAAGTATACTTCCACTATGCACAAGAGCAGAATCTACCAAAGGGTACTAAAGGTATCAAGAAAGGAGCCCCTCAGCACGTAACTCGAAAACTAAAGATAGAGAGAAACTCAGACACATGCAAATCGTGCCAAAAAGCCAAGGTCGTATCGGCTGAAATAGACCAACAATACAATAGATAGAATTAATGAAGCAAAGAACAGAGTATCCTGTTCAGAGAGGTCAGGATAAGCTGCAGAAGGCAGGTGGTGGGCAAAACTAAAATCAAATACACGAATTGCATGGAGAATGAGACGATTTTAGGGTTTCTGAATCACGTGACCACCCAAGCGAGAAGAAATGGAACTTTCACACCTACGCATGGCTAAGTGTCATACAGAAGATATCTGAACTTTTCCAGACAGAGATGCAGTCTCGCGGCCAACCACAAAGAAATAATTGACACATGACCACTGAGGTGATGATTGATTGTAGCAATAATTGGAGAAAGGCTGAGGGAGCAGGTGAGCACCCTGCACCTGGCCGGCTATTCTGCACGCTGTTAAGCTAGTGGAAAAGTATGAGTGGGGTTGGTTCCAACCCAATCATAGTGGACCAAGTAATCTAGGGTCCTATAATTACTAGAACCAATGAGACGTCGTACTTTTAGTGACGTCTAAAGTAGCCATTTTGAAGGAAGGACTTAGATGCCCAACCTGACTCTGTTTATCCAATCCCCTCACTCCGTTACCATATACAGATATAGTACCTATATTAAAGTTACCTTCCTAGAACCAATAGGATTGCATGCAACATTTTAAGCGTTACACATTAGTGATGACAAGTTTTTAGTATAAATGATGTGTTTTTTATGAAGTTTGTTGGAGTTGTTGAAGCGAGAAGGAAGATCAAGCAATAGCTGATATTCATGAACTACCTGTTTTTTGTACTTGTTATTAAACGGTCGCCCTTTGCCAAACCATTGAGTTGTCGTTATTGATTTGATTCTAGAGTATTAATCTGCATCCCCATCCATCTCACGGGTGTTGATACTAATCTTAAAGTGCTATTGGGCAACCCCCAGCTTTATGGGCCGGTTGGGGTCCTAGTGCACACTTTTAAGCCTCAAAAACTGGTGATCATGGTGAAAGCTCCCAAAGTGTAGAGCATTATTCACATCTGTGGACTTCATTGCATTATGCTCATGGGTGACCATCATTTCTAGAAAGTGTTAATTAGGTTCCCCAACCCCGAGCGTGAACTTAATGTGGTCATGGCACTGGTTCAAATATTCACAGAATTGTAACAGTTTTGTTTTGGTACCTTTTCAAATGGCAAAGACATCATCAATGTACCTTCTCCAAATGATAGTTTTCATGGACCAGGGTTCTGTATCTGTGCTGTTTCTTTTGTTTAGACCTGCAACAACAGCATATCAAAGTCTGGTTTGATGCCATCAAACTGCCAAGAACTACAAAAGTGCTGTTGAAAGGCCTTTGCCCCATTGGTCCTAGTTTGGGAGCTTAGAGACTGGTAATTCATACTTTTGAAACTTTTTAAGCAAACACATATCCTTTTATTAACATCATTTGTGCTGCCTTTCAACCCCTCAACATTACCCACAGTGCTTGCATCACATACATTCTCCATATTCTGTGTTCTTTCCACAGGGGTGGGTATTTGTTGTTGTAGTTATATTGCATATGGTGTGTTTAATCGAAGTACATATATATTTGTATAGAACCTTGATTGGACATACCTTTATTTTGGACTGTTGTGATATTGCTGTTTGGATTGCACTGTTATCGCATTTACACCCATCTTGGCAGTACAGCCTGCTTTCAACCCACTTTGCCACAAAAGGCGAAGGAGGTGACTGTGCCATTGGTGGTTTGTGGAAGTGTGAGGGGTCAGTAGGCGGTTTAGGCACTATGCATCCTTGTACTCCTCCAGGGCAGTAGTAATTACATCAAACTGGGAATACTTAATTTATGTAAGAAGCACTGACATGCAGAGACAACTGTGTTTACTTTGGCTTTTTCTTATTCTTGTGGCCCCAGCAGTCCTCCAGTTGCACTCCATATGGTACCAAGAATAGCCCAACTGGACTGCTCCAAATTTCCTTGGTTTCACTCTTTGTACAATGTGTACCTCTATGAGACTGGACACACCCAGGCTAGAATGTATACCATTAAGCCATGTGACAAGACAGTGCAAACCCTCCAATCCCACTAGATTCATTGCCCCTTATATATCTGCTTTTCTACTCCTATAGGTTATTTCCACCGTTGTCCTTGAGCCATAAGCAACGTCTATATTAAGTAGAAATGTTTTCTCCTGCTCCATAATTTTGTCTATTATTCCTATATTTTTCTTGCAATCATTCTGATTATTTAAATTCTTGGTAGGAGAATCCGTGCTTATGTACTCTACCGTGGTTAGAACAGAGTTCTGACTTAAAACCAGTATCCCAAAGCTCAATCGAGGCTGAGTTGCTGTGGTTATCCAAGCATTTCACAACCCCATGGTTTGTGAACCCTGATTCTGCTCTGGCCTGCTCTAGGCCTCTGACAAGTTGTAAAGGCAATATGCACAAATTATAAATCCTATTGTGAAATCCTCCGACTCCTCTCATGGAATTGTAGGGGATGTTCCCATTTGTTTCAATGGGGGAGTATGGATATTCTAGCCTGTGATATGTTTTTTCTGCAAGAATGCTAGTTGAGAGAGGCAGCACCGATAGTGGATGGGTATTCATTGCTCCTCTCCGGCCATTACAGGTAAAGGGGGTTGCCCCGCGGCAGACTTGTTGACAGGGGTATCCAACAAGGATTGGTTTGAGGGGGGGGCATTTTCAAACCCCAATCCATATGTCCAGGCAATAAAGCTGGTATGGAACAAATTGAGTTTCCCAGGCTGAACAGATTTGTTATTAATAAAAATCTATTGGAACAATGGAAAGATCCCACAAAATGAGCTACTAGAAGCAGTAGAAGAGATTCTGTACAACTGGCATTCCACTAGGCAAAAGTCAATTATTATTTGTGGGGACTTAAATAGTAGGTGCCTGTAGTGGACAACTGAGAAAGGGACATCCGGTGCAGAAAAGGCTGCATGGAAAAGGGGGCGTGCGTGGGGGGAACTCATGAAGCAGTGGGCTTTAGTAATCCTAACTGGAAATACAATGGGGGATGAGTCACCACATCACTCTTGGGAGAGGGGCATGCAAAGAAACATTCTTGATTACTAATATACCTCAGAGGAAATGTACTCCTAAATAGACTCACTATACATTGAAGAAACAAGGGCGAGTGACCATTTCCCATTGAATGTTTTGTGGTCAGTAGACTGCAGCAAGCAGAAAGTAGAAAGCTACGCGTTTAATCTGGTTGCAAACTCAGGGGGCAACAGAATATGGAGGACTGAGCATAGAATGATGGTTTTAACACATTCGCATCAGAAGAATATAGGGCCTTCTTTGAAGAGAGTTTTAAAGGGCAGAACTATCAAGAAGTTTGGGAGGAAATCTACAAGAGACTCCCTAAAACGAATGTGGGTAAAGTGTTGTATAGGCACAAATGTGGCAGAGACATTATGCTCAAAAAGAGAGTATTATGGAAAGTGCTCAGAGGCTTAGGAAAAATGGACATGGAGGGGGAAAGACGATTGAAGGCTTCCTACATTACTTTAATTTGCTACGACATTATCGTCATCAGCTGATATTGAAGGACGCCTGGAAAATGAACTGGCTCCCAGATAAACCTGACAACAGGGGAGGTGTGGAAGGCAGACTTCACTGAGATTTATAAAGGACATAGTGAAACCGAGTGCGAATGGGCTCTGAGGGGGAAAACAGAGTGGGTGCTAAAGTGGTACCCAAACGACCTACATGAATTAATCACTAAAAGTAAAAGATCAATGGCACCAGGGCCAGATGACCTAGCTATGATTGTCCTAAAGAATAACCCTAAGGTTTGGGTAAGCATCTTAGATACAATCTTCAAGGCCATATTAGGTGATAAAGAGTTGCCAGAATCCTGGCTAATGGCAATAGCTGAACCAATTTTCAAACAGGGCTCACATTTGAGCACTAGCAATTATAGGCGAATTTCCCTTCTAGACAGCCCTTCTAAGATTTTTGCAGCTTTAATTTTGAGAGACCTAAGAGCTTGGTCCAAAAACGCTTGAAGGATGGAAATACTTCAAACAGGCTTCTGTCAGGGGGGTGATGTGGGGGGGAGGGGTAGCAACAGAAATTAATGGCTTTGTGGTAGAACTGCTTAAGAAGGAGGCGATAAGACACTTCATGCGATTACATGTGGCCTTTGTGGATTTCTCTATGGCGTTCGGTACAGTGCCCAGGAATAAACTATGGGCCAAATTGGCCAACTAGGTCTGTCGTCAGCATTATTGGCAATACTGATAACCTTACACTCAGATACCTCATTCCGTGTGAGGAATGGTAGATTATCGGCTCCAATCAGCTCGGCACAAGGTCTTAAACAAGGCTGCCTGTTGGATCCGAAATTATTTACTTTATTATCATCATATATGGGACAGTCTTTTTTGGGCATTCAATTTTTCCCTCCAAAAATAGATGGTAGATTAATTAATTACTTACTGTACGCGGACAATTTCATTTTAATGAATCATATGCCCATCGGGCTGCAGCGCCAGTAAAATGCCCTGGAGACCCACACTAAAAAGAACACAAATCGTCACAAATTCCCAAATCCTCATCCTAAAAAAAGGGTCTGGGAAAGCTGGAGACCAGTTCAGGTGGTCCTTAAGTAATAGGCCCTGAGAGAAAGTGGATTCCTTTATATACCTGGGATTTGCAATCTTTTCCAAAGAAAATAAAATGCTGTAGTTTGTGTCAAAACGTCAAAAGATTACTGCCTTAGCTGCCCAGGCATAGCACATAAATAAGAGGTTTGGTAACTTCTCGACGGTGCCTGTAAGGGAGTTCTACTGCAAAAAGGTGGTATCCATTTTAACGTATGGAACAGAAACAACATGGTTTGCTCTAAAGGGGCAATGGAAAAAATTAGTAGGGCCCTTCTGGAGAAGAGTTTAAAAAGTGCCAAACTTCCTTCGAAAAATCTATTTAGCAGAAGAAAGGTCCAGTTGGAGGTTGCTTAAGCGGGGACTGGAAAATAAGACCTCAGTCCCTTTGCAAAATTGGCAGACTGAGTGCCTTGAGGTTCTACAATCCATTGATACTTCAGTGGAGTACTTGTTAACGAATCCAATAAAAGTGAAAGAGAGACTTTGGCAGAGAGATTGGATTAATACTGTCAACTGTGTCAGGAAGTACCATCTGCTTGCTGGGGTTCCTTTGGACGTACGTGCTTAGAATACCATCCAGGCTCGGACTGGCCTAAAGGGCAATAAGCCCATGGCTGAACCAAAAACACAAAATGCTAGTGTGGGCCCTTTTTTTTGGTCAAAGTGGGACACTTTTTTGGCCAATTTGGGCTAGTTTGACGAGTTAATTCACTCTGCATTTAGTAGTTTTGACCAGTGTTTCTGAATAAATATTCTTTAAAAAGCACAATTTGCATCAAACTTCATCAACAAACCCCACCCCCCCTCCCCCGGTTCAAACAGTGTCACAAAAGAAATGAATTGCCTTTTGCAACGGTAGGCTACTTTTTCCTTGGTGCCCGGGACAATGTATGCCCCAGTCCGACCCTGATACCATCCCTCATTATTTGAGTACAATCTATTTCCCTACCAACAAAGTCATAGGAGCAAGAGTAGGGGTAAGTCGTGGCTTAAGGTGGTTTAGGTTTTGTAAAACGGATACAAATATGGAAACAATATTTCATCTGTTGGTCGAGGGCCCGCTTCTAAGTGGTAGGCGACAGATGCATTTCGCAGATGTTTTGAAGCATTTAAAAAATGTCCAGCCAGGATGGTTATGGCGACGAATATTTCTCGAGAAATCTTTTACGTGGCCACTGGCCGCGTTTCATTTTATGCAAGATGTTCTTGATGTGCGCGCCGTGGTGTAGTACCTGAAAAGAGTTTAGGCAGGCGTTCCAAAATTTTAACCTAAAGCAAACAATGCATCAATTTTCTTTTCTTTGTGTTGCTATCATGTATATTGTATTTGTATGATTCTATGCTTTCTTGATGTGTTGTTATACTGCAAAATATGTGAAAAGTTCCTTGTGAATTATAACACAATAACGATACAAAAAAACATTATTTTGCCCATTCAAGAAGGCAGACACCACACATAGCATAGAATGTCATACTAAAAAATACAAGATTAAAAACACATCTCTGATTTTGTATGCTACATATGCTAACTTGTCAACCTAAATGTAATTCTACTAAACGAAAAAACATAAACGAAAGCTGTAATGTGAAAATCATTGCTTAATTACGTTTTTTCATCAATACATTGAGGTTGAAAACTGCTTCATGGTTTCCCAATGAATATACTTACTGACACCATTTCCCATGGATGTTCTTTCACCTGAGAGGATTTCGGTTTAGCAACAGGATCCCTTTGAGTAGAACAACCAAACACAAATTGGTCCCATGCTGCTGTCATATTCCACTGGGAAGCAGAGCTTCTGCTACATATATGGGCTACCCGTACATACAAGGCTCACAGGGCATGCCAAGATTGGAGCACGGTTGAGGAAATCAGACCGCCGCACAAAGGTGAGCCAGTTGCACAGTTCTTCTCGAAGGTAATTTCTGGATAGGGAATTTAAACAATGCAATAGAAACATGCCTTGAATTGTGTCTGGGGCTCTGCTACCATTTTTTATATATATACTGTGAATGTTGCACATGTACGTCGATACAGAGTACAGAATTACAGGCAAAAGACCAGCTGTGGACACAGTTGGCCCAGCTATTAATGGTGGGTTATCTGCATTCTTGTCTGTTGGACAAGCCTGATAATCCGATATTCCGGTCTCGTCGCCTTGGCGTAAAAGCCCCCAAAGGATTGTGTGTCTCTTTCGCAGTTGCCCAACTCTGTGAAATGGCCGCCCAATTTATTCATCACTGCTGCATGCCACGTGGCTCTTCCTCTGTCGTTTAGCTGCCATGTTTCCTACCTGCTATTTTCTGCATCTACGGGATATTAACCATGCTCTCTAATACACACACACAAGAAGGAACATGCATCTTCACGTGCTCATAGTATCCGCTGAAATAGAGACTTTTACATTCATCCCTTAAATGATATGGGTCCTCTCCTGAAAATGGGTGGCCTATTAACATTACATTGATCACCCTTACTATCATCTCTATCAAGAGTAGTGCTTATTTATATTCCTAGAGCCTAAACTATGGCAGATGCTGAGTTTAATGTGCAGAACATTTAAATGATGAAAAGTTCAGTGCGGTGCAAAGTGACTTTGCACTGCCAACAAACACTCCAATACACAGAGCGTTCAACGTGTATTTTTGCAGTGCTTACTCTTAGCACCGCGCTAAATGGGTCTTATCCACGGTGCAAAGAGTACTTTTGCACAGCAGGCCGCAAATGTGCATGGTTACACAGTTTCAAATTTATGATACTCGTTTGTCTCTGGGCTGCGAGAGCAGCCCGGCATGCCAGCATGGCCTCGAGTGCATAGTTATAGCAATTACTTCTCATTAATGCCTTACACTTTCTGCCCACCTGAAGCGATTCCGAACAGGTGCGAGGTATCGCAAGAGATTCGGCCATTGCATATCTCCAGTCAGGGGTCAGTGGAGAGCTTGGTTGTGAAATAGTACAACAAATGATGGATTTGGTGGGCGGTGCTATGGGAAAGTTGGGGTCAGCTGCTCGTTCTGGGCAGGTGGAGTAGCATTTATAATTTTGTGATGGTGGATACATGGTGGGTTAGTGGGTGCGTGCTGTTGAGACATTTAAACACCAAGTAGAGAATTTTAAAGGCAATGTTTTCATGTAATGGTGGTCTCTGCAGATGAGTAAGGTGGGGGAAATGGAGGTGTGAAAGTGGGGGCTGCCACCTCTTGGGCACCCTCTGCTGCTTCTCTGTCAAACCTATTGCATCCATCCTCTGCCACCCCTCTGGCACTCTCTTCTCCTTCTCTGACTACCCTGCCTTCTCTTCCTTTCCCCTCTTCCCTTCCTCGGGTACCTTCAACATTTCCGCATGGTGTACCTCTGGCCTGTACTCCTCCCTGGAACTCCTTCAAATGTGGCAACCTCCTCCACATTGCTACTCTCAACTCTCGTTAAGCTGTCAAACACTCCTCTGACATCTACCCGTCTCCTGTAAGAGCGTGATTTGGATGTACTCGGTCACACCGAGACTTGGTTCATGGCCAGCTCTGTCACAAATTTTGCCACTCTCCTTCCTGATGGCTACAAGATCCTCTCCAAACCCAGAACCAACGTCCCAGTCCGGTGGGGGTGTAGCCTTGATTTTCCCAGAGTGAAACCCTGCTTCTATCATTCCAATGCAGCACTAATCCTCCTTTGAATGCCTGTTATGCAGGCTCTCTATCTCTTCTGGTCTCTGTCTCACTAAAGCCACTATTTACATGCCACCGGGTCAGGTTGTCCTCTTCCTCTCTGAGTGGGCTGACCTCTCATCCTCGCTCCTTACCTCTACCTCTCAACCTCTCCTCCTCAGAGACTTGAACATCCACCTGGATGCTACCAGTCCTTCTTCAGGACTCTTTCGCAACCTCTGTGATTCTCTCTCGCTCTCTATTATTCCCTCTGGCCCGACTCACTCTGCAGGGCACACCCTGCATGTTCTGATTTACTCAGACCTCCCCTTCTCTAACCCTCTCAAACTCCTCTCTCTTGGAGTGATCACTTTATCCTTTCTTCCCATCTCTCTCTCTCCCCATCAGGTCAAGCTGACTCCAGTACTGCCACCTACCTTCTCGGTCATCTGACCCATGAAGTGTGTGTCACTTGAGGCTTTCGCCGCTACTTTCTCTCCTCCTCCTGCACCTTTGGTGACTCGCACCTTGACGCAGCCCTCTCTAACCTTCATCTTTCTATCTCTAACACTCTGGGTATCTTTGCCCATTACATGAGGATCCACTTGAAGCCCAAATCCAAGTGCAACTCTTGGTACAATTCCAACCTCGCCTTCCTTAAATGCAAGTGTAGGGCGGCAGAGAGGAATTGGAGGGCATCAGGTGCACCCCCTGACAAACTGGCCTGCAGCCTGCTCCAAAGGCAGTACAGACTCTCTATCCTCTTTAAGAAGAGAGCCTACATCCAAGCCCGCATCTCTGCAGCATCTAACAACTTGGCCAACCTTTTCAAAATCGGCAAGGAGCTGGTCAATTCTGCTGCAGTCTCTACCTCTCCTGTTCCCTCCCAGGCCATTTGCACTGCCTTGGCCTCTCATTTCAGTACTAAAACTCAGGACATCCTGTCCAACCTATCTTCCTCTTCCTCCTCCTCTACCACTCCAGACCCGCCTGAGGCCATCTATCCTCCTCCTTTCCCCTGTTCATCCATGACCATGTTTCTAGACAAGTCTGATCTATGAAAATCTTCTCAAAGCAGGTTTTCCACTGCTCATCCAGAAACATTAAAGGCCACATCAATGCCCTTGCTCCAGCCTTGGCTGATTTCTGCAATCACTCCGTTGCCACTGGAACTTTCCCCTCCCCTTTAAGCACTCTCTTGTAACCTTCTAAAACAAAACTCAGCTGATGCTTCATCTCTGGCTAACTATCACCCGATCTCCATCACTCCTTTCCTGGGCAAACCTTTGAAAAAGATGGCCATCTCCCAGCTTAATCTACATACTGAATCTGTTGGTTGCCTCCATGGCCACCAGTCTGGCCTCCGAGCTGCCAGAAGCATGAAAACTGCTCTCCTAAACACTTGTGAAGACTTGCTCTCCAATCATGACTCTAATCTCCCTTCTGTCCTCATTCTCTTCAATCTATCCTCTGCTTTTGACACGGTCATCAGTGCCATCCTGCTCAATCGCCTCTGTCATAACCTTGGTATTACTGATCAGGCCCTGGCCTGGTTGACCTCCTTTCTCACTGGCAGACTTCTCAGGTCCAACTGGGGTCTTTCCTCTCTACTATCCCTCTCTCTACTTGTGGTGTTCCCCAGGGGTCTAACCTCTCTCCCTGGCTCTTCGACCACTACCTGGCACCTCTTGCCCACTGCATTGCTACTTGTTATCTGGCTGACAGTCAACTCTCTATCAGGCTTCCCTCAGCTACCTCTGCTTCTTCTCTCATACCAGACTGTCTGGCCCCAATTCAGAAATGGTGTGCTGCCAATGATCTCTACCATAATGCCGGTAAGTCTGAGATCCTCCGCATTGGGACACTTGCTCCCTCCTTTCCTCTCTCTCTCTGGCCGTCCACTCTGGGCCCTCTTCTTGCTCCTTTCTGTGAGGGTAAGAACCTTGGTGTCATCTTCGACTCCACCCTCTCCTTCTCTCCTCACAACACTGACATGTCTAAGAAGTCAAACTATCAGCTGCACCTCCTCAGAGGTATTCTTCCTTTTCTCACTTTCCCCCAGAAGCACACTGTCTCCAGAGCTCTTGTCCTCTCTAGCCTGGACTATTGCAACAGCCTCTTTCTAAATCTTCCTGCCTCTACTCTTTGATCTTTACAACGTATCCAGAATAGGACTGCAAGACTTGTCCTTGGCCTCAAGTCCAGGGATTGTATCTCTCCAGCTCTGAAATCTCTTCACTGGCTCCCCACGGCTGCAAGGATCAAGTTCAAGACACTCTGCATCATCCACAAGGCTTTCTGGGGCTGGGCCCAACACTACATCCAATTCTCTCTTCCAAAACACCTTCTTTCACGAGCCCTTCGCTCAGCCACCTGTAGTGCTCTGAGGGTGAGACGCTTCTTCAGGAAGAGAGTGGGGGTAGATCTCTCTACTCTGCCTCACTCTACTCTGCCGCTGCCTCCCTCTGGAAGGGCCTCCCTGCCCTTCTCAAACTTGAGCCTGACGACCTGAGGTTCCGGAACACAGATGATCACGTGCTATTGGCCAGAGAGCACTTTGCACTGCAACGTCCCATTAACAAATATGCTGTATTCGTACTTGACCAGTATATATGATGTTGTTGAAAGCAATGATTTGATCATGGCGGCTAAGCAAAAATGAACCTGTCATTTTTTAGATGGTAATACACCTGAAAGAATCAAGGAGCTGGTATATCTTGCTGTCAAATTCACAGAACATTTAACTGGCTTAGAACATTTAAAGAAACAAGCACTAGCTATTTCTCAGGGCAACGGTGCAATGCTACAATTCATAAGTTCATGTGGGTCTCTCCCCATCGGATCCACTTTGTGGATTTGTAGGGCTAACTCCTCTGCTATCACCAGATATGGTGGGGAAGTTGTGTGGATTCAAAAAACTAATTCTTTACAAACAGTTGAAAACTATTAGTTTTGCAGGTTGTTAAAGCTCCCATTGTCAACTAATAATGAACCCAATCAGAATGCCATCCTACACTATCATCAAATGATTGTAATTACTAGGTTTTCAATTTGGAGTAGCCCTAAGTACACATACATTATTAGTGCTTATTTGCAAGTCTTAATCTTCCTCTAATTACATTGACTGATTTACATCAAGAAGGGGATATGTAATCTGAGTTCTGAACTTTGGTATTCCCTGCTTTTGTCTATTACTTTTAAGACTGCTCCACATTTCAAAAGCCATTTGAAAAATAGGGTCAAGGACCTAAATGAAGGCATTGAGGTATGTAAAGAAATGAACAGTCAGAATTGTGTATGGGATAACATACCCATACAGTATGTTATCAGGATAATGAAAGTCCAGCCAGAGTTAATTGGCTAATTAAAGGACTGGCGCCAATGGCAGAGTTTCTTTATGAGGTCATAGAACTCCAAGTTGACTTTCAATATAAGCTGAACAATAAAGTCATCAGCCTGGGGGCTTAGTCCACATTTTTTAAATAATAAAACGATGAAACAGAACTGCCGACACTTGTTTTCACACTATGCAATGGGTACTTTTCAAGGCAAAACTGTTCATAATATGAAACAAAAAGTCACATGTTGTAATAAACACATGATGCATCCGAAACAAAAAATAGAGACGAAAAGAAAGAAAGAAGTATTTTCCAAAGCATAGTTTAACGAGGAAAGAGGAATAGGGTCAGAACCCATCCGAAAAACACAAAGGTACATATTAGTGATGAGTATTAAACACACATAAGGCGATACCATATTGTCAAAATTGAATGTTACCATGGGAAATAGGGCGTTCACCAGCCAAGGTCCAGGGATGTAGCATCCAATGCTTGATACATAAAGAAAGAACAGAAAGTATGGGACAAACAATGAGCTACGTATTCTGCTGATACACATAGTACAAACTAATTGCATGACATTAGTCACTAATCAGTGGATTGTCATTAAAGATCACTTGTGCCAACATTAGAGAAAAAGGTCTATTTTCCTAGGGCAATAGGCCAACTAAAAGTTATATTCATTTAATGGCAGAGAGTACAGTATGAGAAAAGAAGTGTGCAGTGACCGATTCTCACTGTCCATCTCCTGTTCGCCCCAGTGAACACATGCAGTGATATCAAGGTGATTGGGACCAAGGTAATTGGGTGCCAGACATCTCAAGATAAAATTAGGAGAATCCATGAAGTAATAAATTACCATGATGTTGCAGTAGCGTGGATTACAAGGGAAATTTATGGCACAGCCTGTTGGGCAGTGCAGTTACGCACAATTACATAGATTGCCTGGTCGGCGGTAGCATTGTGAGCAACACAGTGCTATTGTAGCAAACTCGGTCTGTAAGGAGAAAATCCAATACGAGTGTATCACAAATACTATGAATTCCGGTGGATGCAAAGATAGGTGAGGTGCTGTAATAGTAAAAAAGTTGTTACCTGAATGTGTAGAAATAATATGCAACGCTCCTCGCCTCTTCTGCGTTTGTAGAAGAAAGGACCTAGAATCACATCACGTGACAAAGTCACATGCGCGTGTATAGTCTTGTAATACTATGGTACAATGCGATTGCTATACTACCTCTTATAGATGAAAGTCCCTTATCTATGTGGGTGGGTCTAAGCTAAGAATAAAGCAGGAACGTTTTCATGTTACTAGGAACAATGGTAGATACCAAACAAGCACTTGTAAGAACTGGTTTGTGGTTTGCAAGGCTAAAATGTAATAGAACAAGGGGATTGAACAGGATGGACAGAAAGAAGTGGCACCTGCACTAAAGAAAAACTGTTGCATGATTGTGAAATATTTATATGGAAAAACAAAAACAATATACAATAAAGGCATGACTGGAGATAGGACATACGAAAAGGTGATTGAGGAAACAATTAGGAGGACATGTTGAGTCAAATAGAAAATATATATTTTTGTGTTCATGCAATGTGCTATATGTGCAATGTGAAAGAAGGAGTGGAAAGAATACTTGGTACTGAATGTTCAAATAAAAGCTATGTCTGAGAACAATGGGGTAAAACAGGGTGCAAATGAAGGAGCAAAGTACCAACGCTGAGGTAGCACATTCAAAGAAATACATTCAGTTCTGTGTCTGTGTTCAATCCCAGACTGGTACAGCAAAGTTTGGCAATAGTCCGTGCCTCAAACTGGCGTAATAAAAGCTTAATTGTTTCTTAGCAACGACATTGATCAGGCATACCTGTGCACTTACTAACTTGTGTTAGGGCTGTGCAACAAAACAGAGGTGTACCTCTCCCTTGTGTTATTGTCTATAAGATAGTAGTTTTGAGGTAACTACTTGTCCCTCCAACATGCAGCAACCCGGTGCCTTCTGTATTTCCCTTATTAATCAACTACAAACCACATCTCCCTTATTACCATTTTTCGTAGTCCCAGCACCTCCTAATACACGGCATACCTAAATCCAGTTCTCCTGACTTTCAATATACTTTTTACATATGTAGTGGTTATTGTATTAATAACAAGACATGACCACACACTGATATCCCCTTTGATACCTGCGTTCTGCTTGATCTAATTAAAGAGACCTTCCAGTAGTTCTAACATAATCAATACAGAATAGTATGCAGCTTTGTAGCACGAAGCATCACCCCGCCCCAGTACCTGTGTATGTGTACCTGAATGTGTGTGTGAGATGCCAGAGTATATGTGATGTCATTATGGAATGTGTATATCACCTATGTTCCACCCAGGACCGTTCGAGATCAGTTACCTGGATGGTGGGCACCAGAGGGTCCTTCTTATATAGTTCTTACATAACCCGTATTTAGTATAAATAGCATATTATGTCCATAGCTGGTGCCCCTAGTGCATGGTCCCGTGATTCTTCTCCGCATCCACCTACTAGGTCGCCCAGTCTTCATGTAAAACACTCTGGATTAATTCTCCCGTAAGTTTATTATTCTCTTCCGGAGCGTTTTGGTTTCAAAGCACAAATCTTCTCATCTATAAATGCATATATACTCACTTCATCTTTGTTAACAGATAAGTCATTACTTGATATATTACATGTCTCTTTTAATATCCAGTAGCCTTTTTAGGTATTGGCCGGCTTTCGTATTTGTTATGGTTTGAGTCATTGTGTTCGGCTCTCCCTTGTGAATTGTTCATTGTTATAATCCCCTCAATTTCTTCAATAATAATAATATATAATTTAAGCTTGGATTCCAGAACAGTATATCCTTGACAACCATGTGGTCAGATACTTGACACAAAGAAATCGGAAACATTATTCTATGCGTAAGTGCCAAGTGTTGAGAACTTTTGCTGACTCATTTCTCCAGTTAACAATTAGTGGTGTGCTTTTTGACTTATCTTTACATTGTCATCCTCACGGCATTGTCTGACGTATCTTCATTTTATCTATTTAATAAAACATACAGGCAAAACCATGTATTTAATAGAAAACGCTTACAAAACCTTTTAGCACTGATTTACAGAGCGAAGGACCAGTAACCTTAAAAATGGGTGAGAAGATAAGAAGATATGGATATAAAGCCAGATGATGCAGGGCAGGTAGAAACATGCACAAAACAAGACCTGTTGCCCTATATTGCACTCCTTGGGGGACTCAATGTCCCAAGGTAATTAGATGTCTAGAGAGCTGGCAAACCTCCTATACAAGAGGACTCCTCTCAATAGACCACAGAGGTAATGGCTTCACAGTATATGATTCCTCTCTTAATTAGCAAACATCAGTAACAGAATACATTTCCATGTGTAATAATCATATTCTTCTTAATTGTAAGGGTAACAAATGAAGTCAAAACCAAAATTACAAGAAAAACATATTAGATTTTATGTTCTTGTCAAATACAACCACCTATATTGGATGGCTAATGTCCAATACAGAAAAGTAAATCTTTCAACATGAAATTAAAAGTAAGTCAATACAAATCAGCAATAGTGCATCATGTTACAATCATCATATAATCCCAGATGATTATGGAATGAGTACTCCAACACACCCCCCTCAAAATAATTTATGCTGAAGGATTTCGGATTCCATTGAATCCATCTTCAGGGCTGGGAGCGTTTGGTTTTGAGAAATGTTCAAAATGTGTTCATACTCTAGCCTAAAGGGTGGGAAATACACTGTTTAGTTCCCCTGTTCCCGTGTGTGAGGATCTCTAGGTATATGAGCCTACATGCTTCAGTCCGTTACATCCTATGAAACACTAATGGATTGACCTAACATGAGACTCCTTTCTTATTGTTAGAGATGACTTAGCATTACATACATTTCTCTACTTTTACCAGTTTATACAGTGGGAGAGCTGCTGATCTACATTCACACTAACCGGCTTCTGGAGTAATCAGCACTCCCGGGCAATCTTTAGCATACATTACCGTTATTCAGTAACACTATCCATCCATCTATTATACAGGTAGGAGTCCTGAACAACTTCTGACCTAGCAGCCTAAGGTCAGTGCGTTTTATCCAATTAAGGCTCATATTCCTAGAGATCCTCACACATGAGAACAGTGGAACTAAAACAGTGTATTTCCCATTCTTTAAGCTAGAAAATGAACACATTTTAAATATTTCTCAAAACCAAACGCTCCCAGCCCTGAAGATGGTTGACCTCGGCATTCAATGGTTGCAGGGAGGTCTTTTATTACCAGTTTTTTTCTTTGAGTAAGGGTTGCTGAGTCCTCAGTTGAAATGGGTCCTAGTGTTCTGCTGGCAATCGTATTGCTGGTGTGAGCAGAGGAGTCTGTATTCAAAATGGTAACTTTCTTGCTGGTTTGGCTTCCTCGTACTCTTACCGCAATGTCAGTCATTACAGATATGCTCTTTCTTCCCATTATGAGGTTGTCACTGGGTTGCCTGTTGGCAAGCATAGAGTGATATGTTGTCTCATGAAAGAAATGTGTTTCCCCAAACCCCAAAAGCCTAAGCACTTCAGTATGAGGGATGGAAATATAGTGTTGGCTATTTTTTCCTGACTGGCCAACATAGTGGATCGGTCGTTGCAGGGGTTATATGTCAAGCTTTAACAAAACAGAATAGTGAAGGCTGGAAGATTTTGAATGGATCGTAACCTGTTGCAGTGCTCTTTGCAACCCTCCAGATAATCGTTTTTCAGCCTGCCATGAAATTACAGAAGATGAAAGACCATTATTAGTTAATCTTTTATTAGACGCTTAACATGGGAGAGCAGTCTCTAAGCACAGGACTGGGATGAGAACCTGTGTTGCTCTGCGCTGTCTTGCTTCCAAGACAAATGCATTGCCTCTGAGCTATCCTACTGGCCCACTGTCATGATGACTACCCCGGGCATCAGGACCAAGGCCCTCAGCTCTGGGAGCAGGCATCCAGACATTTGTTTAAACCTCAGCAGCCCCGGCTAGGGGCTGTCTGGGTTCAGTCCTGGCGCCTTAGGCGCCAGGCTCATCATAGAAATCAGTCCTGGCGCCATAGGCGCCAGGCTCATAGACTTTACTTACCTGATGCAGACCATGCTGCAAAAGAGTCCAAGCCCACATGAGGCCTGGATGGGACTATTTTGTTAGAGGGACTATTTTTTACTCGGGCGTGGCTCTAGGGAACTTCTTACTTGGAACTACTTTGGAGGCTATTTAAACCATACCCGAACAGCAGCACATGCTTCACGTTATTCTGCATCCAGCAGCGTGATGCTCACCGTGCCTGCAGCCAGCATCCAGTCTTCTGCCATGCCCGCGTGCCTGCAGCCAGCATCCAGTCTTCTGCCACGCCCGCCTCAAATCCGGAGCTCCTAGAATAAAGAAGAAGAAAAGGACAAGGTTAGAAAACCAACTTATTTCAAATTCCTCACCTAATTCCGGAACCATTTCATCTCCGGACCTGGAAAGTACATCAGTCCTGCACGCGTCGCTTCGCCAGCTCCAGCACAGCGCCATACTCACCAGTTCTCACAGCATCTTTCGATCCGGCACTGTCTCCATCATTTCTTCGCTGTAATATGGCACCTAGGGGACACAAGAAAAAACAAGGTGAGCCAAGGGAATCAACAAATACAACCTCTTACCACCATAGACTTACCTGATTTACCACCGGCGGTATTATTCCATAACTCTCCACATTTTCACATGCCGCATCTATAAAGAGGGAGAAAAACAACACGTTAACGCATGCAATAGTTACGGGACAGCGTTGGGTAACACAGACTCTTACCTGAACTCCAGCAGCAGCTACGAGACCTTCTTCTCATGAACTCAGTTGCAACTTAAGGAAGGAAGGGGACAAGAGTGAACATCGGGCACATTGAACTCTTTGAACTTGATACTTACCAATCCCGCCAGGGACTTCAGAGTCAATACTTACCGGAACTGTCCCAACTCCTTCAAACCAGTGAAGTAACTGGTATCTACGCGCGCCTGCAAGACACGCAGGATGGAGAGCTCATCTTTTACGAACATAAGGAAAATACTTCTTCGGGTCCAGCAGACAAGACTAGATGGCCCAGTCCGGACAGTCATCTCTGCACTACACATCACGTTGAAAGAGACCGCAGCTGTCCTGGTCCGATCATCACCCCTGTGGGGTCCAGGTGAGCGTAACACCCACATGCAAATAAGGAATCATCCCACCTTAAAAGATGCGGTCCATCCTGAACTGTTCGGCCACAAACTTTGTGAATGAGACCACAAGCAGCCCCAGAAGTGTTTTACCCTCAATTGGCTTTTTCAGTGAGGTGTTGCTCAGGTCTCTAGGCATGGCGAGCTAGGCACCCACATCTGGCCATTCCCATTCCACTTGAGGGAAAACAGAAGGGTAAGGGCTGGAAGGTTGTGAATACAATTATAAGTGGCAAAACCTGCAGACCATCTCGTTCAGTATGCAATGCCATTTCAGAAGGAGAATGATCATGTGCAAATCAAGCTTGTCCTCACCCCAGAAGGGGAAGTCCAATCTGAACTGATAAGTCACATCTCTTCTGCACGAGATAACAACTAACCCCACACATGTTTCAGCCTCATTAGGCATTGTCAGTGGGGTGGAGCTTGCGTCTCCAGTCATGACAAGCTTGGGACACAAGTCTTGCCATACCCATCGCACTCGCCATGCCGTAAGCAAACCATGTAATATTGCTGATGTGATTTATTGCATTATGTAATGGTCATTTGGGCTTACAGAGTATTTTCACTGTCTAGTGTTTCTTTTCTCATATTCTGTTATTCAAAAACTGTTTCCAAAGTAATTGATTTTCTGACTTTTCAAACTCCCCGATGTTTTTGTTGTACATGGTCCACAGAGATATGAATCCGTTCAGGCGGATCTAAGGACCTCATCCAATAAAACGTGTATCTCATATTGAGTTGCGTTCTGTCTGCTTTTCTATCTTACTTTAGCCAGATGAGCTAATTGGATAGCGGTTCAAGCAGGAGTAGGCATCTCTCTTTATGAGGGGCACCATGGCATCCGGGGCATTTCTGTCAGAGCCCAGTTTGGAAGAAATGCTCAAGTCGGCTGATTGGTCGGTCATACTTTTTATTGTTAAACTATTGTCCATGCTTCTGAATGGTGCTTGGATGAATCTGCGCGTCCTGAATAGAAGGCCTTGTTGGCATTCCCCAGAACTCTGATTATTCCTGGAGGATTTCAGCAGACATTGGTGATTCTATATTGGTGATTCTATTAACTCCATAAATGTGAGTGTTATCCCACCTTTGCCTCCCAATCCATCTTTCTGATAATTCTTTGTTTTTTATTGCCACTGCAGATCCTGGACATCAGGGCTTCTTTTGAGGGGACACGCACTGGCAGATGATGAAATGGCTCTTTGGGATCATCTTTTTGCTCCTCCTACCCAAGGTTCAGAGCGATGCTGTGCAGTGGTCACGACTGAAAAGAGGATGTCCTGGCATACCTGATAGAGGATATAGGTGAAGGATTCCTTTGATTTGACAAAGATATTATAAAAAAGACAATAAGCAATAAGGCAATAGGAGAGAGGGATACTGGGGGTGGGGGTTTTCAAATAATATTGTTTTGGTTCTATAAAATGACCAAGAATAGTATTATCCATAATACTCATCTTTGTGCCATTAGCAGAACCACAAGATACGATCATAATCTACTGGGAATAATTGGAAGTCCTCAATGTAGCAAGGAAATGCAGTGCAATCGTTAAAAGAGACAGGACTCTACATTTTGGAAGGCCAGCATCATGTGGACGTTTCCACAAAAGGTGATGTGTTCCTGCACTTTGTTACGCACTGAATTTTTCATCTAAAGGCATGACGTTTTCTAAACCCCCTAAAAGACTGGTACAGCACAGTAGGCCTGCAAACTGAAAGGGCCTGACATTACATGACTTTTACATGAACTGTTAGCCTCTGCTGTTTAAACACTTCTAGCATTTAAATCCTGCAGTTTACATGGCCTTCTACCGAGGTCCATAAAGAGCTAATGATCGATGTACAGCTGGCACGGCATCATCCATAATAAGATACTGCTTCCATTTCTAATTGTCCAGAGCCATAAACGATACCCAAGGGAATGGCTTAACCCCTAAAGTCAGTTTATTACAGGGCCAAAAAGTAAGCCTGTTCCACTTTTAAATAGAATGCAGACATACGTGATCTAGGAGACCATGTAAAGGAAGGCATGTTCTGGTTAATAACTATAATTTGGAGCATGATGAGAGTATTGTGCTGTATCAAGACACTGTAACAGTGCACCAGTCCCGCCCAAGCACAGTTATATCCGTTGTAAGGGAGATGTAATAGCATGATGACTGTATGCACATTTCTATCTCAGAAACAGCTGAGCTGCATTTATTGCAACGGAAGCAGCTGTTCTACCCAGTGTTTGCCTGCAAGTTTCATGTTTAATAACAGAGATTAAGTTCCTTGGATACCTGAATACTTTTACCAAGCGATATCCCCATTTGCAAAATGTAGACATACAATGTGCAGACCTATATTCATTCTTAGGGTATGCTTGTTTCAGCATAACAGAGCAAAATTCTCATAGATTATATCAAATGTATCCTTTCAGGATACCGACCCCTTTCAACCTTTTCATGAAGTGTTCATTTTCATTTTCATATTTTCCTTCAGCAATTCCATCATGACCTGCAACACAAACCCCAGTGAGAGGGAGAGAAAGTGGGATGACGAGATAGCAAGCAAGAGATACAGAGAGACAAAGCGAAAGAAAAAGAGGAAAATATAGAGGGTAAACAAAGGTAAGATCAGTGAAGTGATACGAGGATGAGACAGAGAGAAACTGGGACAGTGACTCAGTGGTAGCCTGCGTCTGAGATACTGTGAAGGGGAGACTTACTAGAACTAGTGTGGTGACTGGGACTGGGACTAAGATGGGCAACTAGGTCTAGGATGAAGCATGATAGACTAGGACTAGGACACAGGTCTAGGAACTAGGGCTTAAAACAAGGGACTAGGACAATGAAGTAGGATAAGAACTAGCACTAGGACGAGGCACTAAAGTGAGGGACTAACTATATAGGACAGGGCACTAGAACTAGAAAGTGAGACAAGGACCAGGCACTAACAGTAGGATTAGAGATTAGCATGCATGACTAGGATGAGATGCTAAAACGAGGGACTAAAACGGGGATGAGGACACAGGCTAGAATGAAGGGCTAGGATAAGAAACAAAGACTAGTACAAGGGATTAGTATGAGAGATAAGGATTAAGACAAGGGACTAGGATGAGGGACTGGGGTGAGTGACTAGAATAGGGATGAGCACTCTAGAAGAGGGATTAGCAGGAGAGACAAGGACTAGAACCAACTCTAAAACAAGGGACTAGGATGGGCTCAAGTGACTAATACTAAGCAAAGTAACTAGGATTAGGGACTAACATGAGGGGCTAGTGTGATGGTCTATGATTAGGACCAGTGATTAGGATGAGGTAATAGGACTCGAAACTAGATTGAGAGTCTACGCTGAAAGAATATGACTAGGTTGAGACTTGGATTGGGATGATAGATTAGGATTGGAGACTTGGATGAGGGTCTAAAAAGAGGGACTAGGGCAAGACAATAAGACTAGTATGAGGAACTAAGAAGATGATGAGAGACTACAGTAAGATATTATATTTTATTTAATTTATTTACAGTGAGATTAGGTATGAGAATCTACAGACAAGTGTCGAGATACAAGGAATAGAGACTAGTATTAAGGACTAGGGTGAAAAGTTAGGATGAGGACTACAAGGACAAGGAACTGGTACTAGTGATAGGACTAGAGATGAGGATGAGAGACAAGGACAACTGACTGAAAGAGAAGGACCAGGGACTAAGTTCAGGGATGAGGGGCTATTACATGGCTGATGACAAGGGACAAGACTAGGAGGAAAAACAAAATTGAAAGTTTAGTTGTGAGACTGAGACAAGGCACTAGGATGTGGGGCTAGGACAAGGGTTTAGGACAAGGGATTAAGATGAGAGACTAGGACAAGGAACAAAGCACTAGGGAAGAGGAGCTGCATGAGAGACAACACTAGGATTATGGACTTCGACAAGGAAGTAGAAAGAGAGACTGCAAGAAGGGACTAGGATAAAATACTACCAAGAGGGGAACATTGAAGATTAAAAACTAGGACAAGAGATTACAATGACTACTGCTAGGATGAGAGACAAGGGCTAGATGAAAGATTAGGATAGGGGACTGGATGGAAGATCTAAGACTAGGATTTAGGAACTAGGATGAGAAACTAAGAGGTGAACAAGAAGGGCTAGAGAGAAGAACTAGGGAAGAGGGATGATTATGAATTAGGACAAGACCAGAGTTTATGACTAGGATGAAAGATTAGGATGAGAGTCTGGGATTTAAATGATGAACTAGGACCGGGGACTGTGAAGAGATGCTAGGATGAGGAACTTGAACGAGGTACTAGCCCAAGTATGGGAAACTAGGATGACAGAGTAGAACTAGGAATGATGACTGCGAAAAAGGTCAATTATGTTTTTTTATTTTATTTATTCTGATTTGGTTTTTAAGTAAACGTTACACAAAAGTAGCAAAAGCAATATAAAATAATTAAAAAAATACAATGTTCATAATAACATAAAAGAAACAAAAATAAGTAAATAAGTTCACTCACAAAACAATTGACTCCTACAGAATACAAATAATATCTCTTAATAAGATATAAACTAAAAAAGTATAATTAATACATACAGAAGATTAACCATCCAAATGGTCTAAAACATCAGATAAAAATTGACATAGAGAGAGAGCATCAAAGAAACATTTTCCTCCCACATTAGCCTGAATCAGAATAATTCCCTAGAAACTAGAAGATTCAGTACATACCTGTTATTTAAAGTATCTAACTCTCTTGATTGTAAGATTCGGATATTCAGTTACCCAATGCTTCAAGGTCTCAATGGAATCTAATCCAGGACAAAATCAACAATCTGCCGTTGTAGCAGAAGAAGCAGAATGTCCTCCCCAATGGATGGTCCGTTCCTTAGTAGGACATTTATTAAGTTTAAAGCGCAAGTATAGGGAGCGCATGTTCGGACAGGGGAAGCGAAACGATGACATGAAAAAATGCTCCTTTTTTCTCAAAAAAGGTCAATGATGTGATACTAGGTCTAGCCTGAGAGACTTGGATGAGGAACTATGATGAGAAATTAGGTTCAGAACTAGTTTGAGAGACTAGTACTAGGATGAGGGATTAAGGTGAGGGACTAGGATGACAGACTAGGACTAGAATGAGGGACTGGAATGCGGGACCTAGTTGAGGTACTTGGGTGAGAGAAAAGGATTTACACAGGTACTAAGAGGAGGGACTACACATTTGACCAAGATAATAAAGTATGACTAGTATTAGAGACAAAGATTAGAATGACTGATTAAACAAGGGACTATAATAAGGGAATAGGACCCAGGACGAGATAGGGACTAGGATGAATGACTAGGACAAACATAAGGTATTATGATGCGGCAGAAATTGCGTATGCTGACTTGAACATTAATGCAGAAGACATGGTCCTACTATTGTGGGTACATCACTCAAGGCAGAGGCCACTGATAGTGCCTAGATTCTTTTTTGCTCTTCCTAGTCCTTCTTCCTTGAGTCTCTCTGTTGTCCCATTTTATCCTCCTCTATGGTCGAACCCATACTTCCTTATCCTCACCATGAAGACAAATCCTATGCTTGTAACTGATCTGATTGAAATTTTAATACAGTCGTTATCTTTATCCAAAGGCTCTTATTAAATGCATGTGCATTGTGTACATACAGGATGTAACCCTAGTTTTATGAATTGTATGATGAATTGATTATATTATTATGAAATATGGTTTAAGCTGGTAATATTAGAGATTCCTTATTGAGTATTAGATTAGTGGGATTATATTAGAATTCTCATTTTTGTAATGGGATTAATTGTATGGAAATTTGATTCAGTCTAAGTAGATGAGATAATGTATACATTATATGATGTAAAAAGTTCATTTTGAGCTCAACACATTAAAAATAAATCAATAATAAATTTAAATTAAATTAAATGCATGTTTCCTCAATAATAAAAATGACTATATGATGAGCGACTAGTATAAAGATTAAGAGACATGTTTGAGGGACTAGGATTAGGGTTTTCGACTAGAGGCTGTTACTTTAACCCTAACTCCATAAATTACAGGGAACTGCAGTTGCCCATCGTTTATCCATAACATTGCTAAAACAAGTTTTCAGAAGAAAGCATTGTGAGCAGCAGGACACCAAGAATAAGAATAAGTAGTAGCAGAAGAAGTAGACTAGCACTAGTCATTTATATAGCACTTTTTCACAATGATATGTTCTCAACACACTTGTGGTGGGAACACCCTTGGGGATCACAGTTCAGGTATGCGAGCATTCTCAGAAAAGGCTTGGAATTTATGTGCGTATTTGGCCCAGATAAGGAATTAGTGAGCCTGGCCGGGCTCCATAAAGCAACCCAAGAGGTCAGGCATGTGGACGGGTGCTGAGGGAGGTCAAGAGAGTTTGCGATTGCAAGAGGCTATTTATGTGTCCAGCTGGACCACATTTTTGTCATAGATCAACTCTGTATTCTGATGGTAGATGTGTTGTGGCTTAATCTGGTTTAAAAAGGCAAAAACGTTATGTGCCCAGCTAGACCGAATTTGTTGTAGGTCATCGCTGCACTCTTATGCATGCTCGTGGGTAGCCATGCCTATAGCAGATGTCCAGTGAAGTGATGCGTTCATGCGTACCTTGGGGCTCGGATTGATCTTTGTTATTGACTCCACTGTTTGGTCAGGTCATCCATGTGAGAGAGTCCTCTAGGCACACTAGCCAGGTTGCCATAATAAGTCTTCAAAGCGTCATGATCAAACTATTATAATGCATCTTCTAAGTGTGATAGACTGGTTGCCCTGCTGTCTTCTAGGTGCGATATCGAGGCTACCCGCTTATCTTTAATTGCAATTCACTGGCAATCTCCATACATATAAGTTCAGTAGATGGGGTAAAATCCTGGATCTTCTAGGTATAATGCCAGAAATAAGGACAGAGGCCAAGCTATCCTAATACCAGGTTCAAGGTAAGGGTGTCATAAGGCTTAGAATGTGTGTGAGCATATACCGAAATAAGCAGTTAGACAGGCAAACTGCTAAAATAAGCCTCGAAGCATGTGGAAGGGTTCTGGAGGAGGCTGGGAGTGTGTGCAATAGCAGTGGTTTCGTTTATACGTCGATTTTCCTATATATTACTATATGTGATGCAGTCAATGCATGCCAATAGGACTGAGGTGCGATGCAAATTAAAATATTCTTCATCTCAACACCCTTTTCCGTCACTCTCCTCTCTGTAGCAATGTTATGGCTTCAAGGTGGTGATAAAACAGCACTACATGTGCCAAAACCAAATCCAATGAATACAACTCCAATGTTATGCATCATTAAAAAAAAAAACAGTATATTGAATTCAGTTGGTTTTTGAATAGTGAACACATTTTAACATTAGACATATGGGACATAATAATGACACCACTTCCAGCCCTTCCACTCCAGGAAAGTTAATTATGAAGTAACCTTATTCAACATTCATTGTATTTAGTTCATGCATGAGTAACAAGATTTTACTTTGAGAAAAGGTACAAGGTAGAACCACTGAGTCAGCCAAAAAAAAACTCAGGGTTTTTTCAGAACCTGCTCTCTTCCTAATACCACAAACAAATGCGATCACCTAGAAATCCCATTTAAACCTGTTTATTGCAATGTCAAAAATATATCAATAAGGTTCATGTATTTGGGGCATCACAAGATAGGTAACTCTTTTTCTCTGTAATATAGAATATTATAATAGCATATACCTGGGCCTAAACAAATTAGTCACCTAGCACATTATTCAAAACAGAGCAGCAAAAACGATTCTAGGTTTAGTACCACATGGCCATAGCTCTATGGGCCCAAAAGTACCGAAATTGCTTCCCATTGAATCCAGGATGATATTCAAAACCCTATGTATCACGCACCGGAACATCTCCAGAGTTCATACAAAATAACTTAATCCATAACTAAGTGCATATTAAGAGCATTAAAATCTTCAGGAGGGAACCTTCTCACAGTGGAACATTTTAAAAACTGTGTACTAAGGGTTGTTATTTTGCTTCTATTGCCCCAAACCTCTTTGACAATATCCCGAAAGAGCCGAGAAGCAAAGCGAATTTCACCAGTTTAAAAATGAAATTTAAAATCTGGTTCTGGAAAAAGCCTTACCTAACCCCGAACCTTGACATCACTCCCTGAAGCTGGTAGCCACTGTCATATGCCTGATATTGATTAAAAACAAAGGCCCTGACGAAGGATGTGATTAACAAAATCTTTATTAGTAGCTGTGGTTCAAATTATGATTCAAATAAAAAAAGGGATGCTTTTAACAAACTACCAATTGTCAGTATGGTGCTTATCCAGAATGTGGGCAGTACAACAGGACAACTTACAAAGAAGGAGGTTCTCAGGAAGTTGCAATGCGTCAAAATAAATTGTTCTCCCAGTTCTCTGAAATACAAGGCCAGGTCTTGCCTAGGGATGTTAACACAACAATAGTATTGGGTTTAAGAGGTTACCACATCCTTCTGTTCTGCTTTCTTTGGGGCTTCTGTCTTCTTGGTTGTTATTCTTGGGCTTAAGGGGATCTCACACACACCTTCTCTGGGATTTTCAGGGTGTCTCTCTGTTTGGTTTTCAGTCTTGAGTTTAAGGGATTCTCGCACCTCTCATCTCTTTTCTTCAAAGGATCTATTCTCCTTAGTTCTCAGTCCCAGTTTTTAGGACAGCCTGCACAAATCCCCTGGTTTTAATGAGGGCAAGCCTCCTCCCAAGTCTTAGCTTCAGACTCGAGTTGGCTTATGGCATTGGTAGCTGGTTTTGCAATAGAGCTGGCCTTCAACCAAGGCCCAGAGCTGCAGGGCAACTGGAAGCCACACTAAGGATAGGCCAGGGTGCTTTCAAGGCCGCTCACCACTTCGCTCTCCTCCAGGGTCCTGGCTCTACAGCCACTAATCCATTCTCTTACTTGTCCTTGGTGTCTCACCACAAGTCTTGCTCCTACAATGTTCTTCCTTGGTCCCTCCTCTCTTTCTGTCTTTGTTCTGAACTGCTCCTGCCCCTCCCGAATGTGTCCTTGTCCCTATGCCCTTCCTAGGTGTAGCTCTGGGTATCTTTCGGTCCAACATATTATCCTCGCTGTTACTGTTCTTCTGCTGCTCTTTTGATGTTATGTCTACCTCTTTAGGAAAATTCCACTGCTCCACACCTCTTTCTATCCCTTCCTCCTTCACCTCCTTGATTTTCCACTCCTCCTTCTCTTAACTTACCTTTACTATCTCTTTCTTCTCCTTTTGGATGTTTCCCCATTTTTCCATCTCTTTCAAAAACTCTTCCATCAACTCTGTAACTATTTCCTCTAACTCTTTCTCTTTTCTTGTACAACACTCCTGGTCTAATAATGCTTTGAAGTCCTTCTGGATTTCTCTCATTCCAGCCAACTTTATCATTCCCTTTACAGTCCTTTGGGTGTTTCTTCACCCATTCTCTCTGTTTCATTTTCCTCCCAGTCTCCCTGTGTCTATCTCTCCCAGCATGAAGGACCTTCCATCTCTCAGCCCTCTGGTTCTTTGCCTTACATGTCTTCTGAATTAGACTGCTCTGAGCCCTGTGAGTCACTCTCCTTCCAACCCTCTATGTCATTCTCCTTATAGTCCTCTGTGTCTATCTTCAGGGCGTTTCTTCACTCCTAGAGCTCTCCTCCGGCCTCCTACCTGCTTACTACGGCTTTCTGGATTTCACCTCCAGCCTCCTGTCTCCCACTCACACCAGAATCGCGGGCCTCTCTTTCAGACTCCTGTCTCCTGGTCTTGATTCATTTCCTTCTTTAGCTCCTTCAATTCAGCATGCCACCCAGCTCCAAATCAACTCTTGCTCCTGACTCCCACTTCCTTCTGACACAGGTCTTTGCTTTATAGGGCTTTGGCACTGCCGTCCAACCTCTCTCTGGTATAAGGAAAGTGAGGTGAGTTTCATCTGGTATCGTGTATGGGTATTGGTTTACAGGCCCACCACATAGGGTTGCAAACAGTTCTGGTGTGTGGGACTTGGGGTTTGCTCACCCCACCCCTTGTTTGGTCATCTCTCTCCTTGGAACACCCAGGCTCATACCTTTGTAATGGAGCAGATAAATGAGCCAGTACCAACTTCTGCCCCTCCTCCTTGTTACTCTAAAAATGAGAAAGAGTATAATGAGTCTACAAAACAGTGAAACCATTAATGCACATACATCTGTCATACAGGATTAGTTAGGTTGAACGACACCAGTAGAGAATTGATATAGGCTGAAGAATGTACAAGTAGTGTACTGAAAGTAACATAGGTTCCTGCGTACCAAGAGAGGGACTCACTACATTGGAAGGGCAAATGAATCTATAGGTAGATAAGGGAGCAGCATACATGGGCACGGAAAGCAAGCAGTACCAAGAAAGAGCAAAGTATTAGAATCCAAGATGCTGAAATTCACTACAACACATCTATTTTTGAAGCTTCTAAAGCTTCTAAAGCTGCAAAGATAGTTCACAGTGAGTGCCATGGTCAGAATGCTAGGAAGGGATTAGTGGGTGAGCTGAACCTAGTGATAAGATAACAGTTCTCAGCATGCAAAACAGCGTCCTCCCAAGATAATTACATCAACAGGAGCACAGACAGCCATTGGTGTCCAGGTGCATGACAATAGTATGCCAAAATATGTTATAGAGAATAGACGAAGGGTGTCCAAAGTGGTAACAAGCAGAACACCATATGCTAGAATTAGCTGAAAAGTTCAATAAATAGGAAGAAATAATTCATTCTCCAACACAGCCCTTTAACACATGACCAAGGCACTGAGAACACTGGGTAGTCATTACGAGACAAGCACAGATATTTATGTATTTATTTGTACATTTAGAACGTCCACAATACCCATAGGCATGAAGGAGCTAGTTGCAGCAGGGGTAGGAAGAACGGGGGGACGGTAAGAAGGGGAGAAGTAGGGCAAAACATTTCAAAACCAGAGACGTTCATGAGTTCAAAGTCAGGAGAAAAGTCTTGTTTTTAGTTGTTTCCTAAAGGGCCAGTTGGAAGGCTCAGAACACAATTAAAGAGGAAGGTTGTTTCACAGGCACAATGACTGGGAAGCTGGAACCCCCAGCTCTTGTGCATATAAAGCGCGGGGTGGTAAGTTTGTGGCTGTTGGTAGATCTTGTAGGTCTGGAGGAGCCATTTTTGTGAGTCTCTGTGATAGGTAGGGTTCAGCAGAATTTGAAAGACAGAGATGAGTGATGGATACAATTTTGAAGTGTATGCATTCTCTGACTGTAAGCCAGTGACCCGCTTTTCTGTGAGCTGAGACATGGTCATGTTTAGGCGGCCCAGATGGTATGGTTCTGGATAGTCTGAAGCTTGCTGAGGTTACACTCAGAAGTGCTAGCTAAAAAGGAATTACAGTAGTATAGCCAGGATCCAGTTGATGCTCTGGCTATGGTTAGGCAGTGTTTTGATGAGAGGAGGTTTTTGGTTGCATTCTAGAGTTTGGTGGTCTGGGCTGCTGATGATGCAATGGCATTGACCTGTCGGGTCAGGCTAAGGTTAGAATTCAAGTAGGCATCAAGCGTGTTGATGGTAGAGGAAACAGGGATGAATGGGATCCCCCTGCGGGGTTGACTACTGTAAACATGCAGTCTCAGGCATGACAGTTCACTGCCATTGATACAGAGGGCGGGAGTTGGCTTCAGGTTACCACAGTTGCATATTAAAGGTTGTTGGGGTTTCCTATCTCCTTTGTTAACCTCTGCAGCCAGGCCCCATGTGGGCTGGTTTGAACTACACTCTATTTGTCTGATAATTGCAGCCACCAGCTGCAGGGTTCAACAAAAGAGCAGGGCGGATCCATGGAGCCTTTGTTAGTTAATCAAGCTGGCCATGGCAAGTGGGAGGTATGGTACTCCTCCTCCTGGAGATGCATTGTGTACTCCTGCTGTCATAACTAAATATGACAGGGCGGTGTGAGAAACCTGAGGGTATCCTCACTCCTACTCCCCCTGGATCCTCTTTTGAGGTGGCCAGGGAAAGGCCAGCACTTTTGGATCCTGACCCTGGGGTGGAGAAGCAAGGGAGAATCACCTGCGTGGAAGATCCTTGGGGATTGGGAGCGGGGTACCGACAGGTGATAAATGGTATCCCCCTTTCCCTATTAAAAACCAACCTAACCCTCCCCCAGCCTTTATGGGCTATTGTAAGACATCTCCCTTCATTTTCCCATACTTTACATAGGACAGTACTGAGATGAGAAAGAGGCGACTAGGGGTAATGAACACTGGTAACTCCTTTTACCACTCTAGTACTGAGATGAGGAAGATGCCTGCAAAGTACTGTCAAGGTCAGGTATGTCCCTTTAACTACAGTAAGGCAAATCAAATTGAGAAAGCAATCCTGCAACCTGTGAAGTGGCTGCAGGTGTATAAGAAGAGAGGCAGAGAACATCAAGAAGATGTCCAACAGGGAGGCCTGTGCAGGAGAGACCAGCAGTAGACCATGCGTGTGAGGAGGCAGCCATTATGGGACCTGAGAGGAAGCCAGGATGCTGGCAGAAGTCCCAGAGGACTTATGGAGCCCAGTTCGAGGTGGGCCGTTATGCTTCCACAGGTGTGGGAGCCGCCATGGCCGGGAGAGAGCAGCTGGAGCTGTGAAGAAGGAAGAAAGACTGTTTTGAACTTGTAATCTCTAGACTTTTGTGCAACGTTCTTGAACTTGGGGAAGGGGAGCTAAAAAGGAAGCTAAGAGCTAGAAGAAGCTCAGAACATTGTTTTTATCACCATTTCTTTCATGAGTGACATCCCTACACATTGTTTAGCTTTAGTTGTGAGGTCAAGGATAGGTTTTGGACACAGACTTTTAAGTTGAACTCTTTGACTCAGACTTTCATTAGTTTCTTTTGGGTAGGAAAATTCCACCTTAGCATAGGGCAAGTTAGGCCTTCAACCATCCTGACGTTTGATTTAATAGACCGTTTGTGTTTGAACTTTGAATCTGTTGTCTATGTCTTGCTTCATGATGCCTTTACAGCTGTGTCTACAAAGAGTACACGTGTCTATGCGTTTGTCGTGCTGTGAGCAGAGGAAAATGTATGTGGATTAGCCCTACAAATTTTCCTGAGGTTGGTCTACCATTATTCTATTTAATTAAATATTTCAAAAAAGACCAGGAGTGCATACATCCACAGTGCAGATGGTCAAATTCCTCACAACGATAGGTGCTAGTGTGCGGGAGGCTAGCCTTGCAGTTCTAGCGCTACCTAGAGCCCTGCCAGGTGGCACCACCTAAGGCACCACCCTAAGGCATCAGGTCGAGGCCTATGCCCCACCCACCCGGTGCCTTCCTGTTTGCTGCTCTTTTCCCCACTTAGCAAGCCCCGCCCACCTCATGCCTTCCTGGTTGCTGCTCAGTTTCCTACTTAAGGAACCCTCTAGCCTCTTTTCCTTTGCAGATGGGGAGCAGGTGCAAGTGGATCTAGGTCACATGGCCTAAGACCCACCCACCATCTTAGCCCCGTCTCTCCCATTTCTTCATTGATTCACGGTGTGTCACCCTTTCTCAACTCTCAGGCTGGACTTCCTTTGCATCTTGTACTCATGGTGGCCTTGAATCATGCGGTTCCCATCTTTATCTTGGATTGTGGCTTGCAACGTTATGTGTTACTACTGACTTCTGCAATTGTATTCGCTCTCCACTCTTGCTTCTGCACTCTTTTTGTCTGCTTACTCTCTGTTCTCTCCTCCTCTACCTTTCTCCCTTTTTCTATCTCCTCCTCTCCTCCCCTTACTTTCTTCTATGCACTTACTCTATCAGAATTGTCCCTGCCCTAGTATAATACCAACCTCGTCTGTCTCCTCCCCCCTCCCCTCCCCTTACTTGTTCCCACCTCCAGCACTATCTGAAATGTCGTCCTAGTACGTCTCTCTGTTTCATTCCCTCCCACACTCCCCCTCCCTTCCTTATCTATGTCTTAGCTCTTGCACTATCTGAAATGTCGTCAGGCCGAGTATGATAGTTAATTTCATATCCATACTGTTCATGGCCTGTAAGAATGTCGTATTTCCCCTTGTTCCTTCCCTTGCCTTGAAGTGCTTTGAAACACATTGTGTATAGGTGCTATATATAAATAAACTTTCATATCATCATATCATACCTATGCATGGGAGGGAGGTTTTGGTGGTGTTTGATGGCTGACAATGAATCTGTGTGTTGGTCTTAGTTCTGGCTTGTGGTCTGGTGTATAGTGAGGGGGAAGTCTGTATAAAAGTAGATGGGGCTGAATGCAAGTTAGGGGAGTGGCAATGAGTGAGAGATATGGGAGAAATGGTGTGGGTAGAAAAAGGTGCTCAGAATTGTGTCTGAAGGGGCAGGCAGTCTGAACAGAGTTGTTGAATGAGCTCACAATATCATTCTTACCTTGTAAGGCAAGGGAGGTGAGTAGGGTTGTGTGATGGTTGGCACTACAGAGTGCTGGTGGGAGGGTTGGAGGATGGGGGCGTGAACATTGAGTCGGTGAGTTAGGATCCTTAGTTATTTGGTGGGTTAGGGGCAGGTGTAAAGGCGTGAGATCGGAGTTGGAGTCCGGCAGGGCAACATTAGTGACTTTGGGCAGTGCCAAACGGGGTCGATGGGTGGAGTGAGGTGATTTCAGTAACCCTAGATAAGGCACCTGCCAAACTCACTAACACACAGACAGACACAAGATGATGCACACGGCCATGTACAAAGAGACGGGAACGCCTCATCACCTGGGAACAAGTAGCTGTTTTAATTGGAATTATGGCAGCACATCTACTTCTCTCCCTACTGTATGTCACTCTCTCGTATCTTGACTTCTGTCAGGATGTCCAAGGTTGGTGAGAAAATTGCCAACCAATAGAAATCCCTTGTATTATACTGGCTATAATGAGCAATGGCAAACAATTAAGTATCAATGTGATCATGTTATTGAAAGTATTATTTGAAGTGGGTTTGGCCCAGGAGGATCCATCAGATACGTCTAACCTAATCATAGAACTAACACCTATATAGTCTATATGTAGTTTACGATGTTAAACAATCTTAACTACTCATACGTTTTGTAATTGATATTGTATTAGGTTGATATGGTTGACGTGTCTTTCGTTTAAAAACCAGTCACATCTATTGTAATGCTGAGAGCTGATTGTATGGTGTCCCGGGTCGAGGTTCAATGTTTTGAATGAATCTGGGTTTTCCTGTGCACTTTGAGTACTCTATTGTTGAGTATTGTTTTTATCAGTGCAATAAATTGGGCCCTCCTCTACATTTGGTAGAGGAGGATGGTTCCCAAGGAGATTCGCGGGCTGTCAAGATTCCTTGCTGCATCCCCCTTAGACGGCAAGAGAGGCCTCGGGACAGTGTAATAACGCGGACCTGAGAAGAGAGGGTAGCAGGAGCCCCTTCTTGAAGCAAAGTCCTGCCCAGTTTTGCAGGTCACCCAGCTGGGTGCAGAGGGCAAAGCAGGCAGATAGAGGACGTTCAACGCCAAAGACCCTCAGGAAATCGTGGATGTGAGTGTAAAATGTGCACTGCAAAACTGGGGATTTGGGGCTTTGTATATTATTGATTTGTGAGATATTTGAGCTATTGAGAGTTTTAAAACATCTGATGAAGGTCGGGAAAGACTGCGTGGTAAGCCACTTTTTAGGAGCAGGGAGAAAAAGAGAAGGTGCCCCTGCATATGATGGGAAGACAACTGTATTTTGATTTGAGTTAATGAGTGCTGGCACATATATATTTTATTCAGGTATAACATAGGACATTAAAGGTGTTATTGTGTTGGTAGGAGAGGTAATTGATGTTGTTGATAGTGGACAGTAGTTTAGATTGTGAGCAGTGTTTTTGTAGTATTGCTAGGAGAGAGATTCTGTGAGACATGGAATGTGGGTTTTGAAAAAAGGATTGAGCAGGTTAACATTGGGGAGGGGTGTGAATAGGAGTGAAAAGGTGAGCAAGTGTTGAAGTAATTTTTATTGACTATTGGTAAGTTGTGTTTTATATTATCATATCATTCATTCCCTATTGTCCATTTGTGTAAATCACTACATAGGTTTAAGGACAAGATAATGAAGCACCACATTCAGTGGGTTAAATATATGTCCGGCAAAATGTTTATGTCATGGCCTCAAGACAGTTCTCATTCGAATGAAGTGCTGCAACACATGTGCACATATCTACATGCCACACATAAGGGAAAACAATTACAGAACAGACCAAGCATACTCGAGCTGTGGAAAATGTTTGACAGGAAGTAGTGGAACCAAGCAGGAAGGAGTGGATGCTTAATCGGCATGACAAAGGGCACACACTGCCCACGGCTCCTCCTCCTCTAACCAGTGTACGGTCCTCGACTGTATAGGGAATATACCCACTAAAGGCTGCTGCAAGGTATATCAACCCTAGACATTTGCCACAGCATGTACTGATGACGATAACATAAAGGGAAAAAAGATGAACAAACAAGGAACACTGGCATTACAGGTGGAATATGACATGCAGCGTAGTTTGAAATCAAAACTAACAAACATAGAGGAAGAATGTCAAAGAATGAGAGGCATGCAGGGAGAGAGGGGTGAGACAACAACTGTGTCAGATAAATGGATAGGAGGGCAATTAATACTAAAACTTGATGGAAAGGGCACAGCGGATCCTGAAGAGAAGGTGTCAGAAGATGAATCAGACAGGAGGCAGAGAAGGAGAAGAGATTGGAGTATGAGAGAGAAAGAGAAAGGAAATGAGAGGAAGAGAGAGTAAGAGAAAGAAACAAGAGGAAGAGAGAGATTGGGAGAAACATCGAAAAGACGTTGACAACATAATAAGCAGACACACATTAACCAGCAGAGAAAGGAGAAACAATGATAGCTTAAATAGCAGAAAAGATAGCATGAGTAGAAGAGATGTTTGTGGGAAGTATCCTCAAGGTATGCATAGGGAAATAGTGAGATAACATATGTCGGAGAGCCCCTTAGAAGATGAGAATTTGAGGAAATAGATGAGGACAAGGAGGAAGAGGAAAGATAGTCAGAATGGGAAGATGATGAGGAGAGCAGGGAGGAGGATGCCGCACAAGTGCCTCATACAGGTGCACCTGCAGGGAGAGAGATACATTTGATAGACTTGAAGGGAAGAGCGATAGAGCCCATGAGATATCCATCGCTCCCAGAGAGACAACCAATGAATCCAGAAAGGCACACTCCATATGTAAATAGATTAAGAGATTTACCAGGCTGTTAAAAAGTTTGTATGACAGCAGAACCAAAGAGGACAATAAGTGAAGACACACCCATGTGTAGAAGTGTATTGATACAATTCCCTTTATTATAGAAAGACAGATGACTAGCAAAATATATACCTTGGCCACAGACAGATACAAAAATGCAATATATAAACTGCCTTTGCTTACAGCAGGTGCAGGGAAATGGATCTATGAGTTGGAAAGAGAAACATCAGGCAGGACATTGGCAGTAGGGGATATGAAGAGCTTGTTTGCTACCATATTGAGAGAGCAATCAGAAGACATTTACAAAAGGGCAGGGTATTTTGGAGGACAGCACAAAATACCCATACAATATATCCAAAGTGGTGTCTCATGAGGCAGTAACTTCAAATATTAATTTTTAAGGGCTTGAACATGGGTCATGGATCACTCCAAACAATTCTGTGAATGTAGCATATTTATTAATTCATAATAAGAAACAGACAATCTATCAACATATACTTATTAAACAAGGACAATACAACATATTCAATCATGTGCAGCATTAAGAGAGTATTGTGCAAAAATAGTGCATAGGAAGTGCAATTATGTATAAAGTGCAACTCAGTTTTCTCTACCTGTGCAGCATTAAACTGTTTCTCATTTTGTTGCACATGTCCCCATCTAAAAACACCTATTGTCTAAATACCAATGACTTTTCAACAGAACTCATTCATTACAGTGTACGACTGTAATGAAGGAGTTCATTTGAAAATTAATTAAAGGAGAGTTCCGGGACTTTTTTTTTATTGTCCCTACGGGTCGGCCATGTGTTTGTAAGCATAAATCGGTAGATCGTAGGAAACTTTCCTATGGACCTTACCCGACTTTTCGCCCCTTATCGCACTCGAAATCAGCCTCCATTTTGTGATAATCCTATCATTCCGCCGCATCGACCTGGCTCACCTGCCTTTGCGGCACTAAATCAAATCCCCCGCCCCTGAAACAGACTTTATCAAAACATTCATATTCCCCGCCTCTATCCGTGACGTGACTGAGCTGCGTAGGCAAACGCGCCCAGGCGTCTTCTACGCGACTCCACACAGACCCCGGAAATCAACACAGATCAGCTCACAATACAGCGCGCCACAATTCGGAATATGAAACTGTACTTTGAAATCAAACCGCAAGATTGTACATTTGGCAAAGTACGTTTATTGGACATCAAATGTTTAGAGAATATTCAGCGATTTGCATTTTTATTTGCTCACGTTCCAAAAAGTTCGTATTGAGGAACGCGATGGTCCTTTGCTGTACACAGGGTCTTAGAGCATCTCACAATACAGCGCCACAATTCGGAATGTGAAACCGTGGTTTAAAAGCAAACGGCAAGATTGTACATTTGGCAAAGTACGTTTATTGGACATCAAATGTTTAGAGAATATTCAGCGATTTGCATTTTTATTTGCTCACGTTCCAAAAAGTTCGTATTGAGGAACGCGATGGTCCTTTGCTGTACACAGGGTCTTAGAGCATCTCACAATACAGCGCCACAATTCGGAATGTGAAACCGTGGTTTAAAAGCAAACGGCAAGATTGTACATTTGGCAAAGTACGTTTATTGGACATCAAATGTTTAGAGAATATTCAGCGATTTGCATTTTTCTTTGCTCTCGATCCAAATTAGTTCGTCTTGAGGGAAGCGATGTTCGTGTGCAGTACACAGGGTGTTGGTTTACGATAAAAATAAGCTCTTCGGTCGCACTGATAATCGCATGGCTGTTCCAACAACGAGGCACTAGGCCACCACAACGGTAGGTATGTTGCATCTAACCGTTAGTACCGCATAAGGGCATACTTGTACTTGGCGATCGTCCCATAAAATGGTCAGGGTGGTAACGTTGTTCACGCGGAGAAGCAACTGGCGGCTGTAGAAGCCGTCCGCCGGTGTCTGGTACTCGTGACACAGACAGTAGTGAATGATGTACCTAAAAACATAAAAAATGAAATTAGTCTCACCATCAGATCCTTATTAAAATTATTCATTTCATAGCGAGGACAGCGCTACTGGGTGTACACAAGTGTTTAAAGGCGTGGCGAGGCATGGAGGGGGGGGGGAGTGGAGTACAAGGTAAGTAGCATAAAATAATAAATAAATAGGGCCAGCTGGTGGCAAGTGCAAGGTAAGTGCAGAACAAGTGCTGGGAAGGGGGGGCTGTAGGATACTGAGACAGTCCCCCAGTGCAGGGGTTGACAGGGAGGCAGTGCAGGTGGAGAGTGGAAGGGCCCAGGACTGAGGTCGCAGACAGTGGACCAGTTGTAGCAGGGGAGAGGGAGAGAGAAAGCAGAAGCAAAGAGGAAGGTTTTAAGGTGCTTCAGTAAAAGCAGATGTTTCTCCTCAAGATAGTGCGCGGTAGAAAACAATATGCCACATAGAACGAACAAGTACAACTGAACCCGTCTTTAAAGCCACTGTATAGTAATGAAATTGCGGTATAAACTCATCAAAAGTTACTTACATTATATTTGCATTTTCCATTGTGTCTCTGTGTAGGGCAGACCCGAAACACCACTCCTTCTTTGCCGACGTTACTTCTTCTAATGAACGTGGCTCATCGTTTCGTTTCTGAAATTTTATTCATTATCTTTTCTTAGTCTTTCAGGATGGTCCCGGCCTGTCAAGGTCAAATCACAATAGAACCTTATATTGGGTCGTGGGCCGTTCCGCCACCCGAGCAAAACATCAAAGCAGCTGACCTTCACTTTGAGCGAGCACACATTTCTAGTTAGCTGCAGTTAGTTTTAGGGACATCTTGTCTGCGTGCCTTTTTTTTTATTGTCCCTATGGGTCAGCCATGTTTTTGCAATACGGAAACATTCTATAATTTTTGTAAAAATGATTTATATTACTGTTTGGTTTAATTGCAATGGGCCTGCAACATGAGGAGACTCGAGAGAACAGACAATCAAATTACAATCATTTAAACCGTGATGTGTATTTCTCAATGAGCTCTGCTTTAGGTGGACATGGAACAGAGGCAATGTTGGGTGGCAATGCAGTTGTCCCCTGCATAGGTTCGTTCACCACTCCATGTATGTGCCTATCGAGGACATCTACGATAAGTCTCTCAATAAACTCATATTGCATATCCTCAAACACTGGTTTGATCACCCATTGTTTACTTCTTTTAGTGAAGGCCTTATTGTAGCGAAGCGTCCCTAAAGTTCCGGTCGTCCTACTTTGTTGACGGCCAACATTATGGTTATGTGCCAAGACCGCTAGAAGAGTCCGATTTTTCATGCCTTCCATGCCAAAATGCAATCTTTTGGGCCTGTACTTTAGGCACATATTGTGGAACACCTCCAAATCTCCTGTGTGGCAGAATTCCGTGAGTCCCCTCAAATCTCTTGTTATAGTTTTATCAAATACAATCTTTTCAATGGCCTTGTGAGTGGGTGATGAAGGAATCAACCACTTCTTCTTCCGTGCCTCCTCTGTGGACAAATGGCCATGTTCACATTTGTGGAAATGCTCATTTGTCGACCATCGATGTACGTTGCTACAGTGCAACATTACTGACCGCCATTTTTCCAGTAGAATTTCCAACGACCCTTCACATGTTTTTGAGCTCCACCAAAGATGGTTGCTGATTGACTTGGACCACTGTGAAATACCTTGCATATCTTTTTTTTTTCCTGCAGCCGACAATTTTTTATTGATTGTTTTTGCAAGATGCCATACGTCAAATTGGTGATTTATATTTTTGTACTCTTCTCTCATTGTCTTGGCAATTGAAACGTGTCTGTCCGTGGCTATCAGGTCGATCACCATTCCCCGCGATTGTAGTTCTTGCAATGATGCTACAAAGCCAACTTTCTCCATGGCCACTGAGGATGTACTTTGTGACACCTGCACGACCACCGAACTCACAATTTTCTTACTTTCCATGTCCTGAAAGTGGTAGGTGCAGTACTTGGCTGAAAATCCTGGGCTGTCGCACTGTCCATCACCGGCTAGCCTGAAGCGTTTGCCCGCGAATGTACTTTCCATTGACATTTTTTCCATTCTCCAAGCTTCGCTGATGGCTGGAAATAGATAATCGGTTTGGTATTTGTAGAACTGACTTTTCGCAATGAAATGGATTCCCACAAACTGAAAGAAATACTGTAACTTTTTAAAACTTGAACCACTAAAAAGTGCGGCCGCTGCACAAAGTAGATTGCCTGCTGGCAGTTGCCCCAGCATGGGTTGTGCAGACCATGCGAACGGATGATATTGTGTACAGGTGGCATGTATTTTAAGGTTAGTGCCTCGAATTGCACGAGTCACATTAATCAATGGCTCCCCACATACTTCCCCACCAACCGAATGCCCACATTTCATCATCATAATAATATCCATCAAACAGCTATCGAATACAATGAATTTGGCCTCTTTCCTTATACTGTCACTCTGCATCCCAGCTGGTTCGGCCTGTAACGTTGAGGACATGTCACTCGCATGAAAGGTACAATCTCTGATATCGTCTTCCGCTATGCTGAGTGATATTGATGGTGTTTCATTGTCGTCCACGTCATTCTCTTCCATTGCAACATCTGTTCCTTGTCCGGAGATGGGAGAAAAAAACAATGTCTTCAACTTTCGCGCGCTCTTATTTTTTGCGGGTGTGGATTCTGTGAATTGATCTCCGACTGCATCCAAACTACCAGGAGGACATTCACTATCAATGGCTGGTGGTGGTATAGCTCCGTTGTCAATCACTTCATATTCTTCCCATTGGCACGATGCATCTCCAGTCTCAAGTCCCTGCCAAAAGGTTTGACAAGCAACATCTCTCGTTCGCTTCACTGTCTGTGTAGATCTAGTTCTTACACCCACTCGCAACTAGAGGACAGATTAGAAAAGGGATGTTCAGTTTAAACACAACTTACAGTATTGAACTATTGACAGTGAAAGACAACATAATATAGTGAACAGGACACTAACCTTCTTTTGCTTTCTTTTCTTTGAAACTTTCTTGCCTCGAACTTCAACATCTGGACGCTGTTGCTCCGACTCGTGTGTGCATGTCTCCACTTCCTCTCGCGCTGCAACGACTATATTTTCATGATAAGCACATCCATCACTCACTGAGGCTCCATCGACTCCCTGAAACATAGAACTTTCATTAGTATGTATAATAATATTGAAAACACAAAATGTACTTGGGGACCAATACCCATACGTACATCTCAATAGCAAAACACGAATGAACGCATTGTGTAGAACATTCAAACGACAATAGTTCACGCATTGTTGATCTAGTTAGATTGAACTGTCAAGATCCATACCTCGGGCTCCGCATAGACTTCCATTGATGATATTATTGAAGATGACGCTTCAGCAACTCCCTGAAACACAGTAATTGCATTAGTATGCTTTTCTATTTTGTTAAAAAGAACATAAACTTTGAGCAGGCGTCAACGGCTCATCTAAATAGACCTGCACAAATGATCAGTTGTCTAAAATAAATAATGGATATGTAAATATGATTCGATTTGCTCGATCGTTGGAAGTGTCACCACCCAGAGATCTGCATCAACTACTAGGGGTGATGTTCTTGTAGAAGAAGCTCCGTCATCTCCCTGAAACATAGTACTTGCGTTAATAAAGAAGGAAGTATAGCGGATGTAATCACGTCATATGATTTCGCTTGATCGAACTGTCAGTATCCATACCTCGAAATGCATAAGAACATCAAGGGACGATGTAACTGCGGTGCACACTTCTGCAAGCTGTTGCGCCGACCCGTAACTGCATGCTCCCCCTTCTACTTGGACTAATGCTCCATCGACTCCCTGAAACATAGGACTTTCATTAGTAATGAACACAATATTGAAAAAAGAAGACAAATAGGAGGGCGACGACAGAAGGACATATCAATGGCTAAAAACGAAAGAAACATTGTGTGTAACAATCACGCTACAAGAATGCAAGATCTGATGATCTCCATCGATGGAACTGTCCGGAAACGTACCTCGAGCATCTGAGTGACATCTACGGTTGTCGTCAATGCGTTGGACTCCTCAGCATCTCCCTGAAAGACAGTACTTGCATTATTTTGGATAACAATAATTATAACTGAAAACAAAGACTAGAGGACGAGTACAAGGGTGTACCATTAGGTAAAATAATTACACGATCAATTAAAACTATTGATTTACATGCCTAAAACAAGTCAGTGTCAGAATAGCTAAGTAAGATTACCCGATAGGCGCTTGAAGTGGCTGATGACTGCAATAACGACACGGATGGAGAATCTTCCGCCTTCATATTGAGTGGATACATAAATGGGGAAATTATTGTTAGCTAATGCTACACACTACCGCAAGGCCGAGAGATAAATACGTAAACTTGACTCACCAGTGGAGGGATGTGGACGAATAGAGTGGGAATAGCGGTTGAGAGCAATTTTCGCCTCGCTCGCGGTGTTTTCTTCTTTATTAGCAATGATGTGGAGTACATGTCTGGGCTAAAGTGCCTGCTGCAGATGCGGTATCGATCACCCCTCTTGTCCGCAAAGACTTCTAGGACTCTACTTTCTAGCTCAGAGGCTGGATATCCGCAATATCGGACCCATTCTCTTATCTGATCTATTGTCTTAGGGAAAACATGCATTATAGTACCTTCAGATTTGTTATGGGTCTTCGAAGGGCAACCGCCAATGGAACAGGCAGGCATTATGGAAAGTTCTGAAAAGTAAAGATCAACAATTCTCTATGAATACCAATGTGTTAAAACAGTAAATGACACATAAAAGGTTCAATGCAAGGTCCGTTTTGGTTCTTGGAACTATACACGTTATTCACATGCGGATAAGTATTTCAATAACTTTCAAAAAATAGAAAAAGTAATTTGACTAAACTCAGAACATGTGACTAGTTCCTTGCATGTACTGTCGTGAACGAAAAGAAAACATGGATGCAATTTGATGACTACTAGCAAATAGATATAAATTAAAAAATTGGACGCAAAATGATTATGGTACATGGACTTACCTTGACGAACAAACAGTTAGATGCAGGGATCAGAGTAGTTTCTTGTCGTAGAACAGGGAGCAGTTCACAGGTTGCAAACTGACGAGTTTGCTCAAAGTGGTCACGGAAGTTCACAGAGACGAAGAGCAGATAACCAGCACCTTCACGGGTTGACTAGCAAAGCGCAAAGAAGTTCTCATTAGAAATATGAAGTGGGTTATAAAGAATTCGAACCAGGGGTGTGTTTGTGAATGAATGACGTGTATATGTCGTGGCATTATGTGGATTGCAGGGGGCCGTCCAGCGTGAGGGGGATGCTTGGCAGGAGACACGGGGTCTGGAGGTAGACATGGGAACAACAAACCCATGCTCTATAGACCACTTTGAAGTGTACATGGTCTTTGGCACCTCTTGGCCTTTATCGCTCCCTGACAGCTCCACTTGCCAGCAGCTCAAGTACCCCGGTGCAAACTGCCTTTGATAGGGCGGGGGGTGGATCGGGGCGGTGGTCGTGCAGACAAGACACAGGAAGACTCGTGAATGGAGACACACTTATGTGGATTGCAGGGGGCCGTCCAGCGTGAGGGGGATGCTTGGCAGGAGACACGGGGTCTGGAGGTAGACATGGGAACAACAAACCCATGCTCTATAGACCACTTTGAAGTGTACATGGTCTTTGGCACCTCTTGGCCTTTATCGCTCCCTGACAGCTCCACTTGCCAGCAGCTCAAGTACCCCGGTGCGAACTGCCTTTGATAGGGCGGGGGGTGGATCGGGGCGGTGGTCGTGCAGACAAGACACAGGAAGACTCGTGAATGGAGACACACTTATGTGGATTGCAGGGGGCCGTCCAGCGTGAGGGGGATGCTTGGCAGGAGACACGGGGTCTGGAGGTAGACATGGGAACAACAAACCCATGCTCTATAGACCACTTTGAAGTGTACATGGTCTTTGGCACCTCTTGGCCTTTATCGCTCCCTGACAGCTCCACTTGCCAGCAGCTCAAGTACCCCGGTGCGAACTGCCTTTGATAAGGCGGGGGGTGGATCGGGGCGGTGGTCGTGCAGACAAGACCCGTTTGCCGCAGGGCCTCACCAAGGAGAGGCCATCTAACTGAATGTAAGAGGATGGCTGCAGGATCTACTACATGGAAGGCAGGGGGGTGAGTTTATAAATACCTCACCCTCCCAGGAGAATATACACTAGATTCATTTAAAAAATCAAAACAACCATTGTTAAAATATATGTTGGGCTTTATTTTAGATTTTAATTAAACATAAATAATAAACATTACACATTGTAAAGTTGAGGTTGCAGCACATCGAGGGAAAATCCGCGGTATTGTCCACTGTCACTGGGGAAATGTTGTCTAATGGCAAGTACCGCACAGGCAGGTATTACTCTCCGAACGCGGTGTCCGAGCCTCCCGTGAAGCCACCAAGTGAAGCAACGATAGGCCACCAGCCTGTACCACCTGTGAAAAAAAAAGATGCAAACTGTATTAAACTGACCAAACTTTCTTATCAATGTCGATTCAGGTAACACATGTCATTTTCCTTAGAAAAAAATTATATCTAGAAAATGCACTATATGGAACCAATTTACATGCGTTCCAATGATATGTAAATGTAATTTTATATGTGGGAGACGACCATGAAATAGTGGTGGCATCACTGACATCACAAACAGAGTATACTTACTCGTTACTCGGATTACGCGGACGAACAGTGCCACGAAGTTCGTGCATAAGCACCATCATCATCCTCAACACTGTCCGTGAGAGGCAGGCTTCCCTGAACTCTGGCAGCTCGGTGATGCATTGCGGACTTTGCTCGCCTTCCTGCTGACTTTGCTCGCTTTCCGAAATGTAGGCCAAGCACCCGGAATTTTCACGGCAGCAGCAGTTCTCCTCCTCAGTTGGCATTAGCTCGCACCGATTGCACGTGCACCAGGTGGAGACGCCGTCCATGCGACATGGTCCAGGCTCTTCATCCGTTGACTGGTCCTCCCAACTGCCGTCCGAATCCCCATCGTTTTCGCGTGCTTGCCTTTCCAGTAGTTCTTCCTCGGTGTACTCGGGCTCGTACATATACGGCATTATTGTGGCCATTGTGCGGTAAAGATAGTAAAATAATTTATAGCGGTGGTACTGGTATCTGTTCACACGGGCTACAAGCGGCGAAGGTAGCTGACCAGAGCACTGAAACGAGTCACAGAATACTCAAAGTAACACAGAGAGAGGAATGGAATCGAAAATCTGCTGCTGTATGTTGTGAAACGGTCTGTTTATACTTATTGGGGAAAGAGGCGTCCTGCCATTTCCATGGCAACACGTCAATAGCTGAGGCGCAGCGATTGTTGACACGAGACGTGCTTGAAATGGGCAGTACGCGTCTGCTGATGTCAGGCTCAGGGGCGGGGGATTTGATTTAGTGCCGCAAAGGCAGGTGAGCCAGGTCGATGCGGCGGAATGATAGGATTATCACAAAATGGAGGCTGATTTCGAGTGCGATAAGGGGCGAAAAGTCGGGTAAGGTCCATAGGAAAGTTTCCTACGATCTACCGATTTATGCTTACAAACACATGGCCGACCCGTAGGGACAATAAAAAAAAAGTCCCGGAACTCTCCTTTAATTTCCCTGCACCTGCTGTAAGCAAAGGCAGTTTATGTGTTAATAGGTGTTACCCTGTCCTTGTTTGATCAAGGTCTTGAGGCCTGCTGAGGGCCTTCCTGGATTCTCTTTTTTGCTGTATTACAGTATACTTCAAATCCATCAAACAACGGGATAGAATGAAACCAAGTCTCTTGGAAACAGCATATATCAAAGTCCTTACATGTCAATGCATTATTATTAAACAAGTGCATTAAGCCTCTCGTGTTCCATGATCCCATGGTGAGAGGCCGAGTGTAATGGTCCTTTGACTGTTACATTTTTGCTTCTTTTGCCAATGAACTTGTCTACAAAGACCAATTTTGGTCCCGATCTTTTGGATTCATCTCATCTGTAATCATTCTTACCTTCCTTTGTTGGGTATATCTGCAGTCAAAAGTAACCATTATTGAGGTGTCAGGCTTCATCATTACCATCTTCTTTTTAGGTCTTCCATTCACTCTTGTAAGCATTAGATCCCTTGCAAGGTCAAAGCTACTCTTGAGGCATCTCTGAATTGTGGAATTGGTTGATCTTCTGTACATTTTTCTTAATATCCCACCCTAGTGGATATGTTTCACATAAATATTCTTCCAGTTCAAAACCCATCGGAAGGAGATCTGCACTGCTTCCAAAATGATCGTTCTTATTAGTGCCGATTGTAGGCGAAGCACTACCCATTGCATTTGGCACTCATTACCAAATTGAACTATTTTTATGTCCTCAGATCTAATATTTCACCGTTTCGGGGCACAATGGAGTAGTTTCAAGATATTTCTTCAGTTTAATATGAGTACATCCCTGGAGGGACAGATTTGTTCCACGGTCACGGCCACCATATAGTTGAGCACTTTGGTGATTGCATCGAGACCTTGGTCTTTCCCTAGGTTCCTCACTCTTTATTTGGTAGAACACCTTTATTACTTTTAATTGGACCGTGCCATGTTGCTTTTTCTTAAGAGCATTTCTTTTTTTTTCCAATGTCTGGAATTTGTCCAGTATAACATCTTTATGATGAGGATCGCTCATGATATTTCAGGGGTTGGGTGGTGGACTTACCATTACTCCCATTGGACTGTCTGTCCAATACCAGATTGCCCACGTAGTGTAGCCGATGAATTCTTCTTCCCAATGTACCCCTCTGGTTTTGGTTTGAAGAAAGAACCAGAGCGATCAATTGGAGAAAAGAATGGATGCCGATTGAAATCCACGGGTACCAATGGAGCAACAGAGGTCGAGATGCCAAATGCCAAAGGAGAACTGGATATACGAAAACACAACAGCAGTTTGAGGCCGGACATGCAAATGTGAGATACAAAAAACACACCACAGCAGCAGGGTTTGAGTTTGCGTTGTGCCAAAAGATCCAACAACCGAACAAGGCAAAGAAGCAGTCCCAATAATCGTACCCCAAAAGCATAGAATACAAAACACACCTCCCTTCTCCCCCCCTGGATTTAATTGAAGAGATTCGCAGCTTACTGGTGGTTCTATCCCAGGAGAGATTGGGCAGCAAGTGTAGAAAAAGTTCCAAGCAAATCCACAAATGATGAGGTCCAAACCTACCCCGACGGCACAAGGACGCCTAATAACACCCTGACCCGACGGCACGAGGACGGTAGTACACACAGGGAGTCTCTAGTCCGTGTACCAGTTATAAATTCCAAGAGGTCCAAGTTGTCGAGAGAAAACCATACGTTTCAGGGACAATCCGAAGGCAGAGATGATGATGGAGTGGAACCATATGCAAACGGGATGCGGCAACCGCCTGATGTAACGTGACATCCAAGGAGCAGGCAAGGGAATTCCAGTAACGGTCTGTGGTCAGAATACGTGACGAGGCAATCCAAGGCAGAGCGTTCAAGAAGAGCAATCCAAATAGCAGTCCGCATCGAGGAGCCAAAAGGTAATCAAGAACAGAGGGGAAAAAACAGGGAATAACAGGGAAGGGAACGGATAGGCAAGATACAAGGAAGTAACACTGAAAAGAGTTCGTAACGCCACTAATCGGCGATCAGAAGCACCGACCTAGGTGAGGGAGGCGCTAATGAGGAGGCAAGTCACATGACAGCGCGGCACGCTACTCGGCGTGGATTGTGGGAGGAGTAGAGCGGACGCCAGCATTGCCATGCCAGTTTCCAGGCACCAGATTTCACGCTTCTTAAAGGGACACGAGCCCATGGTTTGGAAAGGAACGAGTGCCCATACATGACACTGTCCATATATGATATGTCATCTTCCTCTTCCTCACTCATTTCTGAGTAAATTCAAAGATCTTCCAAGGGTGTCTCCAAGTTCTTCATTTCTTCCTCCACTGTAGAGTATTACTGGACTTTTGCATGGGAGTTCATGACGTTAGATTTGTTCCCAACCCTTATCTTTTCATGCACATTCCACTGCATACATTTTTTGAACCTCAGAGAATGATAACTTTCTCAGGAATGCTCTTGATCCATTCGATTAAAAATGTTTCCGTGGTGGTAGTTTTTTTCCTTCTTTCCTTTTTGTATCTTGTCCTTTTTATTCCCAACTTCAGATTTATTATTTTTTCAAAAATCTGGAAAGGCTTCAAACTGGTAGTACGATCTAGCGGATTTGCCGAGGGCAATATTGATGCAGCTCTTTCCCCATTAGCATCCCTCAGCCCTCCTTGAGTTGTAATTACCTCATCATTTAGGTTGCCCCCTTCACTTATATAATTTGTTACCATCACCTCGGGGCCTTGTTTCCCACTCGTTCTTTGATTTGAGTTATGCTCTACGACTTTAATCAGCTTCGAGGAGTTATTGCTGGTAAATCCGCTCGTCCTCTATATGAATAATTTCCTTTTCCATTCTGTTCTCCATAGTTAGATTTTATTGTTTTTGGATTGACACATTGTTCATTCATTTTCTTTCACAGTAAGTCCTTGTCCATTTCATAGATTCCAACAGAGCTGTCATCATAGAGTCTTTGTCAGCCTCTTCCCCTCTAGCAAGATTGTATAACCTTGCTTGCCATTGGGCTGTCAACTCCACTTCCCTGTCCAGCTGAGTTTGAACAAAGCCTGAAAAGGTTTCCAAACTCATTAATTTTGTATGGATCACCATCCTGAGATCTCCTTGTACTTTTATGGAACCTTTCATGCAGAAAAAAAACAACAGAAAAAAACGTACATATACCACTAGCTACCCACTTCTAACACACCGAAAGGTGGCTACTTGTCAGAAATGTACCTCACAGTAGGATTTTCATAGGATTATATCGCCCACCATAGACAAAGAAATGTGTTTAGCATATTTTAATTATTATATCAAACGGCATAGTAAAACAACATAAAAAACCTATTTCCAGCGTTCGTTATTTGTAGAAACACAAATGGGCGGAAGAAGCAGACACCAAAACATTTGCAATGTACAATTTGCGTGATTTTAGTAATGGTGTATTTTGATCGCATTTTCAATTATACAACAACATGGTATAATAGCGTCAACATTTGAATATGTTTCTAGGGAGAAGGACAACACTTTTGCAGTTTAAAGCTCTTCAGTAAAGTCCAACGCCCCGTCTTCAGGACGCGATAGGTTAAAGAAACACGTTACACTGGAAACATGGCGCCTATGTGTCAGTGTGGTGACCTAAAGAGATAAATAAAAATTGTTTTACTCAAACATGATAAAAACAGTGATGGTGGTGTTTGGGTGCATACAAAACAAGTAGCCAGGTTGCTAACCTTAAAAGTGATTTCTTTTGGTGTGATGGGCAAAGCCATTGCATGAATCAATTTAATTGAGGCGGCAGACCAGTCCGTCTTAAGAATTCAAGCTGTAAATCAATGTGTACATTTATTTAGATTTTTGTTGAAACAAGTAACATATTGAACCAACAATAGTTACATTTTGATATATGAATCAATCATATTTACCACTTTATGTGTAAGGCAGGGATTTTTGTTTCAAGTCCTGCAGAGAAATTTTTCAGTGGTGTACCGAGTTTCTATGGTATTCCGGATACTACATGTCCCATAATGCATCATGGAATCTAAAAAAATGCGAAAAGCCTTTCAATTTCACAGGTTTCACCTGATTTAAGTTTCTTACAAGCATTTAAGTGGCAGGGAGTAACACTTACTTGGCCATAATGATCCCCAAGGCTGTCTTGCATTGTTATATATTGGGTTAGATATTTTAAACCGCTCGCGTGTCAGTGAATGGCTCTGTGTGGGAGACAAAGGCACCAGAGAGTACAATTAGACTCTCTGTACGTTTTTGAGCAACAATCAAGTGTGGCATGGATTTCAAAGCAGGCTTACCTGTCGTGTGTGCATTCGCCTTCACAGAATCGCTTTACCCTGTGGCTTTTTCCTTTGTTGAATACTGGTGTAAGCCAAATGTCATTCGTTGACTTCGAAAGAGGACTGCCAGGTCCAGTCCATTCGTGTGTGTAGTAGAGGAAGGACTTTCCTCAGTATTAGAAAGGGGTCAGCCATTTTTGAGTGTATATGGATCCTATGAAGGTAAACATGTCAAATACATTTTTTCTTATAGAGCACATTTGTGCACACAATGGTTATGCATTATATGACAATTTTAGACAAGGCATCACCGTCCAGCAGACATGATAGACATAAATGGCAATGAGATCATATTTCATTAACCCCCCACTGGTTGTCTGAGCTATTAGTGGATAAACAGACTCCACTCTGCGGCAATATTTAGACCGGACTGGACTGTATTGAGATTATAAATCCATTTTTGCTCCATTTTTTTTAAGGAACAGATCCCTATTCCCTCCCCGTGAGTGAGCTTTAGATGTCTCAATAACAAACCAAAATATATCTTCGCATGTGTGTTTCGCTTGTAAATAATGGGCCACCAATGGTTTATCCGTAGTACCATTCCGTATGGCTGAGCGATGTTCGCCAATTCGTAATTTCACTAACCTGATCATTTTGCCTATATATATTAACCCACAAGGGCATTTTATCCCATAGATCACCCATTTAGTCAGGCAATTTGAGAAGGATTGGTATTTCCATAGCCTGTCATACAGATCAATCTGTTTTAAATTCTTGGTGAAATGGCAGACTGAACAATGTCCGCATGCATAATGACCACTGACTGGTGGCAGTCCCCATAATGTAGATTGAATGGGTGTCTCAATGTTGTTAGTAGGGTAAGTGTGTACTAATTTATCCTGCAGATTCGGCATCCGATTGAAGGCAAATCTAGGACAACTTGGTTGAAAATCATCGGTATGAATGATTTTCCAATTTTTTAGTATCACCCTTCTTAGGTCATTACTCAGGGGCGAAAAAGATGAGACACATGTAATTCTATCATCTTGTGGTTTTGTGTGTTTCTGAAGGATCCCTTCGTGATTTGCGTTACGTGCTCTCTTCATAGATCTCTTGATTATTTTCCGAGGATATTGGCCCTCATTACAACTCAGGCGGTAAGGGGTTTACGGCGCCGTAAACAGAGCCGACCCTTACCGCCTGAGTACGAGGTCCTTTAGCGCCATGGAGGTTTTAACACCTGCTTTTAGCAGGTGTTAAAATTCATGGCGGTTAGGAGACCATGGAGTTAATTACGCCACCGTAATTTACGGTGGCGTAATTAACGCCTTCCCCACTCCCATTATGCCCTACGGGGCAAAATGGGAATGGGGAAGGGAAAATGGGAAAATGGGGATTTACCGCCCCGCCAAGGTTGGAATAGGGCGGTAAATCCGCCAACCACCATGGCGTAAACATAGTTTACGCCATGGTGGTAAAGTCACGGCCCAGGCGGTAACTTACCACCTGGGTCGTAATGAGGCCCATTGTCTCTTTTCGCTCAAGAACTGGCTATTGATTTTAAAGTCAGCCAATTCACTACAGTTTCGTCGGATTCTAAGAAATTGTCCGTAGGGTAAATTTTCCCATAGACTAGACGGATGGAAGCTACTGAACAATAAAATCGTGTTCTTGTCTGTGGGTTTTTTGAATAATGTAGTACCCAGTTGATTATCCTTTTTGAAGATTTTCAGATCAAGAAAGGCTATATTGTCAGTGCTTGATGACATGGTGAATTTGATGGTTAGAGTTTGTCTGTTGAGCCATATTAAAAATAGATCTAGTTGGTCCTGGCTTCCGTGCCAAAGCGTGAACACATCGTCTATGTAACGATGCCATGAACTAATGTGTGCATGGAAGGGATTAGTCGCTGTGTAGATGAAATTAGATTTGTAGTGATCCATGTATAAATTTGCTAAGTCTGGTGCAAATGTAGCACCATTGAGGTCCCTTGCCTTTGTTGGTAAAGGTTTGATTACACAAGCAAAAGTTTTTTGTCAGTGCCAGCCTCACGCATTCGATGATAAAATTGGATGGCACTGTACAGTCAGCTCTTGTCTCTAGATATTGATGTAATACTTCAATGCAGTGGTCCTGGGGGATGTTAGTGTATAACGACTCTACATCCAGGTTGACCAAGATGTCATCGGCCCCTGGGTGTAGACTGGCAACGATGTGTATCATAGCTGTAGTGTCTTGCACATATGATTTCATCTTAACCACAAATGGTCTCAGGAAGGAGTCTGCATAGATGGACAAGGGCTCCAACAATGAGCCTATAGCTGAGACAATCGGGCGACCAGGTGGATGAATCGCATTCTTATGTGTTTTGGGAAATAAGTAAAAGGCAGGAGTTGTCGGATTGGGTCTAGTCAAGAACATCAGCTCATCCTTACAGATCCACTTTTGATCGTGTGCATGTTTCATAAGGATCAGAATTTCTTCAGTCAATCCCGTAGTAGGGTTGCCCACAAGTTTCCGATAACAGAGTTGGTTATCTAACTGTTTTTCAATTTCCAGATTGTATGCATTCACATCCGACAGTACGATACCCCCCCCTTGTCAGCGGGTTTCACTACAAAGGAGGTATTGCTTTCGAGATTTTTTAGAGCTCTTCGCTCTGCTTGTGTTAGATTATCTTTTTGTTGGTTTTTGTTTTTAAAAAGATCATTTCATTCTCTTATTATTTTGTTTTCGAAAGTGAGAATTTCTGGAGAGATCATGGCTGGTGTTGGTGTAAAAGACGAAGGACATTTAAGTCCTGATATGTTATTGTCTGGAATCAGCCCCTCTTTCAGATTGTGGAAAAAATACTTGAGCCTTGAAGAAATTTCTCATCTGTGCCTCAGTGGTAAATTTATCGGCAGCTTTGGTTGGAACAAAGGATAGTCCCTTACTTAAGACACAGGTTTCTGTCTCAGTGAGATGGTGGGAACTAAGATTGAAAACCGGGATTACCAGTTGTTCTGTGGTGGTTGCCACTGTCTGGTCGGCATCGTGCGATTGCCCCATTGTCTGTTCTTCCCGCGTTTCCTCTGTCCCTGAAAAAAATGTGGTTGGGCACCTCTTTGCGCTAAGCCTCCACGGCTAGTAGAGGGTTGTGCTGTAGAGGAATCAGAGTCACTGCTGTTGGATGAGTTAGAGAAAGTGACAAATTTATTTACACGGTTTCTATTGTTGGATGGACCCCTCCCTCCCACTTGGTTGGCATTCCGTTGCTGAAAAAAAGGAATCTTTCATGTCCTCGTATAATTTTGTGAAAGGGTTCAGGGCAATTGCTAGGGCAGCTGCAATAGTATCTTGGATTTGGAACTTTGAGACTGGTGATTCTTTATCCAATTTATAAGGTTCAAACATCTCAGTCACCGACATCCCATTAGACGAGAATGAGAAACTTATGGCCTCAGTCTCCTTTTCCATCCTCCCATTCTCCTCGATTCGTTCCACTTCCGTCTCAGGCTCTTTATCAAAGGATTTACCTGTCAATTTTCAGAGACGTTCCGTGCCCCTCGGTTCCCTGGACATCCTCTGCTACTAATTGCTCTTTGTCGAAAGATTGAATGTCCATTGTATTGACCCCTAAATTTGTCAATATTGGCAATAGTGGCAATTTTGGTGTTGAGCAATACTTTGAGAAGGAGTAACTTAGTCTTCTTTGCCAGGCCATGTTGGTTTTGATGTCCAGTATATCCCTTTGCAAGCGAGTGGCTAGGGGAGAATGTTGGGTTTCTAGGGAGCTCATTTGGCCTATGACTGTCAGTGCTACCACTTTGTTCCTTTAAGGGAGCAGTCTCCTACAAGAATGCATAATCAGGAGAGTCCGGCATAGAGAACTCCTCCTCCATGAATGCAGTATCATCTTCCCAATCAGTGGGTACAATATCATCACATTCCCTTGCCTCACACTCCTCCACAACTTTTTGATATCCATCTAGGTACTTCGAGTACCTAATCTTCTCCTTATTGGTCTTATAATTGATGGGCCGATCCTTTAATATATGTCCCATGACCAAAGCATTTGTATAGATGACCGCCAATGCAGCTCTTTAATTTCCGGTAGTTTGATTGGGCACAGGTTTACTGGTTTGGGACATCAACCTCTCCTGTTCCATTTGATTCCCTTGCAGTATAGTCTGTTCTTGCCATTGCTCCTCCCAGTTCATATTTTCAATTTCACGTTCATTGACCCCAACATCCCCCATTTGGGTCACTTCCTTCTCCTGCATGTCAGCCAGTAGCTTTACTGTCATAAGAGCTTCAGGAGTCATTCATGACCCTGTCTGATGGCTTGATATATTAAGATTCATCGCTTTCTCGTCTCGAATTTTCAATTGCTGATGAGTGCAGGGACCACTGGCCATTTGTTTAGTCGTGTAATGCGTCTAAAGCGACTAAAGCTTGTGGGATCTTTCTAGTAGCGCAGGTTCAGGTTTAAGTTCAAGTTCGAGGTCCAAGCCCGAGCCTGAGCCCGAGCCAAACCGATTTCACAGACTGCACCAACTGCCACACCTCATTCACAGCTCCGCAGACAAAGGTATTAGTTACTGGGTTTTAAAGCAGTTGCCACCGCCTCCAGAATATCAGGCTTAACAAGTGAGGGTCAAAAGGCAACAATAAAAACAGAGAGGAACAGTTTCCCGGAATGTACTGGTCTCCACTCTTGAATTTCAGCAGAGTAAATGATATAAGGTATCCCTGTTAATCAAATACTAGCTAAAATGATTATCTAGTCCCACTATGTGACCCACTCTGCCAATGATGGTTACAGCGGCTCACAGCACCAAAACACGTACACACGTGGCCCTCTTACCAGCACTCAGCAGCTTCCACCTGTGCTCTTGCGCTTACTGCGTTTACCGAATCACAAGTCACCAGTGCACATGTGCATATGCATGTGCGAGAAGGTACACCACAGGGCTTACAAAAAGTATTCCTGTCCCGCTCTGCTCAGCTCCGCTCTCTTGCAGCGCCTCTCTCGTCAACGTTGGACCGTTGGACTGCATGTTCCACTTGTAATTGCCGAGAACACTGTGGAAATGACTAGAGGAAAGGACCCAAAGAATGTGTCATGCCGTAATGGTGGCCTGTTCATTACAGCCGCTTGCGACACCACATACCTTCTGACACCAGTTTACTATCATATTCCATGTCATGGACTTCCCAAAGAGGTTCAAAGACAGTTAAGGAAAATGGTGGGGATTAAGATAAAACCATGGCCCGAGCTACAATTGAACATTGTTCATCATTGTCCGATAAAACAATAGAAAAACAGAAAGAAAGTTGAGGAAAGAGATCTGAAGGAAGCAAAATGAGTACAGGATAAATTGTCAAAATTTGCAATACAAGGAGCAGTAATAACAAGTACTGGGTAGGACAATAGTATACAGGAACAATAGGAAACACATCAAGGGTTGAATGGAGATTTTATGGGAAGAGGGGAATACATTCATTACCCCTGGGGAGAGGGTATGCACCAAGAGGAAGAGGGTTTGTATTTCAAGCACCACAGCCAGGGGGTTTAACGCAAGGACAGCCACGATTTGGGCGATTTGCACCACAGTGCTGGACTTGTGGAAAACCGTGACACATTACACGGGTTTGCAGAAGTAGGGGATGAATGCAACAAAATTGCAAAAATGTGTTGCAAGAGTGGGGCTTGGTTATCCAGAACTACAGAGCGATGCACATCAAGAGTACAATACCCAAGATTATACACAATATCTATCAACGCAGATGCAGGCATAGCAAATGCTGCAAAAACAACAGGCATTACAACTGCAGACACAATGAACGCAAGCAAACACACCAGTAACAACACTAGTACCCCAAAATACAGTGTCACAATGGGATGTAAACGTATTGCTGCAGGTACAGATAGTAGTGGGAGGGAATACCTACAATGGAACAGGACTGAAAATGTACCCACAGTAGGACAGCCCAGCGAGTTACTTGATTTGCCCAATTCTATCAACTACCCCAGACCCACTAGAGGAACTGATGGTGGAGCTGACCATAGGTGACAATACTTTCTCTTTTTTGGTTGACACTGGGACAACGAGAGAAGAAACTCCCAATGTCAGGAATATCAATGAACACAAAAGGATTCTATGGGGCTATGACAATTATTCCTTTACAGACAAATTACACATAACAATAGGAGAACACAAGATGGCTATGCCATTATTTTATTCCCTATAAAACACCAGTTTTCATAATGGGGAGAGATTTGATGAGCAAGTTAAACATGATCTTTTTGTTAACTGAAGAGGGAATAATATGTTCGACACCAGGTATTCATTATGTGAACGCGCATGAATTTGTCAGAGAATTGTATGGTCAGAAGGCACAAAGAGGGGTTCTGCTCATTGGTGAGATATTCCTTTATGGGGTACAGGTGCAATTAGCATGGCTTCTAAGAATACAGGACACATTGTTGAGATTACCCACAGAAGTTCTGTTTAGATCAGAGGTACCCACAGATGTGGAAGAAGGGCAAATTGTTACAATTGATTTAGAAGCAGCAGTACTGAGAGAGGACAGAGTGATTTTGCATGGAACTGATAATGACGGAGTAAGTTGGCTTACAGTAATAGCGCTTGATTCAGCACATAGACTCACTGTCGTGTCTGATGATGAACTGTTTCAAGATGATTATTCAGATGACAAGGTGATTTTGACATTTGTATTTAATACAGGTTGCAAATAGTGTATAGAAAGTTTTCCCACATCAATTTGTTGGAGAGGACAATACCATCCGTTCTGCAGGAAGATTTGGCAAAAGTACTGAATTCATTGTGCACCAGTGATCCATATGATTTTGGTTTATTACAAGTGGAGGAGCTGTCAAAATAGAAATAAAGGAAGTTGCTATTCTACGACAAATAAAATAGTATCTCATGCCCAAAGAAGTTGACATGGTTATCTATGAAGCCTTTGCTGCCTGAGTGCGACAATGTATATTGTGCCTTCAGAATCACCATGCAATACATCGGTGTACCCATTAAAAAAAGTGAAAGGTGGGTCTTGGAGATTCATACAAGATTTACACCCTTTAAATAATATTGTTGAAGCAGAATTTCCATTGGTGCCATATCCAGCCACGATAATATGTAACATACTGCCTACAGTTTAAAGTGATTAATTTGAAAAATACCCTTTTTCTCAATTCCTCTACATGAAGATTCACAACATTTGACCACGTTTACTTATTGCAGAATAATATTGCAGCACAGTCGCCTCCCACAGGGGTACTGTGAGTACCCCAGTGTGTGCAACAGTGTCTTGCAGACTGACTTGGGAAAAATACAAACTGATAGCACGATCATACAGTATGTTGATGACCTGCTTGTTTGCAGTGCCATGAAGGAAGAGCGCATGAAGGACTCAGTGAAATGGTCAGTACTGACTGAAAAAGAGAAACTGCAATTTTGTCGGGAAGAAGTATTGTACTTAGGTCAGATAATATCAAAGGAAGGAAGGTGACACCTGAAAGAGCAGAAGCAGTGCAGGAAGAAGATAACATACATGATTGTATGACTTATAATGATTACTATGATGATGTGCCCCGTGTAAACTAAAATGCCCTAGGAGGGGATATAATTGTCTATGTTGATGGTTCTTCGATGATTGATCAAAGTACTGGATTGATACATAGTGGGACGGCAGTAGTAAAGGAAAAGGAGGATGGGGGTTTGAGGTGGTGGAAAGTGCAAGAGTGTCAGAACATTTTTAAGTGCAAGTGGCAGAATTGGTTGCTATGAGGTGCTTGAATGTCCCTCGGCAGTCGTCGTAGTGAAGTGCGTAGTACACACCAGAGGCATAGGCATGATTTGCTGCAGCAACACAACTGCAGATGCAGAATCTGTCACTTCATGGGGTTTAGTGAAAAGGAAGGACTGTCCTGCCAGCTGCAGTGGTCACAGGAAGCTAGGAGAAGCCTCCTGGTAGCCCCAACCCTCTGCTCTATTGTATTGGAAACAGAGTGCAGGAGAAAGGAGACCCCAGGGAAAACCTGTAGGGTAGGAAACCCTGTATAACAGGTTGAGCGCGATGCACAGATTGTACGGTTATTTCTTTAATTTTTCTAGCAGGTGTGGGTTCAAAGTACTTCACACCTGGGGGTTGAGCAATGAGGGAGAAGCTTGCTCTACATAGACACATAGAAGATGAGCGGGTAAGAATCAGCTCTGCTGCATGGGAACCTCAGTCTAACTAGCTGTCTAAACAAATTCCTACCTCAGCGGGGTGGCTTCAGAGACTGCACAGGCTTTGGGAAGTCAATTCGGTAGTTAGAGCTGGAGCATAGAGTGACTTTAGTAGTGTAGAATAAGACAGACGTAAGCAAAGGCACAGAAAGACAAGGTATAAAGATTGTACAGACCAGAGGTCGAGAAGAATAGGCACAAACTCACAGAGCGTTGGTTGCTGGAGTAGTGACGCAACGTTTCCTGGGCAACAGGAAGCTTTATCTATTTCCAGACAGGATACAGTAGGCAAGCTGGACATGCAGCACATACAGTGTGAATCCACTGTAAAGTTACACAGAGCATAAGATGCCATCTTGAAAGGAACACAAACACACAGTACCCTACGTTTCCAACTCTGCCAGAAGGAACACCATTGTGTGAGAGACATGACAGTATGCCCCCTTCCAAACTACACCCCCATGCTTCCCGGGGTGCATACGATAGAACAAGCATGCTAGATGGGGGCATGCACTGAGGATGCTGGTTCTCAAGTCCTGTCAGGGGGTGAATATCACTTCCAATCCACCTAGAATTGACGTCTGTCCCAAAAATATCTGTAGTCACAGATATCTGCCGCCTCATATCCAGGGCTGGTGGACGTCATCACTGGAGGAGGTTGCTGCACATCACCATAATGAAAATGGTTCTCCAAGCGAGGTTTGAGTTGAGACACATGAAACACCTGATGAATACGGTCCAGGATGGAGGCAGTTGCAACAGAAAGGCCACCGACCCCATGGAGGGCAAAAGAAGGAAAGGACCAAAATATTTGGGGGAGAGCTTGGAGAGCAACTAATGTCAAGGCAGAAACTGTAATGCCAACCACACTTTAACCCCCAGTGAGATTTCACAGGAGCTGATGAGTGATGCAGATCTGCAAAATGCTTTACTCGTGCTTGGGCATCCAAAAGAGCTGTACAAGCCGTCTTATGTCCTAACTGGATGTTGTTCATCAAAGCGTCAACATCAGCAAAGGCGGAGGCGCTCAGAGTGGTAGTTGGGAAATATGTGGGGTGAAAGCATAGGTTCACATAAACAGACAAATAGAAAGAGCAGAATGCTTGGCATTATTGTATGCAAATTCTGCCATGGGTAAATGTTCTTCCCAGTTATCCTGTGCTGCTGAAATGAAACAACAGAGATTTCCTTCCAGAGTCTGATTGAGATGTTGAGTCTGCCCGTTTGTTTGCAGATGGTACCGGGAGCTCAAGGCCCTTCTGATGTTCTGTGTGGAACATACTTGATTCCAATATCTGGAGATATATTGGGAACCCCTATCCTAAACAATAATCTCTGGTAACCCATGATGAGAGAAGATTGTAGAAATAAAATGTCTAGACATCTATGCTGCGGATGGAACTGCAGGTAAGGTTAGGAAATGTGGAAATTTTGTGAAGTAATCACTCGTTACCATAATAGACGTACAACCATTTGATACGGGCAGATCCACAATAAAATCAGTGGAAATGACTTGCCATGGTCTAGTTGGGATTGAAAGACTGACAAGTTGACCCAACTGGCATTTCTGGGGAAATTTGGTCTGTAGACATGCCAGACAAGAGAAGATTTAATCACATTCATCTGTTGCAATGTCCGGCCACCAAAAATGCCTCTGTATAAGATCAAGAGTATTTGTGATCACGCGATGACCTGCCGCCACAGTGTCATGACACATCCTCAAGACGTCTTTCTGCACTTTAAAGGTTGGAATGAATACTTGATGGTTGTTGAAATAAAAGCCACCCTTATGGATGATGCCATATTCCTCCACGATTCATTGGTAATCCTTGTGATTCACCCAAGATTTGTTCAGCACATTGTGAAGACATTTTTTTACTAAGATGCCAAATTTTGCTCTTGGGAAAAGGTCTCTTTGTATTGCAAGCTTTTTAGTTTCTGATGGTCTGTTCTGACTTCCATGGGATGTCAGGATCCCAGCAAAAGGTGTCTCCACTCTTGGAATGCTCTTTGGATTGCTAGTAATTCCTTCTTTAGAACAGTGTAGTTTACCTATTATGAAGAGAATGTCTTGGATAAATAGGCGACTGGACCTTCCGTCCTGGATGCAGAGAGCTATTTAAGTACTGTGCCCAAGCAGTTGCGAGAAGCATCCGTCTCAAATGAATGGTTTCTTCTGGTCGGGAGTTTGAAGGATAGGAGCAGAGGAGAACACTTGTTGAGTGTTCTCCATCCATTTATACAAGGTACCTTTTTGAGTAAAGCAGTTAAAGGAAGGATGACATCGGAGAAATCCATGATGAATCTTTTGGTAATAATTGGCAAAACATAGGAATCTGTGTAACTCCTTTACAGTCTGGGGAGGGGGTCAGTGTAAGAAGGCCAAGAATTTCCAGGGATCCAAAGAGATTCCAAATGCAGATAGAAGGTAATCCAGATAGGTGACCTCTGATGGATGAAATGCACATTTATATGGTTTACAGAACAGATGATTCTCTCTCACATGATGTAATACTGTCTGTATTAGCTGGATGTGTTTGACTTCGCTATGTGAAAAAATTTGTGTATCATCAAGATACACTATTACAGAGTGGAGGAAAAAATCAGAAAACGCACAAACCATAAACCGTTGAAAAATTGCAGGAGCATTAGATAAGCGGAAGGGCATCACTCGGTACTCATAATGTCCAAAAGGAGTATGAAAGGCAGTCTTCCATACACCCCCTGCCTTCATACGAATAAGGTGATAAGCCCCAGGAAGATCTAACTCAGTATACATGGATGCCCGTTTCACGGCTTCAGGTATGTTGTGGATTAAAGGCATGGGATACCTGTCAGGGACTGTGATCTTATTCAAGCCTTTATAGTCAATACAAGGTCGAAGCTTGTCAGTGTCTTTCTTGGGGACAAAAAACAAGGAGGGGCCCGTGGGGAAGTAGATTCTGTTGTAAGCACATTCTGAAGATTAGGTTGAAAATACAGCTTCAAAACTTCTTTTTCCTTCTCAGAAAAGAGATACATCCATCTAAAGGGTATGGGTTGGTCGGACAGGAGGTTAATGATACAGTTGTCTCTTCGGTGAGAAGGCAGTTCTGACAATTTAGGGTTAGAGAAAGCTCTTGAAATGTCCTGTATTCTTCTGGGATGGTTAGAATGTTTTCTACAAATGTGCATGGTGGCACTGGAGATGGTGGCGGGTGTATTTGTAGTCCCACCGACCCCTCCGAGAGACAATGCATAATACAATATTCTCACTATAGGAAAAAGGATCCGGTGGACCAATTTATATAAAGGTTGTGATGCCGCAACCATGTTAGCCCCAGAATGACTGGGTAATGAGCCGCTTCGATAATATCAAAGGTTTCTTCTTCCACATGGGAGGCAATGTACATTCCAATGGGGCAGTTTGTTTGCTGATAGGTCTTGAGGTCAAAGGGTTTCCATCCACACCCTCCACAGGGATGGCAACTGCCTTGGGAATTCGAGGGATCCCTCTGTTGAGTAACCAATAGTCATCAATAAATATGCCAGGGGCACCACAGTCAATCAATGCTGGGATATTGAGGATTTCCTTGCTAGAAAACAAAAAGTTACTTTCAGGATGAGCATGGAAGGAGTCCAGGAGGTAGTTGTATGAATAAGGGAAACAGCACTTTCATCCCGAACCATGGTTCCCTCTATGGTTGGGATATTGCGTTTCCCAACCTTCCTTGTCTCCTGGGTGGAGTATGGGACATTCACCTCCAAATGATTCTTTGATACACAATACATACAATGCCCAGAGCTTCTACATCGATTCTGCTCTTCTAAGGTTAAGGGACCTCGAGTATCTCCTAATTGCATAGGCTCACCTGACCCAACCAACCTTTGGGGTACTTTAGATAACTCAAAAGTGGGTCGGACACTACGATTCTTCTTCCTTTCGGTATGTCATTCCTGCAAACGATAATCCAATTGCATAGTTAAGGGTATAATTTCAGCTAAGTTAGCCGATCTTGGAACTCAGGCTATTTCATCATTAAGTTCCTCAGTAAGACCCCATCTAAACAGTGTTATTAGGGCATCGACTGTTGACGCTGTATCCACGGCCGGTTGTTTAACCCGTGTAATGTATGTCAATACATCCTGGGACCCGTGTTTGAAGTCTAACAACTTTTCTTGCGAGGAAACAGTAATTTCTTGTCTGCCGAACATTGCTTTGAGGTTATTCAAAAAGATGTGGTAAGAATCCAGGATAGCATTATTAGTGGTAACAAATGGAGATGCCCAGGCCAGGGCTGCACTGGCTAAATGAGAAATCATAAACCCGGCTTTGTCTCTCTCTGAAGGAAAGAAGAAGAATTTGAAAGCAAATTGTACCATACAGGCATCAAGATATACAGGCATCAAGATATTACTTGAGTTTATGTGGATTACCATCGTACTTCCTGCCTGACAATGGCCATGGAGGTACTTCTGAAACAACAGGGGAGCAAACTGCTACTTGTTGACGCCATGTTGCATTTTCCTGTTTAAGGGCCTGCACTTCTTAAGTCAGATTTTGTACAGCAGCTACTAGCTGCCGCATTTGATTCATTGTTATATTTATATATTCTTTTTTTATTTTTGTTGATTTTTGAGGCATTGCTAACTTTCACTTTATGGGTTTTAGTGAAGAGGAAGGTCTGGCCTTCCAGCTACAGTGGTCAGATGAAATTAGGAGAAGCCTCCTGGTAGCCCCTACCCTCTGCTATACTGTATTGGAAAGAAAGTGCAGGAGGAAGGAGCCCCCAGGGGAACCCTATGGGTAGAAAATCTGGTATAACAGGTTGAGCGCTGTGTGCAGATCGTACAGTTATTTCTTCCTTGCTTCTAGCAGGTGTGTGTCCAAAGTAATTCACAACTGGTGCTCAAACAATGAGGGAGACTCTTGCGCTACATAGAAACATGGAAGATGAGAGGGTAAGAATCAGCTAGCTGTCTAAATTAAACCTACCTCAGTGGGGTGGCTTCAGAGACTGCACAAGCTTTGGGAAGTAATTTCGGTAGTTAGAGCTAGAGGGTAGAGTGACTCTAATAGCATAGAAGAAGACATAGGTAAGCAAAGGTACAGAAAGACAAGGTACACGAGTATACAGACCAGAGGTCGAGAAGAATAGGCACAAACTCACAGACCATTGGTAGCTGGAGTAGCGACACAACCTTTCCCATGCAAAAGGAAGCTTTATGTATTTCTGGGCAGGATACAGGAGGCAAGCTGGACATGCACCACGTACAGTGTGAATCCACTGCAATGTTACACAGAGCAGGAGCCGCCATCTTAAAGGCAACACAAACACAGAGTACCCTACATTTCCAACGTTGCCAGAGGGAACACTGTTGTGTGTGAGACATAACAGAAATATCAGAAATTATAGTTGCCCCAAATAAATACTGTGAGACAAGCATAGCATCAAGAGAGACACAGACTCAAAGAAAACCGTTTAAAATCTGTTATTAAGAAATGAGTATGATTGGTGAAATGCCTAAATGGCCCTAACTCTAATGGGGTAGTTCCCTCAACTGATTTTTCTAAGGGTAGTCGAAGTCCTTATTCTATCAAGTGACACTGTACACCCACTTTGGTCAACACAGGGCAGTATCAGAGACTTTCGAGAACGCAGGTAGTTTGCCCCTCCCATGCACGACCACTCTGATTTCTGGCCCCTCCCCTTACACTCTGTACTTTTCTTCTGGCACCCTTTCCTTCCTTTGCCTAATTCACTCTGTCCTTGTTTTTCTCACCTTTCATCTGTCCATGCCTCTTGCACACTCTCCACTTTGCCGTGCCTCTTGCACACTTTACACTGTGCCATGCCTCTTGCACACTTCTGTTAATTTGCCGTCCCTTTTGCACACATCTTTTTACTTTGCCATTCTTTTCTCCTCCGTATCCTCAAGGCTCTTAGAGCTGCTGCCTCCTTTCTCCTGGCTTGCACGGTCCCTCCAGCAACCCCAGCTCGCACCGCGTTTGCTGCCAAAACCTACTTGGGACCAAGAAGGGATACCCTGCTGAACACAGCCTCCCTTCTGCTCTCCCAACTGCTGCTCCTTGCACTGATGAAGGCCAAACCTTTTTTTACACCTGAGGACTGTTAAGAGGTTTCAGGTGTGAGTACTTGCCCTATCTTGCCTGACTATCATTGGGCCAATTAATAGGACATTCCTGACCCTTAGGACCCCTTTCCTCCTGGTCAGTCCCTGAGTGGTATTTAACAGAGTGCAGGTGTGTATAACTGCTGTCAAGTGCCTGACTCTGCCTGACATCAACAAACGGACAGCCTAGTGGTGTAGTGTAGTAAGCCTCTTCCTTAATTTTCCTCCTCACAGTAATTTTTCCATAGGTAATCTTCCTAACTCCAGGTCACCTCTTCCTTGTCCCAGTATATGTAGGAAATGGGGAGGGAGGGAATAGGCTAGGAATGGTAGTGTCCCATAAAAGCTGGGGGAGAGTAGGGTGATGGTTAATTGGGAAGGGGGATACTGTGTCTTAGCCTCAGGCATCCCCCTTTCACTCCCCAAGGACCCCCTACTCAGGTGATCCTCCCTCGCTTGTCCGCCCCCAGGGTCGGGATTCAAGCACGATGGCCCTTCCCTGGCCACCTGAGCAAAGGATCCAGAAGGAGAAAATGTGAGGACGTCTTCAGGTTTCTCACAATCCACATGTAACATGGTCATGAAAGAATGTTTTAATACACTGCTGATAACACAAATTGCAGAGCAGCAGGGGTGCATGCCTCAAGAGAAGGAGGATTTGTGGAAGAAAATCACCCTCTGGGAGACCTATGAAGACATACCAGACAAACATAATTTGTTCGGTAGAACTGCAATGTTCTTACCTCCTATCTAGCCCCTGACTTGCAAGCAGCAAGCAACCAATGACAAATGGCTACAAATAACTAGATGGGAATTGCTACAGAGAATAAATGCAATGGTGAAGGGGTTTAATGCAATAAAGAAAAAGTTGAGAGCTGTTGGATTAATGACTCTCCAAAATAGGTATGTCCTTGATCTTATAATGGAAATGCAAAGGGGCATTTACGTTGTGTTAGCTGCTGTACGTTCACACCAGCAAACGATGTTCAGAACGAGTCCCTAACGGAGGCTTTAAGCACAATACAAGAGCTGCCCACCAACATGGTGTTAGAGGTGGAAGACATTGAAAATGATGACTGGTTTAATAACCTGTTCTCATGGGTACCCACCTGGTTAGCAAACACATTTAAAATTGTATTGGCTATCGTGGTACTGGTCCTCACAGCTATTTGTGTCCTGAAAATAGCACTGTGTCAATGCAAAAAGCCTGAAAAAAGGCACTTGAGATCACAATAATAGTAACTGTGGGTGATAAAATACATAAGTGTACTCAAACAGATGAGCCACCTTACATGTATTCTATAGAAAATCGTATTGAACTGCCTGGGATGTTGTTCAAATGTCCTGCTGAACCCCACAACTACATAGAATATTGGGTAGATTGTGAAGGGGGTGGTGATTGTTGTTTCATGACATGTGGCCCAGAAGAGTATGTAACACAAGGAGGGAGGCTGAGGGGGGAGGAGGTCACAAAAATATGGCTTCTCAAGCATGGTTAAAGTGTGCAGGAAAGAAGTATGGGGGTGGTCGATGAATCAACCAGAGTGAGGAGTGTAAATGCAGATAAATGTGCCAGTACCAACCTCTGCCCCTCGGAGAGCAAAACTCTAAAAATGATAAAGTGTATATACAGGCCTCGCTGACCCATAAGCCTAGGGGTGAGAAATGATACAAGTTGAGGCAGAGTTAATAAAACAGTAAACCATGAATGCTTTTAGAGCTGTCATAAAGGATTAGTTAGGTTGAACCACACTAGTAGGGAATTAATATAGGCTGAAGAATGTACAAGTAGTGTACTGAAACTAAAAGTAACGTATGTTCCTGCATATCAAGAGAGAAACTCACTACATTGGAAGGAAACATGAAACTATAGGTAGATAAGGGTACAGTATGCACAGGCAGAGAAACCAAGACATGACAGATGCACAAGGTGAATATGAAACCACCCGACACCATTATGAAGCACCAACATGGACGCAAAAGTGCAGAAGAACAGCCATTTCTTAACATGGAGGCTGCAGCAGGCCCAAGAATTAACAAAGTAAGAGAATCCAAGATGCACAGACAGTAGTTCAAAATGACCACCAAGGGTGGAACACCATGAAGGGAGTAGTGGGTGAGCAGAACCTAGTGGGAAGGTAACAGTTCTCGGGATGCAAAACAGCAGCCTCCCAAGTTGATTAAATTAATAGGAGCACAGACAGCCATTGATGTCCAGGTGCATAAGAATGGTATCTCATAAACACTTGAAACCTACCTGGACTGCTATAATAGGATGAAGTAACCATTAATTTTGCTCATATACATTTTAATTAGAAAAACAATGGATTCAGGAATTCCTTAAAAACACATTTGTATCTTAAAGTTAAGCATAAGAGCAGCATCAAATTTCACTTAGACAACATAAATGCCAATACATGCTTACAACACATAACCTAAAATCAATCTTAAAATGCAATGTGCTACAATGTTAACGTGTTTAGTCCTGATACATCCTAATTCATATGCACTACACATTTGATCACAAAACAAATCTTACAAGTGTTTCTAAAACCCAAACATGGATCTATTTAACCAACAAATTGCCCAACATGTTTCATTCTCTCCTCACTGGCAACCATCCATAGAACTTCTACAGGGGCTACTGCTCCTTCTAAAACCTTATATACAACCTACGTTTACTAAGAAAAACAATGTGTTATTTACTATGCTTCTGAGAGCCTTACAGTCTTACAATGTCTTCTTTCTTGTAATAGTTTGAACGGATATCCCTCTTCTCCTATCTTTTCAAGGACTATTTGTTCACCCTTTGTCTTAACTTATACTAGACAGATAGCCTTTATTAATGAAGTGTTTGTCTTCCTTTTTGGATGCTCTCAAATTCAGCCCTGCAACTTAAGGTGACGTCTTGCTTCTCGCTGTGCGCCTCCCTTCATTTACTGCAGAAATATTCGAACAAGCAATTGTTACCTAACTTGCATGTGGTTCTATCTACTTCATAACATGCATATTGCAGTTACTGTTTACATACCGGTATGTTATCATGGGTGTTATTTTGTATCCGTAAACCAGCTTCTGTCTGTTTTTCGACCAAACGTACAGTTCTTTTTAATTGCTGGCGACGGCGGCCCGGACAAGCTCTATGCTTGACTTTGCATCTATAGGTAGAAAAATATAGCATTTGTCCATATATGCTATTCTGCCTCTTATGTACATATTCCATCAAAGAGAAGCATATCTACCCCTCTTCACTTACTTTTTGTGCTTAGTAGTGTGGTTTAAATCTCGCCCATACTAATGTTACTTGGGCTTGGTGGACAAGATCTGAAAGACGTACGCAGGTTGCATTAGCTTGAGCATTTCTTTACCTCTTTATTCCGGCATAACTGTGTCCCGCGACAGCATCCAAATAGTTTTATGCTGTGGACACCGCCGCTCCTCATGTGTTTTAATGTTTACATGTCGCCTATCAACCTACTCATGCCCCTCGTCTCGCTCTAGTCAGTTTCCTCTGCAAAACGGAGAGCACCATCTTTACGTGGCTAGTCGCACTGCCATTTTCAATCACAGCCTAAATATTACATGGAACATCAGGGCTTTTACCCATTGTGTGTAAAATATGTTTTATTTTATTTTAGGTATTTACACTCTTGTGTAAACATGATGGAATTTGACATGCTAATGCCATGTTGGTTAATCTTTTAATTATTGTTTGTGTGTATAGCACCTAATATTATGTTATAGTCCCACCCACAGTTCTCTCATTGTTCACTATGTTTTATAGGGTACGCTCTAAGGGTAAGAAGCTCCCCATTATGGGCCTGTTCTATCACACAATTCAGATTCTTTTGTCACTACTATACCATTTTCTTTCTCTTGATGTATTTGTCCCTATAGACCATATAATGTGCATCGGTCTGTTACACATTGGGACTATCCTGCCATTATTATCTGATCTTATGCCACGCAATATTTTTGTTCAATCCTATTTGGTCACATTTTGTCAGAAAAAGAAGTTCCTGTTCTTGTCTGAAAAAGGTGTATCTTATTTGCGTTACTGTAAATACTTCAAGGTAACTTATACAGCACTGTCCATTTTATTTGTTTGCAATTGTGTCTGTGCACTATATAGTGTTCAACCATTGGTGCCTCCTTCACGTTATTACGGATACAGCGCTTGTGCTCACTTATCCTCGTTTTGATTTTCCTTATAGTTTTGCAATATATAACAGTGGGCAGGGGCACCAGGTTGCATATACCACCATCTCGAGTTACAATTTGTCGATATTTTCTGCTGCCACTTTGTACCTAAGCCTATGTATACCTCTGTAGATCTAATAGTGGTATTACAACACTTGCTTTTCCCACATGGTATACGTCTTCTTGTGTTATGTTGAGGTAAGGCTTGGTTGTTTCTGCAATTTAGGACAGATGTAATTCCTCATAACTTGGCCCCTCAAATTCTGACTCCTTTTCAAGGCCATTAATGGCAGACCCAATGTTTTGTTTTCCTTTCTGCATCATTTTCCAATTTTTCCTAATGACCTTAGTAATTATGTTAGAGTGATAAGAGAAAGTAGTCACAAAAACAAATCTGTCCTCTTCAACGTCTTGTTTGGTGTTATATTCCAGGATTGCCCCTCTATTGTTGTTGCTTGCTCTTAGGCAAGCATTTTGACCAATGTTTTAGGATATCCTCTTTTCCTAAGTAAATTTTTAGAGACTTAGCCTCGATTTCATAATCATCGTTCAATGAACTATTCCTTCTTAGACGGAGGAATTGCCCAAATGGCAAATTTTCTCTTGTGTGTTTGGGGTGGAAACTCTCGAATTGGAGTAGTACATTCTTGTCTGTTTTTTTGGGGTAAAGTTTGACTGCTAGTTTTTAATTTAGTCTATCCTTGTAGACGGTTATGTCAAGAAAATTGATTTCGGAATCTTTACACTCTATTGTGAATGGGAGGCTTCTGTCTTGATTCTTAAGCCATTCAATTAACTTGACTATTTCTTCTTTATTCTTCCCCTTTCATACAATAAGGACATCATCAATGTACCTTTTCCAGAGGGTCATGTTATTTTTATATGGATTAAGGTATCTGTAGATCTTTATTTCTTCCAGCATTTACACCTATAAATTGCCTGTTCTAGGGGCTACTGTCACTTCCATGGCATTGCCATGGATTTGTTTGTAAAACATATCCTGGAACATGAAATAGTTCTCTGTCAGTGTAATTTCCACACACCACAATATAAAGGAATGTGGGGTGTTGTTTGGAATCGGTTTCTCATGTAGTACTTCTGCTTGCATCATCAGTGCTCTATCCTGTGAGATCATAATGTAGAGGGATATGAAATCCAGATTTATTAAGGTTTCTTCTGTGGAGTCGAAATTCATTCTTTCCACCAGTTTGGAAGGGAAGGGATAACAGTCTGCTATTTGCTAAACTAGGGGTTTTAGGTATACGTCTACAAATTTAGATCAAGGTTCCAACACTGAACTGATAACTGACACTATAGGTCTGCCTGGTGGTGCATTAAGGTTTTTGTGTATCTTAGGCAGAGTAAAAGCAGAACTCTAGGTGTTTCATTGGTCAAAAATCTGGCCTCTTGTTTACATATCCACCCCATTTCCAGGGCTTTTTCGACTTTTATTTTGATAGTTCTTTGTAATCTTTCCATGGGGTTTATATCTAATTTCAAACAGCACATACTGTCGTCCAATTGTCTTAATCATTCAGCAATGTAATTCTCTCTGTCCAGAACAACGATCCCACCGGCCTTGTCTGCTTTCCGTATGATGATTTCTTTCATTTTTTGCTAAGTCCTTGATCGTTTCCCTTTAAATTTTCGAGATATTTTTAAATGTTCCTTTTTGATACTCTCCATTTTTTCAAGATCTGCGAGGACTCTTTTCTCGAATACTATAGCTTCAGCACTGTGACTGTGTGACTGGGGTGTAAACTCTGATGGAGGCCTAAGACTCTGGTTGAGACTCTAACCCGGGATATAGGCGAATAAAGAGACACTGCCAGGAGCCCCCTTTGTTTGTGCATATTAAGTAGCGTTGGGTTTTCACCCTACGTTACTAAGGTAATCCAAATGTGGACCCTTGCTCACTGTTCTTAGAGAGGCACAGCTCCACCTCACTGTCGAGCCCCAACCAGGCCGAAACACGTGTCTGGGGTTGCTGTTGGTACTCTTGTTCAGAAGAGAATTCCCTGCCATTTCTGTGCTCGGACTGCCCTTGGGCAATACAAAGACTGTTATGTTGTGGACATTTCTCTTCTGTGAATGGATGGTGAGCTAAAGACTCTGGTTGAGACTCTAACCCGGGATATAGGCCGGTAAAGGTACACTCCCAAGACGCCCATTAGATATCGAATCATATTTTTTGTCTTAAAAAAACAGGCGCATATATATTGTTTGCATGAACTGTTTAAATTCTATTCTAAATTTGAAGTTATCGTGTTTATTTGTACCTCTATTTAGTATGGTTTTCTCTGTGGGAGACAAAATATGGTTTGATAGATTCACTATAAGGTTTGGTGACTCCTCATGAGCCTTGGTCCCAGTTCCCATGTTCTTTGGTCCTGTTCCAAAAAAGATATTCCATCTTGTCCTCTTCTACCTCTCCCTTTCCATCCCCTTGGTCTTTGATAGTAGGGTCCTCCTTGTTGTCTTCCTCTATATCTATTTCATTTTTCTTGACATCTTGGTTCATCTCCTGAGCACTCATCTGTCAAACATTATGATGTATTGCGAAATGTTACACGTTTTCTGGACTGTAGCTGTGTAGCCTTCTTGATACTTAAAGTCTTCTCTTGAATGTGGGAACACCTTCTCATGGCTGAAATTCACCGGGTCTTTTTTTCATCCTTCTGATTCTTTCTTTTGTGGTGTAATCCTTATCATGTCAAATTCCATCATTTTTACACGAGAGTGTAGACACCTAAAATAAAATAAAAAATATTTTACACACAATGGCTAAAAGCCCTGATTTTCCATGTACTATGTAGGCTGTGATAGAAAATGCAAGCGCAACTATCCACGTAAAGATGGCGCTCTCCGTTTTGCAAAGGACACTGACTAGAGCGAGATGAGTAGGTTGCTAGGCAACATACAAACATTAACACACAAGGAGGGGCGGCATCCACAGCATAAAACCATTTGGATACAGTCACAGGACACAGTTATGCCAGAATAAAGAGGTAAAGAAATGCTAAATTATACAACTATAACATACAAATAGGCTGCATATTTGGTTGTGAAGAGTAAGGAAATACAACCTAATGCAGGCTGCGTATGTCTTTCAGATCGAGTAGACCTAGCCCAAGTAACGTTAGTACGGGCGAGATTCAAACCACGCTACAAAGCACAACAAGTAAGTGAAGAGGGGGGTGATATGCATCTCTTTGATGGAATATGTACATAAGAGGAAGATTAGCATAAATGGACAAATACTATATTTCTCTACCTATAGATGCAAAGTCAAGGATAGAGCTTGTCCGAAACGGCGTCCCCAGCAATTAAAAAGAAGAGTATGTTTGGTAGAAAAACAGACAGAAGCTGGTTTACGGATACAAAATAACAGCCATAATAACATACAGGTATGTAAACAGATACTTGCAGTATGTATGTTCTGAAGTAGAAAGAACTACATGCAAGCTAGGTAACAAATTCCTGTTTGAATTTTTCTTCAGTAAATGAAGGGAGGCGCACAGCGAGAAGCAAGAAGTCACCTTAAGTTGCAGGGCTGAATTATAGAGCCCCAAAAAAGGAAGACTGTCTATCTAGTATAAGTTAATACAAAAGGTGAACAAAATAGCCCTTGAGAAGATCGGAGAAGAAGTATATCCGCTCAGACTATCGCAAGAGAGAAACAATTGTAAGACTGTTAGGCTCTCAGAAGCAACTTCTCTCCCCCACCGTATGTCCCTCTCTCGTATCTTGATGTCTGTCAGTATGTCCGAGGTTGGTGAGCAAACTGCCAACCAATCAAAATCCATTATATTACACTGCATATAATGAACAATGCCAACCTGTTAAGTATCAATGTAATGATATTATTGACTGTATTATCTGAAATAGGTTGGGCCCAGGAGGAGCCATCAGATATGTCTAATCCAATCATAGAACTACCACCCATGTGCTCTATGTGTAGTTTCAATGTTAACCAATCAAAAGTATTCATATGTTTTGCAATTGACATTGTATTAGTATGACACAGTTGATGTGTCTTTTGTTTAAAAAACACTCACATCTATTGTAACGTTGAGAGCTGATTGTATGCTGTCCCGGCCGAGGATTGATGTTTTCAATAAAGTTGGGTTTTCCTGTGCACTTTGAGTACTCCAATGATGAGTATTGTTTTTCTTAGAGCGATACATTGGGCCCACCTTTACACCTTGGGATGGACTCCCTTAATCTAACTGGTCTTAGTTGTATGAGTGTTGGTGCTTTGGAAGGTGACTAGTGGATTGCTCAGGTTCTATCTCCGTATTCAGTTCCTGCTCTTTCCCCTATACATTTATATCTGATTTCTGTGCCCACGCGAGAGGGCCAGAGCGACCTGGCTCATCTCGCTCTGTGGGATCATCACTCTTTAATTCCATTAAAGGGGCAGGAGCATCTATGTTTGGAACGTGGTGAGCCTCTGCCTCTCTCATGTGGCATGGTGGGGGTAGCCAGGATGACACCACATCATTTTCACCCCCTACTCCGTCTGACACCACATCTGCACATTATATATTGATTTTCCCTGACTTACGAAGAAGATCTAATCCCATCCGTTCATATCTACTCAATTCGCCACACTACTAAAACTACTGATGACAGTCTTCCCTTCTTAATTATTTATTTTATCATTTGTAAAGCGCCTAAGCCCAAAGACATCAAGGCACTGTGTCAAGACCAGTTAAACACATGCTATGTGTCTGACGAGTGGACCGTCAGTGGTGCTCACAATGGAAAGTAAACTTTTTTCAGACATACCAACATGCCAGGCAGTGTTTAATCACTTTGCAATGCAGAGCACAAATCTGAAGGTAAAAATGCGGTGTACACACTTCTATGCTACCGTAATCATAAAAATTAGGCTGTGGGGACCCGCTTACGTTACAGTGGAAACGTAATAGGTCCCCACCGCCAAATTACACACAAGAGCCACATGAGCTCCCTACAGTTCACAATAACATATAGGAGCACATTTAATCAACCCTTCAAGAGTGGCCAAGTACAGCAAGTAAAGCATTCCTAGCCTGAATTTTTATGTATTATAAGTGTAAGAGAGTGGGAGGTGTTGAGTTAGTGGTGACAAAGGGAAAAGCAAAATTTGAAAGCTAAGGAGTTGATGCACGCAGAATGGAAATACCCAATATCTGTTTGCTACTGAGTCTAGGTGGGTTAGCTAATGGGGCATAGAGTTTGTGTTGTCATACGAGATGCCCAGGATTTGGACTTATACTCTGCTGTGTACTAACAAGTTTTGCCTTTCGGGCATGGACTGTTCATTGGGGTTGTGCGGGAGTAGAATGGCTGGTAAAGGGAAATGAGTTCAGTGTGCAGTTGGGATTGCCAAGTAGACAGGCAGCTGCTGGGTGCATGTTTGTTGGTATGAAAGGTGGAAGATGGGCGCATGGGTGGGTGGTACAGTTAGTTATCAAAGACCATGGGCCTGAGTTACAAAAATATTGTAACATGGGAAAGTCCAATTGAAAACATTTTTGTAAATCATGCCCATGTCTGTTTTGTCCATAAAAGCAACATGGACAATTTAAGAAGGTGCGAACTGGAAGGGAGGCACAGAGTTAGAGGACAGAAGGGGTGGAGAGAATGAGAAGTGTGTTGTAGAAGAGCGAATAACGTGAAGTTTAAAATAATTCTCTCCCAAGTAATTCTTCTTAACGTGGCGGTGCTGCCAAACAAAACAACTGGCAATGAGAATTTTCAGACCTGCACTGGTTTGAGGCACTCTGCCCAAATAGCCGCTGTGTGGCTGTCCACCCTCACAGCCTGCTCGTCCGGACTTCCACACCGACGAGAGGCGATCTGCCCATGTTCTGTTTCTGCTGCCATCCACACCAACGCTGGGCCAGCACAGTGACAGCTAGACCACAGCCTACTCCTGCAGTCCTCTGCTCCTCTAGACAGGACCCCCGGCACTAAGCTGGTATTGTGCCCGCCTGCTGCTGCACATTCAGCTCAGGCAATCCTGAGTCCACTGCCCGTAACAGTCAATGCCTCACAGGCACCACTCCCATTTGGTGCATCGGGTCTCTTGCGAAGGCAATTCCAAGCCTGTACCGCAAACCTCCACAGGGAAGCCAGTAGCCACCCCAGTGTCCAGGCCTCCGCTCATCACAAAGGCACCTCACCTGTCAGTTTTGCACTGCCTTCCACACAAAAGGCTAAACTCATCAAAGACAAGCCCTCAGGCCCACCCCGTCCTTCACCATTACACACTGGGTGCCAAAACACAATTCTGCAGCCTGATCGGCGCAAAGTGTCTGCCCCTGTGTATACTACCTTACAGAGTGGCCTGGCCCACAACAAGACATGTCAGTGCCCAGAAGATGGGTGACTACGAAAGGTACGCTTTCAATTAGCACCAGCAACTTCCACAAGAGGCAATAGACGAATTTGTCATCAAAAGAAAGTGACATACTCATAATTTGCGAATTTCTCTGATGAAGAAGCCATTCGTCTGTATGTCATTGATGGATGCACGCTCTCCACTTTGCTCAAGCATTTGCTAAATAATCCACTCCTGCTGGATGAAATAATTGATCTGGAACACATTTATGAAAGGGCTGATGTCCAAGTTGCAGCTATCGGGGAGACAAAAAAGGAGACACCATGGCAGCTGTCCAACAGAGACCACTCCCTCAATCCCAACTGCCTGCACCCAGACAACTGGCATCCAGACAACAAATGTCCAAAGTATTCTACAGATGCGGCCTTCCCTTCCTTCATAGAGGCCCCTGTCCGGCCATTGGGCAATAATGCTCTAACTGCAGAAGGGAAAATCACTTCAGGTCAGTATGCAGGGAAGGGATACCTTTTCAGGAGACCCAACAAACACAGCCTCATCGACCTGCTGTACAAGTGTACCAGAAACAGTCCCTAAATTCTTCCACTTACTCCCAGAGAGTCATCTGAGCACTTAAACATATCCACATCACAGACGACAATACTCAAAATGTGACTGAGGAATAATACACAACTAATATATCTGCCTAAGAAATGAAGAAACAGCAGATGACCCCACTTCAAAAGTGACACTCCAAATAGGATACCACCTTCAACAATTCCTTGGGCACACAGAGGCCATGGTCAATGTCATAGACAAAGGTAGTACACACACATAATGAGAGCATGGTCCCTTGAGATATCCAACGCAAGAATATACCAGTGGAAAGCCAACTTTCTGCTACCACATTTAGGATAGTTCACATGCCTACTCCATCACAGAGGGGGAGACATTCCTACTATGATACATGTCCTGAAAAGCCCTGATGTGGAACGATGCCTGCTCAGCTATAAACTTCATCTAGTTGCCACCCACTACTACACCTCTTAAGTAGTACAGTGCCACCCCACAACAGCGGACACACTCTGCAGGATGGGAAATGGTCCCTAGTCCAAAACTCTAGAAAAATGAATGATCGCACCAGTCCTTCAACACCCCAGGTGAATAGGATTCCATCTGTAACAAAAAGTCTCCGAAGACCCATGCCTGTTAGTCCAAGATGACATCATCAAAAGGGTGGAGGGCCCTAAACCACGGTTGTCACCCCTATACTCACCCCAAATACAATGGTCGGATTCGCATGGACATGCGCATTCCAAATGTTGCCATCCAAGGGGAAACACCCAGGTCCGTACATCGAAGGACATAATCGTCAAATTAAACAAGGCCATACTACTCTCAGAACTACATCTTAATCAAGGATATCATCAGCTGCTGACATATTCCAGGGAACAATCAAATGCCCCCTCATGCCATTTAGCACTGTGTTTGACTACAGTGGCAATATTTTGGTTTTAGGGACGTCACAGGATGAACACGATCGTACGCTCATGAAAGTGTGCCCTATCCTACAGGAGGCCAGATTAAGACGTAATGAGCGCAAATGTAATGTCAATAAAAGAAATTTGAAGTTCTGCAGACACATTTTTCCAGTTAAAGGGGTGATCCTGACCCGGAGGAAATCCAGACAATCAGCATACTAACTGCAGTGAGTACTGTGATTGAATATCACTTCATTCTGGGGATGGAAAGATATTGTGCATAGTATATGCCCAGTAGCACCTCCATGACTTAATCCCTCAGGCAAATTCTCAAAAAAGAAAATCATTTCTACTGGAGCCACAAATGCCAGGATGCACTGACAAACATACAGAGAACACTCACAGAAGCCAGAGACCTTGCAGACTTTGACACAGAGTGGCATACAGAGATCATGGTTGATGCTAGTCCATTAGGACTAGGGTCAATATTGACGCAGAGTGAGTCCAAATAGCTGGCAGTGAAACACATAGTTGCATATGCGAGCAGGGCACGGTGCACAACCAAAGCCACATATTCTCAGGCCAAAAGGAAAGACTGGCTACCATCTGGGTGTTCAAACAATTCCACCATTTTTTGATTGGTAGACAATTCACCCTGATTATGGATCACCAGGTGCTCTTATCCCTTTTTTGCAATCTTAAAACAAAAATGCCCCCTCAGATTCAACTACATGTTAAGACACCCCAAAGTTTGAACAGGCAGCACATTAGGAGATAAAGAAGAACAATATGCCTGATTTTTAGTTGTAAATCCACTGGCGCCGGCAATACCATAGAGACTTTTGACAAGGAATCAGGAGATGAACCAACAATTCATTTAGCATTGATCCTAACAAAAGACACCAACTGGAAAAACTACAAAAAGATGTTGCAGCAGCATCCCAAAGCTATCATGCAGGATGTGAAACGCATGGCAAAGAAACATAGGGAGTTGGCAGTCACAAGCCACAATGTCCTACTGAATGGAAACAGATTGGTGGCACCCAGATTATTGAGAAAAGCACTGGTACAGATGCCCATGAAGGACACAGGCATAGTAACCACCAAGGCTACTGTGTAACCAAGTTTGGTTTCCATGAATGGATGAGTCAGTAGAACAGATGATACAACATTGTGTAGCATGCCAGTGCGCTGCTACAAAGGATGCCCCTCCTATTTACACTCACGCAAACCCCAGAGGGCACATGGCATTAAGTGGCTCTTGACTATTACGGGTCCTTATTGAAAGGAGGAAACATCCTATTAGCGATGGATGAAAAAACACTCAGTCGAGAGCGTTCTCAAATGTGGTAGGAATACGGAATGAAATGTGGTAGGAATACGGAATGAAATGTGGTAGGAATACTGGATGAAATGGTCAATGAAGGGGTCATCCCAAACACTGTGAAAACGGACTATGGGCCACTATTCAATGGATCCGATGTTCAGCTATTTGATTTTCACACGTGGTCGTGCCATCAGAACGTTACTCTAGTTCATTGAGACCACACCAATGGTGAAAGGTGGTATACAAATGTCCATTACATTACATTACATTGCACTGTGGCCTTAATCAAACGGCATGGCAGAATGTTGCATCTCTTCCATTAACAGAGCACTACAAAAAATCTGTCATCGAGAGAACGCCAAGCAGACAGTCTCTATGCCGAATGCTATGACACTACTGGAACGCACCAAATGAGGCAACAGGAATGGCTCCAAGAATGCGTTTCGCTCAGATTGAAGAAAGTGAAAACAATAAGGAAAATGAAATATGGAAAAGGAACATGGGAAGAAAACAACAGACTAAAGAGCACACTGATGGTAAAATAGGGATGAAGTCCATGGAATTCACCATAGGGGACGAAGTCATCATAAGTCACAGACAGTACAAAAAGATGGACACGAGATACATAGCAACCCCGTTTACAGTACCTGGAAAGAAAGGAATAATTACGGTGCAGTGGAGCGACCAACCGGTCATTAAAAATGCATCGTTCTTCTAGCACCTGACAAGATCAACAGAGGAAAGAAGCATCCTGGAGGATGAAGACGAAATCAACAGCACTAGACTGGAAGAGATCACAGAAGGGGACGCACCACCTTTGACAAGGACTGAGTTGGGAGGTCTGACTGCATCAGGTGATGGTGTGAGACCAAGAGACCACAAAGACTGGTAGAAGAGATTTAACCTAACAACAAGAGAAGTGAGGGGAGGTGTTGTATCCATAAAAGCAACATGGAAACTTCAAGGACAGAAATGGAAGGGAGGCATGGGGTGAGAGGACGGAAGGGGATGAGACAACGAGACGAAGGGCAGTGTTGTAGAAGAGCAAATAAAGTGAAGTTGTGCTTCCTATCGAGGCAGTACCGCCAAACTAAACAATATCCAAAGATGCTTGGTGAGCTGACTCTCTTTTGAATTGATCATTATCACTTATTTGTGCTTTTCAGGACTAATTGTACTGCTGAGGCTATTGCTTATGATGTAAAGAGAACTTAAACGGAATACGTTGTGTGTGTATAAACCACAGACAGGCAAGCCTCAGCCCCTGCAAAGAATGAGATTTGGTAGTATGAGGACCAATGCAAAGGAGATGCAGGATTGTTCAATTCATCTAATCCCAGAACAGTTGCTATGTAGTGCCTAAGGACATTTTTCAAATTAAATTAAATAGGTCTATATTTTCAGAGAAATCCATTTTAAGTCTTTAAAGTGAGAATAAGTGGCAAGCACTATTCACCTAAAGAACTGTCGTTGGGATTCTCTACATATAATACACCTACTTCCCTATTAGTGCAAGACAATTGTTTCTGGAATAGGAGTGTCACTTTTGTATTTTTGAGTTTGCCCTAGTGGCCAAGTGACAAACAAGTGTTAGTGCCAAATGGAACGTTCAACCGGACTATCCGTTCTGGGATTTAAATGAGTTCAGCAACCTGAGTTGCTTGAGTATCTAGAACTTGTTTAAAATTGCGGACAGTTGAATTGTTTTACAGGACGCTTGGCATATGTTAAACAATACAACCCCTGTTCCTTGATCAACACTAGGTGTAAATACCCTTGAAATAAGGCAATGCCATACAATTTATTATCCAGAATACTGCTAAGATAATAATGAAACGCATAGCAAATATCTACTTAGCAAGTCAGAAATATTGTGTTGCCCTAAAGTGTGGTATTGATATTAGCTATCTGTTTTGTGTTTGCGGCTGTCCACGAGTGAACAATATAGCATGCAACTAGTTGAGAAAAAGGGATGTGAGAAATTGTTCTTCGTGTGTGAAATGGCACACAGCCCCCTTGAATTTCAGATTTTGCTACATATTTTTTTCCAGAAAGATGAAAAAAAGTTGTTCCCTTTTCTCATAACTAGAAAGACTTTTATGTAAGCTAATAGAATCAGATCTTGACAATTCAAGTACTGCAAGGGAACGTAGTGCGTTTTTTGTGCCTCCAGGTAGACGTTTCATAACAATAGGAAGAGGGATTCAGTGCCTGTTTTTTTGTGGAATTCCTTACTTTTAACATTTGATGTATGCAGGGATGGATCAATCAGGGATGTCGTTTGGGAGGGTTCAAGGGGTCACAGATGCTGTCCCCCTTGCTACCCCCGGGCAACAAAACAATATATATATATATATATATATATATATATATATATATATATATATATATATATATATATATATATATATATATATATATATTGTTTAAACTGGCTGGACCTTTCCTTCCCTTGACCTTACTTTCCCCGCCTCCTCCTGACAGTAATTCCATCTCTCCTCCACTCCTCCTCTATCCTCGCTTCATCTAGTTTCCCTCGTTCCACCTCCCCCTGCTCTTTTCCTTCTGAAATGCCTCCATGATCCCCCACGTCTTTTCATTGGGGATGCAGGGGTTGATTTAGTTTTTATTAAGGTTCGCCAGAGATCTTCTAGCCATGCCTTGTATGCATGGGACCTGCAACGGAAAAGGTGACCACCCCACACTTGTAATCAAGACCCGTCTGTTAGCAGGTGCAAAAGCCAAGCCACATCATAATGGCAGTGGGACAGACACATGTGTCCCAATGCCAGTCAGGTCTTTGAGGTGGTTTACAAGGTGGCATTGCCAGTAGTTGGTGCATCCATCCAGCCACCCTCCATGCAGCACCTGTTATCAAGTAGAGCCAGTAGATCTTGAGAACGGGTGAGTGGGCTGCTGCTCTGTTCCCATGCTTTGTTGCTAAAAGAAGGATCTTTCTATCACTATCATTAATCTGCTCTTTCACCATGCCAACACGCATATGCTTTATTTGGAATTGGCATATATTTCTGGTACAGTAGAAATGCAGTCATTTCCCAAGTGCATGGCTGTACAGATGAAGCCTGGCAATGGAAGCATCCACTGTTTGAGAGCAGCATTGAGCGATGGCGTGGTAGGGGGGATGGAAAGAAAGAGACAGAGTCAGCATTTGGCGGTTCACAGACAACTTAGAGAAGATGGGAGGAGCTTTCTGATGAGCACAGAAAAATTATACGACAATGTCAAAGAGGTCTCTCTTCATCTGTCACAAAGCATGTGCCATAAGGATCTTATTCCCTTTTTCCTCACCAAGACGAGATGTGTAGAAACCATCTTCCTATGGACACTGGAATTAAGGAAGAAAGTAGCCTACGCCAGTGGATGATGTGGGCCATAATAGATGCGCCAAAGAAGATAGGTAGGCTGGGCTACAGGAGAGAAATTAAAGGGTGATGAGCTACAGGAAGCAGGCGAAAAATAGGCATGGATTGGTGAACTGAAACAAAGATGCAAAATACATGGGAGGCATGCAAGTGGTACATAAGGACAGCGCAGGCTGCAGGGCTGGATGTTTGTGGGTGCTGTGCATGCTAGCAGTGACGCTGAAGTCATGCAGTAGAGAGGAGCAGAAGTAAAGGGCAGGGGAACGTAGTAGTAGTTAAGTATTAGGCATGCAGTGGAGATGGGCAGACGGATAGCGTTCAGGAGAGACACTCATACGATGTGAGAGAACATTACAGGTCCGGATAGCAGAGTGCCAAGGGCACTGGTAGTACCACATGCAACACTGGTTGAATTTCTGCTGGCTGATCTCAGAAGTGAGCGTGCCAGCTCAAACGAAATGAGGGCTGGCTGCCTTGTGTGAGGAATTGAGCAGAACATATGTTTTGCTGTTTGACGAAGGCTAACAGGGTAAGAAGTGAAACTCAGTGAAAAGCGAGGGAGTCCCAATCGATTAAGTATTTTCAGATATGCAAGGTTTTAGAGTTGACATTTATTTTTAAGTTGCGTGTTTGCAGGCGCACCGTCTCTTCACTGTATAGGAAGATCACCACCTAAAATACGTTGCCTTTCTTGGCATTGGTGGATTTGTAAGTGAGGAAAAAGCAGATGCATCTGGCTTCTCAGCGAAACCTGATGAGAATGTGACAAAAAAGTCCTGCAGTTAGGGTGGCAAAGATGAGCACTTTCTCAAAAGGGTGGGGTAGGAGGCCAATCAAGAGACTGTTGAGCTCATCCATTTACCCATATCCCATCCTTTTTTTTTGTTTGAGGAGATAGGTGGGTTCTTTAATGACAGCAACATGCATTTTCATTAACATTGTTTTTAACCCGTCAGTAAACCTGAAATCAGTAAAATCATATAGTCCTTCTTAAAATACTAAAACATAGATCAGTGGTTTTTTGAATACATGAAAGACAATGGGGATTTCCCACAGACTTGCGAGCATTTTTGAGTCCTAGGATGATAAAGTGCATACTCTCGTCTGAACTGTGGGACTGCATCTATACTGCAGATAAGGGGAATGACTACTCCCCAATATGGGCGTGCAGGTACAAACAAATGCTCCCATTTTTTAACATTGGTTCCTCATTGCTCCTCCATGTCAATATAAACCTTTACTAAAAAAGAAGTGCACTATACATATCATGAAAATAAATGGATACTGTGCCAATAGCCGACAAACTGTATTAAGTTATGCACACATAAAACAGATAATTTTTTCATAAAATTCAGATGTTCTCCTTAGCTAGAGAATATCGTTCAAAGTTGATTCATAACACTCATTGGCATTGACATTTCATTTTCTTTGTTCCACAGATTGACTTTTCATCCACATGGAGGACGGAAATGAGACGAGGGTGAGAGAATTTCACCTCCTGGGATTCTCAAGTTTCCATAGGTTTCAGCCCCTCCTGTTCGTCATCATCTTGTTTGTATATCTGATCACTATTACCGGAAACGTGGTGATCATTCTAGTTGTGAGGATGGAGACCTGCCTACATAGCCCCATGTACCTTTTCATCAGCACACTGTCAGTGCTAGAGATTGCATACATATCTGTCACGGTTCCGAAACTACTCACACTCCTATTAGGTGCCAACCCATTGGTTTCTTTTGTCGGCTGCTTCACCCAGGTATATATGTTTCATTCCCTAGGGATTTCAGAATGCGTTCTTCTTGGGGTGATGGCGTTCGACCGATATTTGGCTATATGCAAACCCCTCCACTATACCACCATCATGACCAGCCAAAGTTGCATTCAGTTGGCCTCCTTCGCTTGGGTTATGGGTTTTCTGGATGCCTTGATTCCAACAATCTTTACTGCAAGGTTACGCTTCTGCGCCTCCAATCAAATCAACCACTTCTTCTGTGATCTGGCACCCCTCCTAAATCTGGCCTGTGGAGACATCTCCTTCACTGCCATGGTAAATACATTAGTAGGGGGATGTTCGCTCATCCCTCTTTGCTTAATTGTTGTGTTTTACGTCAATATTATTTGGGCCATCTTGCAGATCAAGACCACGGAAGGTAGACACAAAGCTTTCTCCACATGCTCGTCACACCTGATTGTCGCTGGTTTATATTATGGCTCAGCAACCATTGTGTATGTCATTCCCAAAGGCAGCAGGTCTGTGGAGAATGATAAGCTAATAGCCCTGATGTACGCTGTATTCACACCTATGTTAAATCCTTTCATTTACAGCCTTAGAAATAAAGAGGTGCGACATGCAATCAACAAACATGTCAACAGACTGAAAATGACAAGGACTACATTGAAGTAGAGAAGCACAGAATTTATGAATCTCTCAGTTATGCTCCATGTGGATCGGCTATGCATTGAATTCTGCACACACCCCGGAACATTGATCTTCAGCTGATTATTGTGTTTGATCATACTTAATGAGTTCTCACTGTGAGGAAAGAGTGAGACAGTGTAAAACCCAACAAAACGGGCTTGTTATTTTTTTTCCTATACTATTTATTAATAATGTATGTATTATGTGTGGGCACTAGCGTGTCGTAGTATAGGTGCGTTTTGATTGGTTTTCAGAAGGATGTCAAGTTGCACTAATTGCTCGTCTTGGAGAGGTTTGCTCTCTTCCAGCTGCCTGCACCAAAGTAGGAAGTTGATTCAACTAAGGAGCATTTGCGGAACGAGAATGTTTTAAAGAGGGCATGGGTGTATGTATGGCAGTTGATTTTTAAGATCTATGAAAGGGGATTATGCCCGTGTAATAGGATGCGGACGAACGGCCCGCATCCAAAAGTTTGCATGGACTAAAAGTCTGAAAAATGCTACCACCAAAGGTTCGAACCACCAAAAGTTCGAACGTTTGGTGGCAGCATTATAGATAAATATAAAAAAAAAGACTGCGGGGGCTGCGGTGGTGTCCTCAGCAAAACCCTGCTCACTATACTGTGATCAGGGGTTGTGGGCGAAACCCCTGCAGTCCCCGTAAAAAAAAAAAAAAGAAAAGAAAAGGACCCTGCGGCACTGGTTCCCGAGCATGGAAGTGAAAGAGAACTGGCGCCGCAGGAAACCAGCGTTTAGAAGAAGGTAAGTAGGGTATGTTTATGTTGGGGGTGTGGGTAGGGGTGTGCTGAGGGTGAGGGTGTGAGTATGTATGTGTGTTCGCATGAGAAAGGTGCAAACCTTTGCTAGTTCGCACCTTTCTCATGCGCTGTAAATTCAGCCGCGGCCAGATCACTTAGATTCATATAATATTAGCAGATGTCTGTGATTACAAATGTTGTAAACGTAGAGTTGTATTTTGCAAAAGAGAGCAGACTGCAAATTGCAAAACATTTTTTTAAAAAAAGCCTTATAGTGGTGCTGCTGCCACGCAACAGAGAGAACAGACATGCCCTCCTGGAGGAACCTGATAAACAAAAGTGTGCATCGGTGCTGCTGTTCTTTACATTTGAAGGACTGGAAAGTGAAAACAGACTTATAACATGTAGTAACATCAATGATTCATCAAACTTGTATATTCCCCTGCAAACAGAAGAGTACTGGCATCTTATCTTACCCCACCTCACTACTGCCACCAGGATGCAGAGATATTTAAGTTGGTGTTGACCATTGAGGAGGGGAGGGGCAATAGACTGAAGAGTCCCTAGTGGTGAACTGTAACAACCAAGTCATATCATGTGACAGAGGCCCTATATTAGTGCAGTAAGGTAGACTGGGCATTGTAAGGCAAAGTTTAAATGAAGATTTGAAGAACCAGACACCCATGACTGGTAAAGACCCTCCTGGAAACTAAGGTAAAGGGGAGGAGAATCACAGAGCGCTGCAGGGTGTTTATTATAAGTCAACCAAGCAAAAGGTAACCCTACCCCCACAAGTAAATCAATAAGGGTTGAGGAGATTGTGACTCGTTGGGCTCTTTGACTGGGAGATGCGAGAGACCTATAGAATGTGGATTATTCCCAGTAGATTATGACAGAGTCAGATTATATTATTATATATCACTCATTTCATTTATTTTGAACAGCTGTAAGAAACAAAGTGGAATCAACAAAAATCCATAATCCTGCCCCAGTGATCATTTTCTTGTTTACCCTTTTTCACTTCCTCTATCCAGAACCACATTTTCTTTTCCAAATCGGTGCCCCTTAAGGACCTCCAAGTTGCCACAAGAAACCCCATGAAAGCCATGATCCAGTGTCTCAATAACAAAAGACAACTACTGTCATCAGTTCTCTCAAAAGAATGTCTGGAAGTTGTTAAAGTCCTCTGCAGCTGACAGTAAAACAGAACATAAGGGAGGGAAATAATGAGTCGGCCAATACTTGCCTCAATGCCATAATAGAATCCTGACTCTCCATCATGATCTGCTATGAATAATCAACAGTCTATGGCATATAAGGACTTCTATTAATGGAATGTATTTGCTTTTGATAACTGATTCTTTTCACAGAGAAATATCCCTGATCTAATACCACTCACCATGACAATCCCAACCAACAATCTGGGACAAGAAACATGCTGTTTTTAACCTGCGTTCTTCTTTAATTAGACTATAAAAAATAAGAAATTAAATGTGGTCCCCTTACTTTCAGTTTGGTGGAATTCTCCCACAATACACTTAAATATGCTTAGTTTTCTCTGAAACCATCAACAAGTGTTGGAAGAAAAATGCTGGTTTAATGTATGATTGTCTTGATCTAGGACTAATTTAACTCTGAAATGCCGAACACTATCTATGACAATATTAGTTTCTGGCTTGGGCAAAGACACAGGAATGTTTTCTGAGCTTGACTTGGTTATAAGTGTTCTAAAGACTTGGGTTCAGGAAATCTATTACTTTTCAGAATGTTGGGACAGTAAAGTCTTCTCCATCACTATTCTCAAGCAATTGGGTCCACCCATTCAACACCCCAGTTAAAAATGTTCATTAAGGAATAGATGTCAATTACTTTATTGACTAGGGCAGACACCAGTCAAAAAGGCTTGTCATTCTACATTTCAATATAGGATGTCTAAGGCCTACAGAGATCACAAATAGCTGGAGCAATGCTATATAAAGTTAAACGTACCCACAGTTTCAATTGTAATTATAGATCACAAACCACATATGCCTTGCACTATATTCCTCCTTTCATTGGCATAGCTCACAAACAGGATTCCCCAAACTACTTTTAATTACTATCTGGGTTTTCAAGAATTCTTGAGTAATTTTTGAAATTGCTCTGGGATTATTGTACTCACTTCTGATTTGCCTTTCACAGGCCCATCACATGTAGAGACATCAATCAGCTATGAGCAACTCCTCCACGCAAGCTCTTCCTTTCAATCTGTCGACCTGCTCCCAAATCCATCTCGGACAATCTGGTTCAGACTTAGAGAAGGCTTCTGCTGAAAAGTCCTTGTTAAGGAAAAAGTCCATCAGGTCCTTCCAGTCGGAACCTCAATTAACGTTTCTCCTGTTGGGCAGGTTCTCTTCCTTGTTGATTTTTCCAAAACTCTCTGCTCTAACTATGTGTTTGAGTTTAAACACCTAGCAAACTCCATTCATGCACCATCATTTGTTTATTTATTTTATCATTTGTGGAGTGCACCAAACCCGGATGCCTACAGCGCTGGTTACAGAAATCTCAGTTGTGTGGAGGTATTTAGACATTTGACAGTAGTGTGCTTACAGAGTAAACCAACAGTCAAGGCTTATCGTCCTTGGTAGTGCATTGAACAGCAGTCTGTAGGTATTAAGTTATACGTCTTGTGTAAAGAGCAAAGTTTTGAAGGCTTTCCTGCAGGTCCAAAAGGTTGTTTCTGCTCTTCAATGAAGCAGAAGGGCATTCCAGTGCTTTGTGGCACACCACCGGGAAGCTGTGGCCCCCTGCTTTCTGTAGTTTGAATCTAGGGATGGCTAGATGGTGGGAGTGGGAAGCGCTGGCGGGTCTGTTAGTTTGTGTATTCTTGGATTTATTAGGGGCAGTGTTTGACAGACATTTATGGCTCAGGGTCAGGGTTTTGAATTGGATGCAGTCGAAAATTGGGAGCCAATGTATACTGCTTCTGCTGATGAAATGTGTTTTTTTAGGGATGTTCAGGGCTGCTCTTAGGGCACTGGTTTGTATCACCTGTACATTTCTAATGTTACCTATGGTGGTTCCTGCAAAAAGGGCTCCACAATAGTCTAATTTGAAGACAATGAGGGCTCTTACTAGTGTAATTAGCCAGCCCCTTCAGCCAGTTCCATTGACTCCCGCTGTTTTCACTCTTCACAATGTGACATAGTGCGTGGTCCCGATCACCGTGCCTGCCTGCCTTTTCCCTGGAGTTTGTGTTGGTTTAGTGCAGCATCCTGGTTGAGGTATGTGCAACGTGTTTGTTGCACCCCTGCACCTACAACGATTATTGGGCATCTTTTTGACATCATTCGAGTATATTGGGAAATGTCTTCTTTATTTTATTTTTTGATTCATCCTACCTGAAATTACAGCGCTTTCACCACCGCGCATCTGGGCAGCTTTTGCTTTTATTTTTGCCGGCTTCCACAGAGAAATATCTGAGTTTATGTACTTTTTGCCTGAAAAGCCTTGCACGATGCAGTGCTTTCAACATGGCCTCCTGGGCCCTTTCATTATCTAAGGCAGTGTTGTTTTCATTGTGACTTCCTCCATCCTGATCACTGATTGGTCTTGGAGTTGCTCTTCTGCACCAACGAGGGATGGCAGGCTTTCATCGGCGCCCTCAGCAAAGGCCCACTTTTAAGGCCCCTGTCAGCTTCCCTGTCCACTTACCGGAACGCTACATGATGCTACTACTACCACAGTCTGACCCTCCCTGGGGCTGCCAGCTCACTCAGCTATGAAACTGGACTACCAAGACTATCTTACTTCTCTTTCTATTGGTTAGTTCCCACCTTCTACCGTCCCTTTGATTTCCCTTCATGGACCTTCACTCTACCTTCTTCCTGTTCCAACCGGCCTCCCCTCTATGCTCTCGTCTCAGCACTCACCTATAATCCTACACCATTTCTTTTCCCTTTTGGTGCCTTAGCAATTGCCTTGAAGGTCAATTTTTGGGTGTGTTCAGGAAAGTCAATTTTGTGTGCGTTCGAGAAAGTCAAATTTGTGTGTGTTCGGGAAAGTCACTTTTGGGTATGCTTAGGAAAGTCAATTTTGAGTGTGTTTGGGAAAGTAAATTTTGGGTGTTAGGAAAATAAATTTTGGGTGTGTTTGGGAAAGTCAAATTTGGGTGTGTTTGGGAAAGTCAAATTTGGGTTTGTTGGGCAAGTCAATTGGGTGTGTTTGTGAATGTCAATTTTGGGTGTGTTTGGGAAAGTCAAATTTGGGTGTGTTCCGGAAAGTCAATTTTGGGTGTGTTTCGGAAAGTCAAATTTGGGTTTGTTTGGGAAAGTCAATTGGGTGGTTTGAGAAAGTCAAATTTGGGTGTGTTTTTCACTTTAATTGGCCCACCATTGTAAATTGCTAGCTCAGTGACTGCTCCATGCCTCTGTTCTTGTATAATTCTCCTAGTGCCTCCTCTCTCTTCCTGTCCCTGGCATTATCTGTTTCTCCTATCTATTCCAACTGTTTCTAAATCAACTATCCTTCCCTTCTCACTAAGTCTGGTAAGAGGAAATTCAAAAAGGTTATCCTGGCTTCCAACCCAGGTCTCCCCATTGCAGATACCTATTCCAGCGCCTCTGCCAGACAAACCCTCACTGATATCCTCTTTTTCATTCCCTCACCAGATCTCTGGACCCCTCATAGGATCTCGTTCCTCTGTCCCTTCTCCTCCTCTCCCATTAATGGCGGCACCCGCTGGGAAGTCTGTATGGATCTCTTTCACTCCTCCAGAGTCTTCATTAATGTCTATCTAAATGGTACTGTCATGGTGCAAGGCCTTCAGCCTAATCTCCTCCTCTTTGATAGGCGCTTCCCCCACCTCATCAACTTCCTCTAATCTCCAGTTGTCCCCTACTCTATTCCCCTGGCGACCTTGCCCTCCTCCATTTCCTCCTCTGCCCCATCTCAAGCTCCTTCCACACCACTGCAGTGTGTACCTCTGATTTGTACCCCTCCACGGAAAGGTCTTTAAGGCTTGCAACCTTCTCCATCTTGCCACTCTCAACTCTCGCTCAGGTGTTAAACACTCTTCTGACATCTGTCACCTCCTAGAAGAACTAGACCTTAATGTTCTCGGTTTCACCGAGCCGTGTTTCACGGCCAGCTCTGTCAGGAGTTTTGACACTCTCCTGCCCGACAGCTACAAGATCCTTTCAGCCCCCAGATCCAATTGTCTTGCAGGGTGTGTTGCCCTGATCTTCCCTGAGTGGATTCCTGCCTCTCTCATTCCCACTCAGGCTTACTCCTCTTTTGAATGCCTATTCTGCAGGGTCTCTCTTTCTCCTAGCCACTCTCCTACTGTTGCTAACCCCTACCTGCCCCCTGGTCAAATCACATCTTTTCTCTCTGAGTGGGCTGACCTCTCCAATTCCATCCTGGCCTAAACCAGTCAACTCCTCCTCCTTGGTGACCTCAACATCCATCTTGATTCTACCTGTCCTTCATCTGCACTCTTTCGCAACCTCTGTGATTCACTCTCCCTCTCTCTCCTTCCCTCCGGCCCGACTCACTCTGCTGGTCACATACTTGATGTCTTGATCTCCTCTGGCCTCCCCCTCTCTACCCCTTTACCACTCTTCTCTCCTGGAGTGATCACTGCCTCCTCTTTGCTCATCTCTCCATCTCCTCCCCCCAAGCCAAGCCCACTGCTAGACTGCCACCCACCTTCTCGGATATCCGTCCCATGAAGCGTGTGTCAGTTGAGGTCTTTGCTGCAACCTTCTCCCCCCTCCTCCATCCCAGGCTGACTCACACCCTGACACCGCCCTCTCTCTTCTCTACTCTATTTCCGCTACTCTTCATACCCTTAACCACATCATGAGGATGAAGTCCAAGGCCAAGTGCAATTCTTGGTATGACTCGGACCTCGCTACACTTAAATTTAAGTGTAGGGTGGCGGAGAGGAAATGAAGGGTGTCTTACTCATCCTCTGACAAACAGGCCCGCCGCCTGCTCCAAAGGCAATACCGACTCGCTGTCCGCACCAAGAAGAGAGTCCACATACAAGCCTGTGTCTCCGCGGCATCTAACAATTCGGCTGAACTTTTCAACATCTGCAAGGAGCTGGCCAACCCTGCTGCAGTCTCCACCCTTCCTCTCGCCCTCCAGGCTGTGTGCAATGCCCCCTCTCCTTCTCAGCTTGCTTACCCCCCCAGCTGCACATCTCCCCCTTTCTCCTCCTTTCCTCTTTTCTCCCCTGATGAGGTAGCTAGACAAGTCCGATCTATGAAAACCTGATACAAACCGGTCCATCCCTGTTCCTCCAAAACCATTAAGGACCACATCGACACCCTTGCTCCGGCCCTTGCCAATTTCTTCAACCTCTCTTTCTCCTCTGGCTCTTTCCCCTCCCCCTCTTAAGCACACCCTTGTGTATCCTCTCCTCAAGAAACCCACAGCTGATCCATCATGTCCGGCAAATTATCACCCAATTTCCATTACTTCCTTTTTGGCTAAGTTCCTGGAAAAGCTGGCTTATTCTTCATTCCGACTCTGTTGGCTCCCTCAATGTCCACCAATGTGGCTTCCGAGATGCCAGAAGCATGGAAACTGCTCTTCTGAACATCCGCGAAGACCTGCTCTCCAACCTTGACTCTAACATTCCCTCTGTCCTCATCCTACTTCATCTCTCCTCTGCGTTCGAAACGGTCAACCACATCATCCTTCTCAATCGTCTCTGTGACAACCTGGGTATCACTAATCAGGCTCTGGCCTGGCTGACGTCTCTTCTTTCTGATCGACCCTCCCAGGTACAACTTGGGTCCTTCCTATCTTCTATTTCCCTCTCCACCTGTGTTGTCCCCCAGGGGTCCAACCTCTTGCCCTAGCTTTTCAACCAATACCTGGCAACTCTCGCCTACTGCATCTCCATTTTCTGCTCCACTTTTCAGTGCTATGCTGATGACACCCAACTCATTTTCAGGCTTCGTTCAGCCTCCCCCTGTCCTTCCCTCATCTCTGATTGTCTAATCGTCATTTAAAATGAGTGTGCCACCAACGATCTTTGTCTAAATGCCAACAAGACTGAGATCCTCCTTATTGGTACACCATCTCCATCCTTTCCTCTCACTCTCTGGCCGGGCACCCTTGGCCCGCTTCCTACCCCCAGCTGCACGGCTAAGAACCTCTGGGTTTTCTTTGACTCCACACTTGCCTTTTCCGCACACATCTCTCCAGACTGGACTACTGCAACAGCCGATCTTTCTAAATCTACCTGCCTCCACTCTCCACCCTCTACAACTAATCCAGAACAGGACTCCAAGACTTGTCCTTGGCCTCAAGCCCTGGGATCAGATCTCTCCAGCCCTGAAAACCCTTCACTGGCTCCCAGTGGATGCAATGATACAATTTAAAACCCTCTGCATTGTCCACAAGGCTTTCAGGGGCCTGGGTCCACAATACCTTCAACTATCCATCCGTAAGTACCTCCCCTTTCGAGCCCTTCGCTCCTCTTCTTCTAACTCCCTCCGGGTTAGTCGTTTTGCAAAGAAACGAGCTGTGGGTAGATCTCTGTCTTCGGCTGGGGCCTCCCTTTCGAACAGTCTCCCGGTAACCTTTGAAATTTGAGGAAATCCATCTCCAGTTCCGGAAGCACATCAAGACCTCCCTCTTTGCCTCTGCCTTTTCCCCCTTTCTCCCCTGTTGATCTGTTTCTTCTCTTGGCATTGTGCACCTGGACACCTCTGTCATTTGGGACCAGGTGCCTGCTCACTCTGTCACCATCCTGCACTGCCTCCAGGCCGCCCCCTGAACTAGGGTTCTGTATCTGTACCCATACAGTCCCCCTCCAACCTTTCTTCTGCACTTATCAGATATACCTTATCTGACTAACTTTCACCTGCCACTTGCTGGCTGCACTACCAGGGTTTATCGCCCTGATTTATTTATTTTATTTATTATTTATTATATTCTCCCCCTCTTTTCCGCACTTTCCACTCCACCCCCTCTCCTGCATTTTCACCCTTTTTCCCTTTTCCATGCACTTGCGCTTTCTTAAATGTCACTGGGCCTAGTAGGATCGCTGTTTTCTTTTTTGTTCGCCCCTGTTCCCCTCCCTTTTTGCCTCGTCATGCTCTGAAACACTTGTGTATTAATGCTATATGAATAAAATATCATTTCTTTTCATTTAATGCAGCTGTCCGTAGTCAGGAAGGATCTGCCGGCATTGATATATTTAGTTGTGTAGGCTGAGGACGAGGCTATGGCGTTAACCTCTCTAGTTAATGAGAGGGAAGAGTCCAGGCAGACCTCAAGGGTTTTAACTTCTTTGGAGACTGGTATAGTGTTGCCTTGGATATTGAAGGTTGTGTAGGTTCCATCATGTTTGATTAGGAGATTTTGAGGTCCGAGGAGGAACAGCTCGGTCTTATCGTCATTAAGAAATAATGAGTGCAGGGCAATCCAAGCTTGGATGCTTTGATAGATTCTATTAAGTGAGTTAGAGTCAGTTACCTGATATAGGAAGGAGTATTTGGGTATTGTCTGCAAAGTTAGTGTAGAAATACCCAAGGTGTCGAGGAGGTCAAAGAGCAGTTTTGTGAATATATTGTAGAGTGTGGGTGAGACACAGGATCCTTGAGCGACTCCGCAGGATACTGGCGATAGTGCAGCAGATACAAAGGGAGAAAATTAGATAGGAATAATTCAATCCAGGTTATTGCCTTATGAGTGAAGTGTGTGGCCGAGGAAAGGTGTTGACAAAGGATTTTGTGGTCCACCAAGTTGAAGGCAGCTGAGAGATCTAACAGGAGGAGGAGGTATATGTTACCATTGACCCTAAGTTTGTCCACTTGTATTTTTAAGCCTAGGAGTGCAGATTCCGCTCGATGACCTGGTCAGAATCTGGATTGGCATAATCCGAGAAGATTACTGGTTTTAGAGTACTTTTGGATTTCTAAGTATGCAGCTCTGTCCAGTATTTTTAGTAGGAATGGGACTGTTGTGATAGGGCAATAGTCAGTGGGGATGTCAGGTTCAAGTGTTGGCTTCTTCAGGGGTGTGAGGACCCAGGCGTCTTTTAGGTTGGTGGGCACACTTCTAGTGGAAAAGTAGGCATTGATAAGTGAAGCAATGAAGGGTGCCAGCTCACTGCACAGTTTATGATAACAATAGCGGGGCAGACATTTCCTGGGCATCTAGATGGTTTTAGACATGTGATTATTTTGGTTACTTCTAGGTCGATGACTGAGGAGAACTCAAAATGGTGGGTGTCAAGATTAGGTGGAGCTGGGGTTTGGACTGGGGGTGTTCCCAAGGCCATGAGTTGGTTTTTTTTTGGTTAGGATTTTTATTTGGAAAAAAGAGATTTTGTCCAGTAGTTCCTTTTGGATACTGTCACACCAGGTGACGTCTTTGAGGCAACTGGCTGGGGGGCAACTGGTGATTCTAGTTCAAATAATATGACAAGGAGCTTGCGGGTCCCAGACTGTGCTTTGTCAATTCTTTCATTGCGGGAGGCACTTTTAGCTTCAAGTATGGCCTGTTTATAGGATTTAGATATAGTAGTGAAGTGGTTTTTGTTCGTATCTGAAGGATTCTTTTTCCATATGGTCTCAGCAGCTCGCTTATTTGAGCAACTAGTTTTGATATTAGGGGTGAACCAAGTGTTGATGTGTGCTGGAGGCTTAGGTCTGCGCTTGGTTAGAGGTGCCACTTTTTCAATCGCCATGAGGAGTGAGTGGTTGATAAGGTCAACCATTACTGATGGGTACTTCGCAAAATGTTGATAGGATGTGAGGGGTTTCAGTAATGGGAGGATATTAGTTGGTCTGATATTTCGGGAATTTCTCGTGAGCGTTGCTGGAAGAGGTGGTGATGCCGGTGTGGGAGGATGACTCCCTGGAATGGTAAAGGAGATCACAGTCTGGTCTGACCAACAGCTGGGCATATTGGAAAAGTCCTTAATAATGCAGTTGCAGTCACCTAGCCAGTCTACAATGCGCTCTTTATCATGGGTGGGGCCTGAATGTGTTGAAGCAAATTTTGGATTGAACAGAGCCCATGTTATTCTTTTTTCCCTTCCTCAGAATCTGCAAGGCTCCTCTTTTCTTCGATTGGCCTGTTGAATTTTAATATGCCATAAGGGGTTGTATTAGATCTGAGCTTGCCTCCCTAAAGCAGTTATGGTCAAATTGCACAGAAATATATCTTTCATTCATGCATTCATTAGTTCATTCATTTTGTCATTTGTTATAGCTCCTTTCACCATAATTATGTTCCAACGTGCTTTTGGTTGAAAACCCTGGGACGGACCTGAGTCCAAAAATATGGGCGAATTTTGAACGTGCTTTTATGAGTGTGTGCATTTTAGCTATTAAAGTTATGCCAATACCCTGCTAGTCACCCATGTCTAAATGGAGTGTGTATGGGCAGAGTTATAGTTTGGACTAAAGGGAGGGGTTGTGTTTAAGTAGATAGAGAGTTATGTGGGAAGCTACAGTTCGAACTGTTGTAGTTAAAAGTAAATTCATTCTTATGGCAGGGGTGATGTGCAATAGTGTTTGATGTTATATGTGAGTGCAGGATGTGTGGAAGTGAGCCTGTGCCTTCCTCTAAATTGCACATGTGCAGTGTGCAAGAGGAGAAAAAGGTCAGCTGTACAAACAACAATGTCTGCTTACTGGATTCCCTCAATGTAGATGGAGCGGTGCTACATTTCACAGGCGATGCAATTGCTAGATGAATGCATTATACCTTGAACAATTAGGCTAAATGCAAAATATGGCTGACTAGCAGAAATGGGCTAAAAACAAGGTCAGGCTAACTTACACAATTAGGATAAATGTATGATATTGCTACCTTAAACAGAAGTGCTAAAAACAAGGTAGGGCTACCGTACACAAATAGGGAAAATGCGAAATATGGCTGACTAACTCAAATGGGCTAAAAACAAGGTGAGGCTACCTTACACAATTAGGCTACATGCAAGATATTGCTGATTAAAACACATGGGCTAAAAGCAAGGTAAGGATTCCTTACACAATTAGGCTAAATGTATGATATCGCCACCTTAAACAGAGGGGCTAGAAACAAGGTAGGGCTACCATACACAAATAGGCACAATGCAAGGTCTGGCTGACTAACACAAATGGGCTAAACACAAGCTAGAGCTACCTTAAATGCAAGATTTGTCTGGCTAACACAAATGTGCTAAAAGCAAGATCAGGCTACCTTACACAATAAGGCTAAATGCGTGATATCACTACCTTAAACAAAAGAGCTAAAAGCAAGGTAGGGCTACCATACATAATTAGAGTTATTGGTATTCTAATGTTGCGCTGGACATAAATGAAGATACATGCATTGGTATTATTCCAAAATCGTTTATATTCAAAGATGTGCTCAAGATTGTTAGATTCGTCCGGTTACTTATGGTTCTGTAGATGCCCTTTGTGGTTAAAACGTGTTTAGGGCCAGCAGGCCTTTCTCAAAGTCTTTTAATACAAAAGTCAAAATCTGCAATCAATGGGTCACATTTCTAATTATCCATAAACTTACAACACAAATAGAATAGACTGACAAATAATTGAGATTGGTGGTAGTTAGGATTGATAAGGAGAGAGAGACAAAGAGGTTGATATCTCGTTAATGATACAATCTCAATGTTAATTATTTCTCAAATCTTATTTCAATGTTCACATTGGTCTTGCTTCTGAATTATTATTGATTCGTTTTGTAATTGAAATTGCTTTCTCTGTTAAAATTGTATTTGACATAAGCAAGTCTGCTTGCATGATACTCACATTACATAATCAGCAATATGGTGTGCACCCAGGTTTATCTCCTTTATTTTAATTCTCACAGTTGCTCGCAAGTATCCAGGGTATTTCCCATTCTAAAAAAAAAAAGTGTATTCAAATGATAGGATCTTATATTAGTCTGCATATTATAATATGAAGTAGCGGCCCTTTAGGATCGCCAAACTGCTTCATTCTAGCAGCACGCTACATCCGTTTTAAAGTTCCCCTCTAGTTTATTTAATATAGGGTGATGACCTCTAGGCTTCACCTGCTATTATTAATTAAGCAACCCTCCATATTAGTGTAAAGTCTCCCTCTAACATATTTGCTCAGTTTGTATGCAATAGGCATGAAAGTACTTGCCTTATTTATCCACAGGAGGCCTCAATAACGACCCTAGTCTGTTTTTCACAGCATGGTTGCCATTTTGAAAGCATCTTTATACTCACGGGAACTGCCGCGTGCTACACATTTCCTCACATGTAATGTCATCACGTTGCCGCGACCTGGCCAAATGGTCCCGTTACCTGTTTCATGCCACTTTCTGCTATGTAAACAGGTATACCGCCTGTAGTCCGGTCCCAAGCCTCAATTGTATATATGAGCCGAAATGTATTTTTGCTAACAATAAATAAAGGGTTAATTTAACTCACACATGAGTTGGAGAAATCTCATTGCGCATATGGATGGTATTCTAATTAAATATACATGATCAGGTATTAGATAATAATGGACCTTGTTTAATTATTAATCATTAAGTGTGCCGATCTCTGTCTCTTTTATTTTTACACTATTTGAATGTACATAATCACTTATTAGGTACATTTTGAGATTAATTTAAATGTGCAACCTCACATGTTATGTTAATTCCTCGCTGAATTTGCCATAATTCCTAATTATGCAAAATATGGAATAGCTACTTCTCTTGAGTCATAGGAATATTGCCATTGCCATGGTCCATATTAGACCCTCTGTAAATGTTACTTTGATATCTGAGTCAGAATTTCAAGGGTTCTAAAAATTATCCCATTTCATGGTCCATGTTCAGACCAAATTCTGTTGCCGCATCTTGCATATCATACGTGCCTCCTTTTGTGTCGCTCTCTGTCCCCTCCTCTTTTACCCAAAGTGTTTCTTCTGAGGCCAATACATCTTAGGTCTTGCTTATACTGCATTTGATGTGTTGTTTGCCAATGTTCGGCCAATGGGAATTTGGGATCCTGACTACCAATGGTGGAGATGTGCTCCCTGATTCTGGTTTTCAATTCTTTAATAGTACTGCCAATATACACTTTATTACATACACATATCAATGGATAAATTACACATTTGATTTACAATTGATGCAGTCCTTTACCTGAACTTTTATTCCTCATGAATCAACACATGACTGTGTGTGCAAACTTGCACATGGTGCTCATTCCACATTTGGAAAATCCTACCCTCGCAGGCCGTAGCCATTTCAATGTGGGTGGAGTGTTCTCACTCGATAATTAGGATGGTCTGAGTTTATTCTTGAGTGTCTACACCTTTTTGAAAATAACTGTAACTGCCAGAATCATTACAGAATTAAATATTTTGAGGAGACAATGGCATATATTCTTACCTTTTTTTTAAATTTACTTTTACTGGATAAAGACCTCAAAACCTCAAACATTACCTACAGAAGAGACCTACAGTTATTTTCAAAAAGGCAGTGACACTCAAAAATAAACTCAGCATGTCCTATTTATCGAGTGAGAGCATTCAACCAACATTGAAATGGCTACAACCTCAGAGGAGGTTTAGAATGGGAACTACCCTGGATACTTGCAAGCAACTGTGTGAATTCAAATAAAGGCGATAAACGTGGATGCTAGAATGATGAAGTTTGGCGATCCGAGATATCAACCTCTTTGTCTCTCCCTCTGTACAAATCCTACCTACTACCAATCCGAAATTTCTCTCTGTCTATTCTATTTGTGTTGCATGTTAATGGATAATTAGAAATGTGAACCATTGATTGGAGATTTTGACTTAGGTATTAAAAGACTTACCCAGGTTTTGAGAAAGGCCTGCTGGCCAAAACACGTGTTAACCACAAAAGGCATATACAGCACCATAAGTAACCGCACAAATCTAACAATCTTGTGCAAATCTTTGAATATAAACAATTTTGCAATAATACCAATTTATGTGTCTTCATTGATGACCGGCAATACATTCAAATACCAATAACTCTCATTTCATATACAAAGGAAGGGGCAATCCTTCTTTGTATTTTGAAGACAGACACTATTTGTATATGTGCTTGATCTGTGTCGCAAGGCTATAGTCTTTATACCCCACCCTTTTAGTTTAATTACCATACATAATTAGGCTAAATGTGTGATATCACTTCCTTAAAAAGAAGGGCTAAAAGCAAGGTAAGGCTACCATACATAATTAGGCTAAATGTGTGATAACGCAACCTTAAACAGAAGCACTAAAAATAAGGTAATGCTACCTTATACAATTAGGCTAAATGCAAGATATGGCTGACTAACACACATGGGCTAAAATCAAGGTAAGCTACTTTGAAGAATTTGGCTATATGTGAGATGTGGCTGTCTAACACAAACAGTATATGTTATAATAGGAAATTCTATCTAAAAGTGATGCATGGCTAATCTTCACAGATCTATCTAAATGTGGTGCCTGGCTAATGTACACAAATCTATCTAATTGTGCACATGGCTAATCTTCACAATTCTATATACTGATATGCCTGGCTAGTCTTCACAGTTCTATCTAATGTGATGCATGGCTAATCTTCACAATTCTATATAAAAGTGATGCATGTCTAATCTTCACAGATCTATCTAAGTGTGACACATGGCTAATCATCACAGATCTATCTAAATGTGGTGCCTGAGTAATGTACACAAATCTATCTAAATGTGAGGCATGGCTAATCTTCACAATTCTATCTAGTGATATGTCTGGCTAATGTACACCTATATATCTACATGTGATAGATTGCTAACCTTCACAATCAGTGTGACGCATGGCTAACCTTCACAAATCTATCTAATGTGACACATGGCTATTCTTCCAAATATGTCTATTGTAACACATTTCCTGTCCCCACTATACATCTAAGTACAACACATTTCCTGCCCCCAACATACATCTGGGTGCAACACATTTCCTTTCCTGCAAAATATGACAAAGATCTAACATGACGTCTGCCCCCTAACATACATCAAGGAGCAACACATTCCCTTCCACAATTCAGTACAATGGCTATCTCCTCGCCATTTCACCTTATGATGCTAAATATGGGGCAGAACACAATGGCTAACTATAGTGCACAGCACAGTTATTTCTCAGAGCGCAGCAGGGGAATATAAATACCCAATACCAACAGTTCAGATTTGAAGTATGGCTACCATATGTGATTAGTGTCTATCCTGAGTATAGTTCTCTTAAACACTTAGGCTGAGTGCCAAATATGGGTACCTTACACAATTAGGTTATATGATAATAGGAAATAAGAGTGGTGGAGTTTCAATGTAGTACAGCAATGGCCGTACTCCACGCCCACACCACCTTTACCTTATCAGTCACTGTAGGCTGGCTGCGTCAAGCGTCCCAGGCTAACACAGGCAAACACGGAGTGGAACTGCTTAGGCGGGAGCTGCCCTTTGCTTTGGGGGCCCTTAGCCAACTGGCTGCCCATGCAAGGCCTTATAATTTGCTGCATTGACCTGTGCCATTAAGAAGAATTATATAAACAGAATTGCATGAACATTCAGAATTCAGAGGCATCCTTCATGGGTTGGTAACTGCATGCATAGGAAAGTTAATACAATATTTAAATATATAAGCAATACACAAACATTTTAAAATATCATTTTATATGCTTGGGGTTTTCCTGCTTTATTTACAAAAAAACACTCAAATAATACATTATTCTGCCCCTAAATATACTAAATCTATAAGAAACCAAGCATATAAGGCAATGTTGCCTAGAGGGTCCATAAAGTCAGACCGTTGTTAATGGGACAGTTTTCAAACATGGAAAGCAAACAGTTGACATCCAGCACGCAAGAAAACAAAGTTTTAGGTAAGTCAGTAACACAAATCCCTTCAAGAAGACGACATATTAAATTGGCGTTCTCTTAAACACGTGGGGGGAGTGCAATGCATTGATGAGCACCAGTAAAAGGTGACACACAGCAGCACAGTTTGCTTCCCCCAGGCAGAAGTAGAAGGTGCACAGCGGGTGGTGAGCCCGGTGTTAGGTAAGTGCACTGACGAGGAGGGGGTTATAGAGTGCAAAGTGGGAGGTGGGGGAGGGCTCTGAAGTGGGAAAGGGATTACAGGGGGGACCCTCTACAAGCAAAGGGAAAGAGTGGGTGAATGCAAAGACCTGTCTTGCAGGAGGTGGCCTCCTACAGGCGGCCTTCTGTAACAACGCTCTTTGGAATGCAACATTTAGACATAGATGCACATGATGTGGAGGATTTTAACTCAGGGAACCTTCACAGAAAATACTGTCTAGTAGAAATGATAGATCTAAAGGATTGACAGCATGATATGAACCTTTTGGGGCAATTTCTGCTAGACGTTTACCAGCTGTGACAAATCATCGGATAAGGATACAAATGCATTGGACTGACAACCATTCCTAGGTCCTCCATGCAAGATCAAGAGGCCCTAAGCAAACTGGAGTCCATCATTACTGCATGAATGCACACACCTCAGACACAATTCTCTTAAAGGACCATCTGCCCTTGAAACCACTAATTTGGAGGGTATCCTTCAGTATCAATGAGTGGGGTGGGCATTGATTGTCCAGTAGAAGGTCTGGGAGTAGAAGGACTGGGGCATCCACAGACATTGCCAAGGCTAGGGCTTACAAGGTTTGTGCTTGGAAAATGTGCCAATAGTAATATCTGCAGGTCTTAGAATGGAGCTTGACGAAGCGGGTGTGCTATCAAGGCAAAAAGAGCAAAAAGAGCAAATGCATATTAAACTCCTGCCCCCCAATCTTGGAAACAGGCATCTGTTGCCTTGTGAAAGATACCTGCCTTCAGCTGTAGGAATTCAGCACATGGGTATTTAGACAGTGTGCGAAAAAGGTCTATCCTGAAGGCATCCCACTTTTCTTGCAGTTATTGGAACAGAGAACGTTGTAATCTCAGGCCTCTCAAGCCCAACCATTGATAAGAGCACCAGCCCACTACCAGCGTCCCTGGGATATAGTCTGCATAGATTGTTATACAATAAGTAAGGACAATTTTGGAAAATCGTTTGGAAAATTCTGCTAGAGATCTAGAATGAGTTGCTTGCAGCTTGTTGATATATCTTCCACGTGATTGGCTGTACATCAGCATGCACACTACATAATAGGAACACTGGTTTGTCAAGTATATGATCACAAATAACTATGCAAGCATTCCCAAACAGATTAGCTTAATTGTTTCACTGCAGTCAATGTTGTGTCCCATCTGGTGGCCCATTCTTGAAGCTTGAAGCTTGCATCTGCATCAAAGCTTGCATAGAAGAGATGGGGAAGAAATGAAAATGGCCCTGCCGTTCCTCAAGTATGTATGCATATTCTACTATAGTCATTCTTCTTTTTCTTCACTTTTAATAACCACAACCTTGAAACACTTCCTGAATCTCGGAGGGCTTTGAAGTACAGAGGACCTAGGATTATGGCTTGTATTGAAGACGGCAGCAGTCCTGTAAGCCTAGCTAGTTGTCTGAGAGGTATCAATGGATGTTGAATGGCTCTCTTCTGTTACTTGTTGATGAAGAATGAGAAAGGCAGCCCTGCAGGTTATCATAAACCCAACAAACTGCTGACACTGGGGCGGAAACAGATCCACTGTCTGACAATTTATAACAAACCAATTTATTACAAAATAAATTATTCATAGACTATCTTAGACAGAAACTTGTGGAAACACTATAAATTGTGCATGGGCTGTACTCCAAAACATGAAGAAAGCAGTCTAATAATGACCAAAGCATTTCGTACTGGTGTCCGTCATCGGGACAGAGTATGCGAAAATAAAAAATAGAAAATGTATGCAACTCATATGTATTGATCCTTCCTGAATAAACATACATGCTATTGTAACAATTTATAGCAAACCCCAATGGCTGTAATAGTATGGTTGTCCAATGAACATGATCCGAAATACTGTCCAGCTATACAAAGGTTTTCCACCACTGTCCTGAGGTATGCTACTACTGGAATCAAGATTTTGGTGAAATGCCTCTGGGAAGATGCCAGGACAAATGTGAGAGCAGAGCAAATGTTACTTAATGATATACTCACAATGTTTCACAACTGAATTCCTGAATACAGGGTCAATCCCTTGAAAATGCCACATACAAATCTAAACCAATCAGTACTATTGAGAATCAGAGCAGAATGTTTTATAAACTCAACAAGTGAATGATCATTAACAAAGATAACACAAATAAGGTAATACGCTACCTGATCCACGTTTTAGACAAATAAAGCTGTGAGAGAATTAAAATGTACAAGAAGTACGTTCCTTAACTAACAAAAAGGCTGAAGCAAGGAAAGTTTAAGTTTTAAGTAAAAAAAGGCTGTGGTTACCTCATCAAGAATGAATAATGCAAGTAAGCAGTAGTCACGGAACACACCATAAAACACAGGGAAAGTGAACACTCAAAGAGAGAATACTACAAAAGTCTGCCACATACAGGCAAATATGTCATTGCACCAAACACACGCACAAGAACTCTAGCGCGGTATGCGCATTGCATCCCTCTATATGTAGGGGATTACAACTAGAAAAACAAACAGAGAAAAGAGTAAGGTGAGCAAGAGTGTAAAGGATAGAAAACTGAATGCATATTTAAATTGACAGCAAGAAAGAACATGTGAAAACATATATCCACAATTGAAAAACTGAAAGATAACCTAAGCAGGGACATACTGAGCCTCCTTACCACCATGGCACTTACACTTGCCGCCTCACACCCTCCTAAAGACAGAAACATGAGGCTGAGGGCAAGACTCCCCAGCCTACACGAACCATCATCCTACCACAACCACAGAGGTTACATTAATCTAGCAAACAAACGCTCGCAACATACCAAATCTGCCCCTCTCATAACACCCAACCAGACACCGTCACAAAGAGACACCCTAACCAAAAATAAACAACCCCCTACCACTACACTAGCTAATACCTTATCACTTACTGGTTCACTAGTCAATGCTAGATCCATGGTAGCCCACGCAACAGAGATCTCTGACACCTTAACGAATGAGAACCTAGACCTACTAGTCATTACCGAAACTTGGCTCCATGAGGCGGCTGGCCCAGCCATCATGCTAGCAATACCGGACGGCTACCAACTCCTAAGAGTTGACAGACCTCACACCAAAGGAGGTGGCCTAGCCATTATCCACAAATCCTCTCTACCCATCAAATTAGCCACTAACGTACTAATTCAATCATGCGAACTCCTTACCGCTAAACTTCACCTCTCGTGCAACCGTACCCTCACCATGCACGTCATCTACAGACCTCCAGGACCACTAGGATCCTTTGAAGATGACCTAACCAGTATCCTAACCAATAACACCAAAGACCATGCTCAAATCCTTCTACTGGGAGACTTTAACTTGGGCTTCAATGACTGTAACGACAAACACGCCCTATCCATTGCTACAATCTTGAATGACCATGCCCTAACTCAAAAAGTCTCCTCCCCCACTCACGTCAAAGGTAGGACATTAGACTGGATTGCTGATCGGAACTGCAACATCAGCATCACCAACATCCTGCCACAATCTTGGACCGACCACTACTTAATTGCATTCAACGCCTCTCTTGACCTCATCCGACCCAAACCTATACTCATGGCCCCGCCTCTCCCTACCAGAAGTAAAAAAGATATCACAGCAGAAAGACTCCTACCTCACCTTCTCCCCACACTCAACAATCTAGACAGTACTACAGACCCTACTCTGCTTGCGGAAGTATACAACAACACGATGACTAAGGCACTAGATTTGATTGCTCCCACCAAAACTCGCAAAAGCAAACAACTCTGTCACCTGAACAACTGGTTCACACCACAGCTGAAAGACCTCAGAATCCAAAAAAGAAAGCTACAATCAATTTGGCAACACTCACCCTCGGTGGAGAACAAAATCAAACTAGCCACACTTGCCAAACAGTATAAAAAGGAAATTATAACCACCAAAAGGAACACCTTTAACAACAGAATATTTAAAGCTAAATCAGACACCAAGGAACTATTCTCTATCCTCCGGGAAATGGAATCACCCATACCCCCGACTGATAACTTCCCAAAAAACAAACTCTGGTGCACTAACATACAAAATGCCCTCGCGGGCAAAATTAGCCTGCTCCAAACAAAAATCGCAAATAAAAAAGCCGCCCTGCTCCTGCAAACCGAACCCATACCTCACTCAGAACCTCCCTTAAACCAGCCTAACACTCCTCACCCATTCAGCTTCAGACAAGTAACCATACTAGAGACAGAAAAAATCATACTATCTCTAAAACCATCCAATTGCAAAGGAGACAACTGCCCTCCCCAAATCATAAAAGATGCAGCTAGAGACCTAGCCCCCTTCATCTCTAAACTCATCAATGCATCCTTGAAGTCAAACCTAGTGCCCAATAACCTAAAACACTCCTGGGTGCTCCCCCTCCTAAAAAAACAAACACTTGACCCTGCTATACCGACAAACTACAGACCCATCACCACCGTCCCATTCTTGCTTAAAATCATTGACAGAGCAGCGTATCTGCAAATACAGGATTACTTAGAAACTAACAATCTACTAGGCTCTCGGCAATCAGGCTTCCGTCCCCTTCATGGAACTGAGACAGCCCTGATTGACCTCAAGACCCAAATTGACGAGCTGAAGGACAATGGCAAATCAGCCATGCTACTCCTCCTTGACCTTTCCGCGGCTTTCGACTTGGTAGATCATGCAGTTCTATGCAATCACCTTAGTTCTTCCGTTCATTTTTCAAGTGATGCCATAGCCTGGATACATTCCTTCCTGGCAAACCGGACAATGAGAGTATTTTCCCCCCTAGCAGCTGCTGATCCCATACAAGTTTCATGCGGTGTCCCCCAAGGATCATGTGTATCTCCAACGTTGTATAACATCTTCACTAAGCCCCTGTTCGACAAGCTGGATAGACTGGGTGTCATCTACATTAATTACGCTGATGACACGCAGATCCTTATTCCCCTCTCAGGCAACTTCTTGGCGGACACAGCCTTAGTGAACAAGATATATCTCCTCATTCAGGCATGGATGGCATCTCACGGCCTCTGCCTGAACGACGACAAAACTGAGCTACTGATCCTCGGCTCAGAGCTGGCCATCAAAAAACTGGACCCTAATTATGCCTCATTTAACATAGACAATAATATCATTAAAGTGATGCCTGCAGTTAAGACTCTCGGGGTCCATCTTGACTCAGCGCTCAACTTCAAGAAACAAACTAACTCACTAGCATCCTCCACTGCATACACCTGTAAACTGATCCGAGCATGCAGACCTTTCCTAACGGAAGCTAGTTGCATTACCCTAGCGAACGCACTCATCATATCCAAGCTGGATTACTGCAATGCCTTATACGCTGGCTCCAACAAATACATCCATGACAAGCTCCAAACGCTCCAAAACAACGCTATCAGAGCAGCTTTAAACATTCCTAACAGAGTTCATATCTCCACCGCTAGGAAGAACATTCACTGGCTAAAAATCAAAGACAGGATTGAGCTCAAGACCTTATCCCTTACCTCCAAATGCCTCAACCACATAGCGCCCCCCTACCTGGTAAACAGAATCAACAAGAGAATCTCAAACCGACCCACCAGAACGACGAATGCCTACACACTAGTGGTGCCCAGATACAAAAAGAGCACAGCGGGCGGCTCTAGCTTCCCGGTCATAGCTGCTCAAACCTGGAACAAACTCCCCCTTGACCTCAGAATAGACCAACCATACACCAGCTTCAGGCGTAAAGCCCTCTCCTGGATTCGCTCCCTCGACATTTAGCACGTCCGTCCACCTCACCGCCACTTTTCCCGGATGTGCATAACTAGATTACAGGTCGCTAGACTACCTGCTCTATCTACAGTTCTGTATTTTGTACTGCCTGTATATGCTTTCCTCTCATCTGTATAACCTTTTCTTGTATTGCAACTAAGTTCTCAAGTATCCTTGTACTGCCTGCGCCCAGTTACCCTCGCGGGTTTGGCTTCTGCGCTATACCAAATAAACAAACAAACAAACAAACAAACTTCATTGCACCAAAATGCCAGGGGTAGCGGAAGTGACATCACACGACCTTTGACCCCACCCCAAAATGACATCACGGGAAACAATGGAACACAGCCTTTCACCCCTTGACAAAACAGGAAGTGGCATCACATAGCATTGTTCCTAAGTACACTACAAAAAATATGGTTACGATATCACTATAATGTGATATACATTTCATACAAGAATGGATCACCATATGTATCGTTAATATCAGTGTGTATAAGCCTATATTACCAAATTACTGAATGCAAGCAGACGCCCAAGGCCAAATGGCAATGATGTCTTACTAAATAGCACTTACGCTTAAGCGCTTTATTTAGAACAAATATACATACAATATCTCTCAACCTGTGTTGGTACTCATTTATGGACCTCAGAAGGATGAAAGGCTAAGTTGAGGTGTTTAAGAACAGACTAAATCAGTGGCTCAACCCCTGAAGTGTGCCTGAAATAAACCTATAATGAGTCTAGCAATTACTGTAAAGAATTCCAGAAAGATGAGAATTATGTGTTATTCCTATTCTTTCTTATGTAGGGCCAGTGCTCAAAGTGTTAAACTTGTAGGACCCCCTTGCGTTTTTTAAGAGAAGAGGCTGATCAAGAAAGTCAGCCACTCCAGAAACGAAGAGCCACATGGCGCTGGCCACAGTCCAGGAGCTAACATTGTAAATAATATATATATATTTTGTATTTTTTTTATTTTTTTAAGGTAGCAAGTGAGACCACAGGATTAGCAAGGGAGACCTCACGGATCGCAGCTTTGAACACTGGTGACCCCCAAATGACGCCCCTGAACCTAAGTGGGAAACAATAAGATTTTACTAAAGGCTTTTCCAACAGTTTGTGACACCAAATTATCAGTGAAGAGAACGAATTGCGTTGCAAACCATCGCTTTCAGAATCGGGATCACTACTCATGAGCCCTGGGGGAGTAAGAGTTCTAGTCTCAGCAGAATGGATAAGATTTCATGCATTTGAAAAAGGTCTGCATACATGAAAGGAACAGTTGCCTGCACTTGCCATACTGAAATACATAAAAACATCCTTCGATTGCACCCACAGCTGTTCTGAATTGAGCAAGTCTAGCATTTCAGTGGATGAAGTAAAGACCAATCAATCCAGGGCCGGTGCAAGTTTTTTTTCCACCACAGGTGAAAGGTGATTTTGCAACCCCATGTGTTCCTATTATATAATCCACTCATCCCAGATGTGTCCTCATCACTTCACATATGCATGGCTTGCCCAGCACATTCATAAACTGCAGTTTTCTCATGATATTTTAGAACGTTTCATAACAAGGTCAAATTAAATCACTCTCTCCTACCTACACACGCAATATATAATATATAGGCTTGGTTAGAAACTATGACCAGATCAGGAAGGATTAGTAATACAAATAGACAGAATCATGTAAAATCAATGATGTCAGTAGAATCTAAATTAATGACCCTCAGGCATAACCTTTCCATAATCCCCCCTGCTCACACACACATGTGTGACTCTGTGAGGCAGTTTTCTGGGCTATTGTGAACCACTTAAATTACATACAGTAGGGATCTGTGGGTTGTTGAAAGGAGACTATCACTATCACTTACTTCCACCAACCCCACTGGCTTCACCTGCTGCAATTTTACCTCTGCCCTGCCTCTACATGCAGCCATTAAGTCTCTACCCAAGAGAGCAGAAGGAACTGCTGTTCGAGTCACTGAAAGTGAGAAGGTGCTCTTAGTGGCTTTGCTACCATTGCCGCAAGCTGGGTGGTAGTAGCCCCCACACATTTTCCTTGCAGGTATTAGGGATTGCAGAGAAATACCATTTCCATGGACTAAATTCACAGGCAAGTGCAGGGAATTTCTCTGCTATCCCTTTGGAATCTGAGAGGTGGAAATGAGAATAGGAGCGAGCCAGCACCCGCCAGCCCCAAGCAGGTGATGCACTACCCAAAGCACCATTTGGTGTTCAAGGGAATCAACCTGGTGAATATTTTGTAACCAGGCAGATGACTGCCAATGGGCTCCCATCAAGCCTAGATACGAAAATGGGACAGTGGCTCTGCCGGCCGGCCAGTCCGCCAAGAGATGGTGTGGTGATTGATGAAAGCTCTGCTTCCACCAGATTTTCTAATTAGGGGCTTTAGTACGCTGTGCAGCTGGGAGTTTCAACCCATTTTACTTCCCCAATGTTCTTAAACATTTCTCATTTCTCACAAGTGAGCCAAATAAGGCCCTCCTGGTACTACTTAGTTTTCTGTGAAAAGTAACTAGTTGTGTTCCATGAATGTGTACCACACCGCTTCCATAACTGACTAAAGAGACACACTACTGGCACAAACAGTGCAAATGTATTCACACGAAGGGAAGATAACACATGCAGCAGAAGTTGAAACTTCGCTGACAATGACGGTACCATATCGGTACCAGTGCAAGTGACCATCACACAAAAATAGGATCTTCATGGGGACCAACAGTGAAAGCTTCCATCACACACTGGACAGAGACATCATGGTCAGCAACACTGCAAACTACGATCACAGACCAAACAGGTACTGCATGGGAAGCAGCAGGCCCAAATTCTGTAACAGGCACCCACATGTCATGGCATAGGCAGCAGTGCTACAAAGTTTGCAAATGTACAAGCACAGTACATACTGTTACTATATGAAGGCCACCAGCACACACTTTCCTTACAGGTACAACTTGGACCAGGTTATTGCAAGCTTCTAAACGTCCACCAGCAACAGCATGGGCAGGGCCAGTGAACATTTTCCACAAACAGGTACAGCATGTGTGAGGGTCACTACAAGCTTCCATAACAACCAAGTAAACATACAGCATGGACAGGGTTAGAGCAAGATTCCATTTCAAACAGAGACAGCATTTATACACCAAGTTCAGACTTGTCTCACAAACGGTTCAACATGGTCAAGTGGAAGTTGCCTAAATAAAAGGCAAACCCAACCATCCCTCATAAACAGATGCAGGTATAGAGGGAGCAGGCCAGTGCACAAGTATAGGTACAGCATTAACAAATCTATTACATGTTTTCCTAACAAATGGGTACATGGACAGCATGGGTTGGGCCAGGGAAATGTCCCTATAAATAAATTCAGCATGTGCAGAGTCACTGGAGGAGTCCCTCATAAACAATTACAACATGGGCAGGGTCAGTGCAAATCCAATAAAACCAGGTAGTGTCAGAGCATTCCAGGATCCGTGTATGTTTCCCTCACAAATATGCACAAGTACAGCATTAGCAGATCAACTGATTGCAAGGGTCACTCAAATTGGTACATTTATGGCACAAACAGGATCAGTGCAAGCTTCCTTCACACATTGGTACAGGAATAATATGTGCAAGGCCAGTGTAGGTGTTCCTTGTAGCACAGGATAGATAGTGGCAGTGCAAGTTTCACTTGCAAAGCTCAGGTGCAGCATGAGATCTAGATTCATGTAGCCTGCTAGCTCCCATGCATATTGAGAGCTCTTCTTTCAAATGTCCTTTGACCCAATCAGCAGCTTTTATCAGTTAGTGGGTGCTGGCTGGGGAGTGGGACAGGCACAGGAGTGAACTGTGCAAACTTGCCTGCTTTCTGCACTCTGTTTCATCAATCACGCATTACCAGATTTACTTGTGATGGGTGGAAGGGCCAGGTGAAAAAGATTGGGTGGTAAGCGCAGCTGTTGCTGGATTGCACAAAACAACTAGCCATTACAGAAGGACTCTACTCCCAGGTCTGCCCTGTATGCCCATTAACCAATCTCTGGCTGTCCAAGGAAATGGCAGGGGACAGCCAGGGAGCAAGTCCTAAGAATACAGGACAGTGTGGCTTGGCTGGAGCATACATGATCCTTTGTAGTGCAAGGGCATAGCAGGCAAAGTGCCATCATGGTGCTCTATGTTCAATACCGTTCCCAGTGTATTATTAGTTTCTCGGGCCCTACTTTTAAGTGACAATAATTTGGAGGGTTAGACCTTTTGTTCCACCTTCCAGAATATTCGATTTGTTTGATATTTTTCACTATAAGTTGAATGTTTGACCAGCACTTTAACATCAGAATTTCAACTTTAACAGGCTGAGTGCTATGCATTTACCCTCAACATAGACATATTCTCAGCAAACATACTTATCTAGGATTTATTACCTGCTATGGATGTAAATATACTGCCAAAGACAGCAAGCATTGACCTTGACGTTCAGTATGGCTTCGGAAAGTTAGCACACAAATGTACAAATGAATTGGGCATTTTTTTTAGCTTTTTAAGAAATGCTAAATTATGCTTGCAGCTGTGAATTTACCCAGATACAAAGAATTTCAACTCAATTACGTGTGTGCCCAAAGAAAACTCTTTTCATGAATTACCGTTAAAGTTGCATAAAGAAATATGCATTACTTCCACTTGAGAGGAAACACAGCAAGCTCAGAGTTAGCCCTGCCAGCATTGCCTAAAGTCCAATCTATCAGGTGGTTCATGCTAACGAAAATGTTCCGGAGTAAATGAGCTGCAAGTACAGCACACTTTGACCTTTTATGAAATTATATGGAATAAGGTGCTTTAACTCCTTGTTGCTGAACTTGCACAACACTGACCCCATCTCCCTGTGTTCCTACCTGTGAGGTGTACATTTCTTGGCCAATCCTCTGCTCCCAGACGTTCCAGGAGGGTTCTACCATAACTCTTTAATTATCTGGTGTGAGTGTCCCAGTTCTGATCATATTGCTTTATCAACATTTCGTCCTGATAGGCCTCTGTGCTTTTATTTGAGCTAGACCATGTACTGCACTGCTCAAAAACATGTGACACTATGCAATAACCCTACTATCTCTGCCATGTTAGAGAATCCTAGAAATGCGAGCACTGCGATTTGAAGCAGGGCTCCCCCTAATTGCAGGAAGACATTATACAGCTAGTTTAACTCAGATTGGCGTGTATCTCTTTCGTACTACATGAAAGCAGATGGGAAAACCTCTTCTTTGGCGCGCCCTGCCGGCCAACACCCTAGCCAGTGGCCTAGTTTGTTTAGTGCTTGCACCCTGCTTGAATCAATCACATCAACGTTTACAAAGAGATTATACTGATAATTGGACTATTGAATGCTGAAGGCCCGCACTTCGCCACCCTTCTACAGCTAATAGCTTTCCCTTATTATATCACCAAACAATAGCCCATAAAATCCTGACATGAATTCAGGTAAAAATTAGTATAAGTATAGGTAGCAGGAGCAGTAAGAAAATAGGATTTGGTTCTGGATACAGCGACTGATAAAGGACTAACAAGAAAATGATTGGACTAAGAACTGTGACAGGTAGGGCAGCAATATAGGAGCCATTGCCATAGTGGGGACCACAAAGCCTATGCAGTGTTGGTCTCCCACCACAACATGTCCTCGGGGAGTCACCTCAACCTTCAGAATGAAATAATGTCTTTCTGAAGTCAGATCACATGCACTACAACTTCAGTAAGAAATAATGTATTTCTGACGTCAAAGCATTTCTTTCTGAAGTCGGAGTGCGAAATAGATTTGCAGGTTATGGAACAAGATTGGAGGTGTTCTAACTCTCTTCTGTGCATGTCAGGAACCTGAAAGCTCTGCCTGCTTCCTGTTAGCATGGTGGAGGCTGAAGCGCTAGGAGTTTCAGGTCTGCCCCAGGAGATGAGTCTCTCGGGAAACAGCAAGTAAGAAAAACAATCTTTTTTGTAAGTGTGTGTGTATTCATGTGTGCAAGGATGTTGCATTTTGCTGATCTATGTGTTTATGCTTGCGTGCATGCAAGGGTATGTTGTGTATCATGTAACATATGAGTGAGTGTATGATGTGGGGATGGTTCTGTGCACCTGTGAGTGAATGAGTGTGTGGGTGTGTATGTAAAAGAGTGTGTGAATGGTGTCAGTAAATCAGTGAGCAGATGTTTTGTGAATGAGTGTGTGTGTGTGCGTTTGCTGGGCTGGTGCAGATGAGCTGATTTTGGCAGGTGGGGAGTGCGGGCTGAGGATAGGGTTACGCTACTATGGGAATCCATCCATGATAAAGCAAACATGATATGTGTTATTATGTGGTTAGACTGGCATTTTGATATAGCCAGTGAAGCCATTTATTAGTATGGCATGACATTTCTTACTGGACATTTATAAAAAAGCAAGCATCGTATTTTCTTCTGGGCATCTATGATAAAGTAAGTATGCTATGTGTTATACTGGCATTTCGGTAGCCTGTTTGGACATACTTTCTTATTGTGGTATGTTATTCTTAATGGCAGAGCCAACAGGAGTATGCACTTATGTGGGGATACTGCCATACATTGGCAGAGCCAGTCTGGACATGTTTTCCAATAGTATCTTTACTGGCATTATGTGCAAAGCAAACGAGAGTCTGTTCTTATATGGGAATACTGTCATTCAAAAAAGAAAACATATTGTTTACAGCGAGGACCTAGCTCGAGAGCAGTAGAGCGATGTACAGTGTGTGGGTAGCCAGCATTTGGGTGGCCATCCTTTAACAATAGCACAGTACTGTGAGGTCTGTGCGTCGGTATGTGTATCAATTGGAATTAGTCCTTGGTCAGGTGTTGTTCAAAGAGTCATGTTTTGAGAGATTTGCAAAATCGGCAAATTGTGGGGGCATCGCCAGCTGACACCAGGATCGAGTTCCACAGGGTGGGTGCATGACAAGACAAGGAATGTGTGTGGGTCCTCTCTTTGCAGACGAGTTGTGATTCAAGACGGTTTGTCAATATTGTGGGCGAGGAGCATGTTCCAGCGTGCCATATATCAGTGCAGCCATCATGGACATGTATGGATACAGCCAGCGTGAACATGTTTTATTACTGTCATATATTTTAGGTAAAAGCATCATGAAAACAAGTTGGGAAAAACTCCTTTGCACTGTTTTCGAAATGCATCTATTGGATTGCAGTTACCCTACAAAACCAATTGCAAACTGTCTGGCTTTTAACCCAACTTTTCACAGAAAGTGTGCTGTATAATGCCCTGTTTTAAACCATTATTCATTAAATATTCTCAAGGGGGGTGACCCCTGAAATCCCAATGGTTGGCTTAGACTCCCTTGCTATACTCAGTTGCACTAGCATATTTGTGGGGAATGTTTATGCCCCTGCAGGTAAAAAATTCACCAGCCACCACTGATGGTGGGCGAATAGGTATGAATGTGTGCATGCAATGTTGTGGCCCAGGGGAAGGAGCACTGGATCATGGTCATCTTCTTAAAAGTTTTACTGGTATTTTTTAGCAAAGCCAACCTGATGAATGTTATTAAATGGAGGAAGGTTTGGGGTGATGGGTTTATTGCAGAATAGGGATGGCAGACTGGATATCTTCTTTCTGTGGCATGGCATTTTGTACTCACATAAGGGGAAAGGGGGGAACTTGTGCAGTCAGCAAGTAAATGTTTTCTTACTGTGGCATTGCATGTTTTATATAAATAAATAAGCTTTCCATCCCCAACCTGGGCCATGGAAATGCCCTCTCTGCCCCATGTCAAGGAAAGCTTTAGTGGAAAACCACCATCCCCACCCCACAGCCCATCTAGATAGCGTGGGCCACTGCACCTGTAAAGTGGAATTGCTGTTAACAGGAGATGGGATGCACACTGAGTTCTTACCTACTAAACTAGACACAGACACTAAAGTGGATTTTTTAAAAACAACATTTTTATTGTTTTTGGTTTACACATGAAACCTTTACAAAGAATTGTTACTCAAAACATAACATATAAAACAAGATACTACTACCTCTTTAAAACTCAACTATGAAAATACAAAAAACAATTACAGTCTTTAAACTCACATATAAAACATGTTTACATTTCCTAATAATTTACATAAGCGTACAAGCCTACAGTCACTTTTCAAAAATGTACATATCATAATATTAAGAATAACATTTGTAAACATTAGGACTTCAATGTCCAAGTCTTTCTTTCATAAAATAACATAATTAGCACAAAAGACACTTAACTCCAAACTAAATTAAAAACATCTCTGTGCTACAAATCCACAATTTGAATCAGGTCAAACAGAACGATATCACTCAATCCTCTGTGTGAGAGACTAAAGCATATGGGACATTCCATGTTAACGACAGATATATTTAAGGGTGAATGCCATGAAGATTTGTTGTAGTGAAGAAGGAGCATACCCCCCTCAAATCTGGTATGACACCAAGCCATAGCGTTTCACATAGTTAGATTACATTTGAGATATAATAGGACCTATTAAGTCTTCTTCAATACAAAAATCCTCATAGAGAATTCCAACCTCCTACCAGAGGGCGGTTAGCATCAGCTCTTAGTTATAGATCTGTTTACCTTGGCTAGTGATTCTTGAACTTTCACAAGTAATGTTGTAAGTGCTACAAGGAGCCGAATGTTGTCTCCTCTTAAGCATCTTACCCAAAAAGATTGTCTCTGTAATTCAGTTGCATCTGGGAATTAAATACCCAGGAGCTTGTGTCTTTCTTTATCGAAATGAGAGTGTTTCGCACTGGTCTTTAGTATCACATAGGCGAAAATTTGTCACAGCGTTAGAGTTTGAAGAGAAATTGATTAAGCTTGAACCCGAAGATAGATTGTTTTGACCTTTTCACATGGGAATTTCAGTATATATGGTGGCAGCTGTTCCCTTTTTCTATGGATTGAGGAATACTCAGTATAAGTGCTATAGGTGTTGTTAATCTCAATCGTTTTGATCCAATCCCACTCATACAGCTTAATTAGACCTTGAGTGAGATCTTCAACTGAGGAGTTGATATTCCCTAAAACTTTTTTCATTTGTTCTGCAAATGTAGTGAAAGAAGGGAGATTGCCATCCACCAATAGGTCTTTAAGACCTTCATAGAGAGAATTTCGTGGCGAAGCCACCATTTTGGCATAACTGGATAGTTTACACCATGAAATCTTGATGTAAGCAAAGAGAGCCACAATTCATCCCGAATTATAGAAATCGGAACAGCAGATGCAAGACCTAAGGTTTGTTTCCATATTTGCGCCTGAAGGCTGTTATGGACCGCATCCAGGTCCAAGAGACATCTGTCCAGACCAAACAGCAAGATCGGTTCAACCATCATTAAATAAAATCCACAATCAGTAACAGGAAGAATTTACAATGTTTTTTGTATACAATTCTCATTTTTCTTTAAGCAAGTGGACCAAGATTTTACTGAATTCGAATCAGATAGAGAATAACCTAGATAGCTTAAAGAATGTACGCATTCTAATCTTATGCCAGCTATGTTCCAATAATAAAACTTTAGCCGTTTTTTGTTGGTGAAGATGATTATCTTAGATTTTAGAGAATTTGCCTGCAAAAAGCCTAGCATATTCATAGAATTGGTTTAACTTGCACTGTAAGCTATATGGGGTACTATCAAATAAGATGATATCGTCAGCGTAACACATCCAGTGTAGCTTTAGCTTACCCAATCTCGCAGGATACATTGGTGGATCTATCCACAATTCGTCCAAATCAGAAATGTAAAGATTGAATAAAGTTGCAGCGAGATTACATCCCTGCTTGACTCCTGTCGTTAGAGCAATCGGATGAGTCATAGCACCATCTTTCGTAACACAAACTTGAAAAGTGGCGTTATTGTGGAGCATAGCTACTAACTGCACAAGACGGTGTGGAAAGCCCATTTTCAACATTTTTGACCTAAGCAATTCCGTAACTACAGCGTCAAAGGCGCATGACAGATTTAATGCTGCAATATATATGGGGCCTGAATTGGTTGATTTCGACTTAGCGAGTACATGTGCAACAATGCAAGCATTGAGTGAAGTGCCCATTCCTTTCCAAAAGCCCACCTGGTTTTTAGAATAGATGTTGTTATCATAGATGAAGCTTTCAAGATGTCTCAACAGTAGGATTGCAAACACCTTAGCGGCCGCATCCATAAGGGCTATAGTACGAAAGTTTGTGGGGTCATGCAGATCTCCTTTCTTGTGAATCGGGATAATAATCCCGTTACGCCAAGAATCCAGATTTATATTGGAGTGAAGAAACTGGTCAAATTTGGTATATAATAGAGCCGGCCAGAACTGTGGATCTGATTTTAAAATATACGAAAGAATGCCATCCGGCCCCGCCGCTTTAGATGTTTTTAATCTGTGAAAGGCCCAAATGATGTCTTCCACAGAGAAGTGAAAACAGTCGTAGTAATTTGAGAGAAGCACCCCCGAATCACAAGATTGTAATTGTGCCGGTAACTGGAAATTTGAGCCAATGTAAGATTGCCAACACTGCAACGAAATCGAGGATGATAGAATACATTGAGTAGATGTTTCGTCTGAGTATCGACCAAATGCTATGAGTGTCTCTTGTTGCTAATAAGTGCATCATCCTTTAAGGTTGTCCTTGAGGTAATGCAGCTATTTGGTGAGTTTCAATTGGCTATGATATTTCTGGCAAATGCTATGCTTCATATCATGGTATCTTTAGACACTCAAATTCAAACGTATTAATGACCTGAGACTTCTATTTTTTTACCTTCTAGCTAAGCAATGTCAGCATTAAAGGAGTGGTGATGGGCCTTATGAGGACTCTTAAAGCTACACATCGGTTCATTTAGATGAATTTTGATAACAAGATTGTTCCATGACTCCCTAAAAAAAGAGTTGTCTTACAAATGAATAAATACGCCATGAATCTCTGTTAACAAGATAGGAAAGTTCCCTGCATAGTGTAGGGTGCCAGTGTACCTATGCCCTTAATTGGTCGGTCTTTACCAAGGCCAAAATTGGGTCACTCGCAAGTGCATCGCTTCCCAAGTCCACATGTAGTGAAATGGAAGCATGATCGATCAACTGGTGATCCAAAATGGATACATAATCAACGCTCCCCAGTAAGCCGGCTGAAACAAAGAAATAATCAATGTAGGAGGAAAGTGGATTTTACAGGTATCCCAATGAGGACCCATCTTTTTTATAAAAACACTTAAACTTGTATCCCCCTTGCTAACTTCCTTTTGACGTTAGTACCATCTAAATGGGGATTGGGTGCATCAGCCTAACCTTCCTTGGAGGGGTCTTGGGGACTCATAAGGTGCGACTGGTGCAACATATCCCCTACCTAATACCTGGTAACACCCACTGAAGCATGAGTCCAGAGGATGGCATCCTCGGGTGGTCTCATCTCCTTAGGCGGCCTTAGGCAAGCTGCTGCATCCTCCCGCTACCTCATGCTGGGGTACCTCCTCTCAACTTCCTTATATACATACATGTCTTTTATGGTACTTCGCCAAATAAAAGCAGTTGATTGACATAGATACATACAAACTACATAACATTTACCCTACTTAGCATTTCCCCTGAATGTCTTCCCCCAGACTACAATGCCTTTTCTTAACATTTAACCTACTTAATGTATATTATAGACGTAAATATATACATTATAATTATAATTACTGACAAACAACATATAAAACATATAATACGTGTTTTTTATACACAGGGGTGACTGCTGCGGCAGTCAAGCCCTTGCAGTACCATCATAGGCTGTCTCTGGTGGAGTTGGGGCTGCATGGGACTCTGCTCCTAATGAGGATGGGGGTCTCTCCCCTTGTTCTTTCTTCTGTGTGGCCCCATCTACCACATGGGGCCACCTGACACACCACACGTTGCCCGCTACTCTTTATTCTCTCTATGTGTCCTTGGGTGACCCTCTGACACATGGGGGCTCACCCACATCACTGCTGTTCTCGCTGCCTTCTTTAAACTTCAGTGTTGGCCCCACAGGTGGCTGAGGGGCCCATCCACTCTCTCCACTGTGCCCCACGCCCACATTATTCTTTCCTGGGCAACCCTGGATACTGACCATGCCACCACCTCATCCCATGGTGCCATATTTACTTCAGGTGACCCCTTTGACGTGGGAATGCCATCATTTACACTGCCGTGCCCGCGACACCATGATGGAGCCAGGCGGCGTCCCTATGGCAAAGGGGATTCCACCATTTGTAACCACCATGCAGACACCCTTCTTCTATTCCCGGACCATCCCGTCTGCATGGCATTGCAGAGACCCGGGGCGGGTCACCTGAACTTCACTCGGGCAAACAACAAGACAGCTCACTTATAGTGTCCTGATCTTCATGCAAGGCATCCGGACTTATCTTTACCGCTCCACCTTCTGGGGCAGGGCGGACCAGGGTGGACTTCACGTTTTTCACCTCCCAGGCTGCCCAACTTGGCCTAGGAGGACTTTCAGAAAGGGCCCGCCTCACCAGTTCTATATATACAACAGAGAATGTAGAGGCAGTTCCTCATTTTCTTGATACATAGAGCTTATGAAGGTAGTAGTGACAGAAATTTCTTGATACATAGAGCTTATGAAGGTAGTAGTGACAGAAACATACGTATGTAAAAATACTTACTGGGAGCACTCAAGGCTGCTAGTGAGATGTAACATTAAATACATGTTCATGATTGAGAAAATATTGGCGACGGTTGCGTGCGCTATTTGAATGTAAACATGAAATGTATGTTCATTTATAGCTCTAGGATGTTTCATTAAAGATTGTTTTTGTTTTTCGATGACCAGTAACAGCTTGGAGAGCTGTTTGTTCAGCTGTATGTGTATTTAGTTTTTAGAATATTGTAACAAATATATTTTTCTAGATTCAATTATTTTTTGACTTGTATCGATTTTGTAGTTTGACTTGATATTTGCTAGCAATTGTCCTAGGTCATAACCTTGAATGACTTCAGATTTATATTTTGCACTCGATTTTTTTCTTTAAATGTTGTTTTTCTTTAAATGTTGTTTTTCCAACCAGGTGGATTCATTTACTGGAAGCTCTCCCCAGTGCTTATATACAATATTATATAAAGCCATGCCGGGAGCTGGTTTGCACAGACACTTACTCATAGGTTTACCATAGTGATCAAACCAGCACCTTCTAGCTGATTTCAAAATACCTTGCACTGATTGACACGCAACTTCAGTGTCAGCTGCACGTAAGACAACACAGCATACATCTATGACCCTACAATGCTGCAAGTTTAGACTTTGCTCCATAAATACGTTCAAGCGACCTGGCCTTTGCATATGTGCCTTAAGTAACGTTTTAGAGTGGGTGCGGTCATGACTTCCATACCTCACAAAGGTTTTGGAGTGCCTGGTGCACAGGCCAAATCAATCATGTTACCATAAATTGCACTGACAAGTTTTGCAGACATAGGCCTTGCTTTGGAAGGAACTTCCTTCATGTAGATGTGCGTTCCATAGCTTGTGCTTGGGTTATTCGGCCATATCGTTTTGTTCATTGGGATTTCCCCCTCCCCCCATCCCCTGCCCAGGGATAAGGAAAGGGAAGTGACGAGCAGGGGAAGGTTTGCGAGTGAAAAAGAAAACAAGCATTACCAAAGCCAACAGTTTTGGCTTGCGTGTAAGTATGCAGCATTTGCCAAGCCCTAATACCACGACAGCAGTGCCTGGCAAGTGCCTTTCCCATGTCTACAAATAAGACCAAACTGTTGCCATTGCCAATGCATGTTTTATTTTTTGCGGGGCTAGAAGTTTAAGGTGGAATTTGGAGTTGTTAGAAGTTGCTGAGGATCACATTTTCTCTAGTGGAAATGGAGGGCATGTATATTACATCAACAATTGCTAGAGGCGTATCTGTGGAGCATTTGTGCATCATCTGGAAAGTTGGTTAGATGTCCGATATCTTGGTGGGAATAATAAAAGGATCAACGCGTCTGGACTGCTGTGGAGGGTATTCGAGGTCACAAACCTGAGGCTGGGAGTCTAGACGTACTGTGTGATACGCCTAATCGCGAGCATGATGCACCCTGGGCGATAGGAAATCAAGTAACAAATCAGTGATTTCTGGAGGTATACATGATGGGCTAGGCAGCGCAATCATATTGAGTGAATTAAAAGGAGCGAGTCCGTATTTTATGTGCACATCGCAGCAATGTTTGTAACCGAAGGCTGCCCCACCACCAGTTCCGGAAGCGAATGCTACCCCACAACAAGATCTGGATGGTCGATTCTTTAGCAGCGTTTTGGTGTTGCTAGGGAGGGCATCATATGCTCAGATTCACTTTACCTTCCTCTACCCCATATTGGAACACCAGATATGAGCAAGTGTTGCCACTGGTGTGCACAAAGTCCCCATTTTACGAACTGAACACCTTTCTTCCATGCCAGCCCACTGATCTGGCCAATCACGAGATATGCAAATATTTACATCTATTGTGAAGAAGTCATGAACAGCAAGATTTCTCCAGACGTGAAACAGGTATGCAAACCTGCCTGCATATTCATTTGCAGGCTCCTGCCTCTTCACTTTTGGAGACGCAGGGCCTCATTTACAAAAGGGGTTTTCAATGGGAAACCCATTCCCCCATTGAAAAACACTTTCTAATTCTGGCCCGCAGGCGCATAAAGCCTGTCTTCTCAAGGGGCCTGATCATTTATACCACAGCTCCTCCGTTTGTGCTCATGTGCTACTGTTTCATGTGCGTATGTTTACACTGTGTATTTTTATTTTGAAATAAGAGCGGGCAAGACGTAAATTGATATATAATGATAATGATGTGTTATTTATATAGCGCCTTAATCCAAAGCGCTTTATAGAGCACGTATTTACATACAATATCACCCAACCGAAATTGGTATATTTTGACCTTCCTCCACTCCATCCCACACCACTCCAGAGTTGGGCCTTGATTGCTCAGCTACTGCTACCAAAAGCTGAGCCAAAACAAATAGCAACGTTTGCTTCGTTTATGATCAGCTTGACTTGAGGAGTGGATACATGGTGTGACCCTTCCAGTACACCCCCCTGAGGTCTATAGGCCTCTGTCAAAGAGCCTTCCTGACAAATTGGCAATTCTTTACGTAGGCAGGAGGCAGCAGGCGAATTAGTAAGTTTCGGCTTTGACAGCTCCAAGAAAGCAGAATCCGAGCAGCACTGGAATGACTGGTTTATACTCCTGCCCACAACCATTGTGTTGGCATATTCCGCAGACATAAAGGAATGCACCTTCACGTGAATGGAAATCTGAAATAATTGGAGTTGGAGATGGTTCCAAGACATGCGCACCTTGAAACACAGTGAATGACATCACTGCATCCATTTTAGGATTTCCTTACCCTAAGAATGAAGCAACTCTTAGGAATTTTTGCAGGAACTAGTTTAAAGGCATGGTGCATTTGATTTATTTCCGTTGGAGATACTAAAAATCATGTTACTATTGGTTGCCATCCCTTTGGGTACATACAATGTCAGGTCTATGGTTATTGTGAGGATTAGGACTTGTGTATGGCAAGAGAATAAAGCTTTGACATTATGTTTAATTTAACTAGTAGTCATACAGTGGCTTATCCAAGACTGAAAGCGGTAGAAACTCATAGACAAAAATGACAACAGCACGAACCAAAAAATTACTCGAACAACTTTCAGAGAAACATCAAAAAGGCAATCACTGGGGAAAAGCAATCTGTAACGAACCACACTAACTTGTGTAACCTGGTGGGCAGATAAGCACTCTGGAAGCGATTTATTTGCAATGTAAAGATTTTAAGGGGGCCTGCTTGAAACGGAGTTTACAGAGCCATGCCTGCACCATCACATAAAATGGCATTGTGAACTGCACTCGGCTGTAAAAACAAAACAGCAAAAAATTCAATAAAATAAAATGGCTGCCTTGCCACAAAAGCACAGACTGTACACCCAATCACATCCTAGGGACATCACAAAACTGCAGATCCAATCAGGTACTGTTACAACACAACAGTTACAACAACACCCACAAATAAGTATATGGCATTTTCAGACATTTTTCAATAAAACGTATCTTTAACAGTAACTTGTTTATTTTTAATACAAAATACATTAACACATGTAACATAACTTAATAGCTGTAGTAAATATGTATTAAAGCATCAAACAAGTCAACTTTTTAGAAACAGTAACATATGGTGGCTGCCATTTTGGAAGTATAAATGGCTGCCAAATTCAGCACACAATACAAATGCACTTAAAGAGTGTAAATAGGGGTGTGGTTTTGAGTGGCGGTGGGTGGAATGGGAGGAAAATCATATAGATTTTACTTAGAGGTGTGTGTTAAATTGGTGGATATATAGCCAAACAACAGAATCCATCCTCATATGTCACCTGCATTGAAAAGCATTATAGACCCTCATTCAAAGCCCCTATTTGAAGCTCTTATGCTAAAGCTCATGTATTAATGACAATAGTTTCGCCTTAAAAGTAGCACATTCATTGCCACCTAATATCCAAAAGAAAAAGGAGACATGTTACAGTACTTGAGCCTCTTGAGTCTCAATGTATTGTATGCTTTTTTAGTGTCTTAGAGAGCATTCACATAATATTGGTAACGAGCAGGAACCTATAATCCACACTACTCCCATTTGGGCCTTCCACCTACCTGTGCCTGATGGATCTCGACTCGACAAGGCTGGCCCCTTGCCCACACCTCGCAGTTGGCACTTGTTTCACACCCTTGCAGTGCCACTGGCACTTGCACACGAATATGCTGCAATTCTGTTTCAGCGGGCATCTTTCAACAGTCTGTGCAAGGTGCCATGAAGACAGATGTTAATCACGCCACAGCAGTGCCACTTATTGTGCTTATGTTTGGCTCTGTCTGGCCTGGAGCAGGTGAAGTCGCTATCAAATGTAGGAATACATACATCCAAATAAAGGAGTACAGCAGTCTCCATGCTGTTGCACATATATATCTTAAAAGTCTCATATTCAGACCATGCAAAAAAGGAGACAGCACGCCCAGCGACTGTCATGCACTTATGTTTTACTGGCCCCCCTTACACAAGAGCATCCTAGTTTACCTGCGCTGCAGCACACACTCAAGTCATTAGTGCCTGAAATCCACTGATCAGTTAGCCATGTCTGATGAGGATGTCTCCTCTCCCAGTCAGGGCAGCCCTACAAACGGCAAATGATGCATTGGCATTGCAAATGCCATCACCTTTTGTTATTACTGATACAAGAAACCTAGGCCCTAGGTGGACTAGGTGCATACAGGACTTCAATGCTTATAATGATGCCACTACTCCCCCAAATGATAAAAGGAAAAAGAGTTTCCTTCCCCTAGCATTAGGTTCGTCAGTTCAGGAAGTGATCTATTTACTGCCTAAAGACATCATCCACAAATGGTATGGCCTCAAGAAAGAGCTAGATGATTATTTTACTCCTCATACAAGACTTCGAGAACCAGCTTTTTCAAACTATGACACATCTAAAGATGAAAATATGGATAATGTCATTATGCACCTCTGTGCATGTGTCAAGAATTGTGATTTCCACCAGGCTGTGAATTGGCCGATGTTCATAAAGAACAACTTCAGACAGGACGCACCTCAAAGAAATCCTAAAAATGGTACGAACAGACACAGCCAAATTAGAAGTAACACAAAATTAAACTCAATGCTGTCAATTCAGCTTCTCTTAACTCATGTCATCAACACCACAAACCCCACTTGTTAGCGATGCGATATGATTTCCCACATGAAGGTAAATGTCATCTCTAGGCCAATCCTGCAGCACATGTAGAAGGGAAAATCACTTCAAAGCTGTGTGCATACCTTTAGTTTAGTTTAGTTTAGTTTATTTGATAATGCGCTCCAAACCCAGGGGTAGCCGGGCGCAGCAGTTACAAGAATACTTAGGCTTAGGTTGCAAACATACAGAGGAAACATACAGAAGATGCATTATGTGAGTTATTAACATATATATAATACAAATATACAAATGTACAAGAGATACGAAATGTGAGTCCCTCTCACAGGTCTGGTGTCGGAAGAATCAAAGGTGGTTATACGCAATTATAGGACCGGGTTCAGTAGGTTAGTTGTCGTTACTCCAAAGCCAACTTTTCACCTTACATCTGAATCAAGCATAGGGTAGATTGGCTCTCAATGCCGTAGGGAGTGCATTCCAGGCACAGGCCGCTTTAACAGGGAAGCTTGCACCGCCTGCTTTAGTTAGTCTAAATTTGGGCGTTTCAAGTAGGGAGTGGTTAGAGACTCTGGTGTTGTGAGTAGAGGATTTTCTGGTCAGTCTAGCCGAGATGTATGGGGGCGCGATGTTCTTCAGTCCTTTATGTGTGAGAGATTGTGTTTTAATGAGAACTTTGTCACTGATTTTTAACCAGCGATTGTCTTTCCTAATGTTGGATATGTGTACTCTACGGGGTATGTCAAGGGCTGCTCTAAGAGCATTATTCTGCAATATTTGCAGTTTGTTTGTGACAGTTTATTGGCGCCCGCATATAGGGCATTGCAGTAATCGAGTTTCGACATTACTAGGGCATTGGCTAGTGTGATGCAATTGGTTTTAGACAAGTACGGTCTGCAGGCCCTGATTCATTTGCAAGTGTAGGCTGTGGAGGAAGCCAGGGAATTTACTTGTTTTTTGAGAGATAAAGTGGAGTCGAGGTAGAAACCTAGTGTTTTTACTTCCGTTGCCACTTTGATTATATTGCTGTCTATATTGAAGGCACTATAGTTGGGGCTAAGTTTTTTGAGGTTGGAGTCGGAACCCAGTATCAGTATCTCTGTTTTATCGTCATTCAGGCAGAGGCCGTGAGAGGCCATCCATGCCTGAATGATGAGGTAAATCTTATTTAATAGAGCTGTGTCTTCAACAAAGTTGCCAGATAGTGGTATGAGGATCTGCGTATTGTCCGCATAATTGGTGTAGGTTACCCCCAATCTGTCAAGTTTGTCGAAGAGTGGCTTAGTGAAGATATTGTACATTGTGGGGGAGCACATGAACCTTGTGGGACGCCAAAGGTGATATGTATTGGGTCCGCTGAGGCTAATGGGGAGAACTCTCTCATCGTACGGTTGGCTAGGAAGGATTGTACCCAGGCTATAGCTTCACTTGAGAAACGGGCGGCAGACGCTAGATGGTTGTATAACACTGCGTGGTCCACTAGGTCGAAGGCCGCCGATAAGTCAAGGAGGAGGAGCATAGCTGTTTTACCTTTATCCTTCAACTCGTCGATTTGTGTCTTAAGGTCGATTAGGGCCGTTTCAGTACCATGTAGTGGTCTGAAGCCAGATTGGCGTGATCCTAGTAGTTGGTTTGTTTCCAGATAATTTTGGATCTGGAGGTAGGCTACTCTGTCAATGATTTTAAGGAGAAATGGGACTGTGGTAATGGGCCTATAATTGGTCAGGATGGCTGGGTCAAGGGTCTGTTTTTTTAGGAGAGGCAGAACCCAGGATTCTTTGAGGTTGGTGGGTACGGTACTGGATCTGAAGGAGGAATTTATTAATTTAGAAATGAAGGGCGCTAGGTCTCTAGCTGCATCCTTGATAACTTGTGCTGGGCAGCTGTCACCTTGGCAGTTGGATGTTTTCAAGGATAATATCACCTTTTCCGTTTCCAATATGGGTATGTTGGAAAATCTAAATGGTTTGCAGTTACTTTGAGTGACTGTTCTAGGTGTATCTGCCATGTGGGAGGTATGGGTTCCAGTGGAATTCAGGGTTGCTTTCTTCTTTGCAATTTTCGTTTGTAGGGTTGTGATTTTATTAGCTAAAGCATTTTGGATGCTAGTGCACCATTGTTTGTCTTTGGGGACATTATCTATTGGTGTGATTTGGTTTTCCATTTCCCGGAGGATGGAGAAGAGTTCTTTGGAATTAGAGTTGGCTTTGCTAATTCTCTCGTTAAATGTATTCTTTTTAGTTTGGATTATTTCCTTCTTATATTTTTTGGCCAGGTTGTGGAGTGAGTTTTTATTCTCAACCGAAGGTGTATGCCTCCAAATAGCTTGGAGTTTATGTTTGTGGATCCTTAATTCTTTGAGGTGGGGGGTGAACCATGAGTTAAGATGAGATTCCCGTTTACTTTTGCGCAATTTGATTGGGACAATAGTATCCAAGGCTTTGGACATAGTGTTGTTGAATGTCTCAACTAGCATGTTAGGGTCAGAATTGATAGCGCTAGCGGTGAGGGCTGGTAGGAGGAGTGGAAGTAGTTTTTCAGCTGTGACTTCTTTTTTGCTTCTAGTAGGCATAGGTGGAGCTGTTTCAAGCTTATCTGGTTTAGGAGGCTCTATGGTGGATGAGAAGCAGATGAGGTGGTGGTCAGTCCATGTTTGTGGTAAGATGTTGGAGATGGTAGTGGCGCAGTTTCGATTAGCTATCCAATCTAATGTCCGTCCTTTTATATGTGTAGGGGCTAGGACTTTTTGGGTAAGGCCATGATCGACTAGGATTGATTGGATGGAGTGGGCCTGTTTGTCTGTGTCGTCTTTGAATCCCAAGTTAAAGTCGCCTAGTAGCAGGAGCTGAGTGGAATCTTTGATGATATTCGTAAAGAGGCTAGATAGGTCTTCCTCAGAGTTACTTAATGGGCCTGGTGGTCTATACACCAGAAGGACAGTTAGTGTACTGTTGTTAGAGATAGGTATTTTAGCAGAAAGAAGTTCGCAAGATGTGATATCTGGGTGTGGGGTGAGCCTTACAGCTAATTTTGTTTTGGCAATGATGGCCAGGCCACCTCCCCTAGAGTTAGGCTGATCGACTCTTAGTATATTGTAGCCCTCTGGTATTGCAATCATGAGTGTGGGGCCAGCAGCATCATGGAGCCAGGTCTCAGTGATAGCTTGGATATCTAAGTTGTCCATGGCTAGTATATCGGCAATTTCCGTATTGTGTGCTATGAGGGACCTCGCGTTGATGAGGGCTCCTGATAAGGTAGGGGTTGTGATTATTTTTTGGGTAGGTCTGGGATTAGGAAGATTGGGTCTCTTCTGGTTGTGAAAGAGGTCAATGTGTATTTTAGGGCTTCTTTCTGCAGCTAGGGCAGAGGGGTTGGAATCAGAGGCAGTTAGAGTTAGTGTGGAACCAGGAGGACTAGTTCTTTTGTTTTTGAGGTCGTACAGACGTGGTAGTCTCGCTCTAAGTCGCATATTTCTCTCTTGAAGGTTACAAGGTGTGGCGTTGGTGTGGACCATTGTTATGATAATGGTGAGAGTGTTCCAGAGTAGGGAACAGAGTATATATGTAAAGCAAGTCTTAGTAATGCACATGTTGGGAGAGAGGTAGCAATGGCACCTGAGTGCGACAATCCCAGCAATGACTAAAGATGCATAGACAATGGAGGCACCTGGATGCAACAATCCCAGCAGTGACTAAAATGCAAAAGAACAAGGGAGGCACCTAGATGCAACAATCCCAGCAGTGACTAAAATGCAAAAGAACAAGGGAGGCACCTAGGTGAAACAATCCCAGCAATGACTAAGATGCAATAGAACAAGGGTGGTACCTAAGTGCAACAATCCCAGAAATGACTAAAAATGCATAGACAATGGGGGCACCTGGATGCAACAATCCCAGCAATGACTAGGATGCAACAGAACAAGGGCGGCACCTAAGTGCAACAATCCCAGCAGTGACTAAAATGCAAAAGAACAAGGGCGGCACCTAAGTGCAACAATCCCAGCAGTGACTAAAATTCAAAAGAACAAGGGAGGCGCCTAGGTGCAACAATCCCAGCAATGACTAAGATGCAATAGAACAAGGGCGCCACCTAAGTGCAACAATCCCAGCAATGACTAAAAATGCATAGACAATGGGGGCACCTGGATGCAACAATCCCAGCAATGACTAAAATGCAATGGAACAAGGGCGGCACCTAAGTGCAACAATCCCAGCAGTGACTAAAATGCAAAAGAACAAGGGCGGCACCTAAGTGCAACAATCCCAGCAATGACTAAGAATGCATAGACAATGGGGGCACCTGGATGCAACAATTCCAGCAGTGACTAAAATGCACAATCTAGCTACCTTGAAGCAGGGCATGTGCATATATGGGCAGGAGGGTACGTTTATGAGGCTGGTCAGCAGATCGAGCAAAATGCTGAGTATCATGTTAAGTTAATTGATACAACCCAGTAATCCATAGGTGCACAACACAAACTGTGTCTAAGCAAGGAGAAAGTGGAAAAGTTAGAATGCAAGGATCGGTAGGGGGTTTAGGTCATTGCCTATATCTGGTGGTTAAGTGGAGGGAGGGGGTCAAAGTACTCACATGGATCCATGTTCGAATGAGGCAGAGACAGAGAGTTAGGCCGACAGCATGAACGGCAGCGGACAGGCGCAAACAGGCCCTTTAGCTCGCCCTTCGGCGGGAGCTTCTGCGCGGCGGCTTGAGCCTGGCGGTGGGGCGGGTGCAGGATAAGGGGCCAGGCAGCCAATCACGGCAACCGCAGGCCGTGCACCTTTACAGTGTGCACAGGCAGGCAAACGATGTGGCGGCCATTGACCACATTGAGTAGAATGGGCGCGGGATGCGCCTCAAGATGCCTTCTTACTTAGAATCCCTCAGAGCAGGGCAGGTGCTGCATATTGTGCGCCGTGCACATTGTAGGAAAAAATGCATCCAGGCAGGATGCTATTTGCAGGCCACAGCGTGACCTCCCAACTCGATGGCTCCATCCTGGGGAGGGGGGACAGGGGGCTCCTGCCCGCTCCTCTCGTCGGGTTAGCTGTGAAGTGGGGGAAAAGGGCGCAGACAGGCCCTTTAGCTCGCCCTTCGGCGCGAGCTTACGCGCGGCGGCTTCCGCCTGGCGGTGGGGGCGGGTGCAGGATAAGGGGCCAGGCAGCCAATCACAGCAACCGCAGGCCGTGCACCTTTACAGTGTGCACAGGCAGGCAAACGATGTGGCGGCCATTGACCGCATTGAGTAGAATGGGCCTGGGATGCGCCTCAAGATGCCTTCGATCTTAGAATCCCTCAGAGCAGGGCAGGTGCTTCATATTGTGCGCCGTGCACATTGTAGGAAAAAATACATCCAGGCAGGATGCTATTTGCAGGCCACGGCGTGACCTCCCAACTCGATGGTTCCGTCCTGGGGTGGGGGGAGCGGGGGCTCCTGCCCGCTCCTCTCGTCGGGTCATCTGTGAAGTGGAGGGAAAAGGGCGCAGACAGGCCCTTTAGCTCGCCCTTTGGCGCAAGCTTCCGCGCGCGGCCTTTGAGAAACCTTAGTTCAGTCTGACGTGCGAGAACACAACAATGCTTGCAGGGAAGAATTTCACGTCAGCCACATTAACGAGAAGATAAACCCAGGAGTCGTTCCACCAAATGCAGGAGACAATCGTCACATCAATGGCATGCTTCTTCTAAGTAAAACCAGTCCATAAATCTCAAAGTTGCGTTTGTTATCTCACTTCAAAAGTGCCATGAGATACTGAGTTGCTTTCTTCACCAAGCTCAGATCATAGAAAGGGGTATGTTTTTGCATTAGGGAATCAAATAGCTCTTGAACATAGTCAGATTCTATTGCTATGTATAAACGGGCACCCAATTGAATTCTTGATTGGCATAGTGGCAACCATGAATGTGATAGGGGAGCAGAAGCAGTCAATTATCAAATCCTCTGAACTGAGCCCATCTGATGTTGACATTTTCACGTATGGCTTGCACATGCCACTACCTCACAAAGACATGCTTAAAGCAAAATGTTCTACTAAACTCATATTGCAAATATTCAACTTCACATGCTAGAAGCAGTGACCAAATGTAGGGTTATATTCAATTTCAAAAAGGTGCTGAACATGGGTGTAGTTCGCATCTTATATAACCTAACAAAAATTCAATACAGCAGAACGGAGGATAACATGGACAAATAATTTCCTTGCCTTTTTCAAGGTCTTAGAAAGCTAAAAGATTGTCAAATTAACCTCCAATCAATTAATCTATCAAGCCCAAAGCCCAATATTTTAGGTGGAATACCAGTCAACATTCAACAACATGTTGAAGATGAACTGCAACATCTTCAAAAACATGTGATTGTAGAGCGAGAAACAAGTCCCACACCATGGGTGTCTCTCATTGTTCCAGCTCCCAAGAGAGGTCCTGACTAGAGCTTTTGTATCTGCATGGCCATGTGCCTACCAAATGTAGCGGTACAAGGAGAAAGACACCAGGCACCAACGATCACTGACATGATCTGCTGCTAAATTAAGCCACTGTTTTCTCAAATTTAGGACTCAAAAACGTTTACCACAGGCTGGAACTAGCACTTGTGCCCTGTTATATCACCACATTTGCCACACATCTGGGACTTTATCATTACAAATGCCTAAGCTTGGTTTCTCTTCGGCAGCTGAAATATTTCAGAAGGAAATCCAAAAGACGATCAAGCACATCCGATCTGCATAAACTACAATGATGAAATCCTAATATTTAGCATAAATCAGGAATGTTTTGATGACACACTCCACTGTATAGGCATGGCATTAGAGATTCAATTTGACACTAAACGAAGACAAATGCAAGTTCAGGAAATTATTTGGCTACATATTTTCTGAGAAGGTCATTAAACCAGATCCAGAGAATGCATGTAATACTTTTTTTATTCAGAACTCTCCACTGAACCTACAGTAAGACAAGGGGCTATCCTGGCTCAGCATGACCCTAAACACAACTCTCATAAACACATTGGGCCTCATTACGAGTTTGGAGGCAGCCATGCCCTTAATAAGGGCATATTTGCCTCCAAACTCGGGTCCGGGTCTGTGGTCCCTGAATGGGGAAATACCGGGCCATTCCGACTTTGGAGGGCCCGTTATTTCCCCATTCAGGGAACCCGGACCATCCCCATTTGAGCCCCCATAGGGCTCAATAGGAATGGGGAGCATGTTAACAACGGGCCCGTTAATGACGGGCCCGTTGTTAACATGCTAGTCCCTTCGTGGGACCCACAAAGGATGTCTGGTCTGACCAGACGTCCAGAGCGGGTCCCGCAAGGGGACCTTGTAATAGGGCGGAATGAGTTTAACGGCGACAGCACCTTTACCGGCCCCTTTAAACCCATTCCGCCAGGGTGGTAGTGAGGCCCATTTTGTCATATCTCAGTCAAAGTATATTACCAAGCTTACTGTCATGTGGAGAAGGAGAGTTTAGCAGTCGTATGGGCATGCAAACATTGCCATCAGTTTCTCTATGGGAAGTCTTATACAGAAATCACTCATAATCAAGCTCTCCTCACCATCTTTGGGAATCCAAGTGCTTTCGTGCTTTCACGCATTGAATGATGGGGTCTCCACTTACAGGATTACAAATGCACAACCATACAAAGGCCGGTAAAAGAGGAAAATCCTTTCTCATCATCCAATAAAGTCTGCTCACGTAGCACAGTCGATAGGTGATCGCTATATAAACTATGTCATCCATCATAATGAGAAAGATTGCCATCTTGCAAAGGTGTAAAAGCTCTGAATTTTTACATTTTTATTAACAATTAAATAATTGCAGATATTTCTCTCTAAGAAATGCTGGTCTGCTGACCAGACCCCATTTCAGTAGATCCTTTGCCAAAAGCACAGTGTACACATGTGCCCTGCTGAATCAGTATCCTGACCTGCAGTTCTTGCTCTCCAGTGGCACAGAGCAAGTTCAGGGTTCATATGTGCCCTCTGACAGCTGCAGTGACAGAGCTGCAGTGACAGCTAGGTCACTTCAGCTCAGGGGCTACATTTAAGTCCTACACCCATGTTCCTAAAACCAAATAACTCTGAGAGTTACTATCCTGGGTGAAGTTGTACATTTTAAATATAAGCCATACTTCTGTTTTAGGTATGGTGGCTAGTATCTTTCATACTTATTAATGCCACATCAAATTGAGATCATACATGTGTCAGCACTGTGAGCCCAGCTCAGCTGTGGAAGGGTTATGTGTATTTTGGTAAGATAGCATGGCCCTATCAGATTGCAAGACAGGGGACTGAGTGACCGTGGCTCTCCCTTGGTCCTTTGCGAGATCTGGTAACATCTCTCTCCAGCAGAACAGCTTCCCAGCAGGTAGTGTCCTGGGAAACAGGCATCAAAGGGCATCCCCGTCCCAAAAGGATTAGCCTCACGCCAGCATGCTGCATACCAAAAGGGCTGTTGATGCTATTAACATGGGGAATGGGTCAGAATTATTGTAGACAGTAGCATAGTTGGAGGAATATTCCACCATCTTGGTCTCTCTCTTTATATCTCTCTTCCTTCATGTGCCTTCCACTCCCTTTAACACAAAGCACTTTGGATATTATGTCAGAAGGTAAAGACTGCTTGCCGCAAGGCCAGGGAACGGACTCCTTTAAGCAGGATGTAGACGTTTACCTTCACAAGAAGGGGTCTCCCACTCCTTCTCTGATTCTCTCTTGAACAAACACCTGAGGAAGAATTCATTGGACCTCTGTTGTGAGAGTTGACTTTGCAAATTCTTCCGCTGGTGAGGTGAAGATTGAGTGTGCACGGCAGAGGCAAGCTATGCTTCCTACCCATCCCCAGTGTGCTTTGTGGGGGACTTTCTGCTGGAGCAAGACCTGCCACACTGGTGACCAGGATCTCAACATGTTCAAAGACTCTTAAAGGTGTGTGCCAGAACTTAAATGTTTGAACATTGAACCACAATGTATTCTGGCCCTGCCAGCTTGCAAGATGGGGGACTGAAGGACTGGGGCTCTCCCTTGGTCCTTTGTGAGATGTGAATGTTTGTTTAAATTTTTTTCTATTGCTGATGCTTCATATTTTTTTATTTTTTTATTCATTGAACATTTTTATGGCGCCTATACAACAGGAAGTGACAAGGCATGAGATGGGAGAGGGAAGGGGTTGAGGGAGAAGTGCAGGAGGGTCGGGTCCCACAGGGGGTGAGCAAGTGCCAAGGGGAGCCCAAGAGGGACAGTGCCAGGGGAAGATGGGGTAGGGTGGAATAGTGCAAGGGTGAGGATGGACCAGACTCAGTGGCTAGTCAGGGAAGGCAGCCTCAGGGCAAGTGCTCCTAAAGGTGTGAATCGGAAGACTTGTTGAAAGGAATGCCTGGCCTCGAAAGACTCACAGCGGCAGGTTGAGGCCAGCAAGGGAGGGAAGGAGGATGAACAAAGGAAGGTCTTGAGAAGTTTCTGGAACTTAAGGAGATCTGGCTCAAGACATAGAGGGCAGGGAAACCATTCCAGAGGGAGGCTCTTTACGCAGAAATTGATCTAACCCCCCAATCTCTGCTTGGAGAATCGTCTAATCTGCTGAGAGTTGGAGCTAGAGGACCGAAGGGCTCTAGCAGGGAGATATTTAGGGAGAGAGAGTTGGATGTAGTGAGGTTCCTGGCCCAAGAAAGCCTTGTGGATGATGCATAGGGTCTTGAATTTGATCCTTGCAACCACTGGGAGCCAGTGGGGATATTTTAGGGCTGGAGAGATGCGGTACCTGGGATTGAGACCAAGGATAATTCTCACAGTCCTGTTATGGATTAGCTGAAGAGGGCAGTGGGAGGTAAGAGGAAGGTTAAGGAAGAGGCTGTTGCAATAATCCAGCCTGGAGAGAATCAGAGATCTGGAGACAATGAGCTTCTGGGTGAAGGTGAGGAAGGGGAGAATGCTTCTGAGGAGGTAAAGCTGAAGGTGGGCCTTCTTGGCAAGGTCAGCAATGTGGGGTGAGAAGGAGAGAGCGGAGTCAAAGATGACATCCATGTTTTCTAGCATCAGAAGAGGGTAACGGGAGGGGCCCAAGGAGGGTGGTCAGAAAGTAGGAGGGTAGGAGGGGGCAGGAGTCCCAATAAAAAGGATCTCAGTCTTACTGACATTATGGCAGAGATCACTATCAGTACACCATGCCTGGATAGCAGTCAGCCAGTCGGTGATGAGTGAGGAATGAGAGGAGGCAGAGGAGGGAAGTTTGAAGGAAAGCTGTGTGTCATCAGCATAGCACTGGAAATGAGGAGAGAAGGTGTAGATCAGATGGGCGAGAGGGGCAAGGTAACTGTTGACAAGCCATGGTGAGAGGATAGAGCTCTGAGGGACACCACAGGTGGAGAGCGAGATAGAGGAGAGACTTAAGAGGGCTGATTCAAGAGGGAAACGGTGTTGGGTGTCCTGACCCACGTTTGAGCTATCATGCTGCAACATTTGGTGCTGTGGGCTTAGAAAATCCAAGATGGCCAAAAAGCCCACAAGTGCGCCAGAATCCAGGAGAACCACGCAGTTTGGGCGCACACCAAAATGGTTACCTAACTTGCCACCCACCAGTGTAAAGAAAGATCTTTGTTAACAAAATCCACTGTTACTGATGTCAAAAAGTTGCTGAAATCGTGACTCATTGGACCACTTTAAAGATTCAACCCTTTTGTGGGGTTCCACATAACCATTTTACTGTAAGGAGCCCCATCAAAACAATGTTAAGCAAGGATTATTTACTACCATGTAAGAACCATTCCTGTTTAGAATGCATTAATCCAAGAAAGATCCCAAAATTGCATGCAGTACCAACAAAATCCTCAAGGCGGCGCTAGCGGTCTAAACTCTGACAGGAGAACTGAGTGCAGTTGCTGACAAAGGGATTTGACTCAGCTGACTTCAAAGGCTGCATTTTAATTAAAAATTAGCCACCTGCTGTTCCTAGAGGCCTGAAGTCTGGGAAACCCTCTCACCTCCAGAGACTCACACCAGGAGTTAGAATCTCACATGACCTCTTGATTGATAGAAGGCAGACTGGCTGGGAGCCTCCTGGAGACCACACAATAGGCTCTTGCAATTGAATAGGATATGTTGATTTTGACTGTTTCCTGTCAACAAAGGCCTGCCTGCCAGAAGACACATGTGACTGACCCACCCAAGTCTTGGAGGCGGACTCCAACACTCTGAGAACTGACTTGAAAGCAAAATATATATTTTACAGAAACACTGATAACTCTTTGTAATCAAATGACAGAAATGTATAACTTTGAGAGCCTTAATTTAAAAAAATGTACCTTCAATTCAAGCCCAAACTCCAATTTGTGTGATGTTCTGGGGCAAAACCCTGCTATTTATGTATACTACAGACTCTGTGTTTAAGCTAGAGACATGTTAATTTACTGGAGTATGTATGGACAGGCCGTGTACATGTGTACAAATCTGGAGAAAAATCTGATGTTGCAAAACCACTAAAAAGCACACAATATTGCCATTTCTGAATGCAAGCCCCCAGGAAGAGCAGAGTTTGAACAGGGGCTACCATCAGTAAATGCATCATGGATGCATGTAATTTCAAACCACTGTGTATCTATGAAGTGTGCATTTTGATCAAATATAGATTTTGTGGGCAAACTGACCAGGGGAGGATCCTCTGACCCATAAAACCTACAGCATCACTCTGACTCACAGTTCCTTCCCCAATCATGGGAGAGGGGAGAATTGGGCCAATGGGCAGTTGAGAGAGGGGCTGGCTAGTGATGCTGCACACACACCCACTTTCAAAACACATAAAAGCAGACAGTCAGGACAGATAGGGACATTCTATTCCATCTGCTGCGGGACGCTCTGCCGGGAAAATCCATACTTTACCTCCATCAACCTCCAGAGAGCCAACATAGAGACTTCAATCTATCCACCTTCAGAGACCAAGACTTTACTTCAGAATTTGTAGCAGAGAGGTCAACTACAAGCTAAATCCCTCTTTAGCAGGCCTCAAATCATTGCCATTATCACAGCCAGGCGAGCTGTTTGAATTCTTTGCAAGAACTCTTGCCATTTGCCAGAGAGCAGTGTTGTATCCAGAGAGAGACCAGCTGAACCGGAGACCGCTGTATCCAGACCCACAGACCTGAACAGAACCAGAGACCCAGACCAGACCAGCAGAGTAGAGCTGACCCCGACGCTGTGCGCAGAGACCGTCCGTGGCGAGTGAAGAAAACCTGACCAGATCCGTGGCGAGGCCCATTCTATTTCTAAATATATTGTGAGTACCTAGCAGAACTGTGCAGAACCAATCTCTTAGTTAAAATAATATAATTCAATCTATTTTAATCTAACCAGAACTGCCTCCTAACTGTCACCTGTCATTTTGTAAAGCCGTCACCTGTCATTTCTAGTTGCTAGCTGTCACTTGTCACTTTGAACTTTTAAAATTTCAAATCTGAAAAACGACCTTTACCATATCGCTCATATCTCCGTGACCGTTTGTCTTAGAGACGTGCAGTAACTTTCCTCTGAAAGCTGGGAATCTTGGCTTTTCAAAGAACATAGAACCGCATTCCTACCCCCTATACTTTTGCCGCAATCGTGAAAAAGGCACTCACGAATTTGCCGCGATTTGCAAATTTCTCCACGTGTGAAAACAGCAGCTTCCTTGCTTTCCTTGCTAAAAATTCGTTTGCCTCTTAAGAACCATCCCTGAATCATTGCTAGAGTGAGCCTGGACTAATATTAACTTGATACCACTCACCCTGAACCTCTAGAGGGGATTAAAAGCATTTTAGCATATTTTTCACTTCATTGCCAGCACATATAAAAGCATTTTGGGCCTGTGTTTCAAACTTCTGTAGTCTAAGCTTGCTGGGGTGAACTGAATTACATTTGATTGCATTTCTGAGAACTGTGTGCTTTCCTTCCATTTCCTTGCATTGCATAAAAGGGGGAGTGGATTGCCAGAGAAAAGTGATTACATTGTTTTGTTGAAATCATATTGAGTATTTTCTGTATTGCATTTTCATTCAACATTACATCCATCTGAACTTATATAAAGCATTCTCTACCACCTTATTCTTCTGTTCCTATTCACAAGTGTGCCAGTGCCAGACTATCCATTATTGATTACTGCTCAGAGTAAGTGTCATATTCAATTATTATTTTTTATAAAGTGTGATATATATATCTATTGTTTAAATTATCAAATAAACCTTTTAAACTTGCAAAACAGAACTACTTCTTGGCTCAGTGGGGTCAGGGGGATTCCAAGAGAGAGGTGTTATATAGGGGTAGTCATCCAGAACGCATGAACTGGACATAAGGATATATCAATAAGGGTTTTCATTCAGTATTCTAGACTAGGCGTTGACTCAGCTGTAGTGTTGAATTGAATCCTCTTACAAATTGGGGGCTCGTAGCCGGGAATTCCGGATTAGATCTATCACTTGTGCAGATTAATACAGTGTGCCAGCTGACCAGATACACATATCCGGTCGGATCACCACACTGTGTTACGCTGTAAAGCACTCCTCAAAGGAACGCTCTAAGGAAAAGGTCTGTTTTGCAAAAATAAAAGACAAACTTCTGTAAGTCAGGAAGGAACTCAAATTCCAGAATGACGACCTTGGTAGATATGAAAATAGCCAGAGAGCACTTCTTACATAAGCTATTTGTGAGAGGTGAGTGGACTCATCAGGACCAGACGGTCTGGTTGCAGGCAATCGCACCCCAGATCACTGAAACAGGGTCAGATAAATGGAGAGATCAGGGTCCCTTACATGTGGCCCTGAGTGAACTATACATGGCTCCTAAAGCTAAGGATGAACAAGACAAGATGGTTAGGATAGCGGCATACCTCTACCTATATATGGGAGACATGGAGGATAAATGTACTGAAAGCCAAGATCTGGCGAATAAGCGACAGATGGCGTTAGAGAAGGTCCAATCTGACCTGGTCTCTTCTGAGCAGAGGCTGCAGGGGAGCCAGGAGTCAGAAAATGAGAGTAGACAGCACATCATTAAAATAAAGAGGGATATGGACATCCTGCAACAGGAAAAGGCTGACCAGGATACCAGATTTCTGGCCTTGCAGAAGGAGTACCAAGAAGGTTTGGACTCCCTACTGCAGAGCCAGAAAAAGCTGGAGCAACAGTTAGACTTCAATAGGGCATGTGCTGAGCAGGTAGTCACCCTGCAAAGCCACCTAGATAGGGAGAAGGCAGAGAGCAATAAACTGATTCTGAAAGACCTGGATACCCAGGCAGAGTTTGATCAGGAGCGCCAGAAAGCTGGTGCCTTCCAAAGGCAAAGGGACGACCTGACGGTACAGATGCAGACTCTTAGTCAGGAAAGGGACACCTTAGGCCAGGAGGTCTGCCACTTAAAAAGAAAAATGGAAGAAAATCACCTGGCCCACCAGGGACTGGGTGACCTCCAAAAAGAACACCAGAACTTGTTAGAGCACACCAGGAGGGTGGAGGATGCTCTGGCAAGAAAGGAGCAGGCCAATAGGGACACCACAGCTCAGGAGGTAACCCTCCTGCAGCAAAAACTGGCCCAGTGCTCCAGGACCAATCAGGAGGCACAGAGAGAGAATGAGGCTCTCTGCCAGCACAATGATAGACTCCAACAACAGGTAGCGATGCAGGAGAGACTGATAGAGTCTAGTAAGGCCTTAACTGAGGAACTGAAGGCACAGGCTCTTGCATTGCAACAGGGAGCAGGGGCGGATAGAGATGAGGTTCGCTGGGAAAGAGAAACTCCTGAGCATAACCCCAGGAGCCCTAGTACCAGAGGCCTTTATCTCTCTCAGTCCCTGGACTCTGCCACCCCCATGTCCCCTGGCGCACATGAGCACAGGGCCACAGGGATGGCAGATTACTATCCAGCCAGAAGCATGGGGCTCATAGGCCAGTACCACCCAGGAATGGAGGGGCGGGCATCCGGGTATGGGCACCCAAGCACAGTGCAATTTAATGGGGAACTCCAGGAGAGTAGGCCCATTAAGGGCATCCTGAAAACCTCTGCCCAGTTAGGTCAGTGGGGGGGGTACCCATCAAATCCTGGCAGCAAGGAGGGATCTGAAGACTCCTCTGAACGGTACAGGGCACAGGAGACCAGGTCCCCACATTCTGCCAGCCATTCCCAGGCTCGCAGAATCCGGGAAAACCTGGAAGAACAGACGGGAACCTCTGGGAGCAGTGCCTCTGAGTCAGAAGATGAATGGACCAGGGTTACCCGGACCAAAAGGGCCAATAAGACAAAAAGGGCCTTGCTTAAGGACCCCTTAAAGCAGATTAAGGCAATCAGGAGCGTCATCACGCCTTATCATAAGAACGCCAAGTATTCTGTTTGGGAGCACTTAGAGTTGTTTGAGCAAATGATGGAGACTTTCCATTTGAAGGACAGCCAAAGCTGTATTCAATATGTAAAGTGGACCTTCTCCCCGGAATACTCCAGTTTCTTTGCGGGGCTGGAGGACCAAAATCATTTAAGATGGTCCACCTATAAGGCGGCCATCTTGAAATATTTTTCTGTTCACAGAAATCCTCAAGAGGCTCGCAAGGCAGCCTCCAATTTGCAATGTGGGGAGGATCATGCCCCACAAGAATTCGTGCAAGAACTGAAACGGGCCTTTGCGCAGACCACCAGGAGGGTGCGCACAGACAGCAGAGAATTCGTCAATACATTTTTCCATGCCTTGCCCAAATATATAATGACACAGCTCGTGAGGGATTTTCACGAGAAAAGATCTTTAGACTGGGTCATTGAACAGGCGACCCGGATCTATGAGGTGCAGAAGCCAATAGAAAATAAAAATAATGCGCCCAAAAACCCCAAAGCCAACAACACCCCTGCTGCTGCCAAGGTGGCAGAGGTAAAGGTCACCCCCGTTTTAGATTTGGAGATGGGGGGGCCTAAAAACCTACCTGCACCTAATAATGCTAGGCCCAGAAGGTCCTCGGGCCAGTCACAGACAGGGAGCCAGGGAGGCAGCCCCACAAATGGGGTCCCTCGCTCTCCTGATTATGTAAGCCCCCGTTACAAGGGAAACAGACCCATCCTGGGTTATATGTGGACTCCTCCAGCCCAAGGGGGGGATCCAGCCAAGCACCTAACTCAGAGAACTTCCCTCCCATCTTCTCACAGGAGGGCAGAAACTCACCAAACCCTGGGCAGAACTTCTTCCCCAGGTATCCACCCAACTTCCAGCCCCAAAATCCTCCACCCTTCTTTCCCCAATTCCCTGAGCCCAGACAACCTAATCCGGGAGAGGGGAGGCCAAGGGTGGAGGGGTACCAAAATCTTCCCAACCAGGGGTACTACCAGAGAAGGGATAGCTACCCTTCCCGGGATCAGCCCAGGGGAGAAAATAGAGCCCCGTATCAGCCTGAGCGGGTTTCCCAGTTAGAGCGCCAGGTCCAAAATATGGCACGGGATCTGGGTCAAATACTGAGGGCACAGCAGAACCCTCATATGGGCATGCCGGCACAGAATGCCCCAAACTCTGGACCTGGTACTCCAGAACAATGACGGGGGCAGCACCCCGATAACTCACCGGTTCCCAGGGAGGAGGCACAAGGGGAAGGGGGGTGTAAACCCTTGGAGGAAGCTTCCTTCCCAACTTGTAAACAGCCCCTGGAAAACCGGAAACAAAATCTCCTGCCCCTGAAAGCCTGCCTCCCAAGGAGCAGAGGGGGGTAGGAGAAACAAAGGACCCAAACGGACTCAGTTTGAGGAGGAGGTACAGATCTTCCAATTTGAGGGAGAGGGATCCTCAGAGGATCCTGGGAAAAGGATCTTCTCCTTCAGAGAGGGGGGAACTCCTCCCAAAGAAAAATGGGTCCCTAGAGATGCAAATCCAGACTGGGGAGATGTGGAGACTGAGCAACCGCCGCCCACCATCTCATCCCAGAACCAACAGCAAGAAAATCCCCTGGTTCAAACCCATCCTGGTGACTGCCTCCAAAAAGGGGGGGGCGGCCTGGAACCGGAACCCGGGGAACCCACAATGGCTCTGATCTCCAGTTGCCAACTTTTTCTTTCAGATTCCTAAGGCTCTCCACAGAATTCGGCCCAAATTTCTTCTCTTGCAATGTCCAAAACCAGAAAGTTAGCCCACCAGTTGTCCAGAAATGTGCATTATCTGTGCCCCCTTGAGGAGAAGGAGGGAAGATATTATGCCCCGGTACAAGTACAGGGGCAGGGTACAATTTTGGCACTGGTGGACACTGGATCTCAAGCTACCCTTCTGTCCAGAAGGGCCTTTGACGAACTGAATGCAGGAAGGGGAGAGAATTACCAAATTCCTCTCACCTCTCTTCCTGGACAACTGCAGAACTTTGACGGGAAGGAAATTCCCGTCGAGGGGACGGCAGATTTGGACATTAAAATTGGGCGACACAAGTTGAAACACCCGGCCATAGTTGTGACTCCAGAGGGCACCCCTTGTTTACTAGGGAATGACCTCCTGAGAAGGTTGTCACCCCTAATAGATTGCGTAAACAAGGTCCTCTGGACCCAGACTAGCCGACCCATAAAATTAAAACAGAGTGTCAACCATGTTAGTTTAAACGGCACATGCCACATGGTTGAACAAAAATCTGACCAAGTAGAATTCCACTTATAGAACAACCAAATTCCAGACGTGACAGTAATAGCAGTAGGACAACAGACTGGTGATGGGGGGTCCTCTCTATTTCTGAAAATCAACCTTCCTTCCAGTCTAAAGTGGTACTCCACGCTGGAAGGAAACACTCTGAAATTGTATACTAATCCACAATCAGAAACTCCCACTCCTATAGTCCAGAAAGATGTGAAATCAGCTAAGAGCATGGCTGACATTCAGCAAATTGGAGAGCAGTTGTTCATCCCTGTTCAGTTAAATGATGGGAAGGACTCTGTTCTCGCTCGAGTGTGCGTGAACAATGGTAAGAGCTTCATCAGCGAAGCCATGTTCCGCCAACTCCCAAAAGATCCAGCCATTCCCACATTCAAACTGATAGACAAATGGGAAATGGACCTGGAAGCACCTAATTCCAAACATCTCCTGCCAAGCAGGTGTATGATCAAAATCTCCATTGGCAACAAGAGCATAGTCCATAATTGTTGGGTCTTGCGAGACGTCACTGCCGCCTTTTACTTAGGCAGTGACATTCTCAATCGCTTTGCCATTAGTTTGGACCTAATAAACTTCAAAGCTTGGTCCCGATTAGCGGATAATCCCATGAGCTTTGATGATCCAGAAAAAGCATTTAGGTCAGCTCAATTGCTACCTTATGCAGTTGAAATTCAGATCAAAGAGGAAGTCACCATCCCAGAAAGGACCCGACAATTCTCCCTGGAAGTGAAAGTTAAAAGAGGACAATATTTGCAAAACCCTGATGCTTACATACATCTAAACGCTTCTCTCCAACAGCAAGGGTTGGGGGTAAACCCAACTCCATTAGTCAACACAGAACATGACACCATTCTAATAGAGGTGGATAACAGCGACTTGAAGAGTATTACTCTAGCCGCAGGCACCATTATTGGAATGGCGGTTGATGACCGACATTTTTCCATTGATTTAGGTAATGAACTGTTAGGGCCAATCCCCAAGGACTGCTTTGACAGTGACAGTGATGACGTTACGACACCAGACAGGATTTTTACCCGGCATGGGGGGAACTTCCTGGTGTACACTTCTTGCCCTTATGGTAAGGAAGATGTGACTTGTGACTTCAGGAGGGATGAGGTGATTTTCCAGGTCCATGAGGGCTGCCTTTCCCACCTGAAGCCTCCGGTCCAAATCGGCACTCTGACCAGGGACTTCTCCACCCAGCTGGAGGAGGCCGCGGAGATAGCCAAACCAGAGGTCTTTCCAGGCTTCAGGCAGATGGTGGAAGAGAGAGTCAACCTAGCTGATGCCTGTGTGACTCTGGAACAAAAGCAAAAGTTGAAACAAGTTTTCTTGGATTTCCAAGATCTCTTTGTGGTAGACTCATATGACTGTGGTCGCACGGACATCCACACAACAACAATCCCCACGGACCCGGGCATGACTCCTGTGTTTGTGAAGCAATATCGCTTGCCTCTCGCATCAATGGAGTCCCTTACTGAAATAATTAAGAACCTTGAGTCCCGGGGAATAATCCGTCCAGTCAACAGCACCTTCAATAATCCGGTGCTGGGAATATTGAAGCCAAACGGCCAGTGGAGACTCTGCGCCGACCTGAGGAAGCTCAACAAACGGGTCCATACTTCCCGATGGCCTCTGCCCGACATTGACCAAGGGCTGGCCCAGATTCAGGGGTCACAGGTATTTACTGCAATAGACCTGACCAATGGATACTGGACCGTGCCTGTCAGCAGGGAGGACCAATACAAACTGGCTTTTACCTTTGGGGGCCAGCAGTACACATGGACCCGGACTCCCTTCGGATACCTTAACTCCGGTAATGAGTTCAATATTTTCCTACATAAGGCCATGCCCGACCTGGGTGCGAGGGGTAACCTGGCTTATGTAGATGATGTCCTCATCAAAAGCTCAACTGTTGAGGAACACATAGCGGAGATCCGTTATGTTCTGACACAGTTGAGGGCCGCCGGAGCAAAACTTTCCTTTCAGAAAGCACAGTGGTGTAGAACCCGTGTTAATTTCTTGGGGCATGAGATTACTCCTCAGGGTCTCTGTCCCCAGGAAAAGAAAGTGGAAGCACTTCAGAAACTGAAAGACCCCACAACTCTGCGGGAACTAAGGAGCCTCCTTGGACTGACTAATTACAGCAGAAAGTTCATTGAGGGCTACGCAGAGATCACCAGACCCCTGATTCATCTCCTGAAGGGGGGGGTCAAGTGGGAATGGGGTCCAGAACAAGCCGAGGCGGTAAAACAACTCAAAAGAAGCCTCTCACAAGCGCCCTGCCTAGCTTACCCTGTCAGAAACAAGGAGTTCTTCCTGGAGACGGGGTTCTCTAATACGTGCTTGACGGCAGTATTATACCAAAAGCATGACAAGGTCAATAAAGTAATCTCCTATGCGAGCAAAACTTTATCCTCTGTGGAGGAAAAATTCAACGATTGTGAGAAGGCACTCCTGGCAACGGTGTGGGCATTGAAGAATTACCGCCCGTTTATCCACGGGGAACACATCATAGTGGAGACTCCACACCAGCCTCTGCAATATCTCCAAAGTGACAGAATCCGGGCCGGAAATGTGAGTAATTCCCGAATTACTTCCTGGATTCTGTCAATGCAAGGCTTTCTGGTGGAGGTCAGATATGGCCAAAACAAGAAGAGTCCACTCGCGCAAGGTCTGGCTGACTTGCATGATTGTGCCAGTGAAAACTGTCTCGAGGACGAGAGTCTAAAAATAAAGGACAACATGGAGGCATACCTTAATTCCCCCCACAAAGTCTTTGAAGAAGACAAGTGTGAGGGAATGCCCACTGTGTATGTGGATGGATGCTCTTACCATGTTGACAACGACGGGGAGAAAGAACTGGTGGCTGGCGTAGGAAATGCATGGGTGAATGAGTCACCAGAACCCTCCGCTGGATACAAAATTGGTCCCCGAAGTAGTCAGGTGGCAGAATTGATGGCTGTGCATCAGGCCATCCTCACTGCTGTCCAGCATCAACTCCACGAACTGGTCATAATCACAGATTTGGATTATGTACGGAACGGGTTCGTGGAGCACCTGGTTAATTGGAAAACCAGAGGCATGTTATGTGCTAACAACAAACCCTTGAAACATGGGAAGTTGATCCAAAACATTGATGATCTGGTCACATCGAATGGGATGACCATCTACTGGAAGAAGATCAAGGGTCATTCCAAAGTAGAGGGACCAGACAAAACTGGTAATGACGTAGCTGATTAGATCCCCAAGGGGATCTAATCGAAATAGAGTCCCTGTTGGGGGAAATCCAGGTCACTGCTATCACTAGGTCCCAGACAAATGCTCACAATGACCTTTCAATTGCACAATGGAGTAAGGAGACCCCTGATGCTGATTTGATTACCGCTCAGAAGGGGGATCCAATAATTGGTAAATTTTACCAGCACCTTGAGGACCCTGAGAACTTTCCCCTGACGGATACCGATTACATTGGGAAAGAGGACCTTAGAGTGTTGATGAAATGTCCAAACATGTTCCGGATCCAAGACGGTTTGTTGGTAAGGAAATCCAAAGCTGGCCACGATCAGTGGGTGGTTCCTACCTCATTCCGAAGCCTGATGTTAAGTCACGCCCATGATGCGGCCACCGCCGGTCATAGGGGGTTTCAAACAACATTGGAAATCTTAAGAGAGGTTGCATACTGGCCACACATGGGGCAGGACCTCGACCAATACTTGAAGGGGTGTCTTGTGTGTGCACAATTTCAGCCATCATCCCTCACGCACCGTGCGCCTCTCCAAAAGAGGGGGATGACACTGCCATGGTCAGATTTACAAATCGACTTTGTAGGCCCCGTGATTCGCTCTGCTAGGGGGAATAAGTACATGTTGACTGTGACATGCTTGTTTACCAAGTGGGTGGAATGTCTCCCAGCCCCAAATTGCAAGGCAGAAACTGCAGCTGCCCTGATGATTAACCACATCTTTTCCCGTTTCGGTCTACCTCAAAGGATTGAGTCAGACAGGGGTAGCCACTTCACCAGTGAAGTAATGACAAAGATGTGGGAGATACTGGGGGTCAAAAGGAAGTTGCATATTGCTTACCGGCCAGCTTCTTCTGGGGCAGTAGAGAGATATAACCGAACCATTGTGAGCATATTAAAGAAGTTTGTGGCAGATTCTGGGCCAAGTTGGGATATCCGATTACCTCTGGTCCTAATGGCCATCAGATCTACCCCTTCATCTGCAACCAAAATGTCACCATTTGAGTTGATGACTGGGCGCAAGATGGTGCTTCCTCAGCATTTGCTCTACAGGACCCAAGAGCAGACACTGATAAATGCCTCCACAACTCATGAGTATGTGGAGAATTTAAGGAAACACCTTAAACATGCTTTTGCTTATGCTCAGCGGAATCTAAAAAGATCAGCTGATAGCATGAAGACCCACTATGACCTGAAGACTTCCAGGAAGGAATATCAGGTGGGGGACCGGGTCTATCTATACAATTTCCAAAGGAACCAGGCCAAACAGCGAAAATGTTTGCCTACATGGAAGGGACCCTTTGAGATTATAGACAAAATCTCCCCTGTGGCCTACAAGATCCGCATCCCCAAAGGCGGTTTGGCAGAGGGGGAAGACAAGTGGGTCCACATAAATCAGTTGAAGTGTTGCCATCCCAGGCACACTCTGCAACAACTGGAGGAATCCTCTGGAATCCTAGAGGGTACTGTCTCAGATTAATTCAGTTCTAACTTAAAATATCCTACATATCGCCTATCAAATTCTGAGTTTCTCAATGTGGGTGTTTTCGTTTTTGAAAGCAAAAAGAAATGTGCTTGTCCATATGTTTTGACTATAAATTTATATGCCACCCCACTATATCAATGGTGGGGGAAAAATGTCTATGAATAGGTATTGCCGCTCTTCCTTTGTCGTCCTAGGAGAAAGAAAACCTCGAGACTTGCCAAGGAGGACGATCCGGAGACCGGGAGCAGAGACGCGGGGGGCCCAGGGTACCGCCCAATATTCCCATCAGGACCGGCGAGGAGAACCGATCGATCAGTACTGGATGGAGGAAAAGATGCTGAACTGTGCCATTTGCAGAATTGGAAGAAGATTATGCGGACAGACCAGTGTGTGGGTCAAAACCCTTGTGCACCCGACTCCCCATCAACTCAAATTCAAAGGGCAGTCACGTGGGGGGATCTGTTGGGTGTCCTGACCCACGTTTGAGCTATCATGCTGCAACATTTGGTTCTGTGGGCTTAGAAAATCCAAGATGGCCAAAAAGCCCACAAGTGCGCCAGAATCCAGGAGAACCACGCAGTTTGGGCGCACACCAAAATGGTTACCTAGCTTGCCACCCACCAGTGTAAAGAAAGATCTTTGTTAACAAAATCCACTGTTACTGATGTCAAAAAGTTGCTGAAATCGTGACTCATTGGACCACTTTAAAGATTTAACCCTTTTGTGGGGTTCCACATAACCATCTTACTGTAAGGAGCCCCATCAAAACAATGTTAAGCAAGGATTATTTACTACCATGTAAGAACCATTCCTGTTTAGAATGCATTAATCCAAGAAAGATCCCAAAATTGCATGCAGTACCAACAAAATCCGCAAGGCGGCGCTAGCGGTCTAAACTCTGACAGGAGAACTGAGTGCAGTTGCTGACAAAGGGATTTGACTCAGCTGACTTCAAAGGCTGCATTTTAATTAAAAATTAGCCACCTGCTGTTCCCAGAGGCCTGAAGCCTGGGAAACCCTCTCACCTCCAGAGATTGACACCAGGAGTTAGAATCTCACATGACCTCTTGATTGATAGAAGGCAGACTGGCTGGGAGCCTCCTGGAGACCACACAATAGGCTCTTGCAATTGAATAGGATATGTTGATTTTGACTGTTTCCTGTCAACAAAGGCCTGCCTGCCAGAAGACACATGTGACTGACCCACCCAAGTCTTGGAGGCGGACTCCAACACTCTGAGAACTGAATTGAAAGCAAAATATATATTTTACAGAAACACTGATAACTCATTGTAATCAAATGACAGAAATGTATAACTTTGAGAGCCTTAATTTAAAAAAAATGTACCTTCAATTCAAGCCCAAACTCCAATTTGTGTGATGTTCTGGGGCAAAACCCTGCTATTTATGTATACTACAGACTCTGTGTTTAAGCTAGAGACATGTTAATTTACTGGAGTATGTATGGACAGGCCGTGTACATGTGTACAAATCTGGAGAAAAATCTGATGTTGCAAAACCACTAAAAAGCACAAAATATTTCCATTTCTGAATGCAAGCCCCCAGGAAGAGCAGAGTTTGAACAGGGGCTACCATCAGTAAATGCATGATGGATGCATGTAATTTCAAACCACTGTGTATCTATGAAGTGTGCATTTTGATCAAATATAGATTTTGTGGGCAAACTGACCAGGGGAGGATCCTCTGACCCATAAAACCTACAGCATCACTCTGACTCACAGTTCCTTCCCCAATCATGGGAGAGGGGAGAATTGGGCCAATGGGCAGTTGAGAGAGGGGCTGGCTAGTGATGCTGCACACACACCCACTTTCAAAACACATAAAAGCAGACAGTCAGGACAGATAGGGACATTCTATTCCATCTGCTGCGGGACGCTCTGCCGGGAAAATCCATACTTTACCTCCATCAACCTCCAGAGAGCCAACATAGAGACTTCAATCTATCCACCTTCAGAGACCAAGACTTTACTTCAGAATTTGTAGCAGAGAGGTCAACTACAAGCTAAATCCCTCTTTAGCAGGCCTCAAATCATTGCCATTATCACAGCCAGGCGAGCTGTTTGAATTATTTGCAAGAACTCTTGCCATTTGCCAGAGAGCAGTGTTGTATCCAGAGAGAGACCAGCTGAACCGGAGACCGCTGTATGCGGACCCACAGACCTGATCAGAACCAGAGACCCAGACCAGACCAGCAGAGTAGAGCTCACCCCGACGCTGTGCGCAGAGACCGTCCGTGGCGAGTGAAGAAAACCTGACCAGATCCGTGGCGAGGCCCATTCTATTTCTAAATATATTGTGAGTACCTAGCAGAACTGTGCAGAACCAATCTCTTAGTTAAAATAATATAATTCAATCTATTTTAATCTAACCAGAACTGCCTCCTCACTGTCACCTGTCATTTTGTAAAGCCGTCACCTGTCATTTCTAGTTGCTAGCTGTCACTTGTCACTTTGAACTTTTAAAATTTCAAATCTGAAAAACGACCTTTACCATATCGCTCATATCTCCGTGACCGTTTGTCTTAGAGACTTGCAGTAACTTTCCCCTGAAAGCTGGGAATCTTGGCTTTTCAAAGAACATAGAACCGCATTCCTACCCCCTATACTTTTGCCGCAATCGTGAAAAAGGCACTCACGAATTTGCCGCGATTTGCAAATTTCTCCACGTGTGAAAACAGCAGCTTCCTTGCTTTCCTTGCTAAAAATTTGTTTGCCTCTTAAGAACCATCCCTGAATCATTGCTAGAGTGAGCCTGGACTAATATTAACTTGATACCACTCACCCTGAACCTCTAGAGGGGATTAAAAGCATTTTAGCATATTTTTCACTTCATTGCCAGCACATATAAAAGCATTTTGGGCCTGTGTTTCAAACTTCTGTAGTCTAAGCTTGCTGGGGTGAACTGAATTACATTTGATTGCATTTCTGAGAACTGTGTGCTTTCCTTCCATTTCCTTGCATTGCATAAAAGGGGGAGTGGATTGCCAGAGAAAAGTGATTACATTGTTTTGTTGAAATCATATTGAGTATTTTCTGTATTGCATTTTCATTCAACATTATATCCATCTGAACTTATATAAAGCATTCTCTACCACCTTATTCTTCTGTTCCTATTCACAAGTGTGCCAGTGCCAGACTATCCATTATTGATTACTGCTCAGAGTAAGTGTCATATTCAATTATTAATTTATTATAAAGTGTGATATATATATCTATTGTTTAAATTATCAAATAAACCTTTTAAACTTGCAAAACAGAACTACTTCTTGGCTCAGCGGGGTCAGGGGGATTCCAAGAGAGGGGTGTTATATAGGGGTAGTCATCCAGAACGCATGAACTGGACATAAGGATATATCAATAAGGGTTTTCATTCAGTATTCTAGACTAGGCGTTGACTTAGCTGTAATGTTGAATTGAATCCTCTTACAAATTGGGGGCTCGTAGCCGGGGATTCCGGATTAGATCTATCACTTGTGCAGATTAATACAGTGTGCCAGCTGACCAGATACACATATCCGGTCGGATCACCACACTGTGTTACGCTGTAAAGCACTCCTCAAAGGAACGCTCTAAGGAAAAGGTCTGTTTTGCAAAAATAAAAGACAAACTTCTGTAAGTCAGGAAGGAACTCAAATTCCAGAATGACGACCTTGGTAGATATGAAAATAGCCAGAGAGCACTTCTTACATAAGCTATTTGTGAGAGGTGAGTGGACTCATCAGGACCAGATGGTCTGGTTGCAGGCAATCGCACCCCAGATCACTGAAACAGGGTCAGATATATGGAGAGATCAGGGTCCCTTACATGTGGCCCTGAGTGAACTATACATGGCTCCTAAAGCTAAGGATGAACAAGACAAGATGGTTAGGATAGCGGCATACCTGTACCTACATATGGGAGACATGGAGGATAAATGTACTGAAAGCCAAGATCTGGCGAATAAGCGACAGATGGCATTAGAGAAGGTCCAATCTGACCTGGTCTCTTCTGAGCAGAGGCTGGAGGGGAGCCAGGAGTCAGAAAATGAGAGTAGACAGCACATCATTAAAATAAAGAGGGATATGGACATCCTGCAACAGGAAAAGGCTGACCAGGATACCAGATTTCTGGCCTTGCAGAAGGAGTACCAAGAAGGTTTGGACTCCCTACTGCAGAGCCAGAAAAAGCTGGAGCAACAGTTAGTCTTCAATAGGGCATGTGCTGAGCAGGTAGTCACCCTGCAAAGCCACCTAGATAGGGAGAAGGCAGAGAGCAATAAACTGATTCTGAAAGACCTGGATACCCAGGCAGAGTTTGATCAGGAGCGCCAGAAAGCTGGTGCCTTCCACAGGCAAAGGGACGACCTGACGGTACAGATGCAGACTCTTAGTCAGGAAAGGGACACCTTAGGCCAGGAAGTCTGCCACTTAAAAAGAAAAATGGAAGAAAATCACCTGGCCCACCAGGGACTGGGTGACCTCCAAAAAGAACACCAGAACTTGTTAGAGCACACCAGGAGGGTGGAGGATGCTCTGGCAAGAAAGGAGCAGGCCAATAGGGACACAGCTCAGGAGGTAACCCTCCTGCAGCAAAAACTGGCCCAGTGCTCCAGGACCAATCAGGAGGCACAGAGAGAGAATGAGGCTCCCTGCCAGCACAATGACAGACTCCAACAACAGGTAGCGATGCAGGAGAGACTGATAGAGTCTAGTAAGGCCTTAACTGAGGAACTGAAGGCGCAGGCTCTTGCATTGCAACAGGGAGCAGGGGCGGATAGAGATGAGGTTCGCTGGGAAAGAGAAACTCCTGAGCATAACCCCAGGAGCCCTAGTACCAGAGGCCTTTATCTCTCTCAGTCCCTGGACTCTGCCACCCCATTGTCCCCTGGCGCACATGAGCACAGGGCCACAGGGATGGCAGATTACTATCCAGCCAGAAACATGGGGCTCATAGGCCAGTACCACCCAGGAATGGAGGGGCGGGCATCCGGGTATGGGCACCCAAGCACAGTGCAATTTAATGGGGAACCCCAGGAGAGTAGGCCCATTAAGGGCATCCTGAAAACCTCTGCCCAGTTAGGTCAGTGGGGGGGGGGGGTACCCATCAAATCCTGGCAGCAAGGAGGGATCTGAAGACTCCTCTGAGCGGTACAGGACACAGGAGACCAGGTCCCCACATTCTGCCAGCCATTCCCAGGCTCGCAGAATCCAGGAAAACCTGGAAGAACAGATGGGAACCTCTGGGAGCAGTGCCTCTGAGTCAGAAGATGAATGGACCAGGGTTACCCGGACCAAAAGGGCCAATAAGACAAAAAGGGCCTTGCTTAAGGACCCCTTAAAGCAGATTAAGGCAATCAGGAGCGTCATCACGCCTTATCATAAGAACGCCAAGTATTCTGTTTGGGAGCACTTAGAGTTGTTTGAGCAAATGATGGAGACTTTCCATTTGAAGGACAGCCAAAGCTGTATTCAATATGTAAAGTGGACCTTCTCCCCGGAATACTCCAGTTTCTTTGCGGGGCTGGAGGACCAAAATCATTTAAGATGGTCCACCTATAAGGCGGCCATCTTGAAATATTTTTCTGTTCACAGAAATCCTCAAGAGGCTCGCAAGGCAGCCTCCAATTTGCAATGTGGGGAGGATCATGCCCCACAAGAATTCGTGCAAGAACTGAAATGGGCCTTTGCGCAGACCACCAGGAGGGTGCGCATAGACAGCAGAGAATTCGTCAATACATTTTTCCATGCCTTGCCCAAATATATAATGACACAGCTCGTGAGGGATTTTCACGAGAAAAGATCTTTAGACTGGGTCATTGAACAGGCGACCCGGATCTATGAGGTGCAGAAGCCAATAGAAAATAAAAATAATGCGCCCAAAAACCCCAAAGCCAACAACACCCCTGCTGCTGCCAAGATGGCAGAGGTAAAGGTCACCCCCGTTTTAGATTTGGAGATGGGGGGGGCCTAAAAACCTACCTGCACCTAATAATGCTAGGCCCAGAAGGTCCTCGGGCCAGTCACAGACAGGGAGCCAGGGAGGCAGCCCCACAAATGGGGTCCCTCGCTCTCCTGATTATGTAAGCCCCCGTTACAAGGGAAACAGACCCATCCTGGGTTATATGTGGACTCCTCCAGCCCAAGGGGGGGGATCCAGCCAAGCACCTAACTCAGAGAACTTCCCTCCCAACTTCTCACAGGAGGGCAGAAACTCACCAAACCCTGGGCAGAACTTCTTCCCCAGGTATCCACCCAACTTCCAGCCCCAAAATCCTCCACCCTTCTTTCCCCAATTCCCTGAGCCCAGACAACCTAATCCGGGAGAGGGGAGGCCAAGGGTGGAGGGGTACCAAAATCTTCCCAACCAGGGGTACTACCAGAGAAGGGATAGCTACCCTTCCCGGGATCAGCCCAGGGAGAAAATAGAGCCCCGTATCAGCCTGAGCGGGTTTCCCAGTTAGAGCGCCAGGTCCAAAATATGGCACGGGATCTGGGTCAAATACTGAGGGCACAGCAGAACCCTCATATGGGCATGCCGGCACAGAATGCCCCAAACTCTGGACCTGGTACTCCAGAACAATGACGGGGGCAGCACCCCGATAACACACCGGTTCCCAGGGAGGAGGCACAAGGGGAAGGGGGTGTAAACCCTTGGAGGAAGCTTCCTTCCCAACTTGTAAACAGCCCCTGGAAAACCAGGAACCGGAAACAAAATCTCCTGCCCCTGAAAGCCTGCCTCCCAAGGAGCAGAGGGGGGGTAGGAGAAACAAAGGACCCAAACGGACTCAGTTTGAGGAGGAGGTACAGATCTTCCAATTTGAGGGAGAGGGATCCTCAGAGGATCCTGGGAAAAGGATCTTCTCCTTCAGAGAGGGGGGAACTCCTCCCAAAGAAAAATGGGTCCCTAGAGATGCAAATCCAGACTGGGGAGATGTGGAGACTGAGCAACCGCCGCCCACCATCTCATCCCAGAACCAACAGCAAGAAAATCCCCTGGTTCAAACCCATCCTGGTGACTGCCTCCAAAAAGGGGGGGCGGCCTGGAACCGGAACCCGGGGAACCCACAATGGCTCTGATCTCCAGTTGCCAACTTTTTCTTTCAGATTCCCAAGGCTCTCCACAGAATTCTGCCCAAATTTCTTCTCTTGCAATGTCCAAAACCAGAAAGTTAGCCCACCAGTTGTCCAGAAATTTGCATTATCTGTGCCCCCTTGAGGAGAAGGAGGGAAGATATTATTCCCCGGTACAAGTACAGGGGCAGGGTACAATTTTGGCACTGGTGGACACTGGATCTCAAGCTACCCTTCTGTCCAGAAGGGCCTTTGACGAACTGAATGCAGGAAGGGGAGAGAATTACCAAATTCCTCTCACCTCTCTTCCTGGACAACTGCAGAACTTTGACGGGAAGGAAATTCCCGTCGAGGGGATGGCAGATTTGGACATTAAAATTGGGCGACACAAGTTGAAACACCAGGCCATAGTTGTGACTCCAGAGGGCACCCCTTGTTTACTAGGGAATGACCTCCTGAGAAGGTTGTCACCCCTAATAGATTGCGTAAACAAGGTCCTCTGGACCCAGACTAGCCGACCCATAAAATTAAAACAGTGTGTCAACCATGTTAGTTTAAACGGCACATGCCACATGGTTGTACAAAAATCTGACCAAGTAGAATTCCACTTATAGAACAACCAAATTCCAGACGTGACAGTAATAGCAGTAGGACAACAGACTGGTGATGGGGGGTCCCCTCTATTTCTGAAAATCAACCTTCCTTCCAGTCTAAAGTGGTACTCCACGCTGGAAGGAAACACTCTGAAATTCTATACTAATCCACAATCAGAAACTCCCACTCCTATAGTCCAGAAAGATGTGAAATCAGCTCAGAGCATGGCTGACATTCAGCAAATTGGAGAGCAGTTGTTCATCCCTGTTCAGTTAAATGATGGGAAGGACTCTGTTCTCGCTCGAGTGTGCGTGAACAATGGTAAGAGCTTCATCAGCGAAGCCATGTTCCGCCAACTCCCAAAAGATCCAGCCATTCCCACATTCAAACTGATAGACACATGGGAAATGGACCTGGAAGCACCTAATTCCAAACATCTCCTGCCAAGCAGGTGTATGATCAAAATCTCCATTGGCAACAAGAGCATAGTCCATAATTGTTGGGTCGTGTGAGACGTCACTGCCGCCTTTTACTTAGGCAGTGACATTCTCAATCGCTTTGCCATTAGTTTGGACCTAATAAACTTCAAAGCTTGGTCCCGATTAGCGGATAATCCCATGGGCTTTGATGATCCAGAAAAAGCATTTAGGTCAGCTCAATTGCTACCTTATGCAGTTGAAATTCAGATCAAAGAGGAAGTCACCATCCCAGAAAGGACCCGACAATTCTCCCTGGAAGTGAAAGTTAAAAGAGGACAATATTTGCAAAACCCTGATGCTTACATACATCTAAACGCTTCTCTCCAACAGCAAGGGTTGGGGGTAAACCCAACTCCATTAGTCAACATAGAACATGACACCATTCTAATAGAGGTGGATAACAGCGACTTGAAGAGTATTACTCTAGCCGCAGGTACCATTATTGGATTGGCGGTTGATGACCGACATTTTTCCATTGATTTAGGTAATGAACTGTTAGGGCCAATCCCCAAGGACTGCTTTGACAGTGACAGTGATGACAATACGACACCAAACAGGATTTTTACCCGGCATGGGGGGAACTTCCTGGTGTACACTTCTTGCCCTTATGGTAAGGAAGATGTGACTTGTGACTTCAGGAGGGATGAGGTGATTTTCCAGGTCCATGAGGGCTGCCTTTCCCACCTGAAGCCTCCGGTCCAAATCAGCACTCTGACCAGGGACTTCTCCACCCAGCTGGAGGAGGCCGCGGAGATAGCCAAACCAGAGGTCTTTCCAGGCTTCAGGCAGATGGTGGAAGAGAGAGTCAACCTAGCTGATGCCTGTGTGACTCTGGAACAAAAGCAAAAGTTGAAACAAATTTTCTTGGATTTCCAAGATCTCTTTGCGGTAGACTCATATGACTGTGGTCGCACGGACATCCACACAACAACAATCCCCACGGACCCTGGCATGACTCCTGTGTTTGTGAAGCAATATCGCTTGCCTCTCACATCAATGGAGTCCCTTACTGAAATAATTAAGAACCTTGAGTCCCGGGGAATAATCCGTCCAGTCCACAGCACCTTCAATAATCCGGTGCTGGGAATATTGAAGCCAAACGGCCAGTGGAGACTCTGCGCCGACCTGAGGGAGCTCAACAAACGGGTCCATACTTCCCGATGGCCTCTGCCCTACATTGACCAAGGGCTGGCCCAGATTCAGGGGTCACAGGTATTTACTGCAATAGACCTGACCAATGAATACTGGACCGTGCCTGTCAGCAGAGAGGACCAATACAAACTGGCTTTTACCTTTGGGGGCCAGCAGTACACATGGACCCGGACTCCCTTCGGATACCTTAACTCCGGTAATGAGTTCAATATTTTCCTACATAAGGCCATGCCCGACCTGGGTGCGAGGGGTAACCTGGCTTATGTAGATGATGTCCTCATCAAAAGCTCAACTGTTGAGGAACACATAGCGGAGATCCGTTATGTTCTGACACAGTTGAGGGCCGCTGGAGCAAAACTTTCCTTTCAGAAAGCACAGTGGTGTAGAACCCGTGTTAATTTCTTGGGGCATGAGATTACTCCTCAGGGTCTCTGTCCCCAGGAAAAGAAAGTGGAAGCACTTCAGAAACTGAAAGACCCCACAACTCTGCGGGAACTAAGGAGCCTCCTTGGACTGACTAATTACAGCAGAAAGTTCATTGAGGGCTACGCAGAGATCACCAGACCCCTGATTCATCTCCTGAAGGGGGGGGTCAAGTGGGAATGGGGTCCAGAACAAGCCGAGGCGGTAAAACAACTCAAAAGAAGCCTCTCACAAGCGCCCTGCCTAGCTTACCCTGTCAGAAACAAGGAGTTCTTCCTGGAGACGGGGTTCTCTAATACGTGCTTGACGGCAGTATTATACCAAAAGCATGACAAGGTCAATAAAGTAATCTCCTATGCAAGCAAAACTTTATCCTCTGTGGAGGAAAAATTCAACGATTGTGAGAAGGCACTCCTGGCAACGGTGTGGGCATTGAAGAATTACCGCCCGTTTATCCAGGGGGAACACATCATAGTGGAGACTCCACACCAGCCTCTGCAATATCTCCAAAGTGACAGAATCCGGGCCGGAAATGTGAGTAATTCCCGAATTACTTCCTGGATTCTGTCAATGCAAGGCTTTCCGGTGGAGGTCAGATATGGCCAAAACAAGAAGAGTCCACTCGCGCAAGGTCTGGCTGACTTGCATGATTGTGCCAGAGAAAACTGTCTCGAGGACGAAAGTCTAAAAATAAAGGACAACATGGAGGCATACCTTAATTCCCCCCACAAAGCCTTTGAAGAAGACAAGTGTGAGGGAATGCCCACTGTGTATGTGGATGGATGCTCTTACCATGTTGACAACGACGGGGAGAAAGAACTGGTGGCTGGCGTAGGAAATGCATGGGTGAATGAGTCACCAGAACCCTCCGCTGGATACAAAATTGGTCCCCGAAGTAGTCAGGTGGCAGAATTGATGGCTGTGCATCAGGCCATCCTCACTGCTGTCCAGCATCAACTCCACAAACTGGTCATAATCACAGATTCGGATTATGTACGGAACGGGTTCGTGGAGCACCTGGTTAATTGGAAAACCAGAGGCATGTTATGTGCTAACAACAAACCCTTGAAACATGGGAAGTTGATCCAAAACATTGATGATCTGGTCACATCGAATGGGATGACCATCTACTGGAAGAAGATCAAGGGTCATTCCAAAATAGAGGGACCAGACAAAACTGGAAATGACTTAGCTGATCAGATGGCCAAAACCGGGGCCATCCAAGGGGATCTAATCGAAATAGAGTCCCTGTTGGGGGAAATCCAGGTCACTGCTATCACTAGGTCCCAGACAAATGCTCACAATGACCTTTCAATTGCACAATGGAGTAAGGAGACCCCTGATGCTGATTTGATTACCGCTCAGAAGGGGGATCCAATAATTGGTAAATTTTACCAGCACCTTGAGGACCCTGAGAACTTTCCCCTGACGGATACCGATTACATTGGGAAAGAGGACCTTAGAGTGTTGATGAAATGTCCAAACATGTTCCGGATCCAAGACGGTTTGTTGGTAAGGAAATCCAAAGCTGGCCACGATCAGTGGGTGGTTCCTACCTCATTCCGAAGCCTGATGTTAAGTCACGCCCATGATGCGGCCACCGCCGGTCATAGGGGGTTTCAAACAACATTGGAAATCTTAAGAGAGGTTGCATACTGGCCACACATGGGGCAGGACCTCGACCAATACTTGAAGGGGTGTCTTGTGTGTGCACAATTTCAGCCATCATCCCTCACGCACCGTGCGCCTCTCCAAAAGAGGGGGATGACACTGCCATGGTCAGATTTACAAATCGACTTTGTAGGCCCCGTGATTCGCTCTGCTAGGGGGAATAAGTACATGTTGACTGTGACATGCTTGTTTACCAAGTGGGTGGAATGTCTCCCAGCCCCAAATTGCAAGGCAGAAACTGCAGCTGCCCTGATGATTAACCACATCTTTTCCCGTTTCGGTCTACCTCAAAGGATTGAGTCAGACAGGGGTAGCCACTTCACCAGTGAAGTAATGACAAAGATGTGGGAGATACTGGGGGTCAATAGGAAGTTGCATATTGCTTACCGGCCAGCTTCTTCTGGGGCAGTAGAGAGATATAACCGAACCATTGTGAGCATATTAAAGAAGTTTGTGGCAGATTCTGGGCCAAGTTGGGATTTCCGATTACCTCTGGTCCTAATGGCCATCAGATCTACCCCTTCATCTGCAACCAAAATGTCACCATTTGAGTTGATGACTGGGCGCAAGATGGTGCTTCCTCAGCATTTGCTCTACAGGACCCAAGAGCAGACACTGATAAATGCCTCCACCACTCATGAGTATGTGGAGAATTTAAGGAGACACCTTCACCATGCTTTTGCTTATGCTCAGCGGAATCTAGAAAGATCAGCTGATAGCATGAAGACCCACTATGACCTGAAGACTTCCAGGAAGGAATATCAGGTGGGGGACCGGGTCTATCTATACAATTTCCAAAGGAACCAGGCCAAACAGCGAAAATGTTTGCCTACATGGAAGGGACACTTTGAGATTATAGACAAAATCTCCCCTGTGGCCTACAAGATCCGCATCCCCAAAGGCGGTTTTGCAGAGGGGGAAGACAAGTGGGTCCACATAAACCAGTTGAAGTGTTGCCATCCCAGGCACACTCTGCAACAACTGGAGGAATCCTCTGGAATCCTAGAGGGTACTGTCTCAGATTAATTCAGTTCTAACTTAAAATATCCTACATATCGCCTATCAAATTCTGAGTTTCTCAATGTGGGTGTTTTCATTTTTGAATGCAAAAAGAAATGTGCATGTCCATATGTTTTGACTATAAATTTATATGCCATCCCACTATATCAATGGTGGGGGAAAAATGTCTATGAATAGGTATTGCCGCTCTTCCTTTGTCGTCCTAGGAAAAAGAAAACCTCGAGACTGGCCAAGGAGGACGATCCGGAGACCGGGAGCAGAGACGCGGGGGGCCCAGGGTACCGCCCAATATTCCCATCAGGACCGGCGAGGAGAACCGATCGATCAGTACTGGATGGAGGAAAAGATGCTGAACTGTGCCATTTGCAGAATTGGAAGAAGATTATGCGGACAGACCAGTGCGTGGGTCAAAACCCTTGTGCACCCGACTCCCCATCGACTTAAATTCAAAGGGCAGTCACGTGGGGGGATCTGTTGGGTGTCCTGACCCACGTTTGAGCTATCATGCTGCAACATTTGGTGCTGTGGGCTTAGAAAATCCAAGATGGCCAAAAAGCCCACAAGTGCGCCAGAATCCAGGAGAACCACGCAGTTTGGGCGCACACCAAAATGGTTACCTAACTTGCCACCCACCAGTGTAAAGAAAGATCTTTGTTAACAAAATCCACTGTTACTGATGTCAAAAAGTTGCTGAAATCGTGACTCATTGGACCACTTTAAAGATTCAACCCTTTTGTGGGGTTCCACATAACCATCTTACTGTAAGGAGCCCCATCAAAACAATGTTAAGCAAGGATTATTTACTACCATGTAAGAACCATTCCTGTTTAGAATGCATTAATCCAAGAAAGATCCCAAAATTGCATGCAGTACCAACAAAATCCGCAAGGCGGCGCTAGCGGTCTAAACTCTGACAGGAGAACTGAGTGCAGTTGCTGACAAAGGGATTTGACTCAGCTGACTTCAAAGGCTGCATTTTAATTAAAAATTAGCCACCTGCTGTTCCCAGAGGCCTGAAGCCTGGGAAACCCTCTCACCTCCAGAGATTGACACCAGGAGTTAGAATCTCACATGACCTCTTGATTGATAGAAGGCAGACTGGCTGGGAGCCTCCTGGAGACCACACAATAGGCTCTTGCAATTGAATAGGATATGTTGATTTTGACTGTTTCCTGTCAACAAAGGCCTGCCTGCCAGAAGACACATGTGACTGATCCACCCAAGTCTTGGAGGCGGACTCCAACACTCTGAGAACTGAATTGAAAGCAAAATATATATTTTACAGAAACACTGATAACTCTTTGTAATCAAATGACAGAAATGTATAACTTTGAGAGCCTTAATTTAAAAAAATGTACCTTCAATTCAAGCCCAAACTCCAATTTGTGTGATGTTCTGGGGCAAAACCCTGCTATTTATGTATACTACAGACTCTGTGTTTAAGCTAGAGACATGTTAATTTACTGGAGTATGTATGGACAGGCCGTGTACATGTGTACAAATCTGGAGAAAAATCTGATGTTGCAAAACCACTAAAAAGCACAAAATATTTCCATTTCTGAATGCAAGCCCCCAGGAAGAGCAGAGTTTGAACAGGGGCTACCATCAGTAAATGCATGATGGATGCATGTAATTTCAAACCACTGTGTATCTATGAAGTGTGCATTTTGATCAAATATAGATTTTGTGGGCAAACTGACCAGGGGAGGATCCTCTGACCCATAAAACCTACAGCATCACTCTGACTCACAGTTCCTTCCCCAATCATGGGAGAGGGGAGAATTGGGCCAATGGGCAGTTGAGAGAGGGGCTGGCTAGTGATGCTGCACACACACCCACTTTCAAAACACATAAAAGCAGACAGTCAGGACAGATAGGGACATTCTATTCCATCTGCTGCGGGACGCTCTGCCGGGAAAATCCATACTTTACCTCCATCAACCTCCAGAGAGCCAACATAGAGACTTCAATCTATCCACCTTCAGAGACCAAGACTTTACTTCAGAATTTGTAGCAGAGAGGTCAACTACAAGCTAAATCCCTCTTTAGCAGGCCTCAAATCATTGCCATTATCACAGCCAGGCGAGCTGTTTGAATTATTTGCAAGAACTCTTGCCATTTGCCAGAGAGCAGTGTTGTATCCAGAGAGAGACCAGCTGAACCGGAGACCGCTGTATGCGGACCCACAGACCTGATCAGAACCAGAGACCCAGACCAGCAGAGTAGAGCTGACCCCAACGCTGTGCGCAGAGACCGTCCGTGGCGAGTGAAGAAAACCTGACCAGATCCGTGGCGAGGCCCATTCTATTTCTAAATATATTGGCCCTCATTACGACCCTGGCGGAAATCGAAAAACGATGGCGGAAATGCAATACCGCCATCGAATAGCGCTCGGTGCGACTATGACCCGTCACCGCAAAGTACGAAGCCATTAGCGACACCGTAGTGAACGCCAACGCTAACTGCACCAAGCACGCGCGCGCGCGCCATGCCAAACCGCAAACACCACCATGGCGCAACGGTACGCCAATTCCGACCCTAGCGGACATGTACCTAACGCCATCAGGCATGGCGTAATGTACCATTCCGCCATGGCGAGAAGTACGGCATCGCGAATCAACCGTAAACGGCCCCACTGAGTGCCTGTACACCGCTCCCTGCCCACAAAGTACAACTCCCCGTAGGTGCAATGAAGCCACAATGCAACCATTGAAATGTACAAGTCACCCATGCATGGCAACGAACAAAAGAAACACAAGAGGGGCCAATGGGAGCTGCAGGGCACAGATGGCACGAATAATGAAGCCATCCCAATGGACATGACCACAGTCCCCCACCAAGAAACGCACGCAAACACAGGCACCTGTGACCAGCAATATTCCGAAAATCACATCATTCCACCAGTCCACCTGGCTGACCGGCATCTGTTACACAAAACCCAATCCCCCGCCCCTGAGCATGACAACATTCAAACAGTCATATTGGCAGCCCCCATCCCTGACCTCACTGGGCTTCGTAGGCAAACGCGCCCAGCACAGTACCACGCAACTAAACCCCGAAGCTGGAACCCAATGCAGATCTCCTCACAATACATCGCCCCCCAAATAGGCATATGCCACATCACTTGCAAAGAAAAACGCTACACGGGCCAAATCAGAATAGAAATTTTATGCACATCAAAATCACCAAGCCCATACAGCCATCAGGCCATGAACTCCAAAACACTAATCACCATTGTGGGCTGCTTCCGCAAGAAATGACCAGCCACTACCTGTGTGTCGCCCTGTTCCCCCATGGTACACAGAGCCACATTCACGTACGAAAAGGCAACATGGAAGCGCACAGAACCGCAGGGCCGTCCCAATGGGGAGGCACTAGTCCAGCTGAAAGGCTGAAATGTTGCTCCGAGCCACCAGTACTGCGTAAGGGCATGTGGGCCATTGGCGATCGTCCCATAAGATCGTAATGCTGCTCCACTGATTAACACGAAGCAGCAGGTGTCGGGAGTAAAATCCATCTGCAGGAGTGGCATACAGATGGCAGTGGCAAAAGGGGAGGAGATACCTGTCAACCAAAAGAAAAGAAAAAGAACAGAATGGCCATCAGAACTACATTCCAACAACTCACTTCAATGATCACACGAAATCCACAGCCATATGCATGCTAGCCCACTCAAAAGGATCATCACCACCCCAAAACCACTTGCGACTCATAACCATCTATATCGAGGTGCAAACACCATCACAAACGAGTGTACCTGTGCATGCGTCTGTCAAAACAGATTCCATCAGATGGGAATGTTAACGTGCATGGACACAAGTGTCTGAGGGCGCCTCGAGACAGGGAGGGCTCAACAAGGCCAGATGGACGATGGTCCCACTATGGCAGCCCTGCATCACATAGCGTAGGGGAGGCGGATAGATCCAAAGAAGCCCTGTACATGGCAAACTCTGTATCAAATCACCTGCCCATGCATCCATCCATCATTCCCTCATCCCGGGATCAAAACGCCTGAATAATTACTCACATGACATTAGAAACATCCATTGAGTCTGTGCGTTATGCAGCCTGCTAAATCCACAGTGCCCCAGCCCGTAATTCCAGTGTTGTGAAGTAACATGTATTTGGGAACGGACGGCCTCATCGCCCACGTAGCTATTGCGCATCCCAAACTATTCATATCAATCATTGCTCCCTCGCCATGGGCCCTGTCTCAAGGACATAGAACAATAGAACGTTATATTTGCAGTCAGACCTGTGGGCATCTCCTCGCCGCTAGCTGGAAACCGAAAGCGCCGCCCTTCGAATTCCTCATTTGCAACATCACGTCGAAAAGGCATCTGTGGCCGTTTGAAATCACTAATTATTCCATCGAGTGCGGCTGTGTGTGAAAATGGCAACTGCCTTCACCCACGAATGGGACGCCCCGCCCGTCGTTGCAACTCGGTACAGTGATGCATGAGGGCCCACCGTTACTCGAGTACTACGTTCCACTGACCCCTCACAAGTCTGTTCGCGACTGCACAGATAGTATGTGAAACAATGGGACCACAGCAGAACTAACATATCAACCAATCTTACACGGCCATCGGGTACAAATACATGATTGCAATAGCAAGATACAATTCCCCGAATTGCAGCGTTGTGCGCGGGACGTGCTCGGCCAAAGGGGAGAGCAGTTTGCACAGGTGGAATCAATCACCACAGGTGGAGGCCATACAGCCTGAAAACACATAAATTGCACAGCCAGTCTCCTCCCACAACCACACCGAAATGCTACCGGCAGGACTCGCGATGTTGGCCCTGGGGGACCTGATAGCACTGCAAGTGCTCCGACTCCAAGAAGAAGACGAACACCAACTACAACCAGCCGCACGGAGGAGACGCAGGAGGAGGAGGAGGCCAAGGCAGGGCCAGCAAGGCCCACCAGCACAGCCACTACCACCACGCAGGCAGCCCGCAATACCACGCCTCCGAGCACATCCGTTCAACCTCACTGATGAGCAGATCCACACCCTCTACCGTCTGGACCGGGACACCATAGCCGCCATTGTGGACATGACACAGGCTGACCTTGTCAGCATGATAGATAGCCCAACCGCCATCCCACCCCTACTGAAGGTGGTGTCTGTACTACACTTCCTGGCCACAGGCACCTACCAGCACACAGTCGGACAGTTGCATGGCATTTCTCAGCCACTGTTCTCACGGACACTATTGCAAGTGCTCGATGCCCTCCTGCAGCACGCAGACGACTACATCTCTCTACCACGCTCGGAGCAGGAAATAACCAACACAAAAGTGGGATTCCATGCACTTGCCGGCATACCGGGTTGCATTGGTGCCATCGACTGCACCCATGTTGAATTGGTCGTCCCACATGCCATGGAGGCCCAGTACCGCAACCGAAAACAATTTCATTCCCTGAATGTACAGATGGTGTGTGACTCCAACAGGATCATTACACATTGTTGTGCCCGATTCCCTGGATCAACCCATGATTCTATGGTCTTGAGGAACTCTACAATACCACGCTACATGGAGCGACACGCAGGGAACAGATCCTGGCTACTCGGTGAGTCTCATTACATGCATGATGATGTGGGGTATGTGAATTGGCAATGACCTGCCAGGAAGGGGGCAGGGGTGTGCGTACGTATCAATGGCATTCCACATCATACGTTTCTCGTCCACATACAGGTGATGCTGGATATCCACTGAAGAGATGGCTCCTCACACCAGTCCGGAACCCACGGGACCAGCATGAGGAGGACTACAACCATGCCCACTCACGTACCCGTGTAGTCATTGAACAGGCATTCGGCCTACTGAAGACTCGTTTCCGCTGCCTCAGCAGGTCTGGCGGGGCACTCCTGTACCGCCATGAGAAGGTTGCAAAGATGGTGATGGCATGTGTCATGCTCCACAACATGTGCGTACGTAGAAATGTGCCCATGCCCCCTGACGCAGAACTGCAAGCACCTGATGATGGTCATGATGAGGGTGGGGATGTGGCAGCACCTCATGGAGTCTGCGAGGCACCGGAGGCCCGTGACATTCGTCAGCATCTCATTGATGTATGCTTCTAGCACTCACGCCTGGTGGCTGATACATGGACACGGGACTCGTGGCACTGCGTGTGTCTGGGACATGCACAATATGGACTGTACGCCTATGATGGCCTAGTACACAAAGATCAATGTCCACACTTCTCATTGGTTGATCGTGCACTTTTTATGGCATATGTGATATCATGTTGAACACCCTATCGACCCGCCACCCAAGTGAGCCCAACACACCCCCTCCACCCTCCTACCTCCCCCCCGAACACCAGTGTCCAAAGATGCTCATTGTCAGTGGGCTGTCGCTATTGCATGCCCCCTCTGCGGGTATCAGGGGCACCCCTGCCTGTGGAGCGCAGGTTCCTTCCAGATCTACGTTGGGGGCTGCCCTGGACGGAACTTGCAACGGATGATGTGTCTGCCTGCTCACGTCCATGCATGTCCCTAAGGGTTTGCGAGAGCTCAGTGAGCACACGGCGCACTGCGGCAAGTTCGGCACATACGTCTTTGGACGTCGCATGCAGTTCCCCCCTCAGGCTCTCGGTGCTTCTCTCAATTTGTGCCCTTAGCGTCTCTGTACCTCTCTCCATTTCTGCCCTAAGTGTCTCAGTTGATGTTTCTATGTCTGCCTTAGTGCCCCCACATTCATCGGCATGGTCCTTGAGGAGTGTGGCCAGTTGCTGCTGTTGTTCGATCAACTGGTCGAGGGACTGTTGCCTCTGCTGGGCCATGGCCATTTGCGGGGGTGTCACAGAGGGGCTGTTGTCCTCATGTTGCCTTGCCACAGGGCTTGTGGGGGATGGCCAGTCGTCGTCTTGTGGGTGCCCCTGCGTGGTATCCTCATGTTGTACGGGATGGGACAGACAGGGGGATTGGGACAGGTCATGGATGGATCTGACTTCGGCATCCCCGTTTTCTGTGTCCGAGCATGCTGCCATCAATGGGGTGTCACCTATGGTGCTGCTGCCACCAGAGGCAGTGCCTTCTGTTGCATCCATTGGGGGGACCTGTGGTGGTGGTGTTGTGGGCATGCTGGCTGCTGGGGTGCCTGTTGATGTTCCCTCCTCTGTGCTGCCACCTGATTTGTGCTGCTGCCGTGTCTTGATGCGTGCAGCTGAGGTGGAGGGTCTCTGGCCGTTGGTCTTGGCCCTCTTTGCAGGTGTGCTGGTAGGGGTGTCCTGTAGCTCGTCGTTTGGATCGGACCCTGTGGTGGAGTAAAGGAGGGCGAGGGTTATTGATGGGTCAGTGGGAATTGGAATGGCATTGTATCACATGCTTTGGGGTGGTACCTGAGGGTGATTTGGGTCGGGGCCTTGGAGGTGCTTTGATTTGTGTGTGGAGTGAGTGGCAGCCTGCAGTTAGGGTGTGCCTGCTGCACGTGTAGTGCGTGTATTAGGGGTTTTTAATTATTTATGTATTTATTGTGGGTTTTAACGTGCGCTATCAGGCCGATGTGTGTGGACGTTCTCCTGGACATGTGTTTCTGTTGCACTATGTGGACGCATGGTACTTCACATGGATGGACTGTGTGGATTTGGCATTGTTTTATCTGGCCCACCTACCTGAATCTTTGGATGTCTGCACTCCTTTCTCCATCCCTCCGACTCCCTCTATGCTCTCCATTCCGATGGTGGAGGCACAGATTTCTTCCCAGGGGGTCAACTTGATGGGTGATTCAGGACCTCCCCCGGTGGCTGTGGCAATGTTGCGGTTGGCAGAGAGTATGCTGCGGACGCGTATCCGCAGGTCGTCCCATCGCTTGCGGCATTGCTGTGGGGTGCGGGGTGCGGTCCCCACCGCACTTACCCGCTGTGCCACCAGAGCCCATATGGCCTTCTTGTTTGCAAGTGCCGTCCTGGTCATTTGCGTGCAGAAGACGACGGCAGCATTCTCCTGGAGGGTCTCTGTTAGCACGGTGAGTTCCTCACGGGAGAAGTGGACCTGCCGCTTGCGGTCGCACGCTTTCTTCGCTACTTTTCCCATTTTTCTTGGTTTCGCTAGGGTGGTTGACGGGTTGGGGTGTGTTTCAGGGTAGTGATTTTAGTGGTTGTGTGGTTTTAGTGTTTTTATAGGTGTACGCCGGGATGTTTCCCGTTCCGGGCCCATGTTTTAACTTCCGTTTCCGTATATTTCCGGTCACCGTACTTTCCGGTAGGCGCACACTGCGGTGACCGCTAAGAGGGGTGGCGGTATTGCACCTAGGGCGCCGTACGGCGGCGGTGTGGGCCGTTTTGGGGTCATTTCCGCCATCGGGGACTTTGCACTTCCGCCGTGGCGTGGTGCTCGTGCCCGATGGGTCGGAATGGGCCGCACTTTGCTCCTTCGTGCAATGGCGGAAACGCTATTTACGCTGTGGCGCTCCGGTCAGTCGCTTTCCGCCAGGGTCGTAATGAGGGCCATTGTGAGTACCTAGCAGAACTGTGCAGAACCAATCTCTTAGTTAAAATAATATAATTCAATCTATTTTAATCTAACCAGAACTGCCTCCTAACTGTCACCTGTCATTTTGTAAAGCCGTCACCTGTCATTTCTAGTTGCTAGCTGTCACTTGTCACTTTGAACTTTTAAAATTTCAAATCTGAAAAACGACCTTTACCATATCGCTCATATCTCCGTGACCGTTTGTCTTAGAGACTTGCAGAAACTTTCCTCTGAAAGCTGGGAATCTTGGCTTTTCAATGAACATAGAACCGCATTCCTAGCCGCGATTTGCAAATTTCTCCACGTGTGAAAACAGCAGCATCCTTGCTTTCCTTGCTAAAAATTCGTTTGCCTCTTAAGAACCATCCCCGAATCATTGCTAGAGTGAGCCTGGACTAATATTAACTTGATACCACTCACCCTGAACCTCTAGAGGGGATTAAAAGCATTTTAGCATATTTTTCACTTCATTGCCAGCACATATAAAAGCATTTTGGGCCTGTGTTTCAAACTTCTGTAGTCTAAGCTTGCTGGGGTGAACTGAATTACATTTGATTGCATTTCTGAGAACTGTGTGCTTTCTTTCCATTTCCTTGCATTACATAAAAGGGGGAGTGGATTGCCAGAGAAAAGTGATTACATTGTTTTGTTGAAATCATATTGAGTATTTTCTGTATTGCATTTTCATTCACCATTACATCCATCTGAACTTATATAAAGCATTCTCTACCACCTTATTCTTCTGTTCCTATTCACAAGTGTGCCAGTGCCAGACTATCCATTATTGATTACTGCTCAGAGTAAGTGTCATATTCAATTATTAATTTATTATAAAGTGTGATATATATATCTATTGTTTAAATAATCAAATAAACCTTTTAAACTTGCAAAACAGAACTACTTCTTGGCTCAGCGGGGTCAGGGGGATTCCAAGAGAGGGGTGTTATATAGGGGTAGTCATCCAGAACGCATGAACTGGACATAAGGATATATCAATAAGGGTTTTCATTCAGTATTCTAGACTAGGCGTTGACTTAAATGTAGTGTTGAATTGAATCCTCTTACAACGGTCAGCCAGTCCAGTGCCCGGTTTGTGATGCCCAGGGTATCAATGAGCTGATTTATAAGGGTGAGGTGATTGACCATGTCAAAGGCAGAGCACAGATAGAGGAGGATGAGAACGGAAGGAGAGTTGGAGTTGAGGTTTCAGAGCTGGCCATAATTGGTGTTCAGACTGCTCTGAAGCCAAAATGGTGGTCGTGGAGACAGACAACAGATTCAGTGTGGTGGTTTAGTTGGTAGATGACCAACCTCTCCAAGAGTTTACCCAAAAGGGGGGTAGTGGAGATAGGGCAGTAGTTAGCCGGGCAGGAAGGGTCCGCAGATGGCTTTTTTAGGATGTGGTGCACACAGGAGTGGTTGAGGGGTGATGGGAAGGAGTGAGTGGCAAAAGGATGGTTATAGAACTCAGCCAAGGAGGGATCAAGAGAGGCAATGTTGTCCCTGATAGTTCTAGAGGAGCAGGTATGCACCTGTTTAGAGGATACTTTCATAGAGCAGACTGTCTTGGTGACCTCATTAGGTGATACATGTGACAAGGAGGAGAGTAGGGAGGAAGGAGAGAGGGGGCCGAGGTAGGCATGCATGCAGAGGTAGAAGGGAGGGGAGTAGAGAGAGAACATGTCTTGAGTTTTGGTAGTGAAATGGGAGGCCAATGCTGTGCCGAGGATCTGGGAAGAAAGAGGAGAAGTTGAGACTGCAGTCAGATTGGCAAGTTCCTTGCAGATTTTGAAAAGTTCAGCCATATTGTTAGTGGCCCCAGAAATGTGGTCTTGTATATCGGCCCGCTTCTTGGGGCAAATGAAGAGGGTGTATTGTCTATGGAGAAGGTGGCAGGCCAGTTTGTCAGAGGATGGGCTGGAAGCCAGACACTTGCGTTCCGCAGCTTTACACTTGCTTGGTCGGAATCATACCAACTATTGCACTTTCAATCAAGCTTCAGGCAGATCCTTATGGCAGGGGCAAGGATGTCAAGAGTGTTGGAGATGGAGAGGAGAAGGTTAGAAAGGGCTGAATCACTGTGGGAGTCAATAGCGGGAGTGGGGGTAATGAAGGAGGAGGGAAAAGCAGCTACTAACACTTGCTCCATCGGTTTAATGATGGAGAAGGAGACTGGCAGTGTGGGGAGGGGCTTAGCCTGGAAGCCAGGGAGCTCCAGATGGGAGGAGCTGAGCGTATGATCAGACCAGGAGAGAGGAGGAGTGAGAGGGTAAGAGAGGGGATGTCAGCTGAGATACACACATCCAAGGTGTGCCCTGCAGAGTGACTTGACCCAGACAAAAGAATAGTGAGGCAAAGAGAGTCACAGAGGTTGCAAAAGTGTAAAGTGGATGCATCAGAAGAGTCAAGATGGATATTGAAGTCTCTCAGGAGGAGGAGCTTAGAGGTAGAGGTCAGAAGAGAAAAGGCGAGGTCAGCCCACTCTGAAAGGAAGAGAAGGATCGGGCCAGGGGTCCTGTAGATGGTAGTGAGAGTGATAGTGAGCGAGAGGGTAGGAGAGATGACAAGCTTGCAGATGAGATATTCAAAGGAGGAGTAGGTTTGAGTGGGTATGACAAAAGCAGGGACCCATTCAGGGAAGACAACGGCCACTCCACCTCTAGACCAGTTAGGCCTGTGATTGAAGAGGATCTTGTTGCCCACAGGAAGGAGAGTGTGAAAAGCAGTGACAGAGCTGGCAATAAGCCACATCCCGGTGAAAGCGAGGACGTCAAGGTCAAAGTCGTCAAGGAGGTGACTGATGTCAGAGGAGTGGTTAACAACAGAGCAAGAATTGAGTATAGCTAAGTGAAGCTGGTTGCCACTCTTAAAGTTCTTCCGAGGTGCGGTACAGGGGTGTATTACACCTGTCAGTGGGGGGGTGGAAGAGGGGTGGCAGTCGGAGGAGTGGCAGGAAAGGAAGCAAGTTAATGAGAGACAGAAGATGCCTGTCAAGATGGGGCAGATTGGGCTGAGAGCCCTGGGCCATGATAGTGCCATTCTGGTAGACACTATTGATGCACCTAGATGATGAGAAGTATGCCACGAGAACTTCCCACCTGGTTCCACCATTAACAGGCAAGGAGGAAAAAGGGGATAGGATAGAGACCATATGGGGAGTCCATATGTCAGGAGAAGGGACAGTGAAGAGGATGTCAGTGATAGTCTGCCTGGAGGAAGCATTGACGTAGGTATCAGCAAAAGGGAGGCCTGGGTTAGAGGCCAGGAGCACTTTCTTAAACATTTTTCCTTCCAGACTTCAAAAGAGAGGTAGGATAGGTGATAGTGTGACAGTTAGAGTAGATAGGGGAGACAGAGAGCAGCATGGATGCAGGGGGTGGGGGGGGTGTATCACGAAGAGGGACAGCACTATGCAAGAGGAATTCACCAGGTGGCCTAGCAGCCAGTACAGGGGAGATGAGACAGATGTGCAGTAACTCAGGTTTCCGCAGAAAAAAGGGCTCAGTTACAGCAAGCAGTAGTAGCACAACATGAAGAATGAGACAGAGGTAAACATGTGACGGGCCTAAATTATAAACACTTTCACAGGAATTACAAAATGCCCCAAATCGGAATTGTTAAAAATACAGTTGAGAGGCCAAGATTAAAACACAGTCACAAGAGTCAAAAATGCCCAAATTCGAGATTTTACACATGAAGCTGAGAGGCCAAGTTTAAAACACAGTCACAGGAAATTGCAACCAGAGGCCTTGAGCTGTAATATTTAAGAAATACAGTAGTAATAAAACTTAGAGTAAAGCCAGCGATAGCCTAAAAGCATCAGATTCGATTTGTGCATGCAATTAGACTAAGTATTGGAATAAAGCATGCAGAAACAGGGCCACATAGATTTGACTTTCATTTTAAAAAGAAAAAACAGTATTAATGCCACTTTTGAGGAACATCTAGCTTTGTGATACTGCAATTGAGACCAACAGATGATTCAGAGACGTAAATTTGGCATACCAACGATGGTGAAATGAAAAACGGATAGGAATATCCCAACGGAGGAGAGCCAGGCAGCAAACAGGCGAATGCACAGTGAAAGATTATGGCTTAGTGGAGAATACAAATAGCATAATTTGAGACACAAGGTAGGGACAATGCAGGAAAAAGTAGTCATTCTGCCAGATAGGTCAAGCAGCTGCATTGCGGGGCGAGACTGTAGAGGTGTACAGGTAGGTGAGAAGTCGTAATGGAAGAGGGGAGCAGGGAAGGAGATAAGTAGTTGCGAGTTGGTGGGACGTGAGAGTGCACGTAAGGGTGCGGGGGTTTTTGCTACTTTTTGTGTGGAAAAAGTAGAAAGGGCTGAGGCGTGAGGACAAGAGACGGTGTAGCAGAAGAGGCTTACTGCAGTTGAGGAGGCTTGCCAGGTCATTGATTGCAGGATTCAGGACATAATGTAATCTGGTGCGCTACTTACAAACAGGGAGGGGGGCCCCTTCCACCCCAGACAGGCCCAGAAAGGGTGAGCCTCACCTTTTGAGGGGGCCCTTACAGGTTGGCCGGCGTTACCTGCCAGCTCCCCGGGGATAAGAGAATCCCAACCACCAATAAGGCAGGTCCATGCAGTCTGGTGGTGTGCATCAGCACACTGTAGATGGCCCAGCGGCCATGATGGAGAAGGTGCAGGCTGCTGCAGCCAATGGAGCCTCGAGATCAAAGGGCCTTGGCCCCGAGCTGGCTCGATGACATTTCGGCACAGAGTACTCTTTCATATTTTTTGCATATTCTTTCTGTTTCAATATTACCTGTATTTTAAAGCTGCTGAAATTGAATACTGGAATGTATTTTAGAACGAAACCAAGATTGGCAGAGATATTCCAGAACTGAGGTGAGAGGATAGAGGAGGATCCACTTTGACCCAATTTCCATAGATAGAGATCTATTGGGCAAACAGATGTTTCTGGGTGTGGCAAGAAGCAAAGACGTTGATATTGGTATTGTGAAACACCTTCCCCATCCATCAAATATCTTAACATAGATCCAGAAAAGCCCAATGAAATAATGTGAATATGTTTCTTTATTTATAGGTTTAGATAAAACATACCACCGGAGACTACGTTGCAAGAAACTGATCCTTCTGCACATTGTGGATTGCAATATGTGTTGGAGATTGGACACTGACACAGTGACTGCAGGGAAGTTTTCTTCGGTTTAAGCCTGTGTCAGTCTCCTCCCACCTCTGCCTCAATTTAAACAAGGCTGACATGCTGAAGCAGCACGCGAGAGACTGATCCTTAGGCACATTGTAGATCACTATTTGTGTCAGAGCTTGAAAACGGACAAAGTGAATGCGGGGAAGTCTTTCTAACCTTTGAACCAGTACCTCGATTTACTAAGGCTAAAACGCTGAAATGGCAGGCAAGCGGCGTGACAGTGTCGCGTTCAATGTGCGTGAAGCTTGCAAAGCAGGTCGCCATCAACCCCGAATCAGCTGCCAACATGGCTTCAGACCATGATATGCTTACGAACAAAGGAGACTCCTCTCTTCCCGATTGGATTCCTCTAACAGAAGGTACAGTGCTTCAAGAAGCCATGGTGAGCCACTGGAAGCTCTGATTTTTCAGCTCCTGTTATCAAACCAAGTCCCAGATATAACCTCAGGCATTGTAAATCTTCTGGAAACTGACAGTAACAATCTGAAAACTTGTGATATTAGATGTGCTGGTAACAGCATTTTGGAAGTGAAAATTACAAAACTGTTTGCTCCAATTGTTGAATCTACATCTATTTCCATGTTGAAACCATTAATCGAAACCATTAATCATGTCACTGGAAGAGCAATACAACATGCTGGGTGTCATGTTTGGGGTCTTAAATGACAGATTATATATTGTTATTGCTTCCCGAGGAGTTAGCTGCTCCCCTCACTATTATTTGTGAAGACTCTACTATGACGTCCCAGTTGCAATTAACTTTGACTCCAGTAACTTGGTTGATACTATGGCAGGAGTCAGAACCTCGAATAATGCTATTTTACTATTGGGGAAGAATCTAAGGACACTAACACAGTTGACTCGCCATTGAGGATAATGCTTCTGCTGCTGTGTGCAAAATAATCTTGGAACATGCTGTCTTTGATGTTCACATTACTAGTACTGGCCTCAGGGAGAAGAGCTGCTTACGAACACCTGAACTTCGTTTTATGAATGTCACTCTTTCTAGATCTGAGCTGTTAGAATGTTTGACTACCTCTGTGTCCCTACATCAAGTACACTCTGATGTATTACTAGCTAACAATGTGGACCTACTCTCTAATACTGTGAGAAGCCATTGCTTAGATAACGATGCAGGAGATAGTGTTAGTTGGAGCAGTCCTTTGGGCCTTTTACCACCTATTTATACACACAAGCAAGCATTAGATTTCCTGCTGAGTTCCTTTGTAAAGTTATGTCAACAAATACACAATGGGCCTCATTCTGACCTTGATGCAAAGGGATACCAGGCACCGGTAAGGACACCAGTGCCGGTGATCCCTTTGCTCCCTATTCCGAGGTCCCCCAACGGGACCCGTAACGTACGTTTGGTCGGACCACACGAACCTTACGGTTCCCGTTAGGGGACCAGGGAGCAAATAACGCCCTTGGCATGCGCCGGGCCGTTATTTGCGCCCTCCCCATTCCCATTGAGCACTATGGGGCCTCAAATCGGAATTGGGATTGCCATTTCCAATGGATTTACGGGTCCCGCAAAGGTCGGAATAGGCCGGTAAGTCCCCATTGAACCAGGGCAGACTCAGTACCGTTATTGGAGGCAGTCATGGCGCTAATAGCGCCATGACTGCCTCCAATCTCGGAATGAGGCCCCATGAGACTTTAAGACAAACTGAGATTCTGAAGACAATGGAAGGGCGTGCCTCTACGCATCTCAGTGATACTGATGTGGCTGCTAACAATCCATTGTCTTACTGTGTAAGAACAAGAAGGTTACTATTTTTTTTTTGTACCTCCATTTTTATTATGGTTTTATATCGCTTAACAAATAAGAGATATTCCAAACAGACACAGTTCACACGACATCAGCATTTCACTGAGCACAACTCTACCCAAGGAAACAACTGTAGTCTAAGACTTCTACCAAGCTACCCTGCATTAAATGGATACTGTTGCTTCGCACCATGTCTTACTCTTTCACTAGTAAGCATGAACTCCCGCCTTTGAACTATGTCATAAAAAAAGACACACGAAAAGTCGTAACAAGACAAGACACAATAGGATATGCTATCAGCGCAAGCAGCCATGTGTCACTTTAGCTATCTTTATCCCCTACAAATGTTCGCCTTCCCGGTTGGGCATCCCCAGTGAAGAGACAGACAAACCTCATAACTCTCCTGCTGTGTATCTCCCGACTGCATTTTACTGCAATTCCAAAGCCCCAAGTCGTCAACCTAATGCCCAAATGGGCCGCTTGCTCCTTCTCATTCCATTGGTATTATCAGATCCGTCCACACTCCCGAGCCATGTTTTAACTCTCCCCACTCTTCCGGGAATGAAGTCATATCATCATGGGCCATGTACGTGAGCTTTTCCATCAAGTAAATCTCCCACACTTCCCTAAGCCAAACCCCTTTTCTCTGGTACTAGTGGCCTCTTCCAATTCTGTGCCACTGCAATCCTTCCCGTACAAAGCAGGGTTTCCCACATTCTAGGAAACCTATAAGAAGCATAACCTACAGGTGGTACACCCAAAAGCACTGTGAGAGGTTGCATATCGGGATGCTTCCTTAATCCAAATGAGCATTTTGGTCAGAAAGGTTTAATGCGGGGACACTCACACCACACGTGCGCTAGCTTACCCAACTCCCCACAACCCCTTGTGCATAGAAGTGAGAGACTTATGAACATCTTAGAAACTCTTACTGTGTCCATGTGCCTGCCATGGAGAATGTTAAAGTCGTGGTCAATGGCATGTGTGGAAATGTTCCCATGAAAAGTCACCTTATAGATTTTGCATCCCAGACAACTGTTCCCAATACCCCTTGAATGTTCTCCCAATCTTTGTACCGGCCCACATCAGGGCTTGTTATAATTTAGAAATAATACCCTTCCTAGAATCCACTCTTGCCTAGACTGTATCAAAGGGGGTGAGATCCCTTGCCAAATCCCCCACCCACTTCGGATCATCAACAATCCCTTCAGCCGAACGTATAAAAAAACATTTTCCTTTCCCAACATGTCTCTCAACTCCTTAAATGGGCCTCCTCGCAGTAGGTTTGCTACCGCTTCCAATCCCAGGTCCACTTCTGCGCACACCAAAAGTTCCTAGTACCCAGCCTGAAAGGGTGTCCCCATAATGAGCTCCACAGAGAGGGCCAAGTGGCTTAGTTCTCTATTCTCCTTTGAAAGTGACCATATCCTCCACAGTATCCCCAATGTCGGATGGTCCTGCAGCACCATCGGGACATGTCTACAGGGAGTCCATAAATAATCCCTCACCTTTTTTATGCTCCAACATCGATCGGGCAGCTTTAAAATACACAACAAAAACTGGGAATCCAAACCCCCCATGCAATTTTAGCAAACAGAGAGTCTCCCTCACTTTCCTCGCCCTCTTTTTCTGCCAAACAAAGTTGAGGCACATATGCTCCACCTCCCTAAGGAAACCCCCATGGTGAGCCGTTGGGGGCATCTGAAATAGGAATAATATCCTCTGGTGCACGATAATTTTCACCACCGTCATCTTCACTGTCAATGACAGCATTAACTCCCACCATCTCTTCTGACCTGCCCTCACTTCAGCCATTAGTGGGTTATAGTTTAGCCGATGCAGGGGTTCAAGATTACAGGGTATTATGTAAGTAATTGATTCCCATGCCCTTAAATGCTTGTCCGTGGAAGCAGAAAGGATTTAGAATGATACATTTTCAGCCCACACACCTGCCATATTCACATAGCACCTTCTTCAAAGCAGTCAGTAAACTCCCCTCATCCTTAATGTAGCACAAAACATCATCAGCAAATAGGGCAACCTTGAATTCCACCCCATCCACCTCTATGCCTTTAGTCCGCGGAGTCACACATATTACCGATGCCAGCGGCTCTATAACCAGGGCAAAAAGGAGAAGGACGAGTGGCAGCCCTGTCTAGTATCCCTGAATAAAGACAACTCTTCTGATACCAATCCATTTACTGATACTCTTGCCATTGGGTCCCTATTCAGTGCCCCTACCCAGTTGTGGATGTTGACCCCAAAGCCCATTTTAACCAAGACCTCGTTAAGAAAGACCCACTCCACTCTATCAAAGGCCTTCTTCAAATCCAGCTAAACCAAACAGACCAGGGGCCAGATTACAGAAACTGTAACACCAGTGCAAGTGCAATGTTGCACGGTATTGGTATTTATAAACAGTGTGACATGTAAAAAAAACGATTTCACCATGACAAATGCAGTTTGGCATGGTATAAGCACCACAGCAGAAATTGCCAGCATGCAAAAAAGATACATTTTCAATGTGTTTTTTCGCCAGGGCAAAGTTTGCCCTAGTGCTAATGACATTCCATGTTAGCACTAGGGCAAACCTTGCCCTGTTGCAATAATGCAGTGAAAATGTATCTTTTTTCCCCTTGGGCAATTTTTGCCCTGGGGCTTATATCATGCCAAAATGCACTTGACATGGTGCAATAGTTTTCTAGTATGTCCCAGTGTTTTTAAAACTAGGGTGCTAATACCATGCAACTTTGCAATTTCACTGGTCCAAAGTTTCTGTAATCTGGCCCCAAATCTCCCCCCTTCTATGCCCAGGAGATGAGACTGAGCGTCTTTAGGACATTGTCCGCTCCCTGTTTACCCTTGACAAACCCCACCTGATATCCATGAATTAACATCGGAAGGAGATTATCCAGTATATTGCCCAGAATTTTCGATACTATTTTAACATCAATGTTCAGAAGGGATATAGGCCTAAACGAGGCACAGCAACTGGGATCCTTCCCCTCTTGTGGGATAACCGATATCAGAGCTTTAAGCATCGTCTTTGGAAGAGCCTTCCCAATCAATACCTCATTGAACACTCTAGTCCGAATAGGAGCTAACGTTGACCGGAACATCTTATAAAAAAAGTTCTGTGAAGGCTGGGGATTTCCTCCCTTGGGGATTTCCCACTCTTAATCCCATTTATAGTAGCAATAATTTCTTCTACTTTAATTTGGCCATCTAATGCCCTTGCTATAAATCAGAAAAGGGGAGAGTATTGCTGTGCCCAGGGTTTTAAAGCAGATGGGTTAAAACAATTTGGAAACCTCTTGTTGCCAACCCTCCATTTTTACCAAAAAATAAATTGATGCAAATCGCATTTGTTCCTTTGACAAGGCGAAGAAGACACCAGAGAGACAGAAAAATACTAAATTGATTCTGTATTTGGTTGTACAAATAAATAAAGTGACTGCTAAATGATGATATGCAAACAACACATACAATAAAAAACAACAAGCATACAATTAGTATTGGTAGATACAAAGAACAGAAAAGTCTATTATTGGCAATTAACTTGTGAATCAAGGAAAAAAACACGAAAAATCAAAAACCAAAAACTTATATACTCATGTTCAATAATCATAGAGGTATAAGCTTTAACCGGGGTAATGAAGGATAAAGGAAGGGGGAAACAACCAGATAGGAACAGGGAAAAATAGCAAAGGTGTGGAAAAACAATAAGTGATAATGAAAGAGACAGAGTCATTCCTGTCCTAACATAATATTGTGAAAAAATCACTGAGCTGAACAATCCTTATATAGCTCATGATTTTAATTATCACTTTGTCAGTCCCAATTCAAATCTAGAGGTGAGTTCAGAAAAAGCAAAAAAGCAATCACGGAACATCTTAGGAATAGCTTTGTTTTCCGAGGTCAGGTTTACCATCTAATGCCCTTGCGCCATCTACTCAGAGCCACGGCCACTCCACACCCTGCAGATAGGTCTGGATCACCTCTGGGGTACTCTCCCTCTCTGAGGGATAAAGGGTTGTGGAAAAACCGCATATATTTCTGCAATTCCCTTACTACTCCTCATCGCTGTCCCCTCTCTATCCTGTATTACATTCACCATTTTAGCATTGGTTTGGTTTCAGCCTCCACGCCAGGAGATTATCTGCCCTTTCCCCCTTCTCATAGTATTTCTACTTGAGATGCTTGAGTGCCCAGCCCGTTTTGTAGGCCAACAGTGCCTGTAATTATGCCCTGTAAGTTTTAAGTTCCCCCAGGCTCAATGTGCAAACACCCTTATCTAACCCTCGCAGGGGCCTCAATTCATCTGTCCTATCCAAAGTCTCCTTTCTTTCTCCTCTCATTGTTACTTGGTTCTCAAACTCACTCCTATCAACACTTTTCTCATAGAAGCTTTAAACCCTTCCCATTATATATCCTTGGAGACCTCCCCGTGTCATTGATCTGAAAATACTCCTTTATGTTCTGAAGTAAGAATTGTCCCACCTACTTTTCCCTACTCCCTGACTAGTGCCCCTGTCTCTCACTCCCACCTCCGCTAACACCAAGTTGTGGTTTGATCACGGGACCGCAACATTTGTCTTCCTGACCGCTGTCAGGGTATCTACGTAAACCAGCAACCAATCAATCCTAGAGAAGGATTCATGAACTGCCAGAAAAAAGTAAATGGTGCCTGCTCATTCATTTCACTACCCCTTTCCCCTGCCATAGCCTCCGACACATCCTTCATACCCAAACGTTTGTTGGTTTCTTTAAATTTCCAAGATTTTCCCTTCCTAACAGTATCCTCCCTCCCCTTTTCGTGCTCAACCTGTCCGTCTCTGGGTCGAGCACCATATTAAAATCCCCTTCAACCATTAGAATGCCCTCTTTAAATTGTTGGAGATGCCGCCCCACCATTTCCCAAAAGGTCTGCTGCCCTGCATTTGGGCAATATATTGATGCCCTGCATCAGGCCCTTTAAGAAAATAAATCACGCCTACATATCACATTCAATATCCCTTTTCTGAAATCTACATGCCAGTCCCAGCAAAATAGCAACCCCAGGCTTTTTCCCTTCTACCCCTGAATCAAAATCAGATTCAGAGATCCCTCCCCCTCTACCCAGTCTCTCCTCCCCTTTTATAAAATTAGTCTCCTGAACACATAGGACCTCCAATCTCTGTCTCCTAAACTCCCTCTTCATTAAGGACCTCTTGAATGGTGAATTGAGGCCTCTAACATTCAGTGAACCCACTGTCACCACCATGCTTTCACTTCCACTATTAAACATCTGGAGTTCCAATAGGCCCCCTTCACCGCTACCACTTTTCCCCCAACCATTAGCATTTCCAAGAACAGCAATGGCAATACTTCCATGTTCTCCATAAACGGACACATAAGGAGGGACAACAAGACAACAACACACAGAATAAAAACCTGCCCCCATATTCAAATAGAATATTCCTACCCCTGACTCCCCTGACTCCCCTCTGAATTCAAATCCCCAATTGATCCCTCTCCCTCTAATAAGGCCTCTGGTCTTGCCCACCCCTAAACAGCATGAAGAGCCGAACCACCAGGAACGCCCGCAGTTCAATCTACAATGTAACCAACACCCTAACTGAACTATTCATCAACCACCTTTGCACCGTCCCACCATCTCCCCCCCAACTCCCCTGTCCCTTGCAACAAAAGCTCTCATCTTTGCCACAGTGGCCTAAACCCTGGGCACTTATAGACAACAAGTCCTCCTTCCTCCCCCCTCTTCCACCAATCCCAGCCACAGAGGACAAAGTAGTCAATATAATTGCTAGCCTTAAACCCTCTGCAGTCATTAAGGATGGAGCTAAAGACTTAGCCCCCTTTATCACATCACTGATCAACACTTCATTTAAAAATGTGTCCATACCCAACACCCTCAAAGAGGCATGGGTCCTACCTCTCCTCAAAAAGCCCAACTTAGACCCCAATATACCTACTAATTATAGGCCCATCACTACTGTCCCCTTTCTCCTAAAAATATTAGACAGAGTGGCCTACATCCAAATACAACAACATTTGGAAGAGAATGACCTCCTAGGCTTGCGACAATCCGGCTTTAGAACCAGGCATGGGACTGAAACAGCCCTCCTGGATCAAAAAATCCAAATGGCTGAAGCCAAAGACAAGGGCAACTTGGCCATATTGCTCCTGTTGGATCTATCAATAGCTTCCGACTTAGTTGACCATCAAATTCTTACCCAACACCTTTCCTCGGCTGTTGTCACAGAATGCCAGCAATTGGATTCGTCCCTTCTCATCCGATAGGTCTACTGGGGTCTTCGCGCCCTCGTCTGAAGCTGACCCAGTCCCAATCCAACGTGGAGTACCTCAAGGTTCTTGCATTTCACTCACGCTTTACAACATCTTTACTAAGCTCCTCTATGATCGACTTGACGTACTGGGTGTCACGTATGCCAATTATGCAGACGACACCCAGGTCCTCATCACACTCACTGGGAGCTATGAGAAAGATGTTGCAAAACTTAATGAAATCTGCCTTGAAATACAAGCACAGATGGTTACCCTCAACCTCTGCTTGAACGATGATAAGAAGGAACTGCTCAACGTAGGATCCCAGGCCCGCCTTAATAAGTTAGATGCTAGGTACCATTCATTTACTATTGATGGCAACATCATAAAAGTTTCAAAAGAAGTTAAAACTCTGTGCGTATATCTCGACTCCTCTCCATCGTTCAAAAAACAAATAAACACCACCTTCTCATCTACGGCTTATACCAATAAAAGTATTAATGCCTGTAGACCATTCTTGTCAACTGCCAGCTGCCTCACATTGTCTGGAGTTCTGATACGTTCCAGACTAGACTACTGCAGCACACTCTTTCTAGGCTGCACCAATCACAACCTGAACAGACTCCAGGTCATACAAAACAACGCCCTTAGATGTGCCCTCAACCTTCCTCGCAAGGCCCACATCTCTACCGTTAGTAAGGAAATCCACTGTCTCCCTATCTGGGACAGAATCAAACTTAGATCACTTGTCATTACACACAAATGTCTTTCACTGACTGCCCCACGATATTTATCTGACAAATTCACCACACACAGCACAATTAGACCCACCAGAACCCTTTACACGCACCAATTGAACATCCCTAAATTCAACCTAAAAACAGCAAGGGGCTCCAGCTTCCCTGTGCTTGCAGCAAAATGCTGGAATGCACTACCACTGTCAATTAGGGCCAAAGAATATTTCTGGTCATTTAGAGCTAAGGTGAAAACTTGGCTCACCTCGCAATAATGATAACTGCACGCGGGTACTGCAATCTGCATCCTAGCCAGCATGTAATTGTGACATGGACTACACTGTAACCTGGCCCACAAGCTTCCTATTGTATTTTCTGCTATCTATACAGCATCCTCTGTATCATCGATTGGATTTTCTTCTTTATTTTGTATGTGCAACTTATCTGTAACACATGTTGCTCCTCAAGTCTTACGCGCCCAGCTACCTGAGGGTTTGGCCGCGCTTTATAAATAAATAAACTAAACTTAACTAAACTAAATCCCGCCCTAGACCATCTTAACAAATCACCTGCATCACACACACCCAACTCTGACCAACAGCCAAAATGAAGAGTCAGAAAGCTAAAAGAAAAGGATCAAGGCTCCTTAGAGCCCAAGTGCAAGATCTCCATCGAGTAACCCTTTTCCTCTATGAGTGGTTATTCAGTCTAGGTAACATTTGTCTGCCTCCTCCCCCGCTCTGTGTGCTCTATCAAGAACAATGTACATATTTTCCTTTAATTGAAGCACCAATGCCAGGATGGCCTGGATCTTCGCTTTCAACTCCATCAATCAATACACCTCCGATTCCTTGGGCCCAAAGAACCTCAGGTTACAGCGTCTCTCATGGTTTTCAATGTCATCAATATTTTCTTTTTATTTTAGTTATTGGTCATTTGTAATGTAACCTACACAGCAGAAATTGTGTTTTGAGGCCCATCAACACAAGGAGGGGGGCTGGGGAAGAGGACGAAGGTATAAAGCAAAAACAAACGTTCTTAAAAGGTTGTGAAATATTCGGAACGTGCAAGTGCTGAGGCATTATAGCAGGGGAAAGGGGGAGGAGGGGAAGGGCAGGAAGGAGGGTAGAGGGGAAGAGAACAAACAAAAACTTTCTGACTAGGTCATGGGACGATTTGGAATGTTCACGTGCTGAACAAGTAAGGGAGGTGAGGAAGGGGAGTGCAGGAGGGGATGAAGGTGAGAGGTAAAATAAGTGCAAAACAAGTTAGAGAGTAGATAGTTGAAAGTTGAAGAGAGTGAAAAACAACAATAATGCAGGAACAGGTAGAATGAAAGCAGTGCACAATTATGGATTAAATGTACAGAATGGACGGACCACGTCTGATGATATGGGCTAGCATCAGGTAAACAATCCAGGTGGAATAGATGAAATAGAGGAAAAGAATGGGAAAATGCCTCTTGTGGCAAATGCAGATTTGAGGCATTGCAAGTGAAAGTCAGCATGGAGCCAAGGTTCTGAAGCAGGCATCAAAGTCAAGGCAAAGTGCGTTGTATGTGTGGCAGAAAAAAACTGAACGTAGGGTAAAGCATCCATGAGAAAACCGCTGCAGAAGTCACGTGAGAAGGGGGGAAACAGTGAACAATCCCAGAAGGTAGAAGCACAGGTATACGTTCAGGCAACGCGGAGAGAAACCGGCAGGATGGGGGCCCAACCTACCCTACCTCAAAGTGCACAGATCAGCAGTAGCAGAAAACCGCCTCAGGGTATGTTGCTAGTAGACAGCGGGGAAGTCCAGGGTAAGGAGACAGCTGAACTCACCAAGTCACTGTAAGCCCCGGGCAGTCCCAGACAGGAAACAGGCCTTTTGTGTGGGTCTTAGCTGTGAGGCCACACTGGCTGCGCCATTCAGCTCCAGTCCTGGGTCAAAATAAAAGGCGATCCCCAGCCAATGGTGATGCTCTGCAGTAGCAGGCTGGAAAGCGTATCTGGTCTCAGAAGGGCTGGTCAGGGGGTGGTCATGATGGTGTGAAGCTCCGGCTCTGCAGTAGCAGGCTGGAAAGCGTATCTGGTCTCAGAAGGGCTGGTCAGGGGGTGGTCATGATGGTGTGAAGCTCTGGCTCTGCAGTAGCAGGCTGGAAAGCGTATCTGGTCTTAGAAGGGCTGGTCAGGGGGTGGTCATGATGGTGTGAAGCTCCGGCTCCTACACACCGCATCAGAGAATGAAAGAAAAGAAATGTGGGACAGTTCGTCCTCCCTACGTTCCACTTCAGAGAGACGCATATGAAACTGAGTTTCCAGCATTTCCACAGAGGTTTGATTGGCCAACAGCCCCACCACCCTCTCCTCAATGTCTTCCACTTTTATTGGGAGTTCTGCCTCCTTTGTGCCAATATCAGTACGCATTCCCCTAATACCTTCAAGGATGACCTGAATGTCTTTCTTGATAGCTACAATGTCCGTATCCTGGGTCCACTTAACTTGTTTTGCTTCTGAGGTCGCCATGGCTGATCACTCCAGGTACTGAAACTTCTTCAAGGTGTGCCTCCAGCTGATTGACATCCCCTCCGCCCAGTCCACACCTTCATTTTGATATGCACTCCAGTACTAGCACCTTCTTTCCATCACCAGGGAGTGCTCAATAAACCCCCGGCCTAGGAGCCCTTCCCTCAGATCCCAACCACTGAAACTGGCCCTCCTACACTTTCACATCTACAGTGGTCTCTCTGCCCCCCGCACTGCTCCTCGAGGGGCCTCCACTCTGGGATCAGAACGCCAATTTACCCTAACCACCATAGGCATGTGGGATCCTCTCCATGTCTCGTTGTTAAATGCGGAGGTGGGGGAAACTCAGCCCGCCACTGATGAATGCACACCTTCAGAGGGTACCTCGCTGGAGTTCTGTCTTCCAGTGCCGCTTAATAGCTCTCATGCGGCCTAGAGCACTAGAAGTACATAAACCCCCTAACACCATCAGCCGGGTGTAGTGGGTCCCCCATGCCTCTTGACATCGCTGGGTGGACATGTCCCTCTTTTAATGATGTCCGTGCCACAGTTCACCCCTCTTTCATTTTCAGGGGGCCTCACTACCCTGTGGGTCCCTATCCACCCCACACTCCGCTCCACTGATCAGGACCCCTTTCACCTGGCAGCCCAATCCCCCGCTGGGGACCTTGTCCAGTCCTTGGATGGGCCTCGTCAGTCCTCCCAAACCCCTCCTTCGCGCCACACTTCACAGGTACTTACAAATGGCGCTGCTCACTCCTGACCCGTGACTCCACCGTCCTCTTCACAGCTCTCAGGCCAGACCGCTTCCCTGCCCGCTGCCATTCTCCTTTCACCTTCTGATCCTGCCCCCTCTCAAGTCCCAGCCCTGTCCGGTGCCCCACAGGATGGTAGACGGTCCGTAGGGGGAATGGCGTGTTGAAGCTGGTCCTCCAGTACCCTGGCACCGGCGTCTCCCTTCATAGTGCTGCGGCCATCGTGCACTGATGCCCTTGTGCTTTCACGGACCCTGGAGTTGGGGGCTCCTTCCCTGCCTCCTCCCAGTGCCTTCAACAAACTTCCACCACTGGGTGCTTTACAGTGCTAGGGTGTCGTGACCCTGCAAAAACTCTGCTTAGAATCCTGTCCTCTGGCCAAAGCTCATGAACAACGGCAGTTGCCCACAGGGCTCACTTAGGAGGCAGCAATTTTGCCTGTGCCCCCTGGTGTCCTTAATTTAAGCACTTACATGCATGTGAACATGCTTGTTGTCCCCTTTACTTCTATGGAACCTACTATTGGTGGCATACCCACAAGCAATACTTTCACGGGGAGCATCAGTTGCTGTGGTCTTGGAGAAACTGATTCTTTTCCCATCAGCAATGGACGTAAACATGGGTGCATGCATAGAAATAAAAAGCTAGAGAAAACTGCTAATACTGACTGTATGAACGGTAAAAATAAAATTAAAAAAAGAAACCAAGGGTAATGCAATAAAATGCAATCCAAACTGATTATTAACTCAAGTTTGGCAACGGCTTGATGAATTGCTAAAGACACTGGCATCTATGAATTACAATTGAAATCTGCAACAAAAAAAAAGAACAGAAAAAAAATAAATGTTAAGAACAATGATATTCACTGTTTTCTTTCATCCATGGTAACTGTTACTGTCCAGGATGGCAGTAAGAGTCTCATTGAACTTTCTAAACAGGTCAGTGATGTGCCTGAAACAGAGCACTCTCTAATCTACTGCTACAAACGCTATTTGAAGTTGGGGAGGAAGAGCAGTCTTTCACATGTAGCAATATTAAAGTAGACAAACTCGGATGTAATCAGGGCCATGATTTCACTAGAGAGTCGGACTTAGTTGGAACTGCTATTAGGAATAAGACTAAACGTAAGGCTGGGCGGACAATGGCGTCTGTTAGTACGCTTGGCAGAAGGAAGACTCAGAGAAAACAGAGCCTTTTCAGCTGGACTTGCAGAGATCTGCAACCTGTGGCTCTCCTGATGTTTTGGACTACAGCTCCCATCAGCTGTAGCCAGTATAGTCAATGGTGAGGAATCATGGGAGATGTAGTCTAAAACATCTGGAGAGCCACAGGTTGAAGATCCCGGAGCTGGAGTAATGAAGTGCGCTAAACAGAAATTCGTTTCTCCAGCTGTTCCATTCAATCCCACAGTTATGTACCATTAGTTCTGATGAGTTAATGATTGTTGATCAGCTTGACAATCCAGCATTGAGTGCCCCTAATATTTTTTTTTTGATTTCAGAAACTACTTTTGCATCAGATATTTGTAAGATTGAGTTTGAAGTCTGAGGTTGATTTCAGAGGGTTTCCCGATGAAACACATGTTACTCGATCATTCTTATGACCCACTTAAAGATAAAATACATGTTGTGATTAAGCAAAACGGCAGAAGAGCTACTGCGCTGGAATTGACACTGGATAAAACAATTAAAACTCTAACATTACATCTTGGCAGTGTCTTCCAGCTATCACACAACCAAGGTGAATTAGTAGGCTCTAGTTGGCCATCTTCCCTTTTATCTTGAAATACTGGTGGACATCTACATTATTTCTCTGCAGGAAACCTGGTCTGTAGCCCCATTATCCTTGGATGGACGTAAAACCATACATGGGCTGCTATAAAATGATGGGTTGGAAGACCTAAATGCAGACTGTTAATTGGTGTGAGGAATGACGAGTCTATTAAGGAATTAGAAGTATCTAGTGACTTTGCATTAGCATGGAGAATAACTGTAGGACAGTTAGTAACTCAGTGTCACTTAATTTTGATTTTTTATATTTATGATATTCTGGGTGACAATGCATTAAAAGCTTTTAGATGATGAAGGAGTGGCTTGAATCTGCTAATGTTACCTGTTCCCCCCTGCTAATCATGAATGACTTTAATGCCAAATTACTTCCTGACATTCCTTCATTTGACTTTGACTTAAGGGTCAATGTATGAAATATTCTGACGTCTACTTAAAGCTGAATAATACGCTAAGGGACTTGTCTGGAACTAGTTGATGACTGATTATGGTCTATTGATGCTTACTTGGCAATGCCCGGGTCACATCGCTGGACAATATTCTAGAATTACAGAACTGTCTGCTATTCCTCTTGACTATATCTGTTAATTCTTTATCTCATGCAACATTTTAACATGTTTCTCTTATTGTGCCCAATGAGTTCTATTGTCTGGTAATTGTTAAGTGGGAAAATACCCTTCTACCAATTGCCTTTCATCACATTGGAGTGGTGGCAGGAAGCAATTTAGGAGACAATAGTATTAACTGCAATCTGCCAAATCTGGAGATAGCCAACCAAATAGCCATAGTTTTAGGCACTGCCCTGATCACAGCTAGTTGCAACTCTTGGTCTACCATTGTCCTCGAGATACATTCTTCCAGCCTTTCTGGACCAATGAATGGGAATAACAACTTCATCATCACTTACAAATACTTTATTTTACATAACACTAATTGCATTGTGCTTGATGGGCACTATGAGAGAAAATAAGAAATTAATTTACATAAGCATATTAGAAATCCTTTTAATGCGGATATCACTTCTGCAAAGCAAACTCTCTGAAAAGATGGACGCATCATTAGTGGAAGTAAACTTGGTGAACTTGATCAAGTAAAGGCTAGTAAGAGCAGAATTACCTTTTATAGGAAGTCGTTAATAAGTTATAGGCAATTTAGACAAATAGTACACCATCAAAACCAATAACATAATTGGATTTTGGAAGTTAGTCAATGCCGCTAAATGTGTCGATGCTTCCAAGAAAAACTGGCAAGCACTTTTGGCGTAACGCCTAGCAAAACATTGAGGTAGATTTATCTCGTAGTTGATGGGAATAATTGGGTGATGTGGAGCAGGTACAAATGATTAATACTGTTTACTGTTAAACATTCCACTGCTTCCAGGCCCGAAGTTATCTGTAATTCATTATTGAAAAGTAATGCCTTGCCAGTTCTAACAGTACTGTCCCTACTAGCTGGACTAAAAGCATAATTGTTCCTATATTTAAGCGTGGATCTCGTGACCATTCCTAGGGCTATCAGATACCTGCCATGCTTGATGCTCCTGGACTAGATCTTTAGTCACATCTTGCTACAGGAACTAATTGATTGGTCAGACAGTAATGACATTCTACCCTTTAACTAGACAGGTTTCATCCACCCTAGCTAACATTATGGCACTGGCAATCATTTTTGAAGAATCCTGCTGTTCTTATCAACACCTGGAGTGTGCTGCATTTATAGACTTCAGTGCCGCATTTGCCACTGTTCATCAAAACCCACTGTTTTCTAAGATGCACAAATCGGGCATTCCCTGAGGACTACTGAACAGGATTGTATTTCGGCGCCTACCCATTTGAATTACTATATAACTGATCTGTCCAATGTACTTAAGTCGGCGGAAGTTCATTCTCTGAAGCAGGGTGATAACCAACTGCAAGGTTTGGGGTACGCCAACAACTCAATTTTGTTGGATTGTACCCGAAAGGTCTACAATATCAACTTACCCTCCTAGCTACCTATGCTAAGAAGAACAATCTTGTTAATAATTCTAAAAAGACTAAGATCATGTCCTACTTTTCTAGATCTAGTTCCAGCAAGTGCAACTATAAATGCAAGCTCAGTGAACATCTAGTTGTGAATTATTGCTACCTGTGTGTAGTGATTGACCAGAATCTAAAATGGGATAAACAGCAGGCATTGGTAGACCATGGCGAGAAAATACCTCAGAGAGAAAAATGTTGGCCATGGAAGGAGCATTTGGTAATCTTCGCAGAGGGGTAAAGTGTGCTAACTTGGTGAAGTAATCGATCGTTACCATGATAGTAGTCATATTCGCTGATGGCGGTAGGTCAGATATGAAATCAGTGGAAATGATTTGCCAAGGACGGTCTGGTATGGGCTTTCTTGCTAATAACCCTAATGGTGGTGAGCGAGATGATTTAGCAATAGCACAGATCTTACAGGCGGCAACATAGTCCCGGACATCAGATCTCATGGAAGGCCACCAGAAATGTCGTTGGATGAGTTCCAATGTAGGAAGTACTCCCCTATGTCCTGCAGCTCGTGAGTCATGGCAGATTTTTAACACCTCCAGTTGTAAAGAAGGAACGGGAATCAAAACTTGAGTACCATGAAAGTAGTATTCTGTTTCCTTGGAGAGAAGATAAGTAGATGCCAGGTCTTCACAAAAATTCTTATTACGAGCGGTGGCTGTTCGTACCTCTTGCAGGAAATCACAGTGTACAGCAATAAACCGAGCATTGGGGAACATCTTTTCTGGGCAAAACAAGGAAGTTGGAGAATCCTTACGGGATAAAGCATCTGCTCTTAAATTCTGTCTGCCAGGCCAGTATATAAATTCTATCCGAAAAGGTAAGAAGAAGTAAGCCCAAAGTGCTTGTCTGCTGTTAGTGGTATAATCATTTTGGAGAACCTTGAGATTTTGGTGATCAGTACGCACCAAGACAGGGAAGGGTGAGCCCAAAAGCAAATGTCTCCATTCCTCGAAGGCGCGTTTGATAGCCATCAGTTCCTTCTCAAGTACTGAATAATTTATCTCAGCAGAATTAAAGGTCTTGGATAAGTATGCCACCGGTCTTTCTTCACCTTGTTCTGATGACTGTAACTACACAGCTCCTAACGCATTCTGAGAAGCGTTTGTCTCGACAATGAATTGTTTGGATTGGTCAGGGTTGATCAAAATTGTTGAGGAAGTAAGCATTTCCTTCAAAATATCGAATGCTTTCTGAGCTGATTCATTCCAAACAAATGATACCCCTTTCTTAAGAAGTCGAGTCAAGGGGAGTATGATTTCTGAGAAGGAAGGAATAAATTTACGATAAAAATTTGCGAACCCCAAAAACCTCTGTATGTCCTTTATTCCTGTTGGAATAGGCCAATCCACAACTGCGGATATCTTCTTGGGGTCCATGGAAATGCCCCGGGAGGATATGACAAATCCTAGGTAGGTAACTTGTCTCTGATGGAATTCACATTTGGATGCTTTGCAGTAGAGATGGTTGGATTGCAGGCGTTCTAGTACGGTGTTAACATGATGAATATGTTCCTCTTGGTTGTTGGAGTAAACAAGGATATCGTCGAGATAGATGATGACGAACCGGAATAATATGTCGGCAAATAGATGGTCCATGAATCTCTGAAATATCGCAGGAGCATTAACTAAGCCGAATGGCATAACGTGATATTCATAATGTCCAAAAGGAGTCCGAAATGCAGTCTTCCATTCGTCTCCGGGTGCAATACGAATAAGATGGTATGCACCACGAAGGTCCAACTTGGTATACCAAGACGCCCCTCGAACCGCTTCAACAATGTCCGTGATGAGAGGCATGGGATATTTGTCAGTAGTGGTTATCTTGTTGAGACCCCGATAATCAATACAGGGACGGAGCTCATCAGAGTCCTTTTTGGGGATAAAGAATAATGATGCTCCTGCAGGAGACTCCGACTCAGAAATGAGACCATTCCGTAAATGGGTTTGAAGGTATTCTTTTAATGCCGATTTTTCTCTTTGCGAAAGAACGTACATGCGGCCAAAGGGAATGGGCTGATCGGGAAGCAGGTCTATGTGACAGTCATCTCTTCGATGAGGAGGGAGATTAGGAAATTCAGGGTTTTCAAACACTGATCGGTAAGGCTCATGACAGTCAGGAATCTCAAGTTGACTGATGGAAGATACAGTCGGTTTGAATGTCTCATCTGAAGGTATACGGATCCCCACTGATTCTTGAGAAAGACAATGACGGACACAATATTCTGACCCTAGAAAAAGGGTTCCAGCAGCCCAGTTTATGAATGGGTTATGTAATCTCAGCCAAGGGAGTCCTAGGATAATTGGATAATGGGCAGTTCTGATTACATCAAAAACCAGGGTTTCTTTATGGCTAGATATTTTACAAGTGAGCGGAATGGTTTGCTTTTTAATGGGGCTCAGAGGTGTACCATCTACTCCCTGAATAGGAGTAACCAAAGTCTTTGGTACCTGAGAGATACCGTGTAATTTTGCCCACTCCACATCCACAAAGTTACCAGCCGCTCCACAGTCTATTAAGGCCGGAATACCTGGGATGACATTTTCTGGTAGCAGGATGGAAAGAGAAACTACCACCATGGCCTGGTTGCTGAGAGAGTTGTCAAGTGACATACTGGTCTGATACGGGGAAGAATGGTGCTGGGCACTTACCGGTCTTCCCCCAACGGTAAGGCTTTGAAGTTTCCCGACTTGGGAATAGGAGAGCGACGAGGAGGAACTAAGTGACAGTCTTTCAAAACATGAGTAGAGGACCCACAGTACATACATAGTTTCAAAGATCTTCTCCTATCCCTTTCAGTAGCTGAAATCGGTCCTCTAATGGTCCCAACTTGCATGGGTTCTTCAGTAGGAGACAGAGGTTTCTGAGGGGTTGAGGAATGATCCCACTGTGGTCGTGTTCCTTTCCCCTTTTTCTTTTCGCATGTCCTTTCATGCATTCGGTAATCAATCTGCATGGTTAAAGTGATCATATCAGCTAGATTAGCGGGACGAGGGACTTTAGAGACCTCGTCTTTTAGTTCATCTGTGAGACCTCTCCGAAAAAGAGTGAGGAGACCTTCATCTGGCCAGCCTAGTTCAGAGGATAGTTGTTTAAACTGAGTGATATACCAAAGTAATTCCTTGTTTCCTTGTTTTAAATCGAGAAGTCTCTCTTGTGTGGCAACCGAAATCTCCTTTCTTCCAAACATGGTTTTTAGGCTGTTAGTGAAGGCGGTGTAAGAATCGAGAATGACATTGTTGGAGGTTACTAAAGGAGTCGCCCAAGCTAACGCAGGCCCAGAAAGGTGGGAAATAATATAGCCTACCTTATCTTTATCGGTAGGGAAGAAGCGAGGTTTAAATGTAAATTGGACGGTACAACTGTCAAAGAATTCTTTTAGTCTGTAGGGATCACCGTCGTACATAATGGAATGTAAGGACGACGGGGGAGAGTCTGAAAAAGCTCCAGCTACGTGATGTCGTAGTTGAGCATTATCCTGTTTCAAGGACTGTACCTCTAATGACATGGCCTGCATGGCCGTCATTAGCTGCTGCATTTGCTGTTCCATTTGGAATTACGATTGCCAATATTCTTTCAGGCGTCGCTTACTGTTATTACTATTAGGGAACTGTGTAAATCTGAGTAAGCTGTTGTAGAATAAAATCAAGTAATAGCTCACAAACAGCTCACCTTGGCAATCGATGACTCCAACTGGGAGGGTTTAAGCAGCTGTGAAGATTTCCCAGTGACAGCCCTGGCCACTCAGCCCAGGTTAATGTAACCCAGGAGAGCGGGCAGGACTCCCATGGAAACCCTCAATGGGAAGAAAACCCTGGACGAAATCCCAGCTCGTGTAGATCAGGTTTTATGATGGAAGGTTGGACGTCTCTGACAGGAACCCCCGGGAATCACACAAGACACCGTGTCTGCAGGAATGAGAAGTGAAGAAATAGGGAGCAGGTTAGAGGAGGGTTCATAGAAGGGAAAGGAAAGAAATATCAATGGGAACACTCTCACCCAAAAAGGACTGGGGGAAAATTCGGATCTGGAACCTGGCTGAAAAGGACAGCTCCGGGCGAGTCGGGAGAGTCTGGAAGGATAACAGGAGATGAGGACTTGGTAGAATATTCAAGGGAATCCTAGAGAAAGGGAACTTACTCAGATGGGGATCTGACCGGAATGGGAGACAAATAAGATGGATTCGCGAAGCCGGTGGAGAAGGAAACCAGCAAAGGCTGAGAGGAGGATCTGACAAGAGAAATTAACACAGGGTAAGTAGGAGCCGCAATCAACAGAGAGAAATGAGAGCATGAAGAGAAAGGTTTCAGAAGCGAACTCACGGAGCGTCAAAGGCAGAAGCGACGCGAAGCACTGGTCGCTTCGTTTCCGGATAAAGGATCACGCGATCGGTCGTCCGCACGTCAAGGGAGCGTGCAACCACTAGACCGCTGCCAGCAGGTCGGGAAAAATCACCAGCTTCCATCTTAGAAATGTTAGGAATCAGGACGCCGCACAAGCGGGTCCGTGCCCATAAAGACCACTTGCCGCGATGTGTAACAGGCATACATTAAGCGACCAGTACGACAACACAATGTGAAGCACTGTGGTTTTATGGTATGGTATTGTTTGGTATGGTATTGTTTATTTGTAAAGCACCTATACACAAAGCAAGTGTTTCAAAGCGCTCAAGGAGTGAGGGAACAAGGCGAAAAAAACAACAGTCATTCAGCGCCCTTAAATTTCTGAACGATACAAGTCTGCACAGGCACAGTGGGTGCATGGAACAAGTGCATATGATACAATTAGTGGTGTAGATAACAGCAAATAGGTCTGACAACAATTCTGTAGTTTTTCCAAGTGCACTGAGGCGCCACCATGCAAGGAGGGGAGACAAGGGAAAAACAGATTGGGCAAGTGCACAGACAGGTGCAGGAGAGGGGGCAGGGCAAGTGCAGGGGTTTGGCGCCCAGTCAGTTAGAAGCTGGAGTAAGGGTCATTGACCAAGTGCAGTAACAATGAGGCAGGTGCAAGGCCAGGAGGCATGTGCGAGAGGACTGGCGAAGGTGCCAGGGATCTGTGGGTCTCTGAGGTACACCAGGCGGCCAGGCAGCAGGCTGCGTGGAAAAGGAGGGAGAGAGGAATAGAGCAGAAAGAAAGGCTAGCAGGGTAGAGGGAGAAAGCTCCAAAAGATGTACATAGAATGAAAATAGCTTCAGTTATGCTTATGGTGCTGAAATATGGGGACTGGCTAAATTGCAAAATCTCAGAAGGCTAGAGAATTACTGCCATAAATCATTACTTGCTCTCCCTGTTAATGAATATCTTAGGTCGGAATCATGCATTGTATTAATTGAAACTAATCTTTACCAGCCACACCTCAACCTGTTTTGGAAATCATGAATGCCCCCTGCAGTTAGCTTTTGATACATACTGTTAGGGGCTTTCCCACTAAGAAACTTTGTTGCAAGGAAATTGTAATTGACCGACTGATGAATGATGCCATGACATGCTGCAAGAGGACAAATACTGATCCATCAGGGGGAACTGCCTTCCTTTTTAAGAGCCTGAAGAAAATGAGGACGTATGAAGGTGATCATGAGAAAACTTTAGTTGACTTATTGACCAAAGCTCATTGTTGGGGGTACATTCTAATTGCCCCTAAAATGAGTGCTATGCCCATGTACCTGGAGCAATCCCTGAACACTAAATAAAACGGGATTAGTTCAAAATTAAATGTAACATTTTACATACATTAGAGATTACGAAAGCTTAGGTTAACATAAGTGCAGCAAACTGGACATGCCGATTATTCGATTCTAATGAGCTGGAAAGCAGCAAACACTTAATAACTATCTGTCAAGCTGTGACCGACATACGTACTGAACATCCGTCTGCTTATGGTTTTAGTTTATCATGTGACTTGATTGTGGAATTAAATTGATACATTGTTGACCTAATACATTTATTATTACAATAATAACCCACTCTTTGAGATATGTGACACGCTTATGACACGCTTATGATATGATATGGCATTTATAACGCGCCTATACACAAGTGTTTCAAGGTGCGATGAGGCAGGTGGGGATGGGGAGCAGAGGGAGGTCAAACAACGATCTTACTAGGCCCAGTGGCATTGAGATCGTGCAAATGCAGGGGAAGGGAGAAGGGGAAAAGTGCAGGGGCAAAGGGGGGGAGGGAGCAGTGCAGTACATGGGCTCAACAGTAAAAAAATAAGTAAATAGAATAAATAAAAAGCAATAAGTAAAAAGTGCAGCCAGCTGGTGGCAAGTGCAAGGGTAAGCGCGGACATCAGATGTCAAGTGCTGGAAGGGGACTTTAGGGATACAGAAAAACAGTCCCCAAGTGTAGGGGCTGCTAGGGAGGCAGTGCAGGTGTGCAGCTGGCGGGGGAGGGGACCTGGGCCCGAGATCAGAGGGTGGCCGGGTAACCAGTGTAATTTCAGTTTAAGCCAGGAGTTCAGCAGGAGAGAGGAGGAGAGAAAGCAGAAGCAAAGAAGAAGGTTTTGAGGTGCTTCCGGAATTAGAGATGGTTCTCCTCAAGTTTCAGGGAGGCAGGGAGGCTGTTCCAGAGGGAAGCCCCAGCTGAATAAAGAGATCTACTACCAACTCGGTGCTTGGAGAAGCGATTGACCCTGAGGGAGTTGGAGGCGGATGAGCGAAGAGCTCGAGAAGGAAGATATTTAGGAAGAGACAGTTGAAGGTATTGAGGCCCCAGGTCCAAGAAGGCCTTGTAGACAATGTAGAGGGTTTTGAACATAATCCTCACAGCCACTGGGAGCTAGGCAGAGATTTCAGTCCTGGAGAGATACGATCCCTGGGCTTGAGGCCAAGGACAAGTCTTGCAGTCCTGTTCTTGATGAGTTGCAGAGGGTGGAGAGTAGAAGCAGGCAGATTTTGAAAGAGGCTGTTGTAGTAGTCCAGCCTAGAGAGAACCAGAGCTCTGGAGACAGTGAGCTTCTGGGGAAAGGAGAGGTAAGAAAGAATACCTTTGAGGAGATGCAGCTGGTAGTGTGACTTCTTAAAGACATTAGCCTCACAGGTCGGAGCAGGAAGAGGGCCAAGAGAGGCAGAACAGAGAGTGACAGGAAAGGAGGGAGCTGGTGTGCCGATGAGGAGCATCTCGGTCTTACTGGCATTAAGGCAGAGATCATTGGTGGCACACCACTCCTTGATAACGGAGAGACAGTCAGAGATGAGAGAAGGAGAAGAAGTGGCAGAAAGGAGCCTGAAAATGAGTTGAGTGTCATTCGCATAGCAATGAAAGTTGGGGCATAGAGCAGCAATGCAGTGGGCAAGAAGTGACAGGTATTGGTTGAAAAGCCATGGAGAGAGGTTAGACCCCTGGGGAACACCACGGGTGGAGATAGAGGAGAGGAAAGACCCAAGTTGGACCTGGCAGGGTCAATTGGAGAGGAAAGAGGTCAGCCAAGCCAGGGCCTGATTGGTGATACCCAGGTTATCACGAAGATGGTTGAGCAGGATGGCATGGTTGACCGTGTCAAAGGCAGAAGAGAGATCAAGTAAGATGAGGACACAGGGGGTGTTGGAATCGAGGTTGTAGAGCAGGTCTTCACAGATATTCAGGAGATAAGTTTATGGAATGAAATTGAGTGATTGCTGAATTAATTTATGTATGATTATAATATGACCCACTTCTTCATAGTGGAATTTGATGATATGTTTTGTTGCATAAGACATGTTATTTATGTGGTCACATTCCTCGTTTTCACTTTATTCGTGCACTTTTCCTCATTGTCCATTTCCTAGCTTTCTTCAATTTATTTGTATATATGTCATATATGTGTGGCGGTAGGATGATGGGTGGTGGTGGGGCCAGGAGGTGTTGGTAAGAGGGGGGCTTGGTGGGGTAACACCCCATTTAATAATAAAAACAAATTCAGGTGAAAGACAACGAGAACAACTGCAGACAGGTGGCAGGACCACTGGTGGAAGGAGGTGGCAGAGGGTATCAGGCGAGCAGAGGCATGGGGCAGGAGTGAGGGCAGGACAATTAGGTTGCTTGGAGCATTGCCATTAACTAATGGTTCATGCCCATGTTCCAACCAGCCTGTTGGCTGCTCCTGCTCTTGCCTCTTTCCGATGCCTCTGCTCACCTGCTATCCTCCGCCATCTCCTTCCACCAGTGGTCCTACCACCTGTCTCTCCACCTAATTGGCTCCTTAGCTTTCCAAATACAAGCTTACCTGACCCAGCTCCTGCTTATCATTTCCCATACTCTCCATTACCCATTTCCATGCTGCTGTGGAAATGAAAGATGGGGTTGCAAGGATCATCCAGCCTTCATTTCTGTAGAGGCCATGCTATCTGTATATTTTTAGAGAAAGCACATGCCCTATGTACTGCGTGGCTTATTTTGTCTTTTAAAAAATGGCCTTTGCCACCCAGGACGTACCATATTTGCCAAGCTGCACCTGGTGGCAAAAGCAAGTCGCCTACATGCTTACAAAAATGAATTCATTATATAGATTGAAAAAAGTGAAAAGCAAGTACGGAGTAGTTAGCACTGTTCTGAGGTCTATAAAATAATCTCTATGGGCCTCATTACGACCCAGGCGGTAAGGGGTTATGGCAGCGTAAACAGCGCCGACCCTTACCGCCTGATTCCGAGGTCCCTTAGCGCCATGGAGGATTTAACACCTGCTTTTAGCAGGTGTTAAAATCCATGGCGCTAAGGGACCATGGAGTTAATTACGCCACCGTAATTTACGGTGGCGTAATTAACGCCTTCCCCACTCCCATTATGCCCTATGGGGCAAAAATGGGAATGGGGAAGGGTAAATGGGGATTGGGGACTTACCGCCCCGCCGACCTCGGAATGGGGCGGTAATCTGCCTACCACCATGGCGTAAACGTAGTTTACGCCATGGTGGTAAAGTCACGGCCCAGGCGGTAACTTACCGCCTGGGTCGTAATGAGGCCCCATGTAATTTTGACACTTACATCAGGCTTTAAAATTCTTTTTGATACTTTTTGAAAACCGGACAGATTAAAAATATATGTTCTTCAGGTTGTAGGTTATATTTACACAATCTACACTTAAGACTACCTGTAGACAGGCTCCGACAGGCCCATGGAGCAATAGGGCAATGCCCAAATTGAAGTTCAACATGCTTCTGTGGGACAGTTTTTTGTTTAAAGTGGGACCGTTTTTGGGCCAAAGTGAGACAGTTTAATGAGTTACTTCATCTTTGCTAGTAGTTTTGACCAGTTTTGCTGAACAAATATTCTTTAAAATACCCAATTTGAAACATCTTTTACCAAAACACTCCCCCACCCAGGGTACTTCTCAAATAGTCTGCCACAAAAGGAATAAATTGCATTTGCGACTGTGGGCCACTTTTTCATTGATACCAACCCCATTTTAGGGACCAATCCGACCGTGCCAGTAGAATTGTTAAACCATCCCCTTTTTATTTCCAAAACACACCCAAACCTAAACTGATCTTTAAATTGTATGTTATCATTCAAATTAAAGGCAATCCCAGGTAAATAATTAAGGTTTAACCGACTGCAGCCTCCCAGAGCAAAATTTGCCCTGGTAACCGAATAGAGCTATGCAAATGTTTGCCCCAAATATTCAATTAACTCTTTTTCACTTGTTTTAAAGTAGATTAAGTAAGAGTTTTTATCCACTCTCAGCATGATCAAAGTTACACCGGCTCCTGTGCTGTAACATAGTTTTGCTCTTCACAGGTTAATATATTTAATTAGCTAATGTTTACATTAGTTCGTTTTTATTCTGTCCACACTTTATGAGACTTAGACTGCATTCTAGAACTAAGGCATATATTACAGTATGAATTGGAATTCCTAGTAATTTTTCCAAAATGCTTGTCTTGACAGTCAGCAGTGGACTGGGATCCAAAAGTGGACTTGGAAATATTTTTCAAAGTGCCCCACTTTCCACCATGCAAGCAATCCTAAAATCTCTAAATAGGGCTTGCAGGCTTCTCCCACAATAACATTTGCAAAAAATGGTCCCAAACAGTTAATTTCAAAGCATATTTATTATTATATTGGGATTAAACAGTAGTTTAAACACAACAAATGGATGAAGGGGAATGAGGAGAGATGCAAGGAATGGGGTGTGGTGACTGCGAAAGAGGATAAGAGGCACCAGAAATCAGAGTTCCCACATGAAAGAGGCTCATGTGCAGAGGCCCAAAGGGAAATATCTAACGCTTGCTTTAGGACAGTCCACCACTGATCAGAAGCACAAGAATACAAGTAGTAGTGGAATTATCTTGGCTTCATACCACTTAATAATCACTTACTGCAGATCCAAGAGATGTATAAATCAAGAGAAGATTCTAAGTTATGGCCATATCGCTTTTCTCTACATAAGCATACTACATTCTTCATTTAATCCTTTATTGAGCTATAGTGCATAATTGCGTTTTCATTAACATCCCTTTTGGTTTACTAAAATGTGGTCTTAGGTGGTTACCAGTCATTTGGTCGAAAGCCAAATGATCGAATGCCATTTGATCGAGAGTGAAATGGTCGAAAAAAAGGTCGATTTTTTAATTTATTTTTTAAAACATTTTTTTAATGGGGGGTTCCTCCCCCAACCCCCCTTTTCTAAATACATTTTTTTTTACCAAACAAAACGATAAAAATATATATATAAATAAATAAATAATTCGACCATTTTTTTTTCGTCCGTTTGACTTTCGATCAAATGGTCATTCGATCTTTTATTTTCGACCATTTGACCGGAAACAGTCTTCTTAGGTTATTCTTGGCAACATTCCTTATTGGCATTAAGCAAACCCTGAAGACTGATAGCAGTTGTATCAAGTGGGTCCATGTTATCCAAATAAAATAATCTGATTAAAGATTGAATTTAAATTTTATGGAATGTCGCTGTATTAGAAAGTCACCAAACATTCCATTTAGCGATTAAAAAGGTGCCAGGGGCAAGACCAATTTTCATTGCTCCAGGAGCTAACCTCCTGGCCACAATATGTCTATGGTCAAGGATTTTTCCTATACCTAATGAGAGCACCTATTAAATGAGAGCACATGTTTGCTTATGTGTAAGAAACATGTTACATTTCTGTGCAGTTGCAGATGTTACCCACATTATCAATTCGAGGAGCATGTCTATGTCAAACAATGACTGCAAGCATGTGACTGCACACAATTTCCTCTATGTGTGTCTATGTCTTCAAAGTATAAGTGAGATGTCAGATTGTCACGTGCCAGGTATGAAATAATCAACCAGTCTTGGCCTTCAGGCTTACATCATAATGCATTCTGATATTTCTAATCCTCTGTTTCTCAAGTATACAGGAATGAGGGGGCAGACTCAAGATGAAGCTGTAACAATACACGGGGTTAATTTCTCCACATGTCTGAGCCTGCATATGCATATAATGCAACACTGATGATCTTGCCCTGTGATGAAGCATGAACACTGGGGAGTGTGGAAAGAGCACGGAGTAATCCCTGTGAGGGGGGCCCTCTCAAGCAGATGAACTTGAGACTGCACTGTAGGCCTCTCTGAGATGGTGGGCATGAGTGCCTCGCTTGAAGAAAGAAGATCATGTCACCTCTAGCAGCTATGAAAGCAGTTTCCACTGCAGGAGTCCAAGGAGAGCAGATTGTTCATGGACAACTTCTGGAGCTTTAAAGAGGTGAAGTGGCACAGACCTAATCCCACAGATTTGAGCATGCCAAGGTGGGGCTCATTTTCCTGGAGAGCTGGATGAAGAACAGGGCTTTGGAGCACATGGTCTTGGGTCTCGGCTGGGCTGTGTCTTTCTTTCCTTTTTTGATGGCAACCACAAAAGCTTCTTATGATAGCATAAGCCTGGGAAGCAGGAACAATCAATGAAACAGAAAATGCATTGTGAGGGACCATTTGAGATGGGTTGGGCAATCCGTAACCCCGCTCTGAATTAATCATGTCACCAGACCTGGACGGAACATTAAAGTGTTCTCCCTGACAAAGAGTTTTTAGTTCCTTTGTAATGAAGTGCTGTGAACAGAGAAATATTGATGCATTTATTTTCCCATATTATGAAGTTGTGGGAAGACAGACCGGTTGAGAACCTATTCCTTTCACTTAAGAATGTCCCAAAAAATCAAAAAACACCATACAGAAAATAAAATCGATATTCCTCTGTTGCTGAAAAAGGAGAACACAATAATAAGTAAGAAGCGTGTCTCACAAAAGGCTGCGCCACAGATTTAATTCAGTATTGAACAGATTATTTTAATCATAGTTTTCACTACCGTGGGAGAGCCCATGTGATGACACATGTTTCGGCACACCTGGTGCCTTTTTCAAATCTGGCCAATTACTTTGACACACTCCTTCATTGCTTCATTCCAAAGAAAAAAGAAAATATACAATGTACATTTAAAGCATGACAGAGATAGGGGGATAGTGAAAGGCAGGATTGTTAGGGACAATTTTGGTAAAAGTGACGAACAACAAAAATAAATGGAAAAAAGCACAAAAACAGGAGTAAAAAGCATTTGATTTTTCGTTTAAATGTGCATTATCTCTCAATTTATAACATTTGGCCTCTCCTTCTTAACGTTAGTCTTCAATCTAATCATTGCATGAGCATTCGCAAGTAATACAATCTCATAATTTTGGTCTTCAATCAGATCAATGCTTAAATATTGTCAAGTCATGCAAGCCCACCACTTTTTGTGTAAAACGCCTACAAAACGTGCTCCCCCTATTGTTGAGTAATAAACATCATTGCTGCCATCCTTTAAATTATACAATTATTGCAACAGCCCCTTCATGTACTTTCCTTTCTAGAAAAACATAGAGATTAAGTGGGCATGGCCATTTTACCATGCATTTGGATTTCCATTTCTTAGGTTGTTCACTGCATAAGTTCCAGGTTTAAATCCCACCAGCAGGAAATGATTCTTCCTCAGTGAAATAAACCTGGCAGTTCCTTGTCTCCTAGACTCCTAGTCAGCTCATTCTCCTACCCCTTGCACCCTCTCAATCTTAGCTTCTACTGGTACGTATCAAATTCTAAGACCCCTTAGTTCTAATGTAATCAAAATGTCATCCGCTGTTTTTCAAACACTGATGTTAGCCGTGGTCAATGGCATCAATAAACCCCTGTGGTCACTCCTAAAAATATGTTAACTTCGAGATGTTTACATCTGTACATGTACCGAGCCATATTTAAGTTAAATTGGGTACCATCCAACTGGTGATCCCGAATGCATTAGGTCTGCTAACAATTATAATGATCCTACATTTCATCCTAAGTGCACATTTTTGCAATTGCCTCATGCGTTTTCCGTTACAGAAACAGTCTTACTGTATCTGCGCATCTTCACTCTAATGCCACTTACCTCGAGATTCTATTCTCCTGTCCCCGCGCGTCGGCTCTGGATCAAACTCAAGATGGCAACTTGCGATTCTAATGTTTACATATGCTGCTATGGCTACCATGTTAGGCCGTCCTTCCTTTCAGTTCCCTGAACATTATATGCACCATGTTTTTTCTACACGCTTGATGCCACGTTTAACGCTCTTCTTTGCCCACACGTACGATGACATTCATGCACCCGACCCTCTGTGGCAAAGCCCGTGCAGGCCAAGGGCGCAGCGTTGTGCTCTGCAGGTGTTAGGTGCCGCATAATGGAGCCGCCACGCTCGTCATTACAGCTGGCTAAAATGGGCGCCCTTCATCTACGTGCACTTGCTTTGTGAGGAAATTGTCAATCTCACTCTCTCTCTCAGCATGTCAACCGCATTGTCCCCATACTCCACCATCCCCCCACTACCTTCCTGCTCTCCATCCTATCCTGAGAGTATACCCTCCTCACCATGACTCTCCCAAACAGCTCACCCAATACACCTACCCCTGCCCCGATGAACCCTGCCTCCGCCCAGCAACCCATGCTTCCCAGCCGCTAACCTCGTCATTAGTCTCCCTATGTCCAAGCAACTACACAACTACAGAATCAGCTCTAGAACCACACTAGGCTGCATGCAACTAACACAGCACCTCTCTGCCCACAGCCACAACATCAGCTGCCTGGCATCCACGTAACTATGCAACCACAGAATCAGCTCTAGAATTCCACTAGGCTGCATGCAATTAACACAACACTTCTCTGTCCACAGCTCCAACATCAGCTGCCTGGTATCTAAGCAATCACGCAACCTCAGAATTGTCTCCAAATTCTCCATACGCCACACGCAACACTCACAATGTTGTACAAATAGAAGCAATCTGCCTGTGATCCATGTAAAGCCCTCAAGCCTGGCCCCTAGACTACCCCAGGCCACTGAAAATGCCTGACTTGCTTCTGTGATTACCTGTATGCCTGACCCCAATGCATATATGCCTCTTGTAACTACTTGTAGGCCTACTACCTATGCCCACTTGTGCAACGCCAGTGCCTTGACCAATGCTAGTATCTACATAACGATCAACGGCATGCACAATGCCTGCAGGCCCAGTGGTAACAGAACCATTGCCACTGTCATGACCCTGCCCATTGTTTGTGTGCCCTCTGACATTGCCCACATCCCCACTCAGTGTATCTGTACGCCCACGGCCATTGCCTGTACACCCCATCCCGCATGGACCATAAGCGTCCCCACCCACTTCCAACCACCAACCACAGAGAATCAGCTGCCCCCAAGAGCACCTGGATCAAACTAGCCGTCATCAACGCCAGATCCCTGCCAGTTGACACTCTCAACATCCTCAACCTCCTAATAACCTTGAAGCACCAGCAATCACAGAATCTCGGCTCCATGCGGCCGCAGGACCAGCTCTCTCTCTCATCATACCACCAGTCTACACCATCCCCAGGAGTGACAGACTGGATTCCAAAGGAGGTGGAGTAGCCATTATCAGCAAATACCACCTATGCATCAGACAAGCCCACAACTCCCATAACAACAACTGTGACATCCTCTCACTAAAAATGCCTATGTCCCCTTTCTCCACTATCACGGCCCACGTAGTCTACCGGCCACCCGGCCCCATCCTCACCTTTGAAGAAGACCTTCTTCAAATCTTACAGGAAAACACCAAACCGTCCTCACAAATACTCCTCCTGGGCAACCTAAACCTAGGCCTCAATTACCCCAATGGCACATCAGCCACTTCTCCCGCCAACTCATTATCCTCAGTCGGCTTTAGTCACTGCATGCACAGCCCCACACACAACAAAGGACGATCCTTAGACTGGATAGCCGACCTAAACTGCCTCATTGCGATCACATTAAACACCCCATGCACATGGTCAGACAGCCATATCATGTTCACCATCTCCATTGGTCGACAAACCAAAACTCCTACCATCACAATGCCCCCCTCCCTAGCCCGCAGTGCCCACAAGCTCACTAAAGAAAACCTCCTGCCTTATATAGAAGCCCTCAACCCAGTTATCCTAACCAGTCTTGCCACAAAAAATCTGGTAGACCTATATACTAAAACTCTATTGAATGCTATCGAAACGATCGCCCCATTAGTTCCTAAAAAAGCCAAACCTCTAGCGCACTCTAACTCCTGCTTTACCCATGATCTCTCTGAACTCAGAGCAAAAAAGAGACAATCTGAAATCTCCTGGAGAAACCTGACCTCTGACACCCTCAAACAAAAATTCTTGATCATATCCAAACAATATAAAAATGCAATCATCCAAGCCACAGCCAATCCGTTCAATTCCAGAATAGCCAACGTGACCTCTAATACCAGAGAATTGTTCTCCATCCTCAAGGAACTTGAGGCCCCAGTCTCCCCGTCTTCCCTGCTCTCCAAAGATCACGCATGGTGCAACAACATCCAGAATGCCATGTTAAACAAAATCAGCTTACTCCAAAACAAATTCACCATCAAACAGAACACCCTGAACCACCCCAAACAAAACACCTTGACCTGCACTGGCCCTGAGGACATCCACTCTGCCCCACCCAACATCCCACCGCTATTCAAATTCAATACCATCTCTGACCAAGACACAGTAAACATCCTGAAAAGCCTTAAGCTATCAAAATGCAAAGGCGACATATCTCCAGCCCCCTGATCAAAGACTGCGCTGAACCTTTGGCCCCGTTTATCACAGCAATCATAAATTCCTCCTTCACCTCAAGATTGGTACTCGCAAGCCTCAAAGAAGCATGGGTCTTACCGCTCTTAAAAAAAATGACCCTTGATCCAACATCCCCCAATAACTACTGCCCCATCATGACCATCACTTTTCTTTTAAAAATACTTGACAGAGAAGTATATGTCCAAATACAGCAACACCTAGAAACAAAGCATATACGCATAATCTGCCATCCGGTTTCCGGCCTGGGCACGGAACCAAATCTGACCTCCTTGATTTAAAAAATAGATGGATGACATCAGGGATAAGGGTAAACCTGCCCTCTTGCTGCTACTAGACCTGTCAGCAGTGTTTGACTTAGTTGACCACAGCATACTCTGCCGACATATTACCCAAGCAGCATCCTTCTCACCAGAAGGCATCATCATGGATAGCCTCCTTCTTAGAAGGTAGAAGAATGAAAGTCTTATCTGAGAATGCTAGCACAACACCTACACCAATCAATTGTGGAGTCCCCGAAGGCTCATGTGTTCCCCACAGTCTATAACATTTTCACGAAGCGCCTCTTTGACCTCCATGACTCCCTTGAAATTTCATATACAAATTACTCAGACGATACCCAAATTCTCCTCTCCCTCACTGGCACCTACCCAGAAGATGGTGCCACTCTAAACTCAATTTGAACCATTATTCAAGCATGGATGGCCTCCCACGGCCTCTGCTTGAACAATGACAAAACAGAACTCCTTATCATAGGACACCCAAAAGCACTAAACAAATTGAACCCTGAATACTCAACCTTCATTACCAATGGCATCCCAATCCCAGTCTCACCCTGGGATTCTAGATGCCTCCGTAACACTAACCAAACAGGTCAACGCCATTGCCTCTTCAGCTGCATACACCACAAAACTCCTTAATGCCCCAAGACCCTTGCCTGACGATCGCTTGCGCTGTGGTGGGCAGGAGATTAGACCATTGTAAGGCTCTACTTGCCAGCAGCTCATTCCACAATCTAAAAAACTGCAAGTCATACAAAATAATGCACTGAGAGCTGCCCTCAACCTCCCCAAAACTGAACACATATCTGCTGCTCGCAGGAATGTACACTCTCTCCCTATACAGGAAATAATTCTCTTCAAGACCCTAATCATTATCCACAGATGCATCTCCAAGTCAGCTCCACATTACCTGTCTCACAGATTCTCCAAACTGCAATCAAACAGGCCCCTCAGAACACCCTATGCACAAAGACTAGTTTAACCCACCTTCAAACGTGACAAAGCAGGTGGCTCAAGTTTCCCATTTATTGTTGCTAAGCAATGGAACTCCCTCTCACTCAATTTCAGATCAGAAGGCTGGCTCTTCAATTAACTCGAATGACTTTGGCCTCCCACCACTTCCAAACTGTTGCAGCAATATGTATGCACTGTTTATACATTTCATGACTATATGCAACAGTGTAACCACTGCATTAATCTAACCTGTAACCACCTTCTGTGCCTAATTAGCCACATGTAACCTGTTATCTACAGCGACCGGATGCCTGAGGGCTTGCACAGGCTATACAAATGAAAAAAAAAAAAAATAATACAATTATGGGCTGGTGCATGCATGACAGCACCAAGACTGACTCCCTTCATGTTATCCTACTTTGCACCTCCTCCTATGTCTGCAGCCACACCTACCTTTTCATTCTCATCACACATCCAGTTCCCCCGCTTCCCTTTTATCTGAGTCCTAGAGAAACCATGGCGCAAAAACCCTAACCCTGGAGAATTACCAACCTCAGAGCGCTCTGAGCAAACCACAGAATTCTGATTACCGAGGCCAAAGCTGCTTACAACTCCACCACCATTGTGGAAGCCTCTAACAGGAGCAAAGCCCTCTTTGAAGTAGTAAAGCATTATAGCAAACCCTCAGCCGACACCGAGGTGACATCAACTTAGGAAAAAAGTGATGGAATCAACAGATTTTTTTCTGAGAATATAGACAAAATCCTAGAGACCATTTAATCAACCACTCACAGCATTAGCATCCCCTGCACCACGGCATGGACACTGCCCCTCTGGACCAAATTCTCTCCTCTCTCTCCCTCGGATCTCCTGAAAATGATTGCCCCCTTCACACCTACTTCTTACTCTGAGGATATAATCCCAACCTCCTTCATTAAAGAATTGACAGGCCCGGCACTCAATGCGGTCCTCAGCATAATCAATGACCCGCTCACAGAAGGGTAATTCCCAGACACCTTCAAGATTGGTCTCATATAACCTCTTTTGAATAAACCAGTCCTCGATCCAGATGACTTGGCCAACTACAGGCCCATTACGAACCTCCCGTTTATTGACAAAATCTTGGAAAAAGTAGTTGCTTCACAACTACTCGCCAGAATCGATCAACTCCACCTCCTAAATGACTATCAGTCAGGGTTCTGCCCGAACTGTAGCATCAAGACAGCCACCATCCAAAAGGTGCATGATGATCTCCAAATCATACATAAGGACAACTCATGCCTTCTCGTCCTCATTGAACTCTCAGCTGCATTCAACACCTTCGACCACCACATCCTTCTCTCCCTCCTTGCTGACAGGATGGGATTCTCTGGTACTGTCCTGAATTGCTTTACCTCCTACCTCTCAGGCAGACACCAGGCTGTCCAGATGAACTTGTTGCATTCTAACTGACTGCAGATCTCCTGCGTAGTCCCCTAAGTCTCCATCCTCTCACCAATCCTTTCTACATGGAATACATGGAATCTCTGGGCACTCTCCTCAAAGCTCCCAATATAGCCATCCACCAATACATGGACGATACTCAATTGTACATGAGAGTAAATAACACGCAGTACATAATTTGTCTTTGTGATTACCTAGCCATCATTCAAGTCTGAATTTTGACTGCCTACCTCAAACTAAACCCATCTAAGACTGAATTTGTCCTCATTGGTATGCCCGCTAAAATACAACTTGTACAACAAGGGCTAAATAATATACACCTAGAAGGATTTGATCCACAACTCTCAGGCTCAGAAAAATCCTTAGGCTTCACCATTGACAGCAGCCTGTCCTTTCAGAAACACATAGGCAAGAAGGCACAAATAGCGTAGCTCAGAATCTCTACCCTTCGAAAAATCAAACCCTTCAGCCCGCTGCAAGACTTCCAGACAGTAGTGTAGGCCCTGGTGGTCTCACACATCGATGGGGGAAATGTTCTCCTGATAGGGCTCCCAGCTATTCACTTTGCTCCCCTAAAAGCAGTGCACCATGCTGCAGCATGTCTTATTACAGGAGCACAGAAGTTTGACTGAATCAACCCCATTCTACACAAACTGCATTGGCTTCCACTCCAAGCCAGGATATTGTTCAAGACTGCATGTAGCATTTATTTATGGCATTTGTTATACGCCCAAACCCTCAGGTATCACAGCGTAGTTACAGACATCTTGCATAGGGGAATCAGTAAAAGGACTCCCTACATTTACAAATTGGAACAACGATATTTAGCACTACGGTACAGTAATTTACAGAAAACAATACCTACTGTACATACAGTAAGTTACAGAAAACACACTCAAACATAATTGTTGGAGAAAGTGTACAGATTTTGCTGGCACTAGAAGAGCTGGTTCATCTACAAAGCAGTCATGGGTAGCACACCAGCATACCTGGCGGCTAGCTACACATATCTGGTGGCACAAGCTCCTCATGTACACAAAGAGAGCACCCACGAACAATCATTTGCTTGTCCTGCATCCACCCTCTGGGACACAAATCCGGTGTCAATCGAAATGCTCCCACAATTCTCCAATTTAGCAAATTTCTCTAAACATGGCTCTTTCAACAGCACCTGACCAAGGACTAATTGCAATGGACACACATACCGACGCACAGATCTCACATTACTGCGCTACTGATAAAGGATGCCAGTCCAAATGCTGGCTATCCACACTCTGTACAGCGCTCTGCTGAAAAAAATCTATTCTCAGCCAGTCCCCCAGGCTTTCTCAGAACCAATTTCTGTATTACGTACTGAAAACAATTCCAACAGGGGATGAAAAAGTCATAATTACTGCTTGCAAGCATTGCCTGGGAGATATTGTTCACCTATTGTTCAAATATGTGGTCAGTTCTGACCAGTGTAAGCAGTGGTGCAAGAAAGTGAACTTGATGTAAACAAGGTGGCCTACATCTTCTTCAGAGGATTAATGCCCTTGCCTTTGGGTATTGAAGATTTAAGGGTGACAAAGCAATAACTCCGCCTTTGGACCTGTAGAGTGATAGCTGGTCTACTGAAATCTCCTAATGTTCCCCTCCTGTTTACTCTTTCTCACTTGTTCTGTTAGACCAGGGTTGCTCATCCACAAAAAGCCAGAAACCTTCTGCCGTAATGTGCTGTGCGTGTGTGCGTTCCAGATGATGTCAGGATTCTTGTGGAATGTGTGGCTTCTGGGTTCCAAGGTTGTCCTTTGGAGTGTATTGAAGGGAGCTGGTTATGTGGGTGTGGGGGATATAGTGTCCGTGACTAAGTGTCTTGTCTTTGTGTACCTGCCTTTCTTGCCTCCTTCATGAACCCAAGTGTTGGGGAACCAAAGGACATGAATGATTGTATACTTAGAATAATGTTGCGTTCCCCGTTATTTCACTGGTGACAAGGACTTCGGAGGCCAAAAGGTATGGAGCTGCAGAGGGGGGTGCAGCGAGCGGAACACGGACACTGCCCCCGTTGACATCTTCTTCCACACACCCACCGAGTCACGGTCTGTGCTCTGTCTACTGGGAGTGAAACCTGCATGTACTCTGCCACAGAGTCTATAAGGGACCAGGTGTGGTGTGGCGGGAGCAGTGGTTGGCACGAGGAGTTGTGCCCATCAGTACCGTTTCATCAGAGGGGACGGGGAACTGCAGGGAACCGCTTTCCATCTCTGTGTTGTGTTGCGGTCCGGGGGAGGTGCCGGTCTGGCACAAGTGGAGCTCGCTTTTCAGATCCCAGCTGGCACAAGTGGATGACTGCGGCGCGGCATTTGCAGCAGTTGCCAGTGATCTAAGCCGACTGCAGTTCTGGTTCATTGTCTCCATTTTCTTTTCTAGTGTTGGTGTATATGGCTGATATGGCAGGCAAGCGCAAGGATGTCCGCACACCTTGGAGGCCTCGTGGCTTTAGGGGCAAGGAGATCGGCGTGGACATGGGCAGGAAGAGTTCCCCTGATTTTCTGTCATATAAGAACGCCTATGGGAGTGAGTTGCTGAGGGACGGCCCACTCACTTTGCCTGAGTTTCATGGTGATGTCACCGGAGCACACAGTTTTGCACTGGCCCGCATGAAGGTCTGTTGATGTGCGTGTGCCCGTTGCCCTGTGCATAGTGCCTTGGAGGTGGTTCCTCTTGATACAGTGATTGAAAAGGTTTGACATGCCAGTGCGCGGCCATATCAGGAAGCGGAGGGGAGAAAGGAGGGAGAGTCCTGTTTTCACGGTCTGGGGAGCATGGCCGGTGATCGGAGTGATTTGGATCACGTTTTAGGAGGATTCGTGGAGCCTGGAGGTTGTGATTTTAGTTAGCGGCTACGGGTAGAGGTAGTGGTGTGTCAGGCCTGTTTGTCTGTGCGTGTCTATGTTGTGGCTTTTACTTTTAGGGGTGTAAGTTAGCTCCGGGGGTGGTAAAGGGGTGTAGGTGTCAGGGCCATTGTGGAGTCTTTGGGTGCAGCTATGTTGTGGCCCTTTTCTTTTTCCTGAATGGGTTCATGTTGTCCCTGGGTTAGTCTTTTCATGGACTCGAGGGTGCAGGGTTGGAGTGTTCTGAATGTGAACACTGTTGAGTTTATTTTTCTTACAGGTGGTCGTTTGGGTCCTCTTAAATGGGGTTTGGACATCAGGGTGCAGTGTTGGTGTTCTGGTTTGGGTAAGGACACTGTTGCGAGCACCTCTTTTACTGGTGGACGTTTTCATTCCTCATATGTTTTCTTGATATTAGGGTGTGGGGTTGGTGGTATGCACATATGGTCGTTAATCTACTGCTTCGTTAGTGGGAACAGAATGAATGTGCAGGCGTTGGGAGTGTTCATTATGGATTTGGGGTAACAGTTGCTAATGAGCAACAGCACTTTCTTCATTTTCTGAGAGTCACATGTCATGAGGTTTGTGGTTTTTCTCAGATATGTTCTGGTATGGTTTACATGCAGTTTTTGGGGGGTTATCTACCAGTGTGCAAATATTGCAGACTTGTGTTGGCAATGTGTGATGCTGTGCTAGGGCATGTCTGTGTTCTGTCGGGAGGTGTGAGTCAGCCTGGGTGTGAAAGCGGTGGCACGGTTTGGGGTATGCTGTGCATTGGAGGTGTTTGGGGTTAGTGTGTTTTCTGGGAATTTGTAGGCACCGTTTGGTGTCAGCTGTGCGGGGAGGTGAGGAGGTGCATGCAGTTAGTGCACCTTCCGGCAACCTGTATTTTTGTTGCTGGTATGTGCGTGGTAGGGGGCGATGGTCCACTAGTTTTACTTACACAGGTGTGAGCTATGGGTATAGTGTGAGCTATGGGTATAGCATCTCTGAAGGATGGAGGAATGGCTGGAGTTGTTAGTGTTTAAGTCTTTAAATGTTGATTACATTTTGGGGTCTGTGTGACCAGTGTGGGGTGGTGACCGTTTGTTACGGTTGGTCATGGAATGTGGATGGGTTCCATTGTTTTCTGGGTTGTTGTTACTGGCGTTTACAGTGACTGTTGGTTTGCAGCCTATGGTGTAGGTGGTGTTTTGCAAACCTGGTATACTTTGGGTCTGCTGCAGAATACCGGCTGGGTTCGGTAGTGTGGTGACTGAGTGTGGTGGGTTGGTGACTATGCTGGTTATGCATAGGGCTTTTGGGGTTTTCACTCTGGGCGCTGATGGGTTTTGTGTTTAGGGTGTTGGAGTTTTGATTTTGTCCCAGGAGTTGTTTTTGGAAAGGTTCAAAATGCCCACTGAATTATTAATGTGTCAATGCTGAGTTTGATGATGTTAGGTTTCTGGTGGTGTTCTATGGGTGTTGTGGAAGGTTTGGATTGTTGTGTTTCGCTGTTGCGTGCAGTGTGCAAATTGTGGTCTGTGCTCAAGTGTGGCAGCCTGTGGCTCTGTGAGTTCAGCCCAGAGTGGAAGAAGTCCAGGTTGGTAGGGTAGTCCGTATGCTCTCAGTGGGCATGGCTTGTGCTCGGGTGTGGCATGTCTGAGGTCCTGGTGGGCAGTCCAGGACGGGCAGTTTGCTGTTTTTTTGTTTTTGCTTCTTTTCGTGGTGTTCCTGTTAGGCGATTTGGTGCAGTGGGTGTTGGTGTGTCCTTTTTCTATGTCGGTGGGCTTTGAAGTCCAGTTCTGTTTTGTGTAGGAGGGAGTGGAGTGTTGAGTGTTAGTTTTATCCGGATTTAGTTTACAGCATTGGATTTAGGGGACCTTCGTTGGTCTGCACCTTTTTGTCAAGGTGTGCTTAGTCCTGGCATTTTGAGGAGTCCGGTTTTGGTTGTCGCGTTGGTTGCCTCTGTTTCTTCCTATGGGGTTCGGTGTGTTTCCTGCCATGTTGCCCACTTGGTGGGAGATGTCTGGGTGTGTAAGGTGCGTGCCGGGTGGTGCTGGTTATTACTTGCTTTTCGTTCTGTTGTGTGTGGTTTTGCTAACAGGGGGAGAAGTGACATAATGTGCTGTGTGTCTGTGCATTTGAGATGATGTCAGGATGTCAGGTGAGCAAATGCTGTTAGCCAACTAAGAAAGTGGGCTGGTTAAAATGGATAAAGCCCATGTCCAAGCACACTCTTTGGCTGTAGCATCTATTGATAATGCTAATGACTAACACATGAGTCTGCCGGAGAATTAATGTATTCATTAGACAGGAATACATATTTCTCATGGATGTGTGTGAGCAACCAACCATTGTGAGGGCTTCCAAAACCAAGCAATGTGAGTTCGGAGGGCTAACCCCCCCACCGCTCTTAGAATTAATTTTCTTAACTAAAAGAGAACAATTGTGCATTTTATGGCAGAGATTTTTTGAAACAATGGGTAAATACCTATAAAACATACAATTGGTGTGTGCGGTATCACATGAATACAATACAAAAATTGGATGTTAGTTTACCAATAGTACACAAGTGTATTGTTCATTGCATTTCCGGATCCTTCTGCACACTATATATCCCAGTATTCTGCTAGTGTCAAAATACATTTTCAATCTCCATGTTTCAATATACGCCAGTATTCCAAAAATAAGGACACATTCATGTCGGTATTGCCCATAATGCCAGTAATGCCACTGTAAGAAGAAAAGTTCACACTGGCCGGACTCATATATGGCAGTATTCCCACATATGTTAGTACTCCCATGTAAGAATACTTATGATGGATTGGCCCATACTGTTGTTGCCACATCTCAATTGTGCTAATTAAGGGCAATATCCTTATCTAATAAAACTCAAATTGCCTTTTCACATAATACCTCAATACTGCCATGTAACTAGATAAAAAAAAGTGTCAATGTTCGCTGTGGAAATAGTGGCCAGTATCTCCATGGAAGAACCCTCATGATGCCTTTGCCAATAATGGCAGTAATATTACCATGCCATAATAAGCATGTCCATGCAGGTTATGCCACTATGGGCCTTTCTCCCTTCTAAGAACACTCACATTGTCTTTGCCAAAAATGCCAATATTATTGTCATGACACATGAAGAAAGTATGCCCATGCTGCCACTGTAAACATGTCCATGCAGGTTGTGTAACATTTACCCATATAAGACACAAATGTTGGCTTTGCCCATAATGCCAGTAACATTGCAATGACACAGCATAAAAACATGCCCATGCAGGCTGTGCCAACACGGATAAGTACCTACATATAAGCAAACTCATGTTGGCTTGGCCCATAATGCCATCCGTATTGCCAGGCTATTGTATAAAAATATGTTCATGCAAGCTATGCCAACGTAGGCGATATCCCCCTTAAGAACAGTCTTGCTGCCATTTCCCATAATGCCAATAATATTGCCATGTCACATTAAAAAAACAATTAGTGCTTGTCCACGTTTACCAATCACCAACCTCTCGCAAAGTGGCCATGCACCAGCTCCTTCCATCACAGCCAACCCCCTATCTCTTTTCATCACATCACAAACATAACATCCCCATGCAGACTAAATCTCACTCGAGAATTCATAACCAGACAAGCTCACACAAAAATACTCTAACATAAACTCACACTTAAACACACACATATGCTCACATCCAGGCCCGGACTGCCCTATAGGGCAATAAGCCCATGGGCGAACCAAAAATACAAAATGCTGGTGTGGGCCAGTTGTTGGTCAAAATGGTCCACTTTCTTGGCCAATTTAGGCCAGTAGATGAGTTTATTCACTCTGCAGCTAGTAGTTTTGACCAGTGTTGCTGAATAAATATTCTGTAAAATGCACAATTTGGATCACACGTTATCAAAAAACTCCTCCTTGGTTAATATTCAAACCATGTCACAAAAAGAATGAATAGCCATTTGAAACTGTGGGACACTTTTTCATTGGTGCCCGAGATAATTTGATGGCCTAGTTCGACCCTGCTCACATGAACAGTATCGCTTTCTCTCTCACAGAGACAGGCACACACACATTTGCCTTTGTACTTACCTTCAGGCCGCAGTAGCAATTACTTCATCTAAGTGCTTTGATTATGCATGCACTGTACACACAGGTTAGGGTTCAGATGTCTCCCTTCAGTCCTCCATACTCTGAATCAGACTGGGGCGGGGGGGTTCAGCAAGGGAAGAGAGAGGGGTGGGTGAAGACATTTGTTTTCAGCCATGGAGAGGATTTCCAGCGACCATTCCGGGAAATATGTGTTGTGTGAGCAGAAGTACTTTTATTCTGCAGAGAGTCTGCACAACTTGTACTTTTGCATGCTGACAGATGCAGCCTGAAGACTTATTTTACATGCTGCATGATGCAACTGCAGACAGTGCAGAGACACAGTGCACTGCACTGTGCACGCCAACACTTACATATTCTGGGGGGATAAATGCCATTATATCCCCCCACTTAAAACTGTGGGGGCGATTTGTCTTCCCTATGCCCCCCATGTCCTACACCCATGGTGCAGACCCCGTTATTTCACTTTCCCCATGCTCCCCAAGTCCATTGGTTGCCTACGTTGCAGACATACACCTTCCCATCCTCTGTACCACAGTACAATTTTTCACACAAATGAAATGGCGGACACTGGTATTGCCGCTAGAGACCGCCGCTCCCAAACACAGCTTATTCACTGACTCGTAATGACGGGTAAGATACTGGTTTCTCTCTTATTTGCATTTGCACTTATTTAGGACATTGTTCAGGATCACCCCAAGATCCACCAAGGACATCGCCTTATCTCAGACACATTCACCAGCCCACGAGTTGTATTCTTTCTGTATGCCACCTTTAATCCTTTACATTAATGGATCAAGAGGTGCAGCACTCTTAAACCGCAACATTGAACATTAAAGTTATTCACGTTTCAGTTTTTATTTCCACTCTCTTTCTTCTCTCCCTTTCTTTGCAATCATACATCATCACATAATGACTTTTCCTATTTTTGAATGAATCTGTAATCCTTATCTATTCTTTGATGCATTGAAATGTATTATTGAAATTGTTACTTTTGTCATATGTGGTTATCCATTACACCACACCTGTTACTATTGGATTCTCACCTAAATGTGCATGGACAATGGTATTCTATTACCATATGCTTTTATAATGGGATTATCCCTTTTTATTTAGTATGGAACTAACTTCACCACTTGGGTTCTTTCACTGATCCAGCCTCGAGGAAGACAGTTCTGATCGAAGCACGTGTTGGCTGTTAGGCTAAACAAGTTAAATCACACGTTAAAAGCCAATATTACTAAACTAAGGGCTATCTGATGCAACTATGTTATCTTATTGGTTAATTATGTTGAGATGAGGATATGCGCACATGAATGCCCTGATATATAATCGCAAGCAAATGTGGCGTTAAGCCCCCGTTCCAAGACCTGGAACGGGGGGTGAGGGGGGTAACACAGCCCAGCAGCCCAAGTGAACGGGCCGAGCGAAGCGAGGGCCACTAACAAGGGGTCTGGGCCGTTACCCCTTGTTCCAGCCCTTGGAATGGCGGCTTAATGCCATTAACACCCCGGGTAACCAAAGTGGTAACCCGGGGTGTTGAAAAGAAAATATTTTCAATCACTGGAAGGGACGCCGCCTCGCGTGTCCCGTTCAATGACTTAAAATACTGTGCTAAAATGGCCGCCATGGAAAGGGAAGGTGGGTCTCCATACGGAAACCCTCTTCCCTTTCCATAGCGTCCGGAGAAGCTGGGAAGCTGCTGCAGCGGCTTCGCCCCTGCAACACACCGGTAAGTGGGCTTGGAGAGGGCAGTTGGAATTGAACAAAAAAAGTAGGGGACGAGGCTGGGGGGAAGATCGCGGCTGGGGGAACCAGCCACCAGGCAACTTCAAACGTGGGCTCAAATTGTTTGGCTGGTTCCACCATGCCGGGTGCTAATGGGAAATAGAGTACATGTACCAGAATGCATGTGGCACATTGGTAGTATATACTACACACAATGCATGGATCCTGAGTTTAAATTCTCCACTTCTTGATGACCATTCAACAACAGCTTGCTCTAAAGCACTGAAGCTACCCTTACCAGGTTTACCCCATTCCATCGTACACGTGTTCAGTGCTGACAACTGATTCCTGCAGTCCAAATGTGGAGCCTTTAGGGACCATCCATGCCAATGGAGGGAATTGGTGCTGTGGGGGTGTGGGGGGTGACTCTGCGCCCTCAAGATGAACCCCTGCTGTAAGACAGAAATGAGTTACTGAACAGGTGCAATACTACCCCTTCACAAGACACAGATAAAAACGTCCAATGGTAAATAGACTTCTACAGAAGTTTAACGCACAAACCGTCCCCATGCATCCCAAGTCTGCATTACCAAACAAAACACATGGACCTATCACACACTGCATGGGACCTGTCAGTGAGTTGATCATTTTCAGTGGAGGGGGTTTGGCCTGACACAGGATTTAAATTCAGATAACGCAACACAAAATTCTACAAATGAAATTATGGCGCTCTTTTCAGAAACTGCAACTTGGTAACCAAGTGAATACGTCACATTGTAAAATACTAAAAATAGTTGCAAGGCCCGAAATTACAAAAAAAGCAGCCACACCTGTTTGTGCAGTGGGATTGTTCAGGTGACTGGGTTTCAATTCAGCTGTCAGTATTTTTTTTATTTAAGCAATATGCCCCGAGCGGTGCGGGCATTACTGACTCAGGTACATGTCCTGGGGCCCATAGTTATAGGCCCGTTTGATCGCTGGATTGAGTCTGTTCTGGGCAAGTTGCCATACAGATGGACATATAGATGGATGTATAGTTGGAATACCTCCAACTCCAAAGTAGCGGTCACAACCCCTGGGCCAAATAAGCAGGAAGTTTTATTTTCCCTCCAATTATATTGCACTTATTTATGTATTATGTATGTAGTCCCTGAGTGTTTCGTGTTTGGCAGACATTTTACTGGACAAGCTCTTACCTGACTGCAGGAGCAGTATCCCTCACAGACAGCAGTCTGTTTTAATGGCGGGCTGAATTGGGGGCGGAGCCTAATTCTGAAAACACTGGCCTCTCACGGAGCGCGCAGAGTGCCTGAGTGTTTCATGTTTGGTGGCTTGGAGGTGGGTGCGGGCTACAGTACTCCACTACAGGACTGGTGAAGAAAGTGACACGAAGTGGGTGTCCTTATGCACCCACACTGCGAGGAACATCAGCAGGCAAATAATGTAGGTGAGCAAGACACCTAGACCCCTGGGGAGGGAGTGTGTGGTGAGTAAGAGACTTCCCTAGAAGTCGCACTGCCCGGAAGAGAGGCAAACCAGGGGAGTGTGAAAGAGAGCACTCCATCTGGTCAGCACGACCAGCAGACTGGTGCTAGTGTTAGCTGCCAAAGATCGAGAGGGGGAAATGCCGGGCAAAATGACATCAAAGGCAAGGAACCAAAAACCAAGAAAAGGCAAACAATATGGAAAAAGAGTCTCCTCTGAAGGGGGGGGGGTGCAATCTCACTTGGGACAGATACACCAAGTCCAGACCTGCTTGGTGGCAGCAGGTACAAACAATGTTTTGGACAATAGGACTGCTACAGGCAGGATAACAAAATACTACCATACTGTGGCAGAAATATACACAGATTCTGACCAGGTGGAAACCTCATCCCCTAACCTTTTGACTCTAAGTGGGCCCCAATCAGACTATGGTGACATAGATGACAACTCGTTACTGGCCCTGTGTTACAGGCTGCAAGATACATCAGCTCAAAATGTAACACGGGTTGAACACAGAGGACCAGGGTATACCCGCACTGGCACCAGAAGTGGTGTACGTAATGGTACATGCAAACAGGAATGCACATACAGCAGTGGATACAAGAGGTACATTGCTGGGCGAACCAGAGACGATAGAAGGGACATCAAGGCAATCCACGATACCTTCTGGAGACCAACGACAATCAGCCTCTCGCAGTCTCTTCTCCAATAGGGGCCAGGAAAATGAAAAAGAGCACAGACAGAACTACACCGAATGACACCGGGGAAAGTACCACAACTGCCTCCAGAAACAACTCCACTGCTACTGAAGGTGTCTTGCAGTTTGCGGTTCAAATTCTTCTAAAATGATGTGGGGTGATATTGAAAGAAGTGAAAAAGCAGGGAGCTGTTATAAATGTACTGGAGAGCCACTTATAAGTGGCTGGCATTGTAAATACTCAAGGGATGGGCATATAACCCATAGAAGCCTTAGTCCCCGGATGTCTAGTGCAGATTGAGACTCTGGGTCCAGAAAATGAGATGATTGAGATACTCATGAAACGGGAGCAGCCAGATGTGGATAACCAGGAGGTAACTATATACAAAACAAGATGAGAAAGACAACTTGAAAAACAAGCTAGACTCTGGAAAGTGGTGGCAAACAGGAAGCAATTGAAAAACCAAAAAAAACAGTCCCTGAACCCTTTAATTCTATGACCATAATTCCGGCACTGGAATCTCAAGAGAATATAGTGAAAAAAGTGCTGAAAGGGACTGCCAAGAGACCTAAACAAGCGGGCATTCTTACTAGCTGGTTGCTGGGTGAAAGGTTGGCGATCCCCCAACAAATCAATGGAAGAAGGGTAAGCAGGCCCTTGGAGGGAAGAGGAGAACTGACGTCTCTTCTTGCAGAACATGAGTTGTTGGAGGAGGAGGCTGGGGATCAAGTACCTGTCTCAACAGATCACCCTCTGACAGGTACTAAACTGGTGCACCGCCCCTCCCCCTCCCTGCTCCCTCGACAATCCCTTCTCCGACTTTGGTCAGGGCCCAGATAAATGTTTACAGATAAACATACTAACCGATCAGATCTACTGACTTTGTGCAAAAAGGTACCAGCTCTGAGAGTACTGACCACAGCTGATTTCAGTTTCGTGGAACCAGTGGACATAAAGGGGGGGAACTTCGTAACGGTCCATTGTGCTACAGAGGAGGTTCCTGTGCTGATACAGAATCATTTCTAAGATCTTTCGAGTTTGCGGGCTATGTGGTAGATTGCCCCCTATATACTGAAATATGGCAGGTGGTGAAACCAGTGGAAGAGGGCGATTCTGGTACTAAGAATGTGGACTTGGGAAAGGGGGTAGCCATGGATGATGCTATGGGATGGGAATGGTTAAAAACAGTCCTGACAAGCCAGTTGATTGAAAACAAGTGATTTTTAAAAGTGGCAAGCTAGAACACTAGAGGACATGCACATTTGCTGGGGATGGGAGGGTCACGTTCCCTTCTTAAAAAAAGATGTGATATTTCTGCAGGAAACATGGCTCATTGCCAATATTTATATGGAGGGTTTCATTCTATATCAGTATTTGGTGGAAAAGGGAGAATGGGGAAAACCATACGGGGGACTAATCGTAGGAAAACGACATACTTTATCTGTGACTAGGATCAACATGATTCAGAGTACTAGGAATATATTGGCTATTGAGGCGGAAACAATCAAGGCCACAAGTGCAAGGGTGATCTTGTTGATAAACCTCTATGTGCCCCCAGAAAGTGAGGAACTGGAGGGGATTCAAGCAGATATTGATAAAGAAATATGTTAATCCTAGTTAGTTGTAGAGGGCCACGAATTTGTACTGCTGGGAGGCGACTTTAATGCTGGATGTAGAGATGTAGTGGGCCACAATATAAAAATGTTGGTCCAAATAGTGTGATGTCTAAACCTAAAGGAAACCAGAGAGGGAAAAGTTGGATCGAAATGTTAAGAGGCTGGGATCTCTTTATGTATAACGGCCGTACAGTCGGTGACCACTCAGGCCAATGCACACGGGCCATGGGGAATAAGGTGACTACGCTAGATTACATTTTTGGCTCCAATCTGTGCCCAGAGAAAGTAATTTCACTTAAGAGCCGGAAAACTGAGTACTGTGATCATTATATGTTGGTTCTGACGTTCGGCTGGCAGAAAAAGTCAGTGACACCGGCGTGAGGCAGGGATATTAATGTGAACCAAGGTGGTAACAGGATATCTTGGACGCCCGGAAATAAAACTAAAACTTTGAGAGTCTTACATCAATGGTGAATGCTGAGGGGCAGGAACTAGAAAAATACAATGTATCGGGACTTGGTGCCTGGTTGGAAAGGTTGGCTTATGATGCAGGGAAAAATAAGCGTGATATGGGGATAATAACTGAGGGAAAACACTCTAACAGCTTTGCCATAAAAATAAGAGATGCAAAGAGGGAACTGAGGAGCACAATAAGGAATGTAAAAAGAGAGAAAATATCTGATATGACCATAAGTGCAAAAATAAGAAGGGCAAAAATGCAATATAAGTGCTAGTTAAATAGATGGAGAATGACAAGTGTAAATGTGCAATGGCAACATATGTTCAGTGTGCTCTGTAGCGGTAACGTTGGAAAGATCTGACACATTTTGGTCAGGGCTGAAGGGGGTAATAGGGGGGCGATAAACCCAATACGAGAAGGGTCATGGAGGGCACATTTAAAAGCCAAATATGTAACAGACAAAGAAGACATCGGCTGTGCAAAATATGTGGGCAAGTGGATGAGGCCACCTACTGAAGGGGAGATAAATGATGCAATTGTGAGTCTGAAGGGGTCCTGAGCCCCGGGACCGAGCATTCTGTTTAATGCAGTATTAAAGGCTGAACCAAGAATGTGGCCCGGGGTGCTTAAAACATTGTTCGATACGTCTGCAGGAATAAAAATATGCCAGTCAATTGGCAGCAGGCAATCCTTGTCCCCATTTACAAAAAGGGAGATTGGGAGAACCCGTTGAAATACAGATTACTATCCTTACTGGATGTAACTGGTAAACGTTTTGCAAACTTTGTATTAATAGCTCTGCAACAATGGGCGGATGAGAGCAGTGTACTGCATTTTACAGAGACAGGTTTTCGACCAGGCTCAGTGACTACTCACAATATTAGGCTCCTAGATGCCTTGTTTGTAGAGGCCTCTAAAAAGGAGAATCCCATGCTGTATGTGATGCGGGTCGATTTTAGCTCTGCCTTTGACACAGTCAGTTGCACCCGACTGAGTTTGAAATTACGCACATGGGGTTGCCCGGAGGGGTTGCTTGATATGGTTATACAACTTTATACCAACAACACAGCACAAGTACGTATGAATAATACCAGGTTGGTGACTTCCCTATGGAAATAAATAAAGGAGTTAGGCAAGGGTGCTCTTTGGCACTATTATTATTCAATTTCAATCTGGCCGACCTTTGCCGAAGACTACTATTGGTCGAGGGCTGCTCAATCAAAGTGGGTAATCACCACATAACAAGTCTTGTACGCAGACGACCTGGTTCCATTAGATTGAACGATAGGGGGAGTCCAAAATAAATACAACGCGTTATGTAAGAATGCCAAGCAAAATTACCTGCAAATAAACCAGCATAATGAGAGGTTATTTATAATGCGCTTAATACCCAGAGGTTTCTAAGCGCAGACCCAGGGATTAAACCTGTTGTGCTCCGTGTGGTCTTGCTTCCAAGGTAAGCACATTGCCCCTGAGCTATCCTCCCAAGACAAAGACAAAGATGATGGTGCTGACAAAAGGGAAAATAAACAGGGTCAACCTTTTCGATGATAAAGTACACACAGTAGAGTATATAGATAGGTACCCCTATCTCGGACGTGAGATGGGGGTTCAGGAGGACTACAGCGCTATCCTAGAATGGAAAAAAGGAAATTCTAGACAATTGACAGGGGTAATGAATAAGTTTGCGAAACATACGGCGGGTTACTCTATTGAAGGGGTGCTTAAACGCTATAAACAGAGTCAAGCAATCACTATGAGGAACATTGACTGGCTAAATGTCATAGAGGGACTGTTCTGGAGAAAATGATTACAGCTAACGTAGTCTAACCCTATGGCTTACATCAGACTGGAATTGGGTATACTGTCCTTGAAGTGCCATTTGTTGCTACGTAGTGGATTGTTCTATATTAAATCTAGAACTAATTTGAGGTGTGCCCTATTACATTTTTTGGGTATAATCCACAATAGCCGGGTTGCCCGAAAGTATGGGGAGAGGAATGAGGAAAGTCTCACTAGCATTGGGTGGATACCATACTTTGCCCACGGTACGAGTTATGATGTCTTAAAAACCTTGTACAAAAATAAGATCGAGCAGTGGGACTGGATTGGTAACTTTGACCACCTGGAGTCACTAAAACAATACAAATACGTAAACAGGGTGAGACATACATACCTCAAACCGCAGAGATACCTTAGGCAGTGTCCCAGCCCAACATTGCGTCACTTTTTATTACAGCTTTCGGTCAATCAACTCCCGCTATTAGCCCTACAAGGCGCCTAAGCAAGTATGATATGATATGGCATTTATAACGTGCCTATACACAGGTGTTTCAAGACGCGACAAGGCAAGGGAGGGGGAACAGAGGGAAGACAGACAAAAATCCTACTAGGCCGAGTGTCATTCAGATCGCGCAAGTGCATGGGAAGGAGGAAGGGGAAAGTGCGGGGGGCAGGGAAGGGGGCAGTGCAATACAAGGGATAAAAGAATAAATAACAAAGTAAAGTACGGAAGGGGGGATGGGGAAGGGGACAGTGCAATACAAGGGATAATAGAATAAATAACAAAATAAAGTACAGCCAACAGGTGGCAAGTGCAAGGGAGAAGGGAAGTGCAGCCATCAGGTGTCAAGTGCTCGTGGTAGGACTGTAGGGATACAGAGAACATTCCACAAGTGCAGGAGTATCCAAGAGGGCAGTGCAGGTGTGCGGCTGGCAGAGGGGGGGACCTGGGCCTGCGATCAGAGGGAGGCCAGGTAAACCAGTCCAGTTTCAATATAAGCCAGGAAACCAGCAGGGAAGAGGGGGAGAAAAAGCAGAAGCAAAGACAAAGATTTTGAGGTGCTTCCGGAACCGGAGATGGTTCTCCTCAAGTTTCAGGAGGCCAGGGAGGCTGTTCCAGAGGGAGGCCACCGCCAAAGAAAGTGATCTACCACCAACTCGTTGCTTGGAGAAGCGACTGACCCTGAGGGAGTTGGAGGTGGATGAGCGAAGAGCTCGAGAAGGAAGCTATTTAGGAAGAGAGAGTTGAAGGTATTGAGACACCTGGCCCCAGAAGGCCTTGTAGACGATGCAGAGGGTTTTGAACTTAATCCTCGCAGCCACTGGGAGCCAGTGCAGAGATTTCCGTCCTGGAGAGATACGATAGAGCAAAGACTCTGCCGAATTTGTAAGATACAAGAAAACATGGAAACCCCCCGCATGTCCTGACCCCATGCCCCAAGATGGGACCTACATATATGACATTGCTGGGCCCGTTATGACTCAATTAAAACAGAAGAATTTGGGGATTTCTGTTTGAACCCCGAATTGGAAAGGGTACATGTAGCATTACATCAAGTTTGGAAGTTGATAGGGCCACGATTAGAGTGCCATACTGAATAAGAAAGGTACGGAAAAATGAATAATAGAGATGAGCAAAGTACCATACCATCTGAATTAACGTGTAGTCAGCTTAATAGAAAGAAATTATAGCGAGATGGGCCACATGTAGTAGCAGAAATTGGTTGAAGATGATATGATTGCCGTAGATAGTTTGGTGATGAGTCCATTTTAATTCAATGTTTTATATTAAGAAAAAAATGTAATTAGAACAGCTGGTACTTTAGCAATAGCAAGAGATAAGAGGTCCTACCCATAGACCTATGGCGAATGCACAATTAGGATATGTGTATATATGTAAGAATAAATCATGCCGCAGGGTATACAGTGGTTATGGTTATATGTTTGGTTTTGTTTTGTTTTGCTGTTGGCTTATGCCTCAGGACTTATTAGTTAACTCATAACTCCCTACAGCATTGCGGTTTGGGGATTTGGGACCTAGATTATGAAGTTATGCTTTGGTATACGCTAGTACTTGTCTATGTATACTTGTTTATGCATATTTATATATTTGTATATCTGCATATGTATATATCGCTGTTTTAATATTTTCTATTTTGTAAAGGTTCTTGATAAACTGAAACAAATAAATAAATAATAAAAATATATGTATTGTTGACTTTTAAAGCACCAACTGCAAAACAGAGTTATTTTGTGGCACCATTGATATGATATGATATGGCATTTATAACGCACCTATACACAAGTGCATCAAGGCACGACGAGGCAAGGGAGGGGGAACAAAGGGAGGACAGACAACGATCCTACTAGGCCAGGTGTCATTAATATCATGCAAGTGCATGGGATGGGGGAAGGGGAAAAGTGTGTGGGGGAGGGAAGGGGACTGTGCAATACATGGGAATAGAATAATAACAAAAGTAAAAAATAATGGCCAGCAGTTGGCAAATGCAAGGAAGTGCAGACATTGGGTATCAAGTGCTGGTAGTGGGACTGTAGGGATACAGAAACAGTCTCTGAGTGTGTGTTCGACTGGTGTGGGAGGGACCTGGGCCCGAGATCAGAGGGTAGCGAGGTAGCCAGTGCAGTTGCTGTTTCAACCAGGAGGTCAGCAGGGGAGAGGAGGAGAAAAAAGCATAAGCAAAGAGAAAGGTTTAGAGGTGCTTCCGGAACCAGAGATAGTTCTCCTCAAGTTTCAGGGAAGCAGGGAGGCTGTTCCAGAGGGAGGCCCCAGCCGAAGAAACAGATCTACCACCAACTCGTTGCTTGGAGAAGCGACTGACCCTGAGGGAGTTGGAGGTGGATGAGCGAAGAGCTCGAGAAGGAAGATATTTAGGAATTTCATGGAAGAGAAAGCCCAAGTAGCATTCACTGCATATTTTCTAATTTTTCCTTACTGTTTACGGACATAAAAAGAAAAGCAATAACATTTTTACAAAGTGAATGTCGTTTAAAAAGTGTGTTTGTGGCATGGAAATACCTCAAGGACAATTAAAAAAGACATTGAGGGAAGTTGCATTCAAACCCAGCTTTAATGACTTCTCCTCACATCAAGGTGAGTGTCCTAAAACTTCACCAGCAATGCCTTATACATCATTGCTGTATAAGCATAGGTGAGCTTTAACAACAGTCCCCCTGAACTGGAGACTTCCAGCCCTTTAAGATGAGTAGCAATACCCTTGAGATGGATGGGGATGCAGATTTTAATCAAACATCAATAATTCAGACAACACAAATAGCTTGGCAAAAGTTTGTCTGTTTTAATGCAAGTAACTAAAACAGGGAGCAGAAACAGGGAGCAGAATAAACATCAGCAATCACTTGATACTCAACTCTCAATTATTTCATAAAAAAAGCTGGGTTCTTAAATCCTACGTGGCAAACTTCTAAAACCTATCGGGAAGCGGGATTGGTTCTAAGTGAATAACTAAGCATACGTGTAATATCTGCATAGAATAACGAAGAGAAATGATTGGATACTTAACATCAGGTGGGGCGACTAAGCCCTCCCTTCAAAATGGCCACTATGAATGTCACTAAATGTACAATGTCCCATTGGCTTCACAAACTATTGGACCCCCAACTACGTGGCCCTCTACGACGGAATTTCTGCCGTGGATATTCAGCCCCAAGTCCATAAAAAGCACGTTCGAGCAGACATAGATATTTACATTGAACTTGCTTTTCAATGGGGAGCCAATGAAGTTCTGGAGCAACTGAAGTCGACGCAGGAGGTAGAGTGGTTGTGCCAGGTAGAGCTAATTATAGTAACCTGCTCCAATCAACACAAGAGAGGCAACCACAGGTGCATGAAGCCTTGGAGGAATAAAAGCAAGAACCTTTTGTGTACTTTCAATTTAAGATGCCCGACCTGTCAGACAGCTGTCACCTGAGTGTCAAGTGAGAGTGATGCACAAAGTTTGACACCCAGGTCTCTTACTACAAGTGCAGGAGAAGGGAGTGCACCAAGAGTGATAGGTCAGAAATCTGAGCTCCACAAAGCGGCAGCAGAGGGAGGGTCCACCACCAAGACGTCTGCCTTGTCCCATTCAGTCTCAGCCAATTATCACTCATCCACCCACCCACCGCCTCAAGGCATCCCCACAGCCGAGATGCAGCCTCCTGTTGATGGAAATCAACACAAACAATGTGATGCGTGTAACATGGAAGTTGAAAGCCAGACCTATTGGCTTTCCCAGTGCTTGGTCTTAACAGGAATTACTTTGCCTCACCAAGAGTCATTGTAACTTCAAAGTGAAGTGCTACACATGGGGTGTTAACCATACTTCCATAGGAATAGTGGGGAAAAACACAGCAGTTACCAAAAGAAGCAAAAGTCAACAAAGCACACAAACAATCGGAGTCCATTTGTACTGCTCATCAAAGCTACACCAAGCACCTAACACGCCCCGGAACACTCATTATTTGGTCCCTTGAATTGCCTTTCCCTCGCCATGCCTATTGTTCGTTAGATAATTCTTTATTCCCTCGTCCTGGCCAAGAATGTTCTTTTTAAACCAAGGCCTACAAGTCATATGTTGCACATTTTTTTCCTCTGGATGGCCACGTGCCACTGTATATGCTGTCTCCTGGTGTTGGGGAGCCACCAAGGTGCTTGTGCACTGCGGCCTTCAATGAATGTTGGGTAGCAGCAGTGTGGTCTCTGATCAGTGGGGTCCTCTTTCGCGACAGAAGAGAGCAATCCGAGTCTGGCTGTGCACATACATTACTCATAAAAACATACCCAAAATATTCGAAGTCTCCAAGGAATTAAGGGAATTAACTGTTCTCTTAAATTGACATGGAAATCCTATGCATAATGAGCATGTCACATGTTCCTCAAATTACGCTTACTGTTTGTGTTCTCGTACGTAGTCAGACACCACGCTCTACATATAAATACGACAATGCCAAATGAAAGTATTCGCAACAGTAAGAGATGTACTGGCAATTTTATGTGTCACTGTCGACACAAGGGAACAATGCGGGAAAAATGTGACAATACACACTGACCCCACTGTTCCATGATCATCTTTTTGTCGCAAATGTACAGTAGCGCAATAGATTATAATAATTCTCTTGCAAATAATGAACACTGCAACCTGGAACTGTATCATGATTTGCTGATAGAATGCTAACGTTGTTTTGGTAGTTATTGGTTTGGGCATGGTGGCATGCTGGTGTTGTTGGGTTCCTTCACACATTTCTAATGCCATCAGCATTAAGAGCATGATAACGTGCTGGGTGTGCAGTATTCATGTTTAGTGATGTTAACATGATACTGTACTGAGACTGCAGTGTTCATTGTGTTCTTTCTGTTGAAGGCTTCACCTGAGCGATTGCGACACCAGAAGGAGTCCATGTACCACGGATCAAGTCCAACTACTGGATGCGGCTGTGCAAGCGCTCACTGTAGAGCTACAGATCCAGAACGTTGAGTAGATGGGAATACTGGCGGGAACTGGGGCCTCTTCTTGAGACCTGGTATTGTTTCCAATCAGACTGATTTGGCTCTCGCTGCCCTAGTGGGACATCTTTTTTTATTTTTTGTTTTTTAATGTGTGTCAGTTCAATAGGCTTTTCACATATAAAATATTACCAATACATATGTCCAAGATAAAATATACAATGTGCGTAAATTATAAAATTAGATTGTAAGACTTCTTCTGATAAGATGCCCATATTTACTATGGCCTCTTCCATGAGTGAAGCAGCCACTATGACATATTTGGAGTACCCTTGAAGGCCAGATATACCTTTATATATGTCAAAAACCCACGGAGAAAAAACACATTTGGGTATTGTGGGTAGTGGTGTCTCGGTGGCCCTCACTCTTCTTCTCTGTGGGGGCTGATAATCCATGAGTTTGGGAACTTTAATCATGTTTTTGGATGCCTCTCTTGAAAGTAGGGTCAGACTCTCTGTTCTTATGCTCCTGGTGTTTGCTATAATCTGATGCCCATGTATTTGCTTTTGGTGTGCCTGCCAGATCTTTCCTTTGGACATGGTTACTCATGCAACTGTTGGAAGCATTGGACAGCAATACTGAGTTAAGTGACACAGTTGTCCATTAGATGATGGGGTAAACCCTACAGGGATCCATTGTACAGGCTGCTTCCCATGCGAGCATGGCAGGGAGTGTGTACAATTGAAATGAAACCCCCTCGGAAGTGCGAGCATGCCAGGGAGGGTTTCATGTCAATTGGGATCACTGATTACCATGCAAACATTTTTAAATTAAACCCTCCATGCCACGCGAGCCTGTTGGGGAGGGGTAATTTCAATTGTGAGCACTGCTTGCCATGTGAGTATGGCAAGCGGTGCTCACAATGTCAAGTAAACACTGCCTGGTATGCCAGCATGCCAGGCAGCGTTTACTCACTTTGCCCTGCAGGGAGTGTAAATGTGAAGGGCAAAAGGTGGCGTGCACACTTGTATGCCTCCTTTTGCCCTTTATATTTCCACTCTGCAGGGTAAATGATGGAAATTAGGCAGCAGAGACGTGCTTACGTTACAGTGTAAACGTAACGGGTCCCCGCCTCCAAATGACAACAAGGAGCAACATGAGCTCTATTGTGAGCGCAGTGCAACCTGCAAACGTCTTTGGGGCTCATGTTGAATTGAGCTGTAACGTCAATGGAAGGCGTAAAATCCTTGGATAAGGTTTGCATGCCTTCCATTCATGCCACGTCTCATTTTCATTCATTTGTATGGCAGAGACGATGGGCAGAGCGCAACTTGGGTTTCGCCGCCACTCTTCCTCTCTGCCATACAACACTGCGGCATTTGCACTTGCATATATTTTCATGCCGGTGCAAATGCTGGAGATCCTTATGATGTCTTTATGGATGAACATACTGCAGGCGGACCCATAGGGATCTATTGTATAGACTCCCTGCCATGTGAGCATGGCAGGCAGCGTGTACAATTGAAATTAAACCCTCCCAAACATGCTTGCGGGTCGGGTAGGTTTTGATTTCAATTGGGAACACTGCTTACCATTAAGCATTGTGCCAAGTTGAAATGAAACCCTCCCCGATATGCGTGTAACTTGGGGAGGGTTTCATTTAAATTGCGAGCATGGCAAGCGTCATGCCACCCTGCATTTGCTCACTTTGCACTGCATGAACATTTTACGGCGGGGACCTGGCTACGCCTGAGTACAGACATTTCAGATCCCAACTGTCAAATTACTTTTTCTTTCAAAATGAGCTCCCTTGAGTTCATGAATCCTTTCTTTTGGATGATTTGGGCTTTTTATTGACTGACAAACATCTCAAAAGTTTCCATCTGAAGCAGAGATGGGACTTATCATCAATGCGCCATGCTGCAAGTGCAAGTTTGCAAGTGCACTTCATTGATCTACCACAGGCTATCATATCAGCATTCCAAGGATGGAGATATGAACATGAACACAGATTACATTTTCACTACCTACTTTATATAAGAACAGGTTCCATTTCAGTTTACTTGTTTTCTGCAATTCTGTTTTAACGCTACGCTGTTGTGTATGAGTCCCCTCCTGTTTTTTTCCTGACTTATTGTAACGCTCACCTCATATCCATGGGGACGTCACTCGGCCTGTTCTGACCTCTTACGACCTCGAACCCTTCCCTGGAGTCTACTCGACTGGAGACTGGGCCTGCAAAACAGGATTGGTAGAGTTTAACTCCCTATTGTCTCTGTGTGCTTGAACCCCTTCTTCCCCGGGGTCCAACCCTTCCCTTTGATCCACAACTCACCTTGTTTTCTTGGAAAGTGTGCTCTTCGTCCTGCTTTCAATGCAGGGGCGTGTTGATTGATGCAGGCTCGTTGCTGCCTAGTTACTTTACTGGCAAGAGTCCGACAGGTAAGTATAATGATTTTTTTTAACAGTTCTCTAACTTCTTTCCTTTCCTTCCGTAGATAATGGCCGGCGTCCGGGGATGGCGACGTGCTGCTGAGATGAGTAGCGCTGAAGGTGAGTGAGAGCACGATGCGCGATGTGACCCTTTCGTATTTGTATTGAACTGAGTTATTTTTCTGGGTCTTTTAGGTGCCGCGACGTTTTCAGCGTGGATGCCGGTTATGAAGAAGAAATGCGGTGAGTAAGTGCGGTATGCAGCACCTCTAGATGTTTCCACGCTAACCTGGAGTGTCTTTTCCCTCTTGCAGATGGATGAGAAGTTCCGGAGACAGAGTTCCCCCAGAGCGGCTGGGATTCAGGTAAGCGTTTGAAGCTCGTACAGTCTTTAAAAATAAGCGAAGATTTGCTGAATGCTTACTAATGCCTTTTTTCTGTTCTTTTCCCTTTTCCTTAGGAAGCGGCGTGCCGGGATGGGAATGACACCGCCGAAGATGCCCGCAGAACAGAAGGAGCGATGAATGATGGGCAGAAGCGCCGCAAGATAAGGCTGTTCCTAACGGTGTTCTTGTTCTTGCAGGAGCTGAGCGCAGAAGAAAGATGAAGGCCTGCTGGAGACCAATCCGAACACGGTGAGTGTCACGCTACAGGTGCAGAAAACACAAAGCATGTTTCTCAGCCTGGGCATGGCTTAAATAGTCTCTGGGTATCCCGGGTGTCTCTGGGCTGAACCACACCCAAAAGACTAGACTGCACATGCAGTTCAGGGAACCGAATATGTGGGGGCATCCATATTGTCCCCATCAATGCACTACATGTGCAATCCCCAATGTTATCCTATGGGAGTGAGTGAGTCTGGTGCCACAAGTGCCAAGTCTGACTCCAAGTGGGTCTTTGGAGGGATGGAGAGGCCCTTGAGGGCCATGTAGGTGATCGTGGCCTGGCTCCAGCCTGACATCTTGGAGGGCTGGGGACATGAGGGGCAGGAATCATGACAGCACTCCCCCCAAGGCCCCTCTCAAGGTGGCTCTTCTGTCTGGTCCTGGTTTGTTTGGATGGTTTTATGAAATCGTCTAAGCAAGCGGGGTGCATGGATGTACTCACAAGGCTCCCATGTCATGTCTTGTGGACCATACCCCTTCCAGTCTACTAAGTAGTATAATTTGGATCTGACGTACTTTGAATCCAGGATGTCCTCGACTTCGAATTCTGGCTCCCCGGTGACTACTACTGGCTGCGGTGGCGTTGCTACCCGGGTCCCAGGTTGAACAGGTTTAAGGAGAGACACGTGGAACACAGGATGATCTGCATGTTTGACGGCAAAGCTAGTCTGACCGCCACAGGATTTATCACAGAGGTGACGGTGAATGGACCCAGGTATCTTGGACAGAAAGTTCGGGTTCCTTTAATGGACACGTGTTAAGACGCCAGCCAGACTTTGTCTCCCACTTGGTAGTTGGGGGCCTTTGCTCGGTGTTGATCAGCAAACTTCTTTTGGCGATTCTTAGCTTGAAGTAGGTGTTCAGCTGCCCTTTTAAAGCTTTGAGAAATGGTCATGTGCAAGGTTTTGACTGCTGGTATTTCCAGGGTTGTAGGAACGTCCAACTCAGAAGTACGTGGATGCCTGCCATACATGGTATAAAAGAGTGTCTGCCCAGTGCTGGTGTGTAGGGAATTATTATAAGCATATTCAGCTATCCATAATAGGTCGAACGAGCTTCCTTCAGCTTGGTGTAACATGCAACGCAGATACTGCTTGAGCGTCTGATTTGTCCTCTCAGTTTGACCATCCATTTGGGGATGGTGACTGGTGGATAGCCGGATGTCGATCTGGGCCATAGAGCAGCATTTTCTCCAGAAGTTAGATACGAATTGAGTACATCGGTCTGAGACTCAAACTGAAGGAAACCCATGGAGCCGTACGATGCCTTCAAGAAATACCTTTGCCAGAGTGGAAGCATTTGGGAGCCCCTTAAGAGGAATGAAATGTGCCATTTTTGAAAATAGGTCCACGCCACAAGAATAGTGTTAAACCCTTGACTGGGTGGTAAGTCAGTAATAAAATCGAGGGACAATGTGTGCCAGGGTGCTGGTGGGATTTCCAATGGTTGTAATAGCCCAGCCAGTGTCTGCTTGGATGACTTGTTTTGAGCACACGCTCCACAAGATAGGATGAATTGGATAATGTCTTTATGCCACGTGGGCCACCAATAATTTTGTTTTACCTTGGCTAGGGTTTTAGCGATTCCGGGGTGGCCCTCGATCATGGAATCATGATAACCGGACATGACTTGTTCTCGTAGTTCTTGGTTTGGTAAGAATTAACGATTCCTGAAGTAGGGCAACTGATCTTTTATCATGTAATGTTCTCCTTGTGCACTTCACGCTTGTAATTGCTCCGGACTCATCAGGTTTTGGATTTCTTCATGTAATTCTTTCTGAGTTATGGTTGCTGTGATTCCTAGTAGCTTGTCACTCGGGATGATTGCTATTGGGTCAGGGGTCTGATACCTTTGCTCTTCCACCCCCATACGGGAAAGGGCATCGGCCTTCCCGTTTTTCACCCCTGGTCGAAATGTAATCACGTAGTCATATTCAGAAGAAAAAAAAGAGCCCAACGTAGTTGTCGTGAGGATTGTGACTTTGCCGTTTCTAGGTGCTGGAGGTTCCGGTGGTCAGTTATTACGGTGATTGTGTGTCTGGCGCCCAAGAGGTAGTTCCTCCATGCCTTAAAGGCTGACTTAATGGCCAGGAGTTCTTTGTCTGTGATAGTGTAATTGAGTTCAGGGGGTATGAATTTACGTGACCAGAAGGCAACAGGGTGTAACTGGCCCGTTTCGGGGTCCTTTTGTGAGAGGACGGCTCCCATAGCCATGCTTGAGGCATCCGTTTCCACCAGGTATGGGAGATCAGGGCGAGGGTGGCGTAAGATTGGGGCAGATGTGAATCTTGCTTTGAGTTCCTGGAAAGCTTCCACGGCTTCTGTTTTCCACTAGCAATGACGTGATGGGATGCACGATTTGCAAAAATCCTGGGATGAACCGGAGGTAGAAGTTTGCAAAACCCAGCATACTTTGAACTCCCTTGAATGAATTTGGGGATGGCCAGTTCAGGACAGCATCTACCTTGTGTACATCCATTTGGATTCCATTCGGGCTGAGAATAAAGCCCAGGAGTTCCACCTTGGAGACGTGGAATGAGCACTTTTCAAGCTTGGCGTAGAGCTGGTGTTGACGGAGTTTCTTCAATATGGATCAGACGTGTTTAACGTGGTCCTGCTTTGATGCGGAATATACTAGAATATCATCAATGTACACTAGAGCACAGACATTAATCGATTCCCGTAGGACATCGTTCATGAAGTATTGAAATGCTGCAGGCGCGTTGCAAAGGCCAAAGGGCATTACTTGGTATTCATAAAAGCCGTATTTGGTGCGAAAATCGGTTTTCCATTCGTCCCCCTGTTTTACGCGAACAAGGTGATATGCCCCCCTCAGGTCTAGTTTTGTGTAGATTTGGGCATCTTTGACTTGATCAAGCAATTAAGGCATCAGTGGCAGGGGGTAGCGTTTTTTTACGGTAATCTGGTTCAGTGTGCGATAGTCGATGCACATTCTCAAGTCCCCCTCCTTTTTCGGTACGAAGAATAGAGGACTGGCTGCTGGAGACTTTGATGGACGGATAAGTATTGGTCAAGATAGGCCTTCAGGTGCTGGTTTTCTGGTTCCGTGAGTGCGTAAATTCGCCCACAAGGGATTTGTGCGCCGGGTATCAGGTTGATTTGGCAATCGTATGGTCTATGCGGTGGCAGGGTATTAGCCTGTTTTTTCTGAAAGACATCTTGAAAGTCCTGGTATTCACTTGGTAGGGTGCCGATTGCCACAGTCGCAAGCGTGGAGGTTCTGGTGTCTGTTTGTTGTTTCTCTTGGTGATATCATGTGTGGGCGCAAGTCTCGGGAAAGGCCAATTCTTTTGCTCGCCAATCGATTCGAGGATTGTGAGCTACCAACCATGGCATTCCCAAAATCAACCGGAACTGTGGTGCCTTAATGAGGTCAAAAACGATAGATTCTTGGTGTCCATCCTGGCACAGACGGTTAAAGCTGCAGTGCATTGGGATACTGGACCAGAAGCTATTTCCGTGCCGTCGACAGTGGTAACAGTGTCGGTGGTTGATTTAGGGCGTAACGGAAGCCTCATCTTTGCCGCAAGATCCTGGTCGATGTAATTCCCAACGGCTCCACTGTCAATGTACGCTCTTACTGCGTGCATCCGAGATCGTTGTTGGTGATTGATCAAGACCACAGATAGTGCAAAATGGGAGGTCTGTAGTTCACTTTCTTCGCTCGACAAGTGGACCCCTACACTTGCCGGGCTGGGGAGTTTTCCGATTCCTTGATGGTATCTTCCTTGTTTGTGGCCCCTACCATCCTCCTCGGTGGCTTCACAGGGCACTCTTTAAGGAAATGACCTGACCTTCCACAGTACAGACATAACTGCTGCTGTCTCCTTTTATCCCTTTCTGCTTTAGTCAAGGGGGATCTGACCCCCCCGATTTGCATTGGTTCTCCTGAACCTTCCGTTGTGCGGGCAATATTGTCCTTTGAACGCACATACATAGGGTGAGGGTCCGGTCTGGTTCGATCTGCTCTTCGGTCCTGCAACCTATGATCCAGTTGAACAACAAGTTCAATGAATTCTGAGCAGTCTTTTGGGGGGTTCACTACTTGTGCGAGAACATCCTTGAGCTTCCCCCACAACCCCCGATGAAATAACGTGGTTCTCTTCTCCACTGGTCATTCTGCTTCAACTACAAGTCTATTGAACGTGGCTATGTATGTTAATAGGTCTTGATTCCCTTGGCGTAGGGACAGAAGTTCGTTGTCTAATGCCTGCCCATGAGTACGACGGGCGAACAGCTTTTCCATCTCCTGCTGAAATCCCCTGAAGTCATGTAGCAAAGGATCATCTTGGGCCACAAAGGGTACAGACCAGTCTGCGGCACCACTACCACTCAGGTAGGATAGCACAAAAGCGACCCGTGATTGGTCATTTGGAAAGGCCTCTGGTCTACAAAGGAAGTGCAGGCGGCACTGGTTCATGAACGTTGAAAACCTCTTGGGATCCCCCGTAAATCGTTCGGGCGGGACCAAAGGAACTGCCCCAGGAAGGGTTATCTGAACGGGATTGGCTGATGGTGCTGGCATCGAGGGCACGCTTACCGGCAATTGTGCATGCCCTGCTTGTGACTGGAGAAGTTGCTGGCTTAAATCATCAGTGCGTTCTTTGGCTACTATCAGCTCTCTCCTCAGGGTGTTGGTCTCCTGCCTGGCTGCATGTACTTCGGAACGTAGCTGCCCCAACATGTGGGCTAACTGGTCGGTTTCTGACGTTTCCATGACGCCCAGGTGGATTTTGATGTGAGGCTTTGTGTTCTGTAATGCTCACCTGGTATCCACGGGGACGTCACTCAGCCCTCTTACGACCTTGAAACCTTCCATGGAGTCTACTCGACTGGAGACTGGGCCTGAAACATAGGATTGGTAGAGTTTAACTCCCTATTGTCTCTGTGTGCTTGAACCCCTTCTTCCCCGGGTCCAACCCTTCCCTTTGATCCACAGCTCACCTTGTTTTCTTGGAAAGTGTGCTCCTCGTCCTGCTTTCAGCACAGGGGCGCGTTGATTAATGCCGGCTCGTTGCTGCCTAGTTACTTCACTGGCAAGAGTCTGACAGGTAAGTATAATGAGTCTTTTGAACAGTTCTCTAACTTTGTTCCTTTCTTTCTGTAGATGATGGCCGGCGTCCGGGGATGGGGACGTGCTGCTCAGATGAGTAGTGCTGAAGGTGAGTGAGAACGCGATGCGCAATGCGACCCTTTCGTATTTGTATTGAAATGAGTTATTTTTCTGAGTTCTTTTTCTATGTCTTTTAGGTGCCGCAACGTTTTCAGCGTGGATGCCGGTTATGAAGAAGAAATGCGGTGAGTAAGTGCGGAATGCGGCGCCTCTAGATGTTTCCACACTACCCTGGAGTGTCTTTTCCCTCTTGCAGATGGATGAAAAGTTCTGGAGACAGAGATCCCCCAGAGCGGCTGGGATTCAGGTAAGCGTGTGAAGCTCGTACAGTCTTTAAAAATAAGTGAAGATTTGCTGAATGCTTACTAATGCCTTTTTTCTGTTCTTTTCCCTTTTCCTTAGGAAGCAGCGTGCCGGGATGGGAATGACACCGCTGAAGATGCCCACAGAATACAAGGAGCGATGAATGATGGGCAGAACATCTTGGAGGGCTGGGGACATGAGGGGCAGGAATCATGACACTTATCCCCTCCCCCTTGGAAAGGTCCACTGTCCAGACTAAAGAGTGTGAGATTTCTGAGCATTGCAGTGCTACTGTTTGAAGGAATTTCTGTGATGTGTATGTTAACCACAGTTTGGAGTAAAAGTTAAAAACTGCTGATAATGGCAAACAGAGAGAGTTGTATTTTGGGATACTGCTTTGTAGATATGGGTCACTTGGTAAAGCACAAGTGATGCTGGTTTGTGGTGGCACAATGGGGAACTAACTGAAGAGGGAGTCGGGATCTTGCCACCATCCCCCCTCCCACCAAGTTCATTACAAGACGAAAGGCCAGAAAATATTGCAACCACCCATTCTATTTTGGACGAATCCCAAATGTACCAATAATCAACAAATACACAGAGAGGTGCCCCGTCAGCCAGCCATACAGACCAGGTGTGGTACAAATCTATCCATGCATGGATGAAGAGATGAAGACTATGGTCAGAGACACCGATATGGACAGCCTGGACTAAGCATCAATAAGCCATAGAGCTGCCGTCACTAGAGACACCACGACATAGCAGCGTTAGAAATTAAGCACTAGTGCAATCCGCAATGCACGATACAAGCGCACACTCGAATACATGAAGAACACGAGTGTACAGTTCTATAGTTAGAGGACAGATACAAATACATACTGTCATTGCTTTTATTATTTGCCATTAGCCAAATGCAGCAACGCAGAAACTTCAAGACACAAGAGATTCTGAGCAAGAGCTTGCACATGCTTAAACGCAAATAACTCTATGAAACTGCAGGGGCACATATAGGACCCGACAGAGCCAAGTGTGACTAACCTATGGGGAATACAGCATAACGTGAACAGTGTAGAAAGTGCATTATACGGATTAGGAAAATTACAGCAGGCCTCAAATGATTGAGCAGGAGATGAGCTAAGCTGATTCAGGTTGTGCAGGGAGCAAGACATGTGAGACAGAACCCACAGCCAAGGTTCAGATATATGAAGACATTCCAATCCCCAGACAACAAAGGGACCAGCTGCAGAAAAAGGGAATAAATCCTCATAATTCGGAGCTGCAGAGCTCAATTTCGTGGTCTCTGGACATGTGATGCAGCTGAAGCAGACAATGGGCGGTGATCAGTGGTGTGAAAGAGAAACCGACCCCAAGGAGCCAGGTCCAAGCTGCAACAAGTATGAAACAAATGTGCAACAAAGTTTTGTGATGAGCAGGAAATGGTCTCATAGGCAAAGCTGGTACACACAAGTTACAAGTCAGACACATAGTTGTTCACATCTCCTTGAAAAGGGGTACAGTGAGCTGAGAACCGCTTTGGGTCCCAGGACTGGCAACGTCAGCTCTAGCCAATCACAGTTTAGCACTCTAGGGGTGGGTAGCAATGGGAGAGAACCAATGGTAAGCTCAATATTCTGCAACAATGTAGTAAGTTAGATTTTGAGGAGGTGAAAGGCCAGCCACCTGACGTGCAAGAGCCAGTAGAATAACACAGCAATATGTTTTTGGAGAACGGCCAAAGTAATGCCAGAGTATTGATGCGTTTCTTGAACAAAAGTGGCCTGCGCGCCATTTACTGTGTGACATGCTGGAATCTTTCAGAATTTTTGTTTTGATCCCTGTTGGTTTTGGCTGTAATAAACTGCAGTTTGAACTTGCTGTCTGACTGGGTCCTCCATTTATTCTGGGGAGGGAGTTAGGCCCTCCGAGACCACAGATCCCAGCATCACTCTGGCATACCTGGGAGTCCCTCCCTAACAAGTTGGTAGCAGAGTTGATGGTTGGCCCGGTACAAGGTCATCTCACCCACCACAGACATGAGAGGCTGCAGGACCCTCACATATTTCAGGAAGACGGGAAATGTGTACCAGTGGAAAAGCCGTCAAGGGCAAGTAGGAAATCATCCTGACCAAAGTCAGCGAGGAGTACAAAAAGACCAGGCTGGGGAAGTGAGCACCTGGGGGACACGGCAGCTGAGCAGCGCCAGCAGACCAAGGAGTGTAAGTATTGGCCCAGTTGAACCGAAACTGTGGGTGTGAGGGAGGGCATTGAGTATTTTGGAGTATTGTTTAGTATCATCGAGTATTGTCAAAGTATTGTCTAGATGTCCAATTTCTATGTTTAGGGCCATTCGGTTGTAGAGGTAAATGGTTCTGGTAAACAACCTAGACACGGATGAAAGTAGACACAGATGACAGAAGATATGTAAATAGTGGTCTTCCTGTGGGTTGGGCGTTTTAGCTCGGGTCATAGATGACAGCATCCCTGTAAGGGTTAGCAAGGGAGCTGGCCTAGATTGCGGAAGGTGAGTCGACTGGTTTAGTCTCCTGGAGTGAGACATTTTGCACGCTAGGTGACACATCAGGTACAGTTTCAATACAAGATACTATTGGTATACTCTGCCTGGAGGTGGGTAGACAGCTGTGTTTTTTTTGTGGTTTTGGAGTAACGGGCTATAACAGTGTATGCGTGGTATTTGATTTTTCAGCACTACCCTGGTTAGTAGATTGGTGACTTCACCCATAGGTTTGCACATAGGACACGGAGATCATGAGACAGTGAGGAGCTACTATTGGAACTTGGGATTGGCCGACAAGGTGAACCAGTGGCGGTGTGCGGAAGGCTCATGCCCAAGATTGTAGGCGTGCCTGAGGAGGCAGTGACAGTGAGCTTGTAAAGGGCCGGTGCGCGGAGCACGCCTTATAAGTTGTGGAGCCAGAGAGGCTCATAGTAACCTGAAATCATTGTCATCACATTGTACCTTCCTCCCAAAATAGTGGATTGTCGAAACCCTCGACTTGAGTTCAGATAAAGGCGGGACAAATGTTTCAGAGGAAGTGCGGGGTGACACGCCCCTACAGCACCTGTGAAAGACACTCCAACCTTATAGGGAAAAGATTTGTAAATATAGCATAGAATGGTCCAAAAGCACTGAGGGGAAGTTAACTAAACCATGGCCACCTTGCGGAGGTTTCTCCAAAGACATGCAGCAATCAATACTGACACACATACAGGGTGCCTATAAGGGGAAGAAGTTAACAAACCGCAAGGCCATATTCAAATTGTGGCACATGCTCCAGGACGGCGAGGAGGATGCAGCAAGGCGTCAGTGGATGCTGAGCCAGCAGGAGTTGAAGGAGCCAGGGGCTCATCCCTTCGCTCCTCCCCATGTCCCTCCGAGTGTAGCATCATATGACACAGACGATGAGCAAGGATGCACCCATTGCAAGAGATAAGAGCCTTACGGGAATTAGGAGCAGCAGAAGGGTATTCAAATCTGACATATGAGCCACCACCATATATGAAGGAGGAGGGGCTGAGAGGCGCAGGGCTGCCAGCTACTGAACAAGAGGTGAGGCACAGAAGGGCATGAAGGAGGGGCTCTGGAGCATAGCCACAAAGGAATGGATAGGAGGACAGATATTCCTGAAACTGGAAGGGAAAACAGATGGGCAGGCAGAAGGGGTGACAAAGGCAATAGAAGGTCTGAAGGGATGTAGTGAAGCATCAGACTGGGCGGAGATAATGGACGAGGCAGACAGGAGGGATAAGTTAGAAAAAGAAGACAGAGAAAGGAGAACGGGATAGAAGTTGCAGAGAGAGGAGAGAAAATAAAGGAAGGAGGAGGAGAAGACGCACATGGAAAGGGAAAGCGAAGAGAGGATCAAAAAGGACCGCAAAGAGAGGAAAAGAGATGAATGGGAGCAGCGGGACAGAAGGACAATGGAAGTGGAAGAGATCGAGAGACAAAGGGAAGTACTGGATCAGGAAAAACCCAAGTTGGCTGAGAGGGAACAGAGGGATTTACATCTGGACAGACTAGTAAGAGAACGAGCGCGGAGGGAGGAGGCCGAGCAAGCAAAAAGGGCGGTAAAGACACAAGGGACAGAGGCAGCGACAGGCGCGAAGAGGAAAGTAAGGCAGGCCGAACCAGAAAGCACAAGCTCACGGGATAGGAACACAATGGAAGGAGACAGAACAGGCCTATGGGCCTGGGGGGGAGGAAGCAGATATAACTTGAGGGTTATTGACCTCAGCATGAAAACTAATATGGACTTGATATCTAAGAGGCTAAGATTTGCAGATGATTTTTGCAGTAATATGGGCTTAGGGGCGACAATGAAGACAGGAACAGCAGGGACGAGGGGAGGGAGCAGCATCAATCCCAGTCAATGGGGATAGGGTCAGACAAATGTGTGACATGGCAACACAAGACACACACAGAGGGAGAAAGAGGGGGCAGATCAGATGAGCAGTCATGGCTGGTGAACGACTATATGATGCCACTACCTATGTCAATAGACTTAGAGACCTCCCAGGACAAAGGAAGGGGGAAACAGCCTTAGCCTGTACAAGCAGAAGGTTAACCAGGAGATATGGTGACAGTATCCAGGTACCCATATTAGAACTAATAGATATATGCACAGGCATTGAAAGCGAGAGAAGGGACAGACAGGTCAGACTGACCAGAAACACGCACAGGTAGGAGCAATTCACACAAATGCCCTTATTGGAGAGGGGAGGGGTGCAACCTCAGTATATACCATGTAAACATGCAGTCAAGGAGAATGTAACGTTAGGCTGCCATCGTTGAGTGCAGGAGCTGGGAAAGTGATTTTTTTCATGAAATGTAGAGAATGACTGTGGGAAAGAGGTTAGCAGTGGGAGACGTAAAGGTACTACTAGTGGTGATCCTCAGGGATGATGCAGATGATGTATGGAAGAGGGCGGGGTTCCCTGGAGTGATGACACAGAACACGGCGCAGGATGGTTTGCCATTTGAAAACTGCAAAGCCGCCCTATGGCAAGCATTAAGAACACAATGCCCAGACACAGGGGACATTGGGGCAATTATGTCCCAGAAAATGAGGGAAGACGAAGACCCCTTACAATATAATCAGGAGATTCAAGAGCTTTGGCACCTTGCAACTCGAGAACAGTGGGACAAAACAGTAGCAATATTCTATCACATGCTAATGCAGGGGCTACGAGAGCCTGTCCAGAAACACTTAAGGAAGTTGGTGGGAATGGAAGCAAAGGGATGGCCAGAAACACAGCTCACAATAGTTCACCATTGTAGGCTATGGCAGGAGAAGCTCAAGAAAAAAGTGGAGGACAGGAAGATAGATGAAGCTAAACTGGTACAGAAAAAACTAGCGAAGTATGAGGGGGCAGTACAAACCAGCGACACCCTGCAGGGACAGCAGCCACAGCAGCCACAGCAGCAGCAACAACCACAGCAGTTTGCACCACCCATGTGGGAGGGTTCATGGGGTGGGGGTACACACAGCAATGGTTCCGAGGAAGAAGGGGACAACCGAGAGGGTGTGGGTTCAGACAACAGATGCATCATAACCAAGGGGGCTTTCTAGGAGGGTTTCGAGGATATGGGCGGCAGATACAGCAGGGGAGTCAATGGAAGCAAAGGTTATCTGAGTAGGAGCAAACCATACTAGCTGAGGTTGAGGAAAGGGCCAATGAGACATCCAGGGGTTGTTGGCTACCTGATGTCTAAAACAGACCCTTGTCATGCATGTACAGATATGGGGCAGCGCAACGTGTAATTGGATAGTTCATGGACATGTATAAAAGTGAAGTGTAGGCACAGAGCCACAGTGCATCTTATGATTGGCTGATGCACTACGCGCAAAGAGGCATAGCCGCCTTACAGTAGTTCGACGTCCCATTGGCTTATTTGGCGCATGTGGGTTACGTCAAACGGCATGGGTGTACTCGCTTCAATACTTCGCAATGTGTGATTGGATCATTTTTTGATGCACATAACGTGTAGGCACGGAACCGCAGCGCGTGATACCATTGGCTGGCACATTAGATGCGAAGATGAGTAGCTGCATTGTAGGATGTCGGTGTTCTATTGGCCCATTTCGTACACATGGGTTACCCCCTCCCCCAGTCTTTGCTGTATGTAGCTGTGCATATATTGTTGGCAGGCACAGCTATAAAACCTTTTAAAAATATATATATATATATTCAATGAAAAAAACTTTGTTAAAGGGACGTTATGGTTAAGTTGTAAGTAATACCAAAAAACCACAGAAATTCGCGAGTTATGGTAAGCTAGCCAACCATAACACGTACCAATACCGTGCACTATTAAGACCCAGGACATCAAAAATGACATCACTGATGACATCACATATCTGGGCCAATTGTTTTTGTTCTCTGACATATATAGGCCAGATGGTTTTGTTTACTGACAGTCAGAATATTAAAATTGAAATGGTACTATATATCTAGACGTGAACTTTGTCATATGTTCTTAAAGTACGTTCCTTAGGGTTAAGTCTCAGCTGATGGTGCACATACATGGGGCAATGAGCGGGCCTGAAACACACAATTCATTTGTATACATGAGGATAAAATGTAATGTTAACATTTTCTGTTGATGCTGTTTCTTTCTTCCTTACTTTAGTTTCCCGGAATGTGCCTCTTATTTGTATGCATTGTGGTTCTTCATATGTATTGTTTGTACTAGCACAAGTGTAGTAAGTCTTGAATTGTTAGCTAGTTATTACATGTTTAACATTACTCAAAACTTGCATATGGTAGCATTAATTATTGTACTTTCCAAAATTCCAAGATTATAAATATTGTACTTCTATGGTGCATGCTGCAGCCATTGCCTATTTTTATATATGATTTGATTCCTGTATTAACAACAACACTCCAATACAATTTATTTATTCATTTGTTTTTGTAGGGCGCGCAGCAGCCCGTAGGCACTGTGGCGCTTGCTACAGAAAGTGAGCAGAGCTTGGTTACAGAAGAGAGCAGGTATACATTTTTACAAATTTTACAATATACATCTTTTACAAGTTTTACACTATACAATGGGTCTCATTTCAAGTTTGCCAGTCCGGTAACTACGGTAACAGTAAGCCTGCCGGTACTGTAGTTCCTGGACCGGCAAACTATGAGTTGTGCTCGCAGGTGCCTTTCTGTGTGCCAGGTCGGACCTGGTGGGCAGAGAGGCACCCGTGAGCACAGCATGCCGGATGCACCTGCATCGTTTATTACAATGCCGTTGCATTCGACCTCCCCATCCCCATTGAGCCCTACGGAGCTCAAATTGGAATGGGGAGCATTCCGATCCGGCGCTCTCGAATGGGCAATTACCGGGTCCGGCAGGGCCATAATGACCCAGTAATTGCCCATTCGCAGGCGCCGGAAATTTTTGGAAGTTTAGCAGCAGCCTGCTGGTTTTACCAGCAAGGCTACCGCCAAACTTCTAATGAGGCCAAATGTTGTTTAGATGAGTAGATGAGTACATTCTTTAATACATTAAGTAGTTCATGAGAAGTCTGCCGATCACCCCTGACATCTTGTTACCAGCATTATAAACACAACCCTTTGTAGGGACTTTTCATCAAAATTAATTTCATCTGTGATGTCATCAATGCCATTTGTGATGTCATCTTTGATGTCCTGGGTGTTAGTCTTAGCAGTGCACGGTGGTGGCACGAGTTATGGTTGCTTAGCTTGACATAACTGGTGAATTTCTGAGTTTTTTCCCCTTTTTCATTGAATTTCATGGCTTTTTATTAGTGCAACTTAACCATAACGTTCCTTTAACAAAGTTTTTTCATTGAATTTCATAGGTTTTCATTAGTGCAACTTAACCATAACGTCCCTTTAACAACGTTTTTTCAGTGAATTTTATAGGTTTTTATTAGTGCAACTTAACCATAATGTCCCTTTAACAAAGTTATTTCAGTGAATTTCCTGGGTTTTTACAGGTGCATGCTATTTTCCTGCAACTTACTAATATCATACGTTCCCAATATTGCAATATTTGTGTGCAATTTACAAGGTTTCATCTTAAAACTCTGCCATTTCCCACTTTTTAGCATCATTTTTAATACTTCAATACAATTTTTGCAACTTTGTCAACTGATTTTGCATCCGTAGACGTCCACGAACATCTGACTTCATCACAAACATTCCAGACAGTGCGACGTGACTATTTGCTGGCACGCGGCATGATGACGTGTCTGAGAACGCATCTGCACTTCGCAATCAGATCCGTGCTTTGTGGACAGTTTGGAACTGCATTTTCTGCTTCAAAGTTTCCCTTGCACAGCTCCTACACCTATTCTTACTCATTATCCATTAACAATCTAGTATACAGTACATACTTGGAAGAATTTTAGCAAAACTGCTATTTATCTTAAAAATGTCATCACCTATTGCCATCCCTCCTTCCGAAGACCCACCACCAACACCAGCTGGAGGACCTTCACAACAAAAAAAGCACAGTACTTCCAAAGACAATGAAGAGGACCAAGAAGAAGAGTTAGAGGAAGTGCCTTCCTCTAGCACCAGAGAGAATCATGGGTGTGGCAGTTCTTTACCACTGTTGGGAAAGTACCAAAAGCTAAAGCTGCCAACGTGAAATGCACTGAGTGCAACTTTGTACTCAGTCGCTGACTCTCCGGACAGTACTACTACGGGACCACCTCCATGTGCTGCCACGCCAAATCCAATGATCGCAATGCTCTCAGAAAACTTTTTCCTTTCTTAGCAAGTAGGAGGCTATCTTCCTCCACCTCATCCTCCTCAACCAGTAATGTAACCACATATCCTATTTCTGTGGGACACAATATCGCACCAGCTACCTTGATCCATATTTATTTTAAGACAACAGTCCTCTGTATATACTACAACACAATATTCTTCAGAGGGAAGCAATTTTGAAGTGCTTTTGAAGCGGTAATCAAGGAGCATGAGAAACACTGCCCACCACCTTAGAAGTAACACATGTGCAACATCTTCCCCCTTCCATCTGCCCCTCCATATACGTGCTTAGTGCCTCTTCCCTCTTTTCCCTCCTCACCTTTCCTTCTAAGCTCTCCTGCCAAAAAAATAAATACATTAAAAAAAAAGCAAAAGAAATGTTTCTTTAGGAACCACCTTTCACAGTTAAAGAATAGAACAAAAAAAAAAAAACGTATAGACTCCATCTACTTTACATTTCTCAGTAAAGTGCATAGAATCAATAAGATTTATTAACATTTCCATTAATATTTTGTGTTATGCTAATGGGAATATTATGGCGTTCATCATCCATTCCAGGGACTGGAACAGTGGATACCAGCCCGGCAGCCCAAGTTAGCAGTCTAAGGAAGGCTGAGGGTGGATAACGGGGTGTCTGGACCATTTTCCTCCCATTCCAACCCCTGCAATGGGGGATGAAGGTCATTAGTAACCCAGATTCCCAAAGAGGGAACCCGCAGTGCTAAAAAAAAAGGGTTTTTCTTCCTACACCGGGACGCCTAAGGCGTCCCGTTGTAGGAAACAAAATCCTTTTCAAAAATGGCCACCATGGAAAGGGAAGGCGGGGTTCCATACAGGGCCCCTTTTCTCTTTCCACGGCAGCCTGCAAAAGGCGAAGAGAGAACCCTATGACCATGCTACCACAAGCACATTTTTCGTCCCTTTCAAAGCTATCCCACTTTCGAATAACTTTACCACAAAGCCGGTGCCAGGTGGACATGGCCACTTTAACCCCATGTGTTGTCCCTCGTGGTCATGGCCAGTACCCAGATTGTCTGGATCATGACCTTATTCCATGACCCAGACAATGTGGCCACTGCCCATGGCCACAGGCTACACCTCAGTCACCCAAGGTATATCACTATTTTTTGTAACTACGTTATGACACATGTCAAAAAATAAAACACAGGCACATTTGCAAAACCATGCTTTAAGGTCCTTGCCAATGCTCCTTGCACACGTTTGCTGGAAATGCACCCATGTTTTATTTTTTCAAAAGTGTCAAATGTATGCAAATACAATAGTCATATAACTTAGCCCCCAGTTGACAAAATCCGTTCAGACTTTACAAAAACATTTATATCTAAAGCTAATATCTTTTTGCAAACCTTTGTGTAAATTCGTCAAATGGCACCACATTTATAAGCCTTTACAATATTTTGGGAACCCCCTCTAATTTTTCCCCCACTTGAAAAAATCCCACCAAACTTCGCAAAAACATTTATATCTAGATCTATTATCAGTTTGACAACTTAAGTGTAGATTTGTCAAATGTTACCTCATTTATAAGCCTTTAGACTATTTTGGGACCCCTCTCTAATTTTGCTCCCTCTTGACAGAATCCCACCAATCTGTGCAAACTCATTCAGAATCAGGTCAAAAACACAATTGCAATATTTCATGCAAGTGGCGCCAAAGTTATAAGCCATCCAGGAACTGCTTTTCAACAAACCTGTAATATAGAGATGTCTGCGAACTTCACAGGACTGTTCGCGAACATCCGGACTGATCGCTGACTTTTATGATGAAAAACACCTGTTTTTTGCTTCTTTCAGCCATATCCCATCGCATCCTCATCACCCCTCACCTCCCCAGAGAACTTTTGATATGTTTGACAAGTGCAATGATGTGTTTTTTAATATGTTTTAACCGCGAAGTCCGCGGACAATGACCGATGTCTGCAAATCCAAGATGATGGGCGTTTCCAAAAATCTGACGCACTTCACGCTTTTCACCATCCAATCAGTGGGCATGTCACGTGTCCTTCTAAGCCAATCAGAGTCCACGGACAAAACAGGGAAATGAGTCAGCGGACCGGACACATATGTCACTAATTTTTTACTTACATTTTTGTCATTTTAAAAAAAAAACGACTGGACATATTTACACCAAATTAACAAAAGCATGCTTTTGGGACAATGCCGCTTCTCCTGCCACAAATTTGGTGAAAATCCATCCAGCGGTTTGGGCTGTAGGCGTGAGCAAATTTATTGCAATAAAACCAGTGAAATACTGTGAGTGTGAGAAGAGACAACTATTGTTGACCCCTATCGTCTTGTTTCTTCCTTTTCTGTTTTTGAGGGCCTACAGGCAACTACCTTATCTTTGTAACCTCACTCTCAGACTTCCTGGGTTTGACCCGCTTTTAGGTTAGTTTTGAAGGGTTGTGTGGTTGTGCCTTTGGGAAATTCAAGCCCTATTCTATCTTCTTCGCCCTGGTCTCTGAGTGTTGCTTGAATCGGTGTCCATGAGTTGCTCCATGGCTGGTTTGTTAAATTTTGTTTTAGGGAGTGACACCGCAGTTGCCATGCATTTCTTGCATTGGTGTCGGCATAGTGTTCTTGACTGCTAGGCATGGTCGCTACTCCTCCGCATAGCACCTCTCTCACTCACCAGTATCGATGAAGATCGTTTGACTAGAGCTGTCTGTCTGGAGGCCCCAGTGGGCTATCATGTTGCGAGTGATAAGCAATCAACACTGATGGATGTATTGGCATGAAATGAAAGAAAAAAACTGCCCGGCATCCTTACAAGTAGGTGTGGGGTGATTACCAGTGGTATTGCCCAAAGCACATAGGGAGGGGACAGAAACTGAGGCCCTCCCAATGACTACCTTCCTCCTCTGGGGTAGAAATGGATCTGACCTGCACCCTAGTAGGCCTCCCAACCCAGGCTGAGAGGGGCTCCCTTGCCCACTTCACAGGTCAGTCACTACATATATATATATATTTCTGGACTTGACACCCCAGCCTGCCCTCACTAGATGGTAGTATTTTTTTAATGTGTGTATTGTGGGCCTGGGGCAAGGGGGAGCCAGTGCACTACTCTGCATGGCTCCCCTACCCATCCCCTGAAGATTTGTTTTGAATTCGTTGGGTAGAGTGCAGGCAAGGGTGAGCCAGTGGGCACATCCCTCCTGATTGGCCAGATACTAATTCCGTGAAGGTTCTGGGCCAAGTAGGTGCCTGTGGCCTGTGCTTCTGGCATCTCTGCTAAGCCCAGATGAATGGAGAAAAAGGGAAATGTTTTGCCACTGGCTTCCCCCTGAAGTTAAAATGTGTGTGTGTAAGTATGTGCGTGTATGTGTGTGCGCATTTGTGTGTGTGATTTGAAGGGAAGGGCATTCACATGTTTGTGCTCAGAGGTGTATGTGTGTGGGAGTGAGTGTGCATGTTGGGTGACTGGGGGTGGGTTCCTGTATACTTGATAAATAAAGAGATTGACTGTGTATGAATGGGTATGTGTGGGAAATGAGTGCATGTATGCACTATAAATGAAAGAGTGTGTCCGTATGGATATGTATGTGCAGGAAATTAGTATTTATGTGTGTGTGTGTACCTGTATTTGCCGAGAATGAGAGTGTGTCTGTGTGTAGGAATGTGTATACATGATGTAGGACAGTATGCATGTTCTTTGGATGGGAGGGCAGGGGACTGGGGACAGAGCCCATCCTGGAATGTAGCAATAGATGTTGAGAGTGAGGTATAGGGTCATAAAACTCTTGAAATTCAGTGAAATTATTTTAGTTGAGGCACAGTTATGGCGAGTCCGCTCAATGAAAATTAATTCAGTAAAACCTTAGTTAAAGTGACATTAAGATGCCGGTTTAATGCAACAAAACCCTTAACATTAGGGAGGTGTTGGAAGCTACCCCGAACAACAACTTTGAGAGGCAAACGGAACTGTAAACCACCAAGTGATCCCTCAAGTAGGTGAATAACTTTTAGTCAACAAACACAAAACGCTTGTGTTTTTTGAAGTTCGTTATTAAGGGAAGGCATTCACTATTCCATCCTTACTTTAAGCATCAAGAACGCATAAGCAGGCCAATTTGGCAAAAATACACGCTTTTGTTTTGAAGGCTTTTCAGTTTTCTGGTTGACCTTCTGCTCAACCTTTTATCTTGTAAAATAAAAGACTGAAAATCATATCTTTTGAGTCAATCAATCGCACCTGTCGGTATAACTCCAGTTGGAGTTCTAGCCAGGAGCTTCCACTACCAATCTCTAGGATACAGTCCCCCCAACTCACTGCTGTAGCTTATTTCCCTTTGCCACTCTGAGTTAATGGTACATTTTCTGTCCCCGTCTTATTCCTTCCCTCACCCTCTAGTCCTGCCTGGTTCCAATATGGCCCACTGGAACCTCCTGACTCTTGCTGTCTTCATCACTACCTCCTCCCAGGGACGTCATTTAGGGGTTGCCAGAAGTCGCAACTGCGACCTCTGAGGTCTCCCTTGCGACCTCTATCTTAAAAAAAAGAACCAAAAAAGTAATTTATTTTTTTGGTAATGCAAGCTCCTGGGCTGTGGCCAGCACCATGTGGCTCTTTACTTCTGGGGTGGCTGGCTTTCTTGATCAGGCCCCTTTAAAAACAGAAGAAAAATAAGAACTGGAGTGCCACAAGTCTAACACTTTTAGCACTGATCCTAAATAAGAAAGAATAGGAATACCAAATAATCTGTCTTTCTGGAATTCTATACAATAATTGCTAGACTCATTAAAGGTTTATTTCAGGCACACTTCAGGGGGTGAGTCACTGATTTAGTCTGTTCTTAAATGCCTCAACTCAGCCTTTCATCCTTCTGAGGTCGATAAATGAGTACCAACACAGGTTGGGTGATATTGGGTGTATATTTTTTCTATATAAAGCGCTTAACCATAAGTGCTATATAATAACACCTCGTTATCATTTGGTCATGGACGTCTGCTTGCATTCACAGTAATTTAGTAATATGGGCCTATATAGACTGTGGCCTATATACACTGATCTTAACGATACATATGGCGATCCATTCTTGTATGAAATGTACATCACATTATAGTGATATCGTAACCATATTTTTTTATAGTGTACAATACTATGTGATGCCACTTCCTGTTTTGTCAACGAGTGAAAGGTTGTGTTCCATCGCTTCCGGCGATATCACTTTGGGGCAGGGTCAAATGAAATCACTTACTGTGATGTCATCAGGGGGTCAAGGGTCGTGTGATGTCACTTCTGCTACCCCTGGCATTTTGGTGAAATGACGTTGTTGCCTCCTCCTACTGTTAAAACCTCTTCCTTCAGTTCATTATCATTACCTTATGCTAACACATCCTCAAAACTGTTGCCACCTCCTTCTTCTGTCACTAAGACTTCAACCCCTCCTCATCCTGAGGTTAACTCTTTTTCCAAACGTGCACCTCCTTCTCCTAAGACAGTCACTCCCTCCAACATTAACGCCTCCTCCAATATTCTACCACCTCTTTCTATGACTACCACTTCATCAAGTTCTTGCCAGTGTATGGTGTCGCCACTGCCACAAAATGCTTGCCACCTCCACTTGATGTTACTACCTCTTCCAATCTTTTACCACCTCATCCTGATGTTCCCACCTCCTCCAATTCTCGATGACATCCGCCTTGTTCCATCTCCCCCTTACCGCCAAAAGCTTCCAATCCTCCACCGTCCTTATGACACGCTCCAAAATCTTCCAACTGGCAGCCAAAACCTGATTCTGCAACCCAGGCTCAGCAACTGGGGTTCATTGCATCAATACTGGGTTCCCTTCAGCCTCTGGGCAGGCCTTTCACTGAGGTTCTGTATCTGTATGTGGCACTCTGTGCGAGGGCTTGGATTGGTTAGCCTATGAGTACCCCCTGGGTTTCTTTGGATTCAAGTATTGGGCCTTCTCGATATCCGGCTAGTACACCATTTGGGATTTTAGATTTGTTTATAGCCCCTCCCCCCAAGGATGTCAGATCTGAGCTGAGTGTTGTTGTGTTTCCTTTGTGACAGTTACAGAATGAAAACACTCTGAGTAAGCTTTTTAGATGGTCATATTCACTATTAGTTTTGTTTTCTCAGTGTAGAATTGTGTTGCTGGAGAATACCAGTGGTGCAACACTGCATCCTGAGTCCATTCCTCCAGGTTCGGTAATGCACATATTTGAAACACTGTACACATGGAACTACAGTGCGTGTTGCTGGTTTTGCAGGTCTCCACACACAACTCCTTTGATGTGCCAGGTTAATCAGCAACTGTACCACGGTAAGTGGTACCTCTACCAATTAAATGGGAACAGTTTAATGGGAGACTTCTTCTTTTCGGTAGGGCATATTTGGGTGGGCCAGGGCAAGCTTTAGCCTCTCACAAATGGGGAGTAGGAGCTCTCCCAGGAGCTTGTTGAGTATTGCAAAGGTTACGTTCAGAGTCCAAACCTGTAGGGCTGGTCTGCCTTAAGGGTCCACTAGGGTAAGAATGGAGTGGACCTCAGAGGCTACGCTCTGATGAGGCAGGGTGTCTAGGGGATCCCCCCCATCCCACCCACAAGTATAATGTTCACTAGTATTGGGCCCTGAGTCACCTTGAAGGTCATCCACATAGTCAGTATAGTCAGTCAAGGGGCCTGGGCACCACCCCTACCTGTCCAATTAAGAACTGACTGCAACGAAAAAACCACTGCTACAAAGAAATACAGGGATGATTAATAGGTAAAACACATTCTCAGCCTCACACTGCTCCCAGTAACATACACGAAAAAGGCACAGTATGACACGTAAACCTCCTTCACTTGTGGTAATGTGGTCCAAGGGCAAGCTATACACTTGAGTCAGGATTTGAGCTAGCACAGAAGGAGTCCAAACAACAGTAGCACTGTGCTACCAAAATAAAAGACTGTTCAACCAAGTTTCTGTAAAAGTAGGATGACATTAATGAAACTAAAAATACAATATGTATATGTATATATATTTTTGGAGAATGGCCAAAGTAATGCCAGAGTATTAATGTGTTTCTTGAACAAAAGTGGTCTGCGCGCCATTTACTGTGTGACATGCTGGAATCTTTCAGAATTTTTGTTTTGATCCCTGTTGGTTTTGGCTGTAATAAACTGCAGTTTGAACTTGCTGTCTGTCTGGGTCCTCCATTTATTCTGGGGAGGGAGTTAGGCCCTCCGAGACCACAGTCCCCAGCATCACTCTGGCATACTTGGAGTCCCTCCCTAACAAGTTGGTAGCAGAGTTGATGGTTGGTCCGGTACAAGGTCATCTCACCCACCACAGACATGAGAGGCTACAGGACCCTCACATATTTCAGGAAGACGGGAAATGCGTACCAGTGGAAAAGCCATCAAGGGCAAGTAGGAAATCATCCTGCCTGAAGTCAGCGAGGAGTACAAACAGACCAGGCTGGGGAAGTGAGCACCTGGGGGACACGGCAGCTGAGCAGCGCCAGCACACCAAGGAGTGTAAGTATCGGCCCAGTTGAACCGAAACTGTGGGTGTGAGGGAGGGCATTGAGTATTTTGGAGTATTGTTTAGTATCATCGAGTATTTTCAAAGTATTGTCTAGATGTCCAATTTCTATGTTTAGGGCCATTCGGTTGTAGAGGTAAATGGTTCTGGTAAACAACCTAGACACGGATGAAAGAAGACACAGATGACAGAAGATATGTAAATAGTGGTCTTCCTGTGGGTTGGGCGTTTTAGCTCGGGTCATAGATGACAGCATCCCTGTAAGGGTTAGCAAGGGAGCTGGCCTAGATTGCGGAAGGTGAGTCGACTGGTTTAGTCTCCTGGAGTGAGACATTTTGCACGCTAGGTGGCACATCAGGTACAGTTTCAATACAAGATACTATTGGTATACTCTGCCTGGAGGTGGGTAGACAGCTGTGTTTTTTTTGTGGTTTTGGAGTAACGGACTATAACAGTGTATGCGTGGTATTTGATTTTTCAGCACTACCCTGGTTAGTAGATTGGTGACTTCACCCATAGGTTTGCACATAGGACACGGAGATCATGAGACAGTGAGGAGCTACTATTGGAACTTGAGATTGGCCGACAAGGTGAACCAGTGGCGGTGTGCGGAAGGCTCATGCGCAAGATTGTAGGCGTGCCTGAGGAGGCAGTGACAGTGAGGTTGTAAAGGGGCGGTGCGCGGAGCACGCCTTATAAGTTGTGGAGCCAGAGAGGCTCATAGTAACCTGAAATCATTGTCATCACACTGTACCTTCCTCCCAAAATAGTGGATTGTCGAAACCCTCGACTTGAGTTCAGATAAAGGCGGGAAAAATGTTTCAGAGGAAGTGCGGGGTGACACGCCCCTACAGCACCTGTGAAAGACACTCCAACCTTATAGGGAATAGATTTGTAAATATAGCATAGAATGGTCCAAAAGCACTGAGGGGAAGTTAACTAAACCATGGCCACCTTGTGGAGGTTTCTCCAAAGACGTGCAGCAATCAATACTGACACACATACAGGGTGCCTATAAGGGGAAGAAGTTAACAAACCGCAAGGCCATATTCAAATTGTGGCGCATGCTCCAGGACGGCGAGGAGGATGCAGCAAGGCGTCAGTGGATGCTGAGCCAGCAGGAGTTGAAGGAGCCAGGGGCTCATCCCTTCGCTCCTCCCCATGTCCCTCCGAGTGTAGCATCATATGACACAGACGATGAGCAAGGATGCACCCATTGCAAGAGATAAGAGCCTTACGGGAATTAAGAGCAGCAGAAGGGTATTCAAATCTGACATATGAGCCACCACCATATATGAAGGAGGAGGGGCTGAGAGGCGCAGGGCAGCCAGCTACTGAACAAGAGGTGAGGCACAGAAGGGAATGAAGGAGGGGCTCTGGAGCATAGCCACAAAGGAATGGATAGGAGGACAGATATTCCTGAAACTGGAAGGGAAAACAGATGGGCAGGCAGAAGGGGTGACAAAGGCAATAGAAGGTCTGAAGGGATGTAGCGAAGCATCAGACTGGGCGGAGATAATGGACGAGGCAGACAGGAGGGATAAGTTAGAAAAAGAAGACAGAGAAAGGAGAACGGGATAGAAGTTGCAGAGAGAGGAGAGAAAATAAAGGAAGGAGGAGGAGAAGACGCACATGGAAAGGGAAAGCGAAGAGAGGATCAAAAAGGACCGCAAAGAGAGGAAAAGAGATGAATGGGAGCAGCGGGACAGAAGGACAATGGAAGTGGAAGAGATCGAGAGGCGAAGGGAAGTACTGGATCGGGAAAAACCCAAGTTGGCTGAGAGGGAACAGAGGGATTTACATCTGGACAGACTAGTAAGAGAACGAGCGCGGAGGGAGGATGCCGAGCAAGCAAAAAGGGCGGTAAAGACACAAGGGACAGAGACAGCGACAGGCGCGAAGAGGAAAGTAAGGCAGGCCGAACCAGAAAGCACAAGCTCACGGGATAGGAACACAATGGAAGGAGACAGAACAGGCCTATGGGCCTGAGGGGGAGGAAGCAGATATGACTTGAGGGTTATTGACCTCAGCATGAAAACTAATATGGACTTGATATCTAAGAGGCTAAGATTTGCAGATGATTTTTTCAGTAATATGGGCTTAGGGTCCGACAATGAAGACAGGAACAGCAGGGACGAGGGGAGGGAGCAGCATCAATCCCAGTCAATGGGGATAGGGTCAGACAAATGTGTGACATGGCAACTCAAGACACACACAGAGGGAGAAAGAGGAGGCAGATCAGATGAGCAGTCATGGCTGGTGAACGACTATATGATGCCACTACCTATGTCAATAGACTTAGAGACCTCCCAGGACAAAGGAAGGGGGAACAGCCCTAGCCTGTACAAGCAGAAGGTTAACCAGGAGATATGGTGACAGTATCCAGGTACCCATATTAGAACTAATAGATATATGCACAGGCATTGAAAGCGAGAGAAGGGACAGACAGGTCAGACTGACCAGAAACACGGACAGGTAGGAGCAATTCACACGGATGCCCTTATTGGAGAGGGGAGGGGTGCAACCTCAGTATATTGTAACGCTCACCTGATTCCCGTAGAGGCGCCGGTCTTGACTGGGCATATACCGTATCTTCAAAGGTGATGTGTAACACACGGCTGGCTCTTTGGGCTGGACCTCTGTGCACTGTATGTCTGACTCGAAGGGTAAGATGTCTGCAGATAGAAAATATGGGATTAATGAACTGGGTTATTAAATGTCTCTCTCTTCTTCCCTTTCTCTTCTCCTGTAGAACCCCGAAGGTTAGCGCTCTCACCTTAGGTAAGTGAACGCCGTGCTCTCCATCTGCCTCGGGGCAGGGTGCTGTAACCAGTTTCTTCACTGGATAAGGGGAGCAGGCCTCTTGACTTCAGAGGACTGCTGTCCGTCGTTTACTGCACGAACTGTAAGTTTCGAGTAATTCTAATGTCTTTAAAGTCTTTAGTAATGATGTCTCTTGTTTTGCAGGGTTCCGGCGATGGTGGATGACGGGCTGAAGTGAGTTGAAGATGGAGCCCGTGTGATGAATAGAAGCGCCTGGAAGCACGTAAGTAAGCGCTTGTTGCCTGCTTCACGATGCGCTCTAACTGTCTTTTTATTTTGCAGGTACAAGTTCGGAGCGGCTGCAGGGTGCCGGAATACCCACTGGGTTAGATGTGGAAAGGAGTAATGGCACGTGAGTATTAAAGTTCCCCAATGTCTTTAAACGCACCTTGTTTTGTCTTTCAGATGCGGGATGCAGCGCCGAAGGCCTCCGGAGCGTGCGAAGAGTTGGTAAGCTTTTGTCTTTCAGATGCCGGAATGCAGTGTGAAGACCTCCGGAGCGCACGAAGAGTAGGTAAGCCTTTGTCTTTCAGATGTCGGAATGCAGCGCGAGGCGTTGGTGACAGCCGATGGACCAGGTAAGTGAAGAGCTGTCACTGAAGACCGTAATGCTAACCTGTTCTTTCTTGTCTTTATAGGTGTTGCTGAAGACTGGATTCAGGATGGTAAGCCTTTTTCCTTAGGCCCAGGATCAGATGCAGAAGACACGATGAGCGTTCTGCTGCAGAGGATGCAGAATAACGCAAAGCAAGATTCATCCATCGGGTGTGGTTTAAATAGCCTCCTGTAGTGCTTAGGTGTCTCCTTCCACAGCCACGCCTAGGTAAGAAAAGAGTTCCTGCTTTCCAGAAGAGTTCCAGTGTTCTGAACCTAGGGAGTGGCTCCTGCCCCACCCAACAGGAAAAGTAGTTCCAAACAGAAGAGGATCAGAGGCTCAACTGGCAGGCAAGTAAGCAGCATGGTCTGCTGCAGGTAAGTCCACCCAAGCATTATGAGCCCGGCGCTTCCAGCGCTGGGACTGGGCATATTTATGAGCCTGGTGCCACTGGCGCCAGGACTGGGTCCAAAAGGTCCCAATTGGGACTGGTTGGAACTCGGAACCTGGGTTATGGATCTGCTTCCAAGGGAGTTGGGAAAACCCTGACCTTTTGGAAGCAGAGATCATGACATATATACCATGTAAACATGCAGTCAAGGAGAATGTAACGTTAGGCTGCCATCGTTGAGTGCAGGAGCTGGGAAAGTGATTTTTTTCATGAAATGTAGAGAATGACTGTGGGAAAGAGGTAAGCAGTGGGAGACGTAAAGGGACTACTAGTGGTGATCCTCAGGGATGATGCAGATGATGTATGGAAGAGGGCGGGGTTCCCTGGAGTGATGACACAGAAGACGGCGCAGGATGGTTTGCCATTTGCAAACTGCAAAGCCGCCCTATGGCAAGCATTAAGAACACAATGCCCAGACACAGCGGACATTGGGGCAATTATGTCCCAGAAAATGAGGGAAGACGAAGACCCCTTACAATATATTCAGGAGATTCAAGAGCTTTGCCACCTTGCAACTCGATAACAGTGGGCCAAAACAGTAGCAATATTCTATCACATGCTAATGCAGGGGCTACGATAGCCTGTCCAGAAACACTTAAGGAAGTTCGTGGGAATGGAAGCAAAGGGATGGCCAGAAACACAGCTCACGATAGTTCACCATTGTAGGCTATGGCAGGAGAAGCTCAAGAAAAAAGTGGAGGACAGGAAGATAGATGAAGCTAAACTGATAGAGAAAAAACTAGCGAAGTATGAGGGGGCAGTACAAACCAGCCCCACCCTGCAGGGACAGCAGCCACAGCAGCAGCAACAACCACAGCAGTTTGCACCACCCATGTGGGAGGGTTCATGGGGTGGGGGTACACACAGCAGTGGTTCAGAGGAAGAAGGGGACAACCGAGAGGGTGTGGGTTCGGACAACAGATGCAGCATAACCAAGGGGGCTTTCTAGGAGGGTTTCGAGGATATGGGCGGCAGATGCAGCAGGGGAGTCAATGGAAGCAAAGGTTATCTGAGTAGGAGCAAACCATACTAGCTGAGGTTGAGGAAAGGGCCAATGAGACATCCAGGGGTTGTTGGCTACCTGATGTCTAAAACAGACCCTTGTCATGCATGTACAGATATGGGGCAGCGCAACGTGTAATAGGATAGTTCATGGACATGTATAAAAGTGAAGTGTAGGCACAGAGCCACAGTGCATTTTATGATTGGCTGATGCATTATGCGCACAGAGGTATAGCCGCCTTACAGTAGTTCGACGTCCCATTGGCTTATTTGGCGCATGTGTGTTACGTCAAACGGCATGGGTGTACTCGCTTCAATACTTCGCAATGTGTGATTGGATCATTTTTTGATGCACATAACGTGTAGGCACGGAACCGCAGCGCGTGATACCATTGGCTGGCACATTAGATGCGAAGATGAGTAGCTGCATTGAAGGATGTCGGTGTTCTATTGGCCCATTTCGTACACATGGGTTACCCCCTCCCCCAGTCTTTGCTGTATGTAGCTGTGCATATATTGTTGGCAGGCACAGCTATAAAACCTTTTAAAAATATATATGTATATATTCAATGAAAAAAACTTTGTTAAAGGGACGTTATGGTTAAGTTGCAAGTAATACCAAAAAACCACAGAAATTCGCCAGTTATGGTAAGCTAAGCAACCATAACACGTACCAATACCGTGCACTATTAAGACTAACACCCAGGACATCAAAGATGACATCACTGATGACATCACATATCTGGGCCAATTGTTTTTGTTCTCTGACATATATAGGCCAGATGGTTTTGTTTACTGACAGTCAGAATATTAAAATTGAAATGGTGCTATATATCTAGACGTGAACCTTGTCATATGTTCTTAAAGTACGTTCCTTAGGGTTAAGTCTCAGCTGATGGTGCACATACATGAGGCAATGAGCAGGCCTGAAACACACAATTCATTTGTATACATGAGGATAAAATTTAATGTTAACATTTTCTGATGATGCTGTTTCTTTCTTCCTTACTTTAGTTTCCCGGAATGTGCCTCTTATTCGTATGCATTGTGGTTCTTCATATGTATTGTTTGTACTAGCACAAGTGTAGTAAGTCTTGAATTGTTAGCTAGTTATTACATGTTTAACCTTACTCAAAACTTGCATATGGTAGCATTAATTATTGTACTTTCCAAAATTCCAAGATTATAAATATTGTACTTCTATGGTGCATGCTGCAGCCATTGCCTATTTTTATATATGATTTGATTCCTGTATTAACAACAACACTCCAATACCATTTATTTATTCATTTGTTTTTGTAGGGCGCGCAGCAGCCCGTAGGCATTGTGGCGCTTGGTACAGAAAGTGAGCAGAGCTTGGTTACAGAAGAGAGCAGGTATACATTTTTACAAATTTTACAATATACATCTTTTACAAGTTTTACACTATACAATGGGTCTCATTTCAAGTTTGCCGGTCCGGTAACTACGGTAACAGTAAGCCTGCCGGTACTGTAGTTCCTGGACCGGCAAACTATGAGTTGTGCTCGCAGGTGCCTTTCTGTGTGCCAGGTCGGACCTGGTGGGCAGAGAGGCACCCGTGAGCACAGCATGCCGGATGCACCTGCACCGTTTATTACGATGCCGTTGCATTCGACCTCCCCATCCCCATTGAGCCCTACGGGGCTCAAATTGGAATGGGGAGCATTCCGATCCGGCGCTCTCGAATGGGCAATTACCGGGTTCGGCAGGGCCATAATGACCCAGTAATTGCCCATTCGCAGGCGCCGGAAATTTTGGGAAGTTTAGCAGCAGCCTGCTGGTTTTACCAGCAAGGCTACCGCCAAACTTCTAATGAGGCCCAATGTTGTTTAGATGAGTACATTCTTTAATACATTAAGTAGTTCATGAGAGGTCTGCCGATCACCCCTGACATCTTGTTACCAGCATTATAAACACAACCCTTTGTAGGGACTTTTCATCAAAATTAATTTCACATGTGATGTCATCAATGCCATTTGTGATGTCATCTTTGATGCCCTGGGTGTTAGTCTTAGCAGTGCACGGTGGTGGCACGAGTTATGGTTGCTTAGCTTGACATAACTGGTGAATTTCTGAGTTTTTTCCCCTTTTTCATTGACTTTCATGGATTTTTATTAGTGCAATTTAACCATAACGTTCCTTTAACAAAGTTTTTTCATTGAATTTCATAGGTTTTCATTAGTGCAACTTAACCATAACGTCCCTTTAACAAAGTTTTTTCAGTGAATTTTATAGGTTTTTATTAGTGCAACTTAACCATAATGTCCCTTTAACAAAGTTATTTCAGTGAATTTCCTGGGTTTTTACAGGTGCATGCTATTTTCCTGCAACTTACTAATATCATACTTTCCCAATATTGCAATATTTGTGTGCAATTTACAAGGTTTCACCTTAAAACTCTGCCATTTCCCACTTTTTAGCATCATTTTTAATACTTCAATACAATTTTTGCAACTTTGTCAACTGATTTTGCATCCGTAGACGTCCACGAACATCTGACTTCATCACAAACATTCCAGACAGTGCCACGTGACTATTTGCTGGCACGCGGCATGATGACGTGTCTGAGAACGCATCTGCACTTCGCAATCAGATCCGTGCTTTGTGGACAGTTTGGAACTGCATTTTCTGCTTCAAAGTTTCCCTTGCACAGCTCCTACACCTATTCTTACTCATTATCCATTAACAATCTAGTATACAGTACATACTTGGAAGAATTTTAGCAAAACTGCTATTTATCTTAAAAATGTCATCACCTATTGCCATCCCTCCTTCCGAAGACCCACCACCAACACCAGCTGGAGGACCTTCACAACAAAAAAAGCACAGTACTTCCAAAGACAATGAAGAGGACCAAGAAGAAGAGTTAGAGGAAGTGCCTTCCTCTAGCACCAGAGAGAATCATGGGTGTGGCAGTTCTTTACCACTGTTGGGAAAGTACCAAAAGCTAAAGCTGCCAAAGTGAAATGCACTGAGTGCAACTTTGTACTCAGTCGCTGACTCTCCGGACAGTACTACTACGGGACCACCTCCATGTGCTGCCACGCCAAATCCAATGATCGCAATGCTCTCAGAAAAGTTTTTCCTTTCTTAGCAAGTAGGAGGCTATCTTCCTCCACCTCATCCTCCTCAACCAGTAATGTAACCACATATCCTATTTCTGTGGGACACAATATCGCACCAGCTACCTTGATCCATATTTATTTTAAGACAACAGTCCTCTGTATATACTACAACACAACTTTCTTCAGAGGGAAGCAATTTTGAAGTGCTTTTGAAGCGGTAATCAAGGAGCATGAGAAACACTGCCCACCACCTTAGAAGTAACACATGTGCAACATCTTCCCCCTTCCATCTGCCCCTCCATATACGTGCTTAGTGCCTCTTCCCTCTTTTCCCTCCTCACCTTTCCTTCTAAGCTCTCCTGCCAAAAAAATAAATACATTAAAAAAAAAACAAAAGAAATGTTTCTTTAGGAACCACCTTTCACAGTTAAAGAATAGAACAAAAAAAACGTATAGACTCCATCTACTTTACATTTCTCAGTAAAGTGCATAGACTCAATAAGATTTAACAACATTTCCATTAATATTTTGTGTTATGCTAATGGCAATATTATGGCGTTCATCATCCATTCCAGGGACTGGAACAGTGGATACCAGCCAGGCAGCCCAAGTTAGCAGTCTAAGGAAGGCTGAGGGTGGATAACGGGGTGTCTGGACCATTTTCCTCCCATTCCAACCCCTGCAATGGGGGATGAAGTTCATTAGTAACCCAGATTCCCAAAGAGGGAACCCGCAGTGCTAAAAAAAAAAAGGATTTTTCTTCCTACACCGGGGTGCCTAAGGCGTCCCGTTGTAGGAAACAAAATCCTTTTCAAAAATGGCCACCATGGAAAGGGAAGGCGGGGTTCCATACAGGGCCCCTTTTCTCTTTCCACGGCAGCCTGCAAAAGGCGAAGAGAGAACCCTATGACCATACTACCACAAGCACATTTTTCTTCCCTTTCAAAGCTATCCCACTTTCGAATAACTTTACCACAAAGCCGGTGCCAGGTGGACATGGCCACTTTAACCCCATGTGTTGTCTCTCATGGTCATGGCCAGTAGCCAGATTGTCTGGATCATGACCTTTTTCCATGACCCAGACAATGTGGCCACTGCCCATGGCCACAGGCTACACCTCAGTCACCCAAGGTATATCACTATTTTTTGTAACTACGTTATGACACATGTCAAAAAATAAAACACAGGCACATTTGCAAAACCATGCTTTAAGGTCCTTGCCAATGCTCCTTGCACACGTTTGCTGGAAATGCACCCATGTTTTATTTTTTCAAAAGTGTCAAATGTATGCAAATACAATAGTCATATAACTTAGCCCCCACTTGACAAAATCCATTCAGACTTTACAAAAACATTTATATCTAGATCTAATATCTGTTTGCAAACTTTTGTGTAAATTCGTCAAATGGCACCACATTTATAAGCCTTTACAATATTTTGGGAACCCCCTCTAATTTTTCCCCCACTTGAAAAAATCCCACCAAACTTCGCAAAAACATTTATATCAAGATCTATTATCAGTTTGACAACTTAAGTGTAGACTTGTCAAATGTTACCTCATTTATAAGCCTTTAGACTATTTTGGGACCCCTCTCTAATTTTGCTCCCTCTTGACAGAATGCCACCAATCTGTGCAAACTCATTCAGAATCAGGTCAAAAACACAATTGCAATATTTCATGCAAGTGGCGCCAAAGTTATAAGCCATCCAGGAACTGCTTTTCAACAAACCTGTAATATAGAGATGTCTGCGAACTTCACAGGACTGTTCGCGAACATCCGGACTGATCGCTGACTTTTATGATGAAAAACACCTGTTTTTTGCTTCTTTCAGCCATATCCCATCGCATCCTCATCCCCCCTCAGCTCCCCAGAGATTATTTCATAAGTTTGACAAGTGCAATGATGTGTTTTTTAATATGTTTTAACCGCGAAGTTCGCGGACAATGACCGATGTCTGCAAATCCAAGATGGTGGGCGTTTCCAAAAATCTGACACACTTCACGCTTTTCACCATTCAATCAGTGGGCATGTCACGTGTCCTTCTAAGCCAATCAGAGTCCACGGACAAAACAGGGAAATGAGTCAGTGGACCGGACACATATGTCACTAATTTTTTACTTACTTTTTGGTCATTTTAAAAAAAAAACGACTGGACATATTTACTCAAAATTAACAAAAGCATGCTTTTGGGACCAAGCCGCCTCTCCTGCCACAAATTTGGTGAAAATCCATCCAGCGGTTTGGGCTGTAGGCGTGAGCAAATTTATTGCAATAAAACCAGTGAAATACTGTGAGTGTGAGAAGAGACAACTATTGTTGACCCCTATCGTCTTGTTTCTTCCTTTTCTGTTTGTGAGGGCCTAAAGGCAACTACCTTATCTTTGTAACCTCACTCTCAGACTTCCTGGGTTTGACCCGCTTTTAGGTTAGTTTTGAAGGGTTGTGTGGTTGTGCCTTTGGGAAATTCAAGCCCTATTCTATCTTCTTCGCCCTGGTCTCTGAGTGTTGCTTGAATCGGTGTCCATGAGTTGCTCCATGGCTGGTTTGTTAAATTTTGTTTTAGGGAGTGACACCGCAGTTGCCATGCATTTCTTGCATTGGTGTCGGCATAGTGTTCTTGACTGCTAGGCATGGTCGCTACTCCTCCGCATAGCACCTCTCTCACTCACCAGTATCGATGAAGATCGTTTGACTAGAGCTGTCTGTCTGGAGGCCCCAGTGGGCTATCATGTTGCGAGTGATAAGCAATCAACACTGATGGATGTATTGGCATGAAATGAAAGAAAAAAACTGCCCGGCATCCTTACAAGTAGGTGTGGGGTGATTACCAGTGGTATTGCCCAAAGCACATAAAGAGGGGACAGAAACTGAGGCCCTCCCAATGACTACCTTCCTCCTCTGGGGTAGAAATGGATCTGACCTTCACCCTAGTAGGCCTCGCAACCCAGGCTGAGAGGGGCTCCCTTGCCCACTTCACATGGTCAGTCACTACATATATATATATATATATATATATATATATATATATATATATATATGTATATATATATATATATATATATATATATATATATATATATATATATATATATATATATATATATATATATATATATATATATATTTCTGGACTTGACACCCCAGCCTGCCCTCACTAGATGGTAGTATTTTTTTAATGTGTGTATTGTGGGCCTGGGGCAAGGGGGAGCCAGTGCACTACTCTTCATGGCTCCCCTACCCATCCCCTGAAGATTTGTTTTGAATTGGTTGGGTAGGGTGCAGGCAAGGGTGAGCCAGTGGGCACATCCCTCCTGATTGGCCAGATACTAATTCCGTGAAGGTTCTGGGCCAAGTAGGTGCCTGTGGCCTGTGCTTCTGGCATCTCTGCTAAGCCCAGATGAATGGAGAAAAAGGGAAATGTTTTGCCACTGGCTTCCCCCTGAAGTTAAAATGTGTGTGTGTAAGTATGTGCGTGTTTGTGTGTGTGATTTGAAGGGAAGGGCATTCACATGTTTGTGCTCAGAGGTGTATGTGTGTGGGAGTGAGTGTGCATGTTGGGTGACTGGGGGTGGGTTCCTGTATACTTGATAAATAAAGAGATTGACTGTGTATGAATGGGTATGTGTGGGAAATGAGTGCATGTATGCACTATAAATGAAAGAGTGTGTCCGTATGGATATGTATGTGCAGGAAATTAGTATTTATGTGTGTGTGTGTGTACCTGTATGTGCTGAGAATGAGAGTGTGTCTGTGTGTAGGAATGTGTATACATGATGTAGGACAGTATGCCTGTTCTTTGGATGGGAGGGCAGGGGACTGGGGACAGAGCCCATCCTGGAATGTAGCAATAGATGTTGAGAGTGAGGTATAGGGTCATAAAACTCTTCAAATTCAGTGAAATTATTTTAGTTGAGGCACAGTTATGGCGAGTCCGCTCAAAGAAAATTAATTCAGTAAAACCTTAGTTAAAGTGACATTAAGATGCCGGTTTAATGCAACAAAACCCTTAACATTAGGGAGGTGTTGGAAGCTACCCCGAACAACAACTTTGAGAGGCAAACGGAACTGTAAACCACCAAGTGATCCCTCAAGTAGGTGAATAACTTTTAGTCAACAAACACAAAACGCTTGTGTTTTTTGAAGTTCGTTATTAAGGGAAGGCATTCACTATTCCATCCTTACTTTAAGCATCAAGAACGCATAAGCAGGCCAATTTGGCAAAAATACACGCTTTTGTTTTGAAGGCTTTTCAGTTTTCTGGTTGACCTTCTGCTCAACCTTTTATCTTGTAAAATAAAAGACTGAAAATCATATCTTTTGAGTCAATCAATCGCACCTGTCGGTATAACTCCAGTTAGAGTTCTAGCCAGGAGCTTCCACTACCAATCTCTCGGATACAGTCCCCCCAACTCACTGCTGTAGCTTATTTCCCTTTGCCACTCTGAGTTAATGGTACATTTTCTGTCCCCGTCTTATTCCTTCCCTCACCCTCTAGTCCTGCCTGGTTCCAATATGGCCCACTGGAACCTCCTGACTCTTGCTGTCTTCATCACTACCTCCTCCTAGGGACGTCATTTAGGGGTCGCCAGAAGTCGCAACTGCGACCTCTGAGGTCTCCCTTGTGACCTCTATCTTAAAAAAAAGAACAAAAAAAGTATTTTTTTTTTTTTGGTAATGCAAGCTCCTGGGCTGTGGCCAGCACCATGTGGCTCTTTACTTCTGGAGTGGCTAGCTTTCTTGATCAGGCCCCTTTAAAAACAGAAGAAAAATAAGAACTGGAGTGCCACAAGTCTAACACTTTTAGCACTGATCCTAAATAAGAAAGAATAGGAATACCAAATAATCTGTCTTTCTGGAAATCTATACAATAATTGCTAGACTCATTAAAGGTTTATTTCAGGCACACTTCAGGGGGTGAGTCACTGATTTAGTCTGTTCTTAAATGCCTCAACTCAGCCTTTCATCCTTCTGAGGTCGATAAATGAGTACCAACACAGGTTGGGTGTTATTGGGTTTATATTCTTTCTATATAAAGCGCTTAACCGTAAGTGCTATATAATAACACCTCGTTATCATTTGGTCATGGACGTCTGCTTGCATTCACAGTAATTTAGTAATATGGGCCTATATACACTGAGGCCTATATACACTGATCTTAACAATACATATGGCGATCCATTCTTGTATGAAATGTACATCACATTATAGTCATATCGTAACCATATTTTTTTATAGTGTACAATACTATGTGATGCCACTTCCTGTTTTGTCAACGAGTGAAAGGTTGTGTTCCATCGCTTCCGGCGATATCACTTTGGGGCAGGGTCAAATGAAATCACTTACTGTGATGTCATCAGGAGGTCAAGGGTCGTGTGATGTCACTTCTGCTACCCCTGGCATTTTGGTGAAATGACGTTGCTGCCTCCTCCTACTGTTACAACCTCTTCCTTCAGTTCATTATCATTACCTTATGCTAACACATCCTCAAAACTGTTGCCACCTCCTTCTTCTGTCACTAAGACTTCAACCCCTCCTCATCCTGAGGTTAACTCTTTTTCCAAACGTGCACCTCCTTCTCCTAAGACAGTCACTCCCTCCAACATTAACGCCTCCTCCAATATTCTCCCACCTCTTTCTATGACTACCACTTCATCAAGTTCTTGCCAGTGTATGGTGTCGTCACTGCCACAAAATGCTTACCACCACCACTTGATGTTACTACCTCTTCCAATCTTTTACCACCTCATCCTGATGTTCCCACCTCCTCCAATTCTCGATGACATCCGCCTTGTTCCTTCTCCCCCTTACCGCCAAAAGCTTCCAATCCTCCACCGTCCTTATGACACGCTCCAAAATCTTCCAACTGGCAGCCAAAACCTGATTCTGCAACCCAGGCTCAGCAACTGGGGTTCATTGCATCAATACTGGGTTCCCTTCAGCCTCTGGGCAGGCCTTTCACTGAGGTTCTGTATCTGTATGTGGCACTCTGTGCGAGGGCTTGGATTGGTTAGCCTATGAGTACCCCCTGGGTTTCTTTGGATTCAAGTATTGGGCCTTCTCGATATCCGGCTAGTACACCATTTGGGATTTTAGATTTGTTTATATGCCCCTCCCCCCAAGGATGTCAGAACTGAGCTGAGTGCTGTTGTGTTTCCTGTGTGACAGTTACAGAATGAAAACACTCTGAGTAAGCTTTTTAGATGTTCATATTCACTATTAGTTTTGTTTTCTCAGTGTAGAATTGTGTTGCTGGAGAATACCAGTGGTGCAACACTGCATCCTGAGTCCATTTCTCCAGGTTCGGTAATGCACATATTTGAAACACTGTACACATGGAACTACAGTGCGTGTTGCTGGTTTTGCAGGTCTCCACACACAACTCCTTTGATGTGCCAGGTTAATCAGCAACTGTACCACTGTAAGTGGTACCTCTACCAATTAAATGGGAACAGTTTAATGGGAGACTTCTTCTTTTCAGTAGGGCATATTTGGGTGGGCCAGGGCAAGCATTAGCCTCTCACAAATGGGGAGTGGGAGCTCTCCCAGGAGCTTGTTGAGTATTGCAAAGGTTACGTTCAGAGTCCAAACCTTTAGGGCTGGTCTGCCTTAAGGGTCCACTAAGGTAAGAATGGAGTGGACCTCAGAGGCTACGCTCTGATGAGGCAGAGTGTCTAGGGGATCCTCCCCATCCCACCCACAAGTATAATGTTCACTAGTACTGGGCCCTGAGTCACCTTGAAGGTCATCCACATAGTCAGTATAGTCAGTCAGGGGGTCTGGGCACCACCCCTTCCTGTCCAATTAAGAACTGACTGTAACGAAAACACCACTGCTACAAAGAAATACAGGGATGATTAATAGGTAAAACACATTCTCAGCCTCACACTGCTCCCAGTAACATACACGAAAAAGGCACAGTATGACACGTAAACCTCCTTCACTTGTGGTAATGTGGTCCAAGGGCAAGCTATACACTTGAGTCAGGATTTGAGCTAGCACAGAAGGAGTCCAAACAACAGTAGCACTGTGCTACCAAAATAAAAGACTGTTCAACCAAGTTTCTGTAAAAGTAGGATGACATTAATGAAACTAAAACTACAAACACACTAATCAAAAACACTATAACCCACCCCTCTAAGAGAAGACATCAAATATGGAGACTTTGGAATGCAAGGGGGCCCTATGGATCTGAAGGTAAAGGTTACAGGCAATCATTTCAGCAGCAAATTCAGGTTTACTGACAATGGGCCTCATTATGAGTTTGGCAGTATTCCGGTGGGAAATCTGCCAGAATGCTGCCAAATGGAATTACTTATTACCACCACTTGGTCCAGTGGAATTACTGCTGGATTACAAGTGGCTGGTTTGGCAGTGTTAGTACCCATTTATTGAGTCCATTGAGTCCATCTGCCGAATTTGCCCATTTTTGGTGCTAAGGCAGTGAAATAACCTCCAGGGGTTTTTCCTCTGCCTCACCACCAAAGTTGTCATACCGCAGAGTGGTAATGCGGGGGTAATGCAGTGGTAACACAGTTACCACTGCATTACTGCCATTTTTCCACACACCGCCATGCTTGTAATGAGGCCAATGTCTTTAAAAACTGTAGGGAATATGGTTTTACCGGTCACCGGGGCACTTTAAGACAGGTCAGGAGGACAGAACCACTTAAATACCTTTCAGACTTGTTCTTCGGTCTTGACAGTGCTGAAAAAAGCTGCCAGACTCTTTTCCACCATTCGAATCAGTGTCGAGACAGGTCCAGTTGAGGGCTTCCAGCAGGTCACATTGGGCCTCATTACGACCCAGGCGGAAAGTGACTGACCGGACCGCAACAGCGTAAATAGCGTTTCCGCCATTGCACGAAGGAGCAAAGTGCGGCTAATTACGACCCATCGGGCACGAGCATTACGCCATGGCGGAATCCGAAAGGCTGCGATGGCGGAAATGACCCCAAAACGGCCCTTACCGCCGCCGTACGCTGCACCAGGTGCAATACCGCCACCCATCTTAGCGGTCACCGTAATGAGCGGTCACCGTAATGAGCGGGCACCGCAAATTACGGGCACCGTAAATATACGGAAACGGAAGTAAAAGCATGTGGCCGGAACGGGAAACAGCACGCCGCACAACTATAAAATCCGAATCCCAACACAACCATTAAAAATCCGACCCTGACACACATCCCAACCCGTTAGCAACCCCTGTTAAAAAAATAAATATGGGAAAGGTAGCCAAGAAAGCGTGTGATCGCAAGCGGCAGGTCCACTTCTCCCGAGAGGAACTGACCGTGCTCACCGAGACCCTCCAGGAAAATGCCGCCGTCGTCTTCTCCAGTCAAATGACCAGGACGGCCCTTGCCAACAAGAAGGCCATATGGGCCCTGGTGGCACAGCGCGTAAGTGCGGTGGGGACAACACCCCGCACGCCACAGCAATGTCGCAAGCGGTGGGACGACCTGCGGATCCGCGTACGCAGCATACTCTCTGCGAACAGGAACATCGCCACAGCTACCGGGGGGGGATCAGAGTCGCCCATCAAGTTGACCCCCTGGGAGGATATCTGCGCCTCCACCATAGGAATGGAGAGCATAGAGGGAGTCGGAGGGATGGAGAAAGGAGTGCCGACATCCGGAGAATCAGGTAGGTTGGCCAAGAGAAACAATGCGAAATCCACAAAGCACGAACATGTGCAGTACCATGTGACCCCATAGTGCAATACATACTTTGCCCTGACAGCGCCCTCTAAAAGTCAGAATGAATAAACAAATTAATCAAGATGCCATAAACAACCCCTACATGTGCAGCATGCACCCCCTAACTGCAGGCAGCCAAATGAATGCATCCTCAATCCACACGAAAATGAGACCACCTCCAAGGCCCAGTCCCAAATCAGCCTCATGTACCACCCCAATGCATTTGATACGTTGCCATTCCAAATCCCACAGACCCATAACTAACGCTCGCCCCTCTTTACTCCACCACAGGGTCCGATACCAACGACGAGCTGCAGGACACCCCTACCAGCACGCCTGCAAAGAGGGCCAGGACCAACGTCCCAAGAGCCTCCACCTCAGGTGCAAGGATCAAGACACGGCAGCAGCAGGAATCAAGTGGCAGCACACTGGAGGGGACTGCAACAGGCACCCCAGCAGCCAGCAAGTCCACAACCCCAGCACCACAGGTCCCCCCAAAGAACGTATCTGATGGCACTGCCTCTGGTGGTAGCAGCACCATAGGTGACACAGCTGTCATGCCAGCATGCTCCGACACGGAAAACAGTGCTGGCGACGTAGGTACCATCCATGACCTTTCCCAATCCCCCTGCATGTTACATCCCCTACACCATGACGAAACCACGCAGGGGCACCCTGAAGACGACGACTGGCCAACCCCCACAAGTCCTGTGCCAAGGCAACATGTGTTGAGCAGCCCCCCTGTCACACCACCGCAAATGTCCATGGCCCAGCAGAGGCAACAGTCCCTCGACCTGCTGATCGAGCAACAGCAGGAAGTGTCCACGCTACTCAAGGACCATGCAAATGAATGCGGGGGTTCCAGGGCAGCCATGGAAACATCCACCGAGACACTCAGGGCACAAATAGAGAAAAGTAGTGAGAGCCTCAGGGGAGAAATGGAGAGAAGCACCGAGAGCCTGAGAGCACAAATGGAGAAAAGCACCGAGAGCCTGAGAGCACAAATGGAGAAAAGCACCGAGAGCCTGAGGGGGGAACTGCATGCGACGTCCAAAGACGTTTGTGCTGAACTTGCTGCTGTGCGCCGTGTGCTCTCGGAGCTCTCACAAACCCTCAGAGACATGCATGGACGCGAGCAGGCAGAGACATCATCCGTGGCAAGTTCCGTCCAGGGCAGCCCCCAACGCAGATCTGGCAGGAACCTGCGCTCCACGGGCAGGGGTGCCCCTGATACCCGTAGAGGGGGCTTGCAATAGCGTCCACCCACGGACAGCATGCATATTTGGACACTGGTGTTGGGGGGGGAGGTAGTAGGGTGGAGGGGGTGTGTTGGGCTTCACTGGGTGGCGGGTCCATAGGGTGTATAAATCAAATCACATTAACAATACAGCACCTCATTATCATCCAATGACATGTGTGGACATTGATATTTGCGTACGAGGCCTTCATAGGCGTACAGTCCACAATGTGCCTGTACTACACACACACAGTGCCACAGGTCCCCTTTCCGTGTAATAGGCACCATGCGTGGTTGCTAGAAGCATGCATCTATGATGCTCTGTCGGATTGCACGTGCATCCTGTGCCTCATGGACTCCTTGAGGTGCCTCCACATCCCCACCCTCATCATCATCATCTTCAGGTGCATGCAGTACAGCGTCAGGGGGCATGGGCACATTCCTACGTATGCACATGTTGTGCAGCATGACACATGCCATGACCATCTTAGAAACCTTATCATGGCTGTACATGAGTGCCCCGCCAGACCTGCTGAGGCTGCGGAAACGAGCCTTCAGTAGGCCGAATGCCTGTTCAATGACCACACGGGTACGTGAGTGGGCATGGTTGTAGTCCTCCTCATGCTCGTTCTGTGGGTTCCGGATTGGTGTAAGGAGCCATCTCTTCAGTGGATACCCGGCATCACCTGTATGAGACGAATAAAGGGTGTCAGTGGAATGATAGTGCTAAGTAGCCCCCCCCCCCTCCTGCAAGGTCATTGACGCATCAAATGGGCCACGATGTCATGCATGGAATGAGACTCACCGAGTAGCCAGGATCTGTGCCCTGCGTGTCGCTCCATGTAGCGTGGTATTCTTGTGTTCCTCAGGACCATAGAATCATGGGTAGATCCTGGAAATCTGGCACAACAATGCGTAAAGATCTTGTTGGAGTCACACACCATTTGCACATTGATTGAATGAAATTGTTTCCGGTTGCGGTACTGGACCTCCATGGCATGTGGGACAACCAATTCAACATGGGTGCAGTCGATGGCACCAATGCAACCCGGGATGCCGCCAAGTGCATGGAATCCCACTTTTGCGTTGGTAATCTCCTGGTACGTGCGTGGTAGTGTGATGTGGTCGTCGGCGTGCTTCAGGAGGGCATCGTGCACTTGGAAGAGTGTCCGTGAGAACAGTGGCTGTGAAATGCCATGCAACTGTCCGACTGTGTGCTGGTAGGTGCCTGTGGCCAGGAAGTGGAGTACAGACACCACCTTCAGTAGGGGTGGGATGGCGGTTGGGCTATCTATCATGCTCACGAGGTCAGCATGTGTCATGTCCACAATGGCGATTATGGTGTCCCGGTCCAAACGGTAGAGGGTGTGGATCTGCTCAGCAGTGAGGTTGAACGGATCAGCTCGGAGGCGTGGGATTGCGGGCCGCCTGCGTGGTGGTAGTGGCAGTGCTTGTGGGCCTTGCTGACCCTGCCTTGCCCTCCTCCTCCTCCTTCTCCTCCGTCTCCCCTGTGCGCCCGGTTGTTGTACCTGTTGTTGTTCGTCGTCTTCTTGTAGTTGTAGCACTTGCAGTGCTATCTGGTGCCCCAGGCCCAACATCGCTAGTCCTGCCGGTAGCATTTTGGAGTGGGAGTGGTTGTGGGAGGGGTTTGGGTCTGCTATATATGTGCTGTCGGCCTGTATGGCCTCCACCTGTGCTGATTGAATGAATCTGTGGCAGATGCAATCCCTTCTGGCCGAGCACGTCCCGCACGTAAGGCTGCATTTGGCCGCATGGCATCTTGGAATTGGAATCATGTATCAAATCCCGATGGCAGTGTGATGTACTTTGACTGATTTTCATGCTATGCTCCCATTGTTACACATGCTATAATTGCAGCCGCTTACATACCTGTGAAGAGTCAGTGGTATGTAGGGCTCGGTCGATGGCCGACCCTCATGCAGCACAGTAACGTACTTCACCGACGGGCGTGGCGTCCCATTTGTGATTGCAGCCAGTTAGCATTATGACACACAGCCGCACTACATTGATGTAATTGTGAATGCAAGCGTTCACAGAAGCCTTTTCGACGTAATGTTGCAAGTGATGGATTCGAAGGCCAGCATTTTTGGTTTTGAAGTAGCGGCGAGGATACGCCCACAGGTCTGGCTGGAAATGTAACGTTCTATTGTAGAATGTCCTTGGGACATGGCCCATAACGAGCAAGCAATGAATGATCTGAATTGAATGGGATGCGCAATAGCGTAGTGGACGATAAGGCAGGACGTTCCCAAATCCATCTTGCTTCACAACACTACAGATCCGGCCAGGAGCACAGTGGTTTTTGCAGACTGCATTACGCACAGACGCGATGGAAGTTTCACATATTATGTGAGTGAATATTCATGCGTTTTCATTGCGGGATGAGGGAATGATGAATGGATGCATGGACAGATGATTCCATTTAGGGTCTGCCATGTACATGGGTTTTTTGAATCACTCCCCTTCCCCTGCGCTATGTGATGCAAGGCTGCCATAGTGGGACTTACGTCTATCTGCCCTTGTCGGATCCTCCCTGTCTCGACGCGCCTTCATACACTTGTGTCTAGGCACGTTACTAATCCCATGTCATGGGTTCTATCTTGACGGACGCATGCACAGTGACCGACGTTGCCAATGGTGTATTTACCTCGATTGATTTCGTTATGAATCGATACTGATTTAGGGGTGTGTATATTCCTTTGGAGTGGGCTAGCATGCATATGGGTGTGGATTTGGTGTGTTGAATGAAGATTGTAATGCATCATGAGTCCCGTAATGCAATCGGTTAATTTGTGTTTCATTTGGGTGACAGGTATCTCCTGCCCTATTGCAGATGCCATCTGTACGCCACTCCTCCAGATGGGTTTTACTCTCGACACCTGCAGCTTCGGGTGAATCAGTGGAGCACCATTACGATCTTATGGGACGATCGCCAATGGGCCACATGCCCTTAGGCTGTACTGGTGGCTAGGTGCAACATTTCGGCCTTTCAGCTCGACTAGTGCCTGCCTCATGGGACGGACCTGCGGTTCTTGCCGCTTCCATGTTGCCTTTTGGAACGTTGATGTAGGCCCTGTGTGCCATGATGGTACAGGGCGTCACACAAGTGGAAGCTGGTCAATTATTGCAGATGCAGCCCTCGGTGATGATGGATGTTTTGGTGTTATTTTGCAAATTGCTGTGAGGCCTTTGTCATTTGGATGTGCATTTAAATTGTATTCCGATATTTGGCGTGTTGCGTTATTCTTTGCAGGTGATGTGGCGATTTTCGATTTGTGGCGGTATGTATTGCGAGATGATCTGCATTGTGTTCCGCCTTCTGAGTTGAGTTGTGTGGTACAGTACTGGCCGCGTTTGCCTACGTAGCACAGTATGGTCACGGATAGGGGCTGCCATTGTGACTGTTTACATGATGTGCTGTTCAGGGGCGGGGGATTGGCTTTTGGCCGACTGGTGCCTGTCAGCCAGGTCGATTGGTGGAATGATGGGATGTTCAGAATGTGGCTGGTCACAGGTGCCTGTGTTTGCGTGCGTTTGTTGGAGGGGGACTGGGGTCATGTCCATTGGAATAGCTTCTGTATTCATGCCATCTGTGCCCTGCAGCTCCCATCGGCCCCTCTTGGGATGAGCCTGGCTGCTCAGTCACTCTGCCAACTTGTGTGGTACATGCTTCTGCTGATGGTTGGTTTGTTTACTGGCAAGAGTACAGGGCTGGTGCAATCCCCCTCAGGATGCTGTTTTGGATGTTGCCTTGCGCTGGTGGCAAGCGATGGGGGACTACTGTTGTTTTGTGTCATGTGTTCTTGATTTTCATTTTGATGTATTGTACCTTCACATGCCTGTGCTGCATCAGTACGGCTATGGTGGCATGCCGTACATGGATGCCCACTCACGGGGCGCTTTGAGCCCCTGCATGCATTTCTACGTTGGCATGCATGGGTGAATTGTAGATTTCACTGGTTGCATAGTGTGAGTACATTGCGCCTGCCAGGAGTTGTGCAATGTGGCCAGGGAGTGGAGTTCAGGCACTCAGTGGGCCATTTACGGTTGGTTCACGATGCCGTATTTCTCGCCATGGCGGAATGGTACTTTACGACGTGCTTGATGGCGTTCAGTACATGTCCGCTAGGGTCAGAATTCGCGTACCGTTGCGCCATGGCGGTGATTCCGGTTTTGCAAGGCGCGCGTGCGCGTACTTGGTGCAGTTAGCGTTGCCGTTCACTGCGGTGTCGCTAATGGCATCGTACTTTACGGTGACGGGTCATAATCGCAACGAGCTGTGTTCGATGGCGGTATTGCATTTCCGCCATCATTTTTCCATTTCCGCCAGGGTCGTAATGAGGCCCATTGACATTAAGAAGGATAGAGATGATTGCTTCCTCATACTCCAACAGACTTTCCAAGTGCTTTCCCCACCAACACACTCCCATACTCCTCCTCTTCTGATTCCAAATGCCCACACATTGCATAAATGCTGGGGGTTTATGAATGGGACTTACCTCACCCTAGGTACCGGCTCTGAGTAACTACATTCTGGTGAATATGATTATAAGGTGCACAAATAGCTTTATGTATTTAAAACTGAAGGCAGTCCAACCTCGGCCCCTAACTGTTGAAGTCTCAGGTGCACTGTGAGCTTTCATGTAGCTCATGTAGGCAAACAGTCATATTGGGATGCCATTGCATGCATGTCTGTTAAGGTGATTTTTGCATAACCCTCTGGTGAGGACTGTGTAACCATCTACAATAATATTAAAGCTGTATGTCACGAAATGGAAATACCACAGACTCTCCAATGGTAAGTGTGGAAGAGCAGTCAGGCTTCATTTCAGGAGGGTGGAAGGCTAGCAGGGAGGCACAATTATTCACAACAGTCACCAGAAATGAATAAGCTACACTGGCATTCTTAAAAATACACACTTCTATTACAAGTTCACACATATAATATCTCTAGAAAACATAACACACAGCAGAGCAAAGTGTAGATATATAAACATGAGATGGCCAGCAAAGGACTTACTATTAGGTGAGATGAGGAAAGCGCATCAGTATGGAAGCTGGCAGATATCACGCAACTCTATCATTCCAGAATGGAACAGCTCTGAAGCATGCTGGACATCAGGATCCACTCTATCCAACTCAAGGAGAGGTTCTTTGCTCGGTTTCCAGAAATGCAGGCACAGAGTGAGGGTAGAGATGCACTATTAGTATTTGAAGAGAACAATAGCGCACCCCTCAGCAAAGCTTGTGAGCTGGATCACAGCAATGAGGTAGTTCATCTTGAGCATGCTGCACAAATCTGGCTTTTTTCTGGATGTTTGGAGAAACCAAGTGATTCATGCCTTCCCTAAATGATGCTTGACAGAATCGGTGTCTTCAAATTTGCTTGCTTCCCAGGGGACTCTATGGGAGTGGGGACTTGGAAGCATCAGAACTGTTGCTAATGGTGCCAAGCTTCTGTGAATGGTCTGCCTACCGTGGCCGCAGTGCCTGGCAGGGTCAAACCTGTTGGGCACAGCGGCCACCGTAGGCAGACTTGCAGTTTGCTGATCCAGAAACAAGGTTGCCGGTGAGCTTGGTCTTTAGTTTCCCTGATTGTGGTGAATCCCAGTGATTCTCAGCTTTTGGCTGCCTTTCCCCAGCGGACTGCCAGTGAAAGCAGGAAGAGTGCCTGTGAAGTATAAAACATAATTTCCGGCGCAGAGTGTTCACGTAAGTGTTGTGAAAGTGGTCTGTGGTCCGTGGGACTGAGGGTAAGAGGGTCAGTTGGTAAACAGAAAGGCAGGGGTCCCTGTCTTCCAGACTCTGGGAACAATAATTATATCTTCAGAAAAAATGAAATCTGGCACAATCGATTAACAATACATTTCAATTATTGACTAAATAAATTATTAAAATCTAATTTTTCCATTTATATTTCAGAAATTTCATGGAAGATACAAACAACACAATGCATTTATTCATTCAAGAATTCAATTCATTCAACCCATACAACATATTCAATCCATACACATACACAGTTAAACCATAGACTCAATAAAACTGTGTACTGAAACAATGACAACATAAAGGAAAAATGTGAGTTAAACAACAATAAAGGTAAGTTAAACATATTTTGCAAATTATATATTTGGATATGTAGGCAGGACAATACTGAGATAGCTCAATTTTGCTAATGTTGACAACCTGCTACTCAAAATGAAAGCACCAACCGCTTTCGACGTTGACAAAATGATTCTAAAATGTCTTCATCTGGGGAATAAGCAGATAGTCTAGCTCATCAAATTCACATACAACCAGTTAAACAGAACACCAGGCACCAACAGAACATTAGGGAACCTCCACAAATAGTGTCAGAATATCCAGCTGGGACAGCTCAAAGAAGTGCAACACTGGAATTCATCCACATCACAGTTGTGCCAATGGAGCACACTTGGTGGCCACACCACTCAGAATACCACTGGAGTTGCTATAAACAGACAAACCATAATAACAGGCAAACGGCCGGTGGAAGCAATCCTATTTCGTTTCATTTAGCTCTGCACAAACGCCATCCGTTTCTCTCTGGGGTGCTCAGTGAGAAACGGATAGCCTTGGTGCAGAACTAAATGAAATGAACTATGAGTGACTTGTTCCCATAGTCTGACCCACACATTTGTTGAGGCGACACGCATCATTGCAGCAACGGTATTGCTTCCACTGGCCGTTTGCCTGTAATTATGGTTGGTCTGTTTATACCAACTGCGAGGGATACATATGAAGAAAGTCTTATTTTTAAGGGGCCCACTGTTAGTGGAAAGGGTGAATACACTGGCCATGATCAGACATCCAATTGATGTCTTAAATTATGCAAATACACATCAAAATCCAGGGCAGATACCTGTGATCACCTCTGAATCCATCAAGGTGGCCTAAGAGTTATGGTGAGGACAAAGTAGTAGTGATGTTTGATGGACTAAACATCGAGATGGAAGAAATTAGGAGACAGACTTCAAAGAAGTGGCTGAGTTAAAACACTGGTTCAGGCTGAGATTGCAAATCCATGGACAGCAGACTCCTTCATCATAGTTATGCATGTGGCATGCACACAGAGAGCTCACCGGAGCACTGCAGCAGCCATGACATCTCGTAGGATAGGGCATACTTTGATGAGTGGTACCAGCAGAGAAGTGTAGAAATTCCCCAGTTTCATTAATGGGCTACTATTCTGGAACAAGATGGTAATTATAAATTTGCATTCTCAACAAAAAGGAGGCCACCTTGCTATGTTAGGTTATAAACACATAATTTACTGGTACTAATGGGATTCTCACATCTGTGGGGGTAGTGCAAAACCTGAAAGGCAGAAGTCTTAGGAGAATTCAACCTGACCTCATTGGTAATTCTAATTCAAAAGCAAATTTTAATATAAATAGTAATCATATAAAAGCACATAAAAACTAACATAGAAAACTAGCTCAAGTGACAAGTGTTTCACAAACAGTGCTTAGTATTCATCATCAAGAAGAAAACTAGTTTAGTGCAAAACATACAATTAAACTGTATCTCTACTATGAGGTACTTAGCTAACCTCAAGTATACAGGTCAACATGTAAACAGTTCTTGAATACTTGTAACATTCATTCTTCGCTGGACATTCAACCATACAATATATACATATATAGAAACCTTCGCTGGACAATGTCTCTAATTGTGATCCCTCAGTAACCAAATGTTAATAAGTGCATCAAAGTTAGTTGATACTCATTTAGATACTGCTCAGTTGTATCTGTGTAGCCCCAATATATACATATATAGAAACCTTCGTTGGACAATGTCTCTAATTGTGATGCCTCAGTATCCTAATGTTTTAGAGTGCATCAAAGTTAGTTGATACTCATTTAGATACTGCTCAGTTGTATCTGTGTAGACCCAACATGTTTCGTTCCTTCCAAGATTCAAACTAGTTGTAGGAACTTCTTCAGGGGGATAGTTGAGCCAAGGCCAAAGAGCGCCCTTGACCCAAATCGTGATGGTATTAGATGGACACTTTAAGACTTGATGTTGACATAACAGTGTGAGTTTGAGGATGGTTTATCCCTTCTGGGCACATAGTAGAAGTGCCAAAGCCACTTCGTTGGTGTTAAGTACAAGGAAGTGGATCCAGTGTGAACCGTTTCTCAGTGTTGGTTAAGCATCCTCGGGATACTGCACTGTGCTACTAAGTCGCAGTTCAGATTGGAACCTTGACTTATGTCTCTAGTTACAATACGTAAATTGTTGTAGTAGCAGCACAAGAGATGTTTCATACGTGACATCAAGTGAGCAGGATTGTAGATCAAACTGTTAGTGGATGATCGCAGCAAGTGTTCGAACGTTGAAACTGCTGGTGCTCCTCTCACCGCGGATGTGCATTCTGAATGTATCATAATGTCCTAACAGAACTGATTCCGTGCTTGGTCCGTACCAATTATGCCATATGGCTCCTTGTTTAGTAGAAGGATATGGCTGAGCTAAGTACAAGACACCCAGATGTAAGGAAAACACCTTCACAAAGCAGAAGAATGCACTGAGTGTTTCATGCCATACTGATTGTCTAAGCACATGAACATAACAATGCTTGCATTAAAGGAAATATAAGGGCAGCTGGCCTCACTGACAACCTATGTGCTTTGAAGCATCAGATGATTTCTGGGCAAGAGGCTTCCAGCATCATAAAGGAATTTCATGAGGACACCATCACTCTGGAAGACAACCAGGCACATGTCATCATTGTCAAAAGTCAAGTGTGCTGGCCATTGTCGCACAAGATGTCTCCTGTTTTGTTAGTGCCATGGAAGAGCTAGGCAACCTATTTGAGCAACACTATGGGTATCTGATTTCTAAAGACACCAAGCTGATTGCAGGTCCTGCTGCAATTCAGCCTTTACGGTATGTGAAGAGGATAGGCCAAGAGCTGTTTCTGGAATTTACAAAAGAATGCCTGACATAGAGAACCAGGCCCATTAATGACACGATGCATCAACACAAACTAAAGATTGTTGGAGCTTCCACATAGAAACTTTCAGAAAAGGAAAGCAGCAGCTGGTCTCCCTCCAACATCATAAAACACACTTTTCCTGTCTCTATATTGGTTGTCAGACGAGGAGCTGCGACCTTGAAGAGTTATTTCATCATGAGAGCCAGGCCTGACCTCCTGCACTCTCAGATTGCGGACACTTGTGATTGGTTGTGATTGGGTTGAAAGTCACCTCTCCTTACAGATTTGCAGGAATTGTATGACGCCAAGTTAGAGGCTCAATCCACCACTTGTTGATTTCTTGATGGAGCAGATATCGTACAGAAGTTGATTACTGCTGTAGCCGAGACCTTTGGTGACTATGGTGTTGAGATCTTCATTCCATACTTATTTCTAAGGTGCACATTGATCTGACCTGGGACAGATGCCTTTTTGATTCACTGAATGGTAGTGGAAGAGCAAAGCGTGGTAAAGGAGTATGCAGACATCTGGTGGATGCAAACACAATTAGGTAACTGGCCAAACCTTCTCCAGGAGGACACTAATAAGGCAGCAGGTCAAGTTCCCGTATGAAGCAGTCTTCAAGTGGCTTCACCAGGATATGAAGCGACTCATCATCACTGGTGGATAGGTTGTCCTCATCAAGTCATGGATGCCAGATGTAGCCTCATTTCAACCATGTAACCTCATTTAAACCATGTACCCATGAAGGGTCTGAAAGTCATATGTTGTTGCATGCATTTCATGCAAACCAGCAATGTCACAAAAAAGTATTGCTTTGGACAATTGATACGGATGTTGTGATGTTGGCTCTACCGTTTTCCCAGAATATGCAACCAGATGATCAACTCTGGACAGAAGTTGGAAATGCCAAGAGTCTTACGTACTTGGCAGCCCATGTGGTATTAAATAGTCTGGGGCCTTGGAAAGCACAGGCACTAGCAATGTTCCATGCACAGATTGGATGTGCCAGAATCTCAATTGTTGCTGACCACGGTAAGAAGAGTGCTTGTGCATTTTGAGTAGCACTGCCTTCACTGACAGAAGCCACTTCTGCAGCTGTCCACAGCTTCAGAAGACATACCAGTAGATATGTTGCACACCATTGAAAGTTGCATCATTCTGCTGTCTGAAAAAAAAAGTACACAAATGTTGACACACCTGAGGGTCCACCAGGCTGATTTCATTTGTCTCTGTTTGAGGTGCCTGCCCTCTGGCTTGTGATGTTGCAATAGATATCACAGGGTGCATGGGGGAGCAGAATACCTTGTTGCAATTCCCACCTCCCAAGGATCAGGCAGCCAAAACTCACATAGGCCGAGAATTGGGCTTTAAGGACTCAGGTGGGTGGGTCCATGGGGGGGGTAGAGAGTTGCTTCTCACTAGAGGACCAGGTGTCCTGGAGACTGGCTATGACACAGACAACAAGTCTGGTATTTCTTTTTTCTACCGGTGACTCTGCGTTACTGCCTCCATGTTTGGATACAACAGGGCTCATTATATGTTTGGTTGTATCTCGGGGTAAATCAGCTAAAATACCACCAAACTGTATTACTGTTACTGCACCTTGGTCCAGCAGTATTACTGCCAGATTACAAGTGGTGGTAGGTGGTGTAAATCCCCATTTATTTTCAGTCCATAGGACTCAATGGGGGATTTTGGTGGAATTACTGCAGCAGTAATTCCACTGGCAGTAACTCCACTGAAATTTTAAAATTTGGTGGAAACCAGCAGATTTACCTCCAGCTCCTAGCTGGAGGTCCATCCTCCAACTTTCCCCCCAAAAGCATAGTTGGGCAGAATAAGCCCAAATGTGTTAAATGTGTACTGCAATAACGACATGGTACAGACGAGGAGTTGTGCTTGAGGTAATTATGTTTTATGTGACAATTGTGCATATCATTTGCATGTTGACTGCATGTTTGCCTTCAATGCATGTGTTCTCCATGTAATGTATAGCAGAGTCCTCAGTTGTAGACATTTGTCCTAGGGATTGATAGACCACTCACAACTCCCTTGAGCCCTATCATGCTGCAACTCATAAAATACAATAGAATGCCACGAAAAAGTTGGTCCAGCTGTCAGATTGCCACTCACAAAGCAATCTTCCCTATGCTTTAAACTAGTCATTTCTGCTTATCACCGAACGGAAGGGCGTTTATCCACCGCTGTGATTCAAAGCCATAACAATGGCAGTAGGCGCTTTACAAATACCAAATAACATAACATAACTGAACTGCTGATACTCTTCACAAAGAAGAACAATGTGCAGCTCATTCCACCAGCCAAGGTTCCTCCATTAACTTTGAATGGGTTTAAAACTGATGGATTATATGAGCCACACTAGACAAGGTCTTCCAACAGGAGCGATAATCTGCCCTGAACTTGTGTTATGCAAGTGCCCCCAGGGTTGCCTGCCATGATGCAAATGAAAAAAGGTTGAACGTTCTATGTTGCTTGTGGGATGTTTTAACCCACTAGTCCATGCCCTGCAACATTACTGTGCATTGCTTGCATCAGGAACCTCAGAATGGCTGCTGGAAAGCATTATGCACGCTGAAACCACCCAGAAGTGCGCAGGAAAAACCTGAAAAAGAGGCTGCCAATCCACTTTTGCTTATGTCAGTGGAAACACAGGAGACCACTACCAAAATCCTCCATTGGGCTACCCACAGAGTAACCTGAAACTATTTGAAAAAACAGTCCTGCATGGCAAGAGAAACACAGAGCTGTTTACAAATCCATTTTTCCCTTGGCTGTGGAAAGTGCAAAAATCATGGTCACAAACATCACAAAATATCCAGCATCCTTGGTGGGTGTTGAAAATCAATTTATTTAAAGAATTCACCTAAGCACAATGTCAGCAGAAACATATTTATCAGAAGAAAATCCACCTTTAAAGATGCTTGCTTGAAAGAAATATGTCAAAAATGAGTACAGTGCCGCTATTCGCCTGTGTCAGAAGCTGGCGATTAATTAAAACCTGTCATTTAAACTTCTACATTAAGATCTAAGTATGGAAAATAACTCCTATCAAAAGCAATAGAGGTGGACACAATGCAAAACTATATTTTAAAAAGGATGGAATTAAGAGATTTGTGGATATATTTGTAAAAATTTAAATTGTATTTTATAGAAACAACATTTTTTAACATTGTTTCAAAAAAGTTAAAGCCAGCCACACTGAGCACACAAACATTCCACGCCTTCTTCCAAACAAAAGAATCTTTGCCCCTGTGCTCTGCTGAGGATCTGACAGGCAGGTGTGAAAGGAAAAGGGGGAGCAATTCGGGTGTAGGCTGAAACCAGATGCCAAAGGCAGAGAGGCCTGGGAATGCACTTTAGCCCAGCCAAGACCGTGGAGGCAGAGACAAACCATTTTGTGTATTCAGAAAGCACAGGAAATATCTTTTGGAAAAAGACTTATAGAAAATTATGCCGAACTGGTAAAGATATGGAATTTAGAGGTTATTAAAAGGAAAATATTGCTCACAAGTAGAAACTACTCTGGAACTTGTGTGATATTCAGAGACAGAATTATCAAAATGTGGACTTTGTAGCAGTTGTGATAATGTTAAAAATATGAAACTTTACAGGAATATGCCCAGATGGTATATTCATGTATGTAAAAAAAACATTGGTATAGAACTGACACTGAATAACCGACCAAAAGTGCGAAAAACTGTCATTTGTGAATCAAAGCTCTCCAGAAGATAGGACTTTGGGCCTCATTACGACCCAGGCGGTAAGGGGTTAATGGCGCCGTAAAAGGTGGCGGCACTGTTAACCCCTTACCGCCTAATTACGAGGTCCCTTTGCGGGTCCCTACCTTAACGGCTGGTTTCACCAGCCGTTAAGGAAGGAACCCGCAAAGGGACTTTCAAGGTAATGACTGCCTTCCCCATTCCCATTGAGCCCTATAGGGGCAAAAATGGGAATGGGGAAGGGTCAATGGTGAATGGGGAATTACCGCCCCACCAACCTTGGAGAGGGGCGGTAATTCCACAATCCACCATAGCGCAATCGGTAAAATACCGGCATCAACCAAGGCGCTAATAGCACCAAGGTTAACGCATGGGTCGTAATGAGGCCCTTTGACAGATATGTGCCTTAACTAATCTGTAATATAAATCTGTAATATTACCAAGTTGGGGATATTATAAATATGCTTTCTGTGAAAAATAAGATATACTGTACAGAAACAAAGGGGAGGGTTTTCTCCCTGGACCATAAACATGACACATCATGACACACAGTTTCCTTCTCAAAATGGTATAGAACTGACACTGAAAAACCAATCAAAAGCACAAAAAACTGTCATTTCTGAACCAAAGTTCTCCAGAAGATAGGACTTTGACAGACATGTGCCTTAATTCAACTGTAATGTAAATCTGTAATATTAGAAAGTTGGGGATATTATAAATATGCTTTTTGTGAAAAATAAGATATACTGTACAGAAACAAAGGGAGGGTTTTCTCCCTAAACATGACACATCATGACACACAGTTTCCTTCTCAAATCAGGAGAGAGGGAACCCTCTGACCAATCAGTTTCCTAGAGGGTGGGCTTAGTATAATCAGCCTCCCCACCCCTTTGGGAAATACATAAATAGGGACTGTTTAGGGCACAGACACACACATTTACCCATCAACTGATCGACTGGCGAAGCGCTTGGCAGGAAGAACCCAGATCCAGACTCCAGAACCCATATCCAGACTCCACAACCCTGAAGCAAAAGGCCCAATCCAAAAAGCTGAACCCTTCTCAGCTGGCCTTTAAAATCTTGCAACCTGATTTTAACCCCTAAACTACCAAGGGGCGTAACTAATCCAATAGCCTGGCTGTGCTGTTTTGGCTGCTTCTTGCCAAGAACCCATGCTAGAACCCAGAGATCCAAACCAGTAGAGTAGAGCTGTACCCAGAACCAACCCATCAGATCCAGTCCAGGAGGATGTGCAGACCAGAGTCCCTTGCTGAGAGCAGAAGCAAGCGCCTGAGACCTGTCCGGTGGTGAGCAAATTCTAGCCAAACCCTTGACCAGACCCTGACGGGCCTATTCCATTCCAAACCCATAGTTTTGAGTATTTACCATAGAACTGTCCACAGCCATCTCTTAGTTTTAAGTAATCCTATCCAACCCATTCCAACATATCCAGAACTGCATTGTAGAATCTCTGTTGTCTATCCTGAATCCTTCTCTAATCCATATAAAACTGTGATAATTGTAGTGATAATCATCTTTGCGCTAATATATATTTGCTGGAGAAAGGCAAGAGTCTCGGTAAAATATTGAACCTTTTTGAGAAAAATCGACCTTTACTAAAACCTCTGTAACTTTTGAACCATATAGGCTAGGAATAGTTTTTTCTGTAATCATGTTTTTTTGTGCGCTGAAAAGTTAGCCGCGATTTCGCATTTGGCTCATTTTCACCACATGTAAAAACAGCTATTTCTTGCAGTTGACCTCTGAATTCAGTTTCCTATATATTAGTCTTTCAAACATCATTGCTAGTGTTTACCTGAACCTATCCAAAGCAGCTCTCACTAGTTCTGAATACAATTTAGCGAATTAAAGTAATTTTAGCATTTTTCCCATTCATTTCAATTCACATGCAAAAGTATTTGACCTGTTTTAAAATCATTCCTGTTCCCTAAGCTTGCTGGGGAATCGGGATTGAACTGCATTGTTGATTATATATTCCTGGAACCTGTGTGTCCTCATTCCATCTCTTCATATTGCATATTAGGGGGGAGTGTGTAGTAACAGGGGGAAAGAGTGATTACATTGTCTTTGATTGACTTCATATCTTTTTATTTTTGTGCTGTATTAATTTCATATCATTGCATTTCATTGAACCCACACACAGTTATTCTCTGCTACATTATTCTTCTCACACATACTCTTATTGATTAAAGAGATTGTTGATTATTGTGATATCACCCATTGCTGATCAGTGTATAAATATTAATAAGTATGATATCTAGATATTGTTTTTACTCATAAAAGTGTGATATATGTATATTGTTCAATTCATCAAATAAATATTTTATCTTTGCAAAACAAACCTACTTCTTGGTTCATTGAGCCTGGGGGATTCAAAGAGAGGGGCGTTATATTAGGGTACATCATCCAGAAATAAAAGAACTTTTGACATAAAAAATATATAAATAAGGGTTCCAATTGGGCATCCCATGCTAGGCATTGACTTAGGTGGAGTGTTGGGTTGAAACCACTTACAGAATGAGGGCTCGTAGCAGGATTTCTGGATTAGATCTACCACTTGTGCAGATTAATACAGTGTGCTAACTGACAGGATACATAAATCCTGTTGGGCTACCACGCTGTGTTACACTGTAAAAGCACCCTTCAAAAGGGAACGCTCTAAGGAAACGGTCTGTTTTGCAGAAATAAAATAAACTTCTGTAAATCAGGAAGGAAATCAATATTTCCAGAATGGCAATGGTAGACATCAATATGGCTAGAGAACACCTTTTGCATAAGTTATTTGTGAGAGGTGAATGGACAAAGCAGGATCAGGATGTGTGGTTGCAGGCAATCACACAACAGATCACTGCAACAGGATTAGATACATGAAAGACCAGGGTCCCTTACATGTGACCCTGAGCAAACTATATATGGCCCCTAAGGCCAAGGATGTGCAAAATAAGATTGCCAAGATAGCGGCATATCTATATTTATGTATGGGAGCCATAAAGGATAAATATGCTGAAGGCCAAGATCTGGTAAGTAGGCAACTGATGGCATTAGAAAAGGCCCAAACTGATCTGGACTCTTCTGAGCAGAAGCGGCAGAGGAGCCAGGAGTCAGAAAATGAAAGTAGGCAGTATATAGTTAAAATAAAAGAGGACATGGGTAGCCTGCAGCAGGAAAAGGCAGAACTGGATACCAGAATGCTGGCCTTGAAGAAGGAGTACCAATGCAGTTTGGACTCCCTACTGCAGAGCCAGAAAAAGCTGGAGCAACATATCAATTTCAAGAGGGCATGCACAGAGCAGGTAGCAACCCTGCAAATCCAACTAGATAGGGAGAAAGAGGAGAGCAACAAATTAATTCTGAAAAACCTGGACACCCAGGCAGAATTTGATGAAGAGCGCCAGAAAGCTGGTGCGCTTCAAAGACATAGTGATGACCTGGCGGCACAGAGGCAGGCTCTTACTCAGGAAAGGGACACCTTAGGCCAGGAAGTCTGTTATTTAAAAGAGAAACTGGAAGAAAATCACCTGGCCCTCCAGGGACTGGGTGACCTCCAAAAAGACCATCAAAAATTGTTAGAACACACCAGGAGGCTGGAAGAGGCTCTAGCAAGAAAGGACCAGGCCAGTCTGGACAGGACTCAGGAGGCAACCCTCCTGCAGCAAAGACTGGCCCAGTACTCAAAGACAACCCAGGAAGCACAGAGAGAAAATTACGCTCTCTGTGAGAACAATGACAGGCTCCACAGGCAGGTAGCCATGCAAGAGAGACTGATAGAGACTAGTAAGGCCTTGATTGAAGAACAGAAAGCTCAGGTTCTTGCATGGCAACAAGGAGCAGGGGCTGATAGAGATGGGAAAGGGAACCACCTGAACATAACCTCAGGAACCCTAGTACCAGAGGCCTCCATCTCTCCCAGTCCCAAGACTCTGCCACTCCTATGTCCACTGGCGCACATGAGCCCAGGGCCACGGGGATGGCAGATTTCAATCCAATCAGAAGTATGGGGCTCCTAGACCAGCACCTCCCAGGAATGGATGGGCGGGCATCTGGGTATGGGTTCCCAAGTACTGTAAGATTTAGTGGGGAACCCTGTGAGAATAGGACCACTAAGGGCATCCTAAAAACCTCTGCCCAGCTAGGACAGTGGGGGGGGGTACCCATCAAATCCTGGGAGCAAGGAGGAATCAGAAGACTCCTCTGAGCGCCCCTGGACACAGGAGACTAGAGCCCCACATTCTGCCAGCCATTCCCAGTCATTCCCAGGCTTGGAGAATCCGGGAGAACCTAGAAGACCAGGCGGGCACCTCTGGGAGCAGTGCCTCTGAGTCAGAGGAGGATTGGCCAGGGTTACACGAACCAAGAAGGCCAATAAGGCAAAAAGGGCCTTGCTTAAGGACCCCTCAAAACAAATCACGCCTTATCATAAGAACGCCAAATATTCTGTTTGGGAGCACTTAGAGCTCTTTGAGCAGATGACGGAAACTTTCCATTAGAAAGACAGCAGCAGCTGCATTCAGCATGTGAAATGGACCTTCTCACCAGAATACTCCAGCTTCTTTGCGGGGCTGGAGGACCAAAATCATTCAAGATGGTCCACATATAGGGCAGCCATCTTGAAGCATTTCTCTGTTCACAGAAATCCTCAGGAGGCTTGCAAGGCAGCCTACAACTTGCAATGTGGGGAGGATCAGGCCCCACAAGAATTTGTGCAGGAACTAAAGCGTGCCTTTGCGCAGACCACCAAAAGGGTGCGCACAGACAGCAAAGAATTTGCCAGTGAGAGATGTTCATGAGAAAAGATAACTAGACTGGGTCATTGAACAGGCCACTGATCTATGAGGTGCAAAAGCCCATAGAAAACAAGAAAAACCCTAAAAGCCCCAAAACAACCAACACCCCTGCTGCTGCTAAGGTGGCAGAGGTGAAGGTTGCCCCCATTTTGGATTTGGAGATGGGGGGTCCTAAAAACCAGCCTGCACAAAATCAGAGCAATCCCAAGCCCAGAAGGCTCTGGGCCAGTCACATACAGGGAGCCCAGGAGGTAGTCCCACAAATGGGATCCCTCACTCCCCTGACTACATAAGTCCCCACTACAAGGGGAACCGACCCATCCTGGGTAATGTGTGGACTCCTCCAGCCCAAGGGGGGATTCAACCAAACATCACCTAACTCAGGGAACTTACCTCCTCACTTCCCCCAGGAGGGCAGGAATTCCCCAAATCCTGGGCAGAACTATTTATCCAGGTATCCACAAAATGTCCAACCCCAGAACAATCCATCCTTCTTTCCCCACTTTCCTGAGCCCAGACAATCTAATCCGGAAGAGGGAAGGCCAAGGGTGGAGGGGTACCCAAATCTTCCAAACCCGGGGTGTTATCAGAGAAGGGATAGCTACCCACCGGGATCAGCCCAGGGGAGAAATGAGAACCCGTATCAACCTGAGCGAGTGTCACAGTTAGAGCGCCAGGTCCAAAATATGGCACAGGATCTGGGTCGCACGCTGAGGGCTCAGCAGAACCCTCAGATGATCATGCTGGCACAGAATGCCTCAATCTCCAGACCTGGTGCTCCAGAACAACGACGGGGGCAGCACCCTGACAACCCACTGGTTCCCAGGGAGGAGGCACAAGGGGAAGGGGGTGAAAAGCCTTGGAGGAAGCTTCCTTCCCCACTTGTAAAAAGCCCCTGCAAACCCGGGAACCGGAAACAAAATCTCCTGCCCCTAAAAGTCTGCCACCCAAGGAGCAGAGGGGGGTAGGAGAAACAAAGGACCCAAACAGACCCATTTTGAGGAGGAGGTACAAATCTTCCAATTTGAAGGAGAGGGATCCTCAGAGGATCCTGGGAAAAGGATCTTCTCCTTCAGAGATGGGGGAACTCCTCCCAAATAAAAATGGGTCCCAAAGGATGCAAATCCAGACTGGGTAGATGTGGGGACTGAGCTAGCGCCGCCCATCATCCAACCCCAGAACCAACAACATGAAAATCCCCTTGTTCAAACCCATCCTGGTGACTGCCTCCAAAAAGGGGGGGCAGCCCAGCACCAGAACCAGGGGAACCCAAAACTTCTCCCATCTCTAGTTGCTACCTTTTCCTTTCAGATTCCCAAGACTCCTCACAAATTTCTGCCCAAATCACCTCTCTATCAGTGTCCAAAACTAGAAAACTAACCCACCAGTTGTCCAAAAATGTACATTATCTCTGCCCCCTTGTGGAGAAGGAGGGAAGATACTATGCAGAGGTACAAATACAGGGGCAGTGTACAATTTTGGCACTGTTGGACACTGGATGCCAAGCTACCCTTCTGTCCAAAAAGGCCTTTGATCAGCTGAATTCAGGAAGAGGGGAGAAATACCAAATTCCTCTCACCCCTCTTCCTGGACAACTTCAGAACTTTGACCGGAAGGAAATTCCCATCGAAGGGACTGCGGATTTGGACATTAAAATTGGGCGACACAAGGTGAAGCACCCGGTCATAGTTGTGACTCCAGAGGGCACCCCTTGTGTACTAGGGAATGACCTCCTGCAAAGCTTGTCACCCCTAATAGACTGCATAAACAAGGTCCTCTGGACCCAGATTAGCAGACCAATCAAACTAAAACAGAGCGTCAACCATGTTAGCTTAAACGGCACCTGCCACATTTTTTAACAAAAATCTGACCAAGTAGAATTTCACTTCCAGAACAACCAAATTCCAGATGTGACAGTAATAGCAGTAGGACAACAGACTGGTGATGGGGGGGGTCCTCTCCATTTTTGAAAATCAACCTTCCTTCCAGTCTCACACTGGAAGGAAACACTCTGAAATTCTTAACCAATCCACAATCAGACATTCCTACTGCTATAGTCCAGAAAGATCAGAAATCAGCTCAGAGCCTGGCTGATATTCAGCAAATTGGAGAGCAGTTGTTCATCCCTGTTCAGTTAAATGAACGGAAGGACTCTGTTCTCGCCTGAGTGTGTGTGAACAATGGTAAGAGCTTCATCAGCAAAGCCATGTTCCGCCAACTCCCAAAAGATCCAGCCATTCCCACATTTAGACTGATAGACAAATGGGAAATGGATCTGGAAACACCCAATTCCAAACATCTCCTGCCAAGCAGGTGTATGCTCAAAATCTCCATAGGCAACAAGAGCATAGTCCATAATTGTTGGGTCGTGCGAGACGTCACTGATGCCTTTTACTTAGGCAGTGACATTCTCAATCGCTTTGCCATTAGTATGGACCCAACAAACTTCAAAGCTTGGTCCCGATTAGCGGATAATCCCATGGGCTTTGATGATTCAGAGAAAGCATTTAGGTCAGCTCAACTACTGCCTTATGCTGTTGAAATTCAGATTGGAGAGGAAGTCACTATCCCGGAAAGGAGCCGACAATTCTCCCTGGAAGTAAAAGTTAAAAGAGGACAGAAATTGAAAAGCCCTGATGCCTACATTCATTTCAATGCTTCTCTCCAACAGCAAGGGTTGGGGGTAAACCCAACACCTCTAGTCAACATAGAACATGACACCATTCCAATAGACGTGGATAACAGCGACTTAAAGGGTATCACTCTAGCCGCCGGCACCATTATTGGAATGGCGGTTGAAGACTGACATTTTTCCATAGATTTAGGAAATTAACTGTTGGGACCAATCCCCAAGGACTGTTTTGACGGTGATAGTGATGACAACACAACACCAGACAGAATCTTTACCCGGCATGGAGGGAACTTCCTGGTGTACACATCCTGCCCTTATGGCAAGGAAGATGTGACCTGTGACTTCAGGAGGGATGAGGTGATTTTCCAGGTCCGTGAGGACTGCCTTCCCACCTGAAGCCACCAGTCCAAATCAGCACTTTGACCAGGGACTTCTCCACCCAGCTGGAGGATACCGCTGAGATAGCGAGACCAGAAGTCTTTCCAGGCTTCAGGCAGATGGATGGTTGAAGAGAGAATCGACCTAGCTGATGCCTGTGAGACTCTGGAGAAGAAGCAAAAGTTGAAACAAGTTTTCTTGGATTTTCAAGATCTCTTTGCGGTGGACTCATATGACTGTGGTCGCACCGACATCCACTCAACAACAATTCCCACAGACCCTGGCATGACTCCAGTGTTTGTGAAGCAATATCGCTTGCCTCTCGGATCAATGGAGTCCCTAATTGAAATAATTAAGAACCATGAGTCCCATGGGATAATCCGTCCAGTCCACAGCACCTTCAATAATCCGGTGCTGGGGATATTGAAGCCAAACGGCCAGTGGAGACTCTGCACCGACCTTAGGGAGCTCAACAAACGGGTCCATACTTCCTGATGGCCTCTTCCCTACATTGTCCAAGGGCTGGCCCAGATCCAGGGGTCAAACGTATTCACTGCAATAAACCTGACAAATGTGTACTGACCTGTGCCTGTCAGTAGGGAGGACCAATACAAGCTGGCCTTCTCCTTTGGGGGTCAGCAGTAGACATGGACCCGGACTCCCTTCGGATACATCAACTCCGGCAATGAATTCAACATTTTTCTACATAAGGCCATGCCCGACCTGGGTGAAAGAGGTAATCTGGCTTATGTAGATGATGTTCTCATCAAAAGCTCAACTGTGGAGGAACACATAGCAGAGATCCGTTATGTTCTGACACAGTTGAGGGCCGCCGGAGCAAAACTTTCCTTTCAAAAGGCACAGTGGTGTAGAACCCATGTAAATTTCTTGGGGCATGAGATTACTCTTCATGGTCTCTGTCCCCAGGAAAAGAAAGTGGAAGCACTCCAGAAATTGAAAGACCCCACAACTCTGCGGGAACTAAGGAGCCTCCTTGGACTGACTAATTATAGCAGAAAGTTCACTGAGGACTACTCAGAGTTCACAAGATCCCTGATTCATCTTTTGGGGGGTTCAAGTGGTAATGGGGTCCAAACAAGCTAAGGCAGTAAGACAGCTCAAAAGAAGCCTCTCACAAGCGCCTTGCCTAGCTTACCCTGTCAAGAACAAGGAGTTCTTCTTGGAGACAGGGTTCTCTAATACATGCTTGACTGCAGTATTATACCAAAAGCATGACAAGGTCAATAAGGTAATCTCCTATGCGAGTAAAACTTTATCCTCTGTGGAAGAAAAAATTCAACCATTCTGAGAAGGCACTCCTGGCAACTAAGTGGGCATTGAAGAATTACCTCCCGTTCATCGGGGGGGAACACATCATAGTGGAGACTCCACACCAGCCTCTGCAATATCTCCAAAGTGACATAATCCGGGCCGGAAATGTGAGTAATTCCCGAATTACTTCCTGGATTCTGTCAATGCAAGGCTTTCCTGTGGAGGTCAGATATGGCAAAACAAGAAGAGTCCCCTCGAGCAAGGTCTGGCTGACTTGCATGATTGTGCCAGAGAAAACTGTCTCGAGGACGAGAGTCTAAAAATCAAGGACAACATGGAGGCATATCTCAATTCCCCACACAAGTCTTTGAAGAAAACAAGTGTGAGGAAATGCCCACTGTCTATGTGGATGGATGCTCTTGCCATGTTGACAACAACAGGGGAAAAAAACTTGTGGCCGGTGTAGGGAATGCATGGGTGAATTAGACCCCAGAATTCTCCGCTGGGTACAAGATTGGTCCCCGAAGTAGTCACGTGGCAGAGTTGATGGCTGTGCATCAAGCCATCCTCACTGCTGTCAAACATCAACTCCACAAACTGGTCATAAGCACTGATTCGGATTATGTACGGAACGGGTTCGTGGAGCACCTGGTGAACTGGAAAACCAGAGGCATGTTATGGGCTAATAATATACCCTTGAAATATGGGAAATTAATTAAAAATTTTGATGATATGGTCACCTCGAATGGGATGACCATCTATTGGAAAAAGATCAAGGGTCATTCCAAAGTAGAGGGACCAGACAAAACTGGAAATGTCTTAGCTGATCAGCTGGCCAAAACCAGAGCCATCCAAGGGGATCTAGTTGAAATCCAGGTCACGGCTATCAATAGGTCCCAGACAAATGCTCACAATGAACTCTCAAATGTACACTGGAGTAAGGAGACCCCAGATGCTGATTTGATTACAGCTCAAAGAGGGGATCCAATAATTGGTAAGTTTTATCAACACATTGAGGACTCAGAGAACTTTCCCCTGACGGATACTGATTATATAGGGAAAGAGGACCTCAGAGTGTTGATGAAATGTCCAAAAATGTTCCGAATCCAAGATGGTTTGTTGGTAAGGAGATCCCTAGCTGGCCATGATCAGTGAGTGGTCCCTACCTCATTCCGAAGCCTGATGTTAAGTCACACCCATGATGTGGCCACAGCCTGTCATAGGGGGTTTCATACAACACTTGAAATCTTAAGCGAGGTTGCATACTGGCCACACATGGGGCAGGACCTCGAACAATATTTGAAGGGGTGTCTTGTGTGTGCACAATTTCAGCCAGCATCCCTCACACACCGTGCACCTCTCCAAAAGAGGGGGATGACACTGCCATGGTCAGATTTACAAGTCAATTTCATCGGGCCCATGATTCGCTCCTCTAGGGGAAACAAGTACATGTTGACCGTGACATGCTTGTTTCATAAATGGGTGGAATGTCTCCCGGCCCCAAACTGCAAGGCAGAAACAGCAGCTGCCCTGGTGATCAACCACATCTTTTCGCCTTTTGGACTACCCCAAAGGATCGAGTCAGACCGAGGTAGCCATTTCACCAGCGAAGTAATGACAAAGATGTGGGAGATACTTGGGGTCAAAAGGAAACTACACATGGCATACAGGACAGCCTCTAGTGGTGCAGTGGAGAGATATAATAAAACAATTGTGAGCATGTTAAAAAAAAATTGTGGCAGATTCTGGGCCAAGTTGGGATATTCCATTACCTCTTGTCCTAATGACCATCAGATCTACCCCTTCTTCTGCAACTAAAATGTCACCATTTGAGCTGATGACTCGACGCAGGATGGTGCTTCCCCAGCATCTGCTCTGCAGAACCCAAGAGCAGACATTGATCAATGCCTCCACAACTCATGAGTATGTGGAAAATCTTAGAAAACACCTTCAACATTATTTTGCCTATGCTCTGCGAAATCTAGAGAGATCTTCAGACTGCATGAAGACCCACTATGACTTAAAGACTACCAGAAAAGAATACAATGTAGGAGACCAGGTCTACTTATACAATTTCCAAAGGAACCAGGCCAAACAGCTCTAATTTTTGCCTAGCTGGAGGGGACCTTTTGAAATTGTAGACACAATTTCACCAGTCGCCTACAAAATCTGCATCCCCAAAGGCAGTTTGGCAGAGGGGGAAGATAAGTGGGTCCATATTAACCAACTAAAGTGTTGCCATCCTAGGCACACTCTGCAGCAACTGGAGGAGTCTTCTGGAACCCCAGAGGTGGCCACTCCAGCTCCATAAAACTCCAACTATAAAATATTCCATATATAGTCCATAACTTACAACAACAAAAAAATGTGTCCTGATTTATCAAAATGTATGTGTCCGCCCCACTACATTAATAGTGGTGGGGAAATGTCTACAAATAAGCTTTTTGCTTTGTTATCCTAGGATTAGAAACCATGGAAACTAAGACCAAGGAGGACTACCCAGTGACCGGAGGGAAGATCCAAGGGCCCGGAGTATCGCTCCATACTCACATCAGGACTGGGCGAGGAGAACCGATCGATCCACCCCTGATGGAGAAAAAGATGATGAACTTTGCCATTTGTGGAGCAAAAGAGATGAGACTGACATCCCAGTCTTGCGAATTCCCATTGATGGACGATCCATGCCAAATCGCAAGAGGGGGGCCTTGTGGGATGTTTTAACCCAGTAGTCCATGCCCTGCAACATTACTGTGCACTGCTTGCATCAGAAACCTCAGAATGGCCGCTGGAAAGCATTATGCGTGCCAAAATCACCCAGAAGTGCACAGGAAAAACCTGAAAATGAGGCCACCAATCCACTTTTGCCTATGTCAGTGGTAACAAAGGAGACCACTGCCAAAATCCACCATTGGGCTGCCCACAGAGTAACCTGAAACTATTTGAAAAAGCAGTCCTGCATGTCAAGAGAAACACAGAGCTGTTTACAAATCTGTTTTTGCTTGGCTGTGAAAAGTGCAAAAAATATGGTTCTCAAACATCACAAAAGATCCAGCATCCTTGGTGGGTGTTCAACACCAATTTATTTAAAGAATTCACCTAAGCACAATGTCATCAGAAACATATTTATCAGAAGAAAATCCACCTTTAAAGATGCTTGCTTGAAAGAAATATGTCAAAAATGGGTGCAGTACCGCTACTCGCCTGTGTCAGAAGCTGGCGATTAATTAAAACCTGTCATTTAAACTTTACATTAAGATCTAAGTATAGAAAATAACTCCTATCAAAAGCAATAGAGGTGGATACAACGCAAAACTATATTTTAAAAAGGCAGGAATTAAGAGATTTGTGGATGTATTTGCAAAAATGTGAATTGTATTTTAGAGAATGACCATTTTTAAACATTGTTTCAAAAAATTTAAATCCAGCCACACTGAGCTCAAAGCCATTCCACACCTTCTCCCAAACAAAATAATCTTTTCACCTGTGCTCTGCTGAGGATCTGACAGGCAGGTGTGAAAGGAAAGGGAGGAGCACTTTGGCCTGTTGCTCTGAGTGGAGCAAAAGGACTCCCTTGAATTGAAAGGAAATGCTAATTGGGGTGTAGGCTGAAACCAGATGCCAAAGGCAGAGAGGCCTGGGAATGCTCTCTAGCCCAGCCAAGACCGTGGAGGCAGAGACAAACCATTTTGTGCATTCAGAAAGCACAGGAAATATCTTTTGGAAAAAGACTTATAGAAAATTATGCCGAACTGGTAAAAATATGGAATTTAGAGGTTATTAAAATGAAAATATTGCTCACAAGTGGAAACTACTCTGGAACTTGTGCGACATTCAGAGACAGAATTATCAAAATGTGGACTTTGTAGCAGTTCTGATAATGTTACAAATATGAAACTTTACAGGAATATGCCCAGATGGTATATGCATGTATGTAAAAAAATGGTATAGAACTGACACTGAATAACCAACTAAAAGCACAAAAAACTGTCATTTCTGAACCGAAGTTCTCCAGAAGATAGGACTTTCACAGACATGTGCCTTAATTCATCTGTAATGTAAATCTGTAATATTAGAAAGTTGGGGATATTATAAATATGCTTTTTGTGAAAAATAAGATATACTGTACAGAAACAAAGGGAGGGTTTTCTCCCTAAACATGACACATCATGACACACAGTTTCCTTCTCAAATCAGGAGAGAGGGAACCCTCTGACCAATCAGCTTCCTAGAGGGTGGGTTTAGTATAATCAGCCTCCCCACCCCTTTGGGAAATACCTAAATAGGGACTGTTAAGGGCACAGACACACACACACATTCACCCATGAACTGATCGACTGGCAAAGCGCTTTGCAGGAAGAACCCAGATCCAGACTCCAGAACCCATATCCAGACTCCAGAACCCTGAAGCAAAAGGCCCAATCCAAAAAGCTGAACCCTTCTCAGCTGGCCTTTAAAATCTTGCAATCTGATTTTAACCCCTAAACTTCCAAGGGGCGTAACTAATACAACAGCCTGGCTGTTTTGGCTGCTTCTTGCCAAGGACCCTTGCTATAACCCAGAGATCCAAACCAGTAGAGCAGAGCTGTACCCAGAACCAACCCATCAGATCCAGTCCAGGAGGCCGTGCAGACCAGCGTGCCATGCTGAGAGCAGGACCAAGCGCCTGAGACTGGTACGGTGGTGAGCGAATTCCAGCCAAACCCTTGATCAGATCCTGACGGGCCTATTCCATTCCAACCCATAGTTGTGGGTATTTAGCATAGAACTGTCCATAGACATCTCTTAGTTTTAAGTAATCCTATCCAACCCATTCCAATATATCCAGAACTGCATTGTAGAATCTCTGTTGTCTATCCTGAATCCTTCTCTAATCCATATAATCATGTGATAGTTGTAGTGATAATCATCTTTGCGCTAATATATATTTGCTGGAGAAAGGCAAGCATCTCGGCAGATAGAAACCATCCGGGGGCGCCCCTGGATAGGTGGCTGTGCTGTGGTGTAGTTTGCAGCTCCATAGACTCCCTAGTGTTAAGAAATCTTTGTTGGTAAATCTTCAAAAGCGCAATCCAATTTATAAAATCTTGAACCTTTTTGAGAAAAATCGACCTTTACTAAAACATCTGTAACCTTTGAACCGTATAGGCTAGGAACGAAATGTAAATGTCAAATTGAAGCTAACATCCTCAGCTTTCAAACCCCTCTGTATTTGTGTTTTTTTGTGTGCTGAAAAGTTAGCCACGATTTTGCATTTGGCTCATTTTCACCACATGTAAAAACAGCTATTTCTTGCAGTTGACCTCTGATTTCAGTTTCCTATCTATTAGTCTTTCAAACATCATTGCTATTGTTTACCTAAACCTATCCAAAGAAGCTCTCATTAGTTCTGAATCCAATTTAGCGAATTAAAGTCATTTTAGAATGTTTCTCATTGATTTTAAATCACATCCAAAAGTATTTGACCTGTTTTAAAATCATTCCTGTTCCCTAAGCTTGCTGGGGGAATCGAGATTGAACTGCATTGTTGATTATATATTCCTGAAACCTGTGTGTCCTCATTCCATCTCTTCATATTGCATATTAGGGGGGATTGTGTAGTAACAGGGGAAAAAGTGATTACATTGGGCCTCATTACGACCCAGGCGGTAAGGGGTTAACGGCAGCGTTAACAGCGCCGACCCTTACCGCCTGAGTACGAGGTCCCTTAGCGCCATGGCGCTTTTAACACCTGCTTTTAGCAGGTGTTAAAATCCATGGCGCTAAGGGACCATGGAGTTAATTACGCCACCGTAATTTACGGTGGCGTAATTATTATTATTTTTTTTTATTTTTTTTATTTTTTTAATTCTTTATTTTAATTTTAGTACTTAGAACAAAACTGAACAATAAATCACGAAATATCACAACAGAGCATAAAGGATATATACATGTAGGAATAGAAAAAGGAAAGAAATAAGCAATGAACTAGTACCTACTCAAAAAAGCTCCCCAGACCTTTGTATGTAGACTCAATTTCCCCATTTTCCTGTATATAAATTTCTCAATATTCGCTAAGCAGTTCATTTCTGTAATCCAATCCTCCAATATTGGTGAGACACACGATTTCCAGCTCCTCAAAATCATTTTTTTGCAAATAGAAGCACCTCTGAACAAAAATTTCTTTTCCGACAGTGAAAGGTCGTCCAGTAAATCATCACAGCCCAGCACCATAGTCTTAAAATCCAAGTCAACATTTTGGTTCAGAACCCCGAGACTGATAGTAGTCCTACCATTGCTGGTAGCAGTATTACTACTGTTGGTAATAGTACCATTACCACTACTACTGTTGGTGAGGCAAGATTAATAGATAAGTGAACCTTTTGAAGTAAAGTAAAGTAAATGCAAACTTTAACTTTGTCCCTTTGTGGCCATAATGACTCTGCAGACTGTACTTCGCCCCCCCCTGCCGTGATGCCATTTCCTCTTTGAGGGTGCGAAATCAGCTCCCAGATTGGAGGACAACATTAAGGAGAAAGATGCTTATCACATTGTTAAAAGTAAAATGGACAGGGGATTTTGGTAAAACATTAAGAGTTATGAACAACATATTTTATTTTGTGAAAACGGTATGTGCCCTTTAACTGTACAGTAACACGTGGTTGCCTTTCGATAGCCCCATTAGCATATGTGATATGACCTTTACTGTAACTTGATCCCATCTGTTCTTATTTCATAGTTCTTATTTAGTTCTTCACATAGTTATATCTAATTCAGAGATCCACTTTTTCAATACTTTACACCAGTTGCATAAGGAAAGGGTCTATGCCCCCATCCTTGGGTTCTGCATACGTCCCAATGTGCTCTCAGTTTTGCTAATAGTGTGCCCACTCCCATCCTTTCTGAACATTGCCTCTGTACATTCATGTTTACTGAGTTATAGTTCATCCTTTTACCCTTGTCCATCTTCCCTCTTTTGGCCCCACTCTTGCTAATTCTCTCCGAAAAATATTCCAATAAACGTATTGAATTTGTAAGAGAATTTTAAAAAAAAACCCGTAATTAACGCCTTCCCCACTCCCATTATACCCTATGGGGCAAAAATGGGAATGGGGAAGGGTAAATGGGGATTGGGGACTTACCGCCCCGCCAAGGTCGGAATGGGGCGGTAAGTCCGCCAACCACCATGGCGTAAACGTAGTTTACGCCATGGTGGTAAAGTCACGGCCCAGGCGGTAACTTACCGCCTGGGTCGTAATGAGGCCCATTGTCTTTGATAGACTTCATATCAAGGTTTATTTCTGTGCTGCATTAATTTATATCATTGCAATTCATTGAACCCACACACAGTTATTCTCTGCTACATTATTCCTCTCACCCATACTCCTATTGATTAAATAGATTTTTGATTATTGTGATATCACCCATTGCTGATCAGTGTATAAATATTAATAAGTGTGATATCTAGATATTGTTCATATTCATAAAAGTGTGATATATATATATATATATATATTGTTCATTTCATCAAATAAATATTTTAACTTTGCAAAACAAACCTATTTCTTGGTTCAGTGAGACCGGGGGGATTCAAAGAGAGGGGCGTTATGTATGGGTACATCATCCAGAAATAAAATAACTTTTGATCCCATGCTAGGCATTGACTTAGGTGGAGTGATGGGTTGAAACCACTTACAGTCTCTGAAGGAGAGTGTTTACAAAACGGACTTCCAGCTCGCCAAGAGGGAGAATGATGTTTACTCATAATAATAGCTGGAAAAATGTCTTGTTGATGATAAAGGGCAATTTGGTTGACAGACCATTTGATCATTGATCGTATTATTGTGTTCCACTGATATTTTGAATGAACATTAAAATATCCCCATAGCAGTGTTATAGTGCAGACAATGTGATAATATGCAATTACGTACGGGAATATTGGGTCATCTAAAAGTTTGTCTAGGCCTTCAAAGAAAGCTAGGCTGATTGTTTATGTTAATTAGAGAAGGAAATTTCGGTTTTAAAATGGTATTTTATTGGTTCTTTATGGTAATAGGCCCATAATACAATGGTTAACTCTCTTATTTGTATGGTTTGTCAAAACATAACCAAATACATGTCGATGAAATATAGCTTTTCTGCACAAAATTGCAATGGAAACGAAGAACAAATGTCTTCCAATAACTCCCTGCAAATAATTTTAGACAACGTCCTGATAGCTTTTGATTTCAGGTCGTCCATCCTGAATTTATGCAGGTATTCTTCCGTTGGTTATAACAGCGGATTTGCCTTTCTGGCGGCCAGTTTGGAAAATGGCCACTATAGTTGTTCTTTACCAAATATGCAGTGACTCGCTATCTGAATCTGTTCAACGTCATCAAGGTATAGTTGTGCCAAATTTGGTGTTTTTATCACCAAATGCCCAATAAGATTGCCATGATGCCCCACCATAACCATAAAAATGCAAAGACAGCAATTTGTGCCAAATAAACAGCCAGACTAAAATGAGAAAATAAGGAGCAGGAAAAACTAAAACTAATACAGGGACACATAAATACCTCTAATCCCTTTCAAAGTTCACCAAAAACTCCTAGAAAGCACACGTTGTGGCTCTGCACTGCACATTCCTGAATTTAAAGCATGACGAAATCCACAAAGGGAAAGTGAAAGTGAGCAGGGCCTTTCATAAAGACCCCCGAAGCTCACAGAGCCTGCCAAATCTCACAGAGTGATTTCTCTGTTCTGAGTGAAACACCCTCACCCTGTACCTTGCCCATTGGGCTGCGGCCAAGACCAACATAATTAACCATGGCAAAGATCAAATGTTATGCTTCGTAGGCAGAATAATCTCTGGAATATTTGTTTATGATAAACAGAGGACATACAGTACATTATATCATGTGAGAGTGATGTGGCACTCCCCCAATGGTCAATTCTCAGGCTACTATTCCCTGCCCACGTCCTCCATAGGCCGTGCCTCCCACCATCTGAGCTAGGCTCAGTGATGGATTACAGTTTGATCCGGCTGCTAACATCGTCAGCAGGGGGGCGCCCAAGGCACTTGAAGACCGCAGCTTCTGATGCATAGGTCCTCCTTTCCTCCCAAGGCCACACCTCCCAATAGTTGAGCCGTGTAGGCCCAGTGAAGAATCACATGACTACACCATTTGGGGGAGTGGGCTCCCTGCCTGAGGACAGTTTGATCAAGCTGCTAACAACAGCAACAATTGAGTTTTTTATTTTTGGTTTTTTAAATTGACATAATAGCTTTACAAATTGTGCTCTGAGGCCCTACCGGGAGTTATGGACCCTAAGACTTTGTTAAATGCTCTCGCTGCACTTGGGCCTTTAACTTGGTCTTCAGGGTCTGTAACTCCCAGTATGGCCCTCAGTTAGATCCAGACAGCTTACATAAAAATGTAACCAAGCAGGTAACTGACTGTGTCAATTAGTTCTGCAGTTCTGAAGGAGTCCTTGCTCTAATTTGAAGTATAATTCTCTGTTTTGCATGATTGTTTTGATGACAGTTATGTTTCTCAAGAGAGATCATTTAAGTGAATTATTTTGTTCATTCCAGAATGAAACTGCAACATATCAATGAAAATACATATCTATCAGAGAGATAATGCACACCAAAAACATGATGACATTTACTTTCCTGGGATTTTATTCGAAGGTTTACTCATTGGAAGTTTATTTCTTCTAAAGCCTGATGTAAAAGGCGAATTCTAACTTCATAAAATGGCATGCATTTATCAGAGAATACTTCTGGATCGATGCTTAATGACTTCCCCTGTGTATTTTGCTCAGAGAGGGTTAATTAACTAATTGTCTTTTGACCTAAGAAATGTTCAAATCAGCGGAGTGATCCCTCGGGAAGAACAACCAATCACACAAGTTCCCCACCACAGCTATATTCCCCGGGAAGTGGCTATCTGGCATATATTGGAGAGGGTAGAGAGCAGGCTCACAGCGCGCGTCAAGAGTAAAGCAGGATCCAAGGAAGTCAGAACGTGGAGAAAGGTGCGCAGGTTGCAGCTGTGCTTCTCAGAGGCAACTTCTTTGAAGGCAATTTAGAAAATACACCGTGAAGATATGTTGATATGGGCTTTAAGTTGAGTTTCCTTCTTTTTCATATCCTACAAATGTTTTACGTAGAATCGTCAAAGAAGACACTGGGCCTCATTATAATTATTGCGGAATGGGTTAACGGGCGCCGCTAATGGTGGCGGCCCTGTTAAACCCATTCTGCAATATTACGAGGTTCCCTCGCGGGACCCGATGTGGACGTCTGGTTTTACCAGATGTCCAGAGCGGGTCCCGAGAGGGGACCAGGGAGCTAATCGTAATTGGCCCGTTGTTAGCTCCCGCACCCATTCCCATGGGGGCTCAATAAGAATGGTGAAGGTCCAGGCCCTGGGTTCCCTGAAGGTGGAATTACCGGGCCCTCCAAACTCAGAATGGACAGGTAATTCCCCATTTAGGGAACCCGGACCGGGACACGCTTTAGGATGCAGCCATGCCCTTATTAAGGGCATGGCTACCGCCAAAGTCGTAATGAGGCCCACTGTGTTTGTCAAATTTTAGATCTTTTGTGCGTTAGGCTGAAACGGTACAATATGGCGCTATACATCTTTTTTGTCAGGTGCACTACCACATCTAATTTGCGCCAAAACGTTTGTAAGAATTTGGCTCTGTGTGCTGCAACCCTTATCCAATATCAAGTGCATATAAGGCCTGATTCCCAGACGCCTTTAATAAAAGGCACAATCCCATTGAAAAATGCTCTGTGAATCAGGTCCATTATGTTTTCATCACATTTTGTTTCTGTACTGTCTTCCACAACATACGCCGATTTAAGATCTGCAACATCTCACTAACAGTTGTGGCATACGACTGTCCAGAAAACCTCACGATTAACTTACACAGGACATCACCAGGGGTAGTCAAAGCTCAAACAGTTGGCCCCCATTAGTGAGCCTGAGGCATGCTGTGATAACAGTGGACCTTTACAATTCGAACATGGTAAGCATACTTTGTTGCACATTGAATGCAAGCTGATAAGACATTATCAAGCATGAGGCACACATATGCTGTATCAATCAGATGATATGCAGCCGCTCTACAGCCCTGCCACTATATAGAAGCTGCAAAACACAAATACTTACCTCAGGCTTAATAGTTCAACATGCTTACTAGTGCACAGTGTTATTATTAATCTTTTTTGGGACATTGAAACTTCTTCACGTAATTACAAGGTTGGGAGTACCAGGGAGACACAGAAAAACACTCTATATGAACAAGCTGCAGGATGCATTGCAGCAATGGAATTTTAAGCATGCATATACATATCTTTAGACTCTTACGAGAGGTGAATATAAAACAAAATATTCTTTCAAGTCATGTGTTTTTCAATCTTTCATATCAAGGTGTTTGCTCAAATACAATTCATACGTTTTCGAGTTTAGTGGGTCCAGCTTTACAACTTATCAAATCTATTTTTGTGAACCTATTACCTGCAACAGCTTTGTGCGAGTATTTGGTGCCTTTTTTCAAACGTTATTCCCAGTACTGCTATAATTGTGAATGATTTTCAGTGCATGCCATTATGTGCCTGTATGGGGGACAGATGTGTGCGTGCCATCCCAGGACTGCATTGCATGCATAATCTTCTTTCACGAAGTTTAATCTGAAGATTTGCTCTTTCTTTCTTTAACTATGAAAAGGAAATGTCCAGCATGTTAATCATTTGAATCTGTGACCACCATGTGATGAGGGAGTCTCTGGCACTTCGAAAGCTAATGCATTCTACCATCTCAGCAGAACATTTTCAGGTAGTTCAATGAAAGGGAACACAACCTTCCTGTGACAGAGTAATGGAGAGAAGAGCAGTTCTAACACACGTCTCAACAACATAATGCCATGTCTTTCATAAAGGCCAAAGGAAAGAGAACAGCTCTAGACCACATGGGCACATGGGGCCAGGTGTGCTAGTCACCCCGATGAAGTATAGGTCTAAACTTCATTCTATGGGAAGAAGGACTTCCTGGAGGTCAGCTTTGGCTTTCCCATCTTATTGCTGTGGTTTCCTATCACCAGTGGTTGCTAATGGAAACACAAGAGAAGCCTCACAGCATTATCATACTTAATGAGCCTTCAGCCCATATTCCTCCAGCACTGAAGACCTGTAATCAATTGATGCTCGTATTTGCAACTTTAATGGTCCTCAACTTATCGACTTCGGTTGGATGAGCGGCTCTATTTGGATTCAAATCTGTGTCCCTCTGGCTAAAGAGCTATATCTAGGACAAGCGCTTAACTAACGGAGTTATCTTGCCAGCTTCAATGGATTCTCTGAATGCTGCATTAATCCCCAGTAACAGGGCTCTTGAGCTAGATATCATATCCTAAAGGATGTCCCTGTGTTCCGCTAAAAGGTTTATGCATGTTTACTGCCGAGGCAAACACCTGAACCTGCAAGGCCTGGAGATGTGCCCCAGGATATGGAGCATTATGTTCAGAAGATTTATCTCCATTGTTGCAGTGTTGAGGGGCTCCTTAGCGCCCCAGCTGTGCTGATGGGTCAGAGAGGAGAGCAGAGAACGAGCGCAGAGAATGGGTTCCCATGCACCACATGTGTATGGCAGCATGGGTGAATGTTGGGCTCGCAGCTCTGCTCCTAAGGAGGAAGGGTGCATCACTCTTGCCACCTGTGGACTTCAACGTTCTGCACCCCCTGGCACAAAGTTGAATCAGCCCTGAGCAGGGTCTGGCCTCGTATGAGGTTAGGGTGCAACACATCTCTGGGGGTATTTTGTTTCGGAGCATAGATTTGAGTATTCACAATACCAATTGCCGAGGCTCTTCCACCTTGAGAGTAACCATTTATTTATTGGAGTGGATCATCTCACTGATGGCAATGCCAATGTGGAGTCGGGTGTCCCGGCATTGCCTCGACTCATTTCAATAAAAATGAATGATTGAAACGTACCAATGGATGGGAACCGTCAGATATTTTTTCCACGTGCAGGGTACTTTATCGTAATGTTGAATTATATTCTTAAAACGAGTAATGAACGAAAGTTGAGGACAACAACATGATACCATTTTGGAAATACATTCTACATTTAGAAAGTATGACATGCTCAGCCAATCGTGTACAAAACACATAGATGCATAGAAGTAATAGAGAAACAGAGGGTAAACAAACAGAGGCGTAGCACTAAAGCATGGGGCCTACTGCTGAGGGACACCTGAGGTAATCTGTGGGACCCTAAATTGTGGCGGTTCTCCGGGAGCCAAGGATATGTAGAGATGCCCTACAAACAACGACCACAAGACCCGTATATTCTGCCAATACTGGCACTTTCTGCAATACCCCATTCCTTGTCTAGTAGTACATATGTGGATCTATGTTTTCACACCACGAGTATTCCCTGTGTCTGTCTCACTTTCACTACTCTTGGGACAATATGGTACTCACCTTTCTGTTTTTAAGTATTTTCGTCTGTTAGACGTAAACCTCCCTTAACAAGCTCGATTTTAGGGTTCGATATTCCAGCTCCACACCACTGCCCAAATATGGTTTACCTCAAAGAATGTATTTATACCTCAGAGATATCAAATGCCTTCACAAAGCGTCCGCTCTCTCTCCCTACTCACTCGCTGGCTACCTTTATATTCTGATACCGCTCTCGCACCATCTGTCCTTTCCAATAATTACATGAAGTGGTAACTCACCTTCTTTTCTCTTGCAGGCCAATCCCTCCTTTCTGGAAACAAACTAGAGGAAGTTCTGAGGTACATTTGTAAAATAGTCTCTAGACCGCCATTTTGTGATATTTTCGAATCAATGTCAAACCATCGTTGCCATCTATTTGAGCACTTTGAAGTTCTATTTAACTCTTTTTTTTTTAAAGTTCCCTGCCCCTCTTTGCTGAAGATTTTCCAATTAACTGCAGAGCTTTGAACTCAACTTTGGGGCTCTTTTCTGCGTTTGTTTTTGTCAATAAAACAAACATTGATAACATGTGTAAGGTTCAGGTTTTATGATATAAGGGCTACTATAACATTTCATGTATGAGTTAAAACGTCATGTCTGAGCGTTTCAGGAAGATAATCCTATGGGATTGTGCCATTATGAAATGCTTCTGCGAATCAGGCCCACATAAATGGTCATACTGTAGTGCAGTTGCATTTCCCACTTCAACGTTGATCCTTCTGGACAACAAAAGTGGAATGGTTTCTCCTATTGGGCCGCATTACCCCACCATCGTGCAACTTTGCTGGTAAGGTGGAGCATTTTCTTCCACCTTACTACCAAAAAGTGGCAAAAACACTGGAATTACTGCCCGCAGTAATTCTGCTAACATCTCTGTGCAGTCCTGAGGGCTCCAATAAATTTAGACTTACACCCACTATCGCCACATGTAAGCCCGCAGTAAATCCGCAGTAAATCCGCAGGACCAAGTGGTGGTAACCGTAATTCCATTTGGCAGTATTTCAGTGCATTCACCACCAAATTACTGACAAATCTATAATGAGGCCCGTTGTCATTTGCTGTCGAATCGTCAATGTAAAGTGGATGTTAGAATTGGATGGTCTCTAACATGGTACCGGTACAGTCTGATCGTATGTAATGCGGAATATTAGAGTTAATTGCTGACATTTCCCCAGATTCACATGTATTTGGACTCATCATTAATTTATTTGAAGATGCTGTATTTCCGAATGAGAAATGTCTGCATGAATTATTGCTGCATGTGGAAGTATCCACTGCAGCTGCAGCACCAATAGAAATACAACCATCCTTTAAATGCATGGAAGGAGATGATGCATGTGGAATTGAGCTTTGCCTTAGTTTTTTATTGTTTTCACGGACCACACAGGGTTTATTATCAAAGCTTCACTCAGCTCATGGAAGCCAAGCATTCAGGCAGTTGTGTAGCAATATGTGGATGGGCCTCTGTGCACATAATAACTTGCATTGCCAAAGCGAATAGGTCTTGCATTGTAAATGCTGATTTTCCACTGCCTTTTGGTGTAGAGCAAGCTTTAGACAAAGAATAACACAAATATCAATGTAGAGCAAAACAAGTGTTAAAGACATAGGAATATGCCAAGAAGCACGGAAAGAAAACATACTTGTAAAAGCATCATTGACACATCTCTCCCCAACTTAGACAGCCCCACTCCAACAGGTCTTTTGCGCGGATGCACCACAGAGCTGCTGAAGAATACTAAAGCCCTTCTCTAACGGGAGTCTTCAAGAGCTCTTTCAGAGACGCTGAAACTCTTTCTAGCCAGACCTAAAACGGAGTTGTAGGTGCCATGGAAAGGTGGGGGACTCATCAACACCCTAGACCGCAGCTTGATCCAAGAACAGTTCTAGATCAAGGCAATGACTATGAAGAAATTATGGATGCTCACAAAAGAACCTTTTGTAAATCAAGAGATCATTGTCTATCGCCCTCTAAAAATAGGATGCCAGGTCAAAGAACCATCTTTGTAAATAAATTCAACAACACAACTAAAAATATAACACCATCATAGAACAAAACATAGCCCTCTGGCCTTATTACTGACTCAGTGGGACGATCTAAGCATACACACCAAAAACCAGGTTTTAAGTGTAACAAAATACTGCTAAAAACATTACAACTGTAGTATGTACAATTAAATCTCCTTCTCCTTATACAGACATAAGACTAGAAAAGGTAGATGAAATAAGATACTGGGCCTCATTACACGGATGGCGTTAGGGATTTACTGGTACCGGTAAAATACCGGTACCGGTAAATCCCTACCGCCTTACTACGAGGTCCCTTAGCGGGTTGGGGGATTTAACGCCTGCTTTTTGCAGGCGTTAAAATCCAACCCGCTAAGGGACCTCGGAGCTAATTACGGCACCGCAAAATTGCGGTGCCGTAATTAGCGCCTTCCCCATTCCCATAGAGCCCTATGGGGCAGAAATGGGAATGGGGAAGGGCAATGGCGGAAGGGGGATTTACCGCCCCTCCAACCTTGGAATGGGGCGGTAAATCCCCTTTCCGCCAAGGCGGTGCCGGTATTTTACCGGCATGAGCCATGGCGCTAATAGCGCCATGGCTCACCGCCTTCCGTGTAATGAGGCCCTATATCACCTGAAATTCAGATTAAGCTCTAAATATGTTAAAGAATTAGAGAAACAGCCATGCACTGGATCACCTCCTTCCTCATGTATATTTATTTATTTATTACATTTATAGAGCACACCTAACCCTGGGGCATCTGGGCGCTTGTTCTTGAGAATATGGTACAGGTGAAAAAAATGCACTGGCATTTTGATATTGGTTACATCCAGTTACTTTCAAACTTTCTCATAGGAAATTGCTTAGTGAGTTGGATGTAACCAACTTAGTTATAATCTTATATATACTTGCAGCATGTGTGTGTGCTTAAGGCATTGGTTACATCCAGTTACTTCTGGGCTTATTCATAAGAAAATTACTTTGTGGGTAGGTTACAACCGGTTACTTACAACTTCTTCATAATCTTGTACTTACAGCATCCGTGCGTGTTTAAGGAGATTGGTTGCCACCAGTTGCTTTTATCTTAGTCATAAGCAGGTACATACTTGTGCTTTCATCTTAATTAGGTACATAAGAATTGGTTGCCTTCTGATACAATCAGGCTGACTCAGGCTTTGAATTCAAGGATTTGCTTGCACCATGTAGTGGGGCTGAATGCGGCTGAAGATAGTAGGATTAGTGGTCATGTTTGGGGTCTTGTTTGAAAAGACAGGTTTTGAGCTTTTTTTCGCAACGACCAGAGTGATGGGTCAGTCCTGAGCTCTAGACGCATGGCATTCCAGTAGTAGGCGGCCATAACCAGGAAGCTAGAACCGCCTGCTTTTTGTCTTTTGAATCTTTGGATGGCAAGCTGACTGAGATATGGTGATCTGGTGGGTCTGGATGTTTGAGCTTTGGTTATTTGACTGGAGAGATAGCGGGGTGCAGTGTTGGACAGGCATTTGTGCATCAATGAGAATATCTTGAATTTGATCCTGTCTCTGATTGATAGCCAGTGGATGTCTCGGCTAGTGGACTTTATGTGAGAAGTTTTGGGAATGCTAAGTGCAGCTCGAATAGCATTGTTGTGAACAATTTGAAGTTTGGAGATGTTCTTGGCTGAAGAGCATGCAAAGATGGCATTGCATCCAGCGATATATTATGATATGGCATTTATAACGTGCATGTACACAAGTGTTTCTAGGTGCCACAAGACAAGGGAGGGAAGACAAGACAAAGGATCCTACTAGGCCTTGTGTCATTCGATCGTACAAGTGCAACAATGAGAAGTTCAAGGGGAGGGGAGCGGGGAAGTGCAAAGGAGAGGGAAAGGTGAAGTGCGAACAGGGCAGCTGGCTCTGAGTAAGTGCAGCTAGGGCAGCACAGTTCTAGGTAATTGCTTGGAGGCAGGGGGATGTGGGGATTACAGCTTACAAACCCTAAGTGTGACGTAGGCCAAGAGGCGGTGAAAGGAAGACAGGTCATGAGGTGCCTTTTACCCAGTGAGACTCTGAGGGTACCAGGCAACCAGTCAGCGCAGCAGATGGGTAAGTTAGAAGGAAAGCGATAGAGAGAAGCCAGAGGCAAAAAGTAAGGTCCTGAGCTGCTTCCGCACCTTCAGCTGATCCGGCTCAAGTCTGAGAGGGGCAGAGAGGCCGTTCCCGAGGGAGGCAACTGCAGAGCAGAGTGATCTACCCCACACTCTCTGTCAAGAGAAGCGTCTGGCCCTCAGGGAGATATAGGTAGCAGATCAAAGAGCTTTAGGTGGAAGGTATTTCGGCAGAGAGAGTTGGATGTAATGTGGGCCCTAGCCCCAGGAAGCCTTGTAGACAATGCAGAGGGTCTTGAGTTTGGTCCTTGCAGCCACCGGCAGCCAGTGGAGAGATTTCAGTCCTGGAGAGATACAGCCCCTGGGCTTGAGGCCAAGGATAAGTCTTGCAGTCCTGTTCTTGATTAGATGCCAATGGTGGAGGAATAGAGGCAGGTAGATTGAGAAAGAGACTGTTGCAGTAGTCCAGTCTGGAGAGAACCCGGGCTCTGGAGACAGTTAGCTTTCCAGGGGAAAGTGAGAAAAGATAAAATACCTCTGAGGAGCTGCAGCTAGAATTGGGTCTTTTTTGGCAAGGTCTGTGATGTGAGGAGAGGAGAGAGTGGAGTTGAGGATGACACCAAGGTTTTTTGCCTCACAGGAAGGCAAGGGTGGAGGGCTCAAGGAGGACAGCCAGAGTGAGAGAGGGAAAGCAGGAGCAGGGGTTCCAATGAGAAAGATCTCCGTCTTACTGGCATTCAGGCAGATATCATTGCAGACACACCAATCCTAGATCGCGGATAGACAGTCAGAAGTGAGCAAGGGAGATGAGGCAGCTGAGGGCACCCTAAAAGAGAGCTGGGTGTCATCCGCACAACACTGGAAGTTCGAAGAGAAGGTGGCGATCTAGTGGGCCAAAGGGGCCAGAAAGACATTGAAGATCCAGGGTGAGAGGATAGAGCCCTGGGGGACACCACAAGTGGAGAGAGAGGTCGTGAAGAGGAAGGAACCAAGTTGGACCTGGGAGGGTCGGTCCAGGAGGAAGGCGGCCAGCCATGCCAAGGCCTGATCCATGATGCCCAGGTTCTCACGCAGTCGATTGATCAGGGTGGCATGATTGACTATGTCAAAAGCAGAGGAAGGTTTGAGGATGATGTGTGGAAAGTAAGCTGGGAGATGGCCAGCTTTTCCAGGTGTTTGCCCAGGAAAGGAGTGATAGAAATCGGGTGATAGTTTGCCAGACAGGGAGGATCAGCAGAAGGCTTTTTAAGCAGGGGGTGCAGAAGGGAGTTCTTGAGGCGAGAGGGGAAAGATCCAGTGGCGAAAGAGTGATTGCAGAAATCGGCCAAGGCTGGAGCATTTGTGGAGATGTGGTCCTTGATACTTCTGGAAGAGCAGGGCAGCACCTGTTTGGATGACACTTTCATAGATCAGACTGGTCTAGATCCATCATCAGGTGTTGTCAGAGAGAAGGAGGAAAAAGGAAGAAGAGATGGAGAGGTAGCCAGATGTGGCCTGAGAGAGGTGGAGGAAGAGGAAGAGGAAAGCGAGAACAGTATGTCCTTAGGTTTAGTGGAGAAATGAGAGGCCAACACAGTGCAGGAGAGGTGGAGACTGCAGTAGGATTGGCCAGGTCCTTGCAGATTTTAAAGAGGTCAGCCGTTTTGTTAGACGCCGCAGTGACACAGGTTTGGAAATGGACACTCTTCCTTCAGAGGACAGAGAGTCTGTATTGTCTTTGGAGCAGGTGGCAGGCCAGTTTGTCAGATGATGCACTGGAAGCCCTTCACTTCCTCTCAGCCACCCTGCACTTGCATTTCATGGTGTCGAGGTCAAAGTCATATCAAGAGTTCAGGTGGGAGGATATCAGAAAGTGGTCAGTCCAAGAGAGAGGAGGGTTAGAGAGAGGGATGTCTGAGGAAATGAGAACATCCAAGGTATGTCCGGAAGAGTGTGTCAGACCAGATGGTAGAATGGAAAGGGACAGATAGTCGAAATGGTTGTGGAAGAGCCCAGAGGAGAGATTAGAGACATCCAGGTGGATGTTGTGGTCACTGAGGAGGAGATGTTGAGAGGTAGATGCATGGAGGGAACAGGAGAGGTCATCCCAGAGAGGGCAAGGGTGACCTGACCAGGCCAGGCCACAGTCAAAGGGAGGCCAGGAGAGATAGAGAGCATGCAGACCAGACACTCAAAGGAGGAGTAAGCCTGCAAAGGAATGACAGAAACAGGGACCCACTTCGGAAAGATAAGGGACACTGTGCCTCCGGGCCGGTTGGTTCTCGGCTCAGAGAGGATCTTGCAGCCCTCAGAGACAAGAGTGTCAAAACTCGTAACAGAGCTGGCCATGAGCCATGTCTTGGTGAGAGCAAGGACATTCAGTTCACGATCTTCAAGGAGGTGGCAGATGTCAGAGGAGTGTTTGACAGCAGAGCGAGAGTTTAGAGTAGCGATGTGGAGCAGGTTGCCACATTTGAAAGATTTCTGGGGTGGGGTACCGGAATGCGGTACACCCAGCAGAGGCGCTTGAGGGACCCGAGAGTGGGCAGAAGCAGTAGTCAGAGGGGGCATAGGGGCCAATGGGGAGAAGGTGGTGGGTGTCAGAGAGGTGGCAGAGGATGGAGGGGACATAGGATCCAGGGAAGTATTAGATGGAGTAGCAGGAGAAGGGAGAAAGTTGATAAGTCATGGGAAACACCTATCGAAAAGGAGGAGATTGGGCGGAGAGCCCTTGACCAGGACGGCACCATTTAGATAGACATTGATGATTGTTTTGGAGGAGTGGAAGGTGACCAAGAGGATCTCCCACCGGTTTTCCACCAGTAATGGGAGAGAGGAGAGAGAAAAGAGACCACATGAGGGGTCCATACGTCTGGAGAGGGAGTGAGAAAGAGGATGTCAGTGAGAGTCTGTCTGGAGGAAGCACTGATGTGGGTATCAGCGATAGGTAGGACTGGATTGGAGACCAGTATATCCCTCTTGAACGTTTTACTTAAAGACGTAGTTAGAGAGATAGAATAGGAGATAGAGCAGCTGTTTGAGGAGATGGGGGAGATTGAGAGCACCATACGGGGTGCAAGAAGGAAAGAAGGCAGAGTGAGGGAGGAAGAAGCAGAGGCCACAGCCGAGCACCACAGGAAGCTCCAGAGGGGGGGTTCACACAGAATGAGGAACACAGGAGGCATTAAACATGGAATGCACCACGGGGGAAGGAAGGAGCAGTGTAGACAGGGGAGGACAGTTAACTGTGAAGACGCCTAGATTCAACTTTCCTAAAAGAGTGAAAAAGGGCTAGTTTCAACACAGACAGCCATAGTGGTACAGTGAGAAAAAGAGTTATTAGAGGGGTGGGTCAGTTTAGTGGGGTGCAGTGTTTGCTGCCCCTGACCCTCCGACTTACTTTAGAAGTAGTAGCAGGTTGACAGCTGCAGGCTTCTTCCTTCGGTACAACGTGCTTCCATCGCAGGATGTTTTTTCACTGGATTTTTTACCACACATTTTTCAATGAAAAAAAAGCCATTACATTTTTTTGGAGGGGGGGTTAGAAAATTATATATATGGGATGTGGGTGTTTGGGAATAGATACAACTGAAAGGGAATGAGGGTTGGGGGGGACACCCCCAAAAATAATGTAAAATAAATTTGATGGGTTTTTTCGTTAAAAAATGTGCGGTAAAAAACTCTGCGAAAAAACACCCCGCAATGAACTTAACTGGAACCCTTGCTTTCTCAGCTGGCACCGGCAGACACAATCGGGGGCAGAGGCTTGAACCGGTGGCACACAATTCAAAGAACATTCAAATGGTTCACAATGCGTGTATTTAATACATATAGATAAAAAATGATGGGTAAGAAAAATCATTTAAATCACAAAAAAAGTTTCAATGTAATAGAACAAACAAAACATAAGCTAACACTATTATGAAACTAAGGGGTACTTAAAAATAGCCCCTCGAAATAGCCCCTTGAAAGTTATAGACAGTTTACAAAAGCACAGGTACAACAACTACAAGAAGTAAACATTTCAAAAATACTTCTAACCTAGTGGTACCTTGTTGCATTTAATAATGGTTGTGTTAGACCATACACTACAATTATGGTCTATTGTCACACCATTAGTAGTGGTCAGCATTCTTCACTTGGTGCCCGCCAAGAAAAGGGTTTATTTCAAAACCTTGCACATAGCATATCACTCCTGCCATGGAAAGGGCCCCCTCTCCTTGAGAAGGAAGTTACAGCAATACACTCTTTTTGAAACAGTAAGATGAGGCAATGCTGCTATAGTCCTAGTCACAAACTTCAATAAGAAATGATGACGTGGATCCCAATTTTCCTTTTTGGCCATTAAACTGCTTCATGAAATTCATGGAAGTTAGAATTACAGCACCCCTCAGGGGACACACAGCCTAACCCATAGGTTTTTTACACATTCTTTTACGCATCTACACACACTAAGGCATAGCACAATCTTTGTCCTCGGGGAGACCTCCCTCCTCCCCTTACAAGAATGGACCAAATGCTTTCCTTCACAGAAGATCAAATTAACGAGATTATAGAAGGACCCTCACTATTCAATCTGGCAGGAGCTCAACAACATCTAGCCTCGTCAACTTCCGGAGATGCACTACTTAATCTAAAGAAAAAATGTTTCCGTACAGAGGTACATGGATACTTCCTAAGGGAATACCTTAGAGTAAATCTCGTCCCGATGGGACTGATAGTTAGGAACGAACCAGCACTATTCCTAGAAGACAAGGAATATATGCTAGGTTTTAGTAAAATAGCAACAAAATGCAGTAGGGACCTTATGGCCCTCACTATCACCACAGCCAAACGGATTCATGTGAAAATACAACAAGACCTTCAAGAAGAAGAACAAAAGTTCTTGGCAGACGACAACATTACTAATGCGAGAGAGAAACTCAAAGAAATTAACAAAAGCATGGAACAATTCTCCTCCAGTACCTTAGAGAAAAAACATAAAAAACTAGCAAAAGACATTGCCAACTTCAAAATCGAACATGTATACCCATATCTCTCGGCTGAATACAAAGACAAGAAAGAGAAAGAAAGACTAACTAATCAGTCTTCTGTGAATAGGTACAGACGCAAAGGGGTATCCTTTTCAGGGGCCTCCAGCTCAGATTCATCATCAGGAGACTCCATCCCCTCTAGAAATAGAAACCCACAACAAGGTCAATACCCACCACCACACCAGCTGCCTTTTTTAGGACAAATGGCCCCCAGAGGAGCATACTGGGGGCCACCACAATACCCTCAAGCAATGCAGTTCCCCAACTATCCACAATGGGGACAACGGAACAGGAGAAAACGAACCAACCAACGATTCTAAAGAAAATCCCAATTTTCAATCTCTCCGGGATACCTTTATCCGAAGATGAAACCTCCATACTTACCAAAGGCCTATCCTTCGTTCCCACAAAACCAACTGATTGGTTCAATTTGGACACAGAACTCTTCATCCTGTTCAGGAGCATAAGAAGAAAAGTGTACTTCAAAGATCTAGACTCCCCCCAACAACAGGATGACACAGGTCTAAAAGCAAAATCCACCTTTAACCCCATGGACAATGAGATCCCAGGGTCCCTGTTAACCTTTGAAAAATGCATCACTAAAGAAATTAAAAAACTCCAAAGTCGACCACGAAGCACAAGGCGCAACCTTACTACAGGCGAAAGCAAGGCCCTAAAAAACCTATCAGAAAATAAACAACTTGTCATTAAGCCAGCGGATAAAGGGGGAGGAATCGTAATCCAAAATATATTACAATACAAGGAGATGGTTATGACACTACTTAATGAAGAACAAAATTACAAAAAACTGAGAAAAGACCCCACAGCAACTATCAAGAATAAAATTCAGGAAACAACAAGTTATGCCTTAGAGCAAGGCTGGATCACGGACCGTGAAGAGACCTTTCTGAACACCTCAGACAATCGCACACCGGCGTTCTATGCACTACCCAAAGTTCACAAAAACAGCCAAAAGCCACCAGGAAGACCTATAGTGTCAGGTTGTGGTTCAATACTAGAACCTGTGTGCAAGTTTATTGACCACTTCCTTAAACCCTTGAGTCAACAAACACCTACCTACCTCAAAGACACCATGACGACCATTAATAAATTTGAAGGTCTCAAGTTCAACAAAGAAGAAGAACTTCTAGTGACCATGGACATAGTCAGTCTCTACACAAGCATTCCCCAAGAAGCAGCGGTCGAGTGCATCAGGCACCACCTGACCCATCACATGAATCAAAGAAGAGTACCTACCAACTTTATAGTTGAACTCTTAGAACTGGCACTAACCAACAATTTCTTCCAATTTGACGACAACTTTTACCTCCAAACAAAAGGCACAGCGATGGGAGCAGCTTTTGCCCCTAGCTTAGCCGTCATCTTCATGGCAGAATTTGAACATGCACATGTCATTAGCACATCCAACCCGTTCCACGATAAAATTGTCTCATGGTACCGATATATAGATGACGTGATCCTAATATGGAAAGACAACGAAGCGAATCTGATTGGGTTCTTTAACTGGCTTAACACCAAATCCCAAAACATCCAATTTACTATGCAAAGCAACAATACATCGATCAACTTCCTAGACCTTTGCATTAGGGATAAGAATGGAACATTGATATGCGATCTCTTCACTAAACAAACAGATCGCAACACTCTGTTACACTATAACAGTCACCATCCAAAAAACTTACGGGATAACCTCCCATATGGACAGTTTTTACGACTACGCCGTAACTGCACAGAACCAGAACAATACAAGAAACATGCAAAAAACCTAGAAGAAAAACTAATGGACAGAGGATACCCAAAGAAACTCATTAGAAAGACCATGAAAAGAGCAAAGTATACGCCCAGAGAAAACTTGCTAACACCAAAAGCAGTTAATACACAACAAGATGACATCCTAACCTTCGTCTCGACCTTCAACTCGGACACCACTAAAATCAAAGGCATCGTAAAGAAATTCTGGCCGCTGGTGCAACTAAGCCTACCGGAAGAAAAAATACCAAGAATGGCACTAAAGAGGTCCAAGAACTTTAGAGATATCCTGACACATGCAAGACTAGAAAACAAGAACCAAAGATCCACCATCTGGAGCATGCGGGAAATAAAAGGCCATCACCCATGTGGTACATGTACAGTCTGTCGATTCACAAAGAAAATGAACCACTTCAAAATAGAAGATAAGAAATGGCAACTTAGAAAATTCACTAACTGCAAAACTGCCAACGTAATCTATATAATAGAATGTCCCTGTGGATTACGGTACGTGGGCCAAACCACCCGGCAGGTCCACAAAAGAATTGGTGAACACCGTTCCCGCATCAGATGTAAATCCATGACATCCCCCCTGGTCCAACATTATATTGAAAATCACCATGGACCAGACGACATTCTTTGGTGGGTTATTGATCTAGTATCCAATACAAGTAACGTTGCCAACTCCCTGAACCATAAAGAAGCTTGGTGGATTTTCAAGCTTAAAAGTATCCCCACAGGACTCAACGAGGCTGAACAAACCAGATACCGCCACCAATAAGCTCCTGCCCGTGTTGGGTGCAGAACTGTGATACTTACTACTAACAAATATACCCTACAGGTACATGTTGTCATCTACATATGATGCACTCTCACACTACCCCGTTGCATCCCTAAGGTGTATACAGGCTACAATCATGTAGTGCCCCGATTCCCTCTATCCTCCGCATTTTTACCCTCCCAGCACATCCATACGTTGGAATGCCCTCTTCCTTTTAGCCGGATGCCATTCACTTCTTTTTAGGACCCGCATATTGCATTCACTGCCTTAGATATACCTTTCAGCATGTATCCGCAAGGGCCCGGCAATATCCATTACTGTTTAAGTCAACATCATCATCTCGCTACAATACTTAACCTAGTAGCCATATAGACACGCCTCTAGCACAACACTATACACTGTGCGCATGCGCTCTGCCACACGATCGAACGATCTTTTCCACTCGTTCCAAAAACAAAACCCACAGCTGCGCTGACGCGCCCTTAGCACTACAATACACATTGCGCGCATGCGCCCTGCCACCAGACCGAGAGAGCTTAGTTCCTCTCACCCGACAACGCTACCGCATCTGGCGTCTGCGAACAGCTTCGGCGAATTTGGCCCACAATACACATGCTGGCAACTTTGCCAGCACTTCAGGCTATCTTTGACTAGATGAGGGGAGCCCAGCGCACGACAGCCCCTGCGCTGCACCGCTGAACCCATTCAGGTAAAGCAGCTCCCTCCTCCCCTCCTTCCCCCCCTTCCCCCTCCCCCCTTCCCCCCTCCCCCCCCCCCTTACCCAGTGAGGCAGCCCACGACTTCTATAACACTGACCAGGCTTCCTCGCTCTCTTTTCCTTTCTGTAGAAATATCACCCGCAGCCAGCCCGCAAGATTCGAATACGGCACCTGCAGTCCTGCTCCCTCCATACCTCATCAGGGGACCGTACCAAGACCCTACAAAGTGTAGGTGAGCCCCCTTAGGGCCAATATTGTGCTCTGCCCAAGTGTGTGCCCCGGCTAACCTAGCCTATGATGCCTCACAACTCAAGTCTTTTTAAATGTCATGTTTAGCAAACTTTCTAATCATTTTTAATTCTAAACACTAATAGAGTCCCCCGGATTTCTTTCCAGGGCGACCTATATCAGGCCCAAGAAGAAGGCTTCTTTGCCGAAACGTCCAAGGACCAGCCTCCTGCCCATCTTCTGCTAAGTCCTTATTAACTACCTCCAAACAACTTATGATTCAACTCAGGACGTCGACCACGTGTTAGGTCACCCCAAGCCTGGCTAAAGAAAACCAATAGCTCTTTATACTGTTTTGAACATTGGTTGGAATATGTTTACTTAAATTTAACTTGTTTGTCACTTGCCACCAGTAGGTGGTGGTTACGATTTTAACTCCTAGGCATCAAAATTGAATTATGTTTGCCAAAAACTTCTTTGAATTTATAAAAATTTAAATGTAAAAGAAAAAAACCAAATATTTATGTTGAAATGCAAAATGAATAAATGCACCTTTACTTTATATGAAGATGTCAATCCGTAAGTCTATTTGTGTTTAGATTTCACTTTTATTACACATGATTGAACACGTGTGTCATGACTAAATAACCCAATGGGCACTATATAATAAAAAAAGAGTACCCCCCAAAATCCAGTTGTCAGAGCAAACCCACCTGTGTATCTCATGAAACTCTGAAACACCTTAAGTAAATATCTCTGCCTGGAAGCAAACCACCTGACATTCAGGAAACTGCTCAGGACATGTCTCTTCAACCAGCCAAACATCTAGAAAGATAGGAAAGAAAATTGCAACCAACCAAAAGCTTTCGAACAGATAACCATCCAAACACAGCGCCATGCCAAATAATGACAAGGAAGCAAGTGCGCTGTGCAAACATGTGATATTGTGAGAGAAGCCACCTTCTTCCACCTTGTGAGGAGCTCTCACACCCAACTCTTCAGTGCTTAATACCATTAGGCACTATATGGCATACTAATATCTCAATAAAATATTAATTGTGACATTCAATTTGAAATCCTCTTAAAGTCTTGACTACCTCTCCAGACCACGATTTGGGGAATACCCCGCTGATTTGTAGACCTGGCAGTGTGACATTCATCCACACCGGAATCTCTAGAAGAAATCTACAACTAAGCAAGGAAGTGATAATACCCGACCACTTGTCCTCCACTCACCCCTCTCATCTATCAAATCTTTTACTAAACTTCTTGCAACCTTACACTTCACTCACTCCATACAGATGACCCATCAGATCTATTGTACTTAAAAGACTCCTACCCGACCTGTCTTCTATGAACAACCACTCTCTCAATCGATGCTTCACACCCTGAGGTCTGATCTTACAGCTAACCTGCACCCAGCCTTACCCATCGCAAAGAACATAGAGATTTCATACCAGCATGCAGGTAATGGGTACGTCCGACCTGTCTCCATCAACGCTACAAGACCTCTGCATCTTCCTTTCCTGCTATTTGACTAAAAACCCCACTGACTTTGTTACAGAGCCATGAGCAGAAAACTCAACATTATTGGCACAAGTGTGCTATATGAGACCACTTACCTTACACTTTGAACTATCTGTACAGACAGGTGTAAGGTGATTCTGAACTTAGTTCGTAACTAAATAACTGGCATGCATGTGCTCACCTATAAAGAAGCAACCTGTTAGTGAACAAGAGAAATGGTCATACACCTTACAACCCAATGTGTGCGTCAAGGCGAATCCTGGGAAGGTAGTTTTTCTTTATCTTTTTTAAAATGTTATTATGCATATAGTCATCATTGACTTTATATAAAACACACTGTTTAAAAACATTCACAAGTTAAGTTGATAGAAATTACATCCTGATCCCTAAAACTGATTCACCTTATTCATTAGTTAATTTTTCAAAAATCTTCATACATTCTGCATAAATTTCATCATATGATGTATTAAATTTGCATCCTTACCTTACATTAATCTGACCCACATTGAAGGCTTATTGTCATCAACTAGCATATTTGAATATGCTTGGATAAAATGTACTCTCAAAACATTTAGGCTGTTGCAATCCCACAAAATGTGTTCGCCCGTTTCAATAGTGATCTCCCCACACAAACGGCAATGTGGCTCATCACACGGTATACCCATCTTTGCACCCACTATTTCAAAAACCTCTGAGTGGTTGAATTTGAATAGCAAGTAGTTGCGTATGATGGTACTATTAGGGTGGGCATCAATGTATTTCAGCTTTGTAGTCTGCTCCATCCAGTATGAGATAAAAGAGCCACTATTGACATTGGATGCTACTTTAACCATATAATTTTCTTGGTACAGATTTTGTTTTCCCTTGTTCTCATTTTTAGCATCATCTGGGTACAGAGAGTTTCAACTGGAACACTTTTTTTATCCAGCTACTATATATTTCGTGCAGCCATCTAAGTGTCCCAAATTTCTTGTTATTTTCTGTTCTCATAAAGGCAGTCACGCGTTCTCCCAATATTATTCCATTCTCATATCCCATCACAATTGTGTGGTCAATTACTCCAGTTACTTTCAAGCGATCAAACTCTAGTAGAATGTATGCAATGGACAACGACTTAGGCATCCTAAATAATAGTCGCAAGATTTTAGCCTAAGGTTTGATGACCTTGGATTGAAATTGGAATCCCCACACCTCTACTACATAGTTCACACATGGGACTATTTTGGAGGAGTAGAGTAGTAAAACGGTTTTGATAGAGCATCCCCCTTGTTTTCCTATGAAATTGGTCAAAGCATGTGCAATTATCATGCAGTTAGCCTTGTTCGCTGTCCACTGATGTGACCAACTCAACCTGTTATCAATAAATATTCCCAAGTATTTGTATCACTCTACACATTCCACCTATTTTTCATCAAGTTTCCATTTTAGGGTGGTTGCCTTTTTACTCTTCGTTTTACCAAGAAATGCTATTATCTTTGTTTTTGCAATATTTATGTGGAGACCGTTTTTATTGCCTTACTCTCCCAGGGCATCTAGCAACCCTTGACATCCTTTAAGAGTGTAATCCACAAGCAGAAGGTCCTCCGCGTAACCTAACCAGCTGTATCTAAGCGCACCGAGTTTTACTAGGCGAGCTTCCACTAGTTTTAGCACCTCAGCTAAGTCGAATTTAAACAGTATGGCAGCTAGAATGCAACCCTGTTCTACTCCACGCTCTGTAGGAAAGGGCTCTGATATTTGGGCCTCACCATTGGTTCTCAGTAGGACCTTAGTTTCTGTATAAAGCAGCTGAATCATGTATAACAGGCCATGAGGAACTTTCCATGTCACTAGTTTGTTTCACAGTTTATTCCTCGTGACTGTGTCAAAAGCAGCGTTGAAATCAATGAATACCCCATACAGTGGAAGTTTGCACCGTTACCAAGCATATTCAATGGTCGTGGTTAAGCATAGTAAATTGTGGATGGTACTCGATTTTGCCCGAAAACCTGTCTGGTTAGATGGTAAAATCTAGTGATCATTGATCCACTGGTTAAGCTCATTAAATAGAACCTGTGCAAGCATTTTCACCGGGGATATCTAAAATGGCTAACATGGAATAATTAGATGGAAGTTTCCAACAGCCTCTTTTTTGTACACAGGGAGGATAGTGCTCTACTTCCAAGAAGCTGGTACTATTCCACTTGAAGCTATTTCACTAAAAAGAGGATGAAGGGCATTGGCCCAGGTGTAAGGAGAGAGATTGAGAAGGGCATTACATGTGCCATCAGGGCCTATTGCACGCAATGTAGGTAATTTTGCTGTCATCATCAAAATATTATCAATAAATGATTTACAAACTCATCTTGCTTTATCTACCATACGTTCTTCATCTCGAGGTAGAGTGGCCCCGAAGGTGTTCTTAATGTGGCAACACCAACTCTCTTCAGGCACACTGTTAATCAGCAAGTTTTTCTTTGCAGCCCCTCTCAGGGTTGTCCAAATCCCAGTGTTATTGTTAGTCTTTGCATGATGTGCTATCTGCATCCAGAGCTCAGTCTCATTTTTTGTCTACGCAACCAGCAACAATATTTCATTTTAAGGTTTTTAATAATTTTCGGGAAGCCATTCTGTAGTGTGTCTAGCCTCTCAATTTTTACTACTTGTGAGATGTCATCCGTAATGTTTTTTTGCTACGATGCTGGATGCTAAGGTCATACTGACGATTCTTAAATTGGGCTCTATTCCATTGTTCGCTCAGGGTCCTAAAACTGGGTTTGTTCTGCAAGACTATTCTAATCAAATCGATTATGTTAGAAAAATCTATTAGCATGGATTCACCCTTCAGTTCAGCTGTATGGAGACATTGATCGGTAAAGCAAAGGAGGGATTATCAAGCTTTCACTCATGCTTTCTCTAGGTTTACTGGGTTCCAGAATATGCGATTATTACCGGAGTTAAGAAAGATATCTCCATTTATTTAAATTTCACTTTGGCTCTCACATGCATCAACAATACACACAGAGCAGTGTGATCACTTTCTTCACGGTGTAGTGTGGCCAAGCCATTTGCAATATTCATTCCTACCTCGTTGACAAAGACATAATCGCCTAAGCACTCTTTTCACTAATCCTGGTAAATGTTTTTACTGGGTCACCTTTGCAATTACCATTAAGCATGGAGAAATTTAAATGTTAAATAGCTCAAGCCAGCACTTGCCTTGCCTATTAGTTTTAAAAGTATTAAGAGGTCTCGATTTGCTATGCTTGAATGGACAATCAATTGGGGCATTCGTTCTGGCATTAAAATCACCCAGAACAAACACTGGCATGTCACAGTTTGAGGATTGGAGGATCATTTTCACTATTGCTCTTTTATATTTAGTTGCCACATAATTCGCTGGATCGTAGACATTAACTAGTAGGATATGATCATGACCTTGTATGTTACAACTGATTGTTACTGCTTGTATCATCGGTGTGGTCAACATTGATGTGAGGTGCCAACTATGGCACACTGTCACAAGTAGCCCACCACGTGGTCCACCCACTGGACCCTTAGTTGCCAATACTTGGAGTGTGCTTTGACCATCAATCTCACAGGGTCAGTTATCCATGTCTCTTGTAGGGCCACTATTTTAAACAAATCGATGTTATCTATGGGCCTACCATTTGCTGATAGGTAAGCAAAAACTCTTGTGTGACAAGAACACAGTATACTAATGTTATCACAAATATTTCTGCAAAGTGGGCCTTAAAAACTGTGGGTAACCATTGCCAGTATCCTGCTTTGTCATGTTCTTCATCAATTTGTGATACTTTTGTCGATACTTTTGGGAGTATATTAGCTTCATTCTTATTTGTCTGAGGCTTCTTTGACGGGGCACCACTGCTAATTACAACAGGTACATCTGTGGTAGTTGCATTAGTGATAGCCTTTAGCATTTCTGCTGGGTATTTGAATGTTTTCATTTCGATTTCTTTACAACAATATACCAATTTAAATAGTTTGTCCTCATACTGGAAGATATAAGCCATGATAAAATGGGATTTTGGCTAGATATTGGAAGTTTCATTCGTTTCATGCTCTAATTGATCAAGAATGAGGATATCTTCTGTTGTTATCACTCTGAGTGTTATTATCTCATGTAGTTTTCATAACAGGGTCTTTCTGTTCAGAGGAGGATGTGTGTCAATTCTTGCAACTGATTTAACTGTAGTGCCCTTGTTATATCAGAGTAGATATCAACGTCGGGTCTCCTACTCTTTCTTTTGTTGTGACTAAGCTTTTACTTTCTTTGCTATTTCGGTTATCGTTAGTCGTTATCTGCCTACTGTCATCAATGCTCAATATATTATCAGGAACAGTAATTGTTTCTGTAGGTCTAATAAGGGTGTTGGTTGCTTGTTCATAACTATTGTTTGCCTTTTCCTTTTGACATTCTACTACTTGTTGCACTCTTTGTATTACTACCGGGTCACTTTCACATGCTACAATATTCTGCTTGCCTATATTTTTATTTGTGCCTTTGCCTCTCTCAGTGGAGTTGTTGTTGTTTTTCTTGTTCGGTTGCTCTCAAGACTTGCTCATGAGCTCACATAAATATTTTCGAATATCTTTCCGGGCAACGAGTTCTCTATTTAGGTGAGATCTGTTTGTGTCTCCTTCACGATGGACCTCACTCTCGGTATCTAGAATTTGGTATTGCTTCCCATTGTGCGGGCAGTGTCCTACTAATGCATTGATATCACAAGATTCAGTGCTCCCCGTTTCTTGTGTTATCTTCAGTGCTTTTACTTCTTCACTATGGGTACATCCATTCACCCTTTTCATCTGTCCTTTAGAAGTATACATTATTGCTTGAGCTATTACTTTCTTTTTCATTTTCAATTTTGGTTTTCCTTTTCTTTTTGATGTCATAGGAAGTATTTGTGTTATATTTGTTTCTGCTATTGTGATCATTATTTTCATCCACTTGATTATTTGGGGTCGCAGTATGTTTAGGTTCTATTGCTTTTCTTTAGAGTTTTTTAATTGCTTTGGGTTTCTACTTGTCTACTTAGGTCTTGTGTCTCTACTATCTCTAGCTCTAATTGAATATCGTGGCCGCACTCTTCGGTGTTTGTAGCAGTATCTTTATACGCTCTTCTGGTGCAATTGATACTCTTGTGGAACAGTAATGATTGACATCTAGTTTTATTTCTATTCATTCACATTTTGTATTTAAACTAGACAGAAGTTTTTCAACAATTTCAAACATCGCCGAGGATGATATACTTGTCGTGCTAATGTTGGAATCATCTAAGTTATCAGTATAATTCTCATGTATCCTAGTGATTACTTGTGTTTGGAAGGCTACTTTAGATGTCTCTGATGTCTCTTCTAGACCTTTTTCTTCAGTTATTATCTTCTCTGCATTTCGGAGTTGCTCATGAGTTGCTGTCACGTTCAGTAACAATATGTTGGATTGTGTTTTATATACGTCTTCTACTGGATCTACTGCTGCATTGGATCTATCCATTGGGCAGGGGAGCTAGAGATAGGTAAATTAGACTTAGGTGATGGATTCTTCACAGGAGGAGCACTCATTTGGGCAAGTGTAATGATTATGCTTTCCAGACAGTTGTCATTTTGTTGGCCACACAGAGCCTTGCCGTCATTAGTATCTTTTGTTGGATTAAATATGTTGTCTATTAGTTTGGTTGCCAGACATGGCAATGACTCATTAAGTTCACATGCTATCTCTTGCGCTGCAGCTACTTTATCAATGAGTTTGATGGGCTCACTCACGCTTGACTCAGCTGTGACTTCTATTACTTCAATGATGCCATTTCCATTTTCCATGTTGAGAGATCCTTTCTTTGGGTAGTAGTTATCATTACTCCTACTTTTTTCTCACTCCCGCTTGTACTCCCACTCCCAGTCACATTTCCACATCCATTGATGCTATGACAACTGTTTTTGTTTTAGTTTTAGGTACGCATGTCCGAGTCCCGCAGCGAGGATAAGCCCTCAACGGAGAGGATAACAATGCACCTGCCACTAGTTCATCTGTCTTCTTTGCTGTATCTGTCTTGTTTACCTTGATTGCCTGCTTGAGGCTAGTATCCCAGTTTCAGCAATATTGATATTATTATTAAGGTTTGAGCCTGCAGCAGCTCTTTCACCTGTCACTTCCATTACCATCAATAGAGTCGGTTCCATTACGTACACTCTAAGGTATACTCAAACTATTCACTCACCAGACATTGCTATACCACAATGTAACAAGGCGTGGCTATATAGATAAGTCGCAGTTAACGAAAGCTGCATCTAGTGCACCCGCAACAACTGCAACAAAAAATGCATTGTGAGTATTCAGCTCGGCTTCGCAGGTAAAGGCAGAATTCAATTTATTTTTCATAATGGCACAAGCTAAGCATCTGCTTGAAGAGTCTACCTTAATTTCTGCCTCCATTTCTATCATCTAGTAGTAGGCAGTAGCAGGCGGTAGCATGATTCTAGTAAAGCTCAAGTAAATGTATTTTTGCTAGCTTTGGTTCATAATGGTTAGTATAGGAGTTGATCTCAATTTGTTCCCAATTTAAGTTCTCCTCACCACCACCACCGGCCATACCGCCACACCAGCAGAACAGCAAAACAGCAGTCCCTGTGCACTTCTGGGTGCGTGCGCGCTGGCGCACATGGCCGGCTTTTTTGTAGTTGGTGTCGGAGGGGCCAATTCTATTTAAACAGAGTAGCAGTTGTAAGATCTCTTACTATCCATTCCTAAAGTCTGCATGAGTCCATATCATTACACAATTTAGTCAATATAATCTGGTATATGGCACACCACTCCTCGTCTCCCAGCAAAACAGCAGCTCCTGTGCACTTCTGGGTGCACGCAAACTGGTGCGCGTGGGCCAGCTTTTTTGTAGTCGGGTGGGTGAGGCCAATCCACGTTAGACCTCATTCTCCAATCCTCATCAGCAGCAGCAGCGGTGACGCTGACAGCGTGTCCCAGCAAAACGGCACTTCTTGTGCACTTCTGTCTTTGGAAGGTAATTAATAACACCCAGCCTGAGTTGTAGGGGGTGGATTATTTTCTCCACAGTGAGAGAGTATAAGAACAGCTCCCAGGCCCCCTTTACCTGCAAAAAGGAAAAATATACATGTCCCTGTCCCAAGACAGGTATACCTTAATGTTCAGAGAGCATTAATGATATTCAAGTACACCAAATTCATTTTTTCAGCCCTGAGGCCGGGGGGGGGGGGTTTCTATAATAAATACAAAATAAATAAATAAATCAATATAGCAGATGAGGGATGAATAACACTCCCTATTTTTTATCACAATACGATCAACAACTTCCTAGCACATACATTAATACATGTCACAGGTACAAGTTGCTTGATGAATAAATAAATAAATATCAGGGCTTTACATATATTAGCAGGTTGCACTGGTAACACATGATGGATGGGTAAATAAATATATATTAGTGCTTTACATACATTAGCCGATGCTTATCAATGGAATGTGGGTTTCCAGATAGTACTGATGAGGATAGAATAGACTGCAAAGTCATCTTACTGTTATCTCATTCACAGTTAATATATTGGCCCTTTTTACAAACAAATATGAGGCATCTATAATATGGAACAGTATAGGCTAATTCAAACACCATTAACAATCCCCAAGCTAATACCTCGTATGACATTTCTACAAAATAACCCCTTGGTAACTGCAGTCTACCAGATACACGAACAATGAATACAGAAGAAAATGGCAAACAGGTATGACGTTTTTGTTCTCACATACAAAACCCCCACACAGCAGGTCATGGCAACATGCGCAGTTATGAAAAATGGGAAACCACGTCGACGTATGAAAACCCAACAGGTTGAGGAACATATGGCAAACGGTGGTGATTCATTCCCAGCAAGGCAGCCATTATTCATATGATCGGAACCTTGGCCATCCTGGCAATGGCTGCAGAATGGAATTGCCAAGTAGGCCTGTGAGGAATAGATGCTGGCTCTGAGGGTTACCACTCCTCCTCCGGGAATACCAGAGAAACTTAACTACCCCCACGGAAGCCTTATGTAACACTACACATGCAAAACGCAGACTCCCAGTTCAGTAAGGAACATGTTTTCTTAGTACCATGTAAAAACAGGCGCCAGCTTCCCCCACAGATGCGAAGCAACGCCACTACCACAACGTGGGAAATCCGTCTACCTAATAGGAGAGTGAACCAGAATGAAGAAATAACGGTTGCCAGCAGATCCCTGAAATGTCGTGGCCACGAGAAAGTTGTAGCACAAAGGCTTTACTGCTGACAGAAACAGAAACGTTTTTTTTCATGCGTTTTTTTTTCATGTACTTATCTGTGACGCGTCACAATAAAGGCACTGCTCAACAGCCGTAAATAAACCTAGATATATATAAATGGAAATAAATATCTCTCCCAACCCCTTTCTTAGCAGATGCAGCAAACCAGGTGCCAAATGCTGCCAAAATGTAGTGACTGGCACACAGGGGCGTTGCTAGGGGGGGGCTAAGGGGGCTATAGCCCCTGATCTTTTGGTTGTAGCCCCGGATAGAATCTCAGGAGCTACAGCCAAAAGGCTAGCTAGCCCCCAGTCCCAACAGTTCCGACATCAGCTTAGCCCCGGGTCTTTTCCAGACCTAGCAACTCCCCTGCTGGCACACCCAACTGCTGCTCATCAAATTGTGTAAATCATAAAGGAAACATGAACAGTATAGACACTCTATTGGCCATGTAGGGCGCGCAGTAGTTCCAGGTTCATGACCCTGACCCCTGTCCAAAACTGCACAATCCATCACAATGGATCAGACAATTGGGCTTCATTCCAACCTTGTTGGTACACTGGCAGTAAACCCACAAGGATACCCGTACAGGCTGTTGCCGTTTCGGGAACTTAGTTTGGCGGCATTGCAGCCGGATCACGAGTGCCGCAGAGACGGAGTAATCCCCATTTATGGAATCCGTTAGGAATCCATGAGGGGATTTTCTGTCATTACCTGCACTGGCAATGCCGGTGCCGGTAATGAGGGCTTATTTTTGCCGGTAGGGTGCATGGCTTACCTCCAGCTGGAGGTAACCAAGGTACCCTACCAGCAAACCCGTAGTCGGCCGGTCTGGTAAAGTGCTGGTATACATGAATACCAGCACTTTTTACTGGAACGGCTGACTCAGGATGAGGCACAAATGATCGGGATTTCTGTATCTGTTTCCTATGTTTTCTTTTTCTTTTTATCAACTCCTCATACACTAACTCAGAGGTACAGGTAGTCTGCTGGGTCGGGCTGTCTGAAAACTGCCCACAGAGAGCCGTCCCCATTTATCTCTCTCCTCTTCTCCCTTAAAGCTGCAGCCCTAAGACAGAGCACAGGGTTCTAATGCTGTCACACTTACCATGGGGATAGCTCAGGCTCACAGGAACCACAGCCTACTCTACGCTATACCTCCTCGCGGCGCGCACTCCATGTGACTGCTGGGTCGGGCTGTCTGAAAACTGCCCACAGAGAGCCGTCCCCATTTATCTCTCGCCTCTTCTCCCTTAAAGCTGCAGCCCTAAGACAGAGCACAGGGTTCTAATGCTGTCACACTTACCATGGGGATAGCTCAGGCTCACAGGAACCACAGCCTACTCTACGCTATCCCTCCTCGCTGCGCGCACTCCATGTGACTGCTGGGTCGGGCTGTCTGAAAACTGCCCACAGAGAGCCGTCCCCATTTATCTCTCTCCTCTTCTCCCTTAAAGCTGCAGCCCTAAGACAGAGCACAGGGTTCTAATGCTGTCACACTTACCATGGGGATAGCTCAGGCTCACAGGAACCGCAGCCTGCTCTACGCTATCCCTCCTCGCTGCGCGTACTCCATGTGACTGCTTGGGTCGGGCTGTCTGAAAACTGCCCACAGAGCCGTCCCCATTTATCTCTCTCCTCTTCTCCCTTAAAGCTGCAGCCCTAAGACAGAGCACAGGGTTCTAATGCTGTCACACTTACCATGGGGATAGCTCAGGCTCACAGGAACCGCAGCCTGCTCTACGCTATCCCTCCTCGCTGCGCGTACTCCATGTGACTGCTGGGTCGGGCTGTCTGAAAACTGCCCACAGAGCCGTCCCCATTTATCTCTCTCCTCTTCTCCCTTAAAGCTGCAGCCCTAAGACAGAGCACAGGGTTCTAATGCTGTCACACTTACCATGGGGATAGCTCAGGCTCACAGGAACCGCAGCCTGCTCTACGCTATCCCTCCTCGCTGCGCGTACTCCATGTGACTGCTGGGTCGGGCTGTCTGAAAACTGCCCACAGAGCCGTCCCCATTTATCTCTCTCCTCTTCTCCCTTAAAGCTGCAGCCCTAAGACAGAGCACAGGGTTCTAATGCTGTCACACTTACCCTGGGGATAGCTCAGGCTCATAGGAACCACAGCCTACTCTACGCTATCCCTCCTCGCTGCGCGCACTCCATGTGACTGCTGGGTCGGGCTGTCTGAAAACTGCCCACAGAGAGCCGTCCCCATTTATCTCTCTCCTCTTCTCCCTTAAAGCTGCAGCCCTAAGACAGAGCACAGGGTTCTAATGCTGTCACACTTACCATGGGGATAGCTCAGGCTCACAGGAACCACAGCCTACTCTACGCTATCCCTCCTCGCTGCGCGCACTCCATGTGACTGCTGGGTCGGGCTGTCTGAAAACTGCCCACAGAGAGCCGTCCCCATTTATCTCTCTCCTCTTCTCCCTTAAAGCTGCAGCCCTAAGACAGAGCACAGGGTTCTAATGCTGTCACACTTACCATGGGGATAGCTCAGGCTCACAGGAACCACAGCCTACTCTACGCTATCCCTCCTCGCTGCGCGCACTCCATGTGACTGCTGGGTCGGGCTGTCTGAAAACTGCCCACAGAGAGCCGTCCCCATTTATCTCTCTCCTCTTCTCCCTTAAAGCTGCAGCCCTAAGACAGAGCACAGGGTTCTAATGCTGTCACACTTACCATGGGGATAGCTCAGGCTCACAGGAACCGCAGCCTGCTCTACGCTATCCCTCCTCGCTGCGCGTACTCCATGTGACTGCTGGGTCGGGCTGTCTGAAAACTGCCCACAGAGCCGTCCCCATTTATCTCTCTCCTCTTCTCCCTTAAAGCTGCAGCCCTAAGACAGAGCACAGGGTTCTAATGCTGTCACACTTACCATGGGGATAGCTCAGGCTCACAGGAACCGCAGCCTGCTCTATGCTATCCCTCCTCGCTGCGCGTACTCCATGTGACTGCTGGGTCGGGCTGTCTGAAAACTGCCCACAGAGCCGTCCCCATTTATCTCTCTCCTCTTCTCCCTTAAAGCTGCAGCCCTAAGACAGAGCACAGGGTTCTAATGCTGTCACACTTACCATGGGGATAGCTCAGGCTCACAGGAACCGCAGCCTGCTCTACGCTATCCCTCCTCGCTGCGCGTACTCCATGTGACTGCTGGGTCGGGCTGTCTGAAAACTGCCCACAGAGAGCCGTCCCCATTTATCTCTCTCCTCTTCTCCCTTAAAGCTGCAGCCATAAGACAGAGCACAGGGTTCTAATGCTGTCACACTTACCATGGGGATAGCTCAGGCTCACAGGAACCACAGCCTACTCTACGCTATCCCTCCTCGCTGCGCGTACTCCATGTGACTGCTGGGTCGGGCTGTCTGAAAACTGCCCACAGAGAGCCGTCCCCATTTATCTCTCTCCTCTTCTCCCTTAAAGCTGCAGCCCTAAGACAGAGCACAGGGTTCTAATGCTGTCACACTTACCATGGGGATAGCTCAGGCTCACAGGAACCGCAGCCTGCTCTATGCTATCCCTCCTCGCTGCGCGTACTCCATGTGACTGCTGGGTCGGGCTGTCTGAAAACTGCCCACAGAGAGCCGTCCCCATTTATCTCTCTCCTCTTCTCCCTTAAAGCTGCAGCCATAAGACAGAGCACAGGGTTCTAATGCTGTCACACTTACCATGGGGATAGCTCAGGCTCACAGGAACCACAGCCTGCTCTACGCTATCCCTCCTCGCTGCGCGTACTCCATGTGACTGCTGGGTCGGGCTGTCTGAAAACTGCCCACAGAGAGCCGTCCCCATTTATCTCTCTCCTCTTCTCCCTTAAAGCTGCAGCCATAAAACAGAGCACAGGGTTCTAATGCTGTCACACTTACCATGTGGATAGCTCAGGCTCACAGGAACCACAGCCTGCTCTACGCTATCCCTCCTCGCTGCGCGTACTCCATGTGACTGCTGGGTCGGGCTGTCTGAAAACTGCCCACAGAGAGCCGTCCCCATTTATCTCTCTCCTCTTCTCCCTTAAAGCTGCAGCCCTAAGACAGAGCACAGGGTTCTAATGCTGTCACACTTACCATGGGGATAGCTCAGGCTCACAGGAACCGCAGTCTGCTCTATGCTATCCCTCCTCGCTGCGCGTACTCCATGTGACTGCTGGGTCGGGCTGTCTGAAAACTGCCCACAGAGAGCCGTCCCCATTTATGTCTCTCCTCTTCTCCCTTAAAGCTGCAGCCCTAAGACAGAGCACAGGGTTCTAATGCTGTCACACTTACCATGGGGATAGCTCAGGCTCACAGGAACCACAGCCTGCTCTACGCTATCCCTCCTCACTGCGCGTACTCCATGTGACTGCTGGGTCGGGCTGTCTGAAAACTGCCCACAGAGAGCCGTCCCCATATATGTCTCTCCTCTTCTCCCTTAAAGCTGCAGCCCTAAGACAGAGCACAGGGTTCTAATGCTGTCACACTTACCATGGGGATAGCTCAGGCTCACAGGAACCGCAGCCTGCTCTACGCTATCCCTCCTCGCTGCGCGTACTCCATGTGACTGCTGGGTCGGGCTGTCTGAAAACTGCCCACAGAGAGCCGTCCCCATTTATCTCTCTCCTCTTCTCCCTTAAAGCTGCAGCCATAAGACAGAGCACAGGGTTCTAATGCTGTCACACTTACCATGGGGATAGCTCAGGCTCACAGGAACCGCAGCCTGCTCTACGCTATCCCTCCTCACTGAGCGTACTCCATGTGACTGCTGGGTCGGGCTGTCTGAAAACTGCCCACAGAGAGCCGTCCCCATTTATCTCTCTCCTCTTCTCCCTTAAAGCTGCAGCCCTAAGACAGAGCACAGGGTTCTAATGCTGTCACACTTACCATGGGGATAGCTCAGGCTCACAGGAACCACAGCCTGCTCTACGCTATCCCTCCTCGCTGCGCGTACTCCATGTGACTGCTGGGTCGGGCTGTCTGAAAACTGCCCACAGAGCCGTCCCCATTTATCTCTCTCCTCTTCTCCCTTAAAGCTGCAGCCATAAGACAGAGCACAGGGTTCTAATGCTGTCACACTTACCATGGGGATAGCTCAGGCTCACAGGAACCGCAGCCTGCTCTACGCTATCCCTCCTCACTGCGCGTACTCCATGTGACTGCTGGGTCGGGCTGTCTGAAAACTGCCCACAGAGCCGTCCCCATTTATCTCTCTCCTCTTCTCCCTTAAAGCTGCAGCCATAAGACAGAGCACAGGGTTCTAATGCTGTCACACTTACCATGGGGATAGCTCAGGCTCACAGGAACCACAGCCTGCTCTACGCTATCCCTCCTCACTGCGCGTACTCCATGTGACTGCTGGGTCGGGCTGTCTGAAAACTGCCCACAGAGAGCCGTCCCCATATATGTCTCTCCTCTTCTCCCTTAAAGCTGCAGCCCTAAGACAGAGCACAGGGTTCTAATGCTGTCACACTTACCATGGGGATAGCTCAGGCTCACAGGAACCGCAGCCTGCTCTACGCTATCCCTCCTCGCTGCGCGTACTCCATGTGACTGCTGGGTCGGGCTGTCTGAAAACTGCCCACAGAGAGCCGTCCCCATTTATCTCTCTCCTCTTCTCCCTTAAAGCTGCAGCCCTAAGACAGAGCACAGGGTTCTAATGCTGTCACACTTACCATGGGGATAGCTCAGGCTCACAGGAACCACAGCTGCTCTACGCTATCCCTCCTCACTGCGCGTACTCCATGTGACTGCTGGGTCGGGCTGTCTGAAAACTGCCCACAGAGAGCCGTCCCCATTTATCTCTCTCCTCTTCTCCCTTAAAGCTGCAGCCCTAAGACAGAGCACAGGGTTCTAATGCTGTCACACTTACCATGGGGATAGCTCAGGCTCACAGGAACCACAGCTGCTCTAAGCTATCCCTCCTCACTGCGCGTACTCCATGTGACTGCTGGGTCGGGCTGTCTGAAAACTGCCCACAGAGAGCCGTCCCCATTTATCTCTCTCCTCTTCTCCCTTAAAGCTGCAGCCCTAAGACAGAGCACAGGGTTCTAATGCTGTCACACTTACCATGGGGATAGCTCAGGCTCACAGGAACCGCAGCCTGCTCTATGCTATCCCTCCTCGCTGCGCGTACTTCATGTGACTGCTGGGTCGGGCTGTCTGAAAACTGCCCACAGAGAGCCGTTCCCATTTATGTCTCTCCTCTTCTCCCTTAAAGCTGCAGCCCTAAAACAGAGCACAGGGTTCTAATGCTGTCACACTTACCATGGGGATAGCTCAGGCTCACAGGAACCGCAGCCTGCTCTACGCTATCCCTCCTCGCTGCGCGTACTCCATGTGACTTCCCCTAGGATGCTTGAGAGGGAAATCCAACGATCAGGCCAAGCAGGCCTGTCTGTTGCAGGCTGCGACAGACACAGTGGGCCTCATTCCGAGTATGGCGGTAAGGGATAGCGGCCACCGCTAACGAGAGCGGTGGCGGTAATCCCTTACCGCCATACTCCGAGTTCCCTTAGCGCCATGGTGCTTTTAACACCTGCTTTTAGCAGGCGTTAAATACCATGGCGCTAAGGGACCTTGATGTAAATTACGCCACCGTAATTTACGGTGGCGTAATTGACGCCTTCCCCACTCCCATTATGCCCTATGGGGCAAGAATGGGAATGGGGAAGGGTAAATGGGGATTGGGGAATTACCGCCCCGCCAACCTTGGAATGGGGCGGTAATTCCGCCAACCACCAAGGCGCTGCCGGTCCGGGTACGGCGTCAACCAAGGCGTTAATAGCGCCATTGGTTAGCGCCGTACTCGGAATGAGGCCCAGTGTACAAACACCCTCTGCCTTCCCTACCTTACTCGCTTTTTGTTTTACATCATGTCACCACACTGAAAGCGTGGGCTTTCTCCGCCTGAGACCATACCAAACACCCCCACGCCCATACCAAACACCCCCCAGCCCCTCCACACACGGGGAGGGAGTGGGGCGGAATCCATAAAAACACAAATACGACTCCTCACAGAGGCATAGGCTGCCCCTACTGGCGGAAAGTACCAACGCCCTCCATTTCACAACTAACAGACAACGACAACTGATATTGAAGCAAAATAGATGAATAATGCTTTATTTTGAATTTTTTTACAGAATTGGAAATAAAATCCCCACTCATTAGAGCAGAAAACACACATACATGAAACTAATACACAGATGGCCTAGCAACAACAAATACAAAAAAACAAACACAATTAAGACTTCCATGAGTATTTTTTTTACAGGCAAAATTACGCAACATGAAAACCGCATGTTCATTTTACATTACATGTAAATATCGCAATGGGATATGACCACTACATAAACCCCCTCTTCAAAAATACCTATGAGCTGGGGTAAGAAATGCCACCAGGAATTTCGTGGAGGGTTACACATGACTATAGAAAACATTGTTTTTCACTTTAATGATCAAGTGCATGTTTGGGTATCTGAGCCCACACCATGTCACAAAGTTCTGGTACTGTGTGACTAAGATGTTGGAGCCAGATGAGAAGTGGTGCTATGGTCTTTTTCAAATTATTGCAGCACAGCAAAGCAGCATAAGTGCGGCAACTTCTCCCTTTTCTTATCAGTGTGCATTATTTACACATGTATGTTGCGGAAGATAAATGCAGAACTGCTTCCCCAGCCAATCCTCGACCTCTCTGCTGAGAATACTGACAAGCACAACCGCCTACCAGTCACTTTGGCACTGCAAGGCTTCATTATCACTTCCATAAGAAAATGAAACCCTTTGCGTAGTGTTTTGTGATACCTAGCTGTCAGAGTGGCCAACCTATGTTCAGGCTCTCTCTTACTGAAGGGCCTGGAACACTTCTATGACTGAAGTTTGAACCTCTCACTGAGAGGATTTTGTGATCTCAATAAGGAAAACTTGTACACTACACTAATTGGCGCTTGAAAGGAATTCTACAGCTTTGTGACAGGAGCCTCCACATCTCACAGAAAAGAGTTTATGCATCACACCAAGGCGAGCCTGCATCTTCCAGGTAAAAGGTTGTGCATTTCACAGAATGGAATTAGTTCATAAATACACCTTTACTTTGACTAGAAAAGGTCCCCTCTGCTTACTGATACTACCTTCACTTCGCCAGACATTTGCTTTCTCACACATTCCTTACTTCTTCATGCATTTGCTTAGTCTGCAGCTTCACATTGTGAAGGTGGCAATTAATGTGGTAAAGGTTAGCTAAAGGTTAGGGTTGGGGTCAAGGGATTGCAGGGGGTGGGATATGGGGTTAAAAAGAAGGGTGTTACACCATCTGCATCTTCGCTTAATACCTTATATCCTGCCTGTGCCAGGTGAATTAGCAAATAAACAATGGGCCTCATTAGGACCTGTGCGGACCCGTAATAAACGGTGCCGGAACGGGACGGGCACCGTTCATTACGGGCTGCCCAATTACAAGGACTGCTGCGAGACCCGCTAAGGAACGCGGGTCTCCCTAGCAGTCCAGGATGCTAACAACGGGCCCATCATTAACCGGCCCGTTGTTAGCATCCTCCCCATTCCCATTTAGCCTACGGGGCTCGAATGGGAATGGGGAATGTTTTTTTCCAGAGCCCAGAAAAGGGCAATAACCGGGTCCGCCAAGGTCGGCATGACCCAGTTATTGCCCTTTTCTGGGTCCCAGAAAAAAATCATTACCAGCGGCAGCCTTGCCCCTAATAAGGGCACGGCTACCGCCAGCGTCCTAATGAGGCCCAATATCTTACACAACATTGTTGAGGGAAGAGGAGCAAAGTAGGAGATTGTCCACATACTGAATGAGGGTGGAGTTGTTAGGGAAGTTCAACTGGTAATGGTAAAAAATGTCCCCCTCACAATTCCGACGGCCGAAAATGCTGACTTCTTTTTTTAGACCCCCCTTACACCTCATGAATATATGTGGGGGTATATTATAAGTGATTTCAATCCAGCACCCATCCAAGTCAACGCCTAGCATGTACTGCACAACTGAAATCCTTATTTATTTTTGTCTAAAAGTTCTTTATTCTGAAAGATATACCACTCATATCACACCGCTCTCCTGGAACCCCCCCCCGGTCACAACGAACCAGGAATCATGCTGGTTTGCAAAGTTAAAATATTTATTTATGTACTTACAATTTAATCACACTGGAGGTCATTACAACCCCGGTGTTAAGGGTTAACGACTGCGTTAAACCTTAACGCCGGATTCCCACTTTAACGCCTGCTTTTCGCCATGGTGCTAATTACGCTGCCGTAATTTACGGCGGCGTAATTAGCGCCTTCCCCACTCCCATTATGCCCTATGGGGCAAAAATGGGAATGGGGAAGGGAAAATGGGAAATGGGGATTTACCGCCCCACTCACCTTGGAATGGGGCGGTAAATCCGCCATCCACCATGGTTTAAACATAATTTACACCATGGTGGTAAAGTTGGTGCACTTAGCACCAAGGTTGTAATGACCTCCACTATGTTTTAATGGGTACACAATAATCACCAATGGGGTGATGTTACACTAAATAATCTCTTTAATACACAAGGAGTAATAGTGATCAAAACAATTCAGCACAGAAACAATAATTTTATATGAGTGTTCAAATCAGATAGCACTGTGATTACTAGTTCACCCTGCACACTCCTCAACTCCCCAATAGGCAATGTAAAGAGATAGGAGGAGAGAGCAGGTATTCAGGAATGGCAGAATTCAAACAGAATATCAATCCTACTTTCCCCCAGTAAACTCAAGAGAGAAACGGAATTGACTGTCAAGCTGTCAGAATGGCTTTTAAAGTTATCTAAGAATGGACTGGGCAATAACACTAAATATGGTCTAAATTGCTGAAATTGTTATAATTCTTATTGGAGCCACTTTGGATAGTTGCACACAAACACTAGCACTGATTTATTATCAAGTAAGCATTTGGTATCTTAAAATTCAAGTCGAAAGCAATCAAAGGCTGTTTTACACGTGTCAGAATTTCCCTAAACAAAAATTCACGGCAAACTTTTCACTCTGCGATAATCGCGATAACGGGAGAACCGTATGGATTTGGAATGCGGTATTAGATGCGAATTAAAGCTATTGGTGTCAGCTACAAGTAGAATTTTGTTTCTAGCACACAAATTGAGGAAGTTATGGATGTATTAGTGGAGGTCGTTTTTTCGAGATAGGCGCAAGGATGGAAAACGGGAATGCACTTTTAAAATGACAAATGGGATTTCTTACACTAGAGGGTGACTATGAATAAACGAATACCACACAGGAACCCAGCCACTTGATCAGAATGACTGCCTGCAGAGGAGCTCGCCTTCTTCAGATGAAATTATCAGCGCACAGATAGTTTTAACAATACTAGTACAGGAGGAAGATAGGATGGTTTGGATGAGAGTTCGGTCAATTCAAAAATTTCTAACAACACAGGTTCTGAATACAAGATAGGATGGGTTTAAGATAGGGATTGACTATGTGCAGTACATATGCTAGTGACACAGTTCTATCTATAGATACCCACTAGACCACTAGATATGTTTTTAAACGGAACCGCCAGGATTCTGTTCCGTCAAAATTCTGGTCAAGGAACTGGATCTGGTTTTAAGATAGACTGCTGGGCACATCGGATTGGGTCTGCAATCAGCAAGGCACTCTGGTCACAGCACGGCACCAGAATGGATTGGATCTGCAAGTCACTCTGGTCACAGCACGGCACAGGATTGGATTGGATCTGCCCTTCTTTGTTATGATGAAAATGTATTTTCAGCAGGTAAGCAGCAGAGCGCAGCCTGGCTGTATTTTGGTTCCCCTTAGGTTTGTGGGGTTTTGGGTTCTGGAATTTGAGGCCTCGCTGAAAATGGTTCAGCTATGCAATGGGCCTTTCTGCTTTGCCAAATTATTGGAGTCTGGAGCAAGGAAGATGGAGAGTTCAGCCGCAGGGTGCTCTGCCAGCATCACGGTAGTAGGTGAATTTGTCTGTCTTTATCTGCCCTCTGCTGTCTCTATTTATGCTATGATAAAGGGTGTGTGTGTGCGGTTTAGCCTAGGCTCGTCCCTTTGACAGATGATTTGTCAGAGTCTCCTCTCTGCCTTGATAGGAGGAGAGAAACAGTGTGTCACCTTTATGGTGTGGGTTTATGAGGCTAAGAATCCACCTCTAGCCTCTTGAACACAAAATCTACTTTTGGCACAATCCATATTTACAGAGGTGCAATCTCTATAACAATCACATATACAGATTACATATTTTGTGTAGCAGCTACTCCTCAAAACCCCGTAGCTGTGGGATCTTGCGTCTGCTTTTCACAGAGTTTTGCCCTTTTCATCAGGAACACAATGTCCAATTTATCAGCAAGTGTGCGCGTATAACATGGGCATAAGTGTATACAGTTTCATACATCTGGCAGAAATACATTTGGTGTAACATCACATTTTCTGCTGTTTCCTTCCAGAACATGTCACACGATCTTGCCGCCTCTTGAAATGTGCAGCAAAAATTTAGATTCACAAATCTGTTACTTTTGTATTTTGACAATTTTAACTGGCAAGTTATGAGTCTTTAAACAAAATGCTCTTTGTCAATGTTCAGCCACAGATGGCTGTTTGGGTCCACCCCTTTTTGTCTCTCTTCAGTTCAGAAGCAATCTCCTCCCTTTTGGCTCTTGGCAGAGGCCATTTGCGACTGTCCTCTCACCTAGCATTTCCTGCTTTGCAGTTTGTGATTGTTTCTTTCCCACTGCAGACCAGGTTCTTCCCAAACCATATAATTATCGCTTTTTTATGTGATTTCCTGGTGGGGGGTTAAGCCTTGTCTCTGTGAGGAAAGCTGTTATTCCAGTTAGGTAGCTTTAGCCAGCTTACTTTAATTGTTACTTCTGTTGAATTTTCCCTTATCATAAAACAAACTTGTGGGATCAAATCACAGCTAAACACTTATTCAAGATTTTACTCTCAATAACAGGCCTCTTAGAATGCAAACATTTGATTTCAGTTTATACTTTTTTAAAGTTTAATCAAGCATGCTTCTGACAGCTGTCATTTAGGCAGTCCAGGTTACTTCACCCAGCTTTTGACAGATCCATAGGCAGGCCACTTTTGCTGTGGAAATCCCTTGATGCTTTCAGCTTTTCAGCACATTATAAGTTCACAATGATTTCTTACACTAAGTGAATTGTAGCACCCAGTAAGAAATTAGATGTTTGAAGGTGTTTTGTACCGGCATTCTGCAGTTTCAGTAACAAAGAAGAAGGGATTAAAGCAAGATTTTGGGGTTTACTGTAGCAAAGCACTGCTTTTTCCTTCTGTACTCCATTTTCACATGTTGTGGAGCCCAGTGACATATTCCAGGAGTGAGATCTCTGTTCCACCACTGACAACATGGATGGCAGATTGGGCAGCCATCTTTTTGTGATTTACAAAGCGCGATTTTCAGAGGTGTTGACGCACACAAGGGTTTTGCGGCCATTTTACTATTTTTGGCACCATCAGAACACAGTAGTGCCGCATGGCAGAGCAGAAGTGGGTTAAAACATTCCACAATATGATATAATATTAATATGGGGGACTGTGGTGGTCTCCCCCTGCAAATATATGTGGTGTAAAGGGGTTAAAAAAAAGTCTGCATTTTCGGCCGTTCTAATTATCACGGTTGCAGTGATCACATAGATCCGTCCAACTGATATGTGTCCTGATGCAGATTTCAGGAAAAGATGGTGGGGTAAACGAGTCCAGCTCATTTGTGTCATTTTAAATGAAAACGCAAACAGGGAATAGGAATCCTCAGGTAGTAGGACCATGAAAAAGGCACTGTGGAAGTCGATAACTGTAAAATATGTGGTTTCTGGGGGATGGTGGCAAGGATGGTAGCAGGATTCCGGACCACCGGGGCTATTGGCTGAACCACTGCATTTATGGCTCTCAGGTCTCAGGTCCAAACATTGGAATTGCGCTTGGTGACAGGAAGAATCAGGCTGTTGCAGGGAGAAGTGATCGGGAACAGTATAACCTGTTTCAGTAGGTCTTTTGTTATTGGAAGAATCCCTTCCTCAGCTTCTCGTCTAAGAGGGTATTGCACCAAACAGGTCAGAGGCACATTATCCTTAAGTGCTATTGTAATAGGCTTTCATGACTTTATGAGTCCTGTATCATTTGAACCCGTGGGCCATATCCATTCCAACCTGGGACAACCAAGTGGGTAATGCTGTGGTGGCTGTGTCTGCAGAGGGAGCAGCAAGGGCAGCTAGGAGGAAGTGAGTGTTCTTAGGAATCTCAAGGAAAAATATTGCATTTTCAGGATTTGCTACATAAGAATCTTCTGGTCGTCAATAAATGATGGTTCTTAGTTTAGTTAAAAAGTCACACACAAGGAGGTTAGCATGCTCCATCGTCTACAAGGAGTTTAGTTGGTTTCTCTTGAATGAGGTTGGGTGCAAAGGGCACTCTGGTGGACAAGGTGTGGGTCAATGAAATGATCAGATTCTCTGGGTCGGCGGGCTGATATTGCTTCAGGAACGGAAGGTATCCCTGCCTTGAGGATAGTTGCAGCGTCATCTGAGGGTACTGACTTTTGTTAATAGGGCTACTTATTTGCATGGAGCGGGGCTGAGGTTTAGTGTCAGGAAAGCCCTGTGGCTGAGAGGTTATATATTGGGTCCAACCCATTGGTTGAGAGTTCATCCAGGCAGTATTAGGCTTGAAGTCCTGATACTGGGGGTGGTTTGAACGTTTTGCTTTCCAATGTCCGGGCTGCCTGCAATAGTGCAGACTGAGTTAGTGAGTACCTGGGCAGGGAAGGATCATGAAGTGGTTTGGGGGTCTAGGCGGACCCTTGTTAAACTATATGCTTCTTAGTGGCGTATTTGGCTGGCCTGGACTGTAACCGTGAAATTAAATGCATGTAGTTGTAAAGGCACCTTGAGGTGAAGCTGTGGGGGAAAATGTCCATAATATCCTCAGATGGGGTGAATTTGGGGAAGGGCTACTAATGATGGGAACAGTCTGGCTTCTTTACCTTGTTGCTTCTTGTCATGTAATTTCTTCGCTATCTTGGTTAGCTGACGTTTCCTTTCTGCACACTCATTTGTCCTCATAATGCTTTCTGCTTGTCAATTTAGAATTCTCTCTTGAGACCTTTGTCCTAGTGGGATATTTGTCTTAAATGTCTTTTTCTGTGTAAATTAATGTAGAAATATATAAAAGTTATAGGCTTCAGAGACAAAAAAGACAGAGAGTTAGCCAGATGGGGCATGCTTATTTAAACCAGAGATAACTAAGGAGGGTCCGCAGAACAGACCAGTCACCAATGAATATGATATTACATCTATATTGTTGCTTCCCCTTACAATTCCCATTACCAGACTGAACCTCACTAGACATCCTCTGACGTAAACCGGATATGACATGACCTGACCTGAAATCTGAATCCAAAGACTTAATTTAAAACACGTGTACATTCTTTTAACCCCCAGGTGTTTTAGACTTGCAGGGCAACTCCAGAAAAGGGCAGTTAAAAGAAAAGAAAACAATAAATAAGTAGAGAACCCTCTCCTCCCCGCCCCCCAGCAAACAGAGAATGCGCATGAACACCATCCTGTTGCACTGTTGCAGCTCTACCTGAAGGGACACTAATGCATGGGTCCCGTATCCCACGTGTCCTGTATCCCACTGGCTGGATTCTGCTGGTGGAAACATTAGAAGCACATCAAAAGACACAGGACACACACGATCGTTTTCCTGAAGTGCTCTACGGAAGTCAGCAGGTCTCATTTATTTATACAGTCTCAGTAAAAAAAAACACATAAGCAATAAGGGAGAATCCATGGGAGAGCCGCTTCTCTCCACACATCACGAGGAAGCTGGCAAACATCAATTCCTAGTGTACCTCTCCCAGGCTGAGCTTCTTAGGCACACATCCTTCAGTTGGCAAAAGGGAGAGAAAACGCATTCGATACCTACCAGTCTATGGAGTGGGATCTCTCGCAGCTGATTGCTTAAAACACAAGGAGTGTCCACAGAGAGAAGGTCCTCGGTGAGAAAGCGGATCCCAGCGAAGCGCTTTATCGAGCGGAGCGGTGAAGCTACAGAGGCAAGTGAGAACCAGGCAAGGATAGAGCAGAAAGAGAAAAGATGGACATTGCACACACCTGCATGGAAGAGAGTCTAACACTGCACGTTGCGCCTGTGCGTCTCTGCCCTCGACACAATTGCCAACACACACTGATGGGATGCGCCTGTTGGCTCCCCACTGCTGTGTCCTCATGAAGAGCAGACTAACAATACCCCAATTATTTTCTTATTCCCCTTCTGCTTTCATAAGAGTATATATCAAAAAGATAATCAGGAACGTGTCATTTTAATGCAAGTAGCATGTTGTTATCTTATGCTAACAATAGATGCTCCTCTAACTCGTCCACTTGCTATGTTCGTTGGGGAAGGGGTTAAACAAAGGTGTAGGATGAGTCAAAGGCCAGGGTCATGGGGGAGGCCACATTTGCACGGGCCACAGAATGTGGAAAATGTCTTGTCAATGTCATATTTTGGTCACAACATATTGAAGGTCTGTTAATCATTTGGAAAAGGTCCTGAACATGTGTTATTTGAATACATTGATTTTTGAATGCTAATATAGTAAATGTATGCTTTACATTTAACTTTGGTGCCACTATGATTTATTTTGTAGATATTTCTCTGCACGTTTACAACATTTTTACCAAGCCACACAGGCAGCATTTCACTTTAGCAAGGTCACGCCTGTCATCGTCCTTCTCTTCAATGGAGTGTTGCACATGAGAAATGTCTAACAAAATAAAGAAATATCGCCCGACATGATGGTTTCTTTGAAGACTACAATAATGTTGCAGAATGCTTTCTGGTTTACCAGCAAGACAATGAATGAAGCCTTTATAAAAGCACAGCCACAAAGGAGGCAGAGCCATCTCCTGTCACAATGGCAGGACATTTAAACAATTACGTGGCCCAATATGTGGTATATTCAATTGCAATCTTGAGTCAAACAAATAGGCACATGATTTGTACACATTGGCTCATTTTAAATGTTCAGAAGTGTGAGAAAATAAGCTCAAAGGTCAAGCCTTTGCTCCAAGAAAATGTCTTAATCTTTAGGTTGCTGCTATTGTATAGATCAATGGATGTATAAAATATGCACATGTAAAATAGCACTGCCCTATTGACAAAAACATGTTCCTGGAGCCAAGGCTTGATATTTGAGGTAATTGTCATGCCCATAATGCACTGACCATCTGGCTCTGAACTGAAGTTAATCGTCAAGTGATGGCTACAGTGTGGATCTGTGCTATGCGTACCTTGGCTGACATGACTAATTCTGATTTCACATCTCAGCTGGAAGTGCACTTTTAAGCACATGACTGCCGCACTATAGTTGAGTATCGAGACCATAGGAAACTCGAAAATTGAATTGTTAATAAGCTTTGACTTGCATGACAAATTTGGCTGATATTTTTCACACAAAAGGTTTGTCACAGCCCTCTCACCTCTCCTCCCCCAAGATTGTTTTTTGGCCGACTCCATGGTACGAAACAACTTGGGCATAACGTGGTAACTCGATTTCTGAGAGGAGTCTTGGGTTATTCCATCCATTAGTTGTTAAAATATTTGACAGAAAAGGGGATGCCCCCTTCTCCCAAAATTATAGCTATATCTCCCATCGTGTTTTGCAGCAGAAAGGCTTTTCAGAAATGAAAAAGGGTCATTATTTTTGTTCGATGTGAGAGATAACCAGGGTTATAATGGGTATAACCAGAGTTAGCCAAAAACGAAAGGGGAAAAAATGCTTTTGGTGGAGGAAAAAGGATGAAATTGGATCTGGATGGAGCCGGGGAGGATGAAAAATAACACCATGAGAAATTGGGGCCTTAGGGATGGGCAGCTGGGGACCAAGTGTAGAGCTCAAACGTTTTATACTGCGGATAACCCAGGTTATAGTAGAAAATGGGATAGGGAATGAAAGTGCATCATACAAAAATAACCAGGGTTATTTGCAGGCATTTTATCGGATAACTGTGGTTATTTCTAGTACATTGCAAATATAACCTTGGTTATGGGGAAAATGTTTTTTTTAAAGAGAGTTAAAAAAATGAGAATGATGCCAAAAAAAGAGGAATTTTACAGCTATAGTGAAGTGGGGGGTAATGGTTGTGGCCGAAGTATATGGGTACTGGGTCACTGTGAGGGACCAAATGTTGTAATATGGAAAATGGGCACCGGCAAAGGCTGTGATCACTGGCCATTGCATAAGGCCATGGCTAGTGGGCCCCAACAAAACCTATTGGGGCAACATATCAATGGGTGCAATATGGAAAGTGGATACGGCCAAAGCCCATGGCTAGTGTGTCCAAAAGAAACCTAGTGGTGTGGCCACAGCCGAAGGCCATGGCTAGTGGGCCAGTTTAGGAACCCTATTGGAGCAATTTGTAGAGTGACCACGGATGAAGGCCATCGCTAGTGGGACAGGAAGAAAGCTGTAGGGGTAACATGTAAAAGGGCCATGGCCGAAGGTCGGGGCCAATGGTCATATGACATAGGGGAAGGCCATGGCTAGATAGTAAGAAATAAAGGTAGTGTTTTAAAAGATACAGTGGACACGGCCAAAGGCCATGCTCACAGGTCGGAGCCAAAGGGCCTGGCTAGTGGGCCTGAAAGACATGTTTAGTGGCCATGGCAAAAGGTCGTGGCCATGTTGTGGATTCAAAAGAAACATATTGAAGGAACATGTACAGTGGACTCAATTGAAGGCCATGGCTAGTGGCCAGGTAGTGTTTTAAAATAGACAGTGGGAATGGACAAAGACCATGATCTCTGGCCAGGGCCATGGGCCCTGAATAGTTGGCCCAAAAGACATGCATAGTGGCCCATGTTTAGAAACATATTGGGGGAACATGCACAGTGGTCACAGCTGAAAGCAGTTGCCACTGGCCATGGCTAGAGGACATGGTTAATGGCCCGGTAGTGTTTTAAAGTATACAGTGGGCATGGTCAACGGCTGTGCTGGTTGGTCAGGGCTGAAGGCTACTGGGCCCAAAAGACATGTATAATGGCCATGACCTAGTGGATTCAAAAGAAACATATTACAGGAACATGTACAGAGGACATGGCCGAAGACCATGGCCAGTAGCCCAGTAGTCTTTTAAAATATAAAGTGGGCAAGAGCCTGAAAGATATTGATATTGGCCACTGCGGAAGGCTGTGGCCATCAAGTGAATCCAAAAGAAACATATTGGGGGAACATATACAGAGGACATGTTCAAAGGCCATGACTAGGATCCCGTAAACAAAACTATGGTATAACAAAACCCTTGAAATTCACTGAAAAAAAAAACGTTTTTAAGGTGCAGTTAACTTGCACAGATTTAACGCAACAAAACCCTTGAAATTCAGCACATGTGCGAAGTCATGAGCAGCTTAACTCGGGCGCAGTCCCGTTGCAAAGCCCATGAGCACATACATATTATATGAGAAGGGACTCACATTGACATATAAATAGCATTATGGGGGACATCACATTATGGGGGACATCAACGGGATTGCACTAAGTTAAGCTGGTCATGGCTTCCCACATCTGCTGAATTTCAAAGAGTTTTGTTGCGTTATATCTGGAAAAACGTACTGCAGCTTAACAAAGGTTCTCCCCCAGTTCAAAGCATGTGAGAAAAGCAGTGTGGGTATTCACATTAGCTTAATAACATGCATTTTGCTCCAGAAAAAATTATCTTGTCTTATCGAGCAGTGCTGTGATATGCAAAGATATGTCACTCCAAAACAGACGGCTCTCAATCACTCTCTAAAATGCTCCAATCGCAAGGATGTCAACTATTCCACACTGATTATCCCCAATGCGGGTGCAATATGAATGTGGTTGTTTGCTTCCATGAGAGATGACTGTCACAAGATGATAAAGCTATGTATAGCATAGCATCTCAGCTTTACTCCTGCTACCTTGTGTTCATAAAGTCCATAACCAGAGCAAGCCAAGAGAAGCCTTGAGCATTTATGAGATGCTCCCATGCAAATATGATTCACAAAGATTTTAGAGATGCTCCAGGCAAGGGGGCGCTGTCGCGCACCAGCAAGATGGCTCCCTGATTTCGGAACTCCCGCTCCACTGCAATATCCTGTGCTGATTTATCCATCTGGGGGCTATCTGGGAGGCCGGAAAGCTGTCCTGCTGATGGCCCGTGGGCCTGGGCGCAGTCAGTGAAAATCCTGTTCCACTGCGATCTAGCACTGGCGAGATATGGCCAGGTGGAAATTGGCTGGCGCCTGGCGCTGAGGCGACCCGAGTGCTCGGACCGCATTGATCCACCCATTCACCGTGGATGCGGACGTGCTGCGGGCCGCAGGTGGGAGGTGTCTGCTCGCGTGGTTCGTGCCTAAGCTAACCCACTGGCCCTCGCTGATACGGATTAAGAGAGCTTCGGCTGCTGGCACCTACCTGAGTCCCCTTGCCCATCGGATGACCGTGTGCTGTTCCGGCTGCAGGGAGATGAAGGTGGAGGCGTGCCTTGCCCTCCTGTGTGCGACGATCGGTCAGAGGACCTGACAGAGACGGAGCAGCGCGGCGGGTGCTTCGGCTCCCTGGCCCACGCTCGTCCCCTGGTGAGGTACTGTGGGGGCGAGGCGGGGGTGGGCCTTGGTCCGGCTATACCTGGGTCTCCCGCCCTGGCCGCGACTGCTGCTGCAGCGGCGCTGGTTGCTGTCCGGGAGGGCCGGCGCCCACGGGGTGAAAAACATCCTGTGCTCTGCACATTAGAGGCCGCCTCGCGTCGGCGACTACAGCGACAGTCCACTGTTGATTGCACTGACCCCCGTTGGACACTGCCGGCTGCATCTTTATCATTTTGTGCAGGGGAGCCGAAACATTTAGATACCGTGGCCCCCTATTACTGGGAGGCACGCGGGAATCGCCCCCACTGCCCTCTACCACAGGGGGGGGGGAGAAACGCCTGTGATACATAGGGACTCTGCAGTCGAACACTCCGTTTGTGGCCACGATATCCTGCAACATATATCAAATATGTTGAAGAGCACAGTCCATTCGTGCCAACAAGCTCCAGGGACACAGAACGCAGAGGGAACCACAGGCGCACTTAAAACCCCATTGCTATCCGGACAGGCGAGCCAGGGGTGACGCTGTGGGCGCCTATAATAATTACTGCCACACAATATGCCGGTGCGGGTGGGAGTGATACATGGTTCCTCGCTGTTATGGTGGAACCACATAAAGCACGCAAGGCATCCAAGACCTGGCAAGCAAAAAGGCCCAATGGACACCTACACTAGCAGCCAAGGCCAAACCACTGCAGCCGAGCTACATTCGGAACCCACGGTTTTGGGAGAACATGACGGAGGGGAGCATGAAGACAAACTTGCAGCGCTGGTGCAAAATGGGTTCTTTGCAGTAAATGTGAAACTGGATGAAATAGTGGCTACCATAGGGTCCATGAGGGCCAGGATAGATAAAGAAAGCGCACGTGTCATGGAAACTGAAAATAGGATAAGCGCTAACGAGGACACTATTGCTTACCACAGTCAAGACATCTCTCAAATTAAAGAAATGATGAGCAAGCTGCAAAACAAGTGCGAGGACCTCGAATCCCAATCGAGGAGGAACAACGTGCGAGTAGTCGGCATAGCGTAATCCTTTGGAAACAAATCAGATGGAGAAACAACTAGAAGGCCTGTTCAAATCCCTATTTGGTCCTGATGCGTTCTCTGCCCATTTCCTGGTTGAAAGAGCACATCGCACATTGGCGCCGGTGCCCAAACCTGGTTCACCACCACGTACAATAATCGCACGTCTCCTGAATTACAGAGACAGAGACACAATCCTTCGCCTGGCAAGAGAGGCTGGTACGCTACAGTTTGAGGAAAACCATATACATATATATCCAGACTTCTTCTCAACTGTTCAGGCCAGTTAAGAAACTCCTGAAAGCTCGACAGATCACATACGCCTTAATGTTCCCGGCCAGGATGAGGATTCAGCATGCAGGAAGAGCACACTTTTTTGAAAATCCGACTGAAGCTTTAGCCTACATAGAATCTTCTATACCCCTTCCTCCCAGAGAGGGTTGACCCGCGCAGAACAACAGACCCCGTCCGGCAGATTGAGGTCTCGTACTGGCTGCGCATATGGCTTGGCGGAGGGACTCTTCTTTGACCCATAACGAAGCTGGCGGCTTGTTGGGCGACCCCGTGTTGGAGGGAATGGTGGAGCGGTGAGACCCGGAGTTGGCGGTCGTATGGAGCAACATGACTACCACTGGAATACTCCACAAGTTGGATTGGAACCATCGTCAAGTTGGGGGTGATGATGAGGGAGGGACGGTGGGGGGAGGGTGTGCAATGTTGTGTTGTTGTTGTTGTTGGCATATGGACTCTTGTACCGAAACAGTTACTGGACCCCATGATATGGAGCCCAGTCCAGAATGGGACATGAAGGAAATAAGTTGTTTGGTATTGGTTAAATTAGTGGTTACACAGATGCTACCACCACCCACAATATGCATATGTTATGGTATCACGATACAAGATACAGGCAGAACATTGCCCCATGCAACACCAGCGACGGACTAAAGGTTAAACTGCTATCGTGGAATGTAAGAGGTCTGAATAATCGATTGAAAACTAAAAAAGTTTGCAACTATATCTCTAGACACTCCCCCCAAATTGTTATGCTGCAAAAAACACACACAATAGATACGAATAATGTGCACATAATTCCCAAATGGGGCAAGCTGCGGTTTCACACCAATTACTCATCACAATCCAGGGGGGTCACTACTCTTATTCATCCTGGCATTGGGTTCAAACTGTTAGGCCAGAAAATTGACCAGCTCGGCAGATATGTATTGGTTTGGGGTGAGATTGCTGGTAAGGAGATGTTATTGGTTAACACGTATGGTCCGATTGTTGATGATCCTACTTTTTACATGGATATGTATCAATTAATTGTGTCAATTAATGTTACTACAATAATATGGGGGAAAGGGGTTTCAACTTGGCCATGGATCCCGAGCTGGACAAATCCAGCGATGTTGTCTGAGCTCCTGCCAAAGCTGCTGTCACTCTCAAACACATTCTATCACAGCTTTCCATTGTTGACACCTGGCGCTTGCTGCACCCGGAGAATAGGGGATACACATACTACTCCTCGGTCCATGACTCTGAGTCTAGGATCGACTATTGGTTTATCTCCCCAGTTGTGGTTGCGATGCTGAAAACATGCAAAATATTACCCCGTACATTTTCTTATCATTCCCCTGTTGCGATGGTTGTTGATTCCCCTGGGACAATTAAAATATGGAGGATGCCGGGAAGAATGCTGGGAGACCCTGGGGTAGTGGAGGAATTGCACATAGAAATTGCAGAATCTTTTACAAATAACATTGGATCTGTCGACGGTATGCCACGGTGTGGGAATCCTTTAAGACTTGGACCAGGGGCACTTTGATATCCAAATCCATTGGTCTCCTTAAGGGGGTTCGAACTTAACTGACCGACACTGGACGCAAATTGGGGGGACTCAAAAAAACCTACACACACACACACAAGACAAGGCAATACTGGCTGAAATCCAGACTCAACTGCCAAAATACAACTCGTTGGCCGCCAGAGAAGTGAGCTATATGGTGGCCCCGGTCCGCGCCCGCAGATATGGGGAAGGGAACAAGGCGGGGAGAACACTGTCCATCCTACTCAAACAAGATAGGCAACCCAACCAGATTACCAGTATACAAACATCACAAGGGGAGGATCTTCTGGATAAGAGGGGGATCAATAGCGAATTCACTAAATTCTGCTTGGAACTATATAGTAACAAAGATACTAAAACAGAATCTGAAATTAAATCCTACATGGAGGCACTCTCCATGCCTAAACTACCTGAGGAGGCCCAGCTGGCAATGGAACAGCCTGTGGCCGCTGAGGAAATTGCTGAGGCGATTAAAGCATTGGCGTCGGGTAAGGCTCCAGGGTCGGATGGATTGGGGGCCGAATTCTATAAAGAGTTCCGTGAGGAGCTGGTGCCAGTGTACCTGCAGGTCTTGGAGGAAGCTCTCCAGAGCAACATACTGCCACCGACAATGAGGGAGGCTGTAATAACCGTCCTCCCTAAGCCTCAGCGACCCCCCCAAGACATAACTTCCTATAGGCCCCTTTCCTTTATAAATACCGATGCCAAGATATTTGCAAAAATACTTGCCACTCGGCTTCTCCGAGCGGTCCTGACATTTGTCCATCCATACCAAAACAGATTTATTCCCACAAGATCTACCGCCCTTAATCTCCACAGGATTTTCTGCATCACGGCGCAGATAGATCCTGGAAGAAGCCCAGTGGCCATATCCCTAGACGATGAAAAGGCCTTCGACTCTGTGTCGTGGGTTTACCTGTTGGCAGTTCTGGAGGCATTTGGGATAGGCCCTAATTTTATTAGATATGTGAAGCTGCTATACACGGAACCTGGTGCTAGGGTGTTGACAAACATATCCACCTCTGAAATATTCCTTCTGGGTAGAGGTACTAGGCAGGGGTGCCCATTCTCGCCTCTACTATTCGCGCTCACGATAGAACCAATGGCAATCGCGATTAGACTTAGACACTCAGATAAAGGAATAAACCTGAAGGGCGCAACCCAACTGATCTCCCTATATGCGGATGATATGCTCTTTTATGTGCGGGAACCAGAGAAAAACATCACACCCATAATGTCGGAAATCAAGGAATTCTCAGTCCACTCTGGATACACTATAAACAATAGTAAATCAGAGATATTCCCACTTACACCAGCAGCCAAATGTCCTGTTTCCCGTTGTCGCCTTAAATGGTTCGACCAGACTATCAGATACCTGGGGGTTCTTGTCTCCAGGGACAGACATACATTGTACACAGACAACCATGAAAGCACTCTGCACACATTAAATACCAAACTACTGATGTGGGGACGCCTCCCGATCTCATTGTATGGAAGAGTCGCAGTCCTTAAGATGATAGTTTTACCCAAATTACTATACCTTTTCGTGAATATCCCTATATGGCCGGGACGCCCCTTCTTTGATAGGCTCCGTACAATGGCGGTAACCTTCCTCTGGAATTGGAACACTGCTAGAATGGGGTGGGGAAAAATGATTGCACCATACTCCTCCGGCGGCATAGCGGCGCCTGATTTCGAGTTGTATTATTATGTTGCCCAGACTCAATTTGTGAAATACTGGTACGATGACATTAATTATCCACCCCATACATGGATAGAAGAACACACCACGCATCCAGCGAACATTCAGTCTGTAATTTCTGATACACGCTCCAGAGATACATGTTATTATAACCCAGTGAGCTGCACCGTCGGAGCATGGAAGGCTATATTCAAAAGACTGGGCGTGAAAAACCCTTATAACCCAGAAGTTTCCCTATGGAAGTACCCGGGTATACCACCAACACACGACAACAGTCTGCGAGAGGCTTGGGATCTTAATGGGGAAATGAAACTAGGTGACATGTCATTGAGGGGAAATTTGCATCTTTAAAAGACGTCCTGTGGGCATTCGGTAGGGGGCCACTTAGAACACTCCAATGCTACCGCATGAGCCTGTCCCACATCCTTGTATACAGCTGGCAACTGCCAAAGACAACCTGGGAATTTCCAAGCTATACATGGTGGTCCAGGTACATACCCCTACGACGAATCTAGTCAAAGACAAATGGGAAAGAGACCTGCAGACCCCTATTGATGAAAAACAATGGGAAAGATACTGTCGCTCACCAAGAGGGTGTCCTTAAATGCTTGTCTGCGATGAATCCAGTTTAAAATCTTAGACAGGTTACACTATACCCCGGCTAAAATAGCCAAATTCATGATGAATGAGCTGGGTAAATGCCCTAAATGCAGAGCGCCCCAGGCTGTAGCATTACATATGTACTGGGAGTGCCCGGTGTTGAGGGCCTTCTGGAGGTAGGCGGCTGAGATGCTAGAAGAAATTACACAGGTTCCCCCGGTACTGGCCCCGCAGAAATACCTATTTGGCGATATAGGCAAGTGCTCCGAAAAGATCAGGAGATTATTTAACATATCATGTGCGGTGGCCAAAAAATGCATCTTGCAAAACTGGAAAAGTACTGGACCACCTACCATGAAAAATGTCCTTCGGGAACTAACATATGTAAGCGAATCGGAGGAGCAATTTGTCCTCACCCGGCCAGCTGCACCCAGATCCAAGGATATATGGGGCCCCTTCAGAATGTACTTGTGTGACATGATTTCTGACGATGATGAGAAAGATTAAGCTGCAACATTCAAATGTGATATGTATTGTATAACTGTTGTAACTATGAACATGAGGGATAAGTGCTGTGTATCTTTTGTGACCACTGATAATAATAATAAAAAGAAGTTTAAAAATAAGAGATACTCCAGGCATCTCCAGATTTGCTCTATGTTATGTTTGTGAATCTGAATTAGGGAGTCAGAGGCAAATCAGACATGGTCAGGGTATATCCTTATTTGCTCCAGTGGAAACCTTTGAATTGAGCCAAATATCTCTTGCACAGAGCAAAAGCGCATTAAACCCACATCTAAAATGGTGACATATGGTATCCTGATTAATACCTACATTTATAAATATGTATATTTTTTTATGAAGGTGTGTTCTTTTTTCTGGAAGTAAGCATCAAGTGACATGAAAATAGCAAAGCGTGTGCTACATAAGACCCAATACCATAACCACCCTAGAGATTTGGTTATTCGTCTGTGTTCATTCTTAGAAGAGGGACTCCTGCAATGTTGGCAAATTCGGAATGTTTTGGGTTTTGCCCTAAGTTAGAAGGGTAATCCAGGCATGGACCCCTTGCTCTCTAATTAATGAGGCACAGCCTAAGATCACTGATGATACCCAACACATCAGAAATCCATGGCTGGGGTTGCTGTTGGCTCTCTTATTCAGAGGAGAATTGTCTAATATTTAGTGCTGATCCATCCTTGTGGGTGTGACCAGACTGATAAACAAATGTATATTTCCCCTCTGGGAAAGTTGCATTGGCCTAAATCATGGTTATAGACCCTCCAGAGTGGGTTTTATGCCAGAGAGCAGGCTAATTGGTCATGTTCCTTCTCGGTAGAAAGGATCCCACAATTTTGCAAAACAGCCTTTGCTGACAGCAGCTCGACCAGAGGAAAAACACAGCTAGCTTCAAACGGGGATATAGGGCCTCATCACAAGTTGGGCTGTAGCCCTTAAATGCAGTGGTAACAGTATTACCGCAACATTTAAGGGCTGGCCCTATCGCGAGTTGGGCGCTAAATCGGCTGTTTTACCTCCAGCTTTATTCTGGAGGTGAAAATCCCTGTTTTCAGCTGTATTACAGCCGGCTGTATTAGCCCGCAGTATTAGCACTGAAAATTCCCCATTGGATCCAATGGACCCAATCAGGAATGGGGATTTACCATTAAGGCCCAACCCGTGATCCGGTGGTAATACCACCGGACCGGTCGGTGCTAGGGCTATTACAGTTGGCGGTATTACAGCCGGGAATACAGCCCAACTCGTGATGAGGGAATACAGCCCAACTCGTGATGAGGCCCATAGTGTTTAATTATGGTTGAAAGTACAAGGGGAGCTGCAGAAACATAGACATCCCCGAAGGTGGCTCTCTAAAGGGTGCTGATGTTCTGATAGACATTGTATGGGACCAGAGGGCCGGGCTGCAGAGTCTATAATGGTGGTTATTATTTTCTATGTTTGATAATTATTGGGTATGTGCTCACTTTATCGAATGTTCAAGGGCCAGGACAAAAAATGAAAAATTGCCTTTGTGCTCGCAGAAGAAACCGAGAAACAAATCATGTTTTCAAATCTGATTTGATCAGGTTTGTACACTTGTCTCTGAGCAAATCACGTTATTAAAACCTAGAATTACCAAATACATTTTTTCTGATATAAGGTTAAATTTCTGAAATGGACAGTCAGGTGCACTCTTATGGCACTCTTGAAATATCAAATTGCAACAATTATGGTTCTTGGCTGCTTTCCATTAAATTAAACACCTTAGGAATGAGCATAGATATGCATACTGGACAAATATATATATATATGTAGTAACAGGGCTGCATCCTTGAAGCACTAAATACATAATGCACACTTGGCTTGGTGCTCATTAAATTTTTTGCAGCTCTCCCCCTAGCATAAGTGTTTGCTACCATAAACCATCTACACTAATTTGGACAGCTCCAGGATTTAGATTTGATTTGGTTCGGAGGAGAACTTGTTGAAATGGTTGCAACATCTACCATTCCAGGGTCGCCTTCCCTTCATTTCCAAAGGCAATGTTGCTTTTACCATATATGAGTTTTTCTGGACATGAGAGCCTCACAGACCTTCAGAATGTATTGCATGCCCAGTCCAAAATGCACAGACATCTGTAGAGAATTATGCATATCGAATAATCTCAGAAAACCAGTAGATGCCACTGTTAGGGAGATTTATCATGTTGATGCTTCATCCCCTCTCCTAGTGAGACAACCATCACTTTTTGCTGGACCTTTTTCTTTCTACCCTGAATGGGGGGCCATTTATTTAATTGTGCTAACATTGTAAACTGACTCTTTTCAACATCTTAGAATGTGCATTTCTACTTATCACTTCCAGTACATATAGAAATCATAATAGGAATGTTGACATGTCTTACTGAGCAAAGCATATTATTAAAACCTAGAATCACCAAATAGAAATGTTTCCTATATAAGGTTATCATTCTGAAAATGACAGTCAGGTACACTCCTATGTCACTCTTTTGAAATACCAAATCGCACCAATTAGGAGTCTTGGCTGCTTAAGATTCTTATTTGCTCTGTGCTTTGGAATTCTGTGTTTAACATTTGCATCCCCCAGCACCTTATGTGCAGTATTTCTTCGGGTTCTCCTTGGAGATTCCGTTACTTTCCTCAAGTAGCTACTGTTCTTAAGGACAGAGGGATACTTTGTATCCTTCCTAAAACATCATCCTGTGCAAGATTAGCACACACCACCTTATGTGGATTGCTAAGGGGATAATTAGTATCCCCTTGTCTCTGCTCCTGTGACCTTTAATAGTGTCACCTATGTTCTAACACGGTGGCTCATTTCTTTTTTTGATATTTCTTGTGTGGTTGTCTTTTGTTAGCCCTTTTTCTACCATTCTCAGAGGGGGAGGTCTGTGTGGGTGTTTTTGTCAAGTACGTGGTCATGATGGATCCTGACCTCGAGGTTGGGATGCTTCACTTCGGAATCTTCATCTGTCCTCCAGTGTTTCTTACTGGTGCAATTATGGACCTCCTCGCATTTGCGGATGAGAAAAACATGGTGGCACGCATGCACAGGGTTCCACCCTGTCCACTGTGCCTCGTGGGGGAACGTTGCCTTGCCAACCTGCTGGCAGTTCACCGGCTAACTCCCACATGCATCCTCCAGCTGGGACATAGCCACCAGATGAGTAGCCCTGGGCCGCTGTGGTGAGGAGCCCAAGGTCTAACTGTTTTGCCTTTGGCAGGAACCTTTGGGTGTTCCTGCATAGGCTCCAGTGTGTAGGCGAAGCAGGAATTGGGGGAGGAGATGTTCACTTCCCTTCCCTTTGTCTGCCAGAGTGCCTGAATGGAGCCAATTCCCACTGGAGGGCTGGCAGTCCTGATTGGACATCTCACGACATCCTGTGCATTTCCAGAACTGCAGACAGCGAATACTGGGAGACCTCTGACCCATTTGCAGGGCAGCATCTTTGTGAGGCCGAATCCATCCAGAACTTTGGTGAGCTCAAGTTGCACCTCCAGAGGCACAATCCCACTCATCTAAGTCCCTTCACCAGAGTGCAGGACCTCAGAATCGATGTAGATCGACCGGGCGAGTATACCTTTTATTTGTTGGTGCTGAGGAAAAGGCACCATAAACCGCAGACCGAACAAGGAAACTGAAGAAATCTGTGCCAAGGGTCCACTCTCTATTTGTAATTTAACATTTACAGTGTAAGAGTTTCTTTGGTCTATTGTATTTACTGGGTTCAGTGTACTTACCTGCAGCTCACATCTTCCTCCTGTGTTAAGCCTGGCTCCTGTGCCATTGTACCATGATCCTTCTGGTAGCAGAGTGTTATACTAAGATTTGGGGACCTGCATGCCAAGGGATAGCTTTATAAAGTCTTACCTCAAGTGGACTTTTGGAAATGCACCTAACAGCCACTGACAGATACATTATGTATACCTAGCACTAACCATTTATGGTTTGCATAACAACTTTAAACTCTTGCATTGACTAAACCTGCCATTTATAATTAACACTTCTGTAGTTAATAAGAGTAGTTATTAATAGCGGTTTTTGAGTCAAGTTATTTAAATGCATTAGAATGGTGCCAATATGGACACAAGAAGACATCTCCTACAATAAATCTGAAAACAAATACATAACGTAATACATTGAAACTGTTAATTTAGCTAATTGCATAAATGAGCAAATCTGCATTCAATAAATAGTTTTGAATGACCACTGAGGTCACATGTTGCCACACAAGGAGCTCTGGGTAGCAGTCCATGGGTCTGGGAACGTTGAGACTGATTGTAGTCTGGGGCATTGGGATGAATTTTGCACTTGGCAATGACGATTCAGAATGGCCCTTGGGTGCATGGGTATTGACAGGCAGTACAGGGTAAAGAAGAATGTATCCGATTTATCAGGGGCATTATTGCATTAACGCCTGTGAGTGGGCGTGATGCCTTATGTTTCTGTGTCTACCAATCAATTGCATTTCAAAGTTGGCCAACATTATCGCCTTTGCAATCAGCAGTATAATGTTAGAAAGATAATTAAATATGTAATACCTTCTTTCAGTAGATGAATATGATTGTGTAGGTGGATGGATGGATGAGTGGGGGAAAATGGTTGTATGACTGCTTGATGGATAAACGAGTTGTTGAGTATGACTATAGAGGTGCATGGAGGAGTAGAGATATATGGTTGTACTGGTGGAATAATATGGTTTTGTGATTGGAATGCTAAGCCTGTGTTGGTAGACGTATTAATGGGTGAATAAGTGTAATGTTTACCTCTGGGGCCCTGCAGGAGTGCCTGGTCCGGTCTGTCGGCGGTTTCAGGTCCGGTCTGTCGACGATCACCTGCCCCCTTGCCGTTGGCCCAAAACACTCCTTTCCCTCTGCTCACTGCAGGTTATTACCCAGTGGTCAGAGAGTTGGGAGTGGTCCGGATTAATGGCTGGATCCTGGGGCACACCGTGCTACTGGATCTCTGTTTAGTTCTCTGGGTAAGTAAAAAGTCAATCCCAGTTTGTTCACTGGGTAGACAGTGTTGCAATCCTAGCCCAGTTCCTTCACTGGACGACAGTGACTCAGACCAGCTGTATCACACCAGGTTGCCTTGTTGCCTTGAGTTCCTTATGGGCACAGCTCGCACTGGTTAATGTCCTGGAACCAGCAATGGTAAGTAAGCGGTGTGCCAGCGTACTGTTTTATGGGCCGAGGCACGCATTTTGTTTTAAAGTTCAGTTTAGGAATATTCTTATGTTGGTTTTATCCCCTTCTAGGACCGCTCTGCTGAAGCTACAGAGAACCGGAACCTTGCAGCTGAAGGTAGATGGCAAGAGCGGACCAAGGTGAGTGCTGTGTGGAAGGGGGTTGGAAGGGTGGTGTGGAGTGTATGTTCTCACCCTCCTTGTTGTTGTTGATCTTGTAGGTGCTGCGGGAGTCCCGGGAATGCGGCAGAAGGATATGCTGACGGCCGTGGTGGAGCCCGCGGTGAAGGTGGGGTCGAAGAGAGAATCCAAAAGCTGCTCCTGATGACGCCGAGCTGCTTCAGAAGAGCTGCGGTGGAATCCGGACGAGTTTGAACACTCCCGCGATGGAATTCAGGTAAGGTCGTGTGCTGGAAGCTGGTCTGCTGGAAGCGCTGGTATCGTGAAGCTGGATGCACGTGGGGGACTGGCAGGAAGAGTCGGTGACAGGCAAGCGTCATGCTGATCCCCAGCCGAAGAAAATGCTAAGCACTGGATGTGGCCTAGGGCGGGGTTTATATACCCTGGGCCCACCCAGCACCACTAGACCACCAAGGGCTCTTGAATAACAGGCTCTTCGGAGCCATGTTGTGTACAGTTAAGCATCCAAACCTGGGGGTCATTTTGGTAGGGGCAGCTGCCAGGGAATAGCTGTTCTTGCGCCACTCGGCTACCTTCTTCGACCAGCTTCCACCAACACTACCAGGGGGAATCATGACAGCAATCCCCCTCAAGACCCCCCAAGGAAAGCCATTCCCAGACCTGGATGATCTGGATGTTCACAATGATATCGAGCCAGGAGACTTGGTGCATGTATGTGACTTGCTGGTTCCCAGGTCCGATCCAGGTCCCCATATCCCTTCCAGTCCACCAGATAGAGTTTTCTTCGAACTACCTTGGAATCCAAGATGCTTTTAACTTTGTACTCCTCTTCTCCCTGTACCATTATGGGAGGAGGTCGTCTCAGAGTATTGCGGGTGCCAGGGTACACAGGTTTCAATAACGAGACATGGAATACCGGATGTATACGAAGCGCAGGTATAAGCACCAGTTCCATACCCACAGGATTGACAATGTTCTTTATGGGATATGGTACCACGTACTTGGGGTTTAATTTTTTAGGCCCTTTCAACAGAATGGGCCTCATTACGACCCTGGCGGAGTGGGTCTACGCCAGCGGTATTCGCGGCGGACCCGTCCGCCCTACTACGAGTTCCTGTAGCGCCATGGCGCCGTTTTCCGCCTGGTTTTACCAGGCGGAGAAAACCATGGCGCTACGGGACCTCGTTGTTAATTACGCCACCGTATTTTACGGTGGCGTAATTAACTCCTTCCTCACTCCCATTATACCCTATGGGGCGAAAATGGGAATGGGGAAGGGCAGAATGGGGATTGGGGATTTACCGCCCCGCCAAGGTCGGCATGGGGCGGTAAATCCGCCAACCCCCATGGCGGTATCAGCAGCTTTCCGCCGTGCTCGATGGTGCATATTGCACCACGAACTCCGCCAGGGTCGTAATGAGGCCCAATGTATTTTGTGGATAACCACACTTTGTCTCTGATGTGATACCGGGGTTTTCTTGTCTGTGAAATGCCTATGGGTGGTTTTCGTCTCCAGGAGGTTTTGAGTGGCCCTCCTTAGAGTCTCTTTAATGGTGGCGTGCAGGGTACTAACAGCTGGCATATCCAAGGGTGCCGGTGGGTCCAGGGTTGACGTTCGTGGGTCTCACCCATGTAAAAAGAAGAAATGTGAAACACATCTGCCCACAGCAGTTCTACCCAATTCAGATCCGTCTGGGCAAGCATACACCGAAGATACTGCTCGAGCGTTCGGTTTGTCTCTCTGTCTCTCCGTCAGTCTGTCGGTGGTGGCTGGTGGACAGACAGACCTGGATTTTGCTTTGGTGCAGCAGGCTCTCCAGAACTTGGATACAAACTGACTTCCTCGGTCTGATATTACTGCTGAAGGAAAGCCGTGTAGCCTGAAAAAGTTGGTGAGGAAAATTTGTGCTAATGTTCAAGCATTGGGTATGCCCTTCAACGTGGTAAAGTGTGCCATTTTGGTCAGAAGATCGGCCACTACCGAGATGGTGGTATAGCCTCCACATGAGGGCAGCTCCGTGATTAAATCTAATGAGATGGTGTGTCATGGGGCCAGCGGGACTGATAATGGCCGAAGCAATCCCTGTGGTCTAGTTCTTGGGATTTTGTTCCTTGCACAGATGTCGCAGGATTTTACATGTTGCACTATGTCTTTCTGCCATGTTGGCCACCAGAAATGCTGCTCAACCTTTGCCATGGTTTTTGCTATACCGGGATGTCCTGCTGTTAGTGCATCGTGATAGGTATGCATAACCTGCTCTTGCATTGCGGGAAGAGGTAGGCAGAGACGATTCCGGTAGTAAGGAAGGTCATCGAATACAGTTTGTTGTGATCCTTGTGAAACCCAGGTACGAACTTGCGCCGGACTCATAGTACTTTGATTTTGTCTTGTAGTTTTTCCAGTGCAGTCAGGTGGTTACCAGTAATTCCTACTATTTTCTCTTCTGGTATAATGGGCAGCGGAGTAGGACCTGCATAAGCGTCCTCTTTTTCTGTGCTCCAGCCAATCCTTAATAGCGCAGCCGCCTTTCCATTTTTTACCCCAGGGCGATAGCTGGCGGTGAAGTCATAGTCCGAAAAGAATAGGGCCCATCGTAGATGCCGTGGCGTTTGGGCTCTGGCCGTCCGTAGAAATTGCAGATTGCGATGGTCGGTAAGTACCGTGACTGGGTGACGTGCCCCCAAGAGATGGTATCGCCATTCTTTGAACGCTGCTTTTATGGCGAGTAGTTCTTTGTCAGTTACCGCATAATTAAGTTCTACCGGATTGAACTTTCGAGACCAAAAGGCCACTGGGTGTAACTGGTTGGTGTTAAGATCCTTTTGGGAGAGTACCGCCCCATGGCCACTTTGGAAGCATCCGTTTCTACCAAGAACTGGAGTTCTGTATTAGGATGCCTGAGTATGGGTGTGGTGGTAAAACATTGTTTCAACTACTGGAAGGCCTCTTCGGCTTCGGTAGTCCATGCGAAAGTGCGTTTTTTGCAGAATAACGATGTTATGGGATGGACAATCTCAGCAGAGTCAGCGATGAATCTCCTATAAAAGTTAGCAAAGCCTAGGAAACAATGGACTGTCTTGATTGAAGTGGGCGAAGGCCATTGTAGTATTGCTTCCACCTTGTGGTTGTCCATTTGAATGCCCTGGGGGCTGAGTATGTACCCAAGGAACTCCACTGTGGTCACATGAAAAGCACATTTTTCGTTTTTTGCGAATAGATGGTGCTGGCATAGCTTTCTAGGACTGCTCGTACGTGGTGCACATGCTTCTCCACAGAGTCTGAGTAGATCAAGATGTCATCTATATACACCATAGCACAGACATCAAGTAGTTCTCTTAACACATCAGTCATGAAATATTGAAATGCAGCTGGTGCATTGCACAGTCCAAAGGGCATGACTGTGTACTCATACAGACCAAACTTGGTGCGGAAGGCCGTCTTCCATTCGTCCAAGGCCTTCACGCGAACCAAATGGTAGGCTCCTCTAAGGTCAAATTTTGTATAAATCTTTGCCTCCTTCACTTGGTCTAGTAGCACGGGAATCAGGGGCAAGGGATACCGGTTCTTTATGGTGATTTTGTTGAGCCATCTATAGTCTATGCAGGTTCTGAGGTCCCCCTCCTTCTTGGGGACAAAGGAGAGGGCTGATGAAACAGGAGACTTGGAAGGCCGGATAAACCCATTGGCTAGATACTGATCCAGGTATTCCCATAGATGCTGGTTCTCCTTTTCAGTAAGGGCATAAACACGGCTACAAGGGAGTTGTGCACCTGGAACCAAGTCAATCTGACAATCATAGGCCCTATGGGGCGGTAAAGTATTAGCTTGCTCCTTCCTTGTGAAAAATGTCTTGGAAATCTTCATACTCTGGAGGCAGCTGGCCGGTGACTCCTAGTACAGTTCCTGGTGATGTTGTTACTGGTCCCGGGGTTTTGTTTACCTTGATTGAAGAAGGGTAGCAGGTTCGCCTGCATTCGGCTGAGAATGCCACACAATGAGTGCAACAATCAATGGCTGGATTATAACACACCAACCAGGGCATTCCCAGGATTAGTTGGAATTGGGGAGCGTTGATGAGGTCGAAAACAAATTGTTCCTGATGGCCGTCATGGCATAACAATACAACTGTTCCAGTACATTGGGTCACTGGCCTGGATGACAACTGCGTCCCATCCACGGACAAGATAAGGTCGGTACTTTCACCTTTATGAATGGGCACACCTATGCGCCTGGCCACTGGGATGTCCATGTAGTTACCTACTGCCCCACAGTCGATGTACGCTCCCAGGGCGTGCATCCGTTGTGGCTGCTCAGGGCATAATAGGATAACTGGTGTTGTAAGATGTAAGACCGCGGACGTCTCTCCTTTTCCCGACAAGCCGGTCTCTACTCTTGTCGAGCCATGCAGTTTCCCGGTGGCTCTTGCGATTCTGAATGTGGTTTCATTGACTCCTAGTGGTCTCCGGGGTGCTTTATTTGGGCACTCCTTTAGGAAATGTCCAGCTTTTCCACAGTATAAACATAACTGTTGTTTCCTGCGTCGCTCTCTTTCTTCCTTGGTTAACGGGCCTCTTATACTTCCCAATTGCATTGGTTCAGGCATGTTCTCGGTGGTCCGTGGTATTTCCCGGGGTCGTATGTACAGAGGTCGGTTTTCAAAACAGGATCGGTCAGACTTCCTTTCTTGTAAACGATGGTCTAACTGGACTACTAGGTCTATGTAATCCAAACAGCGTTCCGGTGGGTTCACCACTTCTGCTAGAACGTCTTCCAACTCACTTCGCAGTCCTCTGTAGAACAAGGTAGTCCGTTTGTCTTCGGGCCAGTTGGTCTCGGCCACCAGCCGATTAAATGTGGTTATGTACCCTAGCAAATCCTGAGACCCTTGTCGAAGGGCTAAGAACTCCACATCCAAGGCATGTCCTCGGGTACGGCGAGAAAAAGCTTGTCCATTTCCTGTTGGAAGTTAACGAAGTAATGTAGAACAGGGTCACCCCGATCGACTAGTGGTACAGACCAGCTGGCGGCATGTGCACCGAGGAAAGACAGGACGAAGGCCACATTGGTTTGGTCCGTCGGAAACGCCCTGGGCGGCATAAGAAATGGAGCCGACACTGGATCATGAAGACACCATACTTAAGGGTGTCTCATAAACCTTTCTGGTGGGGCCAAAGGGACGGTGACAGGAGTGGTCACCTGTATTTGGGATGCTGCCGCTGCTGCTCCATCAGCTGGACCAGGCAATGGGGTCTGTCCAGCTTCAGTTCTGGTAAGGCGTTTTGCCAGTTCTTCCATTCTCTCCCTGTCCACAACCAGCTCTTTTCTCATAGCATTAGTCTCTGCGCGGGCAGCATGCACCTCGGCTAGTAACTCGCCCAGCAAGGCAGCTAGCTGATCCACTTCTGAAGCCATGGCACTCGGGCAGAGCAGTAACGTGCGCTTAGCGTTCTGTAACGCTTACCTGTGGGGCCCTGCAGGAGTGCCTGGTCCGGTCTGTCGGCAGTTTCAGGTCCAGTATGTCGACAATCACCTGCCCCCTTGCAGTTGGCCCAAAACACTCCTTTCCCTCTGCTCACTGCAGGTTATTACCCAGTGGTCAGAGAGTTGGTAGTGGTCCGGATTAATGGCTGGATCCTGGGGCACACCGTGCTACTGGATCTCTGTTTAGTTCTCCGGGTAAGTAAAAAGTCAATCCCAGTTCCTTCACTGGGTAGACGGTGTTGCAATCCTAGCCCAGTTCCTTCACTGGACCATGGTGACTTAGACCAGCTGGAGAACACCAGGTTGCCTTGTTGCCTTGAGTTCCTTATGGGCACAGCTTGCACTGTTTAATGTCCTGGAACCAGCAATGGTAAGTAAGCGGTGTGCCAGCGTACCATTTTATGGGCAGAGGCACGCGTTTTGTTTTAAAGTTCAGTTCAGGAATATTCTAATGTTGGTCTTATCCCCTTCTAGGACCGCACTGCTGAAGCTACAGAGAACTGGGACCTTGCAGCTGAAGGTAGATGGCAAGAGCGGACCAAGATGAGTGCTGAGTGGAAGGGGGTTGGAAGGGTGGTGTGGAGTGTCTGTTCTCACCCTCCTTGTTGTTGTTTATCTTGTAGGTGCTGTGGGAGTCCCGGGATGCGGCAGAAGGATATGCTGATGGCCGCGGTGGAGCACGCGATGAAGGCGGGGTCGAAGAGAGAATCCCAAAGCTGCTCCTGATGATGCCAAGCCGGTTCAGAAGAGCCGCGGTGGAATCCGGACGAGTTCGCACACTCCCGCGATGGAATTCAGGTAATGCCGTGAAAGGCAAGCGTCACGCTGACCCCCAGCCGAAGAAAACGCTAAGCCCTGGGCCCACCCAGCACCACTAGACCACCAAGGACTCTTGAATAACAGGCTCTTCGGGGGCCATGTTGTGTACAGTTAAGCATCCAAACCTGGGGGCCATTTTGGCAGGGAATAGCTGTTCTTGCGCCACTCGGCTCCCTTCTTCGACCTGCTGCCACCAACAGTACCGGGGGGGATCATGACAGCATGACCGCATCATTGGATGGATCAATGAGTGGGTGAATATTACTATATGAATGAGTGGAAAATGATGACTGTATGCTTTTATGGGTGAATGGACTAGGGGGTGAACATGGTTACATGAATGGATTGGTGGATGGATGGAGGAGCTGGTGAATATGGTTGTGTGGATGGATGGATTTGGTGGAGAATATGGTTGAATGGGTGAATAAATGGATGAGTGGACGAATATGGATGTATGGATGGACGAGTGCATGACAAGTGGGTAAATGTAGGTGGCTGGATGACTGAATCTATATGGCTGTGTGGGGGCGATCCTGGAAGGACTTGGCATGCAAACCTGAAATGCAATGCCATTTTACTATCCTACGTGTGTTGAAAATAGTAATACTCCATTTAATGAATGATTTTGGCAATACTTAAGTGTTTTGCAGCTGCTTATAGAATATAGAGTCATTATCATGACAATGCTGCTGCAGCTTTCAAAGCCGGGATAGCGGTGATGCCCCATGTGCACTGTGCATAACAAAATAAGAACTGCTTTATGTCGTCACACAAACACTGCAAGATGATTTTTAGCCTACACCAACTAAAAAGATTTAAAAAGGGAACAATATATACATTATCATGATTGCAACAATCAGATGGACATCTTTTTTCCACTGAATTAATATATCACAGAGGTCATTTTTTCTGTAGCCGGCAGCCACAGTATGAGATGTAGATTAAGCAAAAAATAATCCTACCCATCACAATGACCAGTCTATGGGATATCAAAATATACATTCAATTACTCTGAAAGCCTGCAATTGCTGCATGTTCATCGAGTGTGTTGCATAATGAGCTCCATACACATGTCTGTATGAGTTCAGACGTTTTCTCATACTGCATTACAACACCCCTGTATCCCGAAGCCCATGTTTCTGGGTGGAAAAAAAAAACATTAAGGACATGGGATTGTCTGAAATCTCTGATTTTAGGAGTCTCAGTTCATATAGTGTTGAGAATTGAACTTCTTTAGTAATAATTCTTTATTTCCAAGTTGTCTTTGTTCATGATCTTGACAATGTACTTTCGTCTTACTTTCTTGGAGATGGTGAGAACATCTTTATTCCAGGCATGACTTCTTAGCCCTAGGTCCACTTTATTATTTCTTCTTTTCCTTTGCAATAACTCTTTTTCCTTTTGGTCTGCCCAAGTCTCTGATCTGAAAGGAAGCTCCTTTTATTTGACCGAGAGAGTGGAAGAAAGGCTGGTTTAGTATAGATCATGGTATGATATGATTGGTTATTTATAACACGCTTAATAACCAGAGGTTTCTAAGTGTGGACCGTGGATCGAATCTGTGTTGCACCTTGTCATCTTGCTTCCAAGGTGAGCACGTTGCCCCTGAGCTATCCTCCCGAGACATTAGATTCCATGGAAACATTGAATATATATATTTGCTTCCTACTCGCCATTTTACCTATTTATTTATTTTCCAGCATACTTTTAATATAACAATCCAAGCATTCTACTTTTCCACAAATCTTCTTACTTGCCATTCCAACAAAAGATTCCAGTTGACTGTTCCCTCTGGTTATATTCGCATGTTATTCATAGGCCACCTTAACTATGGGTTCAAATGTTTCCTCCAGTTGTCTAAGAGCTGATTAGTTATTCATTAACCAGCATGTTTCTGTCTGACACCCTTTTAGTATTTCTATTTTGTAGGCGACCAGAGAGATCTCATCTATCATTTCAAAGGTTCCTTATCATGAAGGCAGAAACTCCTTTAAACGGTTATACAGGTATTTGTATTTGTATTTGTATTTTGTTTATTTATATAGCGCGCCGGGCCCAAGGGCGTCTGGGCGCATATTTTAGGAGGCAAAGTTACGATTACATACATGGAAAATAGAAGACTCTACCAGCTTACAGTAAACATGCGGGTAGGACTACGCTATGACAAAAATATATACAATATAAAATACAAAAGAGCATGTACAGACAGTTCCTCTAACAATTAACAGCATAAAAATATAGAAAGGAACACATGAAAGTATAGGCACAGGAAGATAAGTTATCTGCTTACAAGAGATATATGCAATGAGGATTACAAGCGCACATGCCCTTGATATAGCTGATCTAATCACTGAGGCGAACTTGGACTTTATTGCAATAACCGAAAGCTGGCTACACAAGGCAGCAGGACCATCACTTATGCTAGCCATCCCTGACGGTTATACTATATGTAGGCAAGACCGAGAGGGCAACCGCGGAGGCGGAATTGCCATCATTTCCAAATCGAGTCTCTCGCTAAGACTAGCCCCTGACCAAATTCTACAATCTTGTGAAGCCCTCACTGCAAAACTCCTCATAAACAATAATCCAACCCTAACCATTCACCTAATCTATAGACCTCCAGGTCCGCTTGGGACTTTCGAAGAGGATCTGCACAAACTACTAACCTTCAATGCCAAAACCACCTCACAATCGCTGGTACTAGGGGATTTTAACCTAGGATTTAATGACCAAGCAGATGCGCACGCCGTGACCATTGCCCACGTTATTAACTCCCTAGGATTCTCCCAAAAAGTCAACAACCCAACCCATACGAAAGGCAGAACACTAGACTGGGTCGCTGACTCAAACTTCACAGCAGTTATCTCATCCATCTCGGCATTATCTTGGACTGACCATTCACTAGTGTCCTTCAACCTCCTTACCTCCCGACCATCCTCTACAGTCGTACCCATGGCACTTCCATGCCCAACAAGAAATGAAAAGAACATGACAATAGACAATGTCATACCCGCTATTCTTCCAACATTAAATGCACTGCCTGACAACCTAGACCCCAGCATATTAGTGCATGAGTATAACAAAATCATGACAGATACTATGGACAAAATTGCCCCACTTAAAATGCGTACAAGCAAACCTAAAGCCCATCTAAATAAATAGTTTACTTCTGAACTCATGGCCCTACGCCTCACCAAGAGAAAATATGAATTTAACTGGAAACAATGCCCAACTGCTGAGAACAAGGCCAACCTAACATCTATTTCCCGACAATACAAATATGCAGTTTGTCTGGCTAAGAGGAATTCATACAATGATCGTATCTCCAACGCTAATTCAAGCATGAAGGAACTCTTCTCCATACTGAAGGAACTTGAGTCACCCATTGCCATACCAGACACCTGTACCAAAGATCAGACCTGGTGCACAGATATCCAACATGCTCTAATCAACAAAATTAACACCCTCCAAAATAAAATTCAACTGAAAAAAGATTTGCTTAACCTTCCCACTCTGCCTCCACCCAAGGCTACCAACAAGCCCCAGTCTAGCAAATTCTCTTTCACCAAAACCACCACACTAGAGATAGAAAAAATCATCCTCACCCTCAAACCATCGAATTGCAAAGGTGACATCTGCCCAGCACAGCTAATAAAAGACGCTGCCAGAGATTTATCACCGTTTATTTCCAAACTTGTCAACGCATCCTTCGCCACAGGCATCATCCCAGCTAATTTAAAACAATCCTGGGTGCTCCCGTTGCTCAAAAATCAAACTCTTGACCCTCTCATCCCGACTAACTACCGTCCAATCACCACAGTTCCATTTCTGTTGAAAATCCTGGACAAAGTGGCCTATATACAGATTCAAAAATACCTTGAACTGCATAAACTACTTGGATCTAGACAATCTGACTTCCACCCACTACATGGAACGGAAACAGCCCTTATCGACCAAAAGACCCAAATAGACGTATTGAGAGATCAAGGCAAGACAGCCCTCCTCCTCCTACTAGATCTCTCAGCTGCATTTGACCTTGTAGACCACAAGGTCCTCTGCAGACACTTGGACTCTGCTGCTCACTTCTCCACCCAAGCTATCAGTTGGATAGAATCCTTTCTGAGTGAGAGAACTATGAGAGTTTTTTCCCCAACGGCAGCAGCAGACCCCATACCCATCACCTGTGGAGTCCCTCAGGGATCTTGCGTCTCCCCGACTTTATACAACATATTCACCAAACCTCTGTTCGATGATCTGGACAATCTTGGTATCACCTACACCAACTATGCAGATGATACACAGATTCTCCTCCCACTTTCTGGGGATCATAGTAGGGACAGGGAGTTGGTGAACAGAGTGTACCTTATCATTCAGGCATGGATGGCTACTCATGGTCTCTGCCTGAACGATGATAAGACAGAGTTGATCATTCTGGGTACACAAGCCAATATTAACAAATTGGGCCCGGACTACTCAGCTTTCAACATAGATGGAAATGTTATCAAAGTCTCAAGGGAAGTAAAAACACTCGGTTTCTACCTCGATTCTACCTTGTCCTTCACTAAACAGGTCTACTCCCTAGCTTCTGCTACTGCCTACACCTGTAAATTGATAAGAGCAGGCAAGACCTTCCTGTCCAATACTAGCTGTCTAACCTTGGCTAGAGCCTTAATACTTTCCCGACTCGACTACTGTAATGCCCTATACAGTGGTGCCAATAAAGCCATCACCCAAAGACTCCAAACACTACAAAACAATGCTCTTAGAGCTGCATTAGGCATAAAGAAGAGGGAGCATATCTCCTCTATTAGGCGGCAACACAAATGGCTATCCACGGACAATAAAATCCACCTAAAGATGATCTCCTTGACCCATAAGGCCCTAAATAATGCTGCTCCTAGTTACTTGACAGACAAAATAAAAAGAAAAACATCTACTAGACCCATGAGACTCGCCAATTCCAATTGCCTGGTAGTACCCAGATTTAGACTTGCCAAAATCGGTGGCGCAAGCTTCCCTGTGAGAGCTGCCAACTTGTGGAACGCTCTGCCACCCAACCTAAGAGTAGACCAACCCTTCCCACACTTCAGAAGGAACTTCATAAAACACATTAACACTAACAATGACTAGACACCTGTAATGAACCTTCACAAGTGTAGCCCTACTTAATGTACTCAGATGTGTGCAACCCTATGTTTATAACTGCTAACTCTGTATATTGCTAACTGTACATTCATGTAAATACTGCAACCGGTAACTGTACATTCTTGTAATATTGTAATACGTAATATTGTAATCTTATTCATGTAGATTTGTAACATTGTAAGCCTTGCATATACTTGCTGCTGCGCCCGGTAACCCATGGGTCTGGAGCGCATTATAAATAAATAAACAAACAAACATGTGAACTATACACCAGAGTGCTAAGGTGGGTGACAGAGTGGCAGTATCTGTTGTATAACGTCAAATATCTCATATGTTTTGTGCTGAGAGCCACACTTTGGTTTTGCTCTTAAAGGATTGGAAGGAAGGCTCAGCTCTGATAGCATTAAGAGGGTATTCCAGAGCTTAGAGGCCGAGACCGGGAAGCTAGCTCAGTCATCTTCTTCACGCTCCCTTTTGAGGTATGGGGTTCGCAGTATGTCTTCATATTGACCACAGACTTGTCCTGGTTTTTCTGGGCACATGTCAATGCATGTTGCAGGTGCTTTCAACAATTTTCAACTTATACACAAGTCAGAGGCATTCCTCAATGTCGGCTCCTGTTTTTGGTACAACAGATGCTGAGGTAATACCATTTTCCTACCAGTTATGAGTTCAAAAGGGAACATTCGGTGGGCGAAGTAAGGTGGAACTAAGAGCCATTACAACCTGTGGCAATCATTAGTCCCAACTGGGTCCAGAATCCAACACAAACTTCTTTCAAATTCCCCCAGTTCTCTTATTCTATTGGTCTACCCCCTGCTATTTATTTATGTATTTATTGGACATTTGTATGGCGCCTACACACAAGTAGTTTCCTTTTACTCACAGTGTTTCCCACATCTTAGTCATTACTTCATTGGTAAATTGATTACTAGGACTGCCCTCGATCCTTTGAGGTAGGCAAAAACTAGAAAAGATGTGGTTGATCAATACATTGGCAGCACTCTTTGCCTTACAATTTGGGCCTAAGAGATATTACATCCACTTTGTAAATAGGCAAGTAACGGTTAACATATTCTTGTAACCCCAGATGGAATGAATAATAGGTCCCTTGTGGTCAATCTGTAAATCGGACACCAATAATGTAATCCGTATAATCTGTAGAGGGGCCAGTTCAATGGAAGAACCTGTTTTCAACTGTACACATACCACATTCATATGTTTAAATCGTGACCCATGTGTAGCCAAGAAACAACCTCATGTAGGAAGTCCAAAATCTTTTTAATTCCAGGTGACCAGCTGTATCTGCATCATGGGTGTGGCTACATTGTACTTCATAATGTTGTGGGTACTACGCACTGGTCAGAACCAGATTGGGGTTTCCGAAGCAACAATCCATCTTGAATTTGAAACGTCTTCTGAAGTTTCATTAATACTTTGAAATATTACTTCCACAGGTAATCTTGTTCAGATTGGAGAACATATTTTGGATCCTCTAGATATTGAAACCATCTGTGGATCTTCTTTTTTTTAGCAGTAATTAAATCAATATCCAGAGCATCTCAACACCATAAAATGGTGAAAAGTTCACTTTCAGCAGGAAAAGGTGATTGGGTCACTGCTGGTATTTTTATTTCTCCAGGAGGTGTCCCATATCAAGGGATTCCACATGTTGTTGAGATCTGGTTTTGGATAATTGATCTTTCAGATCATTTCCTGTTTTGGCAGCACCCTCGCTTTTAGAGTGAGGTTTAATAGATTTAAAAAATATCATCATATTGTTTGATGTCACCAAATCCTACATGGTTTGGATCAGTTTTCCATGTTTTCAGGCTTTGTTGTCAGTTCACAAAATACCCCTGCCTTTCCAATGTAAAGTGTTACACACATTATTTTTGGGCATAATCTGATTAGGTAGGTATCACCAGTACCTGGAGTGGATCACTTTCGGCAGTGAAAATGGCATGACATATGTCATTAGATCTGCCACCTCACAACTCCAGGGATCAATTTCATAATCAGCTGAGGGCTCAGGGATGTCATTCACCCAAGCATGTCCAATGCCAGATACTAATTCCTCCTTGTTATTTTCTGTGATATGGTAAGAACACCTATCCATATACATTGTGGGCATCCCATTACAGGTGTTTTGTTCATGCACCTATTGAGGAAAAGCTAGGTCTGCTTCCATATTGTCCGTTCTTTTACTATCATCATATTCTCAACATGTATCATTAACACAGACATGTAGATCTGCTAATACTTTAACCAGCTTTTTTTATTTTGCTAATGTCTGATTTCTATAGGATACCCTTGAAAAGACAGAAACCAGGAAGTAATCCTTGAATTAGAAGAATTCCAAGTCCCTACATGGTCGCTCTGCAAATATTGCAGAGATTGGGGGGAGGTTTCATTTATAATATGCGCCACTTTGATCAACAGACCATCATTTTTCATTACCAATACTGGTGCCAGGAGTGATTTTACCCATTCATTAACTCTGACAGGTGATAATGTCTTCCATGCATATGAAATTATCTTATCAAACAGGTCATGCATCTGATACAAGGCCACAGTTAAACAAGTGTCCATTTACCAGGAAAACATTTTTTATTGGGCTAAGCTAAGCAGGGAGCATGGGAAATACATTGTTCAGTTGTTTGACATCTCACCTTGTGTCTCCATTTCCCCACTCCCACATCACCCCTGCCTTCAATAGTGATTTCTGTATTATGCTTTATGACTTTACAACCATAGATGGTCAATCCTAAGAGACTTCATAACTCACATAGGTTTCTGGGTTTCTTCAACTTCAGTAAAACCTCATCCTTCTTTTAATGAGGACTAATCTTCTCAGCTGTAATTTCATGGCCTAGAAAGTGTATTTTGGTTCTTCACAATGTACTTTCTGAAGAGCTAATTTTGCACCAGTATTCCAAATTGTATCAGCATATGGTGGATCTCAGCTGTGTTCTCCAATAGTTTTACATTTTTTTTATAATAGGTCATCTACATAGACTAAGTCCCTCTTCTTACAAGGTCATGCATGGCATATGTAGGAAGATATTGAATTCATTCCAACTGTCAATGTATGGGAGGGCACCTTGACATGTGTACTGTCTTGTTCAGTTCCCTTAAGTCTGCAAAGAGTCTGCATTATCCATTAGGTTTTAATATTCCTACTACTGGGCTATTAATCTTAGTATGGCATGGACTAATGTTCACATGAGATTCCAGATTTGTGATAGTCTTTGTCAGTGGTTTTATGGATGCAAGAAGCAACCCATACTGTTTTACAAATACTGGTGCAATATACGTGTCTGTAGGTATTGTTGTACAATGTAGAGACGTGTGTACACAGGTCATATAAATCAACAGACAAAAGGGGCTGGAAATCCATAAAAACTTATCTCAGTTATTGTAATTTTTCATTCCCTCACATGCAGAAGCTAAACTGAACTGTTTTTGACCATCTGATGGAAAAATGGTTAATGCTTCTACTTCATATAAGTATCTTCAAGTTGGGTTGTGTGATCTCTAGATAGACGATTCTTTAGTATTGAGATATTTACAGGTAACTCAGACAAATATTTCACTTTCAAAAGTGTCACAGGTAATGTCCTCTGCCCCATGAGGGAACATGGATTACACCATGAAAATCTCCCCTTGTCGAATGTAACGGGTCGCTGGCCTAATACCATCATTATTGTTTTTGACCAATGATAGGATTTGTTAGGTCCAAGGAAAAATGTCTGGTATTGACTGCCATTCCAAAAATGTATCTTGAGACAAAATGTCATTCTGGGGATCTTTATTGTCCACTCTTTACATCGGGAATTTAGAGGAAATGGCAATATTCCAAAAATAGGAGGAAGGATCTTAGAACTCATAAATTAGACCAATCTGTCTATAAAAATGAAATGTTGAAGGCTGAAAGATAATTTTATGGCCTTAACATTGCCTCTTCCCGCAATACATCCAAGAAGGTCTTTGCAGTGGTAAATGAGCTCTACAATGCTTCTATTATTTCTACTACTACCCACTCCCAAAGCCTAGTTGATTAGCTGGCCGTGCATATTATAGGAAAGATTGATAAAATTAGATCTGAGTTAATTCACACTGATCTAAGTGAAACACAATCGCAATTAGGACTGAGACACCAGATGGCCTCACCCAATGGCATCCTGGATTCCTTCACTGAACTTGGCAGCCAAGACATCAGTTACCTATTGCCAACCGCTAAAGGCTCTCGGTCTTCTCTAGACCTTTTGCCACCCAAAATTGGCAGGTATATAAGCCCATCATTTGCTGATAAGATTGGATCTCTGCTTAACACTTCTCTTTCCACAAGCATTGTCCCTATGACCTGGAAATGCTCTTTTATTAAAGCCATCTTTAAGAAACCCCCATGGACCTTATGACTTGTGTAGTTACTACCACATTACCCAATTACCTTTCCTATTTAAACAACTGGAGCGGGCTGTTGTTTTCCAGTAGAAAAAAATGTTGTTGAAACCATACAAATCCTAGACAGCACTGAATTAGGATGTGTACCCAGGTGTTGTACCACATTGGTTCCTATCTCAGTATTGGATCACCTAAATTACAAGGTGGATAAAAATCAAACTGGTGGCTTAATTCAACTTGATATGTCACTAGCGTTTGACACTGTTGACAACCAAATATTGCTTAAGAGGCTGTATGAGCTCGGGAATCCTACACGCTATATTGCACTGGATCAAATCCTTCTTGGAGGACCATACTTAACAAAAATATCTAGGCCCTTTCCTTTCCAGCTTCAACATTGAAAATTGGTTTCCCTCAGGATTTGTCCTTGTCACTGCTGCTCTTTAATTTATATCTTTGCCCATTAATGGAAGTCTTACACCATTCCAGCATAATCTTTTTCAACTATGCCAATGATACGCACATTTTCATGGACCTTAAAGAAGGAGATAACTATATCTCTGGTAAAATAAGAGATTGCCTTCTAGCCAAGAAGGTGTGGATGGAGTCACATTTAAAAAAAATAAATCCAGATAAAACTGAAATCTTGATCATTAATGAAGAACCTAACATCCGTACATCCTCTTTTTGGCCCAGCTCCTTTGGACAGTTACCAATTCCTAGCTCGGAGGTCAAGAACATAGGAGTTATCTTTGAAAACAGCAGTAACTCAGACCTGATATTTCATGATCAGAAAAATAAAAATTATTATTCCCTATCTTGCCTTTCCCCAACAAATCCTGATTATGAATTCTTAGACTCTTTCTGTTTGTATTTATTTTGGTCTCCAAAGTTATTTGATCCAAGACTACAGATAGATCAAAACACTGAAGAAGGCTCCAAATGAAATCCAGAAAATCAAACATATTACCCCAGTCCTTCATTCATTACATTGGCTTCAAGTGAAAAATAGGATCATTTTTAAGAGTATATGTATGGTCTTTAAAATTTACCAATAAACTACTGCATATGCACTTTTTTCCAAGCTGAGCAAACATATCTCTTCTCGATCCTTAGGCCAAGGACGGACAGCAGGCTGACGGTCCCTGGATACAGGAAGGAAAGATCAGGTGGATGTTCTTTTGCTGTCCAGGCAATCAGAATTTGCAACACTCTTCCCCCTGATCTTAGTAGGGAGTCTAACATGTTAGCCTTTCACAGAAAATGTAAGACCTTTCTTTTTAATGTCTAATAAGATCATCATTGTCAGCGTTAGCAGGACACATGGTTTTTGGCTCAGACGTCATCTATTCCTTTTGGTGATTGTTGCGCTTTATTAAACTTTCACATAACATAAGATGACAACCAATTCTCAAATGGAATTATCTTGAAATCAACACATGGAGTTGGATGTAGAACACAAGTATGATTTAAATTAATAAAGCTTATTTGTTAAACAAGGTTTATTCTAATCTGATCTTCAACGGCAAGGACTATAGTGTATTCATTTTTTTTGGATCTATGTGATCACTGCGCCGCCTGCAACTGAGATGCCGAAAATGCCGACGGCAGTTACGGCGCGGCGCAGTGATCACATAGAATACCGTGCCCGCTTGCCAGAAATGGTAAGTGGGGGACACCCCTGCAACCCCTGACCCCATTACTGCGCCCAGGAAGAGTGGGGGACACCCCCGCAACCACCGCTCTGCTTGGGCACAGTAAACGTCACCCTCATTTTGTGGGCCTCCAAAGTCGCAGTGACTGCAGGGGCGCACAAATGAGGGCAACATTTTTGTGCGATACCATTTTATTCAGCTTGAAATGGGAGGGTTTTTTGAACTACCAATTTTTATTGGAATAACATAATACATAAAGTAACAAAGAAGTAAGTAACAGGTCAAAGTAAAACTCAAAAACTTTGAAGACTGTACAATTTGTAAGGTGAAGAAAGAACCGTGAAAGAGAAAAAAGAACAATGTACACTAATATTTCTATAAAGCAATTACTCAAGAATGCAGCATGTATCTGTGTATATTAATATAATAGTTCTAGCGTATCGCATGAAGAGTCTAGATGAGAGGGCAACATTCGAATTATACAATTCTTTTCAGCTGGTTGTATTCTATTAAGCTATATGTCTCTAGGAAGGGAACCCAGATTGCCTGGAATGTAGCAAGGTCTTCTCTGCATGTGCATATGATTTATTCAAAAGTAGACAGAGGGCCTCATTAGGAGATGGGTGGTAGCCACACAGGTTTTTTGTATACCTCCGATCAAGTTTCTATTAGACACAGTTTCAACTGGCTGGCCCTCAGGCCCAGTCTAGTGATGCAAGTAGAATATTATTATAGTGCCTTGTCCAGCTTTAAGGTCTCACGTTTTCACCAAGTTCTTGGGTCCACAGTAGCAAGAGATCTGTGACTTTTCTTCATACCATCACTAGACACCAGTAGAAGGATCCTGCAGGGTGAGCTCCAGACATGCATGTTTGCATTTTCAGGCAGGCACACTCTTGGAGAGTAAACTAGCTGTAATTCCCAGAGTTTTGTTAAAAATCGTTCTTAATTGATGTTATTATGAGTAGGTGTAGCCATTCAGTTTATATTGCTGACATAGACGTCCATAGTGAATCAATTTCCCATTTTCATACATGTCTCTAATATAGAGAACTCTGCTCAGGTACCAGTTCGGACAAAATATACCATTCCCTTGAAATCTGACTTTGGGGTTTTGCCAGATTGATGCATCAAGGAAAGCAAAAGGGTCAGGCCAGAGTATACATGACATGGTGTGCCAGCTGTCTCTTAAGAATTCTGTGAGGGGGTTCTTCTCAGATAATCTTCACAACTTGGTAGTTATTAATGAGCCTGGTTCCAAATACAGCTCTACTAGATTAAGCCTCTGCACATATATCTTAATCTGATATTCATATTGTGTAGATGTATCTCACCACAAAAGCCAGATGAGAGTTTTGGAAGTTGGGTACATTCATTCGCCCCAATGAAGTAGGTAGTTAAAATATCCAAAATGCCAATCTAGCTGGCTTGTTCTCCCAGAGGAATCGCTGTGTTATAGTTCCCAACTCTTTGAAAAGGCATGATGGTTGTTTAAGAGGGAGCATAGCCAGGATATAATTAATTCTGTGTGCAATGGTTATTATTTGAATACTGTTGACATTTTCCACATAAGGACAGTTTTAAGAAAGACCATCTTGCAAGATTTGACATTTAGGTAAAAGCATCCCAAAGTTGATCTGCATCATGTGTTTCACAGTCGAGACAACCAAATCCCCATGTATTTCTTCCTGATCCGGACATTAAATTTCATTAGTCAAATAAATGTTTCACTCAGGGCGAGGAGATCAGCATATTTCAGATGTGCTCCAATTCATTTTATACCCGACATCTCTGAGAAAAAATATGATTGTGTGCATGAGCAAGCTCTGCTATTCTTTCAAACCAAAAAAAGGTATTTATTAACCTTTTTTAACCATTACTATATCAATTGTAGTAGAGGTTTATTTTAAATTAATGTTAATTAGGATGATGTTTATTATTTATCCAGAACACTACACAACTGTCTACTGTATGGATATATCATACATTGTACACCATAGTTAACTCAGACATTTGTAATGTATACCACACAAATGAAGCAAACCAGAGGTTGTTGATTTTATTAATGAATTGGTTCCTGATGAATGTCCTTATTGAATATCCTTTGACAGAAACATGTTGGATAAGAGATATGTGATACTGGGCACACATATCGAGTACCTAAGATCTTAATGGTCCTTAATATGTGTGGGTATTATCTGTTGTAGTAAGAACTGATGTTGAATGTTTAGTTTAGACTTGTAATGTGTTAGTTTACATGTGTTTGTTGTGTCTTTATACTGTTCATTTATATTGAAAACATGTTTTTGCTTACACTTATTGTGAGGGAATAAGGTGCATGTAGTAGTCTCCTTTGTTGATAAATACATTTTTAAATACAATAACATAGATTTTGTTAAATGATACCCCTTTGAGGTTGTTTCATGGATAGCCTACTTAACTAGTATGTACTTCAAACATAACCAGGTAGTGTGGGCATTTCTCTATTCCGGGAGTCCTGTGAGTTAATTTCAGTGTCCATGAGAAGGGCCATACCCACCTCAAGATTTTTCAGCACACTCAAGACCTCATCAGAATAGAGCCAGGTCTTCCCTGCTTCCCACAGCCAAACCTTTAAACATCCCCATTCATTCTCAGCATAAATGATGAATAGTAATAGTGAAAGGGGCAGCCTTGCCTACTGCACCTATGAAGGTTGACATTTCTTGAAGTAAGGCCATTGGTAGGAAGACTGGAAGAAGGCTATGTGTAGAGTAGACCAACCCATCGTATAAATGTCACCTCAAAACCAAAATACTTTCAGAGTTGTAAATATGTAGGCCCATTAAATTCTATCAAATGCCTTTCCCGTATCTAAAGATATACCTGCTACCAAATGTGGGGCTTTGTTTTCCATGGTCTAAGATCACCAATACTGTTCCGATATCATCAGCAACATGGCTTCCAGGTACAAAGCCATCTTTATTCTCATGAATCAACAAAGATATCACTTTTTCCAGGCGTTTCACTAGGATTTTGTATACAATCCTGCATCAGTGTTTATCAGGCTTATTGCTCTGTAATTAGCACATTGGGTAGGAGATTTGTCTTTCTTTAGGACGACAGTGATTAGTACATGTCTGATGGACCTCTGGTATGCTTACAGATTCAAGAGATTCAGTGAGAATTTCCCTTAGAAGTCTGATAGCGGAGCCTGGTAATATGCAATTCAAATGTGTTGGGAGTCCATCTGTGCCAGAAGTCTTATTGGTTTTCAGAGCTAGAATTGGCGTGCACATTTCTTCCATCACATTTCCGCATCTAGGGCATCTACAGCGTTGTTAGCAAGCCTGCTTAGTTCAATCTCATGGCGAATATCTATTATTCGAACGTGAAGTTTTGCTCCTGAGGTATAATGGTTTTGGTATAAGTTCTTGAATGCACCATTAAAGTTCTCTGGCATTACATTTAGAGCACCTTCATAACATTTGACAGCTGAGATAACCCGTTTACTTTCTTCTAATTTTAGTTAGTATGACAGAAGACGGCTGCCCCTTCAGGGACGTCATTTCACCAAGGTGCCTGGGGTAGCGGATGTGACATCACACGACCCTTGACCATCTGATGACATCACAGGAAGTGATGTAATTTAACCTTGACCCAAGTGACATCACAGGAAGTGATGGCAAAGGACCTTCAGATTTTGTAGGTGCATCTAGCACCCGTGTTTCCAGGTGCTTTAATTTTAGCCAGATAAAAGAACCGAGGCACAGAGCGAGGCATGATTTGTCCATGATTACACATTTGGGGGAGGCCATTTTCCAGATTCGACATGGGGTCTATATGTAAAACATACATAATGCAGTATTTCTAAAAGGGTAACCGAAATCTGTAATGCAGGCTACAACTAGTGTATGAAACATCTATTGCTGTGTTGAACAAGCCAAAAAAGCACTGACCTGGGGAGGCATGCACCGCTGTTTAACCAGGAGAAAAATGCTGCACGAGCAAGGCCTGAAAATTAAATAATTGACCAGGATTTAGTATCAACAAAATTCCTTGGTTATAAATGTATATATGATTCAGCTACCACTACGATAGAAAAAACCTATTAGACTGGTCTGCTTCCACAGAGGGGAGTGCCTGATAATGTTATCTTTGCTGCAGTATATTAACTTGGAATGTTTCTTTCAATATACACAAGAGCCCCCCATAGTTTTTATTATCTAAGCGTAATACTGGGTGCTGGAGGACCCACCAGTCACTCATACTTTCTCTTGGATTCACACATTACATTCTCTACACAGGCATACACCCACCCACCCAAAACATTCAAAAACTCACATCACATCACTTCTCACTCACACACCAGTCACTCACACCATCTCTTACATCCACTCATTGCATTCTCTACACAGGCATACACCACCCACCCAAAACATTCAAAAACACACATCACATCTCTTCTCATTCACCCACCAGTCACTCACACCTTCTCTTACATCCACTTATTGGATTCTCTAAACAGGCACACACCCACCCACCCAGAACACTGAAACACACACATCACATCACTTCTCATTCACCCACCCACCAGTCACTCACACCTTCTCTTACATTCACTCATTACATTATCGTGCACAAGCACACACACACCCCAGATCATTCAAAAACTCACATCATATCACTTATCATTCACCCAACATTCAAATACATACATCTGACACTCACTTCACACATGCAAAACACACATCATATTACAAAAAAAGTCTCTTACCTTTTTCTTGCAGATTCGGTCAGCCCTTCCAGGCACCCTCAGCTCCTCCCTGCTGCTCACAAACAGGAACCAGGAAGCTGTGAGAGCTTCCTGGTTCCTGAATGTGAGCTGCAAGGAAGCTGAGGGAGAAGGGGTTGAATCTGAACGTGGCTTGTGACATGTACCACATGTCACAGTCAGCTCGAACCCATACTGAGTGCCTTCCCGGCCCTGCCTTCACCCTGATGGGTGAGAACTGGGCCTGGGACCCGCCAGACCTGGTTTGGTGGGTCCCCCCATGCCGCGGGACAGCCCGCTACCCCAGGAGCACCCATTTTTTTGGGCCCCAAAAAAATGTAAGAAAGAAAGATTTTTTTTTTAAAGTTGGATTTGCAAGGGAGTCCCAGGGGTTGCAACTGTGGTCCCTAGGGTTCGCAGCTGCGACCCCGAAATGACATCCCTGTGCCCCTTTCTCCATTTTCTAAAATCTACACTTTACTTCTGAACATGCCGTATTTCACTCTATCCGAGATTATGTTGTTCAATTCATACCGCTTCCTTCTGAGTTCAGTTTGAATTGCTGGGTCTTTGTACTAATATATGGGCACTCCAGTTATGCTCATCACCTCTCATATAGCATGTAAGAGTTTCCCATGTGGTTGAACTTGACCTACCTTCCATTTAATTCCACTCTATGAAATGTTCGATTTCCTTGACTATTTCTGGCCATGTTATCGTGTTTTGAAGTGTAGATGTGCTGATACCCCAAAGAAATTAGTTACCAAGCATGCAGCTCAGTGCCAGATGATAGTTCATGGTCGGGCACTGCAATGGTCCCTATATCTGTGTTATAGCAACTTGGAGTCAAACGACTCAATGTTATATATATATATATAAAAACTATAACAAACACTTAATAGATATACATAATAGATAGGCATAGATGTAGACTACAAGGATACAAGGAACACCTGGCTAACGGTTTCAGTTGAATAAACACTGTAAGTGCACTAGAGAAATGAATTCAAGCGATGATATATGTAAACCAGTACCATCCACCGTCCAATCGGTCATTAGCAACAGCCATATGCCTTCTATAATAAGTAATTACATAAATCCTAATATAGCAAGATGAATTAAGAGCGTACCCCTGCATCAGGCCACCTCATGTACAGCATGATATTATGTCAGCACAAATATATGGTAGCAATTGAACAGACTGAAATGTATTCTTCCCCCACACTTTGTAAGGCAAAAAATATATCAACCCTATTTTTTTTATAATATTTTTGTTGATCCTCTTTATAATGTCTTTTACTTTGCCAGATGTTATTTTGTACAGTCATATTACATGGGCGTGTGTAGCTCAGGCTCGTTTACTCTGGCCCACTGGCTGGCTGTTGGCACAAGGTAAGAGTGGGGAACACCAGCCAGTCAACCCTCTCTGCCCCAGTGCTGCAGAATGTGCCAAATAACCAGTCCCTAAAGCAAACTGAGGTAAGGGATGAATCTGGTTACGTGACCAGGAATGGTACAATATGCATACCCATACCGCACCAACAACATACACCTTCATTCCAGGCCAACTGCCTGGAATGAACGTACCTGTTATATATAACAACCTGCTAAGTAACTGAATAAACAGGAGTAAGCTACAATCCTGAGTTGCTCCTTGATGACATGAAAGAGGTTAACACCATGGTTCTGTGCTATTTGGCATTAACAGGTTACTAAAACACATACAACTCATGAATCCTATATTGCCCTGTAAAGGGAGGTTCATTATAGTTGAACACTTCTTTATAGATGCATTAGCTCTTAGCTCCATTGGGAACTGCTCCTCAGGACCACTCCTTTCCTGGTCGTTGGTTCCCTGGCGACTCACTGGCATAAACAAACATAAGCAAAACACTTCCATTTTCTGTGTGCTGTTAGTGCACATTGAAAGCCTCAAATTCCCACTTTTGCATGATGTGTCCATGAAAGCAAGTTTGGCACTGAGTGGAGAAAGTTATGGTAACACTAGCTACTTCAAAATCACTCTACCTCCCACCCTAAATGACAAGACAGCATGGTGCACAATCTGTCCAAAGTAAAAGCAGGTTACACAATGGAACATAAGTGAGAAAAAGAGGATCCAAAATGGAACCCTCCCGTCCCCTGCACACCTTTAAATGGCGTCAATGTGACGCCTAAACATTAGTTCAAAACAACTTGTACATAGTTCAAAGTAAGAATTTACAATTTGAAAGCACGTTTGGCCCTTTCCAATGATGCAATCAAATGTACAAATATTATAACAAGTATCGTTTATTCCAAACGCAAATAGTAGAGAAGATTGAATTCATTGTCGATGGCTGACGCGTTTCGAGATACCAATTCTCTTCTTCATGAGCCATAAATCATACAAAGGAACTAAAATGTAAAGAATACAAAGGAACATATAATCAGAATTGTAAAGCTCTCAAGTCAAGACAACAGTCTGTATCTAGTGCACATTTACTCATTTATCATAGATTGTGAGTCACCATTTGTATAAAGTAACGTAGCCCCAAGGCAACAACCCATTTCTGTATGGACATTTCCAATGGTATATGGTGATTATCCAAAGCCACAAGCAACCCAATCTACGCATAGCTGCCGTGATTAATTTAGATGGAGGAATAAAATAGAGTTGTCAGTGTAGAATTAAATAATGCCCAATGGGCTAGGCATAAACTCACCATCAATGGGAGGATCCTTATTCCTGTTGCATTTGTTGATGTAAAAGGGTAGTGAGAGTTTCATCAGTCATAGGAGACTCAATCCGTCATCAATTATACGGGAGCCACAGGTCCTACAATAAGCGGTGTAGGGAATTAATGATATTTGAAGTTGCACACAGCAGCAGCTTGTCCAATATGAACAAAACAAGTAGTTAATGATGTGCAAAGGATGGGCACAGGGCTGCACCATAATCGGCACAAATTCGAAGTGGTAAGGAAAGCAAGGGAGGAACTCACCCTGGCAAGGTGAGTGCGTCCGCCTTTCGCCAATTGCCTGTAAGGTCCGATAACTAGCGTCCAAAGGACAACGTGGAAGTACTAGATTGTGCTGGAAGGTACACGGTCTGTGAATATAAGAAATGGTACATAAAGGCTACGAGTAAGTAAAGAAAAGTCTTCGAGTAGAATCCAAAGCCGGCACAATGCCATGTGTGGATGCAGAAACTTACTAGTGTAAACACGATGCGCGATCGTGTATTGGAATCTTCGTCCGTCTCGGAGCCGTCCTCAGAAGTGGCACATTGACGAACCGGGAGTGGATAGAAACTGTTGCTAAGCAGGGGACGTTCCGCCTGGAATGAGGACCCTCCTGCACGTGTAAGACTGTGTATGTAGTTCGTGATATGTGGAAATACAAAATGGACTTATGATGCAATACTACATAGATTGAAGAAAGTTCCTAAGTGTCTGTCCTAGATGGCGGCCATATTTGAATATACTTGTAAGGAATGAAGTAATGCGAGCTGACATGACTCGAAGCTCTAAGGAGTCTAAAAGGAAAAGGGAAATGACTCGAGGAACTACAAATGCAGGTTATGCGGATTAGAGTTGGTTGGCTTTGGATTTACAAATTGCACAATAAAGATAATTTTTGTTAGAACAAATGAGAGCACTGTAGGTATATCAGAACAAGGTATGCTGTACAAAGTTCAATCGACAGTTATTCAGTCTGGAAACAATTCGAACTAAACAAGATCTGCATATTAACATGGTTCTACAGTGCATTATATAATGTGGAAGCATTAGATAATCATCCAATTAGATTATATGATGTTGTGCACTAGTCAGAAGGGGCTATCTATAGAGTGCACCTGATAATTTTCAAAATTAGAGAACTCATTATTGGTGTCTAATTAAATGAAGCATTTCAGCGAAAACTCATCATTGAGGCCCTTAGGGAGTAGTGTGTTGAAGGTATGGATCCAGTATTTCTCTCTGCGAGACAGTATTGACTGATAGTCGCCACCTCTGTAGGGTTTTTTAACTACGTCTAGGACCTGATATTTGACTTGAGCTACAGTGTGGTCATTTTCCATAAAGTGTCTCGAGAGGGGTGATTTCATGTTTTTACACCTGATATATGATTTGTGCTCTGTGAGTCTCTCTTTAACTGACCTTGTTGTTTGACCAACGTAGAGTTTGCCACATGGGCACTTAATCGCGTAAATCACACCGGTGGACATACAGGTGGCAAAATGTCATAGTTTGATCTTTTTACCCGTGTATGGGTGAGTGATACTGTCCCCCTTAGTGACGTTGTTGCAATGTGAACAACAAAGGCATGGAAAAGTTCGCATTTTTCTTGTTTGTAGAACCATTTGTTTTTTCCTTTGGAGGTACTTCTGCTCTGATGAGTTTGTCTCTAAGGTTCTTGCCGCCCCTGAAGGCCATCATGGGTGCCTTTGGAAATAACTCTTTCAGTGTCTGGTCGTTATGGAGAATGTTCCAATGTTTCCTGATGGTTTTCCCTATCTGGATGCTTTGTCTTGAGTATTTGGTGATGTGTAATAGTGGTGTTTCTTTAGTTTTTGCTTTTGGGATCAGCAGATCTTCTTTGCTGATAAGACCAGATCTTTCTTTAGCTGCATCGAGAATTGTTTCAGGGTATCGTCTGGCTTCAAATTTTTCAAAACATTTAATACTCTCTGTGTCGAGACCTGCAGGATCTGAGATTACGCGTTTAAGCCTCAAGATTTGGCTATATGGCTTTTTTTTCTGCATAGATTTGGGGTGATGGCTTGTGAAATGTAACAAATTGTTGGTATCAGTGGGTTTGTGGTACACAGTAGTGCTGATGCGATTGTCTTGAATTTCCATATCCACGTCCAGAAAGTGTAGGCGTGGTGTTCCTACCTCCATGGTAAATTTGATGTTATCGTGGATGGAGTTCATGTAGTTGAAAAATGAGTCCAATTCATCTCGTGTCCCACACCAAATCCCAAAAATATCATCGATGTAGCGTTTCCACATCAAAATCTTGTATGACCATTCAGGGTGATGAAACTCTCACTACCCTTTTACATCAACAAACGCAATAGGAATAAGGAACCTCCCATTGATGGTGAGATTATACCTAGCCCATTGGGCATTATTTAATTCTATACTGACAACTCTATTTTATTCCTCCATCTTAATTAAACATGGCGGCTATGCGTAGATTGGGTTGCTTGTGGCTTTGGATAATCAACATATACCATTGGAAATGTCCATACAGAAATTGGTCGTTGCCTTGGGGCTACGTTACTTTATACAAATGGTGACTCACAATCTATGATAAATGAGTAAATGTGCACTAGATACAGACTGTGGTCTTGACTTGAGAGCTTTACAATTCTGGTTATATTTTCCTTTGTATTCTTTACATTTTAGTTTGTTTGTATGATTTATGGCTCATGAAGAAGAGAATTGGTATCTCGAAACGCGTCAGTCATCTACAATGAATTCAATCTTCTCCACTATTTGCGTTTGGAATAAACAATACTTGTTATAATATTTGTACATTTGATTGCATCATTAGAAAGGGGCAAACGTGCTTTCAAATTGTAAATTCTTACTTTGAACTATGTACAAGTTATTTTGAACTAATGTTTAGGGGTCACATTGACGCCATTTAAAGGTGTGCAGGGGACGGGAGGGTTCCATTTTGGATACTCTTTTTCTCACTGTTGTACATTTTTGTGGCCCTGTGCCAGGACCGCTTTTCCTCCCCCGCACCCAAAAATCCTCAACCTTTGATCCTTAAATTCATATCTATTTAAACCATAGAATCTAGAGTGTGCACCTTCATTCCTTTTTTCCACACAATGGAACATACACCGTAAGCCGGCATGTGCCAGCATTACATTTCTCCAAACACCAAACTAACCCATCACAGATACACCAACACAACTGCCCACACTCATTTAAAGTCACTCTAACAGACGACACAACCACACAAACAAGTACCTTAGCACTTTGAGTGCACATTAACTACTGCTCTTGACAGCTCCCAAACTATCTAAAATGTACATTGCACAGAGTCCTATCTTCAAATCTGCACACAGCGACATTTTAACAAAGCAATCTTGCTCTGCTTCCCTGCTGCTGCATTAGTCCCTTGCCCCATTACTTGCAGATCCTGAAGCTCCTATAAAGTGAGAAAATGGCAAAAGGCATGCTATAAAAGACAATAATATAACATCACAGGGAATAGCAAAGTGTTTCACTCATTCTCCCATGGAGCAGTACTCTGCATGGCCCAAGCAACTTCTGCAAGTGAATTTTGACTGTGATGCAGTTAGTGTACCAAAGATTCTGGAGCAAACTGACTGGATGCTGAGACTATAGATTTGCCTGTCACATTATGTGATATACGTGTAATAATGGAAATGAGGGTTGCACCAGTTGTGGCACTCCCTCCACCCATCCCTCAGTATACACGAAGATACAAACTGAGAACTGGTCTATAAACAGTTAAACACTAAAGAGCCATGTAGTTATCATTGAGCGTAGAGTAGATTGTGTGATTTAGGTAGGGTGACAGGTAGATTGTATTTTGCTGTATATACAAGCTGGGAAAAATGAAATAGTGATACACTCAGACACGAAGAACAGTTGCCCATAGATCCTAAGCACAATTAGATGTACATATGAAGAACACTAATATGCAAGACACAAAGGAAACAACACAGCGGCGAATGATCAGAAGTACTGCTATTATTTACACCAAACTTTGCTAGGTCTCAATTCAGAAATACTGTAGCCTGACATAAAATGACTCAAAACTAAGTTTACAGGACTCACAATGCTCAGACGAGCCAGAGATACCAAGGACAGCACTCTGAGGGAAGTTCTGCTTAGCAAGTTGAAACCACACCAGATAACGTTTCCCATGGCATACAGCATACAATTGTTAAAGATAGTTCCAGTTGGTAGCAGTGAGAAACACACATATCCTTGAATGCCAGGTGCAGGTAGGTACCATGCCCAGTGATGCCAAGTGATGCCAAGTGATCCCATGGCAAATGAATACACAGCGCCCAGAGTGTCTGCCGAAAGAAAACACACAACCATATTAAAATAGCAGAAAACCAAATAAATACATGTTTGAGCATGTGGCCCCCAACCATGTGATTCCTACAATGACCATCATTCCCAACCCAATTAGATAGTGCACCTGCCACTCCCTTTGCACATCCAGACACAGAGATGATAGCCACAACCACAATGAAAGCTGGTAGATAAGACCTCATGCCTGGGAACAGAGGGGAGTAACTTCTTTAAAGTAGATCATAGACGTTCGCCCATCTCTCCTTGCCCATCACGTAACTTGGTACCGCGCAAGGTGTTTGAGGTCAAATTAGAAAATGTCCAGCTAATCAAATCCTGTTCCACTTATTGACTAGTGTAGTTGAATGTCAACCAATGGCATATTAAAATGAGATGTATTATATGTAGAGGTTTACCCTAGGAGGCGTTATGAGTTGCAGAAACACCAATTATAAAGAGGTCACGTATAGATTAATAAAAATCCAATAATTTACCATCCAATCAAGTATGAGAATAGAGATTTGTTGTGATTGTATTCACAGTGATGTCAATTGTGATGCTTTCCTCTGTTAAAAATTGTTGTTTCTTACACCATGTTTGAGATTGTCTTTTGTACGTTCTCCCAGCAACCGCCTATTTTGGAATAAAGCTGTGTTTTCTCATGCACTTGGATTTACTCGCTTATTGAGAATGTTCTTCTTATTGGTACCTTTGGGCCTATCTTAACATAGGCTTGTGGGAGGGCCTGTGCACCAATAATGCTTTCTAGGATGACAGATATTCTTGCTATACCCTTGATTGATTATTAATGTATCAATTTGGTGAAGATAAGAAGTAGACATTTACTTACATAAGTTTTTAGTGAAGTAACACCAGCAGGATTGCCAACATACAAAAACCTTGAAGAATTTCCAAGAAACTGTATAAAATCTTTTTGTTGGAAAGAAACATGCTGGGATCAATTTAGCCTTAACCAATTAGAATAGGCTTCTGATTGAATTATATGTATGGTTTTTATTGTGCTTATTATCCGTATTACGTTTTCTATCAATTGATTGTATTTACACACTATTTTGTTTTGATTTTCATTTATTGATGTACTAATGTGCAATGTTTATTCATTTCTTTAGTTTGAGTGTCACTCAATGGGTGATGATTTTTCCTTTTTTTTTGTTTAGTGCAGTCTGGCTAGTTTGCCCACTACTCATTGAATAGGTGTTGATTATTTCTCTACATCTTTTAATTGAGTTTTAATTGTGTTTGAGTATTTGATACGATTTGTACTGATGGATTGATTGTTTTGTGTAATTAATTATGTTTCACACAATGAGGTTTTATATTAATACAACTGTGAGATTGATTAGTACTGTAGTACGGATTTGAATTTAATGTTTTCTTATCCATGTACTTGTGCTTTTGAGGCTATTTCTGCCTTCTTTGGCTCCGTGCAGTGATGCACATTACACCCAGTCTGCATTAATCTTTTAGGTTTGATTATTTATCCAGGTGTGACCGTAGTGTACTAAAACCTGGTGTACCCCCTTTCTACTGGGTTGTTCAATAAATAATCAGGGCTGGTAGATATTAGGCTGTTCGTTTCCTGATGTTCTCTGGAGCACTGGTAGGCTTGGTATTTACAGGTGTTGTTGCTTTGTTCCTGTTGAGCGCTGTGTTTTTACATAGCCACTTTGCACAGACTCCAGGTCTTTTCCCCTTCAACCAGGGTATGCATCAGCTGCACTGCTGAGCTGTACTTGGATGGTGTGAATGTATCGATCCGGGGTAGTTTGGCTTTGATCCTATCAGCTATGCCAGTGGGCCTGTTTTTATACTTTGAAACAGGCTTCTTCCTTTGACTGATACTGGTAAATTCTTCACTGATTGGCAAGTTGCCACTAGATGTTTGAACCTTCCTTGAATTTTTCCATGATTAATATAGCTTGGTGAGTGCTTTATGGCTTATTATACTTTTGAATAGCGGGGTACCCATTGTGGGATTAACTGTGACTCTGTGGGTGAGTGTAGCTTGCTGGACAGCCTAGCAGCAGTAATTTCAGTTGTAGCTCGTTGCAAAGTGCCTTTTAGTAGCTTCTTGGCCAGCTCCAACAGACTATTACAACATGTGTGGTGCAATGTAGCTTTGTAGTTTCGTATGCGGTTGCTTTTTAAAAATTGTACCATGTCCTTTGAAGTCAATTGGACCCCATCGTCCGATACGATTATGCTTGGACAGATATCACTTTGAAATACATTCACAAACACTTTGATGGTGGTAATAGTATTTCACTAGGGACATGGAAGGTCGGAATTGGTCTTTGATGGTGATAGTGCTTGGCATTTGGTATTCACTAAAGCAGCCTTTGGTTGAATACCTGCTGCACAAATGGGTGTGCCCAATGTACTACTTGATTACAGTTTCCTTGAATTTGCATTTACCATGCACAGGGTAAGGCCACTGTCTTTTTCTTTTTTCCAGTACACAAGGGTCAGTATTTCTTTTAGAGTTTACTGTGGGACCATAGACCAGGATGTTATCCTGAAGAAAAGCTACAATTGAAATGTTACCCAACTTATTCGTGATGAGCCACTGAAACACAGAAGCGGTGGAAGACAAGAAAGATGGTTTCCTTATGTACTGGAAACCCCCTTCTTGCGTGACTAAGATGGTATAGAGTTTGGAATCCATGTAGGGTTTGACCTGATGGTAGTCACTCTTGGGGTCTAATTTGGAGAGGACTCTGGCTTCTTTGTGAAGACGTAGCAATTGAGCAATGGCTGGAAGTGCATTAGAACTAGCAGTCAGGCTATTGTTTCAGTTGCCCAGGTCGACACATAGGCGTAGGACTTCACCATCCGGTTTTCTTGTCAGAACAAGGAGGCTCCGCTATTCCATGCTTCCACTAGTTTGATTATGTTATTGTGGAGCAGCTCATTTAGCACTAGTTTGAAATCCCATCTGGCGGGGAGGGGAACAGGATGGACTTTGTGCTTTATGAGTAGGCTATCTTTGGTTAGGATTATCTTGCATACGTTCTGTTTGTAAGTGCCTACAGTTTTCCAAAAATTGTTGCATGTTTTTGTAGCAATTTCTCACTTGGACAAGAAAAAGTTGTGTTAGTTGACGATGTTATGGTCCGAACTAGAGTCAACAATTAGTTTTACGTATACATCGTCAAGAGTGATGCCACAATATGGATTTCATTTCACGTTGGTGGTGGTACTGACAGATATGAACAGAACTGAATGGATTAGCTGTTCAGTATCGTCCGAGTCAGTGACTTGGAATTGCACAATTGAGGCCAGGTGGCAAAGCCTTCTGTATTCCATGTAGTTAGTTCAAAGTTTATTTGGAATAAAATACATAACACTCAAAACAACAGTAATAAGGACAATGTATAAATAAAACAATCTTACAGACCATCACAAATGCTACCCTGTGCTTTAAGCATATACAAACTATGCTTTGCGACAGTGTCTAAATGTACATGATTTAAGTAACGGAATTAAACAATGTTTTTAAGTAAAATATACCATGAACAAAAGAATACTTGCATATTAGATTCAATAGACACAGTGTTGCATCTACAAATGGAGGACTGATCCTTATTCCAACTGTGAGTGTAAAGAGATAGCGGTACCTGATGAAAATGCAATTGGGGTCATATCAGTGTACTATAAGATAGTTTTGAATGATTTGTTCACTGATGGTGTTGAAGGCACACGTGCTGTCCAGTTCTTTGTGTGTCATGACACTGGCGTCAATGGATTCTGAAGCTGACTGCAGCTCAATTGAGAATTTGTGCCTGTCTAGTAGTTGGTGTGCGTCTTGACAAATTGGTCAGTGAATTCAGTTACATCACCTTATTTGGCTCGATTACTTATGGTGACAATTCTCAAGCCTTCTGTATGGCTTCCAGAAAGGTTTGAAATAGTGCCTTCCATTGTGCCCACAGAACTGGAGGCTCCCCTGGAGTCTGCAGAAAATACAGTGGGGGAGTCACTCACTGCATAGAGACATGGAAGCAGCAGTTGCCGTGGGCAGGCAATGGAAAGATGAAAGAGGGAGGGTGGCAAAGCTCCTGCATAAGGCATGGAGTATAGGATGGTGAGCCGGTGTTAGTGCAGGAACTCGAGCAGAGGGGCCCCAAGGTACCACCGAGACACCACTGTAATAATTGTTGTACGGGCAAGGGGTACCAGCAAGCAGTACACGAGGCATGGGCATGGAGGAGAACAACTTTAAAGGGAGCAGGAACTTTATACAATATTATCACCTATGGGTTTACTCTCCGAGTAACTCCCTATGGTCTCTGTTTCATCTCTGGTGCTCTTCCTCTAGATGCCTACACATGTGCCTGAGGCTCATCACTGGGATGCAAGCAGTAGCGGGAGATGGAAACACTGCAAAGGAAAAAGGAAGGGAGGTGTGAGGAGGATACTACACAGATTTCTCAGTGATTGAGGACTATGTTGAACAATTATGACTAAGATGTGTTACTGTTTGTCAGCGCCAGGATGCCACCAAGGGAGAGAGAGATGCACTTTACTAGAAACCCCTAATAAAATATATTTCAAATATTCTCCGAGAGCTACGTATGTTTTTCGCACTGCTAAGTGCAAAGCCTCCAGATCCAGGTTCTGTCCAGGTTCTGTACTGTAATGCTCAGAATGTGTCAGTCAATTTTAGAAGCAAACCTGTTGTGATCACTCACAGCCGTGGGTGCCATTGAAGAGTGTGGTCCTTTTTGGACAACGTCGTCGGTGGGTTTCTGACATCTTCCTTCAGTAATGCACAGATGCTTTTAAAACATTTGCTCTGACTCCCAGTAGGTATTGGTGCGGACACTGATAAAATGATTGTCTGAATGTTGCTAAATGCAATATTAAGTTCATCTGAAGGATACAGATGCAGATAACCTTTGACTCAGAGAGGCTCTGATAACCCCCCTATAGAATGTCAATGCCCACCCATTGTACAGAGACTATTCAGACGCTACATTCTTTCTACAATAGTCCACTGAACTTCTTCTCAAAGACAACCTGAAATGCTAAGGACCCTGATGCAAATCTTAATTTGTATCTGAAGGCGAACACAATTTAAGAGGATGTTGTAGATTAGATGGTACATCTCTATTAACAAGAATGCATTTTGTGTGTTCTTATGCACACAGTCAGCGTGTAAAGTTACTCATAGATAGTCAATTTACAAGCAGAATCTGCCTTTGCTATGCAAGCTGAAAAATAAATGCATGCAAATAACAGCAGTGGGATGGGTGCAATCCTCCCTGGTCCAGTGTGGGCCAGTTTATCGCATGGATTAAGAGGGGAGGGCTGTTGACAAGTTATTTACTCCTTGCAAAGGACACACAGACAAGAAAGAAGAATGGATAGAAAATACAGTTTTCAGTAAAGCATTTACTCTGTGGAAGAAGTGTTAGCTGACAATGTGCTACCAGACTCCACAGATCCTGTCCAGGTGAAAGCAAACAAACAAAGGAAAGCAGTAAACATTCCAAAGTTGTCCATGGTCACTAGGCATCTTGTAGATAGCAGGACAAAAATAGATAGGAGAATGGAAGACTGCCTTTTGGAATGCTTGATGAAGGTTATGTTAACAGGCTTTCATACTGTCCGACCCACCACTGTAGTCATTTTGCGGTGCCTAGGCTTGTCCGTGGAGAGGCGTATTGTGCTCCTTCCTCAGATATCCAAACCTTAAACGGCGGAAGGAAAATTAGCAGTGGCAGGAGATAGGCAGATGTGAAAGAGGATAAAAGATGCTACAAAAATAAGGGAGGAAGGGATGCATTCTGGGGAGGTATGTTTTTGATAGTATGGAGGTGCATGTAGTCCTATCAGACGGAACACAGTTCTAAATATGCAGAAAGACAGGTTGTCCTAAACTGTTGTGATAATTGTGATGTGTTTCCAAGGAAGAGTTGGAGAATCGGCTGTTACTAAACAATGCAATGTTTAAGTGCAAAGTGCAAAATGTTTAACTGTGATGCATGAGGGGCTGGAGAGTGTGCTCGGACAATACGAAATGTTCCGTGGCATAAGTTGCCCGAGTCATACATTTACACTTTACTGTAGGCAAACTCAATTTCAGCAGGACTAAGCCTGAGTGCCAAGAGTGGCCTTGCCAAGGACTGAAACTGTAGAAAAGATTAATATTGTTGGAGGCCAAAGGGTAAGGTAAATCAAACGCTGATAGTCTGGCACCTTGTGAATGTGTTGTAATGATATGATTGGTTATTTATAACGCGCTTAATACCCAGAGGTTTCTAAGCGCAGACCTGGGGATCGAATCTGTGTTGCTCCGTGTCGTCTTGCTTCCAAGGCAAGCACGTTGCCCCTGAGCTATCCTCCCGAGGCAATCGTTAGGTAGTTCTTCTACAATCAGGCGTGGCTAGAGGTTCCCAGATTAGCTTAGGGGTTTACATTGGGCAACCCATAAGCATCCTGGGTGCTCAGTTCACATAACCCTGGCAAGAGTTAACCTTTGAGTGCACCTGATTGTGGCTGAGTTTTAATAAAGTCCATTTCCAGCACACAGCATAAGTGGCAGAAACAAAGACTGGCCGTGCTGTCACTGTACTGCTGGAAACCATAGTGGGAGAGAGCTAATGGGGGAGAGTAGGTAAACACTATCCCACAAGTGCATGGAAAAGACCCCAATGCAAGTCATGTGAGAAGTGGATGCCATGTGATGTCCGTACCCCACAAGCTGGAATCTCCATATATGGGCCAATCCATCCATGCACATCCCCGACCACCTGTGCACAATGGGGTCCAGATTACAGAAACGTTGCACTAGTGCAAGTGCAAAGTTGTACGGAATAAGCACAAGGGAAAAGTTTGACCTATGTCTAAAAACGGATGTATACGAATTGTTCGAACTACAATTGTTCGAATTACAATTGACCTTTGCACAATTGACCGAATTGTGAAGGTCAATTGTTACATATATGCGGGGGGAAACCCCCGCAACCCCCATTATATATAAATATATATATACATATATATATATATTACCAAACCAATATATACATATATATATATATATATATATATATATATATATATATATATATATATATATATATATGTATATATATATATATATATATATATATATATATATATATATATATATATATATATATATATATATATATATGTGCGGTCAATTGTGCAAAGGTCAATTCGGACTCTCGACTTTCGGTCAATTCGGTAATTCGAACAATTTTGTTTGAACAAATTGGGTAATACCCTCAAAACACTGCGACACATTAAAAAACCATTGCACCATTACGCATGCCGTTTTGCATGTTATAAACATCAGGGCAAAAATTGCGCTAGTGCAGAAAAGATACATTTTCGATGTATTCTTTCACCGGGGCAAAGTTTGCCCTAGTGCTAATGCCATTCCCGGTTAGCACTGGGGCAAACTTTGCTCTGGTGCAAAAAATGCAGTTAAAATGTATCTTTTTTTGCACTAGCACAATTTTTGGCCTGGTCCTTATACCATGCAAAACTGGACCTGTCATGGTGCAATGGTTTTTTAATTTGTCCCAGTATTTATAGAAATAGGGCACATTTTGCCCTAGTGGTAATGCTGTGCAACTTTGCAATTGCACCGGTGCAGTTTTTGTGATCTAGCCCTGGGTAACCACAGAAAGTGCAAAACTGCAATTGGTTTACAGACTTATAGTTGATAATTTTACTTCCCCCACATACCCCGCCAACTTTTCCATAATTAATAACTAATAACTAATCTACAGCAAGTACTGAAAAGTAAAAGATTGCAATCATGACAGAGATGAAACTCCTTATACCATGAAAGCTTAAGTGAACAATAAAAGAGGCCGAGACCTCCATACGGCAAAATGAAAGACACAAAGGAGAAACCCAGAATCTGGTGATCTCCCCAGATGTGAAAGTAAAAAAGCCACGTGTGCAGAAGTGCCATTCCAACCTAAAGGCTCGAATCCTCTGGATTCTGTCCTCTATAACAGGTCTAATAGCTCTGCTCAGTAGTCAATAATGTTAAAACTGCCTACTGAACAGTGTGTTCCTTATTATGCTATGTTGTGTTTTGTGGAACCCACATAATGGCCAACTACCATAGTTATGACCTTGAAGCACTATAGGTTTCTAGGTGATTCCGCAGTCTGTAGGCTGAATGCGCATGATACACGGTACATTGCATTGCAGGAGAAGAAAACCACATGACATTACGCAGATAGGGTCCGTTTCATGGAATATATGCCTGGTTCAAAGTGAATTTGCACTGCTGAAAAGTGACTTTGCACTGCCGACACAAATCCTGATTCATGGAACCGTGCAAAGTGTATTTCTGCAGTGCAAAGTCCAGGCAAAGTCAGTGCATAGTCATTTTTGCAGTTCAAAATGACTTTACCCGGACTTTGCAACGGCAAAACTACACTTTGCCCAGTTTCATGATTCAGGGTTTGTGTCAGCAGTGCAAAGTCACTTTTCAGCAGCGCAAATTCACTTTGAACCGGGCACATATTCCATGAATCGGGCCCTTAGTATCCACGTGCAGCAAGGCAACCAATTGGTGGGAGATGGGAGCTCTACAAGACCACTTACATTACATGAAAATGGCAATTTTAGTGAGCAATGACTAATATCATATAGATACATTTAGGAGTTGTATGCGTTGGGGGCTCTCTGATTTCCTATGGCAGTAAGTATGTGGTTGCTCAAATGGACAGAACTTGGCTTGGAACTCAGTCAACTGATATGGGGACACTGTACCAATAGTGGTGGAAGGGTGCTGTATGAGGCCACTTACATTACAGGCAAATTGCCATTTTTGGCACAGATTACTAATATCATGTAGTTAAATTTAGGAGTTGTACGTGTTGGGTGGTGTGTGATTTGCTATGGCAGTAATTATTTGGTTTCTGCCAAAGACTGAATTTGACATGGGACTCAGTCAACTAATATGGGGACACTGCCCTCAAAGTTGGAGTGAGCAATGTACATAAACACTACTATATAACTCTGAGGCAACTGGCTGAACTTGAGGGCTCTGCAATATGGTACATGCACATTACTTGGGGTTTGCACAAAAAGACCGAAAAAAAGACAGAATGCACAATTAGTGTGCATTCGGCCTGGTTGAAAAACGGAATCCCAAAATACCGAACAAGGAGAGCGAGGCTGTGAGGCTGTCCCCCGATCCCCTAGTTCGGTATTATGGGCTTTGCGGGTCGCAAGGTTATCTTCCGCATACATTACATGCGTGACAGGGGACCAAAAAAAATAGAAAAAAAGACCGACTTATAAAATGCAAACAAGTGGTGTTCACAATTTTGTAATTTGATCTTTTAGTACTCAATTTATTAATGTACATCCCATTACATACACACTTAATGTACATTTGGTCAGTAGTACATGTTTGACTAGTATGTTATCGTAGTATGGACATACATGACATACTGTACTACGGGTAAAGACACTTCACGTCAATGTGAATGCCATTTTCTTCCTATGGCCTGGTAAATAGTGTGCGTTTCAGGGTTTTTCAAAAGGCCAATAAGCGAAGTTGGCTGGCTATAGCATTCCAGAGGTAAGTGGCCATCACAGCAAATGCGGAAGGCCCTTCCTAGCATCGTAGCATCTTGGCCAGGAAAATGGCAGAAATCTAGAGATATGTGCTGTATGAAACACCCCATATTTGTACCCTTGTAAATCAATCATGTATCCAGAAAATGTGCACACACAGTTCCATGTCACTGGGGGAACAGCATAGATTTATGAAAGTGTTTAAGAAGTTCTTGGTAAAAAGAAATATTTCCATTTACACCAGTTTTTAGCTTGAAAGACAGCACGTGTTAAAATGTTACTTGTTACTCTGAGGGTCATTTTGTAAAAATGCAATGCTAATTGCATGGAGGGAACCACCAATGCTTGCACATTTGTGTAGCTGGTAATTTTCAACACTCAAAAAAAACAAACTGTAATTGTGAAGAGTAAACGAAGGTAAAATCTCTTTACGCTTCACTTTTACTCTCCCTTTGGGAGAGATAAAACCCGTCTGACAAATAACGCTTTGCAAGCAGCATGTTATAATGCATCTCAGTGGAATAGTCTGGTGTATTAAGCAGTTGCGTAATCACGACTTATACCATTGGAACCCTTTGAGTTCTCCTCCAGGATGATGGAAGAAAGCAAAGCAGAGATGCAAATTCCAATTTTACTGCCCTCCTACTCCTTTGAAAATCACACAAATGAGTTGGAGCGGAAAATGGAAGCATAGAAGCAATTTTACACTTTCTTTCATTTTCCACTCTGTTCATTTCAAAATGAAACCCTCTTTGTCTATCCACTCAATACAAATGAAACACAGTTCAAAGAGTAACGTGTTAGTATGTGTCAGAGAATCTTCTAAGCGTTTTGCTGAAGGGAATAATGGTAGTAAATGACTGCTGAGGTAAGTGCTTAATTTGTTACCCCACCGCTCACAGATGCTCCCTGCAGTGTCACTGTGTCAACATATCATTGCTTAAAGCTCCTACTCCCACGAGTTCATTGGGGATGATGGGTGCACCTTCTGTGGCAGATGTGCGATTTACAAATGTCAAGCAACATAACACAACATTTAAAGTATGTTATGTTATACGAATAATGTTTAAAATGCCACCCCTTCATTAACATTTTGCCCTAATCCTATGAGTGAAACATGGAACATTTTGACCATCTATCCAATGAAAAAGACCAAACAAGCTTTTCTCCTATTGGACCTTGATTCCAAATGCAAGCAACTTCATTACTGAACAGATGGAAGTCCCTGTCAAACACTGCCTCAAGATCATCTTGTATAGAGTGCCACTCATTACTTTACCCCTGTGTTGTGACTGTCCTCTTGTTGTCAACCCAATCTGCTGGGGCAGTGTTGCTGGTTATTACAGTAGTAGAGCTGCACCAATGTCATTCAGGCTGGCTATATCAGTGGGTAGGCATCGCCAGCATTGTCACCTTCAAGCTAATTTTTACCCAGGAAAATGGGTAACTAACACTGAGCTGCCCATCTGGGTCATCAGTTTCATTTATAACAATGATCTGGCTCAGGATGCAGAGACTCTGTCCAGTACACATGGTTGTTGTTTGTTGTGTCACCATAACTGACAGTTAAAATTATAAAGTTGCCAAAACATCATGATTTGGACAGAATGATCAAAATGAGCCAGAGACTATGGGCCTCATTACACGGAAGGCGGTGAGCCATGGCGCTATTAGCGCCATGGCTCATGCCGGAAAAATACCGGCACCGCCTTGGCGGAAAGGGGATTTACCGCCCCATTCCAAGGTTGGTGGGGCGGTAAATCCCCCTTCCGCCATTGCCCTTCCCCATTCCCATTTCCTCCCCATAGGGCTCTATGGGAATGGGGAAGGCGCTAATTACAGCACCGCAATGTTGCGGTGCCGTAATTAGCTCCGAGGTCCCTTAGCGGGTTGGTTTTTAACGCCTGCAAAAAGCAGGCGTTAAAGCACCAACCCGCTAAGGGACCTCGTAGTAAGGCGGTAATGGTTAACGGTCACCGTTACCATTAACGGTGGCCGTTAACCATTACCGCCTTGCGTGTAATGAGGCCCTATAAGTGTCAAGGATCAGAAATGAGTGCCAGGGCTGAGCCCTTGCAAACACCCCCACAACCTAAGCACTCTGAGGCTACTATTGAGGCAGATTGCAGGCATCCTTGTTGGTTGAGGTCACAAAGGAGTATGGATGAATCTGGCCATCAAAGGGGACAATACGAATTTGACTGAGGTCAAATGGAAATAGAAAAAGGCAGTGTACATTAGCCACAAAAGTGATATCGGTTTTGGACAAGTTAAAGCTCGGAAGAATAGCTCAGGGGCAACGTTGGAAACGAGACGACAAAGAGCAACACAGGTTCGATCCGCGGGTCCGCGCTTAGAGACCTCTGGGTATTAAGTGTGTTATAAATAACCTATCATATCATATCATCAACAAGGCATTACAAAGCCATTGAACAATAAATAATATCACGTTTGATTTATCCTCTATCTCAGTATCTCGATTTGTTTCTAATCTAAAAAAGATATTGAAAAGCTAGATAAACAGTATAAAGAGGATTATGAGTAAACTACCAACATCCGCCTGCACTATTGAGTCTTAGTAAAATAATCTGATTTTTAATATGTGTAGGATTACGATATAGGGACAGATCCTCAACACATGTTTGGGTGAACCCTCACTTGCACCAAAAAAAGGAAAAGCCCAATTCACAAATTACATCTGAATGAGTGTATCTGACATGTGCTCACTCAGATGCCCCTTCCCACACTTTTGGGCCAGTAAGGGGGCTTTCTACTTATGTTAAAGTCTTGGGTTGGGTCTTTGGCTGTAAAATGCGCTCCCAGCAACCACGTGATTACTGGGCTCCTGTCACACATTAGTGTTGGGAGCATGCTCAGCGGCAATGTCCAGCCCCTCCAGAAATGCGCAGGTCCACCTTGAGAATAAGGTGCCTGTGAATTGCAGCAATGAGCACAAAAAGTGCATCCTCTGTCTACGCTTTTTTAATTTGCGCTCATTTTTTACTATGAAGCTCATTGTCCTCTTACTTTTGCAACTGCATTCGTAGTGGACGTCAAACATTACTAAATAATAGCAAGTATTTTTGTGCAAGTGAAAAAAATATAAACATCGTTTTTGCATTTTCTTCTATTTTTCCCTATTGCATTTCAAAGGGGATCAAAGCCTTCCATCAAGAAAGGTCCCCTATACTGCTATGGAAATAATCAGCATCTTTGAAGACCGTGCTGCATGTTTGTATTGAAATGTGTATGCATGATAGTGAAATGTCCATTTTCTGTCTAAAAAATATCAAGCCTTGGGCACTTGACCTGTTCTTTAAGAGATTCTTCCCAGTCCCAGACATTGACATTTCAATTTCTCCATTTCACAGATTTCCTTTTCACCCGCATGGAGGTCGGTAATGAGACACTGGTGAGAGAGACACTGGTGAGAGAATTTCACATCCTGGGATTCTCAAGTTTCCATAGGTTTCAGCCCATCATGTTTGTGGTCATCTTGTTTGTATATCTGATCACTATTACCGGAAACATGGTAATCATTCTAGTTGTGAGGATGGAGACCTGCCTTCACAGACCCATGTATCTTTTCATCAGCACGTTGTCGGTGCTGGAGATTGCATACATATCTGTCACGGTTCCGAAACTGCTCACCCTCCTATTAGGTGCCAACCCATCAGTTTCTTTTGTTGGCTGCTTCACCCAATTGTACGTGTTCGATTCCCTGGGCATTTCGGAGTGTGTTCTGCTTGGGGTGATGGCCTTTGACCGATATTTGGCCGTATGTAAACCCCTCCACTATAACACCATCATGACCAGCCAGCATTGCATTCAATTGGCCTCCTTCTCGTGGATTGTGGGTTTTTTGACTGCTTTAATTCCAACAATTTGTACAGCTCGAATACCTTTCTGTGCCTCCAATGAAGTCGACCACTTTTTCTGCGATCTGGCACCTCTCTTAAGCCTGGCCTGCACTGACATCACTCTCAATGTCATAGTAAACACATCAGTGGCTGTTTGTGCTCTCATGATCCCGCTTTTCTCAATTATTGGATTTTATGTCAATATCATCTGGGCCATTTTACTGATCAAGACGACGGAGGGTCGATACAAAGCTTTCTCCACATGCTCTTCCCATTTCATTGTTGCTGGCTTATTTTATGGTTCAGCAACCATTGTGTATGTTCGGCCCAAAGGCGGCAGGTCTGTAGAGCATGACAAGATGCTCGCTCTGATGTATGCAGTCTTCACACCAATGTTAAATCCTTTCATTTACAGCCTTAGAAATAAGGATGTGATGCAGGTGGTGAAGAAACATATCAGAAGACTGACATTGACAAGAGCAGCATAATGGTAGCAAATAGCAAGACTTCTGAACATGTGGCTTTGCTCCACTTTGATGGAAGACTTTCATTATGCACCTTCCACTGAACATTGGTCATAAACTGATTATTGTGGGGTCATATTTAGCTGCCAATTGGTTCCAGATATGAGGGATGTCTTCCAATTGAGGCTAGCATTCATAATGGTTTCTGATATTTCATTGTGAGTTATGTTCTAATAAGTTTAGTGCAATTATTTAGTGCTAAAACAATGTTGGGGCAACCACACAACCCTATGGATGCTGTTCACTTGTTGGTGATTTGGTCAGACAGTTTTGAGTGTTTTTTTCTCAAGCATGGTAAGAAGAATGTAGAGTTCCTGACAAGTCTACACTAGGTGGCCAAACACAGGCGTTGAGAAGACCACACATGGTAAAATAGACAATTCTTTCTGGGAAGTATTGCAGTAGTTCTGAGGTCAATCCATTGGACATGTACTGTGGAAAGCTAGCAAAGGTAAGTATGTAATGAGTGACAAACTGTTTTAAAGATGACTATATTTAGAATGGTGGTCAGCCAGAAACATGGAGTCCAGACATCCTTGCTGGGAGTATTGTGTACAAACTTGTAAGGTGAGCTGGCTTTAGCTGAAACTAATATGCTGGTACCTCATCACCATCAAAACCCAGGATCTGGTACTGAAAGCTTCAAGCACAAACGAGGCACTGTCATGATTTGAGGAGGTATGAATAACTTAACAAGCAAAGTTTCTGAAGTGCACAAAGAACTGCCACCAAAGGGTGGAAACTGAAAGGCCACACATCATGTCTGCTCCTCTACTAGCAAAAAATGAAAAAAGATAAATCATCTGTTGCAGTACAACACGGCCTTGACAATTAGAATGAAAACACTTACCAGAGACAATGAGAAAGAGGAAATGCCAGAACCAGATAATCGTAAAGAGGTGCTTGCTGGACCTTTCCAAATGCCTATGCACTCATTCTGAAGGGTGCAAAATGGCCCTGGGGAATAGCCAAACTCATTATGTAACCAGTAGTCTAGGTACTGCGCACCTATGCTGATCTCCCTAACCCAGCAGAGACTGAAGGATAAGCCACCAGCTACCTGTGGGAATTGCAATTTTTTGGGACTCATTCTGCAGCATGCTGAAGCACTGTGCACAATGCTTTTACTTCATTTTAGAAAGGCAGTAACACTAGACAGGATCCATCAACATGTACCAAAGCCAGATCATTGAAATAGCAATGCATCACATCAAAAAGTGCAATCACAAGTGCACAGGCCGTATGGAATTGAGAGGTGAAACCATGTGCTGCGATGCACTGTATACAAGGTCATTGAGACTTTCCAGGCAAGGCTGTTTGCCCTGAAATTCAGGCTTAACTGATGAGTATTTTTTGGGGCAACTGGGAATCTTTATTTTTAGCACACTGATAGGCTGGAATAAAAACGAAACAGTGCTTGATCCGAGCCGGAAGAAAGGGTAGGGCAAGAACTGGATGACGGCTGTAACTATGAAATCACACGTAAATATATTTAGCTTTAATCATGATTGCAACAGAAGTTATTTCAGGTGGTCGTGTGTTAGGCCTGCAATGTGCCTCACTCATGCACATACCACAGTAAAGAGACGGAGCCTGATATGCTACGAACCTTCTTTATTCAGTCTCTCACACTTACTGCCTTCCTTCCCTCTGTCCCCTCCCCTTCCGCTTTCCTCCCACTCCTTCTGCCTTGGTCCTCTTAAAGGGGCCATGTCCTTTTTCCATGTACAACACCTCCCCCATGCTTAACATGAAAGTCCAGTTACATCTGTTCGATGAGTCTCATTGGCTTCCTTATTGTCCGAGGGGGTCTCTGTGGTGATTCGCGGCTCTCGCCGGTTGATTCCACTGGGGGCTCTGTTTCTTCTTCCTCACTAATGTTCTCATTAGGTGTTTCTTGTGTTTCGGGTTCCTCTAGATACAATTTCTTGAAGAATGAGGAGTTGCGGGTGATGTCTCCTAGGTCTCCGGTCGCCGTGACCATGGGTCCCTTAATGGCCGTGATGATTCGCGGTTCGGGACTGTACCGGGTGTCTGTTTTCTTGCGCTGCGTTTGCCGCACTAGGACAGTTTGTCCGATCTCTAGCTGTTGTTCTTTCGCTCTCCTTCTCGTATCGGCCCATTGCTTTGCTTTCCTCTTCTTTTCGGCGTCTCGTTCTCTGATGGCTAGGTCTTCTTCAGGTGTATAATCCTCCCATCGGGGAATGCGCGTTCTGGGTTGGTATCTCACCATGAGTTCGGCTGGTGGCTTTCCTGTCACGTCATGTTGGGTATTCCGATAGCTTCGGAGCATGCTGCAGATGGCCTTCGGATGGGGCGTCTGCTCCGCCACTGCCTTTTGTCTTGTCAGTTTGATGGTAGCCATAAATCGTTCCACCATCCCGTTGGCTTGGGACCACAGTGGTGTGATCTTTTGGTGGTGGAATCCTAGGTGGCTTGCAAAGTTTGCGAATTCCCTTCGTTGGAATGGAGATCCGTTGTCGGTTTTGACAACGTTGGGGATGCCCCATTCGCTGAACAGTTCGTCCACTATGAGTGCGGTCTCCTCGAATGATGTTGACATCGTTTGTTTGACAAAGGGGAATCTCGAATACTCATCTATTATTACTAATAGATAACCCCCTTCTTCTAGAGGTCCATAGAAGTCCATTGCGACTTTTTGCCAAGGTCTTGTCAGGAGCGTTGTTAGCTGCAGAGGGTTTGGGTTCGGTCCTTGCGCTGCTAGTTGGCAGGGTCTGCAGTGTTTGAGCATGTCCTCCACTATCACGTCCATTTACGGGAACCAGACGTAGTTCCTGAGGAATCGTTTCGTGTTGTCTATGCCTCTGTGGCCTTCATGAGCTAGCGTTGCCAGGGTCTTTCTCAGGTCTCTTGGTGCTATTAATCTCTTCCCCCGTAGTAGGAGTCCTTGGTCTGTGGCTATGAGTTCGTATTGTATCTTGGTCAGCCGGTCAAGTTCTTTCTGGTCTACCTCCTCCATTTCCGTTTCTCTTGTGCGACGCTCTCTCCATTTGTTGGAGCGGGTGAGAGAGACAGCGGCTCTGATTGTCGGGTCCGCTTTGCTTCTTTCCTCAAATGTTGTTATGGAGATGGTGGGTGGCGTGGCATTTGCTGACAGGTATGAGATGTATTCAGTGGCTTCATGTTCTAGTGTGTCATTTTTGTCCCTTAGGGGGTGCCTGGATAGGTAGTCCGCTGGGTTGGCGTCACCCCCTGGTTTGTGGATAATGGAGTAATCGTACTCTTGCAGTCTTATTCCCCGTTCAATGCGGGGCGGCATTTTTGTCCTGGCGTTTCCAAAGATTGATAACAGTGCTTGGTGGTCCGTGACCAGGGTAAATTTCCGACCGATGATGAAATGGTGGTATTTTTCGCATGCCCATACAGCGGCTAGGCTTTCTCTCTCCGCTTGAGAGTAAGCTTTTTCAGTGTGTGACAGGGCATGGCTAGCGTATGCAACTATTGCGTGATGAGTACTGTCCGAGGGGTCGGTCTGGGCTAGGATGGCTCCTAGTCCTACCGGGCTTGCATCGACTGTAATAATGGTATGCCAGTCTGGACGAAAGTACGCTAGTTGCCGGTTGTTGGAGAGGCCTTCCTTTATTGCCATGAACGCTTCCTGGCAAGGTGCGTCCCAAGTGAATGGTGGATCTTTCTTCAGGAGGTTGCGGAGCGGGTCAGTTATTGAGGCATAGTTTTGGAGGTAACGTGCACAGTATCCTGCCATTCCTAACAGGGAGCGTAGTTCTGCAGTGGTCGTAGGTGCTTGGAGTTCGGTTATTGCCTTAATTTTGTCCGGGTCGGCTGTTATGCCCCTGTTCGAGAATGTGTGTCCGAAGAATTTTAAGCTTGTCTTGTTGATGTCGCACTTGGACTCGTTGAGGGTCAGTCCCGCATCTTGTAGGATGGAGCAGATGGTTCTTAGGGCTCTGTCGTGTTGGTCATGATCTCTCCCGAATATCAAGATGTCGTCACTATAGTTTAATGCATTCATCTCCGATGCTATGAGCCGTCTGATGGTCTCTTGAAAGATCTCTGCGGCGGACGATATGCCGAAATGTAACCTTTTATATCGGAATATACCATTGCGCATTGCAAATGTGGTGATGGGCAGTGATTCTGGGTACAGGACAAGTTGATGGTATCCTTGGTTGAGGACAAGCTTTGAAAAAAACCTGGCTTGGTTTAACCTGATCAGCATGTCTTCCAAGCTTGGGCCTGGGTGTCTTTCCCTTTGGATAGCGGTGTTTGGGATGCGCATGTGAACGCATATGCGGAGACGACCATTGTCTTTGGGGACGATGACTATTGGCGATACCCACGGTGTTGGTCCGTCTGCTTTCTCTATGGTATCATTGAGGAGAAGAAGTTGTATTTCCTTTGATACTTGTTCCTGAAGGTGAAAACCCACTTTGCGCGGGTGTTGTGGGACCGGCCTGATGTTGTTGTCAATGTGCAGCTTGATGCATGAGTCTTTTAACATGCCCACCCCTTCAAATAGCCTGGGGAATTGGCGCTTGAGATCTTCTTTCGATAGCGGCCTGTCTGCTATTGACCCGATGAGTCCGTGTGGCAGTGGTAGCCCTTCTGTTTCCTCTGACTGGTCGTAGTGTAGGTCAATTAGGGCACGGGCCTTTGCTGTTCGGTAGCTGAGGAGGCAGCAGCCGACGGACGGGCTCCTTATGACATGTATCGTGGCTGGTATTGTGATATTTCTATGCCGTAGATTACATTGAAACTTTCCTTTGGAAGACATGGGTTGGGTCGCTCCCCATTGAAAAATGTGTGTTTTGGATTCTTGCAGGGGGTATGAGGAGGCTATGTTACGGTAGATGTCTTCATTCATGACATTTACTGTCGCTCCTGTGTCAATGATGAATCTGTTTCTGATGTTGCCCATCTGGACCGTCACTCTGGGGGCCGAAGTGTCTTCATCTTCAACACTGAGGCGACATACGTACTCTCTGTCGTAGCCATCTTGCAAGTATTGAGTGTGGTCATTCCCTCCTGGGTGATGTTGGGGTGGGAAGCTGAGGTATGGGTCTCTGTCTTGCCCACACGAGGTTGTGGTTTCTCCCTTGTAGGTCACTTCATACTCCACGTTTTGCATGACGTTACTCCTGGGCGTTTCATATAGTTCATGATCTTTTTTGTCTGGCTCGATCTGGAGACCTTCAAGGGCTCTTACAGTGTTCGGGCGTTGATAAGTATTCACGGAGGTTGAAATGTTTCTATCCGTCTGGCAAGGTTGGTCTGTGTGAGTTTCCATCATGCGAGTGGCAGGTCGCGGGCGTGATGATCCTCCTTCTGGTAGCAGTTCTTTACACATCACTTGGAAGTGATTTTCCATGCCGCATCTCATGCAGTGTTGGTCGATGGCAGGACACGGACCTCTGTGTGGATATTCAAATCCACAGCGATAGCATTGGCGGTCACGTTGTGTCCGTTGTGACGGGTACCTCATGTTCATCCTTGTTTGGGGTACTGTGTTTCGGGCATAGGGATGTACTGCTGCTATTACCTCTCCCTTCTTGGGGTTCTCAATGGCCGCTGCTTGGATGTCCACTCTCTCGTAAACTCTGGCTAGGTCTAATACTTCCTTTAGGGATAGGGGCTTCTTTAGGAGGTGTTTCCGGAACATCGACGATGCGCAGCCTTCTATTATACGTAGCCTGATGGCTTCCTCATCATTAAAGTTGGTGAAGTCGCACTTCGATATTTGTCTTTGAAGGCGAATGACAAATTCCCCTATCGATTCGTGGGGTAGTTGACTACACTGGTTGAACGTGTATCTATCGTAGTCGCGATTGGGTGAGATGACAATTTTTTCATTGATGGCTTGTCGGAGTTTTGCATACGTGGAACGGTCCTGTAGTGGGATCGTGCGTATGATGTTCTTAATTTCTCTTCCTGCTACGTTTGCGAAGATGCTTAGTATGTTGGGAGGTTGTTGTGTGCCTATGGCACCTACAAAGTCCTCAAATTCTTCCATCCACTCTTCCCATCGTTGGCCCTGGTCATGGTGTGGGTTTAGAGTGAACGGGGCGGGTCTCCTCATTAGGCTGGCGTATGAGGATGGTATCTCTAGTGGTGCTGGCTGTGCATTGGGGTCTGCGGCGTCTGGAGCCGACATGATGGTGCCACTGGAATTCCTTTTGTTAGCTAGGTGACACTTAGGTGCATATAGTGGTTAACTATGGTGTTATGGTCCCTTGTGCAGCTTTCACGTGGGGCGCAGACTTTCCTTTCTCCAGTGTGGTCTGGTGATAGTGTTTTTTTTTTTTCACATGTGTGGAGGCACAGGGTTTCCCTCCTGTATCGTTATTCTCCCTTAATGATTGCAAATGTCACGTGTGAAGACACAGGGATTCCCTTTCTGTGTTAGCTTTCTCGTATGAATTGCAAATGTCACGTGGGGAGACACAGGGTTTCTTTTGTGTTAGCTTTCTCCTGTAAAACGTAAATGTCACGTGGGGAGACACGGGGGTTCTTATTCTCCCGTAATATTTGCAAGTGTCACGTGGGGGGACACGGGAATTCCTTTCCGTGTTATGGCTCTTTCAGATTGTTTTAAACTGTCACAATCGGGAGACGCGAGGTTTCCTTCCCCCCCCCACCTTACTTGAAGCGGTCGTTGTGGCATGCCGTTCTCCTCGTTGGTGTCAGTACTTCTTTTCTGGGCGCACAGGCCCACTCCGGTCCTCCGGTGCTCTCTCTCTTTTAGTTTCGCAGCCTTCTTACGGGTCGTCGGTCGCCGGCGGGCGCACAGGCCTCCTTTGACTGCCGAGGCACATGGGCCTCACTTCGCTGAGGCGCACAGGCCTCCGACTAGCTATGGGCGCACGGGCTTTCTCTGCTCGCCGAGGCACACGGGCCTCGCTTCCCCACGGCACGCGGGCCTCCGATAATCTATGGGCGCATGGGCCCTCTTGCGAGATGCAGGGCGCACGGGCCACTGCTGGGCTACAGGGTCTCCAAGCCCACCTCAGATCCCCGGGCACACGGGCCCCTCTTGTGGGTCTGCTGAGGCACACAGACCTCTCCCTCTTGAGGTACACGGACCTCACCTTCACGCACTCAGCCACACCTTCCTGAGGCACACAGTCCTCTGATCAGCTGCGGGCCTTCGGGCCTTCTTAAACTGCTGGGCACACCGCCCACCTGTAGTTGCTGCCGGCGCACGGGCCACCTCGTCCCGAGGCGCACAGGCCTCCTATTGGCTGGGGCACACGGGCTTCTGAAACTGCTGGGCACACCGCCCTCCTGCTGTTGCTGCCGGCACGCGGGATTCCGCATCGGCTTCGTCGCCAGTGTTAGGCCTGCAATGTGCCTCACTCATGCACATACCACAGTAAAGAGACGGAGCCTGATATGCTACGAACCTTCTTTATTCAGTCTCTCACACTTACTGCCTTCCTTCCCTCTGTCCCCTCCCCTTCCGCTTTCCTCCCGCTCCTTCTGCCTTGGTCCTCTTAAAGGGGCCACGTCCTTTTTCCATGTACAACATCGTGTGTGTGTACCATGGCCTGTTTTTTTCAGACATATAATTGAATTAGGCCTCATGGCATGTCTTCTTTTGCCCCTTTGATCAACGGAGATCTCCATGAAAACCCAAAGAGAACATGCAAGTATATGTTATAAAGTGGTTTTTATTGACTACTTTGTGATTCTAGATTTCTTGTACGAAAACAGCAATAAAAATAGTTGAACGAAAAACAATTTATGGAACTGAATATCATCATGGTGCACCCTCCACCAAGCCCCCACTCATGTCCCCCTGCACCCCCACCCCCCAGCACTGTGGGGCACCTGCCAGCAGGCCCCCACTCATGTTCAACTCATGTCCCCCTGCACCCCCACCCCCCAGCAATGTGGGGCACCCTCCACCAAGCCCCCACTCATGTCCCCCTGCACCCCCACCCCCCAGCACTGTGGGGCACCTGCCAGCAGGCCCCCACTCATGTCCACCTCATGTCCCCCTGCACCCCCACCCCCCAGCACTGTGGGGCACCCTCCACCAAGCCCCCACTCATGTCCCCCTGCACCCCCACCCCCCAGCACTGTGGGGCACCTGCCAGCAGGCCCCCACTCATGTCCAACTCATGTCCCCCTGCACCCCCACCCCCCAGCACTGTGGGGCACCTGCCAGCAGGCCCCCACTCATGTCCAACTCATGTCCCCCAGCACCCCCACCCCCCAGCACTGTGGGGCACCCTCCACCAGGCCCCCACTCATGTCCCACTCATGTCCCCCTGCACCCCCACCCCCTAGCACTGTGGGGCACCTGCCAGCAGGCCCCCACTCATGTCCAACTCATGTCCCCCAGCACCCCCACCCCCCAGCACTGTGGGGCACCCTCCACCAGGCCCCCACTCATGTCCCCCTGCACGCCCACTCCCCAGCGCTGTGGGGCACCTGCCAACAGGCCCCCACTCATGTCCAACTCATGTCCCCCAGCACCCCCACCCCCCAGCACTGTGGGGCACCCTCCACCAGGCCCCCACTCTTGTCCCACTCATGTCCCCCTGCACCCCCACCCCCCAGCACTGTGGGGCACCTGCCAGCAGGCCCCCACTCATGTCCAACTCATGTCCCCCAGCACCCCCACCCCCCAGCACTGTGGGGCACCCTCCACCAGGCCCCCACTCATGCCCCACTCATGTCCCCCTGCACCCCCACCCCCCAGCATTGTGGGGCACCCTCCACCAAGCCCCCACTCATGTCTCCCTGCACCCCCACCCCCCAGCACTGTGGGGCACCTGCCAGCAGGCCCCCACTCATGTCCAACTCATGTCCCTCAGCACCCCCACCCCCCAGCACTGTGGGGCACCTGCCAGCAGGCCCCACTCATGTCCAACTCATGTTCCCCAGCACCCCCACCCCCCAGCACTGTGGGGCACCCTCCACCAGGCCCCCACCCATGTCCCTCTGCACCCCCACCGTCCAGCATCCAGGGGCACCTTCCACCAGGCCCCCACTCATGTCCAACTCATGTCCCCCAGCACCCCCACCCTCCAGCACTGTGGGGCACCCTCCACCAGGCCCCCACTCATGTCCCCCTGCACCCCCACCCCCCAGCACTGTGGGGCACCTGCCAGCAGGCCCCCACTCATGTCCAACTCATGTCCCCCTGCACCCCCACCCCCCAGCAATGTGGGGCACCCTCCACCAAGCCCCCACTCATGTCCCCCTGCACCCCCACCCCCCAGCACTGTGGGGCACCTGCCAGCAGGCCCCCACTCATGTCCACCTCATGTCCCCCTGCACCCCCACCCCCCAGCACTGAGGGGCACCCTCCACCAAGCCCCCACTCATGTCCCCCTGCACCCCCACCCCCCAGCACTGTGGGGCACCTGCCAGCAGGCCCCCACTCATGTCCAACTCATGTCCCCCTGCACCCCCACCCCCCAGCACTGTGGGGCACCTGCCAGCAGGCCCCCACTCATGTCCAACTCATGTCCCCCAGCACCCCCACCCCCCAGCACTGTGGGGCACCCTCCACCAGGCCCCCACTCATGTCCCACTCATGTCCCCCTGCACCCCCACCCCCTAGCACTGTGGGGCACCTGCCAGCAGGCCCCCACTCATGTCCAACTCATGTCCCCCAGCACCCCCACCCCCCAGCACTGTGGGGCACCCTCCACCAGGCCCCCACTCATGTCCCACTCATGTCCCCCTGCACCCCCACTCCCCAGCGCTGTGGGGCACCTGCCAACAGGCCCCCACTCATGTCCAACTCATGTCCCCCAGCACCCCCACCCCCCAGCACTGTGGGGCACCCTCCACCAGGCCCCCACTCTTGTCCCACTCATGTCCCCCTGCACCCCCACCCCCCAGCACTGTGGGGCACCTGCCAGCAGGCCCCCACTCATGTCCAACTCATGTCCCCCAGCACCCCCACCCCCCAGCACTGTGGGGCACCCTCCACCAGGCCCCCACTCATGCCCCACTCATGTCCCCCTGCACCCCCACCCCCCAGCATTGTGGGGCACCCTCCACCAAGCCCCCACTCATGTCTCCCTGCACCCCCACCCCCCAGCACTGTGGGGCACCTGCCAGCAGGCCCCCACTCATGTCCAACTCATGTCCCTCAGCACCCCCACCCCCCAGCACTGTGGGGCACCTGCCAGCAGGCCCCCACTCATGTCCAACTCATGTCCCCCAGCACCCCCACCCCCCAGCACTGTGGGGCACCCTCCACCAGGCCCCCACTCATGTCCCTCTGCACCCCCACCGTCCAGCATCCAGGGGCACCTTCCACCAGGCCCCCACTCATGTCCAACTCATGTCCCCCAGCACCCCCACCCTCCAGCACTGTGGGGCACCCTCCACCAGGCCCCCACTCAAGTCCCACTCATGTCCCCCTGCACCCCCACCACCCAGCACTTTGGTGCACCCTCCACCAGGCCCCCACTCATCTCCCCCTGCACCCAGGTCCTGACAATCCTCAATCATGGCTGTTATGGCCAGCCTCCCCAGCCAAAAGGCCCAACCAAGTATCCCATCCACCCACATAGAAAAGGCAATTACATGATACACCCCCAACCTAAAGTTTGTAAATGAACACATGTCCGTCACACACACACAATGGTTGCAAGTGAATGTGAAAACCCATATCATGACATGCATGAAACCAATGAGACGATACCACACATCAAAGTATGAATCCAAAAAATGTATTTAAAAAAACATGAATGGGAATAAAATGAAAAAAACAATAGTGGGAATGAAAAAATGAAACCTGCATGTCCCTTTTGAAATCAAAAACAAGAAATCAGAATCCAAATGAATGTAGTCCAAAATCAAAGTAAAAAAAAGTAATCCAAGGGAAAAACCATAAACAAAACCATTGCTCCATGGTGAAACTAAAAATAATCAGGAAAAGATAAATCCAATGTTGAACTATGTACAAATGAACAATCCAGGGTCCATGAGCCCAACTAACTAAATGAAACCTACCAAAAACTAATACCTAAGAAAAAAACTATATACAAAAATTTGGTGCATAGTCCAAGCGCAACCAAAAGAAAAAAATAACAAAGGAAACCTAACACGAACTAACTAACTATATACAATGGCGGTGGGCAAGTCCAGCGGCTCACTCCGTTGTGTCCCGGGCCAGGGCATCATCGAACTCCTGGTCGATATCCCGGAGGCGGTCCACTTCCATGGCTGATGCATTCGGCCCGCTTCAGGGCCCTCCGCATGGAGTTCTCCACCCTGACCTTGTGAGCCGTGCCTCTTCCGCCCGCCGCCGCTCCGCACCTATCTGCTGGCCCAAAACGCTGCCACACGGAAGACACTCCCATTCCAGGGTCCTCCTGCCCTCCGGCCGATGCCTGCCCCTCTGATGTAGATGTCCCTGAGCCATGATGCCTCCCACGTCGAGCCTGCCGCTGCCTCCGATGCAACTGCCTCTGCCAGCACGACGGCATCCAGGCTGATGGAATCCACCGACGCCGTCGTGCACGTGCCTTGCCCGATGATGCCGTCACATCCTCCATCTGCTGGTGTCCAGTTGCTCGTGTGTCCACCCCTGCTGGACCTCCGACTCCCGACTGTGGCAGGGCTGGGATCCCCACTGAGCTGGCTGCATTGGTCAGGGCAGGTCCACAGGGGGCCCTGGTGGCATCTGGGCCGGAAGACGGCATGGAGAACGACTGGCGCATAGTCTCCACAGAGGAGGAGAGGGCCGCCAGAGTGGCCGACACATGTACGAAACCCCTGACCATGGCCACTCCCAACTGGGCCACGTTGGCACGGTGCTCTTCGTGATGACGTGCGTGCTCCACCCGTGAAGCACGCACATCATCACGAATGACACCCGTGCGCAACGCGACACCAATCAGGACCTTCTCCATACGGCCAGGGGTCCCCTCGTCCGCAGGTGGAGGGGAGTCAGATGACAAAGACATCCCCCCTACCTGCGGACGGGCCTGGGATGGGGCATCCCTGCTGGTGCATGGTGGTGCAGTCACAGTGTCAGGGACAGTGACATGCACAGGCCCCACCACGGCGACCTGTGCTGCCTCCTGCCCCTGCCCCTGGACTACACCACTTGCACCAGCAGGGATGCCCCCACCAGGCCCCATGTGCGGCTCAGTAGCGGCCTCCTCCTCCTCTGTGGAAACCACCAACCTGGATGGCTCCACACCATCTTCCGCCGTTGCAAGCCCCTGTGGGGGCTCACCCACCCCTTCCGCTGCAGGTGTGGGGGCATCCCCGCCGCTTTGCTCCACAGCGCCATCTCCGCCCTCTTCTTCACTTGCCGCTGTGTAGAAGGAGACATAGAACACAAGCATCAGGGTACTGTACAATGGTCCCCTAGACAGGAAGCAATAGCAGATGAGTGGCACTGTCAAAGATCACTTCCATCATGTCCCTCCACAACACATGGGTCAGTGCAGGCAAGACACATGCAGTAATAGGCATGGCGCATGCTAAGGACATTAGCATACATGTCCAAGGGACTCTTGAAACATACAATGTTGTTTTGGAACTCACATGCATCATGGGTCATGCCTATCACATGCACACACTTCACCATAGTTTCATCCATCTGGCCTCATACACCCCAAAAACACTGGATACAATTGTAACTAGTACAAAAAAGAAGGTGGGTGAGGCGCGCACTCCCGGTCCTGGTCATTTGAACCTGTTGCAAAAAATAAGTAGCTGGGTCACATCCCAAAATGGACAAATATTTACAGGGTTAGATCCCTTCTGCTGCAAATCAGGTACTCAGTATTAACAGGGTTAGATCCCTTGCTGTAAATCAGGTACTCAGTAATAACAGGGTTAGATCCCTCAGCTGCAGTTCTGTGGTCTGTAGTTGTTCTCCTCCTAGCGCTTTCTTATCTCAAATAATCATCAGGGAGGCTGTTGAGCAGGTGTGTCTAATTAGACTCAAAGGATTCTGGTAGCTGTAGTGAAAATGTTTTTTTCTGTTCAGGTGACCAGCAATCGACACCCCTCCAAAGCACAAGTCCTTCCCAAATTTGGGGGAGGGGAGAGAACCATCTTTATGATTCAACAATTGCAACTAGGCTGCATCATTGAATCTGAACATTGTCACAGACATGTGTCATGCATCCATGGCATTCACAAGTCACAGACACGCAGGTCAGACACACAGACATGGACACCATACATGTACATGGCATCAGCACCCATCCCTCACCCCCACCCATTTCCAGGAACACAGACTGACATGCTCTCATGTGTCCATTTGGCATAGGGCTCCCCATGTTGCATTTAAACACATGCACCAACCATGTGGTACACACATTACTGGCCTCACATGCATGACCATGATGTCCCTGCACACATACATGCGTAGATGGCCTATGTCACACATACAGGCAAGTATCAGACAACCAGCACACTGCAACATGCCCTGTCTCACACAGCAATGCTTGGCCACTTACCGCTCAACTCCAGATGGGTCTGTCTCTCAAGGATTTGGGCATGGAGCGCTGGGCATACGCGTTCCAGGACCCTCAGCTGGATGGTACTCATGCGCCCCCCAGCCCCCCTCCACGAGGTGCCGGGCCTTCAAGAGGGTCCTGGACCTCAAGTCCTCCCAGCGCTTCTTGACTTGCTTGATGTTGCGGGTTGCCACCCCCTCCGCGTTGATGGCAACCACAAAGTCGTCCCAGATCCTGTCCCGTCCTTCCTTGTTGGCGCGTGATGATCCGAAGAGGGCATCATACTGCCCCAGGACTTGCTCCACCAGGACACCAACTTCGGTGGCAGTGAAGCTGGTGCCCCTCTGCCTCTCTGGCCGGGGGTTGCCAGTGGTGCCAGATGTTGCAGTGCCCAACATGGCAACCCCAGAGGCAGGAGTGGGTGGGCAACTGGGTCCTGGGGCTGGGCTGTGGAGCGATGGTATACCAGTCGGGAGTCTTCTGTTCCAGCAGGGGTGGACACAGCAACTGGACCCCTGCAGATGGCAGATGTGCAGGCCCAAAATGGCAGGGCACAGTGGCAGCAGGCAGACAGGCAGCAGCAGATGGCTCGTGGGAGGCTGCTCAGGCCTCTGGGGGGCAGTAATTCGGCCTTTTGGGCAGGAGTGTGGTCTTCCGTGTGTTTTCGCGTGGCCAGCTTGATACGGAGTGATTTGGCACATGAAAAAATTGGACGTCAGCGTGTAATTTGAGGAAAGGCACTTAGCGCGTAAGCACGTCAGCACGCATACGCGATTTCATTGGACCAAAGACCCCTAGCGTATAAGCGCATCTGTGACGTATGGCGCACGGGCGTTGCCCTGGCAGGGCTTGCAGATCCCACGTGGATTTCCCCCAATCGCAGGTGAAACTTCCCGCGCACCCCTGAAATACACGTACCCAGCCCAATCGCGTGTACGCTCACTTCCCTCCGATTACACGCGATGACACTCGGACGTGCAGTTTTACCACGTGTGCTCTGTCATCACGTGTTATGAGGGAAACACCTGCTCGCGTCACGTCACAGATGTGCTTACGCGCTAAGGGCCTTTGGTCCAATGAAATCGCATATGCGTGCTGACGTGCATACGCGCTAAGGGCCTTTCCTTGAATTACACGGAGACGTGCAGGATTTTCACATGCCAAATCACTCCGTATCAAGCTGGCCACGCGTAAGCACACAGAAGACCATGCTCCTGCCCAGAAGGCCGAATTACTGCCCCCCAGAGCCCCGAGCACGCTCCCACCTGCCATCTGCTGCTGCCTGACTGCCTGCTGCCCACGTGCCCTGCCATTTGCTGCCTGCACATCAGCCCAGGGTGCTGTTGCTGTGACCACCCCTGCTGGAACAGAAGACTCCCGACTGGGATTCCATCGCTCAATAGCCCAGCCCCAGGACCCAGTTGCCCACCCACTCCTGCCTCTGGGGTTGTCATGTCGGGCACTGAAACATCTGGCACCACTGACAACCCCCGGCCAGAGAGGCAGAGGGGCACCAGCTTCACTGCCACCGAAGTTGGTGTCCTGGTGGAGCAAGTCCTGGGGCAGTATGATGCCCTCTTCGGAAGTTCCTGCGCCGACAAGGAAGGAAGGACTCGGATCTGGACGGACATCGTGACTGCCATCAACGCGGAGGGGGTGGAAGTCCGACTATTCCATCATGTCAAGAAGCGCTGGGAGGACTTCAGGTCCAGGACCCTCAACAAGGCCCGGCGCCTCTTGAAGGTAGCGGATGCTAAGGGGCGCCGGGGCCACTTGTCGGAAGATCAGATGAGGGTCCTGGAACGCATATCCCCAGCGCTCCACGTCCAGGTCCTTGAGAGGCAGATCCATCTGGAGTCGAGCGGTAAGTGTACATGCATCATGATTGTAAGCTGTGTGCGTGGTGATGTGCCAGTAGTGTGCAGGTTGCACATGTGTTTTTATGGGGCCAAGTATGGGTGGGGGTGTACAGGGCCATGAGGCTAACACATGCAAGGGCTCTCATGTGTGAGACATGGATGGTGCTTGTGTGTGTAGGCTTGCATGCCAAATGCAGTTGTGTGGGCACACATGTTTGAATGAATGTGTATGTAAGTAGGCATGTTCGTGATGTCACACATGGATGTTGTTTTCGGCTGCATGTATCAGCACTGTGTACATGTGCATGTGTGTGTATTTGACAAGGGTGCAACAGTGATGCAACATGGATGCATGTGACAGCGGGATGTGGAAGCCTGATTGGCAGATGTGATATGGATGCCGATCTGAACACTGCGACAGTTGGCAGAGGTGTACACATGCATGCAAGTGTGGTGGTGTGTGTGCATGTGTAGTGCACTCCCTGTGTTGCATGTCATGTCTGGCTCACCTTTGCCTGCTCATGCTGTTGTATGTGTATGGATGGTGCTGGCAGTTGCGATATGGCTGTGGTATGGCTCATGTGTGCAAGTTGAAATGACATGTGTGTTGGTGATTGTGATGCCATGTCTGAGGTTTGCCAATGCCACTCATGTACAACTGTCATGTGTGTATGTGTCCATTGTACAGTGCCCCGATGCCTGTGTTTTATTTCTCCCTGTCTGCAGCGTCAACTGATGAACAGGGCGGGGAAGGTGGTGTGGAGCACAGCAGCGGGGAACACACCGCCAGCCGGAGACGCAAGGCCCGGCTCCCCTCCCAGGTTATGATCTCGTCGGGGAGTGAGGAGTCCGGTGCCTCGTCCCAGGCCGCAGCTGCCGGGGGGAGGTCCAAGAGGCGGAGGTCGGAGTTGGACTCCTCGGCAGCAGAAGGGGCAGCTGGGACCCCACAGGGCCCAACGGAGGAAGATGTCACGGAGTCATCCAGGTTGGTGGGGGGTTTGGTGGGGGAGGAGGCCATGCAAGCAACAGAGACGGGGTCTGGAGGTGGGGATTCCACTGGTGCTAGTGGTGCAGTGCAGGACCAGGGACAGGAGGCAGCACAGGTCGTCGCGGAGGTGCCTGTGTGCAATCCTGTCCCTGATCCTGTCACTGCATCATCTTGCACCAGCAGGGATGCCTACGTCCAGACCCGTTTTCAGGCAGGGAATGAGCTCACGACACTGGCCTTCCTCTGCCTGCGAACGTGACTATCCGGGTCTGGGTTGAGCCTGTCCTGACTGGTGTGGCGTTGCGTCAACGGGCCATGCGAGGTGACCTGCAGTCTTTTCATGAGGAGACTGCACGTCATCTCGAATGGCTCGTTGACCGCGTCGGCCTACTGGGACAGGTCACCCAGGCCGGATTCCTCCGTTTGATGGGGCTTGCTCCGACCCCCTCCTCAAATGAAACCCCCGATGCGCCAGTCGTCCTCCGTGCCATCTTCCCACCCATTAGTCACCTGGGTGCCCTGTGGAGCTGCCTCTGACGGTGCGGCCAGGCTGGTGGAGGAGGCATCCCTGCCACAGTCGGACGTCCAACAGGGGTGGCCACATCAACGACTGCACCCCAGCCAGTGGAGGATGGTGCAGGCAGCAGGAGCCAGGGCACGGGCAGAGGCACAGCAGCAGCAGCAACGAGGTGGGAGCCATGATGGCTCGGGGCCTTCAACATCGGAGGGTCAGGCATCGGCCGGAGGGCAGGAGGACCCAGGACGGGAAGTGTCTTCCGTGTGGCAGCGGTTGGGCCACGCCATAGATGCGGAGCGGGTGGAAGAGGCACGGCTCACGATGGTCAGGGCGGAGAACTCCATGCGGAGGGCCCTGAGGCGGGCCGAGTGCCTCGAGGCAATCCGCAGGGAGTTGGAGGTGAACATGTCGACGGCCCTGCGGACCCTCAGGGCCATGGAGGAGGACCACCTCCGGGACATTGAGCAGGAGTTCGATGATGCCCTGGCCCAGAACATCCCGAAGTGAGCCGTCGGACTAGCCCGATGCCCTTGTAAATAGTTCTGTAGTTAGTGTTAGGTTTCCTTTGTTTTTGCATTTTTTTTGGACCTTTTGGACAATGGGCCACATTTTTGTATATAGTTTTTTTTATTAGGTAGTGTTATTAGATAGGTTTCATTTCTTCAGTTGGGATCATGGACCCTGGATTGTTTCTGTATATAGTAGACTGTTGGATTTTCAAATTTCTTTTATGATTTACCCATGGAGCAATGGTTTTCGATTTAAATTTTCCATTGGATTTTCTTTTGTGAACTGTGACTTTGGACACCTTTCCTTTGGATTATGATTTGTGGTTTTACATTATTTCACGGACATTCTGTTTTTTTTTGTCAATTCCCATTTTCGTTTGTTTATTTTGGATTCAATTCATGTTGCTTTTAATACATATTTTTTCTTCAAACTTCAATGTCTAGTATCATCTCATTGGTTTCATGCATATCATGATATGGTTTTTGACATTCACTGACACCCATTGTGTGTATGTGAGGGACATGTGTTCATTTACAAACTTGCCATTGGGTTGTGTCATGTAATTGCCATTTCTAAGTGGGTGGATGCAATACTCGGGTGGGTGTTTGGCGTTTGGAGGCTGCCCATAGGGGCCAGGGATCTAGATTGTGATGACATGTTGGCTGGGAGACATGAGTGGGGGCCTGGTGGAAGGTGCCCCTGGATGCAGGGGGATGGGGGTGCTGGGAGACATGAGTGGGGGCCTGGTGGAGGGTGCCCCTGGATGCTGGTGGGTGGGGGTGCTGGGAGACATGAGTGGGGGCCTGGTGGAGGGTGCCCCTGGATGCAGGGGGGTGGGAGTGCTGGGAGACATGAGTGGGGGCCTGGTGGAGGGTGCCCCTGGATGCTGGGGGGTGGGGGTACAGGGGGACATGAGTGGGGGCCTGGTGGAGGGTGCCCCACAGTGCTGGGGGGTGGGGGTGCAGGGAGACATGAGTGGGGGCCTGGTGGCGGGTGCCCCTGGATGCAGGGGGTGGGGGTGCAGGGAGACATGAGTGGGGGCCTGGTGGAGGGTGCCCCACAGTGCTGGGGGGTGGGGGTGCAGGGGGACATGAGTTGGAGATGAGTGGGGGCCTGCTGGCAGGTTCCCCACAGTGCTGGGGGGGTGGGGGTGCAGGGGGACATGAGTGGGAGCCTGGTGGAGGGTGCACCACAGTGCTGGGGGGTGGGGGTGCAAGGGACATGAGTGGGACATGAGTGGGGGCCTGCTGACAGGTGCTCCACAGTGCTGGGGGTGGGGGTGCTGGGAGACATGAGTGGGGGCCTGGTGGAGGGTGCCCCTGGATGCTGGGGGGTGGGGGTGCAGGGGAACATGAGTGGGAGCCTGGTGGAGGGTGCACCACAGTGCTGGGGGGTGGGGGTGCAGGGGGACATGAGTGGGGGCCTGGTGGAGGGTGCCCTGCACTGCTGGGTGGTGGGGGTGCAGGGGGACATGAGTGGGACATGAGTGGGGGCCTGCTGGCAGGTGCCCCACAGTGCTGGGGGGAGGGGGTGCTGGGAGACATGAGTGGGGGCCTGGTGGAGGGTGCCCCTGGATGCTGGGGGGTGGGGGTGCAGGGGGACATGAGTGCGGGCCTGGTGGAGGGTGCCCCACAGTGCTGGGGGGTGGGGGTGCAGGTGGACATGAGTGGGACATGAGTGGGGGCCTGCTGGCAGGTGCCCCACAGTGCTGGGGGGTGGGGGTGCTGGGAGACATGAGTGGGGGCCTGGTGGAGGGTGCCCCTGGATGCAGGGGGTGTGGGTGCTGGGAGACATGAGTGGGGGCCTGGTGGAGGGTGCCCCTGGATAATGGGGGGTGGGGGTGCAGGGGGACATGAGTGGGGGCCTGGTGGAGGGTGCCCCACAGTGCTGGGGGATGGGGTTGCAGGGGGACATGAGTGGGGGCCTGGTGGAGGGTGCCCCTGGATGCAGGGGGTGGGGGTGCAGGGAGACATGAGTGGGGGCCTGGTGGAGGGTGCCCCTGGATACTGGGGGGTGGGGGTGCTGGGAGACATGAGTGGGGGCCTGGTGGAGGGTGCCCCTGGATGCAGGGGGGTGGGGGTGCTGGGAGACATGAGTGGGGGCCTGGTGGAGGGTGCCCCTGGATGCTGGGGGGTGGGGGTGCTGGGAGACATGAGTGGGGGCCTGGTGGAGGGTGCCCCTGGATGCAGGGGGGTGGCGGTGCTGGGAGACATGAGTGGGGGCCTGGTGGAGGGTGCCCCTGGATGTTGGGGGGTGGGGGTGCAGGGGGACATGAGTGGGGGCATGGTGGAGGGTGCCCCACAGTGCTGGGGGGTGGGGGTGCAGGGGGACATGAGTGGGGGCCTGGTGGAGGGTGCCCCACAGTGCTAGGGGGTGGGGTGCAGGGGGACATGAGTGGGGCATTAGTGGGGGCCTGCTGGCAGGTGCCCCACAGTGCTGGGGGGTGGGGGTGCTGGGAGATATGAGTGGGGGCCTGGTTGAGGGTGCCCCTGGATGCTGGGGGTGGGGGTGCTAGGAGACATGAGTGGGGGCCTGGTGGAGGGTGCCCCTGGATGCAGGGGGGTGGGGGTGCTGGGAGACATGAGTGGGGGCCTGGTGGAGGGTGCCCCTGGATGCTGGGGGGTGGGGGTGCTGGGAGACATGAGTGGGGGCCTGGTGGAGGGTACCCCTGGATGCTGGGGGGTGGGGGTGCAGGGGGACATGAGTGGGAGCCTGGTGGAGGGTACACCACAGTGCTGGGGGGTGGGGGTGCAGGGGGACATGAGTGGGGGCCTGGTGGAGGGTGCCCTGCACTGCTGGGTGGTGGGGGTGCAGGGGGACATGAGTGGGACATGAGTGGGGGCCTGCTGGCAGGTGCCCCACAGTGCTGGGGGGTGGGGGTGCTGGGAGACATGTGTTGGTGATCAGTAGTGCAAGGTGACATGTGGGTTGGCTGGAGGGCATGGCCATGGTGGATGGGTTGCTTGTGGGACATGAGCAGGGGTGCAGGGTAGTCCCCTGTGGTGTGGGCTGCCTGCAGGGGCCGTGGAGGGTGTAGAGGGAACACCTGGGAGGACCCACACGGCCAAATCACGTGTAGCACTCCCCGGCACCACCGAAATACACGTACCCTGCTGAAATCGTGTTTGAAACTTCCCGCGCACCTCGGAATACACGTACCCTGCTGAAATCGCGTGTGCAACTTCCCGATCACCCCGAAGTACACGTACCCAGGCCAATCGCGTGTGGAACTTCCCACGCATCCCGAAACACACGTACCCAGGCCAATCGCGTGTGGAACTTCCCACGCACCCCAAAGTACACATACCCAGGCCAATCGCGTGTGGAACTTCACGTGCATCCCGAAACACACGTACCCAGGCCAAACGCGTGTGGAACTTCCCACGCACCCCGAAGTACACGTACCCAGGCCAATCGCGTGTGGAACCTCCCGCACATCCCGAAACTCACGCACCCAGGCCAATCGGGTGTGGAACTTCCTGTGCACCCCGAAGTACACGTACCCAGAGCAATCGCGTGTGGAACTTCCCACGCATCCCGAAACACACGTACCCAGGCCAATCGCGTGTGGAACTTCCCGCACACCCCGGAACACACGTACCCAGGCCAAACGCGTGTGGAACTTCCCGCGCACACCGAAGTACACGTACCCAGGCCAATCGCGTGTGGAACTTCCCGCGCATCCCGGAACACACGTACCCAGGCCAATCGCATGTGGAACTTCCCGCGCACCGCGAAACACACGCACCCAGGCCAATCGCGTGTGGAACTTCCCACGCACCCAGTAACACACGCACACTCTATTTTTCACACAGCAGGTGCCCGTGTTTGTCGGTACCCCTTTGCACCTCATTTGTCCTAGAGGGCCACTGTATGGACCATTCATCCTGGCTGTATGTGGGTGCTTTTTGTTAGCGCACATTTTGGCCCACATTTATTTCAGGCGCATGGACGCTACCGCCTGCTTTCTTGTGGTGTACTTGTTTGGCCCGGTGCGCGTCTTTCACCGTGCGCTGGTTTGCCCTATTCGATTCCTTGAATACGGGTTGTAGGCGAGCGTGTGGGCGTTCCGCGCACTTGCCTCCTGTACTTCCCCCGTGACGCCCACATTTTCACACGTTGTTCCCCATTCCAAGTGTTACGCCCCGTGTTCCGCCTACTTTTGTGATGTGCGCCGCGCTATGTGCGATTTCGCAGTGGCCGTGGCGCACGCCGTTGGATGACCTGTGTGCCGGCGTGCGCCGCACACTTTTTCAGCGCACATCCAATGTTTTTCTCGCGCAAAGACTTCCATGAATCGATGTGCGCTGGTTTCCCTGCGATTTTCGCAGTTGCACTGCAATTTTCACACTTTTACTGTGAATCGCACATTTTGGCACCTCTGCGCGGGAATTTTCGGCGCACAATAATTCCATGAATCGACCAGTATATATTTCTGCCTGCTAGCAACAACATTAACCTTGCTGTTGCTTACATTAACTAAAACTATGGGAAATGCCTATTCTTGCAGTTTGAACTATCCTCCCTTTCTCTCAGCCTCGACACTTTCAGTTGTCTCACACCACCATGAACGAAATAAAATATCTATTAAGCTATTTAAAAGCAATGCTGTGATTTCTTAACCGTGTGCTGTGCAGAGCCTTTCAAAGGAACACAATGGCGTTTCTCTTGTCATTTATAATGCTGCTTTACATATACCCTGCCTAACTCTGCACACCAACATTTGCTACGTTCCCTCTCTCTGTATGCAGCAATCTAACCCTCCCTATAATGTAACAAACAAATTACCTACAGTGTGGCAAAACAAACTCTATCTTGCTTGTGTTACAGTCTTCATGGCATTGGCATACACAAAATGACACCTCATTCTTGTTTTCTTATTCTGTATGTTTGCTTTCATTTGGGAACTAGCGGGGCATGGCCTTGCGCGCCACTGGTCTTATCTGCACCATCACATTGGCAACAAGCTAAATATTAAATATCTGTAGACGAGGTAAAGAGGTTATATCTGTGAGAGAGAATTGACAAAGCAGCTAGTTCTTCTAAATCCCTTTCAAAAGGCCCTAGATGAACGAACAACCCCAGCCCTTAGAGATAATAATACACACCTATCTAGTGAAAAGTGCAATTATGTACAATCATTCTATATCATCTAAACTAGCAATATACAAACTGGTGTTAGGGATTCTCTTGCCGACCTGTTAAAAAAGGACTTTGCTAAACATAAGGATACCTCCTATTATGTGCCTTTGGTCACTATTTCAGAGCTATACTCAGATGAAGTGCAAAAAACCTACAGGGTAATTCATAGAATTTCGCAGAAAAGTGTCGCAAGCGGCTGGCGCAGAGTGTCCGCGTGCGATTGACTGCGCCAGGCACGTGCGCTAAAACCGATTTCCGCGCACAGCGTATTCATGGATTTCATGTTCCCAAACCAGCCGTGGCGCAGAGTATCGCAGCGACCCTGCAGCAGCGCCAGTAACGCCCCCAAGAACGCCCTCGCGCAAGGAAAAGCCAGCAAAATCGCTAAATCATCGCAAAGGGCTGCGCTAACCCTGGACCAGTTTACAGGGCAGCCAAACAAGGAACGCAAAGCGGGTAACGTGCATATCAGGGGTACACGTGAAGTCATACACGCGATTAGCCAGGGTAAGTGTATTACAGGGGTACACGTGAAGTCATACACGCGATTAGCCAGGGTACGTGTATTACAGGGGTACGCGGGAAGTTTAACACGCGATTGGCCAGGGTACGTGTATTACAGGGGTACGCGGGAAGTTTAACACGCGATTGGCCAGGGTACGTGTATTACAGGGGTACGCGGGAAGTTTAACACGCGATTAGCCAGGGTAAGTGTATTACAGGGGTACACGTGAAGTAATACACGCGATTAGCCAGGGTACGTGTATTACAGGGGTACGCGGGAAGTTTAACACGCGATTGGCCAGGGTACGTGTATTACAGGGGTACGCGGGAAGTTTAACACGCGATTGGCCAGGGTACGTGTATCAAAGGGGTACGCGGGAAGTTTAACACGCGATTAGCCAGTGTAAGTGTATTACAGGGGTACACGTGAAGTCATACACGCGATTAGCCAGGGTACGTGTATTACAGGGGTACGCGGGAAGTTTAACACGCGATTGGCCAGGGTACGTGTATTACAGGGGTACGCGGGAAGTTTAACACGCGATTAGCCAGGGTAAGTGTATTACAGGGGTACGCGGGAAGTTTAACACGCGATTAGCCAGGGTACGTGTATTACAGGGGTACGCGGGAAGTTTAACACGCGATTGGCCAGGGTACGTGTATTACAGGGGTACGCGGGAAGTTTAACACGCGATTGGCCAGGGTACGTGTATTACAGGGGTACGCGTGAAGTTATACACGCGATTAGCCAGGGTACGTATATTACAGGGGTACGCGGGAAGTTTAACACGTGATTGGCCAGGGTACGTGTATTACAGGGGTACGCGGGAAGTTCAACACGCGATTGGCCAGGGTACGTGTATTACAGGGGTATGCGGGAAGTTTCACATGCGATTTGGCCAGGTACGTGTATTACAGGGGTGCGTGGGAATTATCACACGCGATTTGGCTTGGTACGTGTATTACAGGGGTGTGCGGGAATTATCACATGCAATTAGGCTGGGTGGGTCCTCACAGGTGTTCCCTGTACACCCTCCACAGCCCCTGCAGGCAGCCCACAAAACAGGGGACTACCCTGCACACCTGCTCATGTCCCCCTGCACCCCCACCCCCCAGCAGTGCAGGGGCACCCTCCACCAGGCCCCCACTCATGTCTCCCACCACCCCCACCCCCCAGCCACCAGGGGCACCCTCCACCAGGCCCCCACTCATGTCCCCTATCACCCCCACCCCCCCGCCACCAGGGGCACCCTCCACCAGGCCCCCACATATGTCTCCCACCACCCACACCCCCCAGCAGTGCAGGGGCACCCTCCACCAGGCCCCCACTCATGTCTCCCACCACCCCCACCCCCCAGCCACCAGGGGCACCCTCCACCAGGCCCCCACTCATGTCTCCCACCACCCCCACCCCCCAGCCACCAGGGGCACCCTCCACCAGGCCCCCACTCATGTCTCCCACCACCCCCACCCCCCAGCAGTGCTGGGGCACCCTCCACCAGGCCCCCACTCATGTCTCCCACCACCCCCACCCCCCAGCCACCAGGGGCACCCTCCACCAGGCCCCCACTCATGTCTCCCACCACCCCCACCCCCAGCAGTGCAGGGGCACCCTCCACCAGGCCCCCACTCATGTCTCCCACCACCCCCACCCCCCAGCAGTGCAGGGGCACCCTCCACCAGGCCCCCACTCATGTCTCCCACCACCCCCACCCCCCAGCAGTGCAGGGGCACCCTCCACCAGGCCCCCACTCATGTCTCCCACCACCCCCACCCCCCAGCAGTGCAGGGGCAGCCTCCACCAGGCCCCCACTCATGTCCCCTATCACCCCCACCCCCCCGCCACCAGGGGCACCCTCCACCAGGCCCCCACTCATGTCTCCCACCACCCCCACCCCCCAGCAGTGCAGGGGCAGCCTCCACCAGGCCCCCACTCATGTCTCCCACCACCCCCACCCCCCAGCAGTGCAGGGTCACCCTCCACCAGGGCCCCACTCATGTCTCCCACCACCCCCACCCCCCAGCACTGTGGGGCACCTGCCAGCAGGCCCCCACCCATGTCCAACTCATGTCTCCCACCACCCCCACACCCCAGCACTGTGGGGCACCTGCCAGCAGGCCCCCACCCATGTCCAACTCATGTCTCCCACCACCCCCACCCCCCAGCCACCAGGGTCACCCTCCACCAGGCCCCCACTCATGTCTCCCACCACCCCCACCCCCCAGCAGTGCAGGGGCACCCTCCACCAGGCCCCCACTCATGTCTCCCACCACCCCCACCCCCCTGCCACCATGTGCAGCCCCCACCAGGTCCTCACAATGTGCGTATTGGTCAGCCTCCACAGCCAAAAAGCCCTACCAAGTAACCCATTCACCCACATGGAAATGGAAATCACATGTTACACCCCCAATGTTCATGAAGCAAATGAACCCATGTCCGTCACACACATATTTTCCAATTGAATGGGAAAACACACAACATGACATGCATGAAACCAATGAGATGAAACCACACAGTGAACAATGTAAAAAAAAATGTATTAGAAAAAAATACAAATGCTAAAGAAAGAAAACTAACTACAATGTAAATGTGAAAAAAGAAGCTGCATGTCCGCATAAAAACACAAAACTAGAAAATCTAATCCAAAAAATGTTGTCCAAAGTGAAATGTCAAAACTCTCTGTGCAACAAAGAACTATGTACAAAAATAACAAGGGTCCATCATCACAACAGAACTAAGGAAACCTCCTAAAAAACCTACCTAAATATCAACTATATACAAAAAGTGGAGCAGTGTCCGTCGACTCCAAATCATAAGAAAAAACAAAGGAAACCTAAAACTAAAGAACTATATACAAAGGCGGCGGGCAAGTCCAGCGGCTCACTCTGTGGTGTTCCGGGCCAGGGCATCATCGAACTCCTGTTCGATGTCCCGGAGGCGGTCCAGTTCCATGGCCCCGAGGGTCCGCAGGGACGACGCCGTGTCCTCCTCCAACCCCCTGTGGATTGCCTCGAGGCACTCGGCCCGCCTCAGGGCCCTCCGCATGGAGTTCTCCGCCCTGACCATTGTGAGCCGCGCCTCTTCCGCCCGCCGCCGCTCCGCACCTATGGCGTGGCCCAACCGCTGCCACACGGAAGACACTCTCTGTCCTGGGTCCTCCTGCCCTCCGGCCGATGCCTGCCCCTCCGATGTCGAAGGCCCCGAGCCTTCATGGCTCCCACCATCTTGCTGCTGCTGCTGCTCTGCCTCTGCCCGTGCACTGCCTCCTGCTGCCTGCACATCCTCCGCCGGCTGGGGTGCAGTTGTTGATGT